>NC_064769.1:38748152-40161932 GCF_011397635.1 Epinephelus fuscoguttatus | reverse complement strand
TTTTTATTTAGTGTCTGGTGTCTTTTATCTCTCTCTATTTTATCTTCTATTATCTCTCCAGACTCTGTCAGGCTGGTGGATGGGACCAGTCTGTGCTCAGGCAGACTGGAGGTGAAGTCTAACCAGAGGTGGTCCTCAGTGTGTGAAGCTGACTTTGACCAGCAGGATGCAGAGGTGGTCTGTAGGGAGCTTGGCTGTGGGGCTCCTTCAGTCCTCCAGGGGGCGCTCTATGGAGGTGGAGTGGAGGCTCCAATGTGGACCAAAGAGTTCCAGTGTGGAGGCCATGAGTCTGCTCTCCTGGACTGTAGAAGCTCAGGCTCAGATAGAAACACCTGCTCACCTGGCAAAGCTGTTGGACTCACCTGCTCAGGTAGAAGAGGAGCTGCAGCTTTGATTTGGTTCATTTCTCTTCTAATGAAACTCACTTTGTTCTTTTACTGATGACTCTCTGGTTTCTGTTCAGATTCTGTCAGGTTGGTGGGAGGACACAGTCGCTGTGCAGGAACACTGGAGGTCAAACAGGGAGAATGGAGACCAGTGAATGGCTATTACTTTGACTGGACCCTGAAGACAGCAGGTGTTGTCTGCAGAGATCTGGACTGTGGCTCTGCTGTTTCTGTAGGATGGAGAGAGGAGTCCTCAGACAGACCTGTGTGGAGGATCAACTCTGACTGTGTTAAGTCTGTACCTGCTCTGAGGGAGTGTGCAAGATCCTATTCCTCTTCCTCCATCCTGAATCTCACCTGCTCAGGTAAGCCCATCAGTGACATCATCAGTGACATCTGCAGATGATGATGTTAATGTTAGAGACACATTAAAAGTGTTCAGAAAGGTATTACATGTGCAGGACTCATGAATTAATTTAGAAAGGAGTGACTTTAGTAAAAGTAGTGATTTGGGATGGTTGATAGTTTGTATTGTTCCATGTTCTTGTTTGTGTTTTGTGATATTACTATGTATTATTTTTGTGATCTCTGTTATTGGGAGAGTTGGGTCACATGGATACGGGCGGTGACGCTCATGATCTCTATGAGCATCTTCTGGTCACTTGTGTGTGGTTAGTCGGGGGGTGAGTGGGTATTTTTGTTGACAGCACTTTTTTATGTTCGCTGTAAATATTGTGATTATAAATTTGTGAAGGTTACAATAAGTGAATTTCTCTTTATTAAGAAAATTATTTAAAGTATATTTTGGATTTCAGCAAATGTGTTTTGTCGGTGTGTCAGGTAAGTAAACCAGGCCTCAGCCTCTCAGCATCTTTAGTTTGTTTCCTGTCGTCGATACAGTTTGTCAGAGAGTATAAAATGTAAGAAACCTCGGAGTAATATTTGATCAAGATTTGTCTTTTAATTCTCATTTAAAACAAACCTCACAGACTGCATTTTTTCATCTGCGTAATATTGTGAAAATTAGGCCTATCCTGACCCGAAAAGATGCAGAAAAATTGGTCCATGCTTTTGTTACCTCAAGGCTGGATTACTGTAACTCTCTATTATCAGGTAGCTCTAGTAAGTCCTTAAAAACTCTCCAACTAATTCAGAATGCAGCAGCACGTGTACTAACAGGAACTAAGAAACGAGATCATATTTCTCCTGTTTTAGCTTCTCTGCACTGGCTCCCTGTAAAATCCAGAATTGAATTTAAAATCCTACTGTTAACTTATAAAGCTCTAAATGGTCAAGCTCCGTCATATCTTCGAGAGCTCATAGTGCCTTATTATCCCACCAGAACACTGCGCCCTGAGAACGCAGGGTTACTCGTGGTCCCTAAAGTCTCCAAAAGTAGATCAGGAGCCAGAGCCTTCAGCTATCAGGCTCCTCTCCTGTGGAATCACCTTCCTGTTACGGTCCGGGAGGCAGACACCGTCTCCACATTTAAAGAGGCAACAGATAGGATTCGGGTTTTTTTTAGCTTGGCACCACCAAGCATCAGTGGTGTTGCTCGCACGGTCACAATGACCAAATTGAGCGTGGGGATCAGAGATAATCAATAAAATGTAGGCTGTAAAGCCACCAGTATACCTCTATGTATATGTAGAATGAGAAGGTGTGTGGACACTCTACTAAATAAATGAGTAAAGAGACCGAGCAACAATTATCAGATTTATTTGAAGAAAAAACAAATAGTAATCACTGTTCCGAGGGCTGCCGTAGAATGGCAACCAGGATGTCAGCCGACCAACACTCGCTACCTGCTCCCTGGTTGCAGCAATTTGCGATGCTGGCCAGCTAGGAATGAACCAGCAGCCAGTACAGTCCAGTCCTCTCTCGGCTAGCTAACATTTAGCCGTGTTACTTACTGATCCATTAGAAAGAAAGCTAGCTGGACATGGGTTTTGAAGCCTCTTTGGTCACGGAGCTCCCTCCATCTCTTGAACGCCTGACTGAGGTTTACTCTTGTTTTTCCTCTTCTTTTATCACTCTCCTTTTTGCTCTTCTTTGCCTCCTCACACAGAGGAGCTCCTTTTCTTTTGCTAGGCCGTTTTTCACTTGTCTCCAAACTTTGTCCGTCTGCCATTGTGCTCCTGATTCAACTGTCTCATGCCCAACTCCTCATGAGGACCAGCTCTCAGTCCCTGATTGGCTGACCGACCAGTTTGGCAATACATGACGCGTTTCCTGCCGTAAAGCAGATTTTTTCTGAGAAAATTCGTCCCCGCTGGCGGAAGCTTATTGCAAAGATTGCAAAGTCACTAAGTAACCTATGTAAACGCTGATAGTCTGATTATACTGTGGACACTACCCTGTGCAACCCACATCATTTTCATAATGATATATGTAGGCAAAAATGCTGTCTGTTGCTTTTTTAAGACTAGAATTAAGACTTTCCTCTTTGATAAAGCTTATAGTTAGGGCTGGCTCAGGCTTGCCTTGTACCAGCCCCTAGTTAGGCTGACTTAGGCCTAGTCTGCCGGAGGACCCCCCCCTATAATACACCGGGCACTTTCTCTCCTTCTCTCTCTCTCTCTCTCTCTCTCTCTCTCTCTGTCTCTGTCTCTCTCTCTTTCTGTCTCATTGTGTCATACGGATTACTGTTAATTTATCATGTTGATCTGTTCTGTACGACATCTGTTGCACGTCTGTCCGTCCTGGAAGAGGGATCCCTCCTCAGTTGCTCTTCCTGAACTTTCTACCATTGTTTTCCCCGTTAAAGGGTTTTTTTGAGGAGTTTTTCCTGATCAGCTGCGAGGGTCATAAGGACAGAGGGATGTCGTATGCTGGAAAGCCCTGTGAGGCAAATTGTGATTTGTGATATTGGGCTTTATAAATAAAATTGTATTGATTGATTGATGGGGCGGCACGGTGGTGTGGTGGTTAGCACTCTCGCCTCACATCAAGAGGGTTGCCGGTTCAATCCCGGGCGTGGGAGCCCTTCTGTGCGGAGTTTGCATGTTCTCCCCGTGTCAGCGTGGGTTCTCTCCGGGCACTCTGGCTTCCTCCCACAGTCCAAAGACATGCAGGTTAATTGGTAACTCTAAATTGTCCGTAGGTGTGAATGTGAGTGTGAATGGTTGTTTGTCTCTATGTGTCAGCCCTGCGATAGTCTGGTGACCTGTCCAGGGTGTACCCTGCCTCTTGCCCGATGTCAGCTGGGATAGGCTCCAGCCCCCCCGTGACCCTCAAGAGGATGAAGCGGTTAGAAGATGAATGAATGAATGAATGATTGATTGATGAAATGTAAATGTGATGTCAGACAGCTGCAGCCTGTGGTCTTATGTGTTCTGTTGTTAATGATGAAGTGATGTCGGAATTGTTGTGAGTCCGGTTTGAATCAGTCAATCAATTTTTTTTATAAAGCCCAATATCACAAATCACAATTTGCCTCACAGGGCTTTTATTGAAGATGATTCCACAGGAGAGGAGCCTGATAGCTGAAGGCTCTGGCTCCTGATCTACTTTTGGAGACTTTAGGGACCACGAGTAACCCTGCGTTCTCAGAGCGCAGTGTTCTGGTGGGATAATATGGCACTATGAGCTCTCGAAGATATGACGGAGCTTGACCATTTAGAGCTTTATAAGTTAACAGTAGGATTTTAAATTCAATTCTGGATTTTACAGGGAGCCAGTGCAGAGAAGCTAAAACAGGAGAAATATGATCTCGTTTCTTAGTTCCTGTTAGTACACGTGCTGCTGCATTCTGAATTAGCTGGAGAGTTTTTAAGGACTTACTAGAGCTACCTGATAATAGAGAGTTACAGTAATCCAGCCTTGAGGTAACAAAAGCATGGACCAATTTTTCTGCATCTTTTCGGGTCAGGATAGGCCTAATTTTCACAATATTACGCAGATGAAAAAATGCAGTCCATGAGGTTTGTTTTAAATGAGAATTAAAAGACAAATCTTGATCAAATGTTACTCTGGGGTTTCTTACGGTAGTGCTAGAGGCCAGAGCAATGCCATCTAGAGAAACTATGTCATCAGATAAAGAGTCTCTGAGTTGTTTGGGGCCAAGAACAATAACTTCAGTTTTGTCTGAATTTAACATCAGGAAATTGGTGCTCATCCAGGTTTTTATGTCTTTAAGGCAGTTATGGAGTTTAGTTAATTGATTACTTTCTTCTGGCTTCATTGATAAATACAACTGTGTATCATCCGCATAACAATGGAAATTTATAGAGTGATTTCTAATGATGTTACCTAAAGGAAGCATATATAGAGTAAATAGGATTGGTCCGAGCACAGAACTCATGGAACTCCAAAACAAATTTTGAGTGCGTGGGACGATTCATTATGAACGTGAACAAACTGAAAACGATCAGATAAATAAGATTTAAACCAGCTCAGTGCAGAACCTTTTAGGCCAATTAAGTGTTCCAGTCTCTGCAGTAGAATTTGATGGTCAATAGTGTCAAACGCCGCACTAAGATCTAATAAAACAAGTACAGAGACAAGTCCTTTGTCTGAAGCAATCAGAAGGTCATTTGTAATTTTAACTAGAGCTGTCTCAGTGCTATGATGCACTCTAAATCCTGACTGAAATTCCTCAAATAGATTGTTATCCTGGAGAAAATCACACAGCTGGTCTGCGACTACTTTCTCAAGGATCTTTGACATAAAGGGAAGATTAGATATTGGTCTATAGTTGGCTAACACCTCTGGATCCAGGGTGGGCTTTTTTAGGAGAGGTTTAATTACAGCTACCTTAAAAGACTGTGGTACATAGCCTGTTAATAAGGATATATTGATCATATCTAATATATGAGTGTTAACCAAAGGAAAGACCTCCTTAAGTAGCCTAGTTGGGATGGGGTCTAAGAGACATGTTGATGATTTAGATGAAGAAATCACTGCGGTCAATTCTTGAAGAGAAATTGGGGAGAAGCAATCTAAATATATATTAGGTCTTACAGCTGTGTTTGAGGTTAGATAGGTACTATCTGAGGACAGGAGGTCATGAATTTTGCCTCTAATAGTTAGAATTTTGTCATTAAAAAAGCTCATAAAATCATTACTGCTAAGGGCTAAAGGAATACAAGGCTCAATAGAGCTTTGACTCTCAGTCAGCCTGGCTACAGTGCTGAAAAGAAACCTGGGGTTGTTCTTATTGTCTTCTATTACTGTCTTCTATTACTTACTGGACTTGCTGTATGCAAACGCCAAAGATGCATACAGCTGCTCTCCCCTCCCCCCTCTGGGTAGGTCAGACCACAACCTGGTGCACCTCAACCCCTGCTATGTACCACTAGTCAAGAGCCAGCCATCGACCATGAGGACAGTGAGGAGATGGTCGGAGGAGGCTTATGAGACACTGCAGGGCTGTTTTGGTGTGACAGACTGGCAGGCACTCTGTGAGCCACATGGGGAGGACATCGACGGGCTCACAGAATGCATCACGGATTACATCAGCTTCTGTGTGGACTCCACTGTCCCAGCCAGGACTGTTCATTGTTACCCAAATAACAACCGTGGGTAACAAAGGACATCAAAGCCATCCTAAATGCAAAGAAGAGGGCCTTCAGAGCTGGTGACAGGGAGGAGGTGAGAACAATACAGGGGGAGCTGAAGATGAAGATAAGGGAAGCTAAGGAGAGGTACAGGAGGAAGCTGGAGAGGAAACTCCAGCAGAACAACATGAGAGAGGTCTGGAGTGGAATGAGGACCATCACTGGCTTCAGGACCAACAACCACAGAGGAGTTGAAGGCAGCGTGGACAGGGCCAATGAACTGAATCTGTTTTTTAACAGATTTGACACTGCTGGACCTGCCCCCCCCGACTCTTCTGCTGTCTGTCTTGGTCAACCATCTCCCACTCCACCCTCCTCCCCCACTCCTCCCTCTCACACCTCAACACCCTCCTGCTTGACCCCCCCTCCTCCTCCTCCTCACACCTCCTCCCCCCGTGGTCACACTGACTGCTCTCTCCATCATGAGGACTACACCCCTCCCCCACGTGTCGTCACCTCCACAATGTGCTTCACTGCTGACCATGTGAGAAGACAGCTGATGAGACTCCACTCAAATAAGGCTGCAGGCCCTGATGGTGTCAGCCCCAGGGTGCTCAAAGCCTGTGCCCCCCAGCTATGTGGAGTACTTCAGCATGTCTTCAACATGAGCCTGAGTCTCCAGAGGGTCCCCTTGCTGTGGAAGACATCCTGCCTCATTCCTGTGCCTAAGACGTCGCGTCCCAGTGGCTCCAAGGACTACAGACCCGTGGCATTGACCTCCCACATCATGAAGACCCTGGAGAGACTCGTCTTGGAGCAGCTCAGGCCCATGGTCAAGCCACTTTTGGACCCCCTCCAGTTCGCCTATCAGCCCCGACTTGGAGTTGAGGACGCCATCATCTACCTGTTCAACCATGTCTACACCCATCTGGATAAGCCGACGAGCATTGTGAGGGTCATGTTTTTTGACTTCTCTAGTGCGTTCAACACCATCCGTCCAGCTCTACTGGGTGACAAGCTGACAGCAATGCAGGTGGATGCCCCCCTGGTGTCCTGGATTGTAGACTACTTGACTGGCAGACCACAGTATGTGCGCTTGCAACGCTGTGTGTCAGACAGAGTGGTCAGCAATACTGGGGCCCCGCAGGGGACTGTCCTCTCTCTCTTCCTCTTCACCCTCTACACCACGGACTTCAGCTATTGCACTGAGACCTGCCATCTTCAGAAGTTTTCTGATGACTCTGCTATAGTTGGATGTATCAGCAAGGGTGATGAGGATGAGTACAGGGCTGTTGTGGATAACTTTGTCACATGGTGTGAGCAGAACCATCTGCAGCTCAACGTGGCAAAGACAAAGGAACTGGTGGTGGATCTGAGGAGGACCAAGACACCGGTGACCCCTGTTTCCATCCAGGGGGTCAGTGTGGACATTGTGGAGAGCTATAAGTACCTGGGGGTACACATTGACAATAAACTGGACTGGGTTAAGAACACTAACGCTCTCTACAGGAAGGGCCAGAGCCGTCTCTATTTTCTGAGGCAACTGAGGTCCTTCAACATCTGCCGGACTATGCTCAGGATTTTCTATGAGTCTGTGGTGGCCAGTGCTATCCTCTATGCTGTTGTGTGCTGGGGCAGCAGGCTGAGGGTGGCGGACGCCAACAGATTCAACAAACTGATCCGCAAGGCCAGTGATGTCGTGGGAACGGAGTGTGACTCTCTGATGGTGGTGTCAGAGAGGAGGATGCTGTCTAAGCTATGAACTATCTTGGTCTTGTCTCACACCCACTCCACCATGTGCTGGTCAGGCACAGGAGTACTTTCAGTGGGAGACTCATACCACCAAGATGTACCACTGAGCGCCACAGGAAATCATTCCTGCCTGTGGCCATCAAACTGTACAACTCCTCCCTCTGAGTGGCCCTGTGACTATTTCACCCACTGCAATAATTTAATCTAACTTGTGCAATAACCCCATTCACCCTGACTGTATATATTCTGTCTGTGTAAATAATCTTGTTCAGTTTACAATATATATATGTATATATATATATTTATTTAAGTTTATGTTTGTTAATAATTCCTGTTTATTTAACTCTATATTTGTTAATACTATTGTTTAAATTTCTTATATTTTCACGTATCTTTCCTCTCTTGCAAGGAGCACCTGTAACATAAACAATTTCCCCTCGGGGATCAATAAAGTATTTCTGATTCTGATTCTGATTCTGATTCTATAAATGCTGAGTAATAGTTTGCTCTGGCATTGCGGAGGCCCCTCTTATAAGTTTTGAGACTGTCTGTCCAGATTAAACAGTAAATGACAGTAAAGAATGGGAGATAGTTAATAGAGATGTGTCAGTAATCTTAAGCAGGCTTCGAGGAAATGCAATAGAAAGGTTAGAAAAGATGGGAGATATAATTTACTCATATGGTGTAGAGAGGTTTGGGGTGCATGAGAGAAAGAGGAGTGAGAGGGTACAGTCAGGTAAATCTCGGCGGCAAAGAGAAAAAGAGAAGTTAGTTAAGGAAAGGAGACAGTTAAGAAAGCAGTGGAAAAAGGCTACAGAAGAAGAAAGGGAGGGAATTAAGGTGTTGCAAGAGGAGTTCAGAAGCAGGCTACCAGTTCTTAGAAGGGCAGAGCATCTCAGGAAAAAGAGGAGGAAGAAGGAACATGTAAGGACAGTTTTTTCCGGGACCCTTTTAAGTTTGTTAAAGGATTGTTCAGCCAGGAAAAGGGAGGGCAGCTCAAAGCAGAAAGGCTAGAGGTTGAAGAATATTTGAGAAATACATATTCGGATTTAGAGAAGAATAGGATAGTATTTATAGGTTTTTATAGGTTTTGATAGGTTTTCCACCGGATATCCCTCCATTAGGAAGGATAGAGCATGAGATGGATGTCAGGCCACCTAGGTGGAAGGAAGTTCAGGAGGTGGTCAGGCGTGCAAAGGCTTCTTCGGCCCCAGGGCCTAATGGAGTCCCCTACCGGGTTTATAAACGTGCACCTGATATCCTCAAATTTTTGTGGAAACAGCTAAGAATAGTTTGGGAGAAACAAATTATCCCAAGAGCATGGCGTAGGGCAGGGGGTGTTCTCATTCCTAAGAAGAAGGAGTCTGTGGACCTTAGCCAGTTCCGGATGATTTCTGTCTTGAATGTGGAGGGGAAGATTTTCTTTAGTGTAGTTGCGCAGAGATTAGCTAGCTACTTAGAAAGGAATAGCTTAATAGATACCATGGTGCAGAAGGCAGGAATACCAGGTTTTTCAGGGTGTTTAGAGCATACTAGCATGATCTGGCACCAGATTCAGGCAGTGAAGATTAACAAAAGGGACCTGCATGTAATATTTTTAGATCTTGCAAATGCGTTTGGTTCAGTACCGCACAGCCTCATTTGGAGTGCGTTTGACTACTTCAGAGTGCCACAGGTAGTTGTTAACTTAGTGAAAGCATATTTTCAGGATATTAGGTTGTGTCTAAGTACAGAAGGTTTCACAACAGGTTGGCAGAGGCTAGAAATAGGCATCATGGCAGGGTGTACAATTTCTCCATTAGCATTTACTATGGCAATGGAGGTAATCATCAGGGCTTCTAAGTGGGTGGTAGGTGGAGAGAGACGGCAGAACGGGTTGCATTTTCCACCAGTTAGGGCTTACATGGATGACATGACACTGGTGACCACAACAATGCTATGTACAAAGAGGCTACATGAGAAGGTAAATAAGAACCTCAAGTGGGCCAGCATGAAGATCAAGCCTAGTAAATCTAGAAGCATCTCGATACGTAGAGGGAAGTTAAGTGATAGGAAGTTTGTCAGAGATGATGAGGACATCCCAACAATTAGGGAAAAGTCAGTAAAGAGCTTAGGTAGGTGGTACAATGTAGAGTTGAATGATGAGGAACAGGTGGTGAAATTTAGAAAAGATGTGGCAGAAGGATTGGATAGAACAGATAAATCCAAACTTCCAGGAAAGTTGAAGTTGTGGTGTTTGCAATTTGGGCTATATCCTAGGTTAATGTGACCATTGTCAGTTTATGAAATTCCAATATCCGTTGTGGAGAGAATTGAAAGGTCGGTTAGCTCCTATATTAGGAAGTGGTTGGGCGCTCCTAGGTGCCTAAGTAGTGTTACATTGTATGGAAAAGGGATACTTCAGCTGCCAGTATCTAGTTTAACAGAAGAATTTAAATGTACCAAGGTCAGGACAGAGCTGTTGTTATCTGGGAGTAAGGACGTGGTAGTTAGGAGTGTGGCTCCAAATCCAACCAAGGGGAGGAAGTGGAACCCAAGATCGGCAGTTCAGGAGTCAGAGGCAGCTCTTAGGCATGCAGAGATTGTAGGTAATGCTCAGTTTGGCCGGGGAGGCCTGGGGCTTGGCTCAGGCAAACCGGTATGGAATACAGCAGGTCTCAAAGATAAAAGAAAGCTGGTTGTGGAACAGATACGTAGACAGGAGGAGATAGTAAGGGATGCAAAGGTAGTGGCCCAGGCTAAACAGGGACAGTGGTTGAATTGGGAAAGTGTAGAGAAGAGGAAGCTTAGTTGGAGGGACCTGTGGAGTATGGAGGAGAATCGTATTAGATTCCTGGTAGGGGCTACATACGATGTGTTACCAACCCCCCAGAACCTAAAACTGTGGGTAAATGAGGACCCATCATGCCCATTGTGTTCACGTACCGCAACCTTAAAGCATATTTTGTCAGGCTGTAAAGTTAGCTTGTCACAAGGCCGATATACATGGCAACATAACCAGGTGTTGAAATGTTTAGCTGCAGGCATCGAAGGGAAACGAAGACAGGTGAATTCTGAAGGTGTTAAGGATAGGAGTTTAGTAATTCAGTTTGTCCGTGAGGGAGAGAAACACAGAAGAGATAAGTTAGTGAGGAGGCAAGGGTGTGGCCGCCTAGAAGGTGCTTGTGATTGGGAAATGCAAGCAGATTTAGGGGGAAAGCTTGTTGTTCCCCAGGAAATAGTTTGTACCAGGCAGAGGCCTGACTTAGTGTTGTGGTCAGTGAGTCAACGGATCGTTTATTTCATTGAGCTGACAGTTCCTTGGGAAGACTCAGTGAAAGAAGCCTAAGAAAGAAAAAAGCTTAGATATGCAGACTTAGGAGCAGAAGCTGAGCAGCGAGGATGGAAGACTAGGATTTGTCCAGTGGAAGTGGGGTGTAGGGGATTCATAGCAAGATCAGCTGTCTCGCTCCTGGGGGAACTCGGAGTGCGGGGACAGAGTTTGAGGAAGACAGTGAGGGAAATGTTAGATGAAGCAGCCAGAGCCAGCCAATTTATCTATAAGAGAAGGAATAATGTCAGTTGGGGGCCAGCAGGGGGAACTACTAAACAGGGCACATAACTCCTTGAGATCAGGTGGAGAGATCCACTTCCTCTCAGGAGGAAATCCAGGAAGAGGAAGGTTATTTAAGTGTGGGAGTGGCCTATTTGAATCCCTTTTGTTTGAGATCATGCTGCAAGGTGAGTGTGTTTGCTGATCCTGTGAGTTTATTTATCTCCTTTAACTTTAGCTTATATTGTAGTTATGCTATGTAGCGTGTGAAACAGAGTATGGTGAATGTGCTAGGAAAGGTAGTATCAGCATTGCTTCTGCCTGGAGCTCGCATGTACGGAGCCTGGGTTTGGTTGAAGGTGGCAGTGCTGTTTGGGCTGAGAAAGCCACGTGTAAGTAAGGTAAAGGAGGTTATTGGGTTGGTGTGGGGAGCAGTGAGACCTGGCATTAGGGGAGTGTCTCTGGGACACCAGAGATCACTGTCTAGCCTCCTGGAGGTGTCATGGGACCAACTAGACGAAACACCGGTGAAAGGAGGTTCCCACCTGATGACCCCAAAGACATATTAGTTATCACTGCTCACTGGTCTGTATAGTTAAGCCTTGCCATAATAGCTTATCATAGGGCTTAGGAGTAGGGGCGGATGTAGAAAAATATTTATGGGGTGGCAAGAGGGGGGCAGGAATTTTTGAGGGGTGGCAACATATGGCAGACGTATATATACTGAATTTAATCACAGTAATCACAGTTTAATGAGAAACAGTATGTTCACACTACATAAGGGCACAAGCTCATACAGACAAACTTAATCTCATGCAATCAATGTCTTGCATTTGAGGTTTCATGTGAAATAGTTCATATTAGGAATAAGTGTTGAAGGAGGTTCAACAAACTCTGAGTCTAACCCTGAACTCTGAGTTGATTTACCCGGAGATGGGATGATGCAAAAAAACAGATCCACACTCATGTGTAACACTCAAAAAAGCATATCCACTATCCACAATTAAATGTATTTTAATTTTTCTATTTATGCACTATAGTGTTGATGTATTGTCACAGTTAGACTTGTTCATTAATTGATTCTTTTAAGATTTCTGCATTGCATATTATATTGAATCTAATTCAAAATATTTGTGTTATTTAGTATTGATCGGGAATGCTTGCTGTAAGCCAGTCTTACTGTTGATAGCTTTGAAATGACTGAGTGTAATAGGCTAGGTTACAACAGATAGCAGTCACGCTCTAAGCTTAACAATCATTAAAACAACTGACCAAATTTGCAATACAGCAAAATATTATCAAGACTACAGTGTTGTGGTATTGCAGATAATCATTTGTTGTTTGTATATTTACACTTACTATTTACATATCTACATATTTACATTGGTTACAGTTGATTCTCCCTGCAGAGAGAATTATTAGTCCTTGGGGGTTATGTTGCAGTACCTAAGAGTCCAGCAGAGGGCGAACTGAGACTATTAGAGTTGCTAAGGTCAATGTTAAGCATGCAGAAGAAGTAGAATGCCGAAGGCATGAAGCCAGAAAGATAAACATGTGTTATGCTGCCAGATTGTTCAGTAAAGACCTTTGAAACAAAGTTCACCTGTGGACAATGGATTGTTTATGAAGATGCAACAAGTGTGCATGCTGCTGAGCAATGATGACAAGTGTCTGTATTTTAGAACAGAAATGCAGACTTTACTTGCACTCATTTGTCGTCACGAAATGTTTTTTTTACACTGACTAAATTAAATGATACAAGTAGCCTACTAAACAATGAGAAGCACAGCCCTTGTTATTTTATTGTCATAGACTAATCTATAAAATCATGCATGATGAACAGAGTTGGGTATAACGCGTTACAAAGTAACGAGTTAGAGTACTTTGATTACTTTTTGCAGTAACGAGTAACCTAACGCGTTAGTACCGTACGTAAAAGTTCAAGCTACTGTATCCTCCACAGGAAGTTCCTGCAAATGTTTCACAGTAAAAGCCTATTATTCTGAAATTCACTATGTCACATTACACGATTGTTGAGTCATAAAATCGTGCCATGACTTGGCCAACAGACATGACACACTACACGATGGTACTCACCAATTATCCCCGGTCATCTTTCACGGCGTGTGTGATGTCATCGGGTTATTCTTGTCCTATTTTTATTACTTTTACTATTATTTCAGTGACTGTGTCTGTTCATGTGCCAGCCGAACTGTTGTTGTAGTCACCTAAAATTGTCAGCAGATGGCAGGAGCTACATTTGAAGTACCGTACGTAAACATACAAGTCACTGAATCCTCCACAGGAAGTTCCTGCAAATATTTCAGCATAAAAGCCTATTTAGAAAATGGAGGGATTCTCTCAGCCGAGGTTATAAGGGGCTTCTAATTTGAAAGAAATACAGGAAGTGTTGAGTTTGAAATGACAACGCGATGTGTTAACTTTATAAAGACAACGGAGCGGATAAAAAGTAAATATATAAACACACAGAGGGATTAAAAAATAACGGACCGTCTATAATGTAGTTTGTTTCACATGAAGCTGGGAGCCTCTGCAGCTGTGGTGAGTAAAAGCCTCTATTTGTTAATGTTATTACTTTATGTCCGTTTCCGTTATGAAGAAATAACATTGTTTGCTAGCTTGATGCTGATGACAGTAACGTTAACTCAGCGGGTTGACAAAGTGCCTCTGCTGTTTCACACCATCATTTCCCCCTTTTACTCTGTGTAGTAACATCCCTAGAGGAAATATTAAACATGCTGGGGTGTTGTTGTCATACAGTTGTCTACGGCAGCAGATCGTTCTGTGTTTCTACCGGTCAAAGTGACGGCTGTGATGGGAGAACTGGATCTCAGTGAAGGACAAGTGGTCCATAACTTTAATTTTGGAGACAAAAAAAATGTAGGCTTAGGGCCCTGTGGTCCATTGCCCAATAGGAAATGTAGAATACTCAAAAGTACTTTAAAAGTGCTTGAGTTACTTTTCTCAGGGAGTAACATTGGAAGTACTTTAAAAGTACTCGAGTTACTTTACTCAGAGAGTAACACAATAAAGTAATGGATTACTTTTTTAAAAAGTAACGCAGTAAAGTACTTTGATTACTTTTAAAGTAACCCTTACCCAACTCTGATGATGAAGGAGAAGTTAACCATTTATCTGTCTGACTTAGTGTCTACACTTGGACTGTGCAGGTAGGCAAAATAGAACTGAACTGCATTAAGTTAGGAAACGGAGAATTTGTAAGTTTAGCGGAGCAAGCAAGTTGGCATGCATTCAACAATTGAGCTTCATACATCTGAGCTTCATATTATTGAAAATAAAGTGGACTTCTTCCGCATTTTCTTCGTCCAACCTTAACCTTTATGAAAAAGAAAAGGATGAAGAATAGGGTCCATGTCATTGGTTCGACAGCTAATTGGTTCGACATCCCATTAGTCCGACTGTCTGCGGTGCTGAACGGCTCGCGGCGGGCGTATGGTGCACCGCGACCGGCTTGAGGCGGAGCAGGCTCACAGCTTATGTGTTTGCCACTTTCTTTTTCATTTTAACCCACACCATGATCTTTTCCTGACCCTAACCAAGTGGTTTTTGTGCCTAAACCTAACCAGACCTTAACCACAGGGCATCATGATGATTTCGGAACGGACTTCGGAACAATGGGTTTAATATGGTCAGAACAATGGGATGTCGAACCAGTGGGCAGTTCCCGAAGAATATATAACTGCAATTAAAACTGCACTGTCATTCAAATTTTAATGTGTTATTATAACCTTATGACATGCATGGTAATCAGTGTTTGTGTGTGCATTTTCAAGAGAAAATAAAATTATATCAGCAACAACAACAGCGTTAACCTACAACAGCTTGGTGACAAAGATGAACAAGGCTTACAAGTTAAGCACAGCAGCACCCTCGTCGTGTGCAAATAAAGCAAAATCAAATGAACTACCATTACTTTGATATTTTCTTGTCAAGTTTGGCAAGTTAGTCGGCTAGTAACAACACAGCACAGGCTGACAGTTACAGCAGGTTAGCTAGTGTATGTGGCATGAGGAGAACTTGACTTGAGCTAGCGTCATGTAGGGTGTAACCTTTTAATGCAAGCTACAAAGCTAAATATTACCCTACAGAGCTAGCCTTGCACGCCTTCCATGCAGTTGCAATGGAATTCTAGTTTAAGACAGATACCCCCACAGAGGATGATGAGCAATGAATAATGATAACAGCTGTTTTTCTCCAGTCAAGAAATACATGATAGATAGATAGATAGCTGTTAGTTCTACTACCACTGATCTGATGATTTACTCTGCTAGCAAGCATAGCAAGCTAGTTCAAAAGGAGAGCTACTTAAACTAGTGCTACAGAGGCATACATGCATTAACCATTTCTCTTACCTTTGAGATTTTGGGATTTTTCAAGACGAACAACAATCTGTTTATGCTTTGATTTCTTCATTATGTCGCAAATGAAATCAGCTTCGTAACGTCCGGAAAAAATGCTTGGTGACGCCACTGTCTTCTATTATCTCTCCAGACTCTGTCAGGCTGGTGGATGGGACCAGTCTGTGCTCAGGCAGACTGGAGGTGAAGTCTAACCAGAGGTGGTCCTCAGTGTGTGAAGCTGACTTTGACCAGCAGGATGCAGAGGTGGTCTGTAGGGAGCTTGGCTGTGGGGCTCCTTCAGTCCTCCAGGGGGCGCTCTATGGAGAAGTGGAGGCTCCAATGTGGACCAAAGAGTTCCAGTGTGGAGGCCATGAGTCTGCTCTCCTGGACTGTAGAAGCTCAGGCTCAGATAGAAACACCTGCTCACCTGGCAAAGCTGTTGGACTCACCTGCTCAGGTAGAAGAGGAGCTGCAGCTTTGATTTGGTTCATTTCTCTTCTAATGAAACTCACTTTGTTCTTTTACTGATGACTCTCTGGTTTCTGTTCAGAGTCTGTCAGGTTGGTGGGAGGAGACAGTCACTGTGCAGGAACACTGGAGGTCAAACAGGGAGAATGGAGACCAGTGAATGGTTATTACTCTCCCTGGACCCTGAAGACAGCAGATGTTGCCTGCAGAGATCTGGACTGTGGCTCTGCTGTTTCTGTAGGAGAGAGAGAGGAGTCCTCATACAGACCTGTGTGGAGGATCGACTCTGACTGTGTTCACTCTGGATCTGCTCTGAGGGAGTGTGCAACATCATCTTCCTCTTCCTCCATCCTGGATCTCACCTGCTCAGGTAAGCCCATCAGTGACATCATCAATGACATCATCTATCACAGTAATGTCCCCAGGTTGACTCACACATGTTCCAGCTAGAATGGCAGCAGACTGTCTCCAGCAGCCAAAAAACAACAAAAAACGGTAGAAACCTCAGGAAGAGCAACTGAGGAGGGATCCCTCTTCCAGGACGGACAGACGTGCAATAGATGTCATACAGAACAGATCAGCATAATAAATTAACAGTAATCCATATGACACAATCAGACACAGAGAGGGAGGGAGAGAGAGAGAGAGAGAGAGAGAGAGAGAGATGCAGGTAATGACAGTATCTTACAACAACATTAATGAAAGTAATAATATTATAGTTATAGTTCTGGCTACTGTGGTACAATATGTTGAAAGTATGTATTCATATCTGGCAGTATACATGTGTGACAATAGTCATATGTGTAAAATAACAGTAGAAGTATGAGTAATGACTAATGATGGCAGCAGCAGCAGGAGGCATCTGGCAGGACCACGGCAGCAGCACAACCACACACGTCACGCTGTCCAGGCACCGCTGTGATATGAGTTAATCTGAGAGACAGTGGAGCACAAAGGCTCCAGAGAAGAAGCCGAGTTAGTGACATCCAGAATGGCCGGGTTAGCAAGATGCAGTAATAGAATACGAGAGAGAGAGAGAGAGAGAGAGAGAGAGAGAGAGAGAAGGTGCCCGGTGTATTATAGGGGGGTCCTCCGGCAGACTAGGCCTAAGTCAGCCTAACTAGGGGCTGGTACAGGGCAAGCCTGAGCCAGCCCTAACTATAAGCTTTATCAAAGAGGAAAGTCTTAAGTCTAGTCTTAAATGTGGAGGCGGTGTCTGCCTCCCGGACCGTAACAGGAAGATGATTTCACAGGAGAGAGCCTGATAGCTGAAGGCTCTGGCTCCTGATCTACTTTTGAGACTTTAGGGACCACGAGTAACCCCATGCTCTCAGAGCGCAGTGTTCTGGTGGGATAATATTGCACTATGAGCTCTCTAAGATATGACGGAGCTTGACCATTTAGAGCTTTATAAGTTAGGATTTTAAATTCAATTCTGGATTTTACAGGGAGCCAGTGCAGAGAAGCTAAAACAGGAGAGATATGATCGCGTTTCTTAGTTCCTGTTAGTACACGTGCTGCTGCATTCTGAATTAGCTGGAGAGTTTTTATGGACTTACTAGAGCTACCTGATAATAGAGAGTTACAGTAATCCAGCCTTGAGGTAACAAAAGCATGGACCAATTTTTCTGCATCTTTCGGTCAGGATAGGCCTAATTTTCACAATATTACGCAGATGAAAAAATGCAGTCCATGAGGTTTGTTTTAAATGAGAATTAAAAGACAAATCTTGATCAAATGTTACTCCGAGGTTTCTTACGGTAGTGCTAGAGGCCAGAGCAATGCCATCTAGAGAAACTATGTCATCAGATAAAGAGTCTCTGAGTTGTTTGGGGCCAAGAACAATAACTTCAGTTTTGTCTGAATTTAACATCAGGAAATTGGTGCTCATCAGAAGTTTTATGTCTTTAAGGCAGTTATGGAGTTTAGTTAATTGATTTGCTTTCTTCTGGCTTCATTGATAAATACAACTGAGTATCATCATCCATAACAATGGAAATTTATAGAGTGATTTCTAATGATGTTACCTAAAGGAAGCATATATAGAGTAAATAGGATTGGTCCAAGCACAGAACCTTGCGGAACTCCAAAACAAACTTTAGTACGTAAGGATGATTCATTACGAACGTCAACAAATTGAAAACGATCAGATAAATAAGATTTAAACCAGCTTAGTGCATAACCTTTTAGGCCAATTAAGTGATCCAGTCTCTGCAGTAGAATTTGATGGTCAATTGTGTCAAACGCCGCACTAAGATCTAATAAAACAAGTACAGAGATGAGTCCTTTGTCTGAAGCAATCAGAAGGTCATTTGTAACTTTAACTAGTGCTGTCTCAGTGCTATGATGCACTCTAAATCCTGACTGAAATTCCTCAAATAAATTATTATCATGGAGAAAATCACACAGCTGGTCTGCGACTACTTTCTCAAGGATCTTTGACATAAAGGGAAGATTAGATATTGGTCTATAGTTGGCTAACACCTCTGGATCCAGGGTGGGCTTTTTTAATAGAGGTTTAATTACAGCTACCTTAAAAGACTGTGGTACATAGCCTGTTAATAAGGATATATTGATCATATCTAATATATGAGTGTTAACTAAAGGAAAGACCTCCTTAAGTAGCCTAGTTGGGATGGGGTCTAAGAGACACGTTGATGATTTAGATGAAGAAATCACTGCAGTCAATTCTTGAAGAGAAATTGGGGAGAAGCAATCTAAATATATATTAGGTCTTACAGCTGTGTTTGAGGTTAGATAGGTGCTATCTGAGGACAGGAGGTCATGAATTTTGCCTCTAATAGTTAGAATTTTGTCATTAAAAAAGCTCATAAAATCATTACTGCTAAGGGCTAAAGGAATACAAGGCTCAATAGAGCTCTGACTCTCAGTCAGCCTGGCTACAGTGCTGAAAAGAAACCTGGGGTTGTTCTTATTGTCTTCTATTAATGCTGAGTAATAGTTTGCTCTGGCATTGCGGAGGCCCCTCTTGTAAGTTTTGAGACTGTCTGTCCAGATTAAACGAGATTCTTCCAGTTTTGTTAATTGCCAATTGGGAGGAGTGGATTCATTTAGACTAACATATTCATCTTGACACAGCCAGGTTTCAGTGAGACTGAGTAAATCAATATGATTATCTGATATTAATTCGTTTACTAACACTGCTTTTGACGATAGAGACCTGATATTTAACAGTCCGCATTTAATTCTCCTGTTTTGTCTTTCTGTCACAGAAGAGGTTTTAATTTTTATGAGGTTTTTATGCACAACTCCTCTTTGTTTAATTTTAGATTTAAATAATTTAGGCGGTTGGGGGACAGACACCGTTTGTAAAAAACTATGAAAACTATGGCTGGGTAACTGATCTAGAAGCACAGAGAGGCGTTTAGGACTGCAACTCTGAGTCCTGGTCTCAACTCTGGGTTGTCAGGGATTTAAATTACTAATAAAGTTTGCCAGGTTTCTAGAAATGAGAGCAGCTCCATCCAAAGTGGGATGAATGCCGTCTCTCCTAATAAGACCAGGTTTTCCCCAGAAAGTTTGCCAATTATTAACAAAACCCACATCGTTTGCTGGACACCACCTGGACAGCCAGCGGTTAAATGATGACATGCGGCTAAACATGTCATCACTGGTCAGATTTGGGAGGGTCCAGAGAAAACTACGGAGTCCGACATCGTTTTTGCGTATTCACACACCGAAGCAATATTAATTTTAGTGACCTCCGATTGGCGTAACCGGGTGTCATTGCCGCCGACGTGAATAACAATCTTACTGAATCTACGTTTAGCTTTAGCCAGCAGTTTTAAATTTGATTCAATGTCGCCCGCTCTGGCCCCAGGGATACATTTGACTATGGTCGCTGGTGTTGCTAACTTCACGTTTCTCAGAATAGAGCTGCCAATAACCAGAGTTTTATCCTCAGCGGGTGTGTCGCTGAGTGGGGAAAAGCGGTTGGTAACGTGACAGGCTGGTGGTGAGCCGTGGGCTTCGGCTTGGAGCTGTGCTTCTGGCGGACCGTGACCCAACCTCCCAGCTGAACGGGAGTTACCGGAGGACAGTTAGCAGAGACTATGCTATGTGGCTCCGCACCGGCTACAGGGGGCTGGCTAACTACCGCAGCTGCTGAATGGTTTTCCATGGTGTGGAGCCGCGCTTCTAATTCGCTAAGCCTCGCCTCCAACGCAGCAAATAAGCTACACTTATTACAATTACCACTGTTGCTAAAGGAGGCAGAGGCATAACTGAACATTTGGCACACCGAGCAAGAAAGAGCAGGAGAAGGAGAAGCCATGGCTAAGCTAATGTAGCTAACAAGGCTAAGAGCGTGCAAACCACAGCTAAGGGATTAGCGAGAAAGTCGTAGAAAGGAGGAGAGCTATAAGTGCTTAAACAGAACCAGTGTGGGTTATGACTTGAAGTAGACGTAAAAGCAGCGTTAAAGCAACTGAGGTGAGAAAGCAGGCAAGTGGAATTCACCAGAGCAGTACAGAGACGCTGTCACAGAAACACCGGAAATGACACAACTCGCTTACCGCAATACGTCAGCACATCCAATGCATAATGTGAGGAACAGAGGTGAGACATCATCATTGATGAATATTAAAATGAATAAATGACAGATTTAGTGATATTTTCATAGACTATGTACTCACCACATCAATAAACAGCACAGCAACACATAATACTTCCTCAAACATGGCAACCTTTAAAAAGTGAAATGATATTTTAAATTGAATGGAAACATGCCCGCAATAAAAACAAAATACAGCTAATTATTGTCCACAAGAGTTTACTGTTACATGTCAGTACAAAAACAATAAGATAAAAACACAACATATCTAGAATAAAGAGGATATTTATGTATAAAAGACAAATACATTTAAGTAGTTACTTTTAACTCCAAGCCACTTTTATGTTAATGAGCAGCATCACATCTCCTGGCAAATCCTCATGCAAGTGGGTGTATGATGAATACTAGCCTAATCATTTGGTTTTACATGAACATTTTTGCTCTGTTGAGCTTTAGCTGTTTCAGAGTAAAGAATTACTGCATAGTGCACTTATATCAATTAATAGACATTGAAATATTTTACTACCTAACTAATAAAGACTATACTTAAATAACTAAATGAATAAAATAAAGTTACTGAAGCACTAAGATCACCATCACTAGTATAACATCATAGAAACAGCCCAGCAGTAGAGAAACCCCGTCATGCTGCTCAACAGCCAGCTAAATTGTTAAATGGCCTACTCATAACTATGGTGTGTTAAGAGTTAGCAAGCACAATGAAAATAAACTATCAACCAAACTTGATTCATATCTGACCCAGGTAGACTGCTGTTCATCACTTCTTACCTGAAGTTCAAATTCCCCTCCAGTCGCACAGACTGTGCCGTCGTCATATAATGCGGCGGCCGCGGGTCTCCTCCTGCCTCCCCTTCACCTCATTACCTGCTGCGGCTGCTTTGGATGCCAGTGCGGGTGCGGTCACTGATGCTGCCGCTGAAGAAGCTCCGCCATAGCCAGCAAACATCTTTGTTATTTTAACACATATGGCAGCATCTTCCTGAAGGGCTTGTCTCTTTTTCTCTCTTATTTTTTCTTCTCCATTTTGTCAATCTCCCCTCTCTCTGTATGATTGATTGACTGGCAGCCGAGGCACAAGTGGGAGGGGGCATTGGCCCTCGGCTGTAATTGGTCCAGCCCAGAATCAATCATGACTAATGGGCCGATCTACCAGTTTTGTGTACCAATAGGTATCATGACATGACTAAAAAAAAAAAAAAAAAAAAAAAAAAGGCCCGGCCCAAAATTACCATCAGCCCACCGGGCAAATGCCCGGTATGCCCGATGGCCAGTCCAGCACTGGCTGCTGCCTCAGTAAATCAGCTGCTGAATGCACCAAGATATATATCTGTATATATGAAATATATATATATATATATATATATATATATATG
The DNA here is from genome assembly GCF_011397635.1 of Epinephelus fuscoguttatus. Taxonomy (NCBI): domain Eukaryota; kingdom Metazoa; phylum Chordata; class Actinopteri; order Perciformes; family Serranidae; genus Epinephelus; species Epinephelus fuscoguttatus. The sequence continues at coordinate 40,139,947 of NC_064769.1, read as the reverse complement.
TATATGTATATTTCATATATATATATATGAAATATACATGTGTGCTGCTTCAGGAGTCCCCTGGGCCAACCAGCCTGAAAGGACTCCTTCTTCAGCTTGACAGCTTTCTGAGATACGCACTGGACATACGGACAATTGAAATTACATTACTCTCAGACCCGTGTTGCAGCGATGTTCGCATCAATCTAGATCTAACTAAGCTATACAGAAAAAAACGATGTCTGGAGAGAACTACAAATTTAAATCATAGAAAAAAAAATAAAGATAAAATACAAAATGCAAAGAATGCAGAGACAAGGGGCACGCAGCTGATAAGAGTCTTTGGTGTGACAATAGTGCAAAAAGAAATGCACCAGGAGTGCAGAGACAGAAGTAGCTTATTCATTCTGGCTAAAAGGGTGGTGTGCTGACAGTGTTCTGAGAACTGGGGGGGGGGGGGGGGGGGCAGCAGGAGGCGGGGGGGGAGAGCAGGGCGGGAGTGGAGTGTCCTGACAGCTTGGTGTATGAAGCTGTCCCTCAGTCTGCTGGTCCTGGCCTGGAGGCTCTGTAGTCTCCTCCCCGATGGCAGCAGGCTGAAGAGGGTGTGTGACGGGTGAGTGGAGTCACAAGCAATGCAGAGGGCTTTGCAGGTGAGGCGGGTGATGTAAATGTCTTGGGAGGGGGGGGGCACTGATGTTTTTTTCAGCTGTTCTCACAATGCGCTGGAGGGTCTTGCGGCCGGATGCTGTGCAGGCGCCGTACCAAACCATGATGCAGCTGGTCAAGACGCTCTCGATGGTGCCTCTGTAGAATGTGGACATGATGGGGGCTGGGGCTCTGGCTCTTCACAGCTTGCAGAGAAAGTAGAGGCACTGGTGAGCCTTCTTGGCCCGAGAAGTAGTGTTGAGGGTCCAGGAGAGGTCCTCTGTGACATGCATCCAGGAACTTTGTGCTGCTCACCCTCTCGACAGCAGCACCGTTGATGGTCAGAGGGGAATGCTGGGTGCGCGCTCTCCTGAAGTCGACAACAATCTCCTTTGTTTTCTCCACGTTCAAAGAGAGATTATTGTGGCTGCACCACAAGGCCAGGTGGCTCACCTCGCTTCTGTAGTTTGTCTCATCATCGTCTCTGATGAGACCCACCACGGTCGTGTTGTCTGCAAACTTAACGAGGAGAGAGTCCAGTCCCTATCCCTTTGAGATTTTAGGGATCATTTCCTAAACACATTTTTATTGTGACCTACAGATCATCTCAGAAAAAAATGGACAGAGAAATGGATAACGAATGTTAGAGAGTATGAAATGTAAATGTGATGTCAGACAGCTGCAGCCTGTGGTCTTATAAAGACGTGTTCTGTTGTTAATGATGAAGTGATGTTGGAATTGTTGTGAGTCCAGTTTGAATCAGTGAATTGTTGTTTGATGACATCTTTTTATTTAGTGTCTGGTGTCTTTTATCTCTCTCTATTTTATCTTCTATTATCTCTCCAGACTCTGTCAGGCTGGTGGATGGGACCAGTCTGTGCTCAGGCAGACTGGAGGTGAAGTCTAACCAGAGGTGGTCCTCAGTGTGTGAAGCTGACTTTGACCAGCAGGATGCAGAGGTGGTCTGTAGGGAGCTTGGCTGTGGGGCTCCTTCAGTCCTCCAGGGGGCGCTCTATGGAGAAGTGGAGGCTCCAATGTGGACCAAAGAGTTCCAGTGTGGAGGCCATGAGTCTGCTCTCCTGGACTGTAGAAGCTCAGGCTCAGATAGAAACACCTGCTCACCTGGCAAAGCTGTTGGACTCACCTGCTCAGGTAGAAGAGGAGCTGCAGCTTTGATTTGGTTCATTTCTCTTCTAATGAAACTCACTTTGTTCTTTTACTGATGACTCTCTGGTTTCTGTTCAGAGTCTGTCAGGTTGGTGGGAGGAGACAGTCACTGTGCAGGAACACTGGAGGTCAAACATGGAGAATGGAGACCAGTGGAGGGCTCTGACTGGACCCTGAAGACAGCAGGTGCTGTCTGCAGAGATCTGGACTGTGGCTCTGCTGTTTCTGTAGGAGAGAGAAAGGAGTCCTCAGACAGACCTGTGTGGAGGATCGACTCTGACTGTGTTCACTCTTTATCTGCTCTGAGGGAGTGTGCAGCATCATCTTCCTCTTCCTTCATCCTGGATCTCACCTGCTCAGGTAAGCCCATCAGTGACATCATCTATGACAGTAATGTTTCCAGTATGTTCCTTTGGCAGGCTGGCGACCAACAGTGTTGCTTGTTTTGTCAGTTGACAGTTACGTGGTTGCTGCCGCTGGCTGACAGACTCCACTCCATTTACACAGCTTTCATTTGTGTTTGTTTGAGTCATGTGGTCGTGGTGACGTGAACGCTTAAACTTAGCAGTGGATGTGGTGTATCTACTGGCTACGATAACTGTCAAAAGGTGTGCAGACTCCACCTAATTGGCACATTGCAGGCATACCACGGCGTAGTATTGGTGCTGTCCCAGTATTTACTGACCTGCTTCTTCAGCCAATCGTCTCTCTGTATTTACAGACCTGCAGCTTCAGCCAGTCATCTCTCTGTATTTACAGACCTGCTGCTTCTGCCAATCATCTCTCTGTATTTACTGACCTGCTGCTTCAGCCAATCATCTCTCTGTATTTACAGACCTGCTGCTTCAGCCCAACATCTCTGTGTCCTCCTCCATGGACGGGGTCTCCGAGGCCCAGCAGCAGGGGTTTCAGGTGCTCAGAGGCTCCAACTTCACCATCAGCTGCTCCATCCAGCCACAGTACCCAGGAGGATCCTTCCAGCTCACCTTCACCTCCTCCAACTCAGCACACAACTACACCCAACCAGCTGTCAATCACTCTGCCTACTTCCTGTTTCCTGAAGCAGAGCCCGCCCACCAAGGAAGCTACAGCTGTGTTTATCACCTCTATGTTTTCTCTCATAACTTCTCCTCTGAGAGCCGCCTGCTCTCCGTCACTGTCTCAGGTAAGCTGACTGTTTACATGCAGGTTTGGAGAAGATGATTGGTCCACACTGACGGAAAATGATCAGCTGACCACATGTTGTTTCTGGAATGACACTGTGACGACTGTCATTGTGTCACACATGTCATATAGTAACCAAACTTATACAAAGTGTTTCAACGGCAACAGCAACAATTTACTGTAGGACTGAGCATGTTTGGTTACCAGTATAACTCTGGTTCTCTGACAACTCAGTGAGGTGTTACTATGAGACTGATGTGACCAATCACAAAAGCTCCACTGCCACAACATTATACTCTGTCAACACACCCCTTAAACCCAAACTCACCATTTCAAGTGTATTTCTGACAGAAGAAAGAAGGGTGGTGTGTTCAGGTACCTCATTCAGTGCTCAGAGAACCCAAACGTTCTCTTTCCAACCTCACTCACTGTCTCACTACGGGAGATATGGTTCACTTCTAAAGTGCAGGAGGACAGAGACCCTGAACCCTCCCCACAGGGGGTGAACGATGGCCTGTGATCACATCTGTTGAAGTGATTCAGCCTGTTGGCCCGGTCCAGGTCCCCCCCTGTTGTCTGGCTCCCAGTCTGGTTGTAGCCAGTGATGCTCCTGAAGCCACTCCACACATCCTTCATGTTGTTCTGCTGGAGTTTTTTTTTTTTTTTTTTTTAAATTTATTTAGGGGCGGCACGGTGGTGTGGTGGTTAGCAACTGTCGCCTCACAGCAAGAGGGTTGCCGGTTCGATCCCGGGTGTGGGAGCCCTTCTGTGCGGAGTTTGCATGTTCTCCCCGTATCAGCGTGGGTTCTCTCCGGGCACTCCGGCTTCCTCCCACAGTCCAAAGACATGCAGGTTAATTGGTGACTCTAAATTGTCCGTAGGTGTGAATGTGAGTGTGAATGGTTGTCTGTCTCTATGTGTCAGCCCTGCGATAGTCTGGTGACCTGTCCAGGGTGAACCCTGCCTCTCGCCCAGTGTCAGCTGGGATAGGCTCCAACCCCCCGCGACCCTCAAGAGGATGAAGCGGTTAGAATGAATGAATGAATGAATTTATTTAGACAGAACTCTACATAAATCACCAAATACAAACAAAATAAAATAAACACAAATCAGACATAACTCACTCTAAAACAAACACATACCTTAACATACAGTTTATCATGACAATGTATGTCAGCAGGTCTAACCACCTAAATAAGCAACAAAACCATTAACAGTAGAGATAGAAAAACAAAAATAAAACATATTTCAAGTCAGTACAAACTATTACCAGCCTTGTACTTCAATAAACCTGTCCCACCTTTCCAAATATTTTTCAACATCATTTGGAATACATCCTTCCAAATCAAAATAACGTTTAATAAACATTCTAAATTGATTGATATTCAAAAAATCCACATCAATAGCTGTAAAAATAAATCTTTTTCCCAACAAGATAATCAAATTAATAAAATAACAATTTGCTTCAGTTACATCACCTAATATCACAGAAAAAAAATCAAATTGAAAACTCAAATTCATTGCATGACACATCTTTTGAATTTCCCTCCAAAAGGCAGACACAACATGACAATACCAAAAAAGATGTACAGTAGACTCAGATTCCATGAAACAAAAACGACACTCATCAGACTCAGCAATACCCCAAATCTTTAACATTTTCCTAGTAGATAAAAAATTATGGATTATTTTTAACTGAAAAACTCTCATAAATGTATCCACTGTTGTTTTATATATCAACCTGAACACTTGCTCCCATGGTACAGGACAATCAAAAATGTCCTCCCATTTTTGGCATATGGAAAAATTCTTACAAATTTAAAATTTAGATAAATTATCTTATTTCCTTTTAACCATTGTGTATTTCTTGTTACAGGCTGGCATACTAACAACTTAGTCGTCTTACTATTGAGAGCAGATTGTACCATACATTTCAATGAACTGATCATACTTCATAAGTTTCCCCTCTTCACACACAGTATCATTTATAAGCCAAACACCATGATCAAAAACATTCTTCCAAAATATTGGTTTCCCTTCAATTACAGTGTTTGAGTTTAACCATATTATTTGCTGTAAGGTTTCATCTCGACTTTCTGGAGGATGAAGCTGAAAGCATAACCAGCACTGAATCGCTTCCTTTAAAAACACAGATACATTTCCAATTAGATTATGCACACAATGTGTGTGATTTTGCTGAATCTGTAAAAAAGGGTATAATCGTTTTTGAAACGATGGATGGGTACTTTCCAGTAATGTACATGAAAACCAGTCTTCGTTCAAATATAATTTTTAAACAAAGGAGGCCTTCAAAGAGAAACACAGGGCCTCCAGATTTAATAATTTTAACCCACCATGTTCATAATTATTATAACGGACTCCTCTTTTGATCCTCTCTGGTTTATTACCCCAGAGGAATTCAAAAATCTTCTGTTCATAACACTTAAAAAAGGACCGTGATGAGGTAGAGAGGGACATAAATAGATAAATAAACTGCGGCACAACCAAAAAATGAACCAGGGAAATTTTCTCATAAAGTGTTAATGTTCATCCCTTCCATGGCTGTAAGATTTTATCTATCTTGCTCAACTTGTTATTCTAATTTATTGCACAAACATCATCTAATTTCTCTGGAATCACAATAGCCAAAACATTAACTGGCCCATCAGTCCAGACAATTGGCAATTTACATGCCGTTTTATAATTTGTACCTATAAGTCCACCAATCCTAAGTATTTTACATTTTTCACAAGTTGGTTTCAAACCAGAATACTGTGAAAAAAAGTTCCAAAAGTTGTTTTGTTGGAGTTTATGTTCCAGCTTCCTCCTGTAGCTGTCTTCATCCTGCTGAATCCTCTCCTCAAGTTCCCTCTGAACCTGTTTCACCTCCTCTCTGTCCCCCTCTCTGAAGGCCCTCTTCTCCTAGTCAGGAGGACACTGATGTCTCTGGTGTCCCAGACTCTGTTGTTGGAGAAACAGTGTACAGTTTCTGTTGGAACATTATCCACGAAGCCCTTCTGAGCCTCAGGATGTAGAGCCAGTCATCCAATAATCAGGAGATCAGTGATTCGATCCTCGGTTTCTCCAGTCTGCATGTCCAAGTGTCCTTGGGAAAGATATTGAACTGCAAACTGGCCGATGGTTAACTGAGTATCAGGAGTCATCTTGTGTCAGTGTGTGTGTGTGAATGTGAGATGTAGTGTAAAAGTGCTTTGAGTGCTCAGAAGACTAGAAAGGTGCCAAACAAGTGCAAGTCTGTTTGCAAGTCCAGTTTGTGTCCTCAGAGATTGTCAATGTCCTCTAAACAAACTGTCATGACTTACAGAGCACATCACAGTCCTGCGGAACCTCATTGGTCTCCTGTGTCTCCATCTCCATCTCATCACAGTCTTAGGAGTCACAGGCTGCTGTAGGACTAGAGGCTTATACAGGGGTAGAAGGTGGATCAGCTTCTGGTCTGATCTTCCAGTGCGGAGGGAGGGCTACCATTGGCAGACAGCAGTGGGGAATGAGTGTGAGCGCACAAAGACAAAATGGCTGACAACAGAAAAAGATGGCTGAAACTAAAATGGCCACCAAGAGGTCAGTCAGGACAAAGAAACAATAGAACAAAGGAAACTTGTGAATGTTCACTGAGTTCTCTCTCTGAGTGTAGCTCTGTTGAAAGCCAAAGTAGACGATACGTTTGTGTTCTAAGTTGTATAAAAGGTGCCGGGTTAATAAAACAAATGTTGAGTTGTATGCAAGACTTTGTCTGTGTGAAGCATCAGGAAACTAACATCACCTTAGCTTTGGCAAAGCCAACTGACTACAACCTGACTACAAAGAGATTGCAACAATAAAACTCACAGAAAAACATCAAATTAATACATGTTGCACAGACACTGACAAAAGTCAACAGTCTTGCTCAGCCTGTGCTTTTGTACTAATGCTCTGCCCAGTTGTTACATTACCAGTCCATGAATGGAGGGAAGAGTTGCTTTGTTGTGCAGCGTGTTAGCCGAGGATCATCTGTTGTGGATGAGTAAAGCTGAAAGAATTGTGGTTCCTGATGCAGTCCCTGCTGTGCAGTGTTCCAGTGGTGCAGAGGAAGCTGTTCTCTCTGTGTGTCCTTACAGAGTTAGCAGTTCAGCGCTAACAAGGCTTTGTTCTTCTTTGCTTGGTAAGTTAGCTTGTAAACTTTGTGTCTGCTGAAGGCGCTAACTTGTCTGATGTCTTCCACCATTTAGGACAGTGGTTCTCAAATGGGGGTACATGTACCCCTGGGGGTATGTGAAGGCATTCCAGGTGTACGTGAGATTTTCAAAAAGATGTACGTATTTAAAATTAGCATCCATTCAAAAAAAAATTTAAAAGTCTTTAGTTATTTTTATATCTTTTTATTTCCAAATAGTTCAAGAGAGACCTCTACAAATGAGCAATAATATGCACACTGAGTTTTAAATGTTTTGTTGATGAATTTTCAAATGTTTGAAATTTGAAAGTGTCTAGTTACAAAGTTTATTAAATCAGACACTGATGGCACAGCGCTGTGTATTTCATCTTTTTTTCAACCAAAAATGCTTTGTGCTGGTTAGGGGGTATACTGACACTGAAGTCTTCTAAATCAGTGGTTCTCAACCTTTCATCAGTGATGTATACATCACTGATGAAAGGCTGATTTGGAAGACTTCAGTGTGGCTGCTCTGGAAGGTTTGTTGGCCTGGTGACATCACAGGGTGGCATGTCACAGTGACCAATGGTAATTAGGGTCCGGGCAGCCTAAGCTGCCAGGACTGTATTTTTGTCCTCCATGTTCATCTTCTTCTGTCTTCTTCTTCCGAGGAAATCATACTTCCCATGCGCGAAAAATCACCAAACGTTGCACAAAGGTCCAGTCCCATGCCAGATTGCCTCAGCTGCAAAAACAGGCCAATAGTCCTGATGGTGGCGCTACAGCTAAATTTCAAAATTTTGAAAATTCATAACAAATCAACCATACGTGCTACAGACTTGCAACGTTCACTAAAATGTATCCCCAATACTGAAGAAACTTTTGTACATTTAAACCTATTGCAAATTATGAAGTTCATCACTCTGTTTTTTTAAAAACTGTAAAACTTCTTAAACCTATCTCCTCCCACAATTTTTGCTCAATTGACACCAAACTTACTACAGAGCATCTTCAAACTGTCCTACACAAACAATCCACACAGATTTTTGATTTATCGAAAATTGAGCCTACAGTGCATCAAAATGTTTGACTGTAAACAGTATTGTAAACATATACTTGCAGATTCTTGCTAAATACATTTCCAATGTTCATTAAAAAATGACAAAATTTTGGAGTCATGGTAGATGATATTTGGAAAATATCAGAATTTTATCTCAAAAACTGAATTTTTTACAGCATTTTGAATTTCGCTCTCATGCGAACAACTGGAGTCAATGTAAAAATGGCATAAACATCAGTTTTTCACTTATGGAGCCAATAAATCATTGTTAAAAACAAATTACCAACATCTCCATGCTGTCTAGATGCAATATGTGTATTTTTGGATTTTTGTCTTAAGAAGTGAATTTTTGACAGCCGTTTGAAATCTGCCTTTACACACTAACAGCTGCTGTCTTGCACACAGGTGACTGGCTTAGTCAATCTGTGAAGCTACATGTGACATTTCTGTTTGCCAGTTAGCTCAGTGAGATAGAGGATGGTTCTTGGTGTTCAAGATTGTGAGTTCAAGCCTCAGCTTGTGCAACATTTCCAAATGAGAAATCTACCCAAACTTTTCATAAAGGTCCAGTCCCATGCCAGATGTCCTCAACTGGAAACACAAGACAATAGTCCTGATGGTGGCGCTACAGCAGCCTCTAAATGTCAAAACTTTGAAAATTCATAACAAATCAACCATATGTGCTACAGCTTTGGAACTTTCACTTTGAAATGTGCTTTTCCATGGCATGGATGGCTACTGTCTGGCACCCTGATGCTGGGCTTAGTCAATCTGTGAAGCCACACATGAACTGTCACTTGCCAATTAGCTCAGTGTGATAGAAGACGGACCTCAGTCTCAGAAGTTGTGAGTTCAAGCCTCAGCTAAGGTAGAATGGACATTCTAATGTGAAAGTCCTATGTTCAGGCATCATGCTATGTGGATTAGAGACTACCAAGGTTAAAATAATTATGATCCAGGCAGTTTTGCAGAGAGACAAATACTCTTTATCAACACTTTTCCCTGTTATGCCCCATCTCTTTTCCCCGTTTATTTGGCTTAGCTATCAGTCAATATGCAGAGTCTATCCAATAGCTACTTTTACATTTTAAAAATGTTTTCATCTTTGTCACCATGGATAATGTTTAGCTTTAAGCTAGATCAGGCCAGTTTGTTCATAACTGCTAGCAGTTAATGTTATTCTTACTTTCTTGTTCTTCAGTTGTTTCTTTCCTTTGTATATTATGAGTCTGATCACTTCAGCCACTCATCCACAGTTTGAAGGGCATGCCATAATTAGATGATGTAACTTCTATATTGTGATATGCTTTGTTATAGTGTGTGTGTTGCTCAGAGTTGCCTAATTTTGCCTAAAATTGCCCGGCCCCGAACATTGCTGCACAGCAGCTGTAATTGAAAACTGGGTCCATGGGTGGAACTTCACACTGAGGTGTGAAACGTGAAGTATCCTGAGTAACAGAGTTCAAATGGCTGATGATCAAAGGAGGCCACAGCAGCTCTTTTCTAAGAGGGCTGAACTTACAGGACAAGTCTTTACCTGTTCAGTTTAGAGTTACACAAATGAACAAAAATCATCTGTGGAGTCCAGTGATCCCAACAGACGTGCTGGAGCTTCTGTGATTGGTCACAGCAGAGGGTGATTCCCATAGTGAGACACTGAGCGAGGGTCAAAAGAGAACCAGACACTGAAGCTGTTTGTGGTTTGTTCTAGTTTACACCTGAGTACTGACTGTTTAATGTCACAGATACAGCTAGAGGCTTCACTGTATCGGCCTACTGTCTGGTAGGGAAACACCCACATGTCAGCCCACATTGAAAAGTCTCACTAAAGTCACTTCAGGTTTATTTCTACAGATTATTCTCACAGGACTTTATCATGTGAACAACAAAAGATGTAATGACTTTCTATGTGTTTGTTCAGATCCAACACCTTTCATCATCAGAGCCGTCGTCCTGCCGCTGATTCTGCTGTTGGAGAATATGGTCCTTTACTTCTACTGTAAGGTACTGACACGTGTCTGTTGTTTAGACCTGTGACTGACATGAAGCACTCAGTCTGTGTTTATTGAAGTGAAGAGAGGAGTGATGCAGGAAGTCACGTGTGTGCTGTCATGTGTCTCCAGGCCAGCAGGGGGCAGAAGGTGGCCAGACGGGAGAACACTGAGCTGGATTATTATAACCTGGGTGTTGCTGCAGCTGAGGGAGGGCCAACTGAAGAGGAAGGAGCTCAGGGAGCAGAGTAGCACCTCCAAGGAGCTCACCTCACATCCACATGGGTTTTTATACACATGTTCCGTTTAAACCAGAAGGATGGAGTTATGATATTACGTTATATACTATATTTACTTACTGTCAACATGAAAAGACCAAATCAACAAGGTGTTAGTCTCTTCATACTGTCTGACTTCCTGTCAGCTCTGAGCCCATTGGTTCCTACTGAAGACGTCAATCTTTAAAAACACAAATATAAAGTTTCATCTGAAAACTAGACTTGAAAGCAGGTATACTGGAGTCGGAGCAGCCGGCGCCGTTCAGAACCAAAGATACACCAACACAGGTCCATCAGGAACAATGTTGGTCAGATAATGTTTTATATTAAATAAAATAAACACCTCAGAAAGTTTAATCAATATAAGAGAACATGTAGTTGTCACCGGAGCAGCTCCAGACTTTATACCCTGTGACATCACAAGTTTGATTTTGGATTTAGCAGAAAGCTGTACATGTTTACTAATGTTTCTTTATACCTGCCATAGACCACAGGAGTGACATGTATGAATTCTGAAAATGGGTGTGGTTCCCCTTTAATCTTGTGATGACTCACCTGGTAGAGTGTTCGCCCCATATAGACTGAGCCCTCTGCAGCGACACAGGTTTGATTCCAACCTCCCACATTTCCTGTCTGTCTCCAGCTGTGCCGTCATTAAAGGCAAAAAATAATAATTAACAAAATAATATCAGTAATATTTGATGATTTTGCTTGTTTCATAAGAATTTTCTTCATTTTTATAAGAATTTTGCTTAAATCATAAAAATGTTTCTAATTTTTGAAGAAAGAATTTGCTTAACAATTGTAATTATTGTAATTAAATTTAAAAAAGCTTAATTGTGTAATGTAGAAATTTACTTAGTGGTGTACGGTACCATCATTAAATAGAAAAAATTTAAAAAAAAAATAAAAATATCTTTAATATTTGATTTTCCTTTTGTCGCAAGAATTTTATTCATTTTTATAAGAATTGTGCTTAAATCATAAAAAAGACAAAAAAAGAGAAAACCACCAAAAGACAAACAAAACATAGTAAAAATAATGAATGATTTTGTTGCTTTTATAAGAGTTTTAATCATTTTTATGAGAATTTTTGATGAAAGAATTTGCTATTTTAATTATTGTAATTTTTTGTAAAGTAGAATATATTAAAAAAAATGCTTAATTGTGTAATGTAGACATTTACTTAGTGGTGTGTGGTACCATCATTAAATAGAAAAAATTAAAAGAATATCAGTAATATTTGATTTTCCTTCTTTCGCAAGAATTTTATTCATTTTTATAAGAATTTTGCTTAAATCAAAAAATGTTTCTAATTTTTGATGAAAGAATTTTCCATTGTAATTATTGTAATTAAGAATTTAAATATAAATCAAAAAAAAGCTTATGTGATGCAGAAATTTACTTAGTGGTGTGTGGTACCATCATTAAAGACAAAAAGAAAAGAAAACCACCAACAGACAAACAAAACAAAACAAAATAGAAATAATGAATGATTTTGCTGCTTTTTTTCTTTGTAAAGTATTTTGCGGTTTTAATAAAGGTTTTTCTCAGTTTATTGATGACGGATTTTGTGTATTTCATAAAAATGTTGCTTAATTTTGAACTGAAAGGATTTGATACCAAATATCCCCATAACTAATGAAATTATATGAATAAAGATATGAACACGTGTATCAGGAGCCTTCAGAGATCATAAAGAATACAACAAAAATGAGAGGTTTATTCTACGTGCAGAGGACGTTAGTTCAGGATGTCTGTTTACAACCAATTAAAGACAATATGAGGACATTTTAGGACAGAATTAAAAACACATACCTGCACAGAGACATTTAGTACCAGCACTACTTTAACAAAGTACTTTAGGGGTTTGTGAAGTTGGTCCAGGAGGATCATTATTGGACGTGGAAAAGACGACACCATGTGACCAGCCTGTTCTCATTCTGCAGTTGTCAAATACCACCGCTTTGTCAGTGATTTTGGTGTCACGTATGACAGTATAATATGCAGTGGGGGGCGTCAGTTTGTGACGTGGCCAGACAGAACCTGTTGTGCTGTGATGATAGGCCACTGAACGGCATCGGGTTAAAACGCTGCTGGTAACGGTGTAACATAAGGAGCATGAAAGACCCTGTAGGGTGGATGGGAGGGGCGGTGGATGGGTCCAACAAATCCTGGACTTTCAGCTGAGACCCTGGTGTTCGCTTCCCGTGTGAATGTAGAGTCAAAGCATGATGTTTATCTAAATCTAACCACATGCTTTTGTTGACGTCGTGGTGTTGGTTGCGGCGTGCCGGAACATCATCAGCAGGTTATCTAGCTGTAATATATAGACGTGAAAGGCCAGTGACAAAGCGGAGATATGTGACAACTTGGGATGAGAACGTGTTGCAGCGACCGTCTGCTCACAACCATTTAACAAGCAGAACCAAAGCTGAGCGCCATCAGAAGGAGAACTTTCCACTCACCTGTGCAGCTCTGTGTTCAAATATGTGGCAGATATTCAGCGTTGATGTCACCATTGTTGAATCATGTTTGCTGGAAGCTTCCATACACAGAGAGATGAAATGATGCAGACGACTGTAATAAATGGATCAGTGTCATCTACTATGTTCAAAGAAAATAAAGCCTCTTTAATAAACTATCAAACTCTGTGAATGAGCTGATTTGAAGTGGTTTGCTCTTAGTTGGGAAAATGTTGTGTTTGCTTTCTTTGCCTTCACCAGAGGAGACTGGACTCTGTCACTATCAGCATCACTATCACTATTGCTTCAGTTGGTGAATGGCTGCCTTCACATTATCGCTGTGCTTGTTTCTGGATGTTTGCTGATATCTTAGAATGCGGTCAGATGAACCGCCATCTGCATTTTGATGCTCGTCTATTGGTGGTGTTACGGTACTTTGGGCGGGACAGAGGGTCAGGACTCAAGAACATTTTCATTGGATCATTTGATCACAGCCCCACATTTGCTCCTTAAAATGTCTTCAGGGGCCTCGTTTATAAAACTGTGCGCAGGACAGCTGACTAAAGGTGATGTACGAACAAAGCACAGAAAGTGCTTAGGCACAGAAACATCCTGATTTATAACACAGTGCGCATGCATGTCCCACACCTGTTTCCCTTTATGAAGCACAGTCTACTCATAATCTGGTGCAAGTGAGTGAGCGTCTTGCCCCACCAAGAGGTGCCTATAAATGGCCAGCGAAACGCCCGGGATGAATATTCATGAACAAGAAACTGCAGGAAAAAGAGCACGGCAAACACAGCATCACCAGGTAAGAAAGGAAACTTGACACAGTGTGAAGATGAAGTTCTTGTTGAGGAGGCTGAAAACAGGAAATGTTTGCTGGGCTCACTATTATGGGGTGCCGCTTGTAAAGTGTCTCACGCTGAAAATAACATCAACATTTTGCCACATTTAGCTTCAAACAATGTTTAAAAAAGTATTGTGAATTTTTTAACGTCACCTTTTACCACATTTACAGCAATATTTGTTAACTTAGAAATATATTAAATAGTTAAATCTAAATATTAAATGTGGCACCTAAATGTTAAATCTAAATACTAAATCTAAATGTTAAATCTAAATGCTAAATATAAATCTAAATGTTCTGGGTCAAACTAAATATTTAGCTAATATGTAAATTCATACTGCCGGTCACTGGAAGTACCAAAATAAAAGCTCAAGATGGTCAGACTGTGTTTATAGAATCAAATAACGAATTAAAACCAACTTATCGGGGGAAATGAACACTTGAACATACATTAGTGTGATAATAACTACCTGAAATAACAAGAAACATGTTTGGAGAAATTTTATTTGATGTGTACTTTGAGTTGTTAGTGTCCCTTCGGAGGGATTAACAACCTAAGCTAAGCTAACAACCGTTAGCTCTTAGCCCCGATAGCGGTGTCTGTAATGACTCATTAACTCTTAAATGGTCCGTGGAAAAAAATATTTTTTCCCAGCGGATATCTTAGTTACAACATGATTGAGCTAGCAAAGCAGTTTTGTGTTGTGATGTGTGGTATTTATTCAGTTTTGGGAAATCACGATGTCTAGAAAGCATCAGTGGCTGCAGCAGCAGCAAAGCTAACATCAGGACGTCATCTGTTAAATGTCTCCTGTTGTCGGATACGACATGAAACTACTCCAGTTAGCTCAATCATGTAACTAAGACATCCGCTAGAAATTTTTTTTTTTTTCACGGACCGTTTAGAGTTAGTGAGTCATTACAGACACTGCTAACGGGGCTAACAGCTAACGGTTAGCCCCGCTAATCTACGATAACCATGTTATTAATTTCAGAACGTGATAGTAATGTTTATTCAATCATTGTGTTTATAGACTTTACAAACACAAGATTAGTCTAAACAGTGATATAGTGACCTGAAAAATGTGAGATATGCATATATATATATTGCCTTTTTCTTTATTAAAATGTATTAATAAATTCATTATTATGCTATACTATGTTTTGTATTGTGTACATTGTTTATACAGTATGTGTGTGTATATCTATCTATCTATCTATGTATGTATGTATGTATCCATCCCACTCTGGGGTTGAGGTGAATAAAATAACTGTTGTGACCTAAAAAACATGCTGTTGCTATCTGCAGGAAGTATTAAAGCATGAAATCCCACATTTTTAATGTACGAAAGCATCCTGTATCATAACTATATGTGTGCCGTTTGTAACAAACCAAACCGCGTGAAAATCAGTTGAAAATTCAGTGAGTTATTCTATTTTATTTGTGCATACAGCTCCTTCCTCAATAGAAGTGAATGCACTGTGGAGGCGAAGCGAGACCCATCCAAGATGGCGGCCGGCGAGGACGCGCTCAGGCAGTCGATGCGGCGTCTATGTATATATGTCTATGCCTCTTGTGTTCATAAACGATGCGTCACATCCAGACGCTGGCACCCAGCAGCAGCATTTGGCTCAAAAGCCTTGTGATAGGGCTCAAGGGTCGGGGTCAACATCCGTGTGCACATTCTTTAGTTGTGCCACATTGTGCAGCACCAGCACAGTTTGGTTCCTGCGGGTGCGTCTTTGTAACGTCGGGCCCAACGCAGCGCTGAG
The DNA here is from genome assembly GCF_011397635.1 of Epinephelus fuscoguttatus. Taxonomy (NCBI): domain Eukaryota; kingdom Metazoa; phylum Chordata; class Actinopteri; order Perciformes; family Serranidae; genus Epinephelus; species Epinephelus fuscoguttatus. Next base: position 40,124,422 of record NC_064769.1, on the reverse strand, counting down.
ATCCAGCAGCACCACACGCAGCAGTCTGAACCGGCTCATAAGCTACTCATCATCGTCGGCCAATAGGTCCTGCTGGTCCCTGAGGACTGCCCCTGTCTTTACGCACTGTGATCGCTGCTTTTATACTCACCGACTGATCACATGAGAAAATGGATTCACTGATTGTAACTGAGGGCCAACCAACACGTGACATTAATATTAATAATGATGATTATACACGTTATTTGTTGACACTCCTTCTAACAGTGACTCAGCACTTTACAATGACACACAATACTTTTAACACACAGCGATAAAAAGAATTAAAGCCATAAAACAAACACATTTTCAAACACAGTCTATGGGCTCACAGAGGAAACAGTGACAGTGTGACCTCAGATCTGCATCGAAAACAGCTCCATCACATGATTGGTCTGCGTTGGTCTCTGAGCTCCTTGTTCGGGTCAGCCAATGAGAAAACACTGATATGAATTATTTTAAACTAACAGAGAGAGGATTTAGACAATGTTGATTCTGATGGCTCCATGTGGGGACAATTTCTTTATTGATTTTGTTTTAGTGAGTCTCTTTTATAATTAGTAGTTATGTTAATGATGTTTTATTATTTAAAACTGGGTCAAAATGAGTGAATGAATTAATAACCACACAGTTTTTATTTGAGAGAAGACAAATCAGCAGTGATGTGTCCTTTAGGCCAGCAGGTGGCGCCAGCTGTACATCAGAAAAACAGATGATTAGAAACTTATAATAATGTTAAACTTTATTTAAACAGAAAAGATGAACAGTTGTTAGAAAATATCAATACAAAGGTACAAGAAGCTCGTTGATCCAAAAACTGAAGCTGGAGGACGTCTTCATCATCACCTGAGGACGTCTTCATCACCTGAGGATGTCTTCATCATCACCTGAGGACTGCTGTGGTGGGACAGACTGTATATTTTTATACACACAAACCAACCTGAGTCAAAATGTTTAGAAATGTTTTAATAGTGATTTAAATAGAAAACTTTAATTTATGTGCTGATGTTAATATTCTGATCATTTAATAAGTCAAAGGACAGAAAACAACATCGACAGAAACATCAACAAAACTGAAAACTGTTTCTTAACAAAAATATAAAGTTGATGTCACAAACCAGAAAACACACAAACACAATTTATCTGATCGGATCAATAAATCAATCATAAAAACAAACCCAAATCATCATGAAACATGTCTGTCTGCTTGTTTGTATGTCCATGTCTTTTTTTACGTTTGAAATAAATATCAAATATCAAAAACAAAACGCAAAACTATTTAATATATTGATATTTATGACATGTGACTAACTGCAGAAGGTAAGTACAAGTTGTTCTTGTGTGATTCTGAAATGTTGAGACACGTGCTGCCTTCACTTGCAGCTGGTTTGCTCGTATTTTCAACATTTTCATTTGAGATGTCCAAGTAACAAGAACACTGATGCTGAGCGACTGACACCAAAGAAAGAATTTAAAGCGACTGACACCAAAGAAAGTGTGTTCTAGTTCTAAATCTACTTTTGTCGACCATGGCACGTCCGTTCTTGGAGGACCCTGTGGACGAAGAGGCAGTGTTACTGAGGAGGGAGTTACGCATTCGTTGGGAGATTATTCACAGGCCCAGAACTGACGTATTATCATTTCCAGAACATTTTCTTTTTTCACACCACAGTCCATCATTTATATCCATAACCTCATCCGTCGTGACATAACCAACGTCACCAACCATGGACGTGCACTTTCATCTACCCAGATTCTTTGTGTTGCTCTTCATTTTTTTGCAAACGGGAGTTTTCTGTATAATATCAGAGATGCAGAAAATATCAGTGCGGCCACTGTCTGCAGAGCCGTGAGAAAAGTGTCCCTAGCTCTGAAACGTCTATTAAACTCTTTTGTTGTGTTCCCTGGACATAAACCTGTGAGGGTCATCAAGGAGGAGCTCCACAGGATTGCAGGTGAATGATGTAGAAATCAGTTCAAATGTATGATTATAAATCATATTCAGTTAATGACATGGTGCTGCAACCTCAGACTGGGATTAGTCATTTTAATTTCTTTTAGGATTTCCTGGTGTGATAGAGTGCACTGATGGAACCCACATTCCCATCATTGCTCCTTCACAAAATGAAGGAGACTATGTGAATATGAAGTCCATTCACAGCATTAATGTGCAGGTAGACTGACTGTCTCAAAATGTCAGACTGCATCACACTGCAAGAACTCAAAATCATACCAAGAGTATGTGTCTTATTTCTAGTCAAAACAAATCACACCTGAAAGGAACTTGTTTTTAGACCATTTTCACTTGAAAAATAATGAGGTGGGATTAACACCATTCCACCTGTTTGCATCTGTAGCCTAACATGATTGTGATTGCATGAATGTATAAAATAAATTTAAACTTTCACATTGACTCGAGCAGTAATTTTCTCCCACGCCGACTCCCGTTCCTTCGCTGCTGCAGCCGTGTTACTCCTCTTCCTGAAAACAGCTTCAAATTCGCTGTATGAGCGCATTGAAATATCCAACTCCAGAGGAGTAAAAAAATGCACACCTTTTCTTGTCGCTTGTTGCCATGGTGAATCGTAGTATCGGGGCTCCACTGATGGCGGCTTTTTAATGTCGTGGTGCACGCGCTTGACTCAGAGTGAACAAACTCTGTGTTGATTGAACACTGAGTCCAAACTTGTCCGAACTTGCCAAGTCCAAAAATCCGAACTGCTGAACTTGAGTATTGAGAAATGCCTTAGGTCTTGTAAAGTCAGCTAGGAGACACTGAGACGAATTCCAGTAAAGTATCACCTCTTCCTGTACGCAGATATATAGTGAGGACAGCACATGTGATGATCAGAGCAGACATGATGTGTTATTATTTGAAGTTTGAGGGACGATGTTTGAATTCAGACATTAGAAGGAATCCAACAGGAAGTGACAGCTCTGAGCTTCCTGCAGAGATTCACATCAACAGAATATCTTTACAAAACAAGGCATTTAAAGACGTCACCTTGGACTGTGACAAACTGTGCTGCACATGTTTACTGATGTTTTATAGACTCAGTGATTGATTACTGAAAAACATCATCATAGATTCATCAATAATCAATATAATGGTTATTCACTGCTGAAATTCAGTCTCCTCTGAATGACTCTGCTGATGTTAACACGTCTACAGGAAATAACAAGAAGACTCTGACCACATTAATCTTATAGGAACATCTCAGCCTGGTTGTCATGGTAACAGAGGCCACAGTCCTATAATCAGTAATTTATCAGCAGCTTCTTATCTAATTAAAGTTTATCAGTTTCACAGAAATGCAGTTCAGAGAAGTGAGGCCGCTCTCTGCTCCCCCGCCTTTACATGCTCGCAGTCTTCACTTAGCAACAGTTGTCATGACGCTGATGTGCAGATTGGATACTTTCACACAGACACACTGAGAGAAGCCCAATAGAGACAGAGTGTATTTAACTCCCGCCCTCATCACTGACTTTGTATTACCTGAAGGTGCCTCCTTGTCTTTAACGTCTAGCAAACACAAACTACCTAAAAGCTGCTCTGTGGTGGGATGCACTACCAACACTGTAAAGAATTCATAACTAAGTTTTCACAAACTGCCCAACCAAAAAACTGAGCTTTAAAACAGTAAGACGTCAGGCATGAGCAGGAGGACATGAGGAAACTGTGGGACCCTGACACTCAGTATGCAGACATGCAGCCAGCATTTTGCTAATTTGGCCAGACAAACTGTACAGGTTGAAGCTAACTAAGCTAGCTAATGCCTGGTTTTGATCTTTGGTATCTTAATGGGGATTTTACCTTGTGATTCAATAAAATAGATGAAAACATCAAAGTATGTCACCACTGGCCGTTCAGTGGGATCTTTTCTACAAGATAAGCAAAGAATAGAATAGAATAGAATAGAATAGAATAGAATAGAATAGAGTTTATTGCCATTTGCACAGGTACGTTACAGTACAGGCACATTGGAATTCTTGTGCGTCTCTCTTTGTCAGCTTAGTTTAAAAAAATATATAAAAATATAAAATAGACACGTTTAATTAAGACCTAAAATAAATAAAAGAGCAGCTCAAATAGTGCAAACACACAAATATACAAATCCACTCATAAGTGGTAATACAGTACACTGGATGTGGAGAGAACCCTGTATAAAATAAATATAAAAAGATGTAACGAGTAATGACATTCCTAATACTGATCACTGATCACACATAATATATTGCACATGTGGAGAGTGAGTCCATTACAGTATTGCACATTTTGTATCTGTGTATATGTAGGGACAGGTAGTGTCAGTGAGGAGTGAGATATGTCTGTCCCTCCTTCATGTCCTGTGCCACCAGTCTGACAGTGGATGGAAAGAAGCTGTTGTGGAACCGGGCCTTGACAGTTCTGATGCTCACAGGCCTGCACTGTCTCAGGTTGTAGCCTGACTCCACCCACTTGAACAGGGCGTGAGCTGGGTGATGTTTGTCCCTAATGATGCTGTGTGCTCTCCTCCTGCAGCGCTGGGTATATATAGTGTCAGTGGAGGGGAGGTCAGAGCCAGTGACCTTCTCCGCAGTTTTAATGACCTGTTGCAGTGATTTCCTCTCAGCCAGGGTGGTGTTACCGTACCACACTGTTATACCACTGGTGAGGATGCTCTCAACAAGTCCTCTGTAGACTTGGGTGAGGGGCTGGTGTTTGAGTCTGGCCTTCTTCAGCAGCCTGATGAAGTAGAGTCTCTGCTGAGCTTTTTCACTGCTGCTGCAGTGTTTTTCACCCAGCTAAGGCTCTCTGTGATGTGAAGGCCTAGGAGCCTGTAGCTGTCAGTCCGCTCAACCTCAGTCCCCTTGATGAAGAGAGGCTGCAGAGGGGGGGCTCTCTTCCTGAAATCCAGAATGAGTTCTTTTGTTTTGTCTAGGTTGAGAACAAGATCACTGTCCTCTCTGTAGACAGTGATCTTGTGGACCAGGTCCCTGTACGATGACTCATCCCCCCCTTTGATCAGGCCGAGAATGGTCGTATCATCCGCAAACTTAAAGATGATGTTATTGTCCTGAGTGGAGGCACAGTCATGTGTACAGTGAGAAGAGTTAAGGGCTGAGACAGCAGCCCTGGGGTTTCCTGTGCTCACTGTGAGCTCAGCAGAGACTTTTTTCCCATCCTCACCACCTGCGGCCTGTCTGTGAGGAAGTCCAGGATCCAGTTACAGGTGGGTGTTGGTACTCCCAGGTCTGCCAGCTTGGCAGTCAGCTTCATTGGTCTGACTGTATAAAAGGCGGAGCTGTAATCCAGGAACAGTGTCCGTGGGTAAGTGTTGGGGGAGTCCAGGTGCTGCAGAATGGAGTGAAGTGCCAGTGCCACTGCGTTGTCCAAACTGGCAAACTGGAGGGGGTCCACTGTGTCTGGGACCACAGAGCTTATCTGCTTTAACACCAGCTTCTCCAGACACTTCATGGCAACTGAAGTTAGTGCAACAGGTCAGAAGTCATTCATTGTGGTGGTGGTGGTGGTGTTAGGTGGTCTTTGTACACCTCCGCCAGCTGTTCTGCATAGGCCCTCAGGACTCTCGGTGCCACACGGTCAGGTCCAACTGCATTACGGGGGTTCACCTGCCTCAGAGCCCCAAGGACCTGTGTGTGCGTCAGTTGGAGTGCATTCTCATCAGGGTCACAGGGGGCCTTTTGGGGAGTGTCTCTGTTGTGTTGGTCAAACTTGGTGTAGAAACTGTTGAGGCTGTCTGGTAGAGAGGCGTCCCGGGTCACAGTTCTGTTTGTAGATGTTCTGTAGTTGGTGATTGATTGGATTCCTTATTTTCCCTGTAGTGGCTCTCAAGTCCTTGCGTGTATGTCCTCTTGGCAGCCTGGATGGATTTTTGGAGGTCGTATCGGGCCTGCCTGTACTCCATGATGTTTCCTGATTTGAAAGCTGTGCACCGATTTCTGATCTTATTGCGTACATCCGCATTAAACCAGGGCCTCTGATTGGGAAACACACGAATAGTCTGGGTGGGGATGCAGATTGAAGTGCACCAGTCAATGTAGTTGCTAACAGTATCTGTGTATTTGTGTATATTATCTGTGGCTTCCTTAAAAATGTTCATATCTGTGGCCTCCAAACAGCCCTGCAGCTCTGCCAGTGCATCGTCAGTCTACATCCTCACAGTCCTCACTGTGACTGGGTCTGCTTTGAGCCTCTTGGTGTAGGTGGGCCGTAGCAGGATAGCAAGGTGGTCGCATTTTCCAAAATGTGGCTTGGCGACAGCAGTATAAGCATTTTTAACGTTACAACAGCATTTGTCCAAGATGTTATCTCCCCTGGTGGGGAAACTAACAAACTGGTGAAACTTGGGGATGCTTTTCCTGAGGTAGCATCTGTTAAAATATCCCAGGATAAGGACAGTAGCATCTGGATATGCTTTCTCATGTCTGCTAATCATATTGTACAATTCTCTGAGTGCACTGTCCTTGTTAGCCGAGGGGGAGACATACACTACACTCAGGATTATGCACTGCAGTTCTCTGGGCAAATAAAATGGTCTGTTCCTCAGGGTGATATACTCCACATCTTCAGAACATAACTGAGATATTACCGTATTGTTGGTGCTCCAGGATTATTTGACAAGGACTGCTGTTCCTCCCCCGCCAGTTTTTCCGCGGTCCATGGCGCTGCGGTCGGCTCTGTAAACACTGTAGCCTGTCGGTGTTATAGCCTCATCGGGGGTCCGCTGTCCGAGCCACGTTTCACAGAAGCATAACACAGAGCAGTCCTGTATATACCTCTGAGTAGCCATCCGACTGAGTAGATTGTCCATCTTATTTGCCAGAGACTGAACATTAGCGAAGAGTATGACCGGAAGAGTTAGCCGTCCTTTCCTAACCAGTCGGCGGAGTCTCCGCTCTACTCCTCCCCACCTGCCTCACTTCCTCATCGGCCTCCGGGCGCCAGGAAGTGCCCCTGCTGCGGCTCGGCTTGCTGTTGGTCCAGCATGAAGCTGTAGGTCCGGGAAGGTGTTGAGGATATTAGTGTCGAAAAATCCTCTGACTCAACTCGTCGAGTTGTAACAGAGTCTCACGGTCATACTTAACATTGGCTCTGACATAGTGAACACGAAAAGACAGTAACGTTAATACAAGAATGGTAACTACATAAAGCTTGACTCAGAGAGATCCACTGTGTCGCCGACCACGGAGCACCATTTTGGATCGGAGAAAGGAGCAGAGACACTGAGGTAAACCCACAATGTTGTCATTGTAAGCTAAAATTAACACAGACTTGTGTTAAATGTTCATCGAATGTGTTAGCATCTGTTTGTGAGTCACAAGAAATCCTAATGATCTTTTAGAAGGAGTAGATGTTAATGTAAGCTAGCCCACGCTCTGTTAAATTTAACAATATGCTGACATAGTAAGACAGTACTTTGAGATGGCTGTCAGAAATGACAGAGGTAGTATCATGTTTTACTATCTGAGGTGTAACAGGTGGTGTGTTTCACATGTTTAGAATAAGGTAGATATGGTGTTGCACATGGTCAGTAAGTCAGCACTGGTGCAGGCTCACTGTTGGAGGGTTTTATAACTCACTTCCTCTCTTGACTAGTTGGTTTGAGACGGAACTCAGTGTGGTGGATGAAGTGGATGTGGGGAGGGAGAGGGTGTGGAGGGGGTGGGGGGGTTTGATAAAGGCCCGAAAAGTAGCTGTAGGGAGGTACAGAGAGGCAGGATGTGACAGATATATTTCAGTAAAGCTCCACCTCTTCCTGTGCGCAGATACACACTGAGGACATAACGTGATGATCAGAGTGGACAGCGGACACACAGGAAGAAAGACGGACGGGCAGAGAGACGGTCCACCTGAACATGGATCACCTGTCGCTACTGGTGCTGGTGCTGGTGCTGTGGAGTTCAGGTAGGACTCTGCTTAAAGATGATGTGTTATTATTAATATTTGTTGGTTTGGTTCTCATCAGTAGTGGGGGAGTCCGCCATAGATTCAGACTCAGGACAGATGTATAGGAAATGCTGCTGCGTGTGATGCAACATCTGATTGGTATCAGCCTCGATGTTTCCCTCTCCTGCAGCCTGATCAGAGCTGCTGAAAGTTACGCAACATTTCTTGATGGTGTTGCTTCACATTAAAAGAATAAAATACAATAGACTTTATTGTCATTGTACAGGGTACAATGAAATTATGGGTGCTCAGCCCACACAGTGCAAAAGAAGACAATAAAAACATGCATGACATAAAACACCTGCTGCTATAAAAAACAATAAATAAAACAGACACAGTTGTGCAATTTAGCAATAAATATAAATATGAGTTCATGATTGTTCCTGTGTGTGTGTGTGTGTGTGTGTGTGTGTGTGTGTGTGTGTGTGTGTGTGTGTGTGTGTGTGTGTGTGTGTGTGTGTGTGTGTGTGTGTGTGTGTGTGTGTGCGTGTGTGTGTGTCTGTCTCCATGTGTGTGTGTGTCTGTGTGTGTGTGTCCGTCTGTCTGTCTCCATGTGTGTGTGTGTGTGTGCTTGGGGGGGGGGGGAATCAGTGTTTGTTGGCAGTTCTTATGGCCCAGGGGTAGAAACTATTGCAGAGTCTGGAGGTGTGTGAATTAATTGACCTGTAGCGCCGCCTGGAGGGCATCAGTTCAAACAGGTGATGGGCTGGATGTGAGGGGTCTGTTGTTGTGGATGTGATCCTGTTGTGACAGCAGGATTTGGATATGTCATCCAGTTTGGGCAGAGGGCAACCAATGATTGTTTGAGCTGAGTTGATCACTCTTTGGAGGGTTTTCCTGTCAGCTGCCTTGGAGCCAGCATACCACACACACAGAGACAGTATGTGAGCATGTTCTCCACAGAGGAGTGGTAGAAGGCCAGCAGCAGCCTCTTCTCCAAGTTGTTTTTCTTGAGAACTCTCAAGAAGTACAGCCGCTGCTGTGCCTTTTTCACCATAGCTGTGATGTTGGTGGTCCAGGAGAGATCAGCTGAGATGTGGGTGCCCAGGAACTTGAAGGAGGTGACAGTCTCCGCACTCTCTCCTCCGATGAAGAGAGGGGCGGGGTCATCTCTGTTTTTCCTAAAGTCTATGATGAGTTCTTTTGTTTTTCTTGATGTTCAGAGAGAGGTTGTTCTCTGAACACCAGGTAGACAGCCTTCACACTTCGTCCCTATAGACAGACTCATCTCCATTGGAGATGAGCCCAATGATGGTGGTGTCATCTGCAAACTTTATGATGGTGTTCGTGGGATGGGACGGAGTGCAGTCATATGTATAGAGAGAGTAGAGGAGGGGCTCAGCACACAGCCCTGGGGAGAGCTGGTGCTGAGTGTGTGGGTGGAGGAGAGGTGTGAGACAATTTTGACAGTCTGTGGGCGGATTGTGAGAAAGTCTCAACTGGACAAACACAGGGGGGCTTTTATTGTGAAGCAGTCACAGGAAACACTATGTGTTTGACACTAAGGTAAAAAAAAGTGTGTCAACCAAACAAGACAGCGGACATGTTGTTCATCTTGTTGTCAGTGGATTAATCTGATATATGATGGTGAGTAACAGACAGATTATCAGACATGTCTTTGTGGTGGTTTCACGTCTGATGGTGGTTGTTTTGCAGTGATGGCTGAATGAAGCCTTATGAAGCTTTGCAGCTGTCTCTCTGTTAGTGCTGAGAAAGATTCAAAGCTTCACGGCATCAAACACAGTAAACACAGTGACACCTGGTGGCTGAAACACCACAACACAACCACCATTCTAATAGTTTTAGTCTGGTGTGCAGTAAAAGTCCAAGAATCATGTCTGTTATTATATCTGTCATAGGTGTGATCAGAAGTGCTGCATTAAATGTAGATGTTTGGTGTCATATGTTACAATAAAATAATAGTCGACAGGCCGACATATAACAAAATATATAAATGTACCTTACTGGTGTAGTTAGGCCCAGTGTCACTGTGGGCTCATTATGTCTATATGTATATGAAAATATATATTCACAATTTCCCCTCAGGGATAAATAAAGTATTTCTGATTCTATTCTTATTCATTCAGCAGCAATTTAGTAATCACTATTTTCACAGTTAGTTTTACTTTGTAATTTGACATGATTTTAAAGTGCCACTACTTCACTTGTATTGTCTTTGAGTTCTACAACCAGTCTGTCTCATCCTCTGCGCTCAGCATCCAAGCCTCCCACCATCGTCCCAGAGCTGACCTGTGCCACTGGTAATGGTGTAATGTACCGAGGCAGGATTGCTGTGACTGAATCTGGCAAAACATGCCAGAGCTGGTCGGCTCAGACGCCTCACCAACATGACAGAACGCCAGAGAACTACCCCCACAAGTACTGTAACTGAAACATGTTGTTTTTCATGAAAGAGGGACATATGGTCTGTTGCCTTTATTGTTGAGTTGACCTGTGTTCATCATTCTTACTGTCTGTCATTTGTCAGAGGCCTGGATAACAACTACTGTCGTAACCCTGACAATTGGACGATGCCCTGGTGTTACACCACTGACTCTGAAACCCGCTGGGAGCACTGCAAGGTGCCGAGATGTGACACAGGTACAACTAATCAATGATGATGGTTCTTTACCCATTTACAATAATAATGACGGTGGTGATGATGAAGGTCAGTCGAAACACGTGTGTTCAGAATAGGCCGATTGCTGGGCCTGTGGTATTGCAGCTTGTAGCTTTCTGGAGAACGGCTCATACAAACAACTTCATGCTCGACACAACACTTCCTTAGATCCTGACCAATACACCTGGGCCCCAAACAGCTAGAGATTTATTATGAAGTTTACACATGAAAATATTGAATCATGTTGCTATTCTGACTCACTGGACCCTGAAATAATTTACAACCCATCCAAAGCACTTAAAAATATGCAAATCATGATATGATGCATTATTATTCTCAAACTATCCAGAATTGAAAGCTTCCCCTTGAACAGATGTTAGATTGCATGTGTTACAGTCTCAGTGAGGGAAACGGTGAAAAGTAAAGCAAGGCAGCATTTACCCTGGGCCCCTAAAACACTAAATAAAAACACACCCAAGTCACTTCTACTCAGAGACACCGCTGAAATATACTTTGCAGATGTATTAATTTCCAAATAGGTGTATTAGTTGCTTGACATAACCACCATGTGTATAAACTAGAGCATGGCTTTAATTAGCGGAGATATTTTGACAGCAGTGACATCATTAGCGTCAAACTTAAACAGTGGACATAGATGAAGACATGCTCGAGTCAGTTCACAGAGCTCTGGAGCCTCGCCCTTACTGCTGCACAGATCCTGTTCACGTGTGTATTCAAAGATTATTATTACTAAATGTGTTCTGTGTCCAACTTGTGCCAAATTCAACACTGCACGTCCTTAGTTTGTCCTTATTTATTTAGTTTATTGTTCATCTTTTGTTTATTTGTGTGTCATATCAGTGATGTGACACATCTATAGTCTCAAGTTTCATTCCAAATATTCAGGTGTCATCTATATATTTAGATTTTATTCCATATATTCTGACTTTCATTCCATGTACTGCAACTTCACATTATATATATTTGTAATAATGTCCTAAATGGCATGCCATAATATAGGGGTAAAAATGGGTACAAACTCTCCTGATGTGTACTACACAACTGGTTTCAAGTTTGAAGTTATTTATTGTCATATGAACAACAGCTACAGAGAAGAAGCCACTGGCAATGAAGACGGGTGAATGAAGTAAAGATAAATGATGGATACAGATTACAAAAGTACAGATATGTGATGGTTAAGATTTGACAGAAAGACTTTGTCGTTGAAACTCTACAGGGAGATTTTGTAAATTGAGGGGCGTCTGCCCTGAGCAGCAGCAAGATAAATCTCCCCACAGAGTCCAGACACTGGTGGTGACTTTGATGGACTGATGAAAAGATAAGATGATGAATCTGTGAAGACTAGGTGTTGACTGTTAGGTGGGGTGTGAACTACAGAACTAACTACAGAAACAAAGAGAATCATATTTAAAAAGACAGCAGCAAGATGGCCAACAGTGAAGGTGTGTTGCTGTGCTATTGGTTAAAAGTGACCATCTGACAGAACAGCTGATTTCTTAATTGACAGCCTCAGACAATGACAGCAAGCAACTGTGAATGAGTGAGTGAGTGAGTGAGTGAGTGAGTGAGTGAGTGAGTGAGCATGCGTGTGAGGAGTCCTCCCACAGATCTGTGTGGAGAGTTGACTCTGACTGTGTTCACTCTGGATCTGCTCTGACAAAGTGTGCAACATCACATTCCTTTTCCTACAAGCATACAGCCTCCATCCTGATACCATTTTTAACATGTATTTTCATAATATAATCAATATGTACAAGTAATCGCCTTTCAGAGTACACAGCATGTGCTTTAGCTCACATTTGTTTTAACGAGCCATAAACTGTCAACGCTGTTACCTTTCCACAGTAACAGGATTTGACATGTGAGTCGCAGGGATGATCATCATAGATAGCTTTACTGTCTTTAAAGGTCAGCCTTATCAAATGAAAACATTTTTAAAAGTCATCATGTGAATGTTATTCAGCTAATGTCCACAATATGATGAAACTGATTACTTGATTTACTGTGAATGAGCCCTTTGATTATGGAAGCGAATCGTGACTAATATTTAAATTAAAATGTATTTGCAGAAATGCTTTTTCATTTTAAGAATGTGGCTGCATTATTTGACACATATATAAAATTAATCATCAATCATCCTATTTGCATTTTAATTTTCTTCTTCAAGACTGCTCATTCTTTTACTTAATTAAAATGAAAAAGAAAAAGTCATTTGAGATTTAATTTTCAAAATATGCCCAGCAAATAGATACCAAAATTGAATTTGAAAGGTAAAATTTGAAAATTAAAATGCATTTACAGAAATGCTTTTTCATTTTAAGAATGTGGCTGCATTATTTCACTCATAAATAAAATCAATCAACCTATTTGCATTTTCTTCTTCAAGACTGCACATTTTATGTCATAATCAAAAAGAAAACAAAGAAGACATTGCTATTTCATTTTCGTGGTCTGCCCTGCAAAATAGTGCTCATAATTCGAAAATGATTTGGCAATCTGAGCGGCGCAGGAGAGTGACGTCAGTAGCCGCTCTTCTTCAGCTGACCATGCTACCCATCTAATATGGTAGGGGGCGGTGTGCACATTTGATATATGGATGCATCACTGGTCATGGCGCTCCCTGAGATTGTGCTTTATAAACATCGTAATTTCTCAAAACTGAATAAATACCACACATAGCAACACAAAACTGCTTTGCTAGCTCAGTCATGTTGTAACTAAGATATCTGCTGGAAAAAATAATTTTTTCATGGACTGTTCATTGAGGATACGGAGTTAATACGTCCGCTGACTTAACAGTCATTTAAGCTAGTAGCAGCTTATACTTATACTTATAGCTTATACTTACTTATAGACATTGTGATTTCCCAAAACTGAATAAAACCACACAGTCCAGCAACTTTTCCGGGGGAAACCCTGTGATATTGACATGTTAAATAATTTTCATACATACAAAGCTGCCTAATATAATTTAGATGTGCCCTGTCAAAGTGTGTGTATAGCGCACTGAATGAGTGTTAGGTGTGAAGAGGACCTTACAAGTGAGCGCATTGTGTTTTCTTATGACAAGCGGTGATAACATCTTCGCACCAAACACTCATTCAGTGCGCTATACACACACTTTTACGGGGCAGATCTTAATTATGTTAGCCTAAATATTTAAGATGATTACTTATGTATGTAATGATTTATTGATATTGATAGATAATATAGATAAACATACAGTCCAACAATTCCTTTGATCAATGGATATTTTTTTGCTTAACAATTTAATGCAGAACAGCAAGATGGCATGATGCAGTTTAATTTCTATGATGATCAAGATCATGCTGAATTAATAGTAGTGTAAATATATCTATGAAACATATACAAGTTTACAAGGGTCTTTGTTGACTGCACCTTGTTAGCTATGGCCTTCAGGCTTGTTACACACTGATGTCAATAGGTACTCCATATCATATCAGTTAATCTTAGCTGTGCATAATTTATTAATTTCACGAGTAGATTCAATATTTGACAGCCATATTGTATGGGTTAGAATCAAACCAAGGCAGTATGTATGAAAATTATTTAACGTGTCAATGTCACAGGGTTTCCTCCGGAAAAGTTGCTGGACTATTATTTAGTTTTGGGAAATCACAGTGTCTACAAAGTATAAGCTCAAGCTGAGTGTATCGGCAATCCAACTACAAAAATGCCAGTTGAGGGAATCCGAAGCCATTTTTAACTCATGTTGGTGCAAACACGAGGCCCTCCATGGTACGCTTTGAACACTTTATTGACTTACAAAAACGTTAAAAACTCCTACAAAAAGCCGAGTGTAAAAAAGACTTAAAACGAGCTCGTGCAAAAGGACAAAAATACTACGATTATAAGGAAAAACCATTCACTCGACACACACACAGACATGGTTGAAAAACTGTGTGGCCTCCCCTGATTCTCATTCCATAACACTGATCAGCTGTGACTCCCCTATCTAACCTACATGTGACTGATCACCACCTACGCCCACAGCTGTGCAGGTAACCCGTAGCAACCCTAGTGCCTACTAACACTGAGAGACACGGCACCTGCTACCAGTTTAAAAGTCTGTCATGTCAGCAGACGTATTAACTCCGTATCCTCAATGAACAGTCCATGAAAAAATTATTTTTTCCAGCAGATATCTTAGTTACAACATGATTGAGCTAGCAAAGCAGTTTTGTGTTGCTATGTGTGGTATTTATTCAGTTTTAGGAAATTCCGATGTTTATAAAGCACAATCTCAGGGAGCGCCATGATCTGTGATGCATCCATATATCAAATGTGCACACCGCCCCCTACCATATTAGATGGGTAGCACGGTCAGCTGAAGAAGAGTGAAGAATCACTCACTCTTGCAGGGCAGACCACGAAAATGAAATAGCAATGTCTTCTTTGTTTTCTTTTTGATTATGGCATAAAATGTGCAGTCTTGAAGAAGATAATGCAAATAGGTTGACTGATTATTCATTTTATTTATGAGTGAAATAATGCAGCCACATTCTTAAAATGAAAAAGCATTTCTGTAAATGCATTTTAATTTTCAAATTTTACCTTTCAAATTCAATTTTGGTATCTATTTGCTGGGGGATATTTTGAAAATTAAATCTCAGATGACTTTTTCTTTTTCATTTTAATTAAGTAAAAGAATGAGCAGTCTTGAAGAAGAAAATTAAAATGCAAATAGGATGATTGATGATTAATTTTATACGTATATGAGTCAAATAATGCAGCCACATTCTTAAGATGAAAAAGCATTTCTGCAAATACATTTTAATTTAAATATTAGTCACGATTCGCTTCCATATTTGATATGTTTGTATGGTCTGGTTGTTCTAAGTCCTGTTTAACTGCTACAAAACCCTTTTTACTGTTGGTTACTATGTTAATTAAATGAAATGCTGTTAAATCCTCCTAAATTAATACCACTTGAAATATGACTCACTGTGTTTTAATATGTTAATTACCAACATAAAAACAATCTGTCTCAATAACAAAAATGATTCCAAAACAATTGTCAATAATGCGTGCATGGAACTGCAACAACAACAACAACAACAACAACAACAACATGAGACCTCTTAGAAATGTGACGTGCTTCACTGATATAACAATACCAATCAAGTGCAGAACAATACCCTGTGACTTGGGAGGGGAAACTTCATAGTAGTGTGCAGACAAAGATGTTCAGTGTAGGCAGTAAAATGTGTATCAGCTGTTACTGTAACAGGGCTGGCAGTCAATCCTATTGTTGGTGTTAATTTCATAAAAATGTCAAAATGACGATTAAAAGAGACTTTCAACTCTTATCATTATAATTTAAACTATACTATATTTTGGACAGGTCCATTCTTTTCTTATTTCTCTTCTAAAAAAATATCTTTTTTCCTAATAGACATGTGATGGCCATGCAAAATCAGGGTGCACTTGATAATCTGAATGAAAACAGGGATTTAAGTACTGCTCATAAATGTGCCATCTATTACAGAAGTCTAATTAGGAATATTAGATATAGTAATACTTTCTGTGGTAACAGGGTTGGCAAAACCATCAAAACAATAAGGAGAGAAACAGTCATAAAATATGAAATTCCACAGCCTGAAAGGGCACAATACAGGTTATTGTAACTTTCAACTGTTTTTAATCCCAGGCTACTGAAAAATTAGAATTTGAATTTAATTAAACTTTTAAATTTCCAAAGTTGAAAAGGCATCGATTTCATTGAATGACCCACAAGCTGTTGGTGATGAAGTGATGTTGGAATTGTTGTGAGTCCAGTTTGAATCAGTGAATTGTTGTTTGATGACATCTTTTTATTTAGTGTCTGGTGTCTTTTATCTCTCTCTATTTTATCTTCTATTATCTCTCCAGACTCTGTCAGGCTGGTGGATGGGACCAGTCTGTGCTCAGGCAGACTGGAGGTGAAGTCTAACCAGAGGTGGTCCTCAGTGTGTGAAGCTGACTTTGACCAGCAGGATGCAGAGGTGGTCTGTAGAGCTTGGCTGTGGGGCTCCTTCAGTCCTCCAGGGGGCGCTCTATGGAGAAGTGGAGGCTCCAATGTGGACCAAAGAGTTCCAGTGTGGAGGCCATGAGTCTGCTCTCCTGGACTGCAGAAGCTCAGGCTCAGATAGAAACACCTGCTCACCTGGCAAAGCTGTTGGACTCACCTGCTCAGGTAGAAGAGGAGCTGCAGCTTTGATTTGGTTCATTTCTCTTCTAATGAAACTCACTTTGTTCTTTTACTGATGACTCTCTGGTTTCTGTTCAGAGCCTGTCAGGTTGGTGGGAGGAGACAGTCACTGTGCAGGAACACTGGAGGTCATACGGGGAGAATGGAGACCAGTAAATGGCTATTACTCTGACTGGACCCTGAAGACAGCAGGTGCTGTCTGCAGAGATCTGGCCTGTGGCTCTGCTGTTTCTGTAGGAGAGAGAAAGGAGTCCTCACGCAGACCTGTGTGGGGGATCAGGTCTGACTGTGTTCAATCTGTACCTGCTCTGAGGGAGTGTGCAGCATCAGATTCCTCTTCCTTCCTCCTGTATCTCACCTGCTCAGGTAAGCCCATCAGTGACATCATCAGTGACATCATCTATGACAGTAATGTCCCCAGGTTGACTCACACATGTTCCAGCTAGAATGGCAGCAGACTGTCTCCAGCAGCCATGATGGAGTCTGATGAGCTGCTGCCTCAGTAAATCAGCTGCTGAATGCATCAAGATACATATCTGTATATATGAAACATACATGTGTGCTGCTTCAGGAGTCCCCTGGGCCAACCACCAACCAGCCTGAAAGAACTCCTTCTTCAGCTTGACAGCTTTCTGAGCCACTGGTTTCCAGCAGCAGGTTCTTTGGTTGCCACCATAACAGGCACCAATGACCTACTGGACACAACTTTGATCAGCTCAGCTCAGCCGCAGGCTCGTCAGTATCTCCACACCCACGTGGCGTCCTTCACCCTGGACAACTCCTTAAAGGAGAGTCCAGCCCCTATCCCTTTGAGATTTTAGGGATCATTTTCAAAACACATTTTTTTTATTGTGGCTTACAGATCATCTCTGAAAAATAAGACAGTGAAAACTGTTTCACTTCTCTGTGTGGTGCTCAGCCCTAATTAAAATATATGGGGGGGGGGGGGGGTATTGCCCCCAATATTCAAATACACTCAGAATGTCCCATCCAATATGTTGATTAAAAACAATCTAAATGTTCTTTCTTATATAATTTCATACACAGTTGGAAAAAGCAGATTCTTCTCTCTGCACTGGCTCCCTGTAAAATCCAGAATTGAATTTAAAATCCTACTGTTAACTTATAAAGCTCTAAATGGTCAAGCTCCGTCATATCTTAGAGAGCTCATAGTGCCATATTTTCCCAACAGAACACTGCGCTCTGAGAACGCAGGGTTACTCGTGGTCCCTAAAGTCTCCAAAAGTAGATCAGGAGCCAGAGCCTTCAGCTATCAGGCTCCTCTCCTGTGGAATCATCTTCCTGTTACGGTCCGGGAGGCAGACACCGTCTCCACATTTAAGACTAGACTTAAGACTTTCCTCTTTGATAAAGCTTATAGTTAGGGCTGGCTCAGGCTTGCCCTGTACCAGCCCCTAGTTAGGCTGACTTAGGCCTAGTCTGCCGGAGGACCCCCCTATAATACACCGGGCACCTTCTCTCCTTCTCTCTCTCTCTCTCTCTCTCTTTCTCTCTCTCTCTCTCTCTCTCTCTCTCTCTCTCTCTCTCTCGTATCCTATTACTGCATCTTGCTAACTCGGCCATTCTGGATGTCGCTAACTCGGCTTCTTCTCCAGAGCCTTTGTGCTCCACTGTCTCTCAGATTAACTCATATCGCAGCGGTGCCTGGACAGCGTGACGTGTGTGGTTGTGCTGCTGCCGTGGTCCTGCCAGATGCCTCCTGCTGCTGCTGTTATCATTAGTCATTAGTCATACTTCTACTGTTATTATACACATATGACTATTGTCACACATGTATACTGCCAGATATTAATATGTACTTTCAACATATTGTACCACAGTAGCCAGAACTATAATTATAATATTATTACTTTCATTAATGTTGTTGTAAGCTACTGTCATTACCGTCTGTCCTGCATCTCTCTCTCTCTCTCTCTCTCTCTCTCTCTCTCTGTCTCATTGTGTCATGTGGATTACTGTTAATTTATCATGCTGATCTGTTCTGTACGACATCTATTGCACATCTGTCCGTCCTGGAAGAGGGATCCCTCCTCAGTTGCTCTTCCTGAGGTTTCTACCGTTTTTTCCCCGTTAAAGGGTTTTTTGGGGAGTTTTTCCTGATCAGCTGTGAGGGTCATAATGACAGAGGGATGTCGTATGCTGTAAAGCCCTGTGAGGCAAATTGTGATTTGTGATATTGGGCTTTATAAATAAAATTGATTGATTGATTGATTTGTTTTCTAAAATCAGTTTTGTTTTTGGACCTGAAATCTTCAGTAAAATGTGTCAGCTAACATAACGACTTTCAGCGAGTCATGATTGAGAGAAAAGGGCCTTTTAAGTTTGCAGTACAGTGGCCACAATGACGCATGGCAGAGCCTGTTGACCCTCTGAACTGGGAGTGCATGCTGAACTGTTAGGGCTGTCACCAGTCAGTCAAGTCAGGATTTATTTCTAGGGCACATTTAAAACGACGGCAGTTGACCAAAGTGCTGCACATTGGGGGGTACAGAGTTAAAAGAATATCAGTAACAAAAATAGAATAGATGTAGAAAACAACGATAAGAAGACAGAGCAAACAGTGCAAACATTAAAATAGCAATTTAAAAAAAAACAAAAAAAACAACTTGAGATCATCGTGCTCAGGCTGAATGATACACCAGGTGGAAGAGAAAGGTTTTTAGGGAGGATTTAAAAGTCTCAAGGGACTGGGAAGATCGAATGTGAAGGGGGAGGCTGTTCCAGAGCCTGGGGGCAGCCGCTGCGAAGGCTCTGTCACCTCGGGACTTTAGTCTGGTTTTTGGCACCACCAACAGTAGTTGGTCCGAAGACCTTAAGGTTCTGGTTGGGGTGTGGCGCAAAAGGAGCTCAGAGAGGTACAGAGGGGCCAGACCGTTGAGGGCTTTAAAAACAATTAAAAGGAGTTTAAAATCAATACGAAAACGGACCAGGAGCCAGTGGTGGGAGGCTAAAACTGGCGAGATGTGGTCGCGCTTTTTCTTGCCCGTGAGGAGGCGAGCAGCAGCATTCTGGACAAGCTGTAGACGGTTGAGGGAGGACTGATCCAGGCCAACATAAAGGGAGTTACAATAGTCTAATCTGGTGGTTATGAAGGCGTGGATCACCCTTTCAAAGTCTGCAGCTGAGAAATAGGGCTTGGTTTTGGCTAGAAGACGTAGCTGGAAAAAGCTAGTTTTGACAACAGCACTGATCTGTTTGTCAAATTTGAATTGGCTATCAAAGACCACCCCGAGATTCTTTACAGAGGAACGAATGTTGGGGTTCAGGGGGGCCCAGGAAATCTGCGGAGCTGCGTGGGGACATGTGGCCTCCAAACAGGATCACCTCTGTCTTGGACTCATTAAGATTTAAGAAATTAGAGCTCAACCAAGATTTGACATCGCTCAAACAATCCAGTAGAGGTTGCACTGCGTCCTTGCTTAGAGACCTTAGTGGCAGGTAAATCTGGACGTCGTCAGCAAAACAATGGAGTGAAATCTTGTGCTTTCTAAAAACATCACCTAGAGGCAGCATATACAACAAGAAAATAACAGGGCCCAAGATGGAGCCTTGGGGGACTCCGCGGGTCAGTGGGGCTGCAGCAGAGGAAAAGTGACCTGACTGCACAGAAAAAGTCCGATCTGTCAGATAAGACCTGAACCAGCTAAGGGCGGAGCCTGTAATGCCCACGGACTGCTCGAGGCAGTGTAGCAGGATCCCATGGTCAGCTGTATCGAAGGCGGCTGACAGGTCTAAAAGCATCAGGATGACAGAGTTACCTGAGTCGGCAGCTAAAATCAAGTCATTAAAGACTCTCAGCAGGGCAGTTTCGGTGCTGTGTCTAGATTTGAAGCCAGACTGGAACTTTTCATGAATGTTGTGCTGGGCTAAAAAAGACTGCAATTGGTTATGTACTTCTCTCTCTATAACCTTGGATAAATAGGGGAGCTGAGATATGGGCCTAAAGTTTGAGAGGATGGAGGGATCCAGATTTTTCTTTTTGATTGAAGGTTTCACCACAGCATGCTTAAAGGCTACGGGGACACAGCCTGAACTGAGACTGGTGTTGATCAGCAGTAAGACGTTATCTCCAACTGAGTCAAATACTTCCCTGAGAAGATGGGGGGGTATACTGTCTGAGGGGCATTTTGTAGGCCGCAGATGATTGACTACATCTGAGAGTTGGGAGAGGGACAGAGGCTCAAAGTGGTCAAGCATAGCAGGGCAGAGGGTAGAGGAGTCTGAGATGGGCCCGACACAAGTGAGGGTGGGTCTGAGGGCAGAAGCTTTTTTAGAAAGAAAGAAGTCATTACAGAGGGAAGGCGATGGTACAAGGGGGGAGACATCACAAGGATTAATGAGAGAGTTAAGAACATTAAACAAAACTTGGGGCTTATGGCTGTTATTAGAGACTATGGCAGAGAAGTAGGCAGTTTTGGCAGTTTTGACAGCTCTCTGGTAGTCAGACAGGCAGGAAACAAGGTCGGGAAACAAGGAGCTTATCTTTCTTGCATTTTCTTTCAGTGTGTCTACATGCGCGTCTGAGGGCACGTGTCGATTCATTTAACCATGGCTGACTAGATGGTTTAGTGCGCTTTAACCTGAGAGGAGCAACAGAGTCCAGGATCTCAGTGCATGTGGAGCTGAAAAGAGACAATATGTCGTCAGCACTAAGAGAACATTTTTCATCTAGTGTACATAGCGGGGAGTCAGTAAAAGCAGCAGAAAACTGTGTTGCAGTCATGGGGGTTATAGCGCACCGGCTGTGTGCAGGGGCGGTACGTTTATCAGCACGGGTAGGTGGTCGGATATATATGCTGTTGCACAGATTTCATTGACAGGGACAGACAAACCATAGGACAGGACAAGGTCTAAAGTATGCCCCTTTTCATGTGTAGGGTCAGTTATGCACTGGGTAAAATCAAAAGAATTAATCAGGTTTAAAAATTCCCTGGCCAGAGGACGGGATTCGCAACATATATGGATGTTAAAGTCACCAGAAATTAAAATGTGGTTGTATTTCACTACGATCCCAGACAGGAAGTCCGCCAAGTCATTTATAAAGTCTTAGCTGTATTTTGGTGGACGATATACAGTGACACAAAGGACGGGAGGTGACATATTGGTGACAAATTCTAAAAGCTGCAATTCAAAGCTGCAATAGCTTGGCACAGGCTGGGACAGATGGCACTGGAGATTTGATTTGAATACAGAGGCTATGCCGCCGCCACTGCCCGAGGAGCGGGGAGAGCTAAAGAAAGAGCAGCCTGGAGGAAGGAGTTCCGAAAACGGGGTATCATCACCAGCAGGGATCCAAGTTTCCGTCACGAACATAACATCAAGTTTGCGGGAGCTGAAGAAGTCATTCAACAGGAAAGTTTTATTAACTCCTGACCTAGAATTAAGCAGGGCCATGGTTTCAGTAAAATGAACTCAACAATTGAATTGTGGAGAATCTAATTGAGCTAACGATGTGTAGCATGTTCACACTGACACAAGTTTGTCTTCTTACTAAAACTTTAAGCCTTTCATTCATAATTTCATGGAGACATAGAGGGAGAGTGGTGCTGAGTAGGACTAGTGTGCAGCTGTTAAGTGTTGGCAGCTTGTCGTCCTTACAAGCTTCAAAATTGTATTTATCATCTGAATTTGGTGACAAGAGTTTCATTCTGTGAAAGACAAGACTTTATTTAAAATGAAACAAACGCCCAAAATGGTCAAAAATGGAGACATCATGAATAAATGTAACAAATTCTCATTATTATTAATATTACTGGTTCTAGTATTATGGTGTACTGCAGTTCTACATGTGGTTTGTGTCAGTGGTGTTGCCTCAGCAGAAGCTGTTGGTGATGAAGTGATGTTGGAATTGTTGTGAGTCCAGTTTGAATCAGTGAATTGTTGTTTGATGACATCTTTTTATTTAGTGTCTGGTGTCTTTTATCTCTCTCTATTTTATCTTCTATTATCTCTCCAGACTCTGTCAGGCTGGTGGATGGGACCAGTCTGTGCTCAGGCAGACTGGAGGTGAAGTCTAACCAGAGGTGGTCCTCAGTGTGTGAAGCTGACTTTGACCAGCAGGATGCAGAGGTGGTCTGTAGGGAGCTTGGCTGTGGGGCTCCTTCAGTCCTCCAGGGGGCGCTCTATGGAGAAGTGGAGGCTCCAATGTGGACCAAAGAGTTCCAGTGTGGAGGCCATGAGTCTGCTCTCCTGGACTGTAGAAGCTCAGGCTCAGATAGAAACACCTGCTCACCTGGCAAAGCTGTTGGACTCACCTGCTCAGGTAGAAGAGGCTGCAGCTTTGATTTGGTTCATTTCTCTTCTAATGAAACTCACTTTGTTCTTTTACTGATGACTCTCTGGTTTCTGTTCAGAGCCTGTCAGGTTGGTGGGAGGAGACAGTCACTGTGCAGGAACACTGGAGGTCAAACAGGGAGAATGGAGACCAGTGAATGGCTTTTACTCTCCCTGGACCCTGAAGACAGCAGGTGCTGTCTGCAGAGATCTGGACTGTGGCTCTGCTGTTTCTGTAGGAAAGGGAGAGGAGTCCTCAGACAGACCTGTGTGGAGGATCGACTCTGACTGTGTTCACTCTGGATCTGCTCTGAGGGAGTGTGCAGCATCATCTTCCTCTTCCTCCATCCTGGATCTCACCTGCTCAGGTAAGCCCATCAGTGACATCATCAGTGACATCATCTATGACAGTAATGTCCCCAGGTTGACTCACACATGTTCCAGCTAGAATGGCAGCAGACTGTCTCCAGCAGCCATGATGGAGTCTGATGAGCTGCTTCCTCAGTAAATCAGCTGCTGAATGCACCAAGATATATATCTTTCTCATATAATTTCATACACAGCTGGAAAAAGCAGATTCTTTGTTTTCTAAAATCAGTTTTGTTTTTTGACCTGAAATATTCAGTAAAATGTGTCACCTGACATAACGACTATCAGCGAGTCATGATTGAGAGAAAACAGCCTTTAAAGTTTGCAGTACAGTGGCCACAATAAACACATGGCAGAGCCTGTTGACCGTCTGAACTTGGAGTGCATGCTGAACTGTTAGGGCTGTCTTCGGGGGGCCAATACACAGAAAAACTCAGGGACACCTTTTATTTTGTAGCCACAAAGGTAACGAAAACAAACATACCCAACAACACAGTGCAGGAAGATGAGAACATATTGAACTGACCAAAGTTAGCACGCACAGTTAGCAATGGACTTCACAGCACATTATTCACACCTGGGATTGACTTGATGAAGGAACAGTTGAATGATTGTGATCAGTGGAGCCTTACAGACTAAAGGACTATAAATAATCAGGGATTGGACACATATTCAGACTGTAGGACTGCTTCAGAGGTAGGGAGTTGGCTCTTTTATTGTCTCCCTTGTTTACTGCACTGGTAATCTGAATGAATTATTTGGTGCTCATGGTTTCAGTAAAATGAACTCAACAGCTAACGATGTGTAGCGTGTTCACACTGACACAACTTTGTCTTCTTACTAAAACTTTAAGCCTTTCATTCATAATTTCATGGAGACATAGAGAGAGACATAGAGGGAGAGTGGTGCTGAGTAGGACTAGTGTGCAGCTGTTCAGTGTTGGCAGCTTGTCGTCCTTTACAGGTGTAGCCCTGTCTAAAATCATTCCGACTACAGCGCATAAAATCAGTTACACAGCATAGAAATAGTTGCATGAAAAACAACAGTTCATAATACTAAAACTGGTTAAAATATGAACTGTATAAATGCATAAATATCATATTTACAGTTTATAAAGTTAAATAAATAGATATAAAAAGATTTACGTTCCTTTAAAAGTCTGTTATTCAGGAGAAAAGGAGTTTGTTTGACCTGACGTCAGTCCAATCCAACTTTATTTGTAAAGCACTTTAAAACAACAACAGAGTACCAAAGTGCTGTATAGAAGAATAAATAAAAGACAATAAATAAAAGACAAAACAGCTCGCACAAGGCATAAAATACAAGTAAAATAAATTAAGAGACATGAAACATTTGTAAAAAAAAAATAACAGTTATACAATAAAAACAAACAATAAAATAAAATAAAACAAACAATAAAACAAAATAAAATCAACGTCTTACAGGGTGTCAAAGGCCAGGGAGAAGAGATGCGTTTTAAGAAGAGATTCAAAAATAGACAGAGAGGACGCCTGTCTAATGTGCAGAGGCAGATTGTTCCACATTTTAGGGGCTGCCACAGCGAAAGCACAGTCCCTTCTGAGCTTGTGCTTAGTTTTTGGCACACTCAGGAGCAGCTGATCAGCTGACCTGAGAGAGCGGGTAGGTGAATACGTATGCAGCAGCTCAGAGAGGTAGGGCGGGGCACGACCATTTAGGGATTTAAAAGCAAATAAAAGAATTTTAAAATGAATCCTAAAGTGTATGGGTAGCCAGTGGAGTGAGGCTAAAATGGGGGAAATGGGGGAAATGTGCTCATGTTTACGTGTGCCAGTTAAAAGACGCGCAGCAGCGTTCTGAACCATCTGGAGACGGTTGATGGAGGACCCACTAACCCCCACATAAGGTGCATTACAGTAATCCAGCCGAGTGGTGATAAAGGCGTGGATTACTGTCTCAAAGTGCTGCCTTGGAAGAATTGGCTTTATTTTGGCTAGCTGCCTCAGTTGGAAAAAGCTTGATCTAACGACTGCCTTGATCTGATTGTCGAGCCTGAGATTAGAGTCCAAACCAAACATCACTAACCTGGGAGTTAAAGTGACGTACTGGGCCAAGAAACCCAGATCTATACAGAGGGTCTCAGTGGTGCCACCAAAAACCATCACTTAAGTCTTCTTTTCATTAAAATTTAAAAAGTTCAGAGCCATCCAGGCCTTTATGTCGTCAAGACATTTAAGGAACGGACTGACAGAGTATGCTTCATTCTTTTTAAGAGGCATATAAATCTGAGTATCATCCGCATAGCAGTGAAATAAAATACCATGCTTTTTCAGTACGGAACCAAGCAGGAGCAAGTACAGAGAGAGGAGAAGAGGGCCTAGGACCGAGCCCTGTGGGACACCACACGACAGAGGAGCAGAGGGGGATACAGAGTCACCAAGGCTTACATAAAAAGTTCGATCTGCCAAGTACGACCTGAACCACTCCAGTGCTATGCCACTGATGCCCACCCACTGCTCCAAACGTGAGATCAAGATATCATGGTCCACTGTGTCAAAAGCAGCAGTTAAGTCTAAAAGTACAAGAATAACACAGTCACCGGATTAAAAAGGTAAAAAGATATAATTAAAAACTCTTAAAAGCACTGATTCTGTGCTGTGCAATGTTTTAAAACCGGATTGGAAAATACGAGAATATTGTGCTCCTCCAGGAAGGACATTAACTGACGGTAGACAACCTTTTCAAGGATTTTTGACAGGAAAGGAAGTTTGGAAATAGGCCCGTAATTAGCCAGAACTGCAGAATCTAGACCTGTTTTTTTAATTAGAGGTTGCACTACTGCATGTTTAAAATTTTCAGGGACCACACCTGAGGACAGACTGCTGTTAATCACTGCAAGCACAGATGGACCCACAGTGGGAAAAACCTCCTTGAATAGTCAAGAGGGGACAGCATCATTGGGAGAACCAGAGGGCTTCAAAAGACCAACAATCTCCTGTAAAATGGACAGAGTCACATCCTCAAACCTGCCAAAGACAGTTGAGCAGGGGACAGAGACTGAAGGGTCATAAGCAGAAGGTGAGATTAAAGCCCTAGTGCAAGTGACCTTATCCATAAAAAAGTGAAGAAAATCTTCACAAACAGCAGGGGAAGCCTCAATACAGACAGTCTGTGGAGCATTAAGAACAGAGTTGATAGTCTTAAACAGAACATGAGGCTTGTGATAGTTTGACAAAATAATATCAGAGAAATGTTTTTCTTTTAGCATCTTTCACAGTTGTCTGATAATGACGCCAGCAGTCCCTTAATATTTGAAAAGACACCTGCAGTTTGTCCTTCTTCCACTTGCGCTCAGCTCTACGGCACTCGCATCTGACAGCACGAGTTGTGTCATTTAGCCAGGGTTCAGATTTAGTTTTAGGCCGACTGGTTTTTAATGGAGCCACAGTGTCTAAAACGAGGAGAGCAGGGGCCGCGGGGCTGGAACACCTCATCCGGGCCGACGACAGGTACCAGTCATGTGTCGACAGAGTCCAGTGAGTGCCGAGAAATAAAGAGGTGAGACACCGCTCCATACTCAGTCCAAGAAGCCATGGAAGTGCGCGCCAAACAGGCCTTCAGCCTTACCAGCCGACCGCTGCGTTTACCCCGGTGGCGGTGGCGCTTACGCCGGAGAGGTGAGCTGGGATCCCCGATAGGAGCGGGGGCAAAGTTTTCTGTCCACCATGATCAAACCCCACCAGATCTTTGGCAGAAAGTTTAATATTCACCAGTGTTTGGCGATCACACACCAGTAGCGAGTTGACATTTAAACTAACAAGTGACATAAACAGTACAAACACACACAACACTGGCAGAGACAGATGGCAGGCCACACACATTGGCGCCATCATTCCCACCACCACCATCAGTGTAATGAGCCATGCAATCTAACCTGTTATCAGTCTAATGTCAGCCATTCTGTTTCTGCATTGTTAATGGGTTTTAACAAACTAACAGCCAATCCAAGCCATTCCCTCGGTTAGGGGCGGGACAAGTGGCGCAGGGTAGTGTTGAGCCCTGCCAGAAGAAAAACAGACGTACTGTTGTCCGGAGAACAGAGAGAAAGGCAGCGTGTTGTGGAGAGCAAGTTTTATCTTCCACAGCCCTGTTTTTCCAAACCTAGATAAGGGATTAAGCCGGGAAATGTTGGTTATTCTGGCTTAATTTAGCTTTGATTCGGTTGTTCAAAAGTAGTGGTGCATATGTTACCATGGAGATTTATTCTGTGCAGTTAGGCTCTTAGTTTACCCTGGTGCCTTATCTGTCCAGTCAGCTGTCACTGCCATCGGAAATCAATGTGTTTTACAGTTATTCCATGTTGTTATGTATTTGACCCATTTTTAAACAAACAAAATACATTTAGCCTACAATAATAAAAAAACATTAAACATTTCAAATATTATTTTTGGGTAACACTTTACAATAAGGTACACAAAATTAGAGTAGTTACTGAGGAACTAATGAGGAACTAATGAGTAGTTACTGAGGAACTAAGGTAAACAAAATCAAAAACCTGCTACTCAGTCAGAACGAATGAGTAGCAGGTTATTTCAAAATGAGTAGGTAACGAGTACTGAATCATTACCTACTCATTCAGTAATCATTACCTACTCATTTTGATGTCTCACTTTACTTTAGGGTACTCAAAAAGGGTAGGTAATGATTAAGTAATAGTTAGTTCCTCATTAGTTCCTCAGTAACTACTCCTCTGAAATTTGATTAGGAGTTAATGAAGAACTGACCATTAACTAATAGTTAGATCCTCATTCATTCCAAATTTGTTTCATAGTAACTACTCTAAATTTTGTGCACCTCAAACACCTGTACTGTGAACAACGGTGTGATCGGTAAACAGTACTTTACACGCAGCCCCCATGATAAATTCTTTAAGCTTAGCCTACCTAAAATGTGACACACTATCATATTTATTTCTAAGGCATCATCGTACAGAATGACATGGATGGTCATATTAATGTGTATGTGGTCTGAAAATAATTAATTAAACTCTTCTCAAGAATCCTGCTGTCTGCTTATTTTTTTTTGTTAAGGAACTAATTGTAAAGATGATGATGAAGTAATGAAAGACTACTCATTATGTGTCACTTTACTTTAGGACATAAAAAAGGTTAACTAATGGACAGGTTATTGAGTAATGTTTTACTTATTACTTTATTTTACTGATGAAGTAACGAGTTTACTAATTATTAAGTCGTGATTAAGTCCTCTATGAAATTTGATCATGAGTTAATGAAGAACTGACCATTAACGAATAGTTAGTTCCTCATTAGTTCCTCAGTAACTACTCATTCATTCCTCATTAGTGCCTCATTAGTTCCTCAGTAACTACTCATTCGTTCCTCATTAGTTCCTCAGTAACTACTCATTCGTTCCTCATTAGTTCCTCATTAGTTACTCAGTAACTACTCATTTGTTCCTCATTAGTTCATCAGTAACTACTCATTTGTTCCTCATTAGTTACTCAGTAACTACTCAGTCGTTCCTCATTAGTTCCTCATTAGTTCCTCAGTAACTACTTATTCGTTCCTCATTAGTTCCTCAGTAACTACTCATTCCTTCCTCATTAGTTCCTCATTCATTCCTCAGTCATTGCTCATTAGTTCCTCATTCATTCCTCAGTCATTGCTCATTAGTTCCTCATTAGTTACTCAGTAACTACTCATTTGTTCCTCATTAGTTCCTCAGTAAATACTCATTCGTTCCTCATTAGTTCCTCAGTAACTACTCATTAGTTCCTCATTAGTTCTTCAGTAACTACTCATTCTTTCCTCATTATTTCCTCAGTAACTAGTCATTTGTTCCTCATTAGTTCTTCATTCATTCCTCATTTGTTCCTCATTCGTTCCTCAGTAACTATTCATTAGTTCCTCATTTGTTCCTCATTAGTTCCTCATTAGTTTCTCATTCGTTCCTCAGTAAATACTCATTCGTTCCTCATTAGTTCCTCATTAGTTCCTCAGTATCTACTCATGCGTTCCTCATTAGTTCCTCAGTAACTACTCATTAGTTCCTCATTAGTTCTTCATTTATTCCTCATTTGTTCCTCATTCGTTCCTCAGTAACTATTCATTAGTTCCTCATTAGTTCCTCATTAGTTTCTCATTCGTTCCTCAGTAAATACTCATTCGTTCCTCATTAGTTCCTCATTCATTCCTCAGTTACTACTCATTCATTCCTCAGTAACTATTCATTAGTTCCTCATTAGTTCCTCATTAGTTTCTCATTCGTTCCTCAGTAAATACTCATTCGTTCCTCATTAGTTCCTCATTAATTCCTCATTAGTGCCTCATTAGTTCCTCATTCATTCCTCATTAGTTCCTCAGTAACTACTCATTCGTTCCTCATTAGTTCCTCATTAATTCCTCATTCGGTCCTCATTAGTTCCTTAGTAACTACTCATTCATTCCTCATTAGTGCCTCATTAGTTCCTCAGTAACTAGTCTTTCATTCCTCATTAGTGTCTCATTAGTTCCTCAGTAACTACTCATTCGTTCCTCATTAGTGCCTCATTAGTTCCTCAGTAACTACTCATTTATTCCTCATTAGTGCCTCATTAGTTCCTCAGTAACTACTCATTCATTCCTCATTAGTGCCTCATTAGTTCCTCAGTAACTACTCATTCGTTCCTCATTAGTGCCTCATTAGTTCCTCAGTAACTACTCATTTATTCCTCATTAGTGCCTCATTAGTTCCTCAGTAACTACTCATTCATTCCTCATTAGTTCCTCAGTAACTACTCATTTATTCCTCATTAGTGCCTCATTAGTTCCTCAGTAACTACTCATTCATTCCTCATTAGTTCCTCAGTAACTACTCATTCGTTCCTCATTAGTGCCTCATTAGTTCCTCAGTAACTACTCATTCATTCCTCATTAGTTCCTCAGTAACTACTCATTCGTTCCTCATTAGTGCCTCATTAGTTCCTCAGTAACTACTCATTCATTCCTCATTAGTGCCTCATTAGTTCCTCAGTAACTACTCATTCATTCCTCATTAGTGCCTCATTAGTTCCTCAATAACTACTCATTCATTCCTCATTAGTGCCTCATTAGTTCCTCAGTAACTACTCATTTGTTCCTCATTAGTTCCTCACTAACTACTCATTCGTTCCTCATTAGTTCCTCATTTGTTCCTCATTCGTTCCTCATTAGTTTCTCAGTAACTACTCATTCGTTCCTCATTCGTTCCTCATTAATTTCTCAGTAACTACTCATTCGTTCCTCATTAGTTCCTCATTCGTTCCTCATTAGTTCCTCAGTAACTACTCATTCGTTCCTCATTAGTTCTTCAGTAACTACTCATTCGTTCCTCATTAGTTCCTCAGTTACTACTCATTCGTTCCTCATTAGTTCCTCATTAATTCCTCATTCGTTCCTTATTATTTCCTCATTAGTTCCTCAGTAACTACTCATTCGTTCCCCATTAGTTTCTCATTCGTTCCTCATTAATTCCTCAGTAACTACTCTAATTTTGTGTATCTTATTGTAAAGTGTTACCTATTTTTGTCCTAATTATTGGTGTGATATGCACTGTCAGGTGTCTTCAATGAAGTCAGTGATGAGGGCAATATATAAAGTCCCATGCACATGTGTGTTTCTTCCTTCACAATGGCGTGTCCGTTCTTGAATGATGTTTTGGATGAAGAGGCACTAATTCTGCAAAGGGCATTCCGATGGGAGAGAGTGCTTCAAGACAGGTCGGACCCATTGCTTTTTGATGACGACCACCTGTATGAGCAGTACAGGTTCACAGGGAAGGCATCCCCTACGTCTGCAGACTGCTGGGTCCGCAAATCCAGCGCCGGACAGCACGGAGCCGTGTAATGACCATCACACGGATGATTTTACAGCTGTTTTGTTTCTTGTTCTTAAAATAGCTGCTTTGTTTGCAGATTTTATAAAATAGCTGCTTTTATAGCAGGAGTTTATTTTAATTATGTTTATAGAAAGTATAAAGTGCTTAAGATAAAAACGCTAAGCAGTGTGCAGCTGCTCATTCAACTATTGTAAGACACACACTAATGCCCTCAGTTTCATTTTGCCTAAGGACACTTTGACATGCAGATATCCTCACCAATAAAAGGATTAATTGTTGGAATACACATACTGTACAAGGAGGTGTATTTGGCATTGGTAGCACACAATTAGTAGTTATTAGGTTTCATAACTGTATGTATGTATTTCTGTTTTTTTTTTTTTGTTTTTTTTTGGGGGGGGGGGGTTCATTGTTGAATTTGTGTGGCAATTACAAGATAATGACAGTGACAGTGGGAACAAACAAGATGGACTAACAGACAAAAACATGCAGATACAAAGATAATTTGGGTGGCTCTGGTACAGTACATCGGTGTGTGTGTGTGTGTGTGTGCGCGCGCATGTGCGCATGTTTGGGTAAGGTGAGGCATATACATAGTAATATAAAATATATCTATATATCGCAATAAAAACAGAAGGACTGTCCTGAGCACAGGGAAATCAACGCGTTTTGACTCAATGAGTCTTCATCAGGGTATGAGCTAGTCAAATTACAAACAGGTGTTTAAATCACATTAGGAATGTGTGAAAAGCTCATGTGACTGGATCATGTAGGGCTTGCCCTGTACCAGCCCCTAGTTAGGCTGACTTAGGCCTAGTCTGCTGGAAGACCCCCCTATAATACACCGGGCACCTTCTCTCTCTCTCTCTCTCTCTCTCTCTCTCTCTCTCGTATTCTATTACTGCATCTTGCTAACTCGGCCATTCTGCATGTCACTAACTCGGCTTCTTCTCCGGAGCCTTTGTGCTCCACTGTCTCTCAGATTAACTCATATCACAGCGGTGCCTGGACAGCGTGACGTGTGTGGTTGTGCTGCTGCCGTGGTCCTGCCAGATGCCTCCTGCTGCTGCTGCCATCATTAGTCATTAGTCATACTTCTACTGTTATTATACACATATGACTATTGTCACACATGTATACTGCCAGATATTAATACATACTTTCAACATATTGTACCACAGTAGCCAGAACTATAACTATAATATTATTACTTTCAATAATGTTGTTGTAAGCTACTGTCATTACCTGTCTCTCTCTCTCTGTCTCTCTCTCTCTGTCTCATTAGTTCCTCATTAATTCCTCATTCGTTCCTTATTATTTCCTCATTAGTTCCTCAGTAACAGCAGAGCAGTCATGCTTCATGATAGCTCCTGAATCAACCAGTTGTTTTCTGTCGAAAAGTTGGATGAACACAGAAGATTTATGAGAAAATTGTAAAAGGAGTGATGAAAATTCATCAGAGGAGAGAAAGAGAGCAAAAGGAAGAGGAAGAAAGAGAGGAAATACAGTTGGAGGAAAACTTCAGAGAGAGAGAGAGAGAGAGAGACATCAAACAAAGGAAGAAAAAAGCAAAACAAAGAAGGAAGAGGAAGGAGAGGACAAGGAAAGTGACAGCAATCAGCCAGCTACTGGACACTGAAATCAGTGAGTTTTGTCAATTATATCTATAAAACAAGCTCCAACTGAAATATTGAAGCTAACAGCTAACAAGCTAATCCTAGCTAAACAACAGTTGGCTGTGTGTGGTTGCCTAGCAACGGCATCAATAGCAGCAGCAGCAATAGAAGCCTCCCTATTTCAAGGCAAAACATACAGATCCTTGAATATCAACAACTGTGTCAAGATGTCTACCTGCTCTGAAACAATCGATTATCCTCCAGCTGTTAAGAGCAAAACAGCAAGGAACAAATATAAACAAAAAACACTGCGAGACAGACCAGAAACCCTGTTCCTGGACCACTACAAAGATGGCAGGACCTGCAATCTAATCTTCTGGACTGATGAACCCTATGCCTGGCTGAATGTCATCAGCTCTTATTACTCAACAATAAAGAGAACAGGCATTTGTAATGGATGGAAAATCAGTATATTGGAAGACAATGATCCAGACTCAACCAGAACAACAATCAACCTGTTCAAAAATGGAACTGCCATGATACAAGGATACCTTGGACAGTTTGAGCACGATTTTGCTGCTATGAAACCAAGTGTTGAGAAGGAGAAAGAGAATCTCACAGGCACACCAACAACCCTGGGAGTCAAAGCGTCCTGTTCTCCTCCGGCTCCAGACAAACCAGATGGAGCAGATGGACCAACAACAACCTAACTCTCATCCCAAAAATGACATCGTAACAACACTCAAGAGAGAACTGGACAATGTCAACTCACAACTGAGAGAGATTCAACAAGAAGCAGCTAATCAGAGGAACCAGCTGGATCATCTCAGGGAAGAGGTGAAGGAACTACAGAAAGACAGAGACGACTGTAGAGCTGAGCTGGCCACATTGAGAGAGGAACTGAAGGAGAGGGACAGAACATTGTCCAGTCAGCAAGTAAGACTGAACTCTATACAGTCCCTTATGTCCACAGACCCCCCTCAGATCCAGACCAGGTCCAGCCAAACTCAGACTACACCGGCTGAAGAACAACATAGTCCTCTCCTCGAGGGCTCACTCCCTCCAACGCAGCCGAATGTAGCCCCTACTCACCTTCCTCTCCCAACCAGCTCCCCCACTATACATATACCAAGTTCAACCTCTAGTCACACCTCGGGGCAAGTCCTTGACCCAACCACCAGCCAACCCCCCATGTCCACTGGAGACCCAACCTGCAGCTCTGGACCTGAAACTACCGCAGCAGCAGGAACAGCCCCACATCCAGACACAGCCCAGAGTCAACAAACACTCCCAGGCAGAAGGGCTGACATCCTCCTCCTCATGAACTCTAATGGAAAGTTCCTGGATGAAAAAACCCTGTTCCCAAGGCACAGAGCAGAAAAGATCTGGTGCCCCAACACGAAGAAAGCTCTGGAGCTGCTGATGGTGCGTGAGCTCGGTGAGCCGAGCCACATCATCATCCATACAGGCACCA
Organism: Epinephelus fuscoguttatus; assembly: GCF_011397635.1. NCBI lineage: Eukaryota > Metazoa > Chordata > Actinopteri > Perciformes > Serranidae > Epinephelus > Epinephelus fuscoguttatus. Next base: position 40,089,994 of record NC_064769.1, on the reverse strand, counting down.
ATGACTTAAGGCCCCAACAGGACAGAGTGGCAGACTCTCTGAAGAGAGTGATCGAGAAGGCCTCCACCACTTTCCCCAACAGCAGGATCGTCATCTCCACACTGCTGCAGAGGAGAGACTTCCACCCCCGCACCATAGACAGAGTGAACTTCAGCCTCTCCAGGGACTGCGCACTCAAAACCAACGTCTTCTTGGCTCAACATCCAACTCTAGACCTGGACTGCCTTTATGACAACGTCCATTTGCACAAAGAAGCAGTCCCCATCTTTGCCAAGACCCTGAAAGACGTTGCCCTCAGCAGGAACCCTACAGATACCCCAAGGAACAACCGCACAGCGCAGATCCCACGCAGACCATCAAGATCTCTTCAACCCTCCAGACCACCCAGACCCCCACGATACACTCACCCCAGAGCATCAGAGAGAATGGCCGGCCCACGACACCCGCCGCATCACCACCATCACAACGAGCAGCCTACACCACAGCTGATCCAACACAGACCTCCAATACCCAGCCGGAGAACCACCCTGCCTGGAGGTCCCGTACCCCCCCTCCTCCCAACAGCAGAGACGAGACTACAAGAGCAGCAGAACATCGGACGGAGCTACGCTGCAGCTGTGAGAGGAGCATCGGCCTCCCCCTCCTCTGGTGACATCAGGGACATACAACACATGTTAAACTTGCTATGCTCTCGCCTCATAGGGACGTGGTAGAAGAGCCCAGAGCTTAATGAGCAAATAATAGTTAAACATGATGTTTAGATTTTTAAATTGATTGTTAGAAGAGCAGAGAGCTTAATGATCAAATAATAGTTAATTGTTAAACATGATGTTTAGATTTTTTTTTTTTTTTTTTAAGTGGTTTATTAGAAAACAACAATTCCTAACAATATTTCAAACCACATATTATCAGTTCACTTATCATATATTATTTCGCTCCTTTTATTTATCTACACATGATTTTTCTTTTCTTTCAGTGTTCATCTTAAGCATTTGTTTTTGAACAGCTCACAATTACAGATGAAGTCACTTACACTCACCTGTTGGAACATTCAAGGTCTCAGAACTTCTGCTTTTGGTCTAAAAAGCAGAAACTCTGACTTTATTAGAGAGTTAAAAGACTCTGACATCATTGTCTTACAGGAGACATGGTGCAGAGAAGACGTTTCCACTGGTCGTCCTCAAAAATACAATGAGATTATTATCCCATCAACAAAAAAATCCCACAATCACACAGGGAAGAGACTCAGGAGGCATGATTATATGGTATAAATCAGAACTCATTCACTCATTAGAAATAATTAAAAAAGCAGAATCATATATTTGGCTGAAAATTAACAAAAAGATGCTTTGTGTTGAGCAACATGTCTACATGTGTGCAGTCTACATCCCACCATCAGAATCCCCATACTATAACCCTGATGTTTTTCTATCCTTGAGGAAGACATTAACCATTATAAAAGCATGGGAAATATTCTGATCTGTGGAGACTTGAATGCTCGAACAGGGAAAGAGCAAACACTCTGAACACCCATGTAGACAAACATTTACCTGGAGGGATATACTCCCCCCTCCCTGAATGCCCAACCAGAAAGAGCTTTGATAAAGTCACAAATACAAGTGGCATCCAGCTTCTGCAGCTCTGTCGTGCACTGGGTCTGTACATAGTCAACGGCCGGCTGCGAGGGGACTCTCTGGGTCGCTACACTTATAGTTCAGCTCTGGGCAGTAGCACAGTAGACTACTTCATCACAGATCTACACCCAGTGTCTCTCAGAGCCTTCACAGTCAGCCCCCTCACACCCCTCTCAGACCACAGCAAGATCACAATCTATCTGAAAAGGGCACCATCCAACAACACCGTCCCCCGACCATGTCAGCTTTATAACTGCACACACTCATTCAGATGGAAACCAGACAGTGTAGGGAAGTACCAGGAGGCGCTGGAAAATCAGCAAATACAGAGTTTAATTCATTTATTTCTATCTGAAATGTTTCCTCATAATAACATTGGTGTAAACTTTGCTGTGAACAAAATCAATTCAATTTTTCATCATTTGGCTTTATTATCTAATTTGAAAATCTCCGAACAAAAACATAAACAAATAAACAACAACAAATGGTTTGACATCGAATGCAAAAACTTGAGAAAAACTTTAAGAAGATTATCCAATCAAAAACACAGAGATCCAGATAACCAGAACATACGCCTTCAGTATGATGATGTTCTGAAACAATACAAATATACCCTAAAAACAAAGAAAGAACAGCACACCAAGAACCAGCTCTGTGAAATCGAGGAATCCTTAGAGTCCAACCGGTTCTGGGAGAAATGGAACACCATAAACAAAAACCAGAAAGATGAACTGGCACTTCAAGATGGCAATACCTGGACTAATCACTTCAGAGATCTGTATAGTAATATCACAAAAAATAGTGATCAAAACAATATCTACAATAAATGGAAAACCCTGGAATCTGCGCTAAAAAAAAAAAAAACCAAAACCCCCTAGATTACCCAATAACAGAACAAGAACTCACAGAAACCATCCAATCCGTCAAAACAAAAAAGAGCTGTGGAGTCGATGGAATATTAAAGGAAATGATCAAATACTCAAACAATAAAATTAAATTGGCGATTCTCAAACTATTCAACATAATTCTATCAGTTGGCACTTTTCCAGACATCTGGAACAAAGGTTTAATAACTCCAATTCATAAATCTGGGGATAAATATGACCCAAATAACTACATGGATCTGTGTCACTAGTAACCTGGGAAAAATATTTTGTAACATCATTAATAAACGAATAGTAAATTTTCTTTCTGAACATAATGTTTTACATAAATGCCAAATTGGATTTTGCCAAATTCCCGCACAACTGACCACATATTTACTCTCCACACCTTAATTGACCAAGAATTAAATGTAAAGAAAAGAAAGGTCTACGCCTGTTTTGTTGATTTCAGAAAGGCCTTTGACTCCATCTGGCACGAGGCTCCTTTCTACAGGCTCCTTGAAAGTGGAATTGGGGGGAAAACATACGATTTCATCAAAGATATGTATACAAAAAGCAGATATGCCATAAAAATTGGAGACAAACAAACAGCCTTCTTCTCCCAGGGCCGGGGGGTCAGACAAGGATGCAACCTCAGTCCCATCCTCTTTAATTTATATATCAATGAATTAGCAAACCAATTAGATCGGTCCACAGCACCTGGCCTCATCCTGAAAGACACAGAGGTCAAAAGTCTCCTATATGCAGACGACTTAGTGCTGCTCTCACCCACTAAAGAGGGTTTGCAACAGCACCTGAACATCCTGCAGGACTTCTGTCAGACCTGGGCCCTGACAGTAAATACCACAAAAACAAAGATAATGATCTTTCAAAAGCAGTGCACAAATCTAATGAACACACACAATTTCTATTTGGACAACACTAAATTACAACAGACAAAAAACTACACATACCTTGGCCTAAACATCACATACACAGGAAACACCAACATGGCTGTGTAGGATCTGAGAGACAAAGCCAGAAGAGCTTTCTGCGCCATAAAAAGAAATATAAAAACAAACATTCCAATTCGAATCTGGCTAAAAATATTCCAATTTGTAATTGAACCAATTCTCCTATATGGAAGTGAAATCTGGGGTCCAAAATTAAATCAAAATTTCGACAAATGGGACAAAACAGTCATAGAAAGTTTCACACTGAGTTCTGTAAGAACATCCTGCAGGTCCAGAGAAAGACCCCAAACAACGCCTGCAGAGCAGAACTCGCCAATACCCCTTATTTTAAAAATACAAAAGAGATCAATTAAATTTTACAACCACCTGAAGTCAAGTCACCCACAGACATACCATCACAAAGCCCTCAGCTGCCCAGAGAAGAGTCCTCGGCCGGCTGGTCCTGAGGCTCTCTGCAGACCAAAACACCAACCCAATCAGACCCAACCAAATGATAAACCATCAGAAAGAAAAATACAGTACATATTGGAAAGAAACAACCAAAACACAGAGTAAATTACAATGTTCTCTGGCCCTCACAAGAGAAGACACGTTAGCAAATTATCTGAGCACAATCCAAAGTGCTTCAGTGAGGAAAGTGTTGGCTATGTACAGACTCAGTGGACACAGTCTTGCCATAGAAACACGTCGCCACAGACAGAACTGGCTGCCAGAGGAGGACAGACTCTGCTCCCAGTGTGACAGAGGACAGGTAGAGACAGAGCTCCACTTCCTCACCTCATGTCCAAAATATCAAACGTTAAGAAACAAATATTTCACACATATAACACAAACATGCCCCGAATTTGAATTTAAAACAGACACAGAGAAACTCCCTTATTTACTGGGAGAAATCCCCAAATGTTTAACGACTGCAGCAAAATTCATCTGCTGCTGTAACGAGCTGAGAACGACCAGTGGACACTGAGATACACAACTAATACACACACACACACACACACACATAAACACAACAATGTAACACTTCAACCCCCTCAGACACACATACATGTATACAGTTTAATGTTAAATTTTATATATCACTTGTTATTACTTATTATTACTATTATTTACTACTACTTTTACTACTAATACTATTACTATTATTGTTGTTATACTATTTTTACACTTATTTTATTTTATGTTATTAATTCTCTAAGTGCTTTGACAATATTGTTATTATAACTTTCATGTCAATAAAGCGAATTTGAATTGAATTGAATTGAATTGTGTCATGTGGATTACTGTTAATTTATCATGCTGATCTGTTCTGTACGACATCTATTGCTCGTCTGTCCGTCCTGGAAGAGGGATCCCTCCTCAGTTGCTCTTCCTGAGGTTTCTGCCGGTTTTTTTTCCCCGTTAAAGGGTTTTTTGGGGAGTTTTTCCTGATCAGCTGTGAGGGTCATAAGGACAGAGGGATGTCGTATGCTGTAAAGCCCTGTGAGGCAAATTGTGATTTGTGACATTGGGCTTTATAAATAAAATTGATTGATTGATTGATTGATCATGTGACAAATCAATTCTTTCAAGAACAGAAAGAAAGAGAGAGAGAAAAAAAACCAAAAAACTTTCAGTTTACAATCAGGACAGTCCTTCTGTTTTTATTGCGTCTATTTCATTCCCTGTCTTTGAAGAGCACCTGAGCAGTTTTTTGTCTCCTGACAGTTTTGACCCAGTGCAGCACTCACTTTTTCTATTTTTTGCATATCTATATATCGATTGATAAAATAACACAATATAACGTAACACAACCTAATATAATATAATATAATATAATATAATATAATATAAAAATGACCATTATTATAATTAGAGTTGTATATAAATAAATAGGCTACAGTGTTGAGTGGCAAGGCTGGACCGGGGAACTGGAGCACCTAGCAAAGACCAAATTACATTCCCAGTTAACTGGACCAGTAACTCCAGTGTACCCTCATTTTATTGAAATGAAAAATACTGTAATCACTCAGTGTCTGCTTGGAGCTGTGGAGAGAGATAGAAATAACATTGATTAATACATTTCATCACAGTCATGCTTACAGTGTGCATTAAAATCACTTCCTTCTTTCTCTAGTTTCTTAATTTCCAGTTTCCTTGAGGTCTTTTTATTTATTTGTCTGTCAAGCTCCATGTCCTGCAGCTTCCTCTTTTCACACTGGAGCTTCACATCTGCCAGGGCTATCTGTTTCTGTAGATGACTTGCATATAGCTGTCTGACAGTTTGTGAATTCTGTACAACACATATCTGTTAGCACAGCAATTGTGGACACCATGGATGTCCTTCAGGCAATACTCACTATATTTCCAGGCAGGCTGTCAGGCTGGTCAGCATCTGTGTCATGCTACAAATATATTTTCTATGAGCACCACATCACTGACTTCTTATACATTATGGACTAAATTATTTCCACAAGACTGACAGGTTTTGTCCAGTTGTATTTGTGCTGTATGAGCATTAAATGAGAGAGATTATATGTAGCCTGTAAGAGATTTGCACAATGAATCAAGAATCATCATGGTACATTTCCCGAGTAATATTAACTCCCACTGCTCACCTTTAAAGCTATAGTGCGTAACTTCTGTCGCCTTCCAGCAGATAAAGCATTATTACAACAAATAAGCCGGCACTTCCATGTACACAGAGTAACAGAGTAACACCAGTTGCCACACACCGTGTACACAGAGTAACACTCGCTTCACACCGTGTACACAATGCTACACAACGTGGCGAACACCAGGTTGCTAACATTACATTACGTTCATAGCACCATTTCCAAGAAAATAATAAAGTTCTAGGTCCAGTACATGTAACAGCAACACATACTACTCATAATATAATTATAAACCAAGTCACTCACTTATCCAACAGCAGGAAGGCAACATCCGTGTCTGCCCTCAGCCAAATTTCTTCCTTCAGGGCTCTCCACCGAGGAAAAGTCACGCCAATACAAATCTTTGTTTGCCTTCTCCGTTGGTCACTTTCCTTCTTTGCTAACAGACCTTCAGCCGAACATCCAGGCTTTTTCTTTGTGGTAAGATCCACTTCTGAACCGTGTCTCGGCCACTTCTTTGTTACTTTCTCTTTCTACCTGTGCTCTACTTCTTGCTATGAGACTCTCTGCTCTTCCTCCCCCTCCCTTCTTGTTGTGAGGAAGCATTTCCTGTGCGCCAGCACGGGAATGTCGCCAGTCTACACGCAAACTAAAAATAATATATATTGAAAAATACCGCAAGATGTTAGAGGAGCCGAACAGCTTAATCAGCATTGTGTCATCTCCTCTAGCAGTGGCTTGGGTGAAACGGACATTTACGGACACGTAGAAGTTACGCACTATAGCTTTAAGGCAAAGTGTACAACTGTTAATTTGTGAAAGGAACTTTAATTGTAATTATGACAGATTCATTTGTGCAGCAAGTGTATATTTTTAGATTACTTATGCATTCAGTCGGTCCGCAATTGTCTGCCACGCATTTTCTCTCTGCTTAATATTTGCTGCTGTGTTTCCTTTATTAGTTATGATGTGTTTAACCTCCTCATAAGTCTCCATGATGACACGCTGCTCACTGGGCGAGAAGTAAGCCGCACGTGTCCTCTCCATTGGTGCATCAGTGAAACTGTGATCGACCCACGTGGTCTATTTAAGAAAGCCGTGGACGCGCACTTACCTGAATAAGTTACACCTGGCTTGACATAGCCGCTCCTCCTCAGTCTGGCTTGGCGTTGGAACAACCAATGAAGCCAGGATGGACTGATGAGACTTTGTCCAGCCTCGCTTTTACACGTATCCTGGATTGCTTAATTCTACACTGGAACAACGGGCCCCTGGTCGACTACTCGTGGTCTTGATAGTAACTTGTTTGTAATCTGAAAAAAGGTAAATAAGAGAGTGTGCCTTCTTTTCTGTGCTGTAACTAATTGTTGTAGTAATAAGACATGACATGTGATGCTGTTTAGCAGCCCGCTAGTTAGCTTAGCATACCATGTTAATGTGCTTGATATCATACTGTTAGCATAGCATTGTAATGCTTCCCAGTTAGAACAGACTTCACGTTAATGCGCCATGAAATAGCGTTTGGTATTGTGGCTCAACTGAGTTAATATGCTTAAAGGAGATGGACGCTGTGGAGAGAGAGAGTGGTTTTCCTGCTCTTCCTGGTGGACGGACCCTGCTGTTTTCTTCCTGTGATTCTACGAGGCCGTTTACTAACTGCTTAACTGTGAATGCCATTGCCCCGGTGACTGCTGTCACTCTATTTCCCCTGCTATCCCCTACTAACAACTCGTTTTGGATTTGTGAGTACTAACGTAACTGAACTAACTGAACTTGTGTGCACGTGCTTTTTGTTTCTGCTCATTTGGAGTGAAGCGGCCATAAAAGTTTTGAGGCCTCACCGCACCCCAGCTTCAAATCAGGCCTGCAACGGGCTTAAATGTCCTACTTTCTGGTGTCTGGTTAAGGAATGAATGTGTGTGTGTGGGCCCACAGGTATAAACTGAGTGATTTTGATGATTTAAATGTGATGGAAACAGTGTTTTGGTAATATCAATAGTACTTAAAAGGTAACTTTTTGTTTAAAAGGTATTTTTGTTTAACTTAAAGGTATAAAAGGCATTTTGAAAGTAAAAGGAAAGGGTTTAAAAACTAAAGAGACCTGATATTTTATTTTGTCAAACTTTATTTATAACTTTTTGAGTATTTATATTTTATTTCATAAGAAATGGTTACCAAATTTTATTTTATCTTATTTTGTAAATAAATACTTGTAAAAGGATCATTGCATTTAAAGTACATGTTACGGCTGCAACCGTATATTGTAACATTTATTGCATGTATATTGTTTTTTATGTGAGAGTAAGACCTCTTCTTTTTCTGAGGATCTGTGTCAGGTGCCACTCCAGTCTCCTTCTCTGAGTGGTGGATTCTGGCTGGTCGTGGCTACTGCCGATTGGCTGTCGCGAGGGCTTGGCCTTTTTAAACCCCGGCCATCTGTCAAAATTGGAGGGTCGTTTTGACAGCAGCGTTCCTCCTCGTCCCGACGCCAAACCTGCCTGTGCCTTCGTAAACTGATTATTGTGTTTTCTGACTGCAGCACGGTGAGCCCTAGCTGAACTGTTAGATTGTTGTTTGTGTCCTGCCGCTACGAGCAGTGAGCCGTTTCTCTGCAGCCGACCTGTTGCAGCGCTAAACAGCATTTTTTTTGGTCAATTGCACGTCACTTGTAAATATTTGTATATAGCACGAAGCAGTAGGGGTGAGCTGCCATTTATGTTGAACTGTTTTCTCCTGTTTTTGTTTAGTTTAGGAAGTTAGGTTTAGTGATTGTATTTTTGTTTCTTTTCTTTCACATAGGGTTTAGTTAGTGCTTTGGGAAAGATAGTTTGTTTTATTTGTTGTTTTGGCCTGGGCTCACCCTGAAGAAAAGCTTCCTTATTTATAAAACTGTGTTTCTATTTGTGTGATGATGAATAAACTCACCTTTTTTGTCGTGCATTACCTTGTGTCGGCGCAGTTTTATGTTACACTTCCCGACCCCTAGACGGGTGCGTAACAGTAGTTGTAATTTTGTTAAGAGATAGTTTCTAAATCATAATTGTGGGAAAACTCAGAATAGGTAAATTAAAGATTCCCAAGGGTCATATTACACATAACAGTTCAACAACGAACTCAGGCCCTGTCCCATTGTACCACCCACTCAAGATAGAACTTGCACTCCACCCGCATTTTGTAGCAGAAACGCCTAAAATGACATACCCAAATTAAAATGACTGTAGCTTCTGAACCGCTCTGACTACATGCATGCATGAGGTCTTGCCAGAAAGCAGACTCTCTGAAGTTTCTTGTGAAAGTGTTAGAAACACTCTAGGTGATACAGAGACAGAGTAATGGGCCTCTGAAGTCAGTAAAAAGTTGAAGATTTTGACTAAAATAAAATTAAAAAATGTGTTTCAGGATGAATAACTGTCTGTGGCTTCATCTGAGCAGGTAAATGACACTGTGGGGCTGTAGGCACACTATCAATGAACACCTGTTTCAAATTTGAAGAAGATTGCTCAAAGTATGACCACAGTGTTTTTACCATGAAAAGATCCAGGCGGAGCTCCAAATGACAAGTCGGTCACTCTGCTTCAAAACAGTACTATCAGTGATCAAACAACACTCAGCCAGCTTCAAACATTGTACCTTATTGAAATCAGGTGTGATTATGATAGCTGATGTTGTTTATGACACAGAAACACCATAAAATATCACCAAATAAAGCCATATGAAACCTGAAAGTTATAATCCTACTTTCTAGGTGGTATATCTCAGCCAAAAATAGTGGTAGGAGTGAGACTCTTACCTTTTGTAAACCAGCTACGTGTCCACTGACGGCTCCACATAAGATCGCGAGTACTCCTTTAACTTTTCCCCTCGAAAAACGGCATGACATGACTTGTCACCACTCATCGCGATTTTGGACTTCGTGCATTTAGGCTGCTCTGGTGGGAAATCCATAAGGAATAAAAGAAAAACGATGCCAGATTCAGGAAGCTGAGAGCTCCCTGAATCCGGTAATACCAAACATCACATGGTTTGATGACGTAGTGCGCCTGGGAGATACCATTTAACAGAGGAGGGAGGGAGCGCGGACGCCGGTGTCCGAGAGGAGTTAAAGCAGTTAACATAGCTATATGGGACCTGGGTTACACAAGCTTCAAAATTGTATTTATCATCTGAATTTGGTGACAAGAGTTTCATACTGTGAAAGACAAGACTTTATTTAAAATGAAACAAAAGCCCAAAATGGTCAAAAATGGAGACATCATGAATAAATGTAACAAATTCTCATTATTATTAATATTACTGGTTCTAGTATTATGGTGTACTGCAGTTCTACATGTGGTTTGTGTCAGTGGTGTTGCCTCAGCAGAAGCTGTTGGTGATGAAGTGATGTTGGAATTGTTGTGAGTCCAGTTTGAATCAGTGAATTGTTGTTTGATGACATCTTTTTATTTAGTGTCTGGTGTCTTTTATCTCTCTCTATTTTATCTTCTATTATCTCTCCAGACTCTGTCAGGCTGGTGGATGGGACCAGTCTGTGCTCAGGCAGACTGGAGGTGAAGTCTAACCAGAGGTGGTCCTCAGTGTGTGAAGCTGACTTTGACCAGCAGGATGCAGAGGTGGTCTGTAGGGAGCTTGGCTGTGGGGCTCCTTCAGTCCTCCAGGGGGCGCTCTATGGAGAAGTGGAGGCTCCAATGTGGACCAAAGAGTTCCAGTGTGGAGGCCATGAGTCTGCTCTCCTGGACTGCAGAAGCTCAGGCTCAGATAGAAACACCTGCTCACCTGGCAAAGCTGTTGGACTCACCTGCTCAGGTAGAAGAGGAGCTGCAGCTTTGATTTGGTTCATTTCTCTTCTAATGAAACTCACTTTGTTCTTTTACTGATGACTCTCTGGTTTCTGTTCAGAGTCTGTCAGGTTGGTGGGAGGAGACAGTCACTGTGCAGGAACACTGGAGGTCAAACAGGGAGAATGGAGACCAGTGAATGGCTATTACTCTGACTGGACCCTGAAGACAGCAGGTGTTGTCTGCAGAGATCTGGACTGTGGCTCTGCTGTTTCTGTAGGAGAGAGAAAGGAGTCTTCACACAGACCTGTGTGGAGGATCGACTCTGACTGTGTTCACTCTGGATCTGCTCTGAGGGAGTGTGCAACATCATCTTCCTCTTTCTCCATCCTGAATCTCACCTGCTCAGGTAAACCCATCAGTGACATCATCAGTGACATCATCTATGACAGCAATCTTTCCAGTATGTTCCTTCCTCTGTCACAGTGACAGTCAGTGGTTTCTATTTGACTTAAATGTAAATGACTTCCTAAAGAGAAGTGAGTGTCTGTCTGTCTCCCTTATTAGAGACATGCTGCTTCAGCCAATGGGTCCAGTGTGCGCCTGCGCTGCACCAGATGAATGTAGTCTGCACACCATCAGACAGTTATCATAGCCAGTAGATACACCGGACTGACTGCTGAAGTTCAGCAGAGAGAGCGGCGTTTACGTCACCACGACCACATGACTCATACAAACACAAACAAGTGAAGGGAAATGAATAAGACTTACATAAGATCAAATTGTCAACATTACTGTCTATGCAGGCAACTATTTGTCACCTCAGGAAGCCACCCTGGCTTTTGACCTGTAGACCAACAGTGCTGTTTGTTTTGTCAGTTGACAGTTACGTGGTTGCTGCCGCTGGCTGACAGACTCCACTCCATTTACACAGCTTTGGTTTGTGTTTGTATGAGTCATGTGGTCGTGGTGACGTGAACGCTTAAACTTAGCAGTGGATGTGGCGTATCTACTGGCTACGATAACTGTCAAAAGGAGTGCAGACTCCACCTAATTGGAACACTGCAGGTGTACCACAGCGTACTATTGGTGCTGACCCAGTATTTACCGACCTGCTGCTTCAGCCAATCATCTCTCTGTATTTACAGACCTGCTGCTTCAGCCAATCATCTCTCTGTATTTACAGACCTGCTGCTTCAGCCAATCATCTCTCTGTATTTACTGACCTGCATCGTCTTGTAATAAAGATGGCTGCTGCTGCTTTGTTCTGCTGAAATCTGTGGGTCCATCCATCTAAAATCTAAAGAATCCTTGGTATTTCCTCAACTGAAAGGTTACCACCATTTTTTTGATACATTTGTCCATTGCTTTACTCAAGATTGTTGTTAAAAAGTGAAACTTGGGATTGGAATTGTAAAGTGAAGTACACAAACTACCACTAGGCCTCCAAGCCAGGCCCTGGTTCTTGCTGGAGCTGCCTAGCCATTCAGGCCAGCCATTTCCACTCCAGCCTGGCTAGCTGCTATCCAAGCCAGGCCCAAGTCTCTGGAGCAGCCAAGCCATCCAGGAAGTCAGACCAGGTACCATCTGGAGCAGCACAGCTAACAAACCCAGTTAGGCCCGTACAGCTGCAAACCACCATCAGGCCTCTGTCTGCTGCCCAAGCCTGCTGGACTGTGTTCTGCCTAAAGCCTGAGTCTCACTGCTGTTTGAGGGCGACCAGGCCCTTAACACACTGTAATCTTCATACTGTAATCTTCACATCTAACTGCCAGTGACTGGTGGAGGGAGAATGCCGAGTGGAAGAAACAGTACACGGGACAAAGACATGGCAACTGCAGACGACCTGGAAGAGATTAAAAGCTCTCTAAACTTTATGTCAGGTGAGCTGACAAAACTAACATCGCAGCAGGAACGACTAATTGGACTAGTGGAGGAAGTAAAAACACTGAAAGCCATGCTAATAGAGAAAGACAGAAAGATAATTGTGCTGGAGCAGAGGGTGGACGAACTGGAACAATACACAAAGAGAGACAATTTGGTATTAACAGGTCTGGAAACTCGACACCGCACCTATGCTCGAGCTACTGCAAACTTGGAGACAACAGAAGATGCACCACAGGAAGAACTGCTGACACTGGAGCAACAAGTGGTGGGCTTTCTGCACAGTAAGAACATAAACATCCAAAGTGATGCTATTTCTGTTTGTCACACATTACCAAGAAAGACAGAGAAAGCAAAACCAGCTATCATCATAACATTCAACAGTAGAAAGCAGAGGAATGACTTGAAAATGCAAGCAAAGAAACTGAAAGGTACCAATGTATACTTAAATGAACACTTGACAAAGAAAAATGGGGACATTGCACGAGAGGCAAGGATGCTAAGAAAACAGAAAAAAATCACAGCAACATGGACCCGTAATGGCAATGTATGGATTAGAGAACAAGAAGAGTCACACGCTATGATGATAAGAGACCTCAAAGAGCTAGAAAAATTTAGAAGAGGAAAATGAAGCATTGCTGATGTAACTGATTTAAAAAGTATTTCATATAGGCTTAAGGTAATGGATTGAAGAGTGGATATAGAAAATATGCATGTACAGTAACATGGATGCATACACAAACTTAGATGCAGATATAGAGAGTAAAATATATGATGTAGACGATGGTACAAACAAAATTGGATTAATTCCTGTTAACAACAAATGTGAGTATTACACTGAGGAGCAATTTAATGATAAAGTAATGATGAATGGGACACTGTCTATCATCCATTTTAACAGTAGAAGTATAAAATGTAACTTACCAAAAATAAAAGATTACTTGAAGCAATTCAGAAAGAGTTTTAGTATAATTGCGTGTCAGAAACATTGTTGAAGGATGGGGAAATGGATGAATTTCAGATAGATGGCTATGAGTTGTATTATGTAAATAGACGGATAAAAAAAGGTGGAGGTGTAGCTTTGTATATCAATTCTGGTCTGAAATGTAATGCTGTGGGTAATATGACAACTGTTGTTGATGGTATTATGGAAATGATCACAGTGGAAATTATTAATGAAAAAGCTAAAAATGTTATAATCAGTTGTGTCTATAGATCACCAGGTTCCTGTGGAGAGACTTTCACAGATATAATAATGGAACTGTTTGACAGGAGCCGTAACAAGATTTTGTTTTTATGTGGAGATGTTAATATTGATCTTGAAAATTCAAGTTCACTGAACACAACAAGTGATTTCATAAATTCAATGTATAGCTTGAATCTGTTTCCTATGATATCGAAACCAACAAGAATAACATCAAAAAGTGCAACTGTTATTGATAATATTTTCACAAACGTAGCGGATGGAAAAATAGTGAGTGGGATCTTGACAACTGATATAAGTGATCATTTACCTGTTTTTACAGTTTATAAAAATTATCAATGCAATACAAAGGAAATCACCTCAGAAAAATTAATAAGAAATAGATCTAAAGAAGCCTTGGAGGCACTGAAAGAAGACCTAAAAAAACAGAATTGGGATGGAGTGTATGTACATGATGTAAATATAGCTTATGATTCATTCATGAAATTACTGATAGATTTGTATGGAAAACACTGTGGACTCAGGAGTATTACCAAGAAGAATGCTATTGACAAACCTTGGATGACTAAAGGACTACGAAATGCCTGCAAGAAGAAAAATTATTTATATAGATGTTTTTTAAAATTAAGATCAAAAGAAGCAGAAGACAGGTATAAGAAATATAAAAATAAATTAGTATGGATAATAAGAAGACACAAAAAGGAATACTATGGTGATTTACTAAATAAAAATAGAAACAATATGAAGGCTACTTGGGGAATAATAAATAATGTAATAAAAAATGATAAAATAAAATCAGCTCTTCCAAATTATTTTGTGAAAAATAATTATGACATTGATGACAAAACTGAAATAGCAAATGAGTTTACAATTTTTTTGTAAATGTAGGCCCTAGTCTTGTAGCAAACATACCAACAGTAAAAGACAATGCAGATGAAAACAGAATAATGGATAATGTGGATAGTATTTTTCTTGGTAAGGTAGAAAAAGAAGAAACACTGAATATTGTAAAAAGTTGTGCAAGTAAAGGATCCACTGATTGTGTAGATATGGACATGACATTAGTACAGAATATAATTGAATTGGTTATTGAACCATATACATACATTTGCAATCTATCATTTTCATCAGGGGTATTTCCTGAGAATATGAAAACAGCCAAAGTAATTCCACTTTATAAAAATGGAGATAAACATGTTTTCTCCAACTACAGACCAGTATCCTTGCTTCCACAATTTTCAAAAATATTAGAGAAATTGTTTGTAATCAGGTTAGACAAATTCTTAGATAGACACAATGTTTTAAGTAATAGTCAGTAGTCAGTATGGATTTAGAACAAATCACTCCACATCAATGGCACTTATAGAATTAACTGAAGAAATATCCACCACAATAGATAAGAGACAATATTTTGTAAGTATTTTTGTTGACCTCAAAAAGGCTTTTGATACCATTGATCATACCATACTTCTTAAAAAACTGAGCAAATACGGTATCAGAGGGGTGGCACATGAATGGGTTTCAAGCTATTTAAAAAATAGAAAGCAATATGTGCAGATAAATAATGTAAAATCTGAATCGCATTATATTCAGTGTGGAGTACCTCAAGGGTCGGTCCTCGGGCCAAAACTGTTTATTTTGTATATTAATGATTTTGTTCATGTATCCAAACTGCTCAAATGTATTCTGTTCGCGGATGATACTACTTTATTTTATTGTGGGGAAGATAAAACACAGGTGTTAAATGTGGTTAAACAAGAATTTAAAAGAGTAAAAACTTGGTTTGATGTAAATAAATTATCATTGAATCTTGAAAAAACAAACTTCATGATATTCAGTAACAGAGACACTGGTGCCTCAATTAATATAGATGGTATTGAAATTAATAGAGTAAGGGAAACCAAGTTCTTGGGTGTCATTCTGGATGAGAATTTGTGTTGGAAATCACATATACATTATACAAAGGCAAGAATATCGAAAACAATAGCTCTGTTACACAAAGTAAAGGATTCATTGGATAAGAGGGCATTGTACATTTTATATAACACCATGATTGTTCCATATCTGACCTACTGCAGTGAAGTATGGGGAAATGCCTGTAAAACATATACTCAGTCAATTTTCATTTTGCAAAAAAGAGCCATAAGAATAATCGCTGGAAAACAATATAGCGATCCAACAAATCCATTATTCCTTCAGTTAAAATTGTTGAAATTTAAGGAATTAGTAGATTATAGTATTCTGCAAATTATGCTGAAAGCTCATAAAAAACTTTGCCAATTAATATTCAGAAAAGATTTGAAAAAAGAGAAAGTAAGTATAACTTAAAAGGAACGGAGATCTTTAAAAAACCAAGATTCAGGACTAAATTGATGGAACATTGTGTTTCTGTAAAAGGAATCAATCTATGGAACAATCTGAATAAAAAAACTAAAGAATCTAAGTCAAACATTACATTTAAAAGAATAATTAAAGCCAGCATGTTAAGGAAATATAATGGAATATGTTAGCTATATTTGATTGTCATGCCATTGTAATTTTGTTGTTGGAATGGCATTAACCGAATTGTTACTTGGGAACTAAAAAGGTGTGACTGTCTGTGGTGGCCGGCAGCTATTCTATTTCATTTTATTTTAATTTATTATATTTTTTGTTTATGTTGTTGTTGTTTTTTAAATTACGTTCTTTGTAAATTGATTTCTGGGGATAAAGGGGCAGACAAAATAAGATTAGTCTTCTTTCTGCTCCCTTTCATTCTACATCAGAGATTGTTTGTATTTATATTAAATTGTTTTGTTTTATTTTATAAATGAATGAAATAAAGAATAAGAATAAAAGAATAAAGAATAAAGAACCTGCTTCTTCAGCCAATCATCTCTCTGTATTTACTGACCTGCTTCTTCAGCCAATCATCTCTCTGTATTTACAGACCTGCTGCTTCAGCCAATCATCTCTCTGTATTTACAGACCTGCTGCTTCAGCCCATCATCTCTCTATATTTACAGACCTGCTGCTTCAGCCAATCATCTCTCTGTATTTACAGACCTGCTGCTTCAGCCAATCATCTCTGTGTCCTCCTCCATGGACGGGGTCTCCGAGGCCCAGCAGCAGGGGTTTCACGTGCTCAGAGGCTCCAACTTCACCATCAGCTGCTCCATCCAGCCACAGTACCCAGGAGGCTCCTTCCAGCTCACCTTCACCTCCTCCAACTCAGCACACAACTACACCCAACCAGCTGTCAATCACTCTGCCTACTTCCTGTTTCCTGAAGCAGAGCCCGCCCACCAAGGAAGCTACAGCTGTGTTTATCACCTCTATGTTTTCTCTCATAACTTCTCCTCTGAGAGCCGCCTGCTCTCACTGTCTCAGGTAAGCTGACTGTTTACATGCAGGTTTGGAGAAGATGATTGGTCCACACTGACTGAAAATGATCAGCTGACCACATGTTGTTTCTGGAATGACACTGTGTCGACTGTCATTGTGTCACACATGTCATATAGTAACCAAACTTATACAAAGTGTTTCAATGGCAACAGCAACAATTTACTGTAGGACTGAGCATGTTTGGTTACCAGTATAACTCTGGTTCTCTGACAACTCAGTGAGGTGTTACTATGAGACTGATGTGACCAATCACAAAAGCTCCACTGCCACCACATTATACTCTGTCAACACACCCCTTAAACCCAAACTCACCATTTCAAGTGTATTTCTGACAGAGGAAAGAAGGGTGGTGTGTTCAGGAACCTCACTCAGTGCTCAGAGAACCCAAACGTGCAGGAGGACAGAGACCCTGAACCCTCCCCACAGGGGGTGAACGATGGCGTGTGATCACATCTGTTGAAGTGATTCAGCCTGTTGGCCCGGTCCAGGTCCCCCCCTGTTGTCTGGCTCCCAGTCTGCTTGTAGCCAGTGATGCTCCTGAAGCCACTCCACACATCCTTCATGTTGTTCTGCTGGAGTTTATGTTCCAGCTTCCTCCTGTAGCTGTCTTCATCCTGCTGAATCCTCTCCTCAAGTTCCCTCTGAACCTGTTTCACTTCTTCTCTGTTCCCCTCTCTGAAGGCCCTCTTCTCCTAGTCAGGAGGACACTGATGTCTCTGGTGTCCCAGACTCTGTTGTTGGAGAAACAGTGTACAGTTTCTGTTGGAACATTATCCACGAAGCCCTTCTGAGCCTCAGGATGTAGAGCCAGTCATCCAATAATCAGGAGATCAGTGATTCGATCCTCGGTTTCTCCAGTCTGCATGTCCAAGTGTCCTTGGGAAAGATACTGAACTGCAAACTGGCCAATGGTTAACTGAGTATCAGGAGTCATCTTGTGTCAGTGTGTGTGTGTGAATGTGAGATGTAGTATAAAAGTGCTTTGAGTGCTCAGAAGACTAGAAAGGTGCCAAACAAGTGCAAGTCTGTTTGCAAGTCCAGTTTGTGTCCTCAGAGATCGTCAATGTCCTCTAAACAAACTGTCATGACTTACAGAGCACATCACAGTCCTGCAGAACCTCATTGGTCTCCTGTGTCTCCATCTCCATCTCATCACAGTCTTAGGAGTCACAGGCTGCTGTAGGACTAGAGGCTTATACAGGGGTAGAAGGTGGATCAGCTTCTGGTCTGATCTTCCAGTGCGGAGGGAGGGCTACCATTGGCAGACAGCAGTGGGGAATGAGTGTGAGCGCACAAAGACAAAATGGCTGACAACAGAAAAAGATGGCTGAAACTAAAATGGCCACCAAGAGGTCAGTCAGGACAAAGAAACAATAGAACAAAGGAAACTTGTGAATGTTCACTGAGTTCTCTCTCTGAGTGTAGCTCTGTTGAAAGCCAAAGTAGACGATACGTTTGTGTTCTATGTTGTATAAAAGGTGCCGGGTTAATAAAACAAATGTTGAGTTGTATGCAAGACTTTGTCTGTGTGAAGCATCAGGAAACTAACATCACCTTAGCTTTGGCAAAGCCAACTGACTACAACCTGACTACAAAGAGATCACAACAATAAAACTCACAGAAAAACATCAAATCAATAGATGTTGCACAGACACTGACAAAAGTCAACAGTCTTGCTCAGCCTGTGCTTTTGTACTAATGCTCTGCCCAGTTGTTACATTACCAGTCCATGAATGGAGGGAAGAGTTGCTTTGTTGTGCAGCGTGTTAGCCGAAGATCACCTGTTGTGGATGAGTAAAGCTAAAAGAATTGTGGTTCCTGATGCAGTCCTTGCTGTGCAATGTTCCAGTGGTGCAGAGGAAACTATTCTCTCTGTGTGTCCTTACAGAGTTAGCAGTTCAGCGCTAACAAGGCTTTGTTCTTCTTTGCTTGCAAAGTTTGCTTGTAAACTTTGTGTCTGCTGAAGGTGCTAACTTGTCTGGTGTCTTCTACCATCTTCTAGCCCTTTTCTAAGAGGGCTGAACTTACAGGACGAGTCTTTACCTGTTCAGTTTAGAGTCACACAAATGAACAAAAATCATCTGTGGAGTCCAGTGATCCCAACAGACGTGCTGGAGCTTCTGTGATTGGTCACCCATAGTGAGACACTGAGCGAGGGTCAAAAGAGAACCAGACACTGAAGCTGTTTGTGGTTTGTTCTAGTTTACACCTGAGTACTGACTGTTTAATGTCACAGATACAGCTAGAGGCTTCACTGTATCGGCCTACTGTCTGGTAGGGAAACACCCACATGTCAGCCCACATAGAAAAGTCTCACTAAAGTCACCTCAGGTTTATTTCTACAGATTATTCGACGGGTTCGACGTGACGTGACAATTGTCCATGTGTTTCAGCACCAGATCCAACACCTTTCATCATCAGAGCCGTCGTCCTGCTGCTGATTCTGCTGTTGGAGAATATGGTCCTTTACTTCTACTGTAAGGTACTGACACGTGTCTGTTATTTAGACCTGTGACTGACATGAAGCACTCAGTCTGTGTTTACTGAAGTGAAGAGAGGAGTGATGCAGGAAGTCACATGTGTGTGCTGTCATGTGTCTCCAGGCCAGCAGGGGGCAGAAGGTGGCCAGACAGGAGAACACTGAGCTGGATTATTATAACCTGGGTGTTGCTGCAGCTGAAGGAGAAGAAGAAGGAGCTCAGGGAGCAGAGTAGCACCTCCAAGGAGCTCACCTCACATCCACATGGGTTTTTATACGCATGTTCCCTTTAAACCAGAAGGATGGAGTTATGATATTACGTTATATACTATATTTTTCTTACTGTCAACATGAAAAGACCAAATCAACAAGGTGTTAGTCTCTTCATACTGTCTGACTTCCTGTCAGCTCTGAGCCCATTGGTTCCTACTGAAGACGTCAATCTTTAAAAACACAAATATAAAGTTTCATCTGAAAACTAGACTTGAAAGCAGGTATACTGGAGTCGGAGCAGCCGGCACCGTTCAGAACCAGAGATACACCAACACAGGTCCATCAGGAACAATGTTGGTCAGATAATGTTTTATATTAAATAAAATAAACACCTCAGAAAGTTCAATCAATATTGGAGAACATGTCGTTGTCACCGGAGCAGCTCCAGACTTTATACCCTGTGACATCACAAGTTTGATTTTGGATTTAGCAGAAAGCTGTACATGTTTACTAATGTTTCTTTATACCTGCCATAGACCACAGGAGTGACATGTATGAATTCTGAAAATGGGTGTGGTTCCCCTTTAATCTTGTGATGACTGATTTTGTTTATTTCATAACATTGTTGCTTAATTGTGTAACGAAGGAATTTACTTATTGATGTGCTGGATGCGACGACCTGTAGCTCACCTGGTAGAGTGTTCGCCCCATATAGACTGAGCCCTCTGCAGCGACACAGGTTTGATTCCAACCTCCCACATTTCCTGTCTGTCTTCAGCTGTGCCATCATTAAAGGCAAAAAATAATAATGAACCAAATAATATCAGTAATATTTGATGATTTTGCTTCTTTCGCAAGAATTTTTTTCATTTTTATGAGAATTTTGCTTAAATCTTAAAAATGTTTCTAATTTTTGATGAAAGAATTTGCTATTGTAATTATTGTAATTAAAAAACATTGAAAAAAATTAAATATTAAAAAAAAAGCTTATGTAATGCAGAAATTTACCTAGTGGTGTGTGGAACCATCATTAAAGGCAAAAAAAAAAAAAGAAAACCACCAAAAGACAAACAAAACAAAATAAAAAATAATGAATGATTTTGCTGCTTTTATAAGAATTTTGCTTTTTTTAGTATTTGTATTTTAGTATTTTACAGTTTTAATAAAGGTTTTGCTCAGTTTAGTGATGACAGATTTTGTGTATTTCATAAAAATGTTGTTTAATTTTGAACTGAAAGGATTTGATACCAAATATCCCCATAACTAATGAAATTATATGAATAAAGATATGAACACGTGTATCAGGAGCCTTCAGAGATCATAAAGAATACAACAAAAATGAGAGGTTTATTCTACGTGCAGAGGACGTTAGTTCAGGACGTCTGTTTACAACCAATTAAAGACAATATGAGGACATTTTAGGACAGAATTAAAAACACATACCTGCACAGAGATATTTAGTACCAGCACTACTTTAACAAAGTACTTTAGGGGTTTGTGAAGTTGGTCCAGGAGGATCATTATTGGACGTGGAAAAGACGACACCATGTGACCAGCCTGTTCTCATTCTGCAGTCGTCAAATACCACCGCTTTGTCAGTGATTTTGGTGTCACGCATGACAGTATAATATGCAGTGGGGGGCGTCAGTTTGTGACGTGGCCAGACAGAACCTGTTGTGCTGTGATGATAGGCCACTGGACGGCATCGGGTTAAAACGCTGCCAGTAACGGTGTAACATAAGGAGCGTGAACGACCCTGTAGGGTGGATGGGAGGGGCGGTGGATGGGTCCAACAGATCCTGGACTTTCAGCTGAGACCCTGGTGTTCGCTTCCCGTGTGAATGTAGAGTCAAAGCATGATGTTTATCTAAATCTAACCACGTGCTTTTGTTGACGTCGTGGTGTTGGTTGCAGCGTGCCGGAACATCATCAGCAGGTTATCTAGCCGTAATATATAGACGTGAAAGGCCAGTGACAAAGCGGAGATATGTGACAACTTGGGATGAGAACGTGTTGCAGCGACCGTCTGCTCACAACCATTTAACAAGCAGAACCAAAGCTGAGCGCCATCAGAAGAAGAACTTTCCACTCACCTGTGCAGCTCTGTGTTCAAATATGTGGCAGATATTCAGCGTTGATGTCACCATTGTTGAATCATGTTTGCTGGAAGCTTCCATACACAGAGAGATGAAATGATGCAGATGACTGTAATAAATGGATCAGTGTCATCTACTATGTTCAAAGAAAATAAAGCCTCTTTAATAAACTATCAAACTCTGTGAATGAGCTGATTTGAAGTGGTTTGCTCTTAGTTGGGAAAATGTTGTGTTTGCTTTCTTTGCCTTCACCAGAGGAGACTGGACTCTGTCACTATCAGCAGATAACAGATCTGATAAGAACCACAAACTGTTCCTTCATGTGAATGATCAGATATGAAGTGTGATTGGTGTGCTGTTGCTTCAGTTGGTGAATGGCTGCCTTCACGTTATCGCTGTGCTTGTTTCTGGATGTTTGCTGATATCTTAGAATGCGGTCAGATGAACCGCCATCTGCATTTTGATGCTCGTCTATTGGTGGTGTTACGGTACTTTGGGCAGGACAGAGGGTCAGGACTCAGGAACATTTTCATTGGATCATTTGATCACAGTCCCACATTTGCTCCTTAAAATGTCTTCAGGGGCCTCGTTTATAAAACTGTGCGCAGGACAGCTGACTAAAGGTGATGTACGAACAAAGCACAGAAAGTGCTCAGGCACAGAAACATCCTGATTTATAACACAGTGCGCGTGCATGTCTCACACCTGTTTTCCCTTTATAAAGCACAATCTGCTAATCTGGTGCAGGTGAGTGAGCGTCTTGCCCCACCCATAGGTGCCTATAAATGGCCAGTGAAACGCCCTGAATGAATATTCATGAACAAGAAACTGCAGGAAGAAGAGCACGGCAAACACAGCATCACCAGGTAAGAAAGGAAACTTGACACAGTGTGAAGATGAAGTTCTTGTTGAGGAGGTTGAAAACAGGAAATGTTTGCTGGGCTCACTATTATGGGGTGCTGTTTGTAAAGTGTATCACGCTGAAAATAACATCAACATTTTGCCACATTTAGCTTCAAACAATGTTTAAAAAAGTATTGTGATTTTTTTAACGTCACCTTTTACCACATTTACAGCAATATTCGTTAACTTAGAAATATATTAAATACTTAAATCTAAATATTAAATGTGGCACCTAAATGCTAAATCTAAATCTAAATGTTAAATCTAAATGCAAAATATAAATATAAATGTTAAATCTAAATGTTTTGGGTGAAACTAAATATTTAGCTAATATGCAAATTCACACTGCCGGTCACCGGAAGTACCAAAATAAATAAATGTTGATGTTATTTTCAGCACCCCATGCACCCCATACACTATGGGTCATTACTAAGGCTAAAGATGCAGTGGAGAGGCAGCTGGTGGCAGATGCTGTCAATGCTGCTGCTTCAGACTGTGTCAGAGGTCAAGAAGTGGTTGGCCACCCGAGCTCAGCCCCCTGGGTGAGAAACTGTCAGAGATCATCAGTAAATCTTTCCTGAGTGGAGTGCTCACAGAGGCGGAGGAGGGCGCAGATGGAGCTGATGGATGAGGTCAGTCATTTGTAAACCACGTGCACTCAAGTTGTGTTTGAACACGTATGTACAAACACAATGTAGGCGTTATCCAAAACAACTGTCGTTATTCAAAATGAAAACTATATTTCTTTCTTGTAGTCCCTGGGTGTTCCAGTGAGCTCGGTGGTGATGCAGCTCAGCAGAGCGTGCCCAGCGTCTGCCCTGCACCTCGTGCGTCTCATCCATCCAGCAGCAGCGGACGTGTCGTCACTGATTCACCGATTCATACCTCTTGTGTTCATAAACGATGCGTCACATCCAGACGCTGGCGCCCAGCAGCAGCATTTGGCTCAAAAGCCTTGTGATAGGGCTCAAGGGTCGGGGTCAACATCCATGTGCACATTCTTTAGTTGTGTTCCTGCGGGTGCGTCTTTGTAACGTCGGGCCCAACGCAGCGCAGAGATCCAGCAGCACCACACGCAGCAGTCTGAACCGGCTCATAAGCTACTCATCATGGTTGGCCAGTAGGTCCTGCTGGTCCCTGAGGACTGCCACTGTCTTTACGCACTGTGATCGCTGCTTTTATACTCACCGACTGATCACATGTGAAAATGGATTCACTGATTGTAACTGAGGGCCAACCAACACGTGACATTAATATTAATAATGATGATTATACACGTTATTTGTTGACACTCCTTCTAACAGTGACTCAGCACTTTACAATGACACACAATACTTTTAACACACAGCGATAAAAAGAATTAAAGCCATAAAACAAACACATTTTCAAACACAGTCTATGGGCTCACAGAGGAAACAGTGACAGTGTGACCTCAGATCTGCATCGAAAACAGCTCCATCACATGATTGGTCTGCATTGGTCTCTGAGCTCCTTGTTCGGGTCAGCCAATGAGAAAACACTGATATGAATTATTTTAAACTAACAGAGAGAGGATTTAGACAATGTTGATTCTGATGGCTCCATGTGGGGACAATTTCTTTATTGATTTTGTTTTAGTGAGTCTGTTTTATAATTAGTAGTTATGTTAATGATGTTTTATTATTTAAAACTGGGTCAAAATGAGTGAATGAATTAATAACCACACAGTTTTTATTTGAGAGAAGACAAACCAGCAGTGATGTGTCCTTTAGACCAGCAGGTGGCGCCAGCTGTACATCAGAAAAACAGATGATTAGAAACTTATAATAATGTTAAACTTTATTTAAACAGAAAAGATGAACAGTTGTTAGAAAATATCAATACAAACGTACAAGAAGCTCGTTGATCCAAAAACTGAAGCTGGAGGACGTCTTCATCATCACCTGAGGACGTCTTCATCACCTGAGGACGTCTTCATCATCACCTGAGGACTGCTGTGGTGGGACAGACTGTATATTTTTATACACACAAACCAACCTGAGTCAAAATGTTTAGAAATGTTTTAATAGTGATTTAAATAGAAAACTTTAATTTATGTGCTGATGTTAATATTCTGATCATTTAATAAGTCAAAGGACAGAAAACAACATCGACAGAAACATCAACAAAACTGAAAACTGTTTCTTAACAAAATATATAAAGTTGATGTCACAAACCAGAAAACACACAAACACAATTTATCTGATCGGATCAATAAATCAATCATAAAAACAAACCCAAATCATCACGAAACATGTCTGTCTGCTTGTTTGTATGTCCATGTCTTTTTTTTACATGTTTGAAATAAATATCAAATATCAAAAACAAAACACAAAACTATTTAATATATTGATATTTATGACATGTGACTAACTGCAGAAGGTAAGTACAAGTTGTTCTTGTGTGATTCTGAAATGTTGAGACACGTGCTGCCTTCACTTGCAGCTGGTTTGCTCGTATTTTCAATATTTTCATTTGAGACATCCAAGTAACAAGAACACTGATGCTGAGCGACTGACACCAAAGAAAGAATTTAAAGCGACTGACACCAAAGAAAGTGTGTTCTAGTTCTAAATCTACTTTTGTCAACCATGGCATGTCCGTTCTTGGAGGACCCTGTGGACGAAGAGGCAGTGTTACTGAGGAGGGAGTTACGCATTCGTTGGGAGATTATTCACAGGCCCAGAATTGATGTATTATCATTTCTAGAACATTTTCTTTTTTCACATCACAGTCCATCATTTATATCCATAACCTCATCCGTCGTGACATAACCAACGTCACCAACCATGGACGTGCACTTTCATCTACCCAGATTCTTTGTGTTGCTCTTCGTTTTTTTGCAAACGGGAGTTTTCTGTATAATATCAGAGATGCAGAAAATATCAGTGCGGCCACTGTCTGCAGAGCCGTGAGAAAAGTGTCCCTAGCTCTGAAACGTCTATTAAACTCTTTTGTTGTGTTCCCTGGACATAAACCTGTGAGGGTCATCAAGGAGGAGCTCCACAGGATTGCAGGTGAATGATGTAGAAATCAGTTCAAATGTATGATTATAAATCATATTCAGTTAATGACATGGTGCTGCAACCTCAGACTGGGATTAGTCATTTTAATTTCTTTTAGGATTTCCCGGTGTGATAGAGTGCACTGATGGAACCCACATTCCCATCATTGCTCCTTCACAAAATGAAGGAGACTATGTGAATATGAAGTCCATTCACAGCATTAATGTGCAGGTAGACTGACTGTCTCAAAATGTCAGACTGCATCACACTGCAAGAACTCAAAATCATACCAAGAATATGTGTCTTATTTCTAGTCAAAACAAATCACACCTGAAAGGAACTTGTTTTTAGACCATTTTCACTTGAAAAATAATGAGGTGGGATTAACACCATTCCACCTGTTTGCATCTGTAGCCTAACATGATTGTGATTGCATGAATGTATAAAATAAATTTAAACTTTCACATTGACTCGAGCAGTAATTTTCTCCCACGCCGACTCCCGTTCCTTCGCTGCTGCAGCCGTGTTTCTCCTCTTCCTGAAAACAGCTTCAAATTCGTTGTATGAGCGCATTAAAATATCCAACTCCAGAGGAGTAAAGAAATGCACACCTTTTCTTGTAGCTTGTTGCCATGGTGAATTGTAGTATCGGGGCTCCACTGATGGCGGCTTTTTAAAGTCATGGTGCACGCGCTTGACTCAGAGTGAACAAACTCTGTGTTGATTGAACACTGAGTCCAAACTTGTCCGAACTTGCCAAGTCCAAAAATCCGAACTGCTCAACTTGAGTATTGAGAAATGCCTTAGGTCTTGTAAAGTTAGCTAGGAGACACTGAGACGAATTCCAGTAAAGTATCACCTCTTCCTGTATGCAGATATATAGTGAGGACAGCACATGTGATGATCAGAGCAGACATGATGTGTTATTATTTGAAGTTTGAGGGACGATGTTTGAATTCAGACGTTAGAAGGAATCCAAGAGGAAGTGACAGCTCTGAGCTTCCTGCAGAGATTCACATCAACAGAATATCTTTACAAAACAAGGCATTTAAAGACGTCACCTTGGACTGTGACAAACTGTGCTGCACATGTTTACTGATGTTTTATAGACTCAGTGATTGATTACTGAAAAACATCATCATAGATTCATCAATAATCAATATAATGGTTATTCACTGCTGAAATTCAGTCTCCTCTGAATGACTCTGCTGATGTTAACACGTCTACAGGAAATAACAAGAAGACTGACCACTTTAAGCTCAAAGGAACATCACAGCCTGGTTGTCATGGTAACAGAGGCCACAGTCCTATAATCAGTAATTTATCAGCAGCTTCTTATCTAATTAAAGTTTATCAGTTTCACAGAAATGCAGTTCAGAGAAGTGAGGCCGCTCTCTGCTCCCCGCCTTTACATGCTCGCAGTCTTCACTTAGCAACAGTTGTCATGACGCTGATGTGCAGATTGGATACTTTCACACAGACACACTGAGAGAAGCCCAATAGAGACAGAGTGCATTTAACTCCCGCCCCCACCATTGACTTTGTATTACCTGAAGGTGCCTCCTTGTCTTTAACATCTAGCAAACACAAACTACCTAAAAGCTGCTCTGTGGTGGGATGCACTACAACACTGTAAAGAATTCATAACTAAGTTTTCACAAACTGCCCAACCAAAAAACTGAGCTTTAAAACAATAAGACGTGAGGCATGAGCAGGAGGACATGAGGAAACTGTGGGACCCTGACACTCAGTATGCAGACATGCAGCCAGCATTTTGCTAATTTGGCCAGACAAACTGTACAGGTTGAAGCTAACTAAGCTATGTAATGCCTGGTTTTGATCTTTGGTATCTTAAATGAGGATTTTACCTTGTGATTCAATAAAATAGATGAAAACATCAAAGTATGTCACCACTGGCCGTTCAGTGGGATCTTTTCTACAAGATAAGCAAAGAATAGAATAGAATAGAATAGAATAGAATAGAATAGAATAGAATAGAGTTTATTGCCATTTGCACAGGTACGTTACAGCACAGGCACATTGGAATTCTTGTGCGTCTCTCTTTGTCAGCTTAGTTTAAAAAAAAATATAAAAATATAAAATAGACACGTTTAATTAAGACCTAAAATAAATAAAAGAGCAGCTCAAATAGTGCAAACACACAAATATACAAATCCACAATCCAAATCCAGGATTTAGAGTGCATCATAGCACTGAGACAGCACTAGCTCATAGTGCCATATTATCCCACCAGAACACTGCGCTCCGAGAACGCAGGGTTACTCGTGGTCCCTAAAGTCTCCAAAAGTAGATCAGGAGCCAGAGCCTTCAGCTATCAGGCTCCTCTCCTGTGGAATCATCTTCCTGTTACGGTCCGGGAGGCAGACACCGTCTCCACATTTAAGACTAGACTTAAGACTTTCCTCTTTGACAAAGCTTATAGTTAGGGCTGGCTCAGGCTTGCCCTGTACCAGCCCCTATAAAATACCCTGGGCACTTTCTCTCTCTCTCAATTCAGTAATCTTTATTGGCATGACTGTAGATTAACAATATTGCCAAAGACATTAAAAATTTACAAATAAAGTACAATAATAAAAGTAAGTCAGAAAACTTTAAAAAAAAAGATGAAATATATGTTATATAATACAAAATACACCAATCTACAATACAATACACCAATATATAATATAGGGAAAAAATGAATAAAGAAAAATGTAGATGGTGAGTTACAAGGACTGTAAATATAGACAGGTGTGTCAGGTGTTGTGATGGTTGTCCCTCAGGCTGTGGCATAACCTGACATATGTTGCTGCTGCTAAGCTGCTGACTCTGTTCTCTCCAAGGATGTGTTGCATTTTAGTTTGATCAGGCAGAGAATCAAAGTCAGTGACTTTATGTTTTATTTTTGAGAGGAAGTCGGCTCTGATGTGTTCATACTTGCTGCAGTGCAACAGGAAGTGTGTCTCTGTCTCCACTTGTCTGTGTGGACAGAGCTCACACAACCTGTCCTCTCTGGGCAGCCAGGTCTGCCTGTGTCTGCCCGTCTCTATGGCCAAGCTGTGGTCACTGAGTCTGTACATGGTCAAAGTCTTCCTCAGTTTCTCATCAGTCACGGTGCTCAGATATTCTGCCACCGTGTACTGTCTATTTAGAGCCAAATAACACTGAAGTTTGCTTTGCGTTTTTGTGGTCGATGTCCAATAGTTAATGTAATGTTCTTTTTGTTTCTCTATAATTTGGTGGGTCCAGATTGTGTGAGGGCTGTGCTGAGGTCTTGTGTTGTTAGAGGAGCTGAGCCTCAGGACCAGCTGGCTGAGGGGGCTCTTCTCCATGTTCTCCTCTTGGCATTGCAGAGCTTTGTAGTGGTAGGAGTTGGGGTCACTTGTTTTAAGGTGTTTATAAAATTTGATGGCTCTTTTTTGAATTCTAATTAAAAGGGGGAATTGGCCTAGCTCAGCTCGGCACCCGTTGTTGGGGGTGTTCCTGTGCACTCTCAGGATGCTCTTGCAAATCTCTGTATGCAGGATTTCGATGGGGTGTTTGTCCCATTTTTCAAAATCTTGATTTGCAAGAGGACCCCACACCTCACTACCATACAGAATAATTGGTTCAATTATAGATTTGAATATTTTGAGCCAGATTCTAATGGGTATATTAATGTTTGAAGATTTCTTTATAGCATCATATCTCTCTCTCTCTCTCTCTCTCTCTCGTATTCTATTACTGCATCTTGCTAACTCGGCCACTCTGGATGTCACTAACTCGGCTTCTTCTCCGGAGCCTTTGTGCTCCACTGTCTCTCAGATTAACTCATATCACAGCGGTGCCTGGACAGCGTGACGTGTGTGGTTGTGCTGCTGCCGTGGTCCTGCCAGATGCCTCCTGCTGCTGCTGCCATCATTAGTCATTAGTCATACTTCTACTGTTATTATACATATATGACTATTGTCACACATGTATACTGCCAGATATGAATACATACTTTCAACATATTGTACCACAGTAGCCAGAACTACAACTGTAATATTATTACTTTCAATAATGTTGTTGTAAGATACTGTCATTACCTGCATCTCTCTCTCTCTCTCTCTCTCTCTCTCTCTCTCTCTCTCATTGTGTCATATGGATTACTGTTAATTTATCATGCTGATCTGTTCTGTACGACATCTATTGCACGTCTGTCCATCCTGGAAGAGGGATCCCTCCTCAGTTGCTCTTCCTGAGGTTTCTACCATTTTTTTTCCCCGTTAAAGGGTTTTTTGGGGAGTTTTTCCTGATCAGCTGTGAGGGTCATAAGGACAGAGAGATGTTGTATGCTGTAAAGCCCTGTGAGGCAAATTGTGATTTGTGATATTGGGCTTTATAAATAAAATTGATTGATTGATTGATTGATATATTGAGAAGAGTTAAGGGCTGAGACAGCAGCCCTGGGGGGTTCCTGTGCTCACTGTGAGCTCAGCAGAGACCTTCTTTCCCATCCTCACCACCTGCAGCCTGTCTGTGAGGAAGTCCACGATCCAGTTACAGGTGGGTGTTGGTACTCCCAGGTCTGCCAGCTTGGCAGTCAGCTTCATTGGTCTGACTGTATAAAAGGCGGAGCTGTAATCCAGGAACAGTGTCCGTGGGTAAGTGTTGGGGGAGTCCAGGTGCTGCAGAATGGAGTGAAGTGCCAGTGCCAATGGGTTGTCCAAACTGGCAAACTGGAGGGGGTCCACTGTGTCTGGGACCACAGAGCTTATCTGCTTTAACACCAGCTCCTCAAGACACTTCATGGCAACTGAAGTTAGTGCAACAGGTCAGAAGTCATTCATTGTGGTGGGAGCGGGAGCCGGCATAATAACAGAGGACTTAAAGGTGCGTGGGACTGTTTCCTGTGAGAGAGAGGAGTTAAAAATGTCTTTGTACACCTCCGCCAGCTGTTCTGCATAGGCCTTCAGGACTCTCTGTGCCACACAGTCAGGTCCAACTGCCTTGCAGGGGTTCACCTGCCTCAGAGCCCCAAGGACCTGTGTGTGCGTCAGTTGGAGTGCATTCTCATCAGGGTCACAGGGGGCCTTTTGGGGAGTGTCTCTGTTGTGTTGGTCAAACCTGGCGTAGAAACTGTTGAGGCTGTCTGGTAGAGAGGCGTCCCGGGTCACAGTTCTGTTTGCAGATGTTCTGTAGTTGGTGATTGATTGGATTCCCTGCCACATGCTCCTAGTGTTATTTTCCCTGTAGCGGCTCTCAAGTCCTTGCGTGTATGTCCTCTATGCAGCCCAGATGGATTTTTGGAGGTCGTATCGGGCCTGCCTGTACTCCATGATGTTTCCTAATTTGAAAGCTGTGCACCGATTTCTGATCTTATTGCGTACATCCGCATTAAACCAGGGCCTCTGATTGGGAAACATACGAATAGTCTGGGTGGGGATGCAGATTGAAGTGCACCAGTCAATGTAGTTGCTCACAGTATCTGTGTATTCGTGTATATTATCTGTGGCTTCCTTAAAAATGTTCATATCTGTGGCCTCCAAACAGCCCTGCAGCTCTGCCAGTGCATCGTCAGTCTACATCCTCACAGTCCTCACTGTGACTGGGTCTGCTTTGAGCCTCTTGGTGTAGGTGGGCCGTAGCAGGATAGCAAGGTGGTCGCATTTTCCAAAATGCGGCTTGGCGACAGCAGTATAAGCATTTTTAACGTTACGATAGCATTTGTCCAAGATGTTATGTCCCCTGGTGGGGAAATTGACAAACTGGTGAAACATGGGGATGCTTTTCCTGAGGTAGCTTCTGTTAAAATCTCCCAGGATAAGGACAGTAGCATCTGGATATGCTTTCTCATGTCTGCTAATCATATTGTATAATTCTCTGAGTGCACTGTCCTTGTTAGCCGAGGGGGAGACATACACTACACTCAGGATTATGCACTGCAGTTCTCTGGGCAAATAAAATGGTCTGTTCCTCAGGGTGATATACTCCACATCTTCAGAACATAACTGAGATATTACCGTGTTGTCGGTGCTCCAGAATTGTTTGACGAGGACCGCTGTTCCTCCCCCGCCAGTTTTTCCACAGTCCGTGGCGCTGTGGTCGGCTCTGTAAACACTGTAGCCTGCCAGTGTTATAGCCTCATCGGGGGTCCGCTGTCCGAGCCACGTTTCACAGAAGCATAACACAGAGCAGTCCTGTATATACCTCTGAGTAGCCATCCGACTGAGCAGATCGTCCATCTTATTTGCCAGAGACTGAACATTAACGAAGAGTATGACCGGAAGAGTTAGCCGTCCTTTCCTAACCAGTCGGCGGAGTCTCCGCTCTACTCCTCCCCGCCTGCCTCGCTTCCTCATCGGCCTCCGGGCGCCAGGAAGTGCCCCTGCTGCGGCTCGGCTTGCTGTTGGTCCAGCGTGAAGCTGTAGCTCCGGGAAGGTGTTGAGGATATTAGTGTCGAAAAATCCTCTGACTCAACTCGCCGAGTTGTAACAGAGTCTCACGGTCATACTTAACATTGGCTCTGACATAGCGAACACGAAAAGACAGTAACGTTAATACAAGAATGGTAACTAAATAAAGCTTGACTCGGAGAGATCCACTGTGTCGCCGACCACGGAGCACCATTTTGGATCGGAGAAAGGAGAAGAGACACTGAGGTAAACCCACAATGTTGTCATTGTAAGATAAAATTAACACAGACTTGTGTTAAATGTTCATCGAATGTGTTAGCATCTGTTTGTGAGTCACAAGAAATCATAATAATCTTTTAGAAGGTCAGTAAGGCAGCACTGACGCAGGCTCACTGTTGGAGGGTTTTATAACTCACTTCCACTCCTGACTATTTGGTTTGAGACGGTACTCAGTATGGTGGATGAAGTGGATGTGGGGAGGGAGAGGGTGCGGGGTGTGTGTGTGTGTGTGTGTGGGGGGGGGTTGATAAAGGCCCGAAAAGTAGCTGTAGGGAGGTACAGAGAGGCAGGATGTGACAGATATATTTCAGTAAAGCTCCACCTCTTCCTGTGCGCAGATACACACTGAGGACATAACGTGATGATCAGAGTGGACACACAGGAAGAAAGACGGACGGGCAGAGAGACGGTCCACCTGAACATGGATCACCTGTCAGTACTGGTGCTGGTGCTGGTGCTGTGGAGTTCAGGTAGGACTCTGCTTAAAGATGATGTGTTATTATTAATATTTGTTGGTTTGGTTCTCATCAGTAGTGGGGGAGTCCGCCATAGATTCAGACTCAAGACAGATGTGTAGGAAACAGTGCTGCGTGTTATGCAACATCTGATTGGTATCAGCCTCGATGTTTCCTGTTCACTCTCCTGCAGCCTGATCAGAGCTGCTGAAAGTTACACAACATTTCTTGATGGTGTTGCTTCACATTAAAAGAATAAAATACAATAGACTTTATTGTCATTGTACAGGGTAAAACGAAATTATGGGTGCTCAGCCCACACAGTGCAAAAGAAGACAATAAAAACATGCATGACATAAAACACCTGCTGCTATAAAAAACAATAAATAAAACAGACACAGTTGTGCAATTTAGCAATAAATATAAATATGAGTTCATGATTGTTCCTGTGTGTGTGTGTGTGTGTGTGTGTGTGTGTCTGTGTGTGTGTGTGTGTGTGTGTGTCTGTCTCCGTGTGTGTCTCTGTCTGTCTGTCTGTCTCCATGTGTGTGTGTGTGTGTGTGTGTGTGTGTGCGTGTGTGTGTCTGTCTGTCTCCATGTGTGTGTGTGTCTGTGTGTGTGTGTCCGTCTCCATGTGTGTCTCTGTCTGTCTGTCTGTCTGTCTCCATGTGTGTGTGTGTGTGTGTGTGTGTGGGTGTGTTTGTGTGTCTCTGCGTCTGTGTGTGTGTGTCTGTCTCCATGTGTGTGTGTGTCTGTGTGTGTGTGCCCGTCTCCGTGTGTGTGTGTGTGTGTGTGTGTGTGTGTCTGCGTGTGTGTGTGTGTGTCTGTCTCCATGTGTGTGTGTGTCTGTGTGTGTGTGCCCGTCTCCGTGTGTGTCTCTGTCTGTCTGTCTGTCTGTCTGTGTGTGTGTGTGTGTGTCTGTGTGTGTGTGTGTGTGTGTGTGCTTGGGGGGGGGGGGGGGCAGTGTTTTTTGGCAGTTCTTATGGCCCAGGGGTAGAAACTATTGCAGAGTCTGGAGGTGTGTGAATTAATTGACCTGTAGCGCCGCCTGGAGGGCATCAGTTCAAACAGGTGATGGGCTGGATGTGAGGGTCTGTTGTGGATGTGATCCTGTTGTGACAGCGGGATTTGGATATGTCATCCAGTGTGGGCAGAGGGCAACCAATGATTGTTTGAGCTGAGTTGATCACTCTTTGGAGGGTTTTCCTGTCAGCTGCCTTGGAGCCAGCATACCACACACACAGAGACAGTATGTGAGCATGTTCTCCACAGAGGAGCGGTAGAAGGCCAGCAGCAGCCTCTTCTCCAAGTTGTTTTTCTTGAGAACTCTCAAGAAGTACAGCCGCTGCTGTGCCTTTTTCGCCATAGCTGTGATGTTGGTGGTCCAGGAGAGATCAGCTGAGATGTGGGTGCCCAGGAACTTGAAGGAGGTGACAGTCTCCACACTCTCTCCTCCGATGAAGAGAGGGGCGGGTCATCTCTGTTTTTCCTAAAGTCTGTGATGAGTTCTTTTGTTTTTCTTGATGTTCAGAGAGAGGTTGTTCTCTGAACACCAGGTAGACAGCCTTCACACTTCGTCCCTATAGACAGACTCATCTCCATTGGAGATGAGCCCAATGATGGTGGTGTCATCTGCAAACTTTATGATGGTGTTCATGGGATGGGACGGAGTGCAGTCATATGTATAGAGAGAGTAGGGGAGGGGCTCAGCACACAGCCCTGGGGAGAGCTGGTGCTGAGTGTGTGGGTGGAGGAGAGGTGTGAGACAATTTTGACAGTCTGTGGGCGGATTGTGAGAAAGTCTCAACTGGACAAACACAGGGGGGCTTTTATTGCGAAGCAGTCACAGGAAACACTACGTGTTTGACACTAAGGTAAAAAAGTGTGTCAACCAAACAAGACAGCGGCCATGTTGTTCATCTTGTTGTCAGTGGATTCATCTGATATATGATGGTGAGTAACAGACAGATTATCAGACGTGTCTTTGTGGTGGTTTCACGTCTGATGGTGGTTGTTTTGCAGTGATGGCTGAATGAAGCCTTATGAAGCTTTGCAGCTGTCTCTCTGTTAGTGCTGAGAAAGATTCAAAGCTTCACGGCATCAAACACAGTAAACACAGTGACACCTGGTGGCTGAAACACCACAACACAACCACCATTCTAATAGTTTTAGTCTGGTGTGCAGTAAAAGTCCAAGAATCATGTCTGTTATTATATCTGTCATAGGTGTGATCAGAAGTGCTGCATTAAATGTAGATGGTTTGGTGTCATATGTTACAGTAAAATAATAGTCGACAGGCCGACATATAACAAAATATATAAATGTACCTTACTGGTGTAGTTAGGCCCAGTGTCACTGTGGGCTCGTTATGTCTATATGTATATGAAAATATATATTCACAATTTCCCCTCAGGGATAAATAAAGTATTTCTGATTCTATTCTTATTCATTCAGCAGCAATTTAGTAATCACTATTTTCACAGTTAGTTTTACTTTGCAATTTGACATGATTTTAAAGTGCCACTACTTCACTTGTATTGTCTTTGAGTTCTACAACCAGTCTGTCTCATCCTCTGTGCTCAGCATCCGAGCCTCCCACCATCGCCCCAGAGCTGACCTGTGCCACTGGTAATGGTGAAATGTACCGAGGCAGGATTGCTGTGACTGAATCTGGCAAAACATGCCAGAGCTGGTCGGCTCAGACGCCTCACCAACATGACAGAACGCCAGAGAACTACCCCCACAAGTACTGTAACTGAAACATGTTGTTTTTCATTAAAGAGGGACATATGGTCTGTTGCCTTTACTGTTGAGTTGACCTGTGTTCATCATTCTTACTGTCTGTCATTTGTCAGAGGCCTGGATAACAACTACTGTCGTAACCCTGACAATAAGAAGATGCCCTGGTGTTACACCACTGACTCTGAAACCCGCTGGGAGCACTGCAAGGTGCCAAGATGTGACACAGGTACAACTAATCAATGATGATGATTCTTTACCCATTTACAATAATAATGACGGTGATGATGAAGGTCAGTGGAAACACGTGTGTTCAGAACAGGCCGATTGCTGGGCCTGTGGTATTGCAGCTTGTAGCTTTCTGGAGAACGGCTCATACAAACAACTTCATGCTCGACACAACACTTCCTTAGATCCTGACCAATACACCTGGGCCCCAAACAGCTAGAGATTTATTATGAAGTTTACACATGAAAATATTGAATCATGTTGCTATTCTGACTCACTGGACCCTGAAATAATTTACAACCTCCCCAAAGCACTTAAAATATGCAAATCATGATATGATGCATTATTATTCTCAAACTATCCAGAATTGAAAGCTTCCCCTTGAACAGATGTTAGATTGCATGTGTTACAGTCTCAGTGAGGGAAACGGTGAAAAGTAAAGCAAGGCAGCATTTACCCTGGGCCCCTAAAACACTAAATAAAAACACACCCAAGTCACTTCTACTCAGAGACACCGCTGAAATATACTTTGCAGATGTATTAATTTCCAAATAGGTGTATTAGTTGCTTGCTTTGACATAACCACCATGGGTATAAACTAGAGCATGGCTTTAATTAGCGGAGATATTTTGACAGCAGTGACATCATTAGCGTCAAACTTAAACAGTGGACATAGATGAAGACATGCTCGACTCAGTTCACAGAGCTCTGGAGCCTCGCCCTTACTGCTGCACAGATCCTGTTCACGTGTGTATTCAAAGATTATTATTACTAAATGTGTTCTGTGTCCAACTTGTGCCAAATTCAACACTGCACGTCCTTAGTTTGTCCTTCTTTATTTCGTTTATTGTTCATCTTTTGTTTATTTGTGTGTCATATCAGTGATGTGACACATCTATAGTCTCAAGTTTCATTCCAAATATTCAAGTGTCATCTGTATATTTAGATTTTATTCCATATATTCTGACTTTCATTCCATGTACTGCAACTTCACATTCTGTGTATTTGTAATAATGTCCTAAATGGCATGCCATAATATAGGGGTAAAAATGGGTACAAACTCTCCTGATGTGTACTACACAACTGGTTTCAAGTTTGAAGTTATTTATTGTCATATGAACAACAGCTACAGAGAAGAAGTCACTGGCAATGAAGACGGGTGAATGAAGTAAAGATAAATGATGGATACAGATTACAAAAGTACAGATATGTGATGGTTAAGATTTGACAGAAAGACTTTGTCGTTGAAACTCTACAGGGAGATTTTGTAAATTGAGGGGCATCTGCCCTGAGCAGCAGCAAGATGAATCTCCCCACAGAGTCCAGACACTGGTGGTGACTCTGATGGACTGATGAAAAGATAAGATGATGAATCTGTGAAGACTAGGTGTTGACTGTTAGGTGGGGCGTGGCTACAGAACTAACTACAGAAACAAAGAGAATCATATTTAAAAAGACAGCAGCAAGATGGCCAACAGTGAAGGTGTGTTGCTGTGTTATTGGTTAAAAGTGACCATCTGACAGAACAGCTGATTTCTTAATTGACAGCCTCAGACAATGACAGCAAGCAATTGTGAGTGAGTGAGTGAGTGAGTGAGTGAGTGAGCATGCGTGTGAGGAGTCCTCCCACAGATCTGTGTGGAGAGTTGACTCTGACTGTGTTCACTCTGGATCTGCTCTGACAAAGTGTGCAACATCACATTCCTTTTCCTACAAGCATACAGCCTCCATCCTGATACCATTTTTAACATGTATGTTTCATAATATAATCAATATGTACAAGTAATTGCCTTTCAGAGTACACAGCATGTGCTTTAGCTCACATTTGTTTTAACGAGCCATAAACTGTCAACGCTGTTACCTTTCCACAGTAACAGGATTTGACATGTGAGTAGCAGGGATGATCATCATAGATAGCTTTACTGTCTTTAAAGGTCAGCCTTATCAAATGAAAACATTTTTAAAAGTCATCATGTGAGTGTTATTCAGCTAATGTCCACAATATGATGAAACTGGTTACTTGATTTACTGTGAATGAGCCCTTTGATATGTTTGTATGGTCTGGTTGTTCTAAGTCCTGTTTAACTGCTACAAAACCCTATTTACTATTGGTTACTATGTTAAATAAATGAAATGCTGTTAAATCCTCCTAAATTAATAACACTTGAAATATGACTCACTGTGTTTTAATATGTTAATTACCAACATAAAAACAATCTGTCTCAATAACAAAAATGATTCCAAAACACTTGTCAATAATGCATGCAACAACAACAACAACAACAACAACAACATGAGACCTCTTAGAAATGTGACGTGCTTCACTGATACAACAATACCAATCAAGTGCAGAACAATACCCTGTGACTTGGGAGGGGAAACTTCATAGTAGTGTGTAGACAAAGATGTTCAGTGTAGGCAGTAAAATGTGTATCAGCTGTTACTGTAACAGGGCTGGCAGTCAATCCTACTGTTGGTGTTAATTTCATAATGTCAAATGTCAAAATGACGATTAAAAGAGACTTTCAACTCTTATCATTATAATTTAATCTATACTATATTTTGGACAGGTCCATTCTTTTCTTATTTCTCTTCTAAAAAATTATCTTTTTTCCTAATAGACATGTGATCGCCATGCAAAATCAGGGTGCACTTGATAATCTAAATGAAAACAGGGATTTAAGTACTGCTCATAAATGTGCCATCTATTACATAAGTCTAATTAGGAATATTAGATATAGTAATACTTTCTGTGGTAACAGGGTTGGCAAAACCATCAAAACAATAACCCGGCACATGTTATGTGATAGCAACTTGGAGAGACTCTGAGAGTCCTGAACGGTCAGCCGTCCTGGTAGGGGATCCTGCAAAGACTCGGCTTACCTGAAGGTTTCTTCCTTTTTTCCCAAATAAGGGGTTTTTAGGGAGATTTTCCTGACATGCTTTGCAGGTCGAAGGCTGAAGACTCAAAGAACAACGAGATATAGCATAGCAGCATGGCAGCTTGCTCTCCACGCCTGACACGTTTCTGATCCAAGAAGCTATTCTCCCTCCAGTGGCACCTATACACCCCTGCCTCCTAATCACAACCCTGCTGGCTCTAACGTTACTGGCTGTTGTCCTATTTCTGCATTTACCCACGCCTTGACTACCGGCACCACTTAGCTCAAGCTAGCCAACATGCTACACCCATGGCCTGTGACAACATAATGCTCACAAAAGCAAATAAACAGATTACAGACCTTAAGGAAGACATCCGCCGACTCTCCCAGGAACTGCAAGATAAACAGGCAATGCTGACGTCCTGCCTGGACCTGGCTTACGAACAGTACTTGCACATTGTCTCCCTCAAAGTGGCCCTCCAGGACACCGTCCCATGGGATACCTCCACCGGTCCACTGCCTTCCTCCTCCTCCACACCCAGCCTCCAGGACATCCTGGGCTGAAGTTATGATCCGTGACAGAAAGAGACTCCAGGATGCAACTGCCTCTCCTCCTCACCTGAGCCTCTCCAATCGCTTCGAGGCGCTAGCAGACAACCCAGATCTTCTCCAGGTTAGCAGAGCTCAAGCTAGCCAATGTGCTAGCCCTGCCGCCAGCTCTCTGCACATGGCTGCTGGTGGTTGTGCAACACCTGGCTCTGGAATAGCTGCTGGCCCCTCTCCGCCTGTGGCTACTGGTGCTTCGCCCTCGGGCTCAGGTAGCTGCACATCTGGGGTAATGTTAGCTAGCCCAGACATCACGGCTGCAACCCCCCTCATCCTCACCTTCACCTTCCCCCCCACCTACACTCCTGGCACACTGTTTCGACACCTCCCCCACCCCCGCTCCCCCAGACATCTCACCCTCACCCCCCCACCCCACCCCCCCCACCCCCCACCCCCACTCCCAGCACACAGCCCCCCTGCTCCAGCTTGTCCTTCACTACCTGTCAGGTGAGAGATCAGCTGAGGAGGATAAAGATGAGCAGCTTCAGACCGGTGGCATTAACATCGCACCTCATGAAGACTCTGGAACGCCTGGTCCTGTCTCGTCTCCGCCCCGCAGTAGGCCCTTCAATGGACCTGCTGCAGTTTGCCTACCAGCCTGGCATTGGGGTGGACGACGCCGTCATCTTCCTCCTGCATAGAGCTCTTTCTCACCTGGAGAAGCCTGGAAGCTCTGTGAGAATCATGTTCTTTGATTTCTCCAGCGCTTTCAACACCATACAGCCTGCACTTCTGAGGGACAAACTGGAGCACATAGGGGTAGCTAATCACCTCACATCCTGGATCCTGGACTACCTCACGGACCGGCCGCAGTATGTCAGGACCCAGGATTGTGTATCAGACTTGGTTGTCTGCAGTACAGGCGCCCTACAGGGGACAGTGCTGGCACCGTTCCTCTTCACCCTCTACGCTGCAGACTTTTCATACGACACCCCCACCTGTCATCTGCAGAAGTTCTCTGACGACTCTGCCATAGTCGGCCTCATCACAGATGGGGATGACAGGAAGTACAGAGAACTGAACCAGGACTTTGGAATAGCTGCTGGCCCCTCTCCGCCTGTGGCTACTGGTGCTTCGCCCTCGGGCTCAGGTAGCTGCACATCTGGGATAATGTTAGCTAGCCCAGACATCACGGCTGCAACCCCCCTCATCCTCACCTTCACCTTCCCCCCCACCTACACTCCTGGCACACTGTTTCGACACCTCCCCCACCCCCGCTCCCCCAGACATCTCACCCCCACCAAAGGCCAAAGCAGACTCTACCTGCTGAGGCAGCTCAGGTCTTTTGGAGTGCAGGGGGCGCTCCTGAAGACCTTCTTTGACACTGTGGTGGCATCAGCCATCTTCTATGGAGTAGTCTGCTGGGGCAGCAGTGTCTCAGCTGCAGATAGGAAGAGACTGGACAAGCTGATCAAGAAGTCCAGCTCTGTCGTGGGATGCTCTCTGGACTCTGTGCAGGTGGTGGGGAAAGGAGGATGACAGCCAAGCTGCCAAGCCCATGCCTAGTTATTTAAGTTTTTTAAGTCTAATTTTTGAAATCTTTAATCTGACTCTTTTTCCTTGACTGCTGTAGCACTGGAATTTCTCAATTATGGGATCAATAAAGGTGTATGTTATTTTATCTTAGTCCTACACCTGCGGCTGATGGCTTCCCGCTCCGACAGCCCCACTGTCCCTGTTGCCATGGCGGTTGCTGGGGCGCCGTCTCCCTGCTCCAGCTGCCCTGCCTCTGGGATCATCGTGGCTGGCTCCACACTGGCAGCTGGCGGTGTACCCATGGCTCGCCGCCCCGGCGGCCCGGTGCCAACAGGTGACGTGGAGCCCTCCTCCCCGCCAGCACCTGCCGATACCCAGAGTGGCTTTGCTGCGGTCCCGGATCACCAGCTCTCCTCCCGGACAACTACCGCAAATTCCTGACAATTTTCATCTTTTCTGGAACCGTCCTTCTTTCTTCAAACATGATGGCATTCACCCTACCTCCCTGGGAAGCTGCATGCTGGCAGCCAATATTCAGCATGCCGTACATCACGCACCACGTGCATGACTATTTACATCACATGCCCCCTCCACCGACACACTTCCTCACACCGTTCCAACTGCAGCACAGAGCACAGCCCCGCTCACCAGCGCCCCCGTCCGACCATATCAAACATTAACCCTCCCACCTGAGACATTCCCCATACAGTCCATCATAAAGCACAGATCACCCCGCCCTTACTGCACTAAGACTGTGAATTACAAAAACCTATCCCCCATCTTCTGCACTCCTGCTACCCCCTGTGATACTCAAACCCTACAACACCTGAAACTGGCTCGACTCAACACCCGCTCACTGACCAACAAAAGTGCCATCCTACATGAATTCATCACTGACAATAAACTGGACTTCCTCTGCCTCACCGAAACCTGGCACAAATCCCTGGATTACTTCTCCCTAAACCAGACCACACCCACTGACTACACCTACACCGACAAACCCTGCCCAGATGGATGGGGTGGTGGTGTTGCTGCCATCTACAAGAAACGCTTTAAAATATCCACAATCTCCATACCTCCTGCTCAGTCCTTCGAACAAGTCACCCTCAAACTGTCTGGTCCCACTTCCCTGGTCATCGCCATCATCTACCGCCCTCCCAAACCAAACAACTCCTTCCTCTCAGACCTCGCTGAATTCCTCACCCAGCTATCCGCCGTATCTCCCTCAATTCTCCTGCTGGGAGACTTCAATATCCACATCGATGATCCAAACTGCAAAAGTGCAATAGACCACCTGGAACTGCTCCACTGCCTTCACTTTACCCAGCATGTCAACTTCCCCACCCACTGTCGCGGCCACATCCTGGACCTAGTCTGCACCACCGGTCTCACCCTCCACCAACTCTCCAGTACCAACCTCCACATCTCAGATCACCTGGCCATCACTGTGGACTTCAAGACCCCCCTCCCTCCCCCAAAACTCAAAAGCATTATATCCTTCTGAAATATCAAGTCCATCTCCCCCTCTGCTTTCTCTGACTCACTGGCAAATACTCTGTCCATATTCATCGCCCTGCTGACCCCAAACTCCTCTGACCTGGTCACCCTCTACAACTACACACTGTCCCTCTGCCTCGAAAAACTGGCTCCCTTAAAGACCAAAACTGTCTCATTCACTCACTCATCTCCCTGGTACACTCCTGAACTCTGTCACATGAAAACCCGTCAATGAACTCCTCAAACACTGCAACAACACCCTCTCCTCCATCACAACTGACACATGCAACTCTTTCCTGGCATTTTTTCATTCAAAGATCGAAACCATCAACACTCAACTCAGCAACCCAAAGTCTGCCTCCCAACTATCTCCCCACTCATCACTACCATCATGAACTCCTCCCTCACCTCTGGCTCTATCCCGAAATCCCTGAAACTGGCCGCTGTCACCCCCATCCTCAAAAAACCCGGCCTGGACCCTGACGTCATCTCAAATTTCCTTCCCATCTTTAACCTTCCCTTTCTGTCAAAAATTCTGGAACGTGTTGTCGCCTCCCAAATCAAAATCCACCTCCGCTCTCATGAACTATATGAACCATTTCAATCCGGATTCCGCCCTCAACACAGTACCGAAACCACCCTCCTCAAAATCACTAATGACCTCCTCCTCTCTGCCGACTCTGGCCACTTCAACATACTCATCCTCCTCGACCTCACTGCTGCCTTTGACACCATCAACCACACCACTCTGCTGTTCCACCTACAAACTTCCCTCAACATCACTGGCTCTGCTCTGTCCTGGCTCAAATCATACCTCACCAACAGACATCAGTTCATCCACATCAACAACTGCACCTCTGCCACTGTTCCCCTGCTTCAAGGTGTCCCTCAGGGCTCGGTGCTTGGTCCTCTCCTCTTCATCATCTACCTACTCCCCCTTGGTTCCATCATCCGTCGTCATGGTCTCCATTTCCACTGCTACACTGAAGACATCCAAATCTACATCTCCACAAAATCCATCACCCCGGCCACCCGCTCTACCCTCACCAACTGTCTGACTGAACTCCAATCATGGCTGCAAGCCAACTTCCTCAAACTCAACTGTGACAAATCTGAAATAATACTCATCGGCC
The DNA here is from genome assembly GCF_011397635.1 of Epinephelus fuscoguttatus. Taxonomy (NCBI): domain Eukaryota; kingdom Metazoa; phylum Chordata; class Actinopteri; order Perciformes; family Serranidae; genus Epinephelus; species Epinephelus fuscoguttatus. The sequence goes on along the minus strand of NC_064769.1, from coordinate 40,046,296 downwards.
CAAAATCCTTCTCTACAGCAACACAAAACTTCACCCTCAGGATTGACAACACCACCCTCTCTCCCTCCCCATTCATCCGCAACCTTGGTATCATCTTCGACAATAACCTCTCATTTGAACATCACATTAGCCACCTTGCCCAAACTGCCTTCTTTCACCTTAGAAACATTGCCCGTCTCCGTCCATTACTCTCCTTCTCTGCCACTGAAACTCTCATCCATGCTTTCATCACCTCAAGACTGGACTACTGCAACAGCATCCTCTACGGCTCATCATCCAAAGTCCTAAACAAACTTCAGTACATCCAAAACTCTGCCGCCTGCCTCCTCACCCACACCAGCTCCCGTGAACATATAACCCCTGTCCTGCAAAATCTTCACTGGCTCCCTTTCCCATACAGAATCAGTTTCAAGATCCTCCTCCTCACCCACAAAGCCCTCCATAGCCAGGCCCCCTCCTACCTCACGGACATGCTCCACCACCACACTCCCTCCCACAACCTTCGATCATCCGACAAAAACCTCCTCTCTACTCCACACGGGACCAAGCACTGAACCTGGGGTGACAAAGCCTTCTCCATAGCCGCCCCCTCCCTCTGGAACACCCTCCCTATACACATCCGTGACTGTCCAAATCCATCCACCTTCAAATCACTCCTCAAAACCCACCTTTTCAAATCCACTTTTAACCTTTAACATTAGCTTTTCGTTCTCGGTTCCTCATGTGCCCTCCTTTTCTTTGTTTTGCACTATGCTTTTGCACCTTGTTGTTTTATATTGTCCTTGTCTTCTGTTTATGTCTTTGCACTTACATGTATGTACTTCTTTTCTTTTAAATGTAAAGCGTCTTTGAGAGCTGTAAAAGCGCTGTATAAATAAAATGTATTATTATTATTATTTATTATAATAAGGAGAGAAACAGAATATGAAATTCACCTGCTCAGGTAGAAGAGGAGCTGCAGCTTTGATTTGGTTCATTTCTCTTCTAATGAAACTCACTTTGTTCTTTTACTGATGACTCTCTGGTTTCTGTTCAGAGCCTGTCAGGTTGGTGGGAGGAGACAGTCACTGTGCAGGAACACCGGAGGTCAAACAGGGAGAATGGAGACCAGTGAATGGCTATTACTCTTACTGGACCCTGAAGACAGCAGGTGTTGTCTGCAGAGATCTGGACTGTGGCTCTGCTGTTTCTGTAGGAGAGAGAAAGGAGTCCTCATACAGACCTGTGTGGTGGATCGACTCTAACTGTGTTCACTCTGTACCTGCTCTGAGGGAGTGTGCAGCATCATCTTCCTCTTCCTCTGTCCTGAATCTCACCTGCTCAGGTAAGCCCATCAGTGACATCATCAGTGACATCATCAGTGACAGCAATGTTTCCAGTATGTTCCTTCCTCTGTCACAGTGACAGTCAGTGGTTTCTATTTGACTTAAATGTAAATGACTTCCTAAAGAGAAGTGAGCGTCTGACAATTGAAATTATGTTACTCTCAGACCCGTGTTGCAGCGATGTTCACATCAATCTAGAACTAAAACTAAAAAACAATATATACAATAATTCCAATATATACAATATAGATCTAACTAAGCTATACAGAAAAAAGATGAAGTCCGGAGAGAACTACAAATTTAACTAATGGTTTTTCTCAGCTGTTCTCACAATGCGCTGGAGGGTCTTGCGGCCAGATGCTGTGCAGGCACCGTACCAAACCGTGATGCAGCTGGTCAAGACGCTCTCGATGGTGCCTCTGTAGAATGTGGACATGATGGGGGCTGGGGCTCTGGCTCTTCACAGCTTGCAGAGAAAGTAGAGGCACTGGTCAGCCATCTTGGCCCGAGAAGTAGTGTTGAGGGTCCAGGAGAGGTCCTCTGTGACATGCATCCAGGAACTTTGTGCTGCTCACCCTCTCTACAGCAGCACCGTTGATGGTCAGAGGGGAATGCTGGGTGCGCGCTCTCCTGAAGTCGACAACAATCTCCTTTGTTTTCTCCACGTTCAAAGAGAGATTATTGTGGCTGCACCACAAGACCAGCTGGCTCACCTCGCTTCTGTAGTTTGTCTCATCATCGTCTCTGATGAGACCCACCACGGTCGTGTCATCTGCAAACTTAAAGCTATGGTCTACGTTTAGTACGTCTAGAAAGATTGATCGTTATTATTAACATCATTTAGATGGTGGTTATGGTCCAATAGTGCTAGCTACACAATTACCTCTTTCCCACCAAAGCAGTTCCAGTGCTGGTTCGGGGCCAGTGCTTAATTTGGAACTGGTTTTCCTGTTTCGACAGACAAAAGAACTGGCTCTGGGCCAGAAAAACTGGTTCCAGAGTAGCACCAGTTCTTAGCTGGACTAGAAGAACGAACCACATACGTCACAGGGAAGGGGGCTGGGTTATTGAGCCACTCAGCCACTGCAATGAACGCTGGAAGCGATGGTGGACAAAAGCGTAACACTGCCGCAAACGGACCCCAGTAAGTTTCTTTTCAAACATTTTCACCTTGCACATAGTTGTTTAGTTTTACCAGTTTCTTCAGATAACAGCTGTGTCCCAATTTAGGCCCGTGTCCCTCAGAGGATGTGGTCCTAAATTGGGACGCAGCTATTGTTTGTGATGTCTGCTTGGCTTAATGTTAACTGATCAACAGGTAAGCCTTGCTAACATTAGCTAACGTAAGCAAGTTACTTAGCCATGGGCTCAACGACCAGCCCCACTTTCAGTTGGCTAAACATTCTATCATGTGTAGTGGACAAGTCACTGTTTAAAGCCCTGTTCATGTGGTCTACAGAGTTATCTACCATTGAACAAGACAATGCTAACTTGGAGCTAACGTCGCCACTCCACTGCAGCTCACCAACACCATCCAGCAGCTCAGGTCAAAGCCACCAGACCAGACCAGGTAAGAGTTGTTTTGCTGTTTATCCAGTAGTTTGTCTCACCAGACACTATGCAGACATGGAGATATACCTAAAAGTATGACTTGATAATATAAATGTGTGCTGTGATAAATGAACAATCATTCATACACAATCCCCTACCACCCATGACTGCTGCCATTGAACCAGGGCAGCTACATGCTCCAATCAGCAATACTATGCACATTTGTCACTGTTAATATGGTGTGAGGTCTATATACTGTGTTGTAAGACTAGGGCTGATTGTTGAGCTGACATGTTTGTTACATTGTACTGCTGAAACTGTGTTTATCTACTTATGACTTAATGAAAAACTTCTAAACTGATTCTTCTATTCTTGTACACAGGGAAAATGAAGCAACACAGAGCTGCTTGAATACCTGGAGAGGGCAGACGAGAGGTTCTCGCAGCACAGCAAGGACCTGAATGAAGCTGGAGACTGACACCAGTGTGTTTCTTGGACTGATGGGGCGCATGGTGTCTGTGATGAAGGCCCAAGCCCAGAAATGAGCAGCTCTGTTTCATGGGAAGTTTTAGTTTTGCACATTCAATGTACACTTGTCACTTTTATCATTAGCTTGTTTTTTGTATTTAAATAAATTCCTTTCTAAAGAGAAATGTCTGCTTCTGTATGTTTTCACTTAATGATGTACAATTTAACTGTGTAATAAGTTCAAGTAAAGCTAGTAAAAACAAGTCAAGAACTCAACAGGTTACCGATTTATGAAGATACTTTTCATAGATGTCTTCAGTCACTGTGTTTATAAAGAAATGAGAACATGAAATCATCATTTCTATGAATTTATTGAACTGAAGGATGAAACAATACAAAAGTTGTCAGGAAAGCAGCAACAAAACAGCAAAAACAATGGAGAGTAGCAGCCAAAACATGTGCATTGTACACAACCAGAACTAAATACAACAAACATTTGAATTGCAGGTTTTTGAGGCACCTCCACCGTCCTTTCAATCTCCCAAAAGCCATTTCCACAACTGACCGTGCACTTCTTAATCTGTAGTTATGGGTGTGTTGTTCAGGGGTCAGTCTGCCAGTGTCCGCAAAGGGCTTCATGAGCCAGCTCTGCATGGGGTAGGACAAAAATGTATAGGTAAATAAGCATGTTGGGTGGAGAGCGATTAATACTAAAATGAACATCCATCATGCTATTTAACCCTTATGCCTCAAATAAATGTGTATGCGCATGAGTGTCTGTACATAAATGTGTGTATATGCAGATACATACAGGTCTTGCAGCTCTGCATTCATAGCATGTGAATGTGCTGTAGATTTAATGTATGAGGACATGTACAGCACATTTTAAGTGTAATATAGCATTCTACTGAGTTTATTACGTTCTATTGATGCCATATATACATATGTTGGGATCATAAATTCAGGCTTCACACGGCAGCACCAAATATGTTGGGATCAATATATTAGGTCTCACCAAGAGGCACCAAATATGTAGGGATTTAACTGGCTATTGGAAATAATTAATAATTATTATTAATAATTAATAATCATGTTAAATAATGTGACTTAATTAACATTAAATCACCTCATGGGGCACCATTCCCGTAAAGGGTAAAATGATAGCCAGTTAAAGATATCAGTCTCATAAAATAGGCTAAACTATTAATTTGGAGTTTGATTAATAATTAAATTAATGACAACAACCAAAATTAACAGTAACGCCTGAAGGATTTCAGACTTCTTGACGCAGCAGAGGTCGACTATTCATTCACCCTTGTGCAACATTAAACAGACAGCAGGCATGATTCCAAAGAATTATATTTATTCACAAATTAGCAAAGCAAACCAAAACACACAAATTCTAACTAACTATATACAAGCTTGGTGTGTGTGTGTGTGTGTGTGTGTGTGTGTGCGAGAGAGAAAAGAGAAAGACAAAGGCAGGTGTGGCAGCCGTTTGGCAAAGGAAAAGAAGCAGGAACTTTGAGATGCCTGTTTGGGTGTAGCTCTGTTGAAAGCCTGTTTGTTAATGAGTCTGTGTCAATGTGACGTGTGTTGCAAACGGTCTGGATTAGTGCAGAGATTGTTTAGTTGTGTGCAAGAATCTGTTTGTGAACAGTATTAGCAAACGAAACACTTAGCTTTGGCAAAGCCAACTAATCAATGACCTAACTGCAAACTATCACAACAATAACTCAATGAACAGCATCAAATCACATACAACAAGTCAAACAGTCTTGCTTAGCCTGTAAAGCTGTGATAAGCTATGCCCAGTTGTTACATTACTGATCCTTCAATGGGTGGAGGACAGAGTCACTTTGTGGTGTGCTGCTTTGTTAGCCGGCAGAAGAAGGCTGGGAAGATGGCTCCAGGTGTAGTCTTTGCTGGGTCCTTTGTTCCAAATGTGAAACTCCGAGGAAGCTGGTCGCTCAGGGTTTAGCAGAGTTAGACGCTGGGTGCTAACTCACTTAGTTCCTTGTTGCTACAAAGCTAGTTTCAAACCTTGTGGTTGCAAGAGAGTCTATGATCCATTGCCCTCCCTTTAGTGGTTTGGGCTTTGGAGCAAGGGTCTGGGCCTCTGGACTGTTCCAGGTCCAGCCGGGAAAAGGTGTGAGCTGTTCAACAGCTGGAGCAAGAGAGAGAGAAAAGGCTTGGAGGGAGCAGAACTTCTACATGCCTGTGACATCAGAGTCACATGTCACTGTAAAAGTCCCGTCCAATCAAGTTGTGAGACTTGTGTCTCACTGAGCTGTGAGGTGAGACCTCCAGTGGAGATGGGTGTCACCTAGCTCTCTTTGTTTGAAGACAAAGACCATGCAGAGGAAAAAGCCTTTAAATGTCCAGTGATGATTTTACCAAATGATGAATCATCTGTGGTCCTGTGAATCCCAACATATATATACGTATGTATATATGTATATATATGTATACATGAACACAGCCAAAATTACCAAGAAAATTAAGTGACAAACCAAGAATGTTCATTTCACAGAGCTAAGCATCCTCTTTTGTCCAGCTGAAACTACAATAAAGTACACATACACATTTGCGTTGTGAATTAGCTGTGCTCTGCCAGCTAACGTTAGCTTACAACAAAGGCTAACATAACAATCTCACGTTCAGTGTTAGTAAGAGACAAACTGTGTTAGGTTATTACCTGTCTTCTGGAATGTAATTGCCGTCCATACAAATCTTGTCGAGCAGCACAAATAAGATGTATCTGCTGTGTTTGGATGCCGATGAAGCCTTGTAGCGCCAGGACTAACAGCTGCACAAGTACGTGGTCCGCCATCGTTTTTGTTGTTGTTCGACGTAACTGACATATACAGTGACACGATGACGTGGCACCCTAACCACCTCGAACCGTGGAAAAATAAATTGGTTCTCAGCTGGTTCGCAAGTTGAACCAACTAAGAACCAGCACCAGCTCAGCACCAGCACTGGAGCTGTTTTGGTGGAAAGGGGTTAAACGTGAAGAGCAAAAGGAACCAAAAAAATCCATTCTCTCTGGCAGCTACAGGCCTGCAAAAGAATTGACCAATCACAGCCATCTGGTACGTATGGGAATTACTCCATGCTCAAATTTGCACTCTCTCTCTCTCTTACCCTCCGTCCAATCCCCTCGCTCCATTTTGACACTCCTCTGCTCCTCGTCCCGCCTCATCCCAACCCCCCTCCACATTTGAAAGTACGAGCAGTTTGTAAGGCCCTGAGCGATTCAGCTACATGGGTTTCGATGTGGAAATAAAGAGAGTGACAGCAGTAAGCGGCCTCTGCTTGCCCCACCGGTAAAGGTCAAAAAGAAGTGCAGGTCTGCCTCTGAAAAGGCAGAAACGAAGAGGAAATGCGACAAATTGAGAGCTCAAAGCAGAGTAAACATCGGGTCATCCTTTGACCAATGGAGAAAGCTCTGGCAAGATCTGGGCCTGAAAAGTGCTGCTGATACAGCAGAGTTCTTGTTGTACAGGTAATATTTTGTTTTTATTGTGGATGTTGTGATATAGATAACTGTATGCTGTATGTAACTGTACGTTGCTTTGCGGGAGGGGGTGTGTCGTTAGGAGACTCCAAGGGGAGGGGGACACGAGCTCGGAGGGGAGGGATCATGGAGCACAGAGGGAGGGGTGTGTGGTGGTGGTGGTGGGGGGGGGGGGGGGGGGGGGTGGTTTTTTCAAATCTTTCTCATCGTCTTTCTAAACGTAGACCGTAGCTTTGACGAGGAGAGAGTCCAGACCCTATCCCTTTGAGATTTTAGGGATCACATTTTTATTGTGGCCTACAGATCATCTCAGAAAAAATTGGACAGAGAAATGGATATCGTATGTCAGAGAGTATGAAATGTAAATGTGATGTCAGACAGCTGCAGTCTGTGGTCTTATAAAGACATGCTCTGTTGTTAATGATGAAGTGATGTTGGAATTGTTGTGAGTCCAGTTTGAATCAGTGAATTGTTGTTTGATGACATCTTTTTATTTAGTGTCTGGTGTCTTTTATCTCTCTCTATTTTATCTTCTATTATCTCTCCAGACTCTGTCAGGCTGGTGCATGGGACCAGTCTGTGCTCAGGCAGACTGGAGGTGAAGTCTAACCAGAGGTGGTCCTCAGTGTGTGAAGCTGACTTTGACCAGCAGGATGCAGAGGTGGTCTGTAGGGAGCTTGGCTGTGGGGCTCCTTCAGTCCTCCAGGGGGCGCTCTATGGAGAAGTGGAGGCTCCAATGTGGACCAAAGAGTTCCAGTGTGGAGGCCATGAGTCTGCTCTCCTGGACTGTAGAAGCTCAGGCTCAGATAGAAACACCTGCTCACCTGGCAAAGCTGTTGGACTCACCTGCTCAGGTAGAAGAGGAGCTGCAGCTCTGATTTGGTTCATTTCTCTTCTAATGAAACTCACTTTGTTCTTTTACTGATGACTCTCTGGTTTCTGTTCAGAGTATGTCAGGTTGGTGGGAGGACACAGTCGCTGTGGAGGAACACTGGAGGTCAAACAGGGAGAATGGAGACCAGTGATAGGCTTTCACCCTGACTGGACCCTGAAGACAGCAGGTGCTGTCTGCAGAGATCTGGACTGTGGCTCTGCTGTTTCTGTAGGAGAGAGAGAGGAGTCCTCAGACAGACCTGTGTGGAGGATCGACTCTGACTGTGTTCACTCTGGATCTGCTCTGAGGGAGTGTGCAACATCATCTTCCTCTTCCTTCGTCCTGAATCTCACCTGCTCAAGTAAGTCCATCAGTGACATCATCAGTGACATCATCAGTGACAGCAACGTTTCCAGTATGTTCCTTTCTCCGTCACAGTGACAGTCAGTGGTTTCTATTTGACTTAAATGTAAATGACTTCCTAAAGAGAAGTGAGCGTCTGTCTGTCTCCCTTATTAGAGACATGCTGCTTCAGCCAATGGGTCCAGTGTACACCTGCGGTGCACCAGATGGGTGGAGTCTGCACACCATCAGACAGTTATCATAGCCAGTAGATACGTCGGACTGACTGCTGAAGTTCAGCGGAGAGAGCGGTGTTTACGTCACCACGACCACATGACTCATACAAACACAAACAAGTGAAGGGAAATGAATAAGACTTACATAAGATCAAATTGTCAACATTACTGTCTATGCAGGCAACTATTTGTCAGCTCAGGAAGCCACCCTGGCTTTTGACCTGTAGACCAACAGTGTTGTTTGTTTTGTCAGTTGACAGTTACGTGGTTGCTGCCGCTGGCTGACAGACTCCACTCCATTTACACAGCTTTGGTTTGTGTTTGTATGAGTCATGTGGTCGTGGTGACGTGAACACTTAAACTTAGCAGTGGATGTGACGTATCTACTGGCTACGATAACTGTCAAAAGGAGTGCAGACTCCACCTAATTGGCACATTGCAGGTGTACCACGACGTACTATTGGTGCTGACCCAGTATTTACTGACCTGCTGCTTCAGCCAACCATCTCTCTGTATTTACAGACCTGCTTCTTCAGCCAATCATCTCTGCGTCCTCCTCCATGGACGGGGTCTCCGAGGCCCAGCAGCAGGGGTTTTACGTGTTCAGAGGCTCCAACTTCACCATCAGCTGCTCCATCCAGCCACAGTACCCAGGAGGCTCCTTCCAGCTCACCTTCACCTCCTCCAACTCAACACACAACTACACCCAACCAGCTGTCAATCACTCTGCCTACTTCCTGTTTCCTGAAGCAGAGCCCGCCCACCAAGGAAGCTACAGCTGTGTTTATCACCTCTATGTTTTCTCTCATAACTTCTCCTCTGAGAGCCGCCTGCTCTCCGTCACTGTCTCAGGTAAGCTGACTGTTTACATGCAGGTTTGGAGAAGATGATTGGTCCACACTGACTGAAAATGATCAGCTGACCACATGTTGTTTCTGGAATGACACTGTGTCGACTGTCATTGTGTCACACATGTCATATAGTAACCAAACTTATACAAAGTGTTTCAATGGCAACAGCAACAATTTACTGTAGGACTGAGCATGTTTGGTTACCAGTATAACTCTGGTTCTCTGACAACTCAGTGAGGTGTTACTGTGAGACTGATGTGACCAATCACAAAAGCTCCACTGCCACCACATCAGACACTGACAAAAGTCAACAGTCTTGCTCAGCCTGTGCTTTTGTACTAATGCTCTGCCCAGTTGTTACGTTACCAGTCCACGAATGGAGGGAAGAGTTGCTTTGTTGTGCAGCATGTTCCAGTGGTGCAGAGGAAGCTGTTCTCTCTGTGTGTCCTTACAGAGTGAAGGTGTGCTCACAGCGGACCTGGGGTTTTTTTTCACTAGCGACAAGTTTACATACAAAGTCAATGCAAACGGGCGATTGAGCATATATTCGCCAGGGAGAAAAATCGCTCGGGCTCCAAGCAACAGCGATAGAGCGACAGAGCGATTTTCCGCTCATCGCTTGAGATGAGAAATCTCATCTGGAGCGGTATTTCGCTGGGTCCTGTCGCTTGCAGCTCAACGCTGATTGGCTGCCGTAATCCCAGGGGGTTCTTGACTGTCATGACATGTCAGCTTCATTAAAAGTATAGCTGCAAATTAAAAGCAATAATAGATGTAAAAACACACAGAGACAATTCATCTGTGATCAGTTCCCTAATTTAATTTTAACAATTTTCAATCTTCTCCAATTTCTCGTTTTATTTTATGGAAGTGATCAATGTAAGTGCACTTGTCCTAGAGCCGTCACAATATAATTCAAATAACTCTGTTTAGATAAAACCTACAAGCTTCTCTTCCTATGACTTTTACCAAAAATGTGTCTTGTATGTTTTCTGAAGCCTTTAAGTTACAAAAATGAAACACACTAGACTTCTGAGCATTTATACCTCCGACCGCGGCAGACCGCTGCTGAAAGTTATACATTTTGATACATAGGCCCTACAGGTGGTTATACATATTGCAAAACTCTGTAAAAGTACACCAAAGCATGCATTTTCATTTACAAATATTTCATTACACAAAAGACGAAGAAATTATGATTTTTATTTTTTTTTTTACCTATTTTGGCACATTTATACAAAATCCACCCGCTCCTTGCTCCAGGCAGCTCCAACTCTGCTCACATGCTCTGACTCAGGCATCAGAGCCTCTGAGCCACAGTGATAGATGCAGTGATGCTGTCCATTGTGCTTAAGGACCGCCAGGATTACAGCGCCCCTCCAAGCGCCGCAACATAACTTCATTGTTTATGCTGCCCGTGTGCTCAGAAGCACACCAAAAATGCATTTGAGTAATTTCCAAGAAGTTATGATAAAATAAAAAAAGTATTCCAGACTATAGAATAGGACTGACAACCTCTCCAGTGTCTCATGTCAATTAATTAACACTATTTGTCGGCTTTTTATAATGCCTTTTTCTTTTTGCTGCGGCGCTGCTGCTGCACTGTGTCTCCAGCTGAAAGTGGTGAACTGCTAAATACATTCTACAATAATAAATTAGACTTTTGGTCTGTAATACTGTTGGCTGTATTACGCATTTTAATGAAAAAAATAAGAATAAAAGAAATAAACACCAAAATAATTAGTGGAAACCTTTTTTATTGATACTCCTCCTCTCTGACAAACTAACAACACACACACACACACACACACACACTGAAAACGCGACTGAATGAACGAATGACACTGGAAGCGGTTCAGCCGGCTGCTGCGGTCACTGTTGAGATTCGTTTTTTATTATTAACAAAATGTTTTTTTATTGACCGTATGAATGGTTTTGTTTTCAAATAAATATTTGGAAACGAAAATGTATGCTTTGGTGTACTTTTACAGAGTTTTGCAATATGTATAGCCACCTGTAGGGCCTATGTATCAAAATGTATAACTTTCAGCAGCGGTCTGCCGCGGTCGGAGGTATAAATGCTCAGAAGTCTAGTGTGTTTCATTTTTGTAACTTAAAGGCTTCAGAAAACATACAAGACACATTTTTGGTAAAAGTCATAGGAAGAGAAGCTTGTAGGTTTTATCTAAACAGAGTTATTTGAATTATATTGTGACGGCTCTAGGACAAGTGCACTTACATTGATCACTTCCATGAAATAAAACGAGAAATTGGAGAAGATTGAAAAAATTGTTAAAATTAAATTAGGGAACTGATCACAGATGAATTGTCACTGTGTGTTTTTACATCTATTATTGCTTTTAATTTGCAGCTATACTTTTAATGAAGCTGACATGTCATGACAGTCAAGAACCCCCCCCCCCCAAAATTCCCTGATCGCTTCAATGATCATCAAAGCGAGTCTCTTGATTTCTGCCACATTGACGAGCAATTGCAACTGAGCAATGAAGCAATATCAAAGGGGCGAAGCGAGCGACAGCAAAAAAAAAAAAAAAAACAGGTCCGATGTGAACACCCCTTTAGCAGTTCAGTGCTAACAAGGCTTTGTTCTTCTTTGCTTGGAAAGTTAGCTTGTAAACTTTGTGTCTGCTGAAGGCGCTAACTTGTCTGGTGTCTTCTACCATTTAGAACAGTGGTTCTCAAATGGGGGTACGTGTACCCATGGGGGTATGTGAAGGCACTCCAGGTGTATGTGAGATTTTAAAAAAAGATATATTTAAAATTAGCATCCATTCAAAAAAAAATTTAAAAAGTCTTTAGTTATTTTTATATCATTATTTCCAAATAGTTCAAGAGAGACCACTACAAATGAGCAATAATATGCACACTGAGTTTTAAATGTTTTGTTGATGAATTTTCAAATGTTTGAAATTTGAAAGTGTCTAGTTACAAAGTTTATTAAATCAGACACTGATGGCACAGCGCTGTGTATTTCATCTTTTTTTTTCAACCAAAATTGACACTGAAATCTTCTAAATCAGTGTTTCTCAACCTTTTGTCTCAACCTTTCGATTTAGCAGACTTCAGTGTGGCTGGTCTGGAGGGTTTGTTGGCCTGGTGACGTCACAGGGTGGTATGTCACAGTGACCAATGGTAACTGAAAACTGGGTCCATGGGTGGAACTTCACACTGAGGTGTGAAACATGACGTATCCTGAGTAACAGAGTTCAACTGGCTGATGATCAAAGGAGGCCACAGCAGCCCTTTTCTAAGAGGGCTGAACTTACAGGACGAGTCTTTACCTGTTCAGTTTAGAGTCACACAAATGAACAAAAATCATCTGTGGAGTCCAGTGATCCCAACAGACGTGCTGGAGCTTCTGTGATTGGTCACAGCAGAGGGTGATTCCCATAGTGAGACACTGAGTGAGGGTCAAAAGAGAACCAGACACTGAAGCTGTTTGTGGTTTGTTCTAGTTTACACCTGAGTACTGACTGTTTAATGTCACAGATACAGCTAGAGGCTTCACTGTATCGGCCTACTGTCTGGTAGGGAAACACCCACATGTCAGCCCACATAGAAAAGTCTCACTAAAGTCACCTCAGGTTTATTTCTACAGATTATTCTCACAGGACTTTATCATGTGAACAGCGAAAGATGTAATGACTTTCTATGTGTTTGTTCAGATCCAACACCTTTCATCATCAGAGCCGTCGTCCTGCCGCTGATTCTGCTGTTGGAGAATATGGTCCTTTACTTCTACTGTAAGGTACTGACACGTGTCTGTTGTTTAGACCTGTGACTGACATGAAGCACTCAGTCTGTGTTTACTGAAGTGAAGAGAGGAGTGATGCAGGAAGTCACATGTGTGTGCTGTCATGTGTCTCCAGGCCAGCAGGGGGCAGAAGGTGGCCAGACAGGAGAACACTGAGCTGGATTATTATAACCTGGGTGTTGCTGCAGCTGAAGGAGGGCCGACTGAAGAGGAAGGAGCTCAGGGAGCAGAGTAGCACCTCCAAGGAGCTCACCTCACATCCACATGGGTTTTTATACGCATGTTCCCTTTAAACCAGAAGGATGGAGTTATGATATTACGTTATATACTATATTTTTCTTACTGTCAACATGAAAAGACCAAATCAACAAGGTGTTAGTCTCTTCATACTGTCTGACTTCCTGTCAGCTCCGAGCCCATTGGTTCCTACTGAAGACGTCAATCTTTAAAAACACAAATATAAAGTTTCATCTGAAAACTAGACTTGAAAGCAGGTATACTGGAGTCGGAGCAGCCGGCGCCGTTCAGAACCAGAGACACACCAACACAGGTCCATCAGGAACAATGTTGGTCAGATAATGTTTTATATTAAATAAAATAAACACCTCAGAAAGTTCAATCAATATTAGAGAACATGTCGTTGTCACCGGAGCAAGTTTGATTTTGGATTTAGCAGAAAGTTGTACATGTTTACTAATGTTTCTTTTTACCTGCCATAGACCACAGGAGTGACATGTATGAATTCTGAAAATGGGTGTGGTTCCCCTTTAATCTTGTGATGACTGATTTTGTTTATTTCATAAAACTGTTGCTTAATTGTGTAACGAAGGAATTTACTTATTGATGTGCTGGATGTGACGACCTGTAGCTCACCTGGTAGAGTGTTCGCCCCATATAAACTGAGCCCTCTGCAGCGACACAGGTTTGATTCCAACCTCCCACATTTCCTGTCTGTCTTCAGCTGTGCCGTCATTAAAGGCAAAAAATAATAAGTAACAAAATAATATCAGTAATATTTGATGATTTTGATTATTTAATCAGAATTTTATTCATTTTTGTAAGAATTTTGCTTAAATCATAAAAATGTTTCTAATTTTTGAAGAAAGAATTTGCTTAACAATTGTAATTATTGTAATTAAAAATTAAAAAACAAAATATTTTTTTATTTTATAACAAAAATATTTACGACAAAAAAAAGCTTAATTGTGTAATGTAGAAATTTACTTAGTGGTGTGCGGGACCATCACTGAATAGAAAAAAAAATAAGAAATAAAAAAAATATCAGTAATATTTGATTTTGCTTCATTCATAAGAATTTTATTCATTTTTATAAGAATTTTGCTTAAATCATAAAAAAGTTTCTAATTTTTTGAAGAAAGAATTTGCTATTTTAATTATTGTAATTAAAAAAATTTAAAAATTAAAATATGTATATTTTTTAAAAAGCTTAATTATGTAATGTAGAAATTTACTTAATGGTGTGCGATACCATCATTAAAAGCAAAAAAAGAAAACCACCAAAAGATAAACAAAACAAAATAAAAATAATGAATGATTTCGCTGCTTTTATAAGAATTTTGCCTTTTTTTTCTTTGTAAAGTATTTGGTGGTTTTAATAAAGGTTTTTCTCAGTTTAGTGATGAAGGATTTTGTGTATTTCATAAAAATGTTGCCTAATTTTGAACTGAAAGGATTTGATACCAAATATCCCCATAACTAATGAAATTATATGAATAAAGATATGAACACGTGTATCAGGAGCCTTCAGAGATCATAAAGAATACAACAAAAATGAGAGGTTTATTCTACGTGCAGAGGACATTAGTTCAGGACATCTGTTTACAACCAATTAAAGACAATATGAGGACATTTTAGGACAGAATTAAAAACACATACCTGCACAGAGACATTTAGTACCAGCACTACTTTAACAAAGTACTTTAGGGGTTTGTGAAGTTGGTCCAGGAGGATCATTATTGGACGTGGAAAAGACGACACCATGTGACCAGCCTGTTCTCATTCTGCAGTCGTCAAATACCACCGCTTTGTCAGTGATTTTGGTGTCACGTATGACAGTATAATATGCAGTGGAGGGCATCAGTTCGTGACGTGGCCAGACAGAACCTGTTGTGCTGTGATGATAGGCCACTGGACGGCATCGGGTTAAAACGCTGCCGGTAACGGTGTAACATAAGGAGCATGAACGACCCTGTAGGGTGGATGGGAGGGGCGGTGGATGGGTCCAACAAATCCTGGACTTTCAGCTGAGACCCTGGTGTTCGCTTCCCGTGTGAATGTAGAGTCAAAGCATGATGTTTTTCTAAATCTAACCACGTGCTTTTGTTGACGTCGCGGTGTTGGTTGCGGCGTGCCGGAACATCATCAGCAGGTTATCTAGCTGTAATATATAGACGTGAAAGGCCAGTGACAAAGCGGAGATATGTGACAACTTGGGATGAGAACGTGTTGCAGCGACCGTCTGCTCACAACCATTTAACAAGCAGAACCAAAGCTGAGCGCCATCAGAAGGAGAACTTTCCACTCACCTGTGCAGCTCTGTGTTCAAATATGTGGCAGATATTCAGCGTTGATGTCACCATTGTTGAATCATGTTTGCTGGAAGCTTCCATACACAGAGAGATGAAATGATGCAGATGACTGTAATAAATGGATCAGTGTCATCTACTATGTTCAAAGAAAATAAAGCCTCTTTAATAAACTATCAAACTCTGTGAATGAGCTGATTTGAAGTGGTTTCCTCTTAGTTGGGAAAATGTTGTGTTTGCTTTCTTTGCCTTCACCAGAGGAGACTAACAGCTAACGGTTGTTAATCCCTCCGAAGGGACACTAACAACTCAAAGTACACATCAAATAAAATTTCTCCAAACATGTTTCTTGTTATTTTAGGTAGTTACTATCAAGCTAATGTATGTTCAAGTGTCCATTTCCCCCGATAAGTTGGTTTTAATTCGGTATTTGATTCTATAAACACAGGCTGACCACCTCGAGCTTTTATTTTGGTACTTCCGGTGACCGGCAGTGTGAATTTGCATATTAGCTAAATATTTAGTTTCACCCAGAACATTTAGATTTAACATTTAGATTTAGATTTAGCATTAGCATTTAGATTTAACATTTATATTTAGATTTAATATTTAGATTTAACATTTAGGTGCCACATTTAATATTTAGATTTAAGTATTTAATATATTTCTAAGTTCACAAATATTGCTGTAAATGTGGTAAAAGGTGACGTTAAAAAATTCACAACACTTTTTTAAACATTGTTTGAAGCTAAATGTGGCAAAATGTTGATGTTATTTTCAGCACCCCATGCACCCCATACACTATGGGTCATTACTAAGGCTAAAGATGCAGTGGAGAGGCAGCTGGTGGCAGATGCTGTCAATGCTGCTGCTTCAGACTGTGTCAGAAGTCAAGAAGTGGTTGGCCACCCGAGCTCAGCCCCCTGGGTGAGAAACTGTCAGAGATCATCAGTAAATCTTTCCTGAGTGGAGTGCTCACTGAGGCGGAGGAGGGCGCAGATGGAGCTGATGGATGAGGTCAGTCATTTGTAAACCACGTGCACTCAAGCTGCGTTTAAACACGTATGTACAAACACAATGTAGGCGTTATCCAAAAAAACTGGCGTTATTCAAAATGAAAACTATATTTCTTTCTTGTAGTCCCTGGGTGTTCCAGTGAGCTCGGTGGTGATGCAGCTCAGCAGAGCGTGCCCAGCGTCTGCTCTGCACCTCGTGCGTCTCATCCATCCAGCAGCAGCGGACGTGTCGTCACTGATTCACTGATTCATACCTCTTGTGTTCATAAACGATGCGTCACATCCAGACGCTGGCGCCCAGCAGCAGCATTTGGCTCAAAAGCCTTGTGATAGGGCTCAAGGGTCGGGGTCAACATCCGTGTGCACATTCTTTAGTTGTGCCACATTGTGCAGCACCAGCACAGTTTGGTTCCTGCGGGTGCGTCTTTGTAACGTCGGGCCCAACGCAGCGCTGAGATCCAGCAGCACCACACGCAGCAGTCTGAACCGGCTCATAAGCTACTCATCATCGTCGGCCAGTAGGTCCTGCTGGTCCCTGAAGATCTGCTCCCTCCAGAGTCTCCCATCCACCACATCCTCTAACAGTGCCGAATAAGCCATCGTGCGTCTTTACGCACTGTGATCGCTGCTTTTATACTCACCGACTGATCACATGAAAAATTCACTGATTGTAACTGAGGGCCAACCAACACGTGACATTAATATTAATAATGATGATTATACACGTTATTTGTTGACACTCCTTCTAACAGTGACTCAGCACTTTACAATGACACACAACACTTTTAACACACAGCGATAAAAAGAATTAAAGCCATAAAACAAACACATTTTCAAACACAGTCTATGGGCTCACAGAGGAAACAGTGACAGTGTGACCTCAGATCTGCATCGAAAACAGCTCCATCACATGATTGGTCTGCGTTGGTCTCTGAGCTCCTTGTTCGGGTCAGCCAATGAGAAAACACTGACATGAATTATTTTAAACCTTCAGAGAGAGGATTTAGACAATGTTGATTCTGATGGCTCCATGTGGGGACAATTTCTTTATTGATTTTGTTTTAGTGAGTCTGTTTTATAATTAGTAGTTATGTTAATGATGTTTTATTATTTAAAACTGGGTCAAAATGAGTGAATGAATTAATAACCACGCAGTTTTTATTTGAGAGAAGACAAAAATATCAATACAAACGTACAAGAAGCTCGTGGATCCAAAAACTGAAGCTGGAGGACGTCTTCATCATCACCTGAGGACGTCTTCATCATCACCTGAGGATGTCTTCATCACCTGAGGACATCTTCATCATCACCTGAGGACGTCTTCATCATCACCTGAGGACTGCTGTGGTAGGACAGACTGTATATTTTTATACACACAAACCAACCTGAGTCAAAATGTTTAGAAATGTTTTAATAGTGATTTAAATAGAAAACTTTAATTTATGTGCTGATGTTAATATTCTGATCATTTAATAAGTTAAAGGACAGAAAACAACATCGACAGAAACATCAACAAAACTGAAAACTGTTTCTTAACAAAAATATAAAGTCGATGTCACAAACCAGAAAACACACAAACACAATTTATCTGATCGGATCAATAAATCAATCATAAAAACAAAACCAAATCATCATGACATCACATGTCTGTCTGCTTGTTTGTATGTCCATGTCTTTTTTTACATGTTTGAAATAAATATCAAATATCAAAAACAAAACACAAAACTTTTTAATATATTGATATTTATGACATGTGACTAACTGCAGAAGGTAAGTACAAGTTGTTCTTGTGTGATTCTGAAATGTTGAGACACGTGCTGCCTTCACTTGCAGCTGGTTTGCTCGTATTTTCAACATTTTCATTTGAGATGTCCAAGTAACAAGAACACTGATGCTGAGCGACTGACACCAAAGAAAGAATTTAAAGCGACTGACACCAAAGAAAGTGTGTTCTAGTTCTAAATCTACTTTTGACCATGGCATGTCCGTTCTTGGAGGACCCTGTGGACGAAGAGGCAGTGTTACTGAGGAGGGAGTTACGCATTCGTTGGGAGATTATTCACAGGCCCAGAACTGACGTATTATCATTTCCAGAACATTTTCTTTTTTCACATCACAGTCCATCATTTATATCCATAACCTCATCCGTCATGACATAACCAACGTCACCAACCATGGACGTGCACTTTCATCTACCCAGATTCTTTGTGTTGCTCTTCGTTTTTTTGCAAACGGGAGTTTTCTGTATAATATCAGAGATGCAGAAAATATCAGTGCGGCCACTGTCTGCAGAGCCGTGAGAAAAGTGTCCCTAGCTCTGAAACGTCTATTAAACTCTTTTGTTGTGTTCCCTGGACATAAACCTGTGAGGGTCATCAAGGAGGAGCTCCACAGGATTGCAGGTGAATGATGTAGAAATCAGTTCAAATGTATGATTATAAATCATATTCAGTTAATGACATGGTGCTGCAACCTCAGACTGGGATTAGTCATTTTAATTTCTTTTAGGATTTCCCGGTGTGATAGAGTGCACTGATGGAACCCACATTCCCATCATTGCTCCTTCACAAAATGAAGGAGACTATGTGAATATGAAGTCCATTCACAGCATTAATGTGCAGGTAGATTGACTGTCTCAAAATGTCAGACTGCATCACACTGCAAGAACTCAAAATCATACCAAGAGTATGTGTCTTATTTCTAGTCAAAACAAATCACACCTGAAAGTAACTTGTTTTTAGACCATTTCCACTTGAAAAATAATGAGGTGGGATTAACACCATTCCACCTGTTTGCATCTGTAGCCTAACATTATTGTGATTGTATAAATGTATAAAATAAATTTAAACTTTCACATTGACTCGAGCAGTAATTTTCTCCCACGCCGACTCCCGTTCCTTCGCTGCTGCAGCCGTGTTACTCTTCTTCCTGAAAACAGCTTCAAATTCGCTGTATGAGTGCATTGAAATATCCAACTCCAGAGGAGTAAAAACATGCAGACCTTTTCTTGTCGCTTGTTGCCATGGTGAATCGTAGTATCGGGGCTCCACTGATGGCGGCTTTTTAAAGTCGTGGTGCATGCGCTTGACTCAGAGTGAACAAACTCTGTGTTGATTGAACCGATTGAAATCACCTGCTCTGAAACCCGTAACCTCAGAGTTTCCCATCTCAGTTACTCAACTCAGAGTTCAGGGTTAGGCTTAGAGTTTGTTGAACCTCCTTTCTGAAGCGGACCCCTGAAGTAGTAGCTAGATGTATTTATCCAGGTGGTGTTAGCTAGGGGAAACTGAACACTGAATTGAGGTAGTCAGGTGTTGAGTAGGTAGTAAGTAGTATGATAGTGAGCCAAGAGAAATGATTGCAGTGTTTAGACAAGAGCCGTTTCTCAATATGCGTTCTTCTGCAGACTTGTGTTCTTGTGAACTTGTGACATGTCATCAGTCACAGCCCAAGTGCTGTTCCTATTCAAAGTTCACATCTAGCCAAGTTCAGTCCAAATGCCCGGATGTGTTCTCGCCACGCCCTTTTTACCAGGGATGCATCGGAGCAGACTTGTGTGGACTTAAAGAGGCAACAGATAGGATTCAGGTTTTGTTTTAGCTTGGCACCACCTGTGTTGCTCGCACTGTTGCAACGACCAAACTGAGCGTGGGGATCAGAGATAATGAATAAAATGTAGGCTGTAAAGCCACCAGTATACCTCTATGTATATGTAGAATGAGAAGGTGTGTGGACACTCTACTAAATAAATGAGTAAAGAGACCGAGCAACAATTATCAGATTTATCTGAAGAAAAAGCAAATAGTAATGCAAATAATTATAGCAGAATGCACAGTATCAGTACAAACAGCTCACAGTAAATGATACCAATATGTACAGTACCAGTACAAACAGCTCACAGTAAATGACACCAATATGTACAGTACCAGTACAAACAGCTCACAGTAAATGATACCAATATGTACAGTACCAGTACAAACAGCTCACAGTAAATGACACCAATATGTACAGTACCAGTACAAACAGCTCACAGTAAATGATACCAATATGTACAGTACCAGTACAAACAGCTCACAGTGAATGATACCAATATGTACAGTACCAGTACAAACAGCTCACAGTGAATGATACCAATATGTACAGTACCAGTACAAACAGCTCACAGTAAATGATACCAATATGTACAGTACCAGTACAAACAGCTCACAGTGAATGATACCAATATGTACAGTACCAGTACAAACAGCTCTGATAAATGACACCAATATGTACAGTATCAGTACAAACAGCTCACAGTAAATGATACCAATATGTACAGTACCAGTACAAACAGCTCACAGTAAATGATACCAATATGTACAGTACCAGTACAAACAACAGTAGACACAGTGGAATTATACCAATATGCACATGTAAACAGTCCGTGGATAGCTGCCTCCGTGAGAAGAGAGCAGAAGGAAGGGAGGGGGGTATCACTGTCCGAGGGCTGCCGTAGAATGGCAACCAGGATGTCAGCCGACCAACACTCGCTACCCGCTCCCTGGTTGCGGCGATTTGCGATGCTGGCCAGCTAGGAATGAACTAGCAGCCAGTACAGTCCAGTCCTCTCTGGTCTAGCTAACATTTAGCCGTGTTACTTACTGATCCATTAGAAAGAAAGCTAGCTGGACATGGGTTTTGAAGCCTCTTTGGTCACGGAGCTCCCTCCATCTCTTGAACGCCTGACTGAGGTTTACTCTTGTTTTTCCTCTTCTTTTATCACTCTCCTTTTTGCTCTTCTTTGCTCTTCCTTTTCAGTTGTCTCCAAACTTTGTCCGTCTGCCATTGTGCTCGTGACTCAACTATCTCATGCCCAACTCCTCATAAGGACCAGCTCCAGTCCCTGATTGGCTGACCGACCAGTTTCGCAATACATGACGCGTTTCCTGCCGTAAAGCAGATTTTTTCCGCGAATTTCGCCCCTGGTGGCAGAAGCTTATTGCAAAGATTGCAAAGCCACTAAGTAACCTATGTAAACGCTGATAGTCTGATTTCACTGTGGCCACTACCCTGTGCAACCCACATTATTTTCATCATGATATATTTAGGAAAAAATGCTGTCTGTTGCCTCTTTAAGACAGCCAGGTATCCCAGCATGCATTTCGCAACAATCATCGGAAATGGCCAATGAGGGAAAGTCGTAATTACCGATATGTGACTGTTGTTTTGTCACGGAACGTAGTGTTTTCATGTGTAGTTTAAACTTCAAAGCCGTGGTCGATGTATTAACACAGAGCCCAGTTGAATGTGAGGTCCTGCTAGATGACAGCGGTGTCAGCGCTCATAGATAGTAAACATGTGTGTATGAGTGCTCAGGCTGCCCCACAGAGAGCAGCCTCTCTGGTGTAGTCCTTTTAAACTCGTCGCTGATATCTCTGTAGTGGTTAAATATGAAATGTAATCTGTTTGGGGAATGTCTGATCCCTTCCTGATCCTCCCAAACAACAGTCAATTATTGACAATTTCTCACCTGTCTCCTTACAAGACTTAGCAGATCTTGTGTGCACTATGAAGATCTCTTCTAGTCCGCTGGATATCCTGCCCACAACTTTGCTGAAAAATGTTTTCAGCACTATTGGTCCATCTCTGCTCTCCATAATCAATAGCTCACTGGTTTCTGGTCATGTCCCGTCCCATTTCAAGCAAGCGGTTGTTCAGCTGCTTCTCAAAAAGCCCAATCTGGACCCCGGTGTTCTTAGTAACTACTGGCCCATTTCCAAGTTGCCCTTTGTAGCTAAGATTCTAGAAAAAGCAGTTGCAAACCAGTTAGTGACAGCGTTGAACAGTTACAATATCTTAGATAAATTTCAGTCTGGTTATCGTCAGTTACATTCCACAGAAACTGCTCTTCTCA
Source organism: Epinephelus fuscoguttatus (assembly GCF_011397635.1). Classification (NCBI taxonomy): domain Eukaryota; kingdom Metazoa; phylum Chordata; class Actinopteri; order Perciformes; family Serranidae; genus Epinephelus; species Epinephelus fuscoguttatus. The sequence continues at coordinate 40,023,899 of NC_064769.1, read as the reverse complement.
GGGTCTCCAATGACATCACGATGGCCTCCGATGCCGGTAAATCCACTATCCTGGTTCTGCTTGATCTCAGTGCAGCCTTTGACACTGTTGATCACCACATCCTTTTAGACAGGCTGAGGGACAGGGTAGGAATCTCAGGGACCGCTCTTCATTGGTTTAAATCCTATCTGTCTGATCGATCCTTTTCTGTGGCTGTTGGCCCTCATAAATCAGAGTTTGCCCCCCTTTCTTGCGGGGTGCCCCAAGGTTCAGTGCTTGGGCCTATCCTCTTTACGCTATACATGCTCCCTCTCAGATGTCATCAGCAATTTTGAAGGTATCTCATACCATATGTATGCAGATGACCTCCAGTTATATTTTTCTTTTAACCCTGATAGGACCGATGGAATTGACTCACTGTACGATTGTATGAATGTAATTAAGGACTGGATGTCTTCTAACTCCCTTCAGTTGAACGCAGCTAAAACTGAGATTTTAATTATTGCACCTGACGCCTCAGCATCTAAAGTGGCCAGCTGCTTAGGGTCCCTCAGTGCAAATGTGCGCCCCAAGTTGAGAAACCTTGTGGTCACATTTGATCAGGCCACGCTCTTCGATGACCACATCAAAACTGTCACTCACTCCTGCTTTTTCCACCTCAAAAACATTTCCAAACTCAGATCCATGTTAACTTATTCCGAGCTAGAAATGATCATCCATGCTTTTATTTCCTCACGTCTGGATTACTGTAATTCTCTTTTCACCTGTCTAAATAAAACTTCATTAGACCGCCTCCAACTAGTCCAGACCGCTGCCGCCAGGCTTCTGTCCAGATCTCATAAGTTCACTCACATCACTCCAGTCCTGGCATCCCTGCACTGGCTCCCTGTTAATTTCAGGATCCAGCACAAGATTCTAACCATCACTTACAGAGCCCTCCATGGTCAAGCACCTGCATACTTGACGGATCTGGTGTCCTTTCACTGTCCTGTCAGGTCACTGCGGTCCGCTGAAGGCCACCTACTTACTGTCCCTCACAAAAGATTAAAGACGAAAGGTGATAGAGCCTTTAAGGCTGTTGCACCGAAATGCACTACCTCATGAGCTGAGAGCGGCCTCTTCCGTGGACATTTTTTAAAAGCAGTTAAAAACACGTCTGTTTAGACTTGCGTTCCATTAATTGTCCATTGTATCATCTCTGTATTTCGCTACACTTTACTTTTTATTTGTTTTTGTGTATTTTGCATTGTTTCTGTTATTGTATTTTTTGTATTTTATCTTGTGAAGCACTTTGTGAGTCCTCTCTGTGAGAAGTGCTATATAAATAAATTTACTTACTTACTTACTAATGGGCAACATTCAGTCTCACTATATAAGATATATTATTATATTATTAATTGTTCTTTGTATTCTTTTGCTTATTAATGTGTTTTTTACTATTCAATAATGATTTTAAGAATTTATTGTAATTTATTTATTGTATTTAAAGATTAATTGTATTTATTGTAGTATCAATCAATCAATCAATCAATCAATCAATTTTATTTATAAAGCCCAATGTCACAAATCACAATTTGCCTCACAGGGCTTTACAGCATACGACATCCCTCTGTCCTTATGACCCTCACAGCTGATCAGGAAAAACTCCCCAAAAAACCCTTTAACGGGGAAAAAAACGGTAGAAACCTCAGGAAGAGCAACTGAGGAGGGATCCCTCTTCCAGGACGGACAGACGTGCAATAGATGTCGTACAGAACAGATCAGCATAACAAATTAACAGTAATCCACATGACACAATGAGAGAGAGAGAGAGAGAGAGAGAGAGAGAGAGAGAGAGAGAGAGAGAGAGAGAGAGAGAGAGAGAGAGAGAGAGAGAGACAGAGAGAGTATTGTATTGTAGATTGGTGTATTTTGTATTATATAACATATATTTAATCTTTTTTTATAGTTTTCTGACTTACTTTTATTATTGTACTTTATTTGTAAATTTTTAATGTCTTTGGCAATATTGTTAATCTACAGTCATGCCAATAAAGATTATTGAATTGAATTGAATTGAATTGAGAGAGAGAGAGAGAGATGCAGGACAGATGGTAATGTGATGGACTGGGGGCTTACAATCCTATTGAAATGTGCTATATGTGAGTTATAGTTCTGCTACTGTGGTCTTTAATATGTTGAATAGGATGAAGATATCTGGCAGTCTACATGTGTGACAATGTATGTGTATATTAACAGTAAAGGAATAAAATTACAGAGCTCTGGGTCTCAACTTAAGTCCCTGGCAGCAACAGGAGGCATCTGGCAGGACCACGAAGTCTGACCACACGTCCTTTCCAGGACCCAGTATATGAGTTAATCTGAACAGAGTGTCATTGTGCAGCACAAGGCGTTGTCCTCTTCTCATTGGCAGTTCCACTTCCAGAATGGCCGAGTTAGCAAGATGCAGTAATAGAATACGAGAGAGAGAGAGAGAAGGTTCCTGTATTATAGACAAGAGGTCCTCCAGACTAGGCCTAAGTCAGCCTAACTAGGGGCTGTACATCACTTTCTGAGCCAGCCCATATATGAAACTAATTATCTAGAACAGCAACTATAGACCAATATCTAATCTTCCTCTTTATGTCCAAAGATCTTTGGAGAAAGTACATTCAGATCAGCTGAAATCATCTTAGTTTCTCAGGATAATCTAAAACTTATATGAGTGAAATTTCAGTCAGGATTTAGAGTGCATCATAGCACTGAGACAGCACTAGTTAAAATTACAAATGACCTTCTGATTGCTTCAGACAAAGGACTTGTCCCTGTACTTGTTTTATTAGATCTTAGTTCAGCGTTTGACACAATTGACCATCAAATTCTACTGCAGAGACTGGATCATTTAATTGGCCTGGCAGTATCTGCATGTGTGACAATAGTCATATGTTATAATAACAGTAGAATTTGTTGACTAATGACTAATGATGGCAGCAGCAGGAGGCATCTGGCAGGACCACGGCAGCAGCACAACCACACACGTCACGCTGTCCAGGCACCGCTGTGATATGAGTCTATAAATTTCCATTGTTATGCAGATGATACTCAGTTGTATTTATCGATGAAGCCAGAAGAAAGCAATCAATTAACTAAACTCCATAACTGCCTTAAAGACATAAAAACTTGGATGAGCACCAATTTCCTGATGTTAAATTCAGACAAAACTGAAGTTATTGTTCTTGGCCCCAAACAATTCAGAGACTCTTTATCTGATGACATAGTTTCTCTAGATGGCATTGCTCTGGCCTCTACCACTATCGTAAGAAACCTCAGAGTAATATTTGATCAAGATTTGTCTTTTAATTCTCATTTAAAACAAACCTCATGGACTGCATTTTTTCATCTGCGTAATATTGTGAAAATTAGGCCTATCCTGACCCGAAAAGATGCAGAAAAATTGGTCCACGCTTTTGTTACCTCAAGGCTGGATTACTGTAACTCTCTATTATCAGGTAGCTCTAGTAAGTCCTTAAAAACTCTCCAGCTAATTCAGAATGCAGCAGCACGTGTACTAACAGGAACTAAGAAATGAGATCATATTTCTCCTGTTTTAGCTTCTCTGCACTGGCTCCCTGTAAAATCCAGAATTGAATTTAAAATCCTACTGTTAACTTATAAAGCTCTAAATGGTCAAGCTCCATCATATCTTAGAGAGCTCATAGTGCCTTATTATCCCACCAGAACACTGCGCTCTGAGAACGCTCCACTGTCTGTCAGATTAACTCATATCACAGCGGTGCCTGGACAGCGTGACGTGTGTGGTTGTGCTGCTGCCGTGGTCCTGCCAGATGCCGTGGTCCTGCCAGATGCATCCTGCTGCTGCTGCCATCATTAGTCATTAGGGTTAGGGTTATTATACACATATGACTATTGTCACACTTGTATACTGCCAGGTATTAATACATACTTTCAACATATTGTACCGCAGTAGCCAGAACTATAACTATAATATTATTACTTTCATTAATGTTGTTGTAAGCTACTGTCATTACCTGCATCTCTCTCTCTCTCTCTCTCTCTCTCTCTCTCTCTCTCTCACTCTGTCTCATTGTGTCATGTGGATTACTATTAATTTATCATGTTGATCTGTTCTGTACGACATCTATTGCACGTCTGTCCGTCCTGGAAGAGGGATCCCTCCTCAGTTGCTCTTCCTGAGGTTTCTACCGTTTTTTTTTTTTTCCCTGTTAAAGGGTTTTTTTGGGGGAGTTTTTCCTGATCAGCTGTGAGGGTCTTAAGGACAGAGGGATGTCGTATGCTGTAAAGCCCTGTGAGGCAAACTGTGATTTGTGATATTGGGCTTTATAAATAAAATTGATTGATTGATTGATTGATTGATTGATTGATTGATTGATTGATTGATTGATTGATTGACTGACTGCTCACTGTCACTGTACCCTGGAGGACATGTGGAAGTGCAAATTAAATGAAAATTTGCTATTTGAATATTTAACTGCATGGCTGAAACCAGGACAAGGCTATGTATATATACTTTATGCAAAAAGTTTTTTAAACTCGGCATGATGGGAATCAAGGCCGTGGAATTCCACATGCAGAGCAAAAACCACTATTGCCAAGAAAACTTGACAACAAACGGCACATACTTACCACTCCTGTTCACATCATGTTTTATGTTACAGTAAACATTTGGTCAAAGATTATCTTAACCCGACATAATTGATGGTGATTCATGTTTTATTTTTCTTCAGTTCTGGATATTGTATAATTGTTCTTAAATTTCATAACATTTAAGAATGTCTTAAAGTCTTAAAACTACATTGCTTGAAGTTGTAGGAACCTTGTATCAAATAACATTCCTATTTACTGCAAAGTGTAAGAGTAAACGTGAAGAGCAAATGATCACATGATTAATCAGAGACATCTGCCATAATGTTCTGTTGTTACTTGTTTCAGAAATAATCCTTAAATTTAGCTCAAGCGTGTTCGTCTTCAAATTAATATACAATTCCAACTTATAGAAAGAAACGGTTCACTTTATGTGTTTGATATCTGTAATATATATAATAGCAACAATATGAAATTCTTATAATTTGTTATAGTCATAAAATATAAATAAAGGATTGAATGGGAAGTTTGCTGAAATTTTAAAATAGGAAACTGCTGGTAGATGAGTAACAAAACAGAAAACAGGTAATCAGGAGAATATAGTGCAGCAATGACAAATACAGACTGTGAAGATGTAAGGAAGTGACAGAGAGCAAAATAGATGCAGTTTTGTTCTTGTTGTTTACATCGCTTAGAAACCAGACAGCAACAAAAAAATTGGGATGTAACAAACCTCATGATTAGTTACTGTATGTGTGTGTCTGATCAAATGTGTTTTATGGCTGTTTTTCATGTTATTATGTGGACGTACATGTTTTTCTTCTGTATCATTTGTTCTACAGTCATGACTGATTTTTTTTTTTAAATTTAATTTAATGTGGTTTTCTAAATGTTACTTGTGGCTGTACACATTATGACAGCACACTGACGTTATCTAAAAAGACAGAAATATAATTCCTCTCTTTGTTTTCAGAATCAGATCTGGACGTGCTTGACCAGAATAAATGCTCTGCTTCAGAGGAAACTCTTCTGAGGCCTCAAGTGGTCCAAGCAACTAAAAAAGCTCTGTAAGTAGATGGAATTAAAGTGTTCCCAGTTTCGGAAAAGCTCTAAGACATCAACAGCGAAAGGCAACACACTGATCATTGTCAGGTATGTTTATGAAGTGGACTTATCCATCCTTGGAGTCTTTTGATTGGTGTTGTGCTGGTTACTCTGAATGCACCAAAAGAGTAAGGGCTGGACTGAAAAGTAATTTATAATTGGTTTGAGAATCAAGAAAAGTGTGAGGCTGAGACAATGTGTATTGATTACAGTTTTACTTTTTCCACAGGATTATTAACACCATCAATTCATATAGACATCACTCCCAAAGTTCTGATCAATTCAGGACCTCGTACTCTCTAGCAGTTGAAACCAAAGATGGAGAACACTGGAAATGTGTCAGAAATAACTTATACTAATAGCTTTTCAGCAAATGTCTTTCCTTTTTTTTTACAGGAATACTAACACCTCATCAAAATTTGACAACATCACCTGCAAAGATCACATTTATTCAGGATCTCCTGTCTACCAGCTGAAACCAAAGAAAGAAAATATTAGATCTCTGACAAAAATGACTCTTGGTGAGAAAGATCCAAACAAGATAAACAAAACCATCTTGCTTGTGGGTGAAACAGGAGCAGGAAAATCTACTTTGATTAACACTCTTGTCAACTACGCCATGGGAGTGGAGTGGGAGGACGATGTCTGGTTTCAGATTGTAGAGGACGAGAGGAAAATTCAGTCACAAAGTCAGACATCAGATGTGATCGTGTACGAGATCTTTGGTTTTGAAGATTAAACTCTGCCCTACTCTCTGACCATCATCAACACTCCTGGATTTGGGAGAACTGCTGGGACTGAACATGATGTCATCATCCGTCAAAGATTATTTGACTTATTCCACTCAGACGATGGTGTCCATGAGATCAATGCAGTGGGTCTGGTGATGAAAGCAACTGATAATCGACTGAGTGATCGACTGAGGTACATCTTTGATTCAGTCATGTCTCTGTTTGGAAAAAACCTGGAGGAGAAGATTGTCGTCCTCATCACACACTCAGATGGTCTGACTCCTGAAAATGTTCTACGAGCTCTAGAAGACGCAAAAATCAAATGTGCTGAAGATGAAGAGAATCAGCCTCTTCATTTTATGTTCAATAACCGCCAGAGCACAGAGAGAACAACAGAAAAATAAGTTTGCTTTAAAGAGTGTGTGGGATGTGACAATGGAAGGAATGAGTCAGTTCACTGATTTCCTGAGAAACACTGAACCTCAGAACCTGGAGAAAATCATCGAAGTGTTGAGGGCACAAATCAGACTGACAGCCTGCTTCCAAAACCTGCAGGAGAGGATCAAGCTGACTGAACTAAAACAGAGAGAAATCCATCAGACTCAGGAAGCTCTGAAGAAATATCATCAAGAGTTGGAAGAAGAACGAGGAGTTCACTGTAGATGTTGATGAGGTCTACACAGAAAGAGAACCTATCTATGGTGGAATGTGGTGGTTGGTGTTCTTTCAGGGAGCTGTCTGCTGCACTGTCTGTGAGGAGAACTGTCACTATCCTGGATGCACAATGGCCTGGAAACCAGAACACTGTGAGGTCATAAAAGATGGCCGCTGCACTTCATGCAACAGGAAGTGTCCTGTATCAGATCATGTGAAAGAAAACTGGAGGTTTGTGACCAAGACAAGGAAAGTTAAAAAGACTCCAGAAGATGTGAAAGAGAAGTATGAACAGAATAAAGCAGGCAGTAAGAAGACATCAAGTCTTTTGGAAGATCTGAAAAAGAAAATGGAAGAACTTCAGAGAGAAACCGATCAGTTCCTGGAAGAGTCCTTCAATCATGTCATCAAACTGGAGCAGAATGCCCTGAAAGTTAATGCAGTGTCCACTCATGTCCACTTGGACCTCCTGATTGAGAAGATGAAGGAGAAAGGAGACACAGAGAAGGTCCAGAAACTGGAAGAGATTAAAAGACGAATGGATGAAGATGAAGGAACCAGATCAGTGTGGCGCTACATGTCTGGTAAACTGACAGCAGCTGGTGAAGCAGAGAAAGAAAAGAAGTAGTTGATCAGCGTCAGACTGTGAGCAGCAGACATTCAAGAGACAACGACAGCGAAGAGAAACGGCCAACAAATAATAACCTTCCATCCTGCAGAGTGAACCTTAAAGTGTAAAGTTGATGTAATAACTTCATCAGAAAATGAAAATGTAATCAGCTTTTAAATGTAACTGTGCCCTTCATGGAAACAGCGCCCTCTGTGGTTTATAATGTTTCTGTTTGTTCTTGTAGTTTCATGTTTAATGACCAACAGTCACTTCACTGTACACATTACTGACCAGACTGAACAGCAGCTCTGGTTTGAAATGGAGTGAGGACGCCCCCTGCTGGTTAATGCTGAGTACAACAGCTCCCTCCCTCCTCTATATCGCAAACTAAGGTCACATGGTGTTGGACAGAAATACTTTTATTTATCTGTAGTTTCTTTGTGTTGGTTTATTGTTTCTAATCTTTTTCTCATGTGATTTTTTTAATTGATTCTGATGTCACTCTGATGTACTTTGATTTTATTCATACCCCGCTGTCTTCATGTGTGTTCATGCTTGTAACGACTAGTTAAAACATGTCACATGACGCAGGCCACGTGGAAACGTTTTGTTCCATTTATTTTGTCCTTTATGTTGTTAACAAGCCATATTGTTAGTGATGTCATATATTGTGTTGTTTTCTGTGAATCCTGAATAAAATCTGTGCTGATGAAGTCAGTTTGTTCAGAGCGTCTTCACTGGACCATCAGCAGGTTTTTGGCTCTGTTGAAGTTTCTGCTGAGCTTTGTTTGTCTTTGTTACTGAAACAGTTTGAGTTCACTGTGAGCAGCAGCTCTGACACAGATTCACTGGACAAACACACACCACCATTAAAACTGACGCTTCATTCAAGTGTCATGAAGCCTGTTGGTGATGGTTTCTGTAGTGACCACTAGAGGGAGCCAACACTGCATCACTGTAGGGATGATGTGGCCTGACGAGACTCTGCTCACCTTCAACACACACACACACACACACACACACCTGGGCCCTATTTCAGAGAGCAGGGGCCTGTATCACGAAGCGAGATCAACCTTTCCTGGGTTACCCAGACCTATCCTGGGTTGACTAACCCTAACAATGGCAATCAGGATAATCGGTATCACGACGCTGGATGTCAACTCTGTAACTCAACCCAGGGTTGCTTTATCAAGAGCCGTGAACGCGCACGCAGCGGACCAATCACAATCATGAGAGAAGCGCAGCGTCACTGAGCGTCACTGAGCGTCCTCACAGAGCGCCGTATGTGAGGGGAAAAAGTATTTCTCATGTGAGGATCAGAGATTAACTCTACTAAAATATGAGGAAGAGAAAAGCAACATTAGAGAAAAGGCCAACACCGTGGCAGCTGCAGGAGGAGGAAACATGCGTGGCAACGCATAACGGGATGAATAATGTTTAGTTTTAGTTTAGTTTAGTTTATTTGCACATAATGTTAAAAACAGACAGTATAACATTTACAAGATTAAAAAAAGAAAAGTGCCGGAGAGGTTAGAAGCCACTAAAAGCTTATCAAAGAAATTCCCCTGTCAAAACATCAATGAAATCACATAATAGAGAAGAAAAGAAACGGGTGAGGAAAGAAGAAATAGAGGAGGAGAGAGGGAAAAATCAAGACAACACAAGGCAGCAAATAAAATGATGTGTAGGTTAAATGACTCATCACTGGTTCAAGTAGCTACAGTACCTGTACCTGTACATCTGACACTGATCACACCCTTGAATCCCATGAAATCAATGCTGCGCAGATGAACTGCGTGTATTACAATTATCGTCTAACATCATTGCGTCTGATAAACTGGTCTTCTTTGTCATAACGTTATATATGCTACAATAAAGCTTAAAGCTGATGCCACAATTAAATCATATCAACACCAAACTGATAGTCTGAATAAAATCATCCTGATATTGAGCTGTGTTAGAAATTAACAGCTGCGCAGAAATATACCTAGTGTCCCTCTTTAAAAAACAAAAAGGAAAATCCCTCAAACACCATGAAGTGTAGACATGATAGGCTACTTTCCACATTTCCAGCAGCAAAGCTGTCAGTTAGGCCCATTATCTTTAACAGGGATCATTTCCTCCAACAAAACAAAATGTTGGCACTAATTAATGGTGCTATTAAGTGTCCGCTAATGATCAGTTTCTTTCTTATGAAGGGGTGGGATGAAAGTTCCACTTCTTTCCACTCCTTTTCGAACAATCTTTTCACTGTCTGTTGTTGTTGCTTTCTTTTCTTTTTTTAATGTTCAGAATAAACTTTCAAATCAAAATCAATCAAATGAATTAAACTTCCCGTCATGACTGGGCTGCATTTCTGTCAGCCATCAACAGCTGATTGGCCAGTGGGTGGTGCTTTTTATAGGATCAGATTCAACCCTGAACTTACCCTGCTCCGGAGCAGGATAGCCGTTCAGAGTAAGTTACCATGGTGATCTACCCCGATAAGAACTGAACCGGCTTCGTGAGACCGAAAACCCAGGGTTAACCCTGAAGTTACCTCGCTGAGACATTAACCCTGCTTCGTGATACAGGCCCCAGGCTCAATCAGCCCTGAGTGTGTTCAGCCTGAGGTGTGGTCATGGTGAGCACCACAAGTCATCAGCAATGGAGCAGAAGTGACATGATTTTCTCAGGCAGAAAGTTAAAAGCAGAGCCACTTATTTTATTGCAACTGAACTGGAGATTTTAATGACAGCGTAAGAGGTTGGACGTGTCTTTAAAAAGACTGCAGAGCATGTTAAAAGGTAATTAAGTGATGCAATGTGATGTGTTAATGTGTCTAATATACAGAAAATATAGAGACATTTTTATATATTAACAATTGTCATTTATGTTAATATAATTTGCTGTATCCTCTTATTCAGCTGTAACGTGATGGAGCCCAAACACACTGGGCACAAACTCAACATCAAACACACAGATATTAAACAGACTGGTAAAAGTTTTGTTTCTACTGACTTCATTCTGTCAATATTAGGCTGAGGTTCATTTAACTGCTGTGAAATGACTTCATGTAATCTCTGTTATTCTCACATGGAGCTATTATGGGATGTTGAGTCCCATCAATGAGCCAGTTACATCTTTGAATATATGAAAAGTATTCATGAATGACTGCATCATGAATCCACATAAACAGGTCAAAGTGTTTTCAGAGCCAGAGTCTCTTTTCTTACAGCTGGACAGAGCGCTGCCTTGCTGATGTGTTCAGTGTCTCTGATGTTTAAAGAAAACCCACAATGTGTAATATTTGATATATCTGGCTGGAGAAGACTGTTCAGATACCTTAAAACTTCAGTTAAATGCCCAGTCCCTCGTACTAGCTCGGTGTGGCTACACATTTTGAGAAATAAAGGCCTGTCTCAATAAGAGGCCTGGTCTGGTTGCCAGCAGTTCATTTTTTTTGTAGGAATAGTAGTCGTACAGTAGCTCTTCTAATGTATAAAGCCAGGCTACATCAAATGTGTCCATTCCTGGATTACCTTGTAAGTTATTCATGTTCCTTTAGTCTGTAAGGGTCCTTAGATGAAAACAATCAAAGGGGTTTTTCCTAAAAAGCTGTGAGGATTGTTTTAACAGGATAAAGTGGTGTTGTGTCGGTCAGGTGCTGTAATCCTGGAGTGCCGTCTCTCTCTCTCTCTCTCTCTCTCTCTGATGCCCTGTCTGTCGGCGCTAAATCAAATGAATGATTTGTAACTAAGATATTATCTGAAGCTTTACACAAGTAATATTTCCTGGTTCAAATAAACAGGGTGATCTATTTCCTGATCTTTGCTGAGCAGCAGTTTTGTGTGAAAGGAATTAAAGGCCTGTCCCAAATATAGGCCTGTTGAGTTCAGCGATTGAAGCGAATACTAGCGTGGGCTATTAATGGAAGTTTTACAGTTATTGATTTAGTGTGAGGTGAAACAGTGTCTTTAATATAGACACTACTCCAGGAATGATATGACATTCAGACAGGGTCTAAAAACCTTCTCCTTACACAACAGCCTGTGAATAATTTTTGCCTCAATGTCCACCACTTTATTCACAAAAGGACACGCCATGTCAGCCAGCAGGTTTGATTCAGCAGGTAAGTACAAATTGTTCTCAACTAAAAAAAAATGAGACACTGCCTTCACTTGCAGCTAGTTTGATCATATTTTTAACATTGAATGTTGAGCACAAAATATGCATTTTCATTTGAGACGTTTAAGTTAGGAGAGCACTGATGCTGAGCAACACCAAAAGAAATAATTTAAAGGTAAGTTCAGCATGAAAAATAAAAAAATAGATAAAATCAACCCTTAACAGATTAATAAAACAGAAAATAGGATGACCCTTCACATAAAACCAAATAATCACAAAACAAAACAGAAACAAGTCATTATATAAACATCGCAGGAACAAACTCCACATTTTACAAAGTCCACAAAACACATTCAAAGAAACAATTTGCAATCACATTAATTACTAAATACTGTATATGTATATAAATACACACACACACACACACACACACACACATGTATATGTATATATATATATATATATATATATACACATATGACATGTGACTAACTGCAAAAGGTAAGTACAAATTGTTCTTGTGTGATTTTGAAATGTTGAGACACGTGCTGCCTTCACTTCAGACAAGGTTAGCTAGGGCTTGTTAGTCTGGCAAGGTGAGAAATTTTAGAGTTTACAAAAACAAATTTAGAAATGTTTCGACTGACACAAATAAAATACCAAACCCTTTGTACTGATTCGAAACATTTTTAATCCCTTTTAAAATATAAACACATCTAAAAGTTAACAAAAGGAAAACACAACATTTTATGGACTAATCAACAGAACAGAAAATGTTTCTCACCAATCATGCATCAACAAAGTATAAAACTAATTTTAACCAAAGAAATCAACAAAACACAGTGGCACATGAACACATTTTATTTAATCAATACATGTTTAAAAAAGACATCCAAGAAATGAATAAAACAGAAAATGTCATGGCACTTACATGAAACTAGATAATCCCAAAACAATCAAACATTAGGCTGCAATATGTAATCCAACATTTTACAAAAAAAGTCTAAAAAACACATTAAAGACAACACATGACTATCACAATAATAACCAACTTATTTTGATATATTACTTGTGACTAACTGCAGAAGGTAAGTACCAATTGTTCTTGTGTGATTCTGAAATGTTGAGACATGTGCTGCCTTCACTTGCAGCTGGTTTGCTTGTATTTTCAACATTTTCATTTGAGACGTCCAAGTAACAAGAACACTGATGCTGAGCGACTGACACCAAAGAAAGAATTTAAAGGTAAGTTCAGCATCAACATACGTCATAGTTTGTAAACTTGGACATTTCACAAAGTGTCCACTTACAAAGTGATTTATTCCACCTCAGTGTGTGGACTGTTGTCATGAACACAGTCAACACAGTCCCACTTGTACCAGTGCACCAGTTTACCTTTATGTTTTGAGACTGTAGCACTGCAGTGATTTTATAAAGTCTCCACAGTAGTAGCTACAATGTATTTATCCAGGTGGTGTTAGCTAGGGAAACTAATGAACACTGAAACTGAGGTAGAGAACTGAGAGAAATGATGTGGGTGTTTAGACAAGGTATTCACTTGCAGCTGGGCTTGTTAGTCTGACCTGGTGAGGAAGAGTTAGCATTAACATGAACATGTAGCTTTGTTAGTGGGATAAATGTAGATAGCTATTTAGTTTGTGATAAGTTCTAGCATGAACGTTGCATTTACCAGAGAAAATAAGACTATTTCATTATCACCAGATAATAGATGTGATAATTACCAGAAAACTGTTAATTATAAGATATGAGGTCATAAATATGAGATATGAAGTGTCATTGGCTTGTTGTTGGATAAATTTGTGTATCACTGGTCTCACTTTATAGTTTTCCTTGTTTCTGGATGTTTGCGGACTTCCAATGTTGGTTAAGTTACTTTAAATGTCACACATTACATATTGGTCATTACAAATCCAGTGGTGGGCACATGTGTTTTATGTTCTGTGAAACACACAGATCGACCTTCTTAACCTCTCCACTGCCGTCACAGAGGAACTCCACACTGCTGGAGGAGACTCCCTCTCCACTGTCGTCCTCCTGTTGGGCCTCACAGCATCATACTTAACTAAACTTCTGCTGTACAGGAAACAAACTAAAGACACATATTTGTGTGTGAGAACTGGTCTCAGACTGGATACCAGTATGAAAATTCACTACCACACTGTCATGAACAAAACCAGAGACAGGACCCAAATGCAAGACTCTAAGACGAGGGTTTCCCAAAAAACGTTGTTTAATAACAGACCGGGTACGGTACACAGGAGGGCAGTCAGACGAGGCAGAGGTATCCAAAAACGAGAGGCAAAAGGCAAGGTCGATAAACAAACAGGATCAAAAAAACTAGAGAGCAAGACAGGAACAATGCTGGAACGTGACATGAAATTCAACGAACTGGCGACGAGACAGAGTGAGACAAGAGGTAAAATACAAGAGGTAATGGGGAGTGATTGGAGACACGTGTGGGGAGACACAGTCAGGGGCAGGTGCGCACATGACGGGGGGAAGGGACAGGACACAAACCTGAAACAGAGACAGGGGTGAGTGATCTTCAAAATAAAACAGGAAATGCAGAACATGAAACATAAACAGATACTAAACCGAGACATGACACACACTTTAAATCCAGTCTGAAAACTCACCTGTTCAGGCTTTCCTTCTCTCTTTGACTGAGTAGAAGTTTTGTTTATGTTTGTTTTGTTTGCTTTTTAAACTGATATTTTTTTGTTTGTTTGTTGTAAAATGTTTAATTATCATGTACTTTGTATTTTATTGTATTTTACCTTGTATTTTACACTGTAAGACGACCTTGAGTGTCATGAAAGGTGCCCAGAAATAGAATGTATCATTATCGTTATTATTATTATTATTATTATTATTATTATTATTATTAAAATCATCTGATCCACTGGTCAAACTGTAAACAGGGCTAACAGAAAAACTTGATTATGTGACAGAGACTCAGTCAGACTTGGACTCTTCACTGTCAAACTATAGACAACACACTGACAGATATTTCAGTAAAGCATCGCCTCTTCCTGTACGCAGATATACGGTCCACCTGAACATGGATCTGCTGTTGCTGTTGCTGCTGTGGAGCTCAGGTAGGACTCTGCTTAAAGATGATGTGTTATTATTAATATTTGTACTGAACCTTTAAATCAGAGAACAAACTGATCACACACACCAACATCAAGTTTTATTCTGTTCTTCTTTCAGTCAGTTATTAATTTATTATCCAACATCCAATCAGTGTGTTTATATTCAGTGACTATCTCAGATGGACCAATCGGTTCATGTACAGGCCTCACTTAAACAGTGGGCGGGACTGAAAGGGTTAATGCTGCTAAACAGATTCACAGCTTCAGATCATTTCAAAATAAAAGCAGTAGAATCAGAGTTGATATGAATAAAGGAAGCAGCAGAGCTAATGAAGGGCTAATTAAAGTCAAACAACAGGAGCGTGTGGAAACATGAGTGTCAGTGACCTGAGTGAGACACAGACAGTTACAGTGATAGAAACACTCAAATATCATCCTGCACCATTTCTGGTCATCATTTTCCTGCTCAAAGTTTGAGGGACGATGTTTGAATTCAGACGTTAAAAGGAATCCAAGAGGAAGTGACAGCTCTGAGCTTCCTGCAGAGATTCACATCAACTGAATATCTTTACAAAACAAGGCATTTAAAGACGTCACCTTGGACTGTGACAAACTGTGCTGCACATGTTTACTGATGTTTTATAGACTCAGTGATTGATTACTGAAAAACATCATCATAGATTCATCAATAATCAATATAATGGTTATTCACTGCTGAAATTCAGTCTCCTCTGAATGACTCTGCTGATGTTAACACGTCTACAGGAAATAACAAGAAGACTGACCACTTTAAGCTCAAAGGAACATCACAGCCTGGTTGTCATGGTAACAGAGGCCACAGTCCTATAATTAGTAATTTATCAGCAGCTTCTTATCTAATTAAAGTTTATCAGTTTCACAGAAATGCAGTTCAGAGAAGTGAGGCCGCTCTCTGCTCCCCGCCTTTACATGCTCGCAGTCTTCACTTAGCAACAGTTGTCATGACGCTGATGTGCAGATTGGATACTTTCACACAGACACACTGAGAGAAGCCCAATAGAGACAGAGCGCATTTAACTCCCGCCCCCACCATTGACTTTGTATTACCTGAAGGTGCCTCCTTGTCTTTAACGTCTAGCAAACACAAACTACCTAAAAGCTGCTCTGTGGTGGGATGCACTACCAACACTGTAAAGAATTCATAACTAAGTTTTCACAAACTGCCCAACCAAAAAACTGAGCTTTAACAATAAGACGTGAGGCATGAGCAGGAGGACATGAGGAAACTGTGGGATCCTGACACTCAGTATGCAGACATGCAGCCAGCATTTTGCTAATTTGGCCAAACAAACTGTACAGGTTGAAGCTAACTAAGCTAGCTAATGCCTGGTTTTGATCTTTGGTATCTTAAATGAGGATTTTACCTTGTGATTCAATAAAATAGATGAAAACATCAAAGTATGTCACCACTGACCGTTCAGTGGGATCTTTTCTACAAGATAAGCAAAGGAAGAAGAAGAGACACTGAGGTAAACCCACAATGTTGTAATTGTAACTTTTCTTTTCTGTATCTCAGTATGAAAACTGTCTGATCCACTGGTCCAATTGTGTAACTGGCCAATAGAAAAACCCGATCATGTGACTGAGAGCCTGTTTTATATGTTTATATGGAGGACTGGCATCAAAAATGGAAATATTCAAGAACCGAGTGGTGAAATGTTCAGTAAGTCATCTGTAGGGACGACAACAGAGATCTGCTAAATCCATTTGCATAATATGAAAAAGTTTATCAATACAATGTAGAACACAAGCCTATACCCCAAAATCACTACACAGTTTCATCAGTATCAGTTTTTTTTTGATTGTCTAAAAACCAGGGCCCATGTTCACAAAGATTCTCAGAGTCCTCTCAGAGAGCTCCTAACTTAGTCTAAAAAATTCCTAGCAAGAAATCTTAGCTTAAGAGTGATTCAGGAAGTTTCTGAGAGCAACTCTGAGCAAGGAGGGGACAGAAACTTTTATCTTAGTGAGGAGGTGTGGTTGACCCCGTTGCTAGGTATGACGCAGTCTTCTAAAGCTGTGATTGGTTGTTACAAAAAGGAAAAAATAAAAAAATTAAAACAAATGCGCTCCTAGTAATGAATGGACAGTGAAATCAACCGATCATAGAACTTAGACTGTATTAAGAAATGTGTAATCGTGAAAATAATTTTATGTCATGATGATGAAACTCAGCAAAATTAAATTAATTGTTACACAGGTTCAAAATGTTGGAACGTACCACATTCACATGCCGATTATTATATTATGTTATTGTTATGTTTACTCGCCATGCTGGTAATTTTACTTCTTAATCTATTTGATATTAAAGGTGCTGTATGTAAGAGTGTGGCCAAAATGGTTACTGCACTCAAATTCAAAATACTGCTGCGAGTCGTGTCCGAACAAAAGGCTCCAGACATCTCTGGGCCACCTCAAAGTTGCTGCGATGCGTTCAAAAGCATTAAAGTAGGAGTCAACTTCACTCTCCCTAAACGGCGGCACTAAGGAAATGTGCCGGCTTACGTCAAACTGTTCAGCAGCAGTGGCAGGAAGGCGCATACTCACCGGGGTAGACGTAAGTGAAGGTCTGTCAAGCTCCATAGCCCTTATGCGGAGGTGCATGAGCTCAACCTCGCGGTTTTTTGTCTCCAGCTCCACCTCTTTCATACGAAGAGCCAGCTTCAGATCCTCCATGTCCACCCCAGCCTGTAGCAGCGCAATCGGATCCGTGCTTGAGATCCGGGTGACAGCAGGAGCCTCCGCCCCGAGCTTCACCTGGCCACTGGGAGCTTGTGTGGCCGTGGCAGCCGCCGCTCCCACTTCCACGTTTAAACCCTCAGATACAGGGACCGACTGCAATTTCGCTACTTTAATTACGCCCTTCTCCACCAACCGCTGTGACAGACAACTCTTAATCTCTACCTTACATGCATTTAAGGGAATAGAGACATCAAAGAACGAGGCAATCAAAAATAAATCGGCTTTTGTGCATCTTTCCAACTTGTCCATGGTGGGATTTTGTGCAAACTCGTCCATATCGAACATGATGTGTCCCCACACAACAAAGAATACTGCCAACCAAAGACTTGCAACAACGAATCTCAACAACGAAAACGGGACTAAAGAACGGACGAGCCCCCACTTTATGTTACGCCCCGGTCTAGGGGTGTGGGTGCGTAACATAAGGACACACAGAAACACGAGAGTAAATGTACAAGTGAGCAATTTATTGCTACACACTCCAAAAACACACTGTACAATATCGCACACAAAATGGAGCAAAAGACGTCAGGGTGAGCCCAGGCCAAAACAACAAACAAAAAGCAACCTGTCTACCGACCGGCGAAATAACTTATCCCTAACAAAAACAAAAGAAATAAAAATACAATACTAGGCCTAACTCCCTAGGCTAACGAAAAAACAGGAGAAAACAGATACAACAAAAATAGCAGCTCACCCCTACGCTCCGTGCAAACAATAATATGTGACAATGACTATTTACAATATATACAAACGACTCAGTTGGCCCTAAGGCGCTGGTCTTAACAAAAGAATTAATTATTTAGCAAGCAAGCTAAATAATCACACGTGGATCACACAACAAAGTACTTATCACAAAACCAGAGAATGATACAATGTGCTGCTGCCATGTAGGAGAGTGGGTCTCTCGGCTTCCGTGTGGCCAGCATTATGAAGGCTGAGCCCCTTGCTCCACCAATCCGGCAGCGGTGACGTCACGCTCGTTATCCAGTCGGCGACCGTAGACACAGAAGGCCGAGCCCCTTGCTCAGCCAATCCCGCCGGAGCAACGTCACGATCGTCCAGCGAATCACCTGCACACCTGTAACACAACATACACGATCTCTGGACAGAAAGAGAGGTCTAACTCTCCACTAAACATGGTGATCAAATCCATAGACTACATAGACATAAACACATATACATAATACATACACAGGCGGCCGGGGGACGTAACAGACGCAGATTCAGCTGTCAGCAGTTACTGTGATGGCTGGCCTCCTTGTAAAAAGCGGTTTGATTTGGCAGAATGACCAAAACAACAAACGAAATGGAGAAAAAAAGAGCGAGAAAGCTGAACTGGACAGAAGAGCAGTGCCTGCTGTTGGCACAGCTCATGGAGGAGAACAAAGGAGTTTTAAGAGGGAAATTCAGTCCCGGGATCACGGCACAAGGGAAGAGGCAGAGTGCATTGCCCAACAAATCAATGCGTCGTTCCCTCTCCTTTTACGCACAAGCGACGAGTGTGCGAAGCACAACAATACGAGACTGTGAAAGCGCCGTAATGGTCTGACTGACCACTCTGCTGACAGAGGGTTGTGACAGACCCAAGTCATCACTGCTACACTGTTGCATTTTTCCCGTAGCCAGGTATCACAGTGTTGTGATGACCTTCATCTCAGGCGTTATTGCGTTACTACGCTGGGTGGGAAAAGTGAGCTCATCCCTGATGAGGTCAACCACAAACATTATCCCTGCACGATCAAGCCGGTAGCGTCTTATTAAATCACTGTGGTTCAATATACGGAGAATATCTCTCCTTCCTCTCTATCTTTCCGCCATCTTCTCTGTTTAAGACACTCTTAGGCTTCTTAAAAGTCCTCCTCCCTCCTAGTAACAGTTTTTCACCTTAGGAGCTCTCTTAAGGCCCAAGATGCTTTGTGAATAACTTTTATCTTACCAATGTTGTCTTATCATTTGGGTCCAGCTTGCCATACAGTATGTGAAATGGGGAATGATCATTGCATTCAAATGAGTTACATCTCATAGTGGTACTGAAATACTGAAATGGATAATATATTCATAAATGTTGTAGAAAATAATTCAGTGATTTGGTTATTAATAAATTACATCACAGACCACTTAACAGTGTACGACTAACTTTTTAAAATTTAGATAACGTCAGTGGTGTTGTTTGCTTCCAGAAAAAAAAGTTCTAGTGAGTCATGAAGTCTAAACTATGCATTTTCTGTCAGTTTACAGTGTACTTACATATCAGCCGAAAAGACATTGGAACATATAGCAGAGTATGGCCCACCTAGTTCCTCCTCTGTAACCCACCCAACCACGTCGTAGTACACCCACCTCATCAACGGCTACACAGCTGAGAGAGAGGTGGTTATCGTTAGCAGTTAGCTGCTAGCAGCTGGTTATCATTACCTCTATGCAGCCAGTGGCCACAATTACAGCTGACAGATGAATTACATTGTGATGTGTTCAAGCTCTATTTAGTAAAAGTCAGTATTGGGTGAAGGTAAATTGTAACATTCTCATGATGAAATTTTGTTGATGTTTATACTATAAAATAGATATTAGAGAGGAAACTATGATATTAGTGCCCATCTGGGCATCCACAGTTGGCCCCATGTGGATCCCGGGTGCAATCCCATTTTAAACTCAGATGGACAGTTGGGGCCTAGATGGGTCTTGCATGAATTGCCCAGTTAGGACCCACATAAGACCCTTACAGATCCCATTTAAAGCCCATCTGGTCATCCACAGTTGGCCCCTATGTGGATCCCGGGTGCAAGCCCATGATGGGGCCCACATTTGCCACCCATGATGACCCCATATGGGCCCCACGTGGCATTGCTGGCTGGGTGGGTAGAGTAGGTGTCCCATATATGAAGGCAATGCTCTTGCTGCAGCAGCCACAGGTTTATTCCTGCCTGCCCCCCCCCCCCCGCTGCTGCATGTCATCCCCTCCTGTCTCTTTAAGAAAAAAGTAGCTGTAGGGAGGTACAGAGAGACAGGATGTGACAGATATATTTCAGTAAAGCTCCACCTCTTCCTGTGCACAGATACACACTGAGGACATAATGTGATAATCAGAGTGGACAGCGGACACACAGGAAGAAAGACGGACGGGCAGAGAGACGGTCCACCTGAACATGGATCACCTGTCAGTACTGGTGCTGGTGCTGGTACTGTGGAGCTCAGGTAGGACTCTGCTTAAAGATGATGTGTTATTATTAATATTTGTACTGAACCTTTAGATCAGAGAACAAACTGCTCACACACGCCAACATCAAGTTTTATTCTGTTCTTCTTTCAGTCAGTTATTAATCTGTTATCCAACATCCAATCAGTGTGTTTATATTCAGTGACTATCTCAGATGGACCAATCGGTTCATGTACAGGCCTCACTTAAACAGTCAGTGGGACTGCCCGAAATAAGAAGAACACACTGGCTGCACAAATCTGATTTTATCAGTTTCACAGAAATGAACTTCAGAGAAGTGTGACGATCATCTTCACTGGACAAAAACTTTATTTAGTTTTTGAATCTATTTTTAGTCCAGTTTTATTTCTGCAACATCCAATCAATGTATGAATTAGTATAACTGAGTAATGATCTGTCTGTGCAGTGGTTCTCATCAGTAGTGGGGGAGTCCGCCATAGATTCAGACTCAGGACAGATGTGTAGGAAACGATGCTGCGTGTGATGCAACATCTGATTGGTATCAGCCTCAATGTTTCCTGATCACTCTCCTGCAGCCTGATCAGAGCTGCTGAAAGTTACGCAACATTTCTTGTTGCTGTTGCTTCACATTAAAACACCTCAACTGGACAAACACAGGGGGGCTTTTATTGTGAAGCAGACACAGGAAGCTTCGCAGAGCTTGAATCACAGTTAACACAGTGACACCTGGTGGATGAAACACCACAACACAACCACCATTTTAATAGTTGTAGTTTCATGTGTGCAGTAAGAAGCACACACACACATACACATATACACAGACACACATGCACACACACACACACACACACACACACACACACACACCTCACAGTTGGCCTGAGGAAAAATATTTGCCACTTCAGGAAAGGTCACACTGCAGCCTCCCCTCCCCTGAATAGTAAAGAACAGTCCCTAACTGTAACATCACAGTTAAATGTCTAACCCAAACCCTGTCCTTGCTTTTCAAAATGTCCTCACTATGTTGCAAACAGACTTTTCGGTCCTCACTATGCATCATGGACAAGTAAGCACAGACTCATACATGCACACATACACACACATAAACAAACACACACACTTACACACACACACACAAACACAAACATAAACACATTCTTGTACTTCTATCCTTGTGAGGACCCTAATTGGCATGCTGCGTTCCTTAAAGGGGATTTATGGTTGTGTGTTGACCCTACACATGTCGCCTATGCCGTTGTGAGCATTTTAACTTCTGCAGTGGTGTGTCTGTGTCACTCTGCAGTTACACCTCCAAAACACTAGTCAGCGGCAGAGGTTTCTGTGAAGTACTGTAAAGTTTTGTTGATTCAAAACACACATTAAACACACGTTAAACATGGCTTAATAGAGACAGTGTCAAACACAAATGAGCTTCACTATAACTCGCAGCATTCACAGACAAACACTTTGTCTTTATCTGGACACATTTTCCAAACAAATACAACATGCTAACTTTATTAGCACAAGCCTATGACATTTTACATTGTATAAATTAGCCTAGCAGCTAGCAATCCTTTCCTCTTCTCATATAACACTAGGGACAATGGCAGCATTTAACAAAGGTAGTCTGTGGCATTTTACATTGTATACATTAGCCTAGCGATGAGCAGAGATTTCCTCTGCTCATATGAAACCTGGATAAATCCCTAAGTATAAATCAAACACACGACTTAAAATGCTATTTTAGTGGAGGCCTTACTGTCTACACAATTTATTGTTTATCTGTAAAATTAAAGTAAATCAAAGCTTTGTTGCTTACAGAGACAGACAGGAGGTCTGCACCACTGTGACGCGTAGTTACAATAATGGGGAGGTGCATGTTAGGTTACGGTGAAGGCTCCAAATTGACGTGGAGCCTACACCGTAACCTACACGTCAATTCAATGCAGAACTATAAATTACGTGTTAGCGCCTTACCCTAAGAGATCGTGCATTATTTTTGAGGAGGAAGGGTTTGTGCAAAAGGAGGGAAGCAGGGGGATGGACTTATGTTTTTTTGTTTTGGCTTAGGAGATACAAATTAAAATGGCTGTATTATGTTTTTATTTTACCACTGATTTTTTAAGAAAACAAGCTTTCTAAATTCTAGTGACTTTTCAAATTTCTGGCAATGATTTTTGAAGATAAATTGTGGCGATTAATTTTTTTTTTTAAAAAAAAAGCCTTTTTAAATTTTGGGGATTTCTCGAAATTTTAGCAATAGTTTCGAGAGATATATCTTGAATTTTTTTTTACAAACACATGCCTTCCCAATCTACACATTTCTTCTTTAAAAACTTTTACAATTATTGATTTTAAAGACACTCCCCTGAAAAGAAATCTAAATTTGAGCATAAAATATTGATATTTCATTAAAATCACTTTATTTTACATTTCATTTAAAATGTCACCAAAAACAATTGTCAGCACAAACTAATTAATCAGCACAACACGAGTGAAAAACTAAATCTTAAAAATATAATAACTAATTTCAAGTGGAGTGGTAACGTTATAAAATTCAGCTCCATTACAGCTCACAAGGTTCACTGACAAAACAGCTGTCTTATACTGAACAGGTTTTCAAAACAAATACAACATGCTAACATTATTAGCACAAGCCTATGGCATTTTACATTGTATACATTAGCGTAGTGACGAGCAGAGATTTCCTCTGCTCATAAGAAACCTGGATAAATCCTGAAGTATAAATCCCTGAAGGATAAATCACACACAAGACTGAAAATGTTATTTTTGTGGAGGCTTTATTGTCTTCACAATATATTGTTTCTTATCTGTGAAATTAAAGTAAATCAAAGCTTTGTTTCCACTGAGGGAAATGGTTTCATCTTACAGAGACAGACAGGAGGTCTGCGTCACTGTGACATGGAGTTACATTTCTGGGGAGGTGCACGTTATATTTTATTAAAATCACTTTATTTTACATCTCATTTAAAATTTCACCAAAAACAATTGTTAGCACAAACTAATTAATCAGCACGACACGAGTGAAAAACTAAGTCTTAAAAATCTAATAACTAATTTCAAGTGGAGGGAGGGTAATATAGTTTCTTCCTGTCACTGTGGGAGGCTCAAGGAAAAATACTTGTGGCTTCAGGAAAGGACACACCGCAGCCACCCCTCCTCTGATTAGTCAAGAACAGTCCCTAACTGTAACCATCACAGTTAAATGCCTGACCTTTATTTGAACCCTGAAAACAAGTCTGAACCCTCAAACAGGCCGCTGAAGAAGTGAGGACCGACCAAATTGTCCTCACTTCTCAAAATGTCCTCGCTCTGGTGCCAAATGCAGTCAATCCTCGCTATGTATTGTGGACAAGTATGTGACCACACACACACACACACACACACACACACACAAATACAAACACACACACACGTATACACACGTAATCACACATAAGTACACACAAATACAAACACACACATACACATGGACACACATCACATGTTGTGGGTCATGATACATGTCAACAGGGTGTTTTGACAGAGAAAAGAAGTTGTGATAGATGAAGCCTCGAGTGGACACTGTCCCATGTTACAGACGAAGCACATGTCTTCATTGTTAGTGATTTATGTCGTAACACAACTAAAAACAACGTAAAATAAACTGTTTTTATGGCAAATCAACAACATTTCAGTCTAGTGACTATTTTAACTAGGGATGTCCCGATCACATTTTTTTGCCCCCGAGTCCAAGTCCGAGTCATTTGATTTTGAGTATCTGCCGATACCGAGTCCTGATCCTGTACTTTGGCAATGCAGTAAAATTTTTTACTGTAGATTAACTGTATCATCCCACTATTTGTCTGTTCTTTGTGCTCTACTAGGGATGTAACAATCTCACAATATTACAATACTGTACCCCAATAACAAGCCCATGACATTTATTGCAGTATTGTAAGACATGTCATGATATCAAAACCTCACTGTATGATAATAGTACAGTAGCTCCACGGTATAATATTAATTCCATTATCCATTAGTCAACAACAAGAACATTTGGTCAAAAATAAAATAGCTTATCATGCCTTTCTCAATCACCAGCCTCTTTCCCTTTATCCCTCCCTCACCTGCCTGTCTGCCCCCACCTCACTCACTCCCCCCCCCCCACCTTGCTCCTTGCTCCAGTCAGCTGACACGGTGACACGGACGATCGTCTCTCACACTCTTGCAAGCGCCGTCATTTCATATCGTTACATGTCCGCGACGACACAGCCACACACACACGGACGTGCACGAAAAACAAGCGCGTTGCACCGAAGGCACGCTGCTGGCGTCGCTTTGGGTTATGAGCGCACATGACGCACGTCTACAGTAAAAGTAATGGGTTTGAGAGTGCAAAAGAGCTACATCTGAACGCCCCCCATGCGGCCCGTCTTGCTTTAGACAAATAGGGAAAACCCTGACATGTATCTGATATGTCATAGGCCTATATCCAATCCCTGATCGGGATGTAACTTCCGATTCTGATCGAGTCTGAAACCACGTGATCGGCCCCGATTTCCGATCACGTGATCGGATCGGGACATGCCTAATTTTAACGTTGATTTCATTCCAAGGATGTGATCAGATAATCTGTAAAACATAATGGTTTCATCCGATGCAGGAGCTGGAGCATTTGTGTCAAGTGCATTGTTACACCTATGGTTGTTTATTCAGCCAGTATGATTGATGGAAGTTGTCAGAACTTTTTACAACCTTTATCTGATTTAGAATATAATGAACAACAGAGTGCAGTTTGGGGAGGCCTGTGTGAAATAGCACAGTGTCCCCTGGAGGGTCACAAACGTAGCAACACCTCAAGTCACGAACAGTCTCAACTACAGCCACACAGTCCATTTATATCTGCAAGTTTTACTGATGAAAACAGAAATAAAAGACATATAGATACACAATATTTTATATGTACAAGTTAAGTCATCGAGCTGTGCCCATAAATCTAGGCAGTTAGAGATGTAACTGGGGAGCAGCAGTAGCTCAGTCCACAGGGACTTGGGTTGGGAACCGGAGGGTCACCTGTTCAAGTCCCCGTCCGGACCAAAAATATGGAGTGTGCACTGGTAGCTAGAGAGGTGCCAGTTCACCTCCTGGGCACTGCAGCAACACTGCCGAGGTGCCCTTGAGCCAGGTACCGAACCCCCCAACCACTCGGAGCGCCTGTCATGGGCAGCCCCCTCACTCTGACATCTCTCCACTTAGTGCATGTATAGGTCCTGTTTGTGCATGTGTGTGTTCGGACCTGTGTGTTAATGACACCAGAGTGAAAAAATTGAATTTCCCCTCAGGGATTAATAAAGTATATAAAAAAATATGTGTTATAATTGAGCTTCTGGTCAAACCTGTACTTTGGTGGTCCTTACAGACCAGAACTAACATGTGTGATGTGAGGAAACTATGCTAACTGATGAAGAAACAGATACATGGAGACAACCGTGTTGATTTTAGCTCTACAATAGACTAAAACATAAATTTATATTTAAAAACTATCCCTGGATCAGTTTCCTGCAGAGTGGACGAATCCTGGTGATATCTCTCAGGGATGTTTGTCACTGAACAGGTCACATGTCGACAAAACAGGGATAGCTTCGGATCAGAGGTTGAGTGGGTTGTCCACTGAACCTCCAAATTGCCCCCGATGGCTGTTGCCTCAGTGTGTGAGAGGGTGTGAATGGTTACTGAGTGGCAGGTGGCACCATGTATGGTAGCCTCAGCCATAAGTGTGTGAATGGATCAATTTGACATAGTGTAAGAGCACTTGTGAGTGTTTGAAGGACTAGAAAGGCGCTATGCAAGAGCAGTCCATTCACCATTAAAAATTACATCATGATGACATTTACACAGCAGGGGAAAACGTGTGTTACAACTGTAACATGTTTCATTTCAGGGGACTCTCCCCGACACCGAGTTTCAGGTAATATCAGGTGATAGCATACATTCCTTTGACGTCCTCCATTGTTAGGAAGCTAACGTTAACTGACATGAATATTTCTCATCTGAAATAGCCTATTTGTCATATTCATGTGTTGTCACTTAAATCACAAATCCCAGTACTGAACAAGAGGAAGCCCAAGGGTCCTCTACCAGAGGCCTGGGAGTTTGTGGGTTCTGTGCAGGATCTTAGCTGTTCCCAGGGCTACACTCTTTTGGACAGAGACCTCAGATGTTATACCTGGAATCTGCTGAGGCCACTCTCCCAGTTTGGGGGTCACAGTCCTCCACTGTTGCCTTTACTCCCCACATCTTTTTCTCGCTCCTCTTTCAGCCCTTGGTATTTGTTGAGCTTCTCATGTACTGTCTTCCTGATGTTGTCGCGTGGGATTGCTAGATCACTAATGCTTTCTACATTGTTTTTCGCTCAACATGATAGTTTGTCAGTTAGCTATCCCCAGTTTGTCAGTCTGGATCTGGAATACCCACAGTATCTAAGCTCGGTCATTCTCTACCACCTTAGGAGGTGTCTTCCATTGTGACCTTGGCACTTCCAGCCCATACTCAGTGCAGATGTTCCTGTGCACTATCCCAGCCACTCGCTTATGGTGTTCTGTGTACGTTCTTCCTGCCTGCATCTTACACCCTTCTGTTATGTGCTGAACTGTCTCAGGAGCATCATTGCACAGCCTGCACCTGGGGTCCTCTCTGCTGTGGTAGATCCCTGCTTCTATTGTTGATCTGGCACTAAGTGCTGTTTACTGTGCTGCCATGATTAGTGCCTCTGTGCTGTCTTTCAGTCCGGCCTTTCCCAGCCACTGGCAGGATTTCTTAATGTTGGTCACTTCTTCAATCTTTTGGTGGTACATGCCATGCAGGAGCTTGTCCTTCCATGATGGTTTGTCATCTTCTTCTGCTGCCTAAGGTATTCAGTCAGCAGCTCATCTTTGGGGGGCATCTTACTGATGTATTCCTGGATCTTGGTTCAATCAATCAATCAATTTTATTTAAAAAAGCCCAATATCACAAATCACAATTTGCCTCACGGGGCTTTACAGCATGCGACATCCCTCTGTCCTTAGGACCCTCACAGCTGATCAGGAAAAACTCTTCAAAAAAGCCTTTAATGAGGAAAAAACGGTAGAAACCTCAGGAAGAGCAACTGAGGAGGGATCCCTCTTCCAGGACGGACAGACGTGCAATAGATGTCATACAGAACAGATCAGCATGATAAATTAACAGTAATCCACATGACACAATGAGACAGAGAGAGAGAGAGAGAGAGAGAGAGAGAGAGAGAGAGAGAGAGATCCAGGACAGACGGTAATGTGTTTCGTCCTGGACAGTGGCTCTGACGCTAACCAGTCCTCAGCCTCCCTTGTTCCTCTCAGTGTACAGTCTCAGGGGGCTGGAGTTGGGGTTAAACCCTCCATACATTGTGAGAAGCTTCCTTGTCTTGATATCCGCGACCTCTAGCTCCTCCTTTGGCCAGCTTATTATACCAGTACGGTATCTGATGACTGACAGGGTGTATGTGTTGATGGCTCGGACCTTGTTCTTTCCATTCACCTGACTTTTCAGGGCATGTCTTACTCTGGATCGGTATAAATTTCTGGAATTTCTCAATTATGGGATCAATAACGATGTATCTTATCTTTGGCTGTGGCTGACTTTCTCGCGGCCTCCTTGTTGTTCCCATTTGCCTGTGGGATCCCAAGGTATTTGTAGCTGGCCGGATCATCTGCAGTGCTTCCTTCTGAAAGTTCAACCCCCTTGGTTCTGATTGTCTTCCTTCTCTTGGACACCATCTAACCACACTTATCTAGTCCGCTTGACATTCCAATGTCCTTGCTGTAGATCCTGGTGAGGTGGATCAGTGCGTTGATGTATTGCTCACTCCTGGCATACAGCTTGATGTCATCCATGTAGAGGAGGTGAGTGACGGTTGCTTCACTTCAGAACCAGTATCTGTAGCCACTCTTTGTGATGAGTGGGCTGAGGGGGTTCAGGCCTGTGCAGAACAGTGGCAGGGACAGGGCATCACCTTGGTATATGCTGCACCTGATGGTAACTTTTCCATGGCGCCATTATGGATGGATGGATGGATGGATGGATGGATGGAACTCATTCTACCTAACAATTAGTTTCAAGTTATTATCATACGAAAAACAACTGCAGTGAAGCATTGAAAACCTTCTCAGGCTCCCTCAAACAATGCTCATTAAATAATTACAAAATCTAGAATAAACTAATAGATATTTAACTTTAAGTATATACACAAAATCTTATATTGTTGCTGTTCCAACATGTTTAAATGTGTTGTTTTAATCTGTAATGTGTGCAGAGACTTTTGTGATGCTGCACTATGAATAAACTGAACTGAATCATATTTCCTAAAATGTTGAACTATTCCTTTAACTCTATATGTGTGTATTCATGTGTTCATCTCACCTGTAGTAAACTGAGTGAGTTCACTGAGGTGTTTGTGTTCACAGCTGTGCTCCAATCAAACTGCTTTATACTGATGTTTATCTTTTGATTTCCTCCTCAGGACTCCAGGCTGAAGGAGAACACAACTCAACAGGTACACACAGAAAGGAAAGACAAATAAAGAACCTTTAATGCAGAATCAGTAGTCAAGTTTTAGTTTAAAATATATTTAATTTATTTTACTGATGACTCTCTGCTTTATGTTCAGAGCCTGGTGATGTCAGATTGGTGGGAGGAGACAGTCGCTGTGCAGGAATACTGGAGCTGAAACTAGAGGGAGAATGGACACCAGTGACTGATGTTCCATATATTTCCCGTGGAGAACCACTGTCCTATCCCTGGACCCTGAAGGAAGCAACTGCAGCCTGCACAAAGCTGGACTGTGGCTCTGCTGTCGCTATAGGACGGAAAGAGGTCTCCTTAGACAAGTATGTGTTGAAGACCAAGTCTGACTGTGTTCTCTCTGGATCTCCTCTGACAGAGTGTGCATCATCAGCCTCCTCTTCCTACATCCTGAATCTCACCTGCTCAGGTAAGCCCATCACGGACATTATGTATGACATCATCTATGACAGTAATGTCCCCAGGTTGACTCACACATGTTCTGCTGTGTCCGTAAATGCACTAAGATATATATCTGTAAATACAACAGTTCACTCCAACCAAGCGGTTTGATTGGACAGGAGGCACATCATGAGTGCTGATATACAATTTAACAGCATGGTCCTCCGATGAAGATGAAGGGAAGAAACCTGTGACTGTCAGCAGACTCTTATTCTTATTTCACTGGTCACACAATAAATGGAAACATTCAGATTAATGTGCATGATACACAGTTGCTGGCTTGTGGTAACTTGTAGACTTACACAGAGTAGCGAGCTAGTGCACAGAAATGTTTATGTGTTGCTTAGCAACAGTCCAGTCCCGGTCCAGTTGCAGAACTATTTGTGTTGGCGGACAAATTATAATCTGTTGTCAGTTTTTACTTTTAACTTTAACTTTTAACTTATAAAAAGTTCTTGTAGCACTGTTTTATAAAAGCAATATGACACGAGAGGGAGTGCTGTTGTTCTGAATATTAGCACGGCTGTAATCATCTGCGGCTGAATCAGAGCTGTGCTGATATTCGGAACAATAATGCTCCCTCTTGTGTAGTGTACTAGCCTGGTTCCAGACCATAGACCCCGCCCACTTAACTGAATAGGCTTGCATCTCTGGTCTGGCATACTGCAATGAATTTGCGATTTATCTCATCCAAACGATGGACGGACCAATGAACTACTCGCGGTAATGGAGGACCAAATTAAGGAAGCTGCTAAACTGCATTTAACGGCGATGCAGCTGGGTGTGCACGATGACAGAGACATTTTAAACGGGCAATGCTCGCTTGTTTTTGGCACCCCCGAGGCATGGATACTAATGACGTCAGATTCTGGGTGAGTCGTTGATCTCTACTGATTGGTTAGGGAAAAATTGAATTCCCTCCCCTTTGTAAATCGCCTTCAATGGAGGCGATGTCAGACTGAAGGTTCTGGGAGCTTCAGTCTGACACTCAGGCTAGTAGTGTACCTTAAGTATATGAAACATAAATGTGTGCTGTTTCAGGAGTCCCTCTGGCCAACCACTCGTGAAAGGGAAACAGATTTTTTAAACAGATTTCCATACTTGGTCACAGGTCTCAGAAAAATAAGAAAACGTGAAAACGTTTTGACTTCTCTGTGTGGAGATGGGGGATACATTGCCCCCCAATCAGGCCCGATTCTAGACTGCTTCAAATTGGGGGTTAGCAGTAAGAGATGCTGGTTGATTATATGAATTCATCTTTCAGACCGTACACTGTCACATGAATGTTTTTGGTTTTATCCAAAGCTAAATGGGCATTATTTTTTAGGGTTTGAGGACATTTGGGGCTCAGAGTTGACCTCATTAGGGGGGTCCATAGGGATCCTCCTCCGGGAAGAATTTTTTGATAAACAAGCTCTATTTTGATGCTTTTTTTGTACTCTGGCACCTTATTTTCATTCAAAGTCACATCTTTATCATTGGAGAGTTGAAATGTGTAAGCTGAAAAGTGACATTTATTCTTCAGATTTATTGTAAATTGTGATGTTTAAAACATTAGTGCCTTAGTATGACTTTCCAAGTAGAATTACAATTGCTATCATTAAACCTTTATTGACTCAACTACTGCAGTTAAAGGGCCAGTGTGTAATATTTGGCAAGGTTTATATACCCATTAATATGTTTATACAAGTGTATAATCGCTGTAAAATAAAATTTGTTTGGTTTTCGTAGCCGTATAATTATGCTTATATATATACATATATATATATATATATATATATATACAGTACAGGCCAAAAGTTTGGACACACCTTCTCATTCAATGCGTTTTCTTTATTTTCATGACTATTTACATTGTAGATTCTCACTGAAGGCATCAAAGCTATGAATGAACACATGTGGAGTTATGTACTTAACAAAAAAAGGTGAAATAACTGAAAACATGTTTTATATTCTAGTTTCTTCAAAATAGCCACCCTTTGCTCTGATTACTGCTTTGCACACTCTTGGCATTCTCTCCATGAGCTTCAAGAGGTAGTCACCTGAAATGGTTTCCACTTCACAGGTGTGCCTTATCAGGGTTAATTAGTGGAATTTCTTGCTTTATCAATGGGGTTGGGACCATCAGTTGTGTTGTGCAGAAGTCAGGTTAATACACAGCCGACAGCCCTATTGGACAACTGTTAAAATTCATATTATGGCAAGAACCAATCAGCTAACTAAAGATAACGAGTGGCCATCATTACTTTAAGAAATGAAGGTCAGTCAGTCCGGAAAATTGCAAAAACTTTAAATGTGTCCCCAAGTGGAGTCGCAAAAACCATCAAGCGCTAAAACGAAACTGGCACACATGAGGACCGACCCAGGAAAGGAAGACCAAGAGTCACCTCTGCTTCTGAGGATAAGTTCATCCGAGTCACCAGCCTCAGAAATCGCAAGTTAACAGCAGCTCAGATCAGAGACCAGATGAATGCCACACAGAGTTCTAGCAGCAGACCCATCTCTAGAACAACTGTTAAGAGGAGACTGCGCGAATCAGGCCTTCATGGTCAAATAGCTGCTAGGAAACCACTGCTAAGGAGAGGCAACAAGCAGAAGAGATTTGTTTGGGCCAAGAAACACAAGGAATGGACATTAGACCAGTGGAAATCTGTGCTTTGGTCTGATGAGTCCAAATTTGAGATCTTTGGTTCCAACCGCCGTGTCTTTGTGAGACGAGAAAAGGTTAACGGTTGGATTCCACATGCCTTGTTCACACTGTTAATTATGGAGGAGGTGTTGTGATGGTGTGTGGGTGTTTTGCTGGTGACACTGTTGGGGATTTATTCAAAATTGAAGGCACACTGAACCAGCATGGCTACCACAGCATCCTGCAGCGACATGCCATCCCATCC
Source organism: Epinephelus fuscoguttatus (assembly GCF_011397635.1). Lineage (NCBI taxonomy): Eukaryota > Metazoa > Chordata > Actinopteri > Perciformes > Serranidae > Epinephelus > Epinephelus fuscoguttatus. The sequence continues at coordinate 39,991,098 of NC_064769.1, read as the reverse complement.
GGTTTATGCTTAGTTGGACGATCATTTATTTTTCAACAGGACACGACCCCAAACACACCTCCAGGCTGTGTAAGGGCTATTTGACCAAGAAGGAGAGTGATGGAGTGCTGCGGCAGATGACCTGGCCTCCACAGTCACCGGACCTGAACCCAATCGAGATGGTTTGGGGTGAGCTGGACCGCAGAGTGAAGGCAAGGGGCCAACAAGTGCTAAACACTCTGGGAACTCCTTCAAGACTGTTGGAAAACCATTTCAGGTGACTACCTCTTGAAGCTCATGGAGAGAATGCCAAGAGTGTGCAAAGCAGTAATCAGAGCAAAGGGTGGCTATTTTGAAGAAACTAGAATATAAAACATGTTTTCAGTTATTTCACCTTTTTTTGTTAAGTACATAACTCCACATGTGTTCATTCATAGTTTTGATGCCTTCAGTGAGAATCTACAATGTAAATAGTCATGAAAATAAAGAAAACGCATTGAATGAGAAGGTGTGTCCAAACTTTTGGCCTGTACTGTATATATATATATATATATATATATATATGTGTGTGTGTGTGTGTGTATACATAGCAAGGGCCTTGCTTTAGAGAGGTCACCATCTTGCGCCGCCATGTATGTACGGCAGACCGAGCAGACAATCCAGCCAGCCAGAGAACGCATTTTGTGTGTATAAATGAACCAACGAAGACAGCGGAAGGAAGGAAGAAGGAGGAGGAAACAGCAGAGAGTGTTAGTAGTTCGTTGATCGAGAATAGTGAAAAGTTTTTTTTAGTTATAAAGTTTGTGAATGGACCACACTTACCACGCAACAGGAGAGAATGAACCCGAACCGTTATCTGCGAGGAAAAGAAGACGCAACTTCACTCCTTGTGATGCACTCTCTGCGGCGCTTTTCCTCCTGATGATATATCTCCCCAACGATGGCAGCAGTAGCACTGAATCCCATTCTGTGCATTCAGCCTCTCTTCTCGCCTGCTCAGCATCAAACACATGGAGTTCCTCATCTGTATGCTCAAACAGGTATGGCTCTGGGTCTGTGTCCGCTACAAGAAACTCTTCAAAATCTCGTTCAAAGTCGTCCATTGCAGCTACTATAGTCCGGAGATATTGCTAGGCTAAATAAACAGCTGAGCTCTGTTTACAGGCTACGCTGTCAGTCAGTGTGCGGGCTGGAGATTGGTGGAGCAGAGAGGGGAGGGGGTCCCCACTCTGTATGGTAAACGAGTATGTGTGTAAAGTTATGGAGTGTGTGTGTTACGCCAGAAGAGTCAGAGTTTGGGACGGAGTCTTTTACCCCCTGGAGTGTGACTGGAGTTTCTGGAGTGCTCAAATAAACGGGCCTTTTTCCTGAACGCTCCTCTGGTCTCCTGCTCGTGAGGGATTCATTACAATATCGTAACATGGATTAGATTTCTAAATAAACATTCACCTCGTCGCTAGATAGACCTACTCCTGGAAAACTCGTGCGCAAGGCTTTTTGTTCCTACGAGGCCACCGATGGGAGGGATGAGCGAGTGAGCCCTGCAATCTAGAATTTGACCACTGATGTCACTATTTTCAACCCATTTTACACACTGGCCCTTTAAGAACAATTTTAAATTACTTGTGCTTTTTTATTTCCATTTTATACTGGTTTGTAGGCTACCTCTACTCTTTATTCCAGAGGCAAAAATTCTAGTTTTTACTCCATTACTTCATTTATGTGACAGTTTTAGTTACTTTACAGATTCAGATTATTAATACAACATATAAAATGGGTGATTATACATAATGAGTTTACGTTTGGTAGTCTATTTTAAGTATACTTGGATGCTAATACTTTTTACTGATGCAGCCTCATCCCTAATATTCCAAAATGCTAAACATGTCCAATCCAATATATTGATTTAAAAAAATCTAAATAGTTTTCTCATATAATTTTGTGCTTCAAATATTAAGCAAATTATGTGACATCACATAATGACTATCACCGAGTCATGAGGTAAAAAGCTTTCAAGGTTTGCAGTGTGGTTGCCTGAGAATGTTCCTGAGACAGACCAACCCTACTACCTACCTACCTACCTTCCTTCCTTCCTTCCTTCCTTCCTTCCTTCCTTCCTTCCTTCATCCCCAAAGGGAAACTCAACTAATCTGATCAACTAACCCAACCCCCCTAATGGTTGGGTCACAGAAGATGTCAACTGAGTAGTGTTGAGTGGGTGATTATGGCCCTGGTGTGCAGCGCAAAGACTGTTGACAACCTGAGCAGAAGTAACAGAAGAAAGAAATCTGCAGATGATGATGTTAATGTTAGAAAACATGTTGAAAGTTTTGGTAAATGGAATTGTTGTCAGTTTTGAATTGTTGTTTGATGACATCTTTTTATTTAGTGTCTGGTGTCTTTTATCTCTCTCTATTTTATCTTCTATTATCTCTCCAGACTCTGTCAGGCTGGTGGATGGGACCAGTCTGTGCTCAGGCAGACTGGAGGTGAAGTCTAACCAGAGGTGGTCCTCAGTGTGTGAAGCTGACTTTGACCAGCAGGATGCAGAGGTAGTCTGTAGGGAGCTTGGCTGTGGGGCTCCTTCAGTCCTCCAGGGGGCGCTCTATGGAGAAGTGGAGGCTCCAATGTGGACCAAAGAGTTCCAGTGTGGAGGCCATGAGTCTGCTCTCCTGGACTGTAGAAGCTCAGGCTCAGATAGAAACACCTGCTCACCTGGCAAAGCTGTTGGACTCACCTGCTCAGGTAGAAGAGGAGCTGCAGCTTTGATTTGGTTCATTTCTGTTCTGTTATCAGAGCCGGTACTGTAAATGTGAACTGTCAAAATTCCTGCGATCTCCCTGCCCCGGGGCCCCCATCTATAATGTCGTCCTTACATGATGTCAGAAGATGCTGTCTGCAAAGTGATTAACCGAACGAAGTCCACTATATTTGCTCCAGACCCTGTCCCAACCAAGCAGTTTAAATCCTGCTTACAGACCCTCAACCAACAAACAACATGTATAATAAACTCCTCACTTAATTCAGGCACATTTCCCACAGCATTAAGACCTCAGTGGTAAAACCTCTTCTCAAAACAATCCAATCTAGATCACTCAGACTTAAATAATTACAGACCGATTTCAAATCTACCTTTTCTTAGCAAAAATGTTAGAGATAATTGTCTTTAATCAACTAGTTCATCTTACTAACAGTGGCACTTTAGAAAGTTTCCAGGTTGGTTATCGAGCAAACCACAGCACAGAGACGGCCCGACTGAAGGTTGTAAACAATCTGAGAATTATTGTTGACGAGAACAATGTGGCTGATCTTCTTCTGTTAGATTTAAGTGCAACATTTGATACAGGCAACTGCAGTGTTTTAATAGACAGATTTATATAATGGGATGGTCTCTCTGACACTGTTTTAGCTTTGTTTAGGTTGTATTTAACCACCAGTTTTGTGTCAGCCTGGGTGCTCATGTATCACAGACTCATAGCATTACATGTGGTGTTCCTCAAGGAAGCATTCTTGGACCACTTTTGTTCTCATTATCACTTGGAAACATTATTTACCATCACCACGTTAATCATCATTTTTATTCTGATGACACACTTCGAATTCACTGGATGGTCTCATTGCCTGTCTTTCTGACATTAATGTTTGGATGGGTAAAAACTTTTTAAAGATAAATGAAGAAAAAACTGAGATTCTTCTAATCGGACAAAAAGCAGCAACAGAAAAACTGCACTTAGTATTTGGTGGCCTCAGCAAGCACATTAAAAGTGATGTTACTAACATGGGAGTGGTTTTCGACTCTGATTTAAATTTTAATTAATGTTTTAATCCAGAAAGATGCCGAAATACGCACTCACACTTTTATTACCAGCAGTTAAGACTATTGCAGTTCCCTTTTCACTGGACTACCCGAAGAGTAAAAAAAAAATACAACTTGTCCAGAACGCTGCAGCCAGAGTGTAGAATTTTCCCTTGGTAAGATAAAAGTTATTCACAAAGCATCTTAGGCCTTAAGAGAGCTCCTAAGGTGAAAAACTGTTACTAGGAGGGAGGAGGACTTTTAAGAAGCCTAAGAGTGTCACAGAGAAGATGGCGGAAAGACAGAGAGGAAGGAGAGATATTCTCCATAAATTGAACCACAGTGATTTAATAAGACGCTACCGGCTTGATCGTGCAGGGATAATGTTTGTGGTTGACCTCATCAGGGATGAGCTCACTTTTCCCACCCAGCGTAGTAACGCAATAACGCCTGAGATGAAGGTCATCACAACACTGTGATACCTGGCTACGGGAAAAATGCAACAGTGTAGCAGTGATGACTTGGGTCTGTCACAACCCTCTGTCAGCAGAGTGGTCAGTCAGACCATTACGGCGCTTTCACAGCCTCGTATTGTTGTGCTTCTCACACTCGTCGCTTGTGCACAAAAGGAGAGGGAACGACGCATTGATTTGTCAGGGAATGCGCTCGACCTCTTCCCTTGTGCCGTGATCCCGGGACTGAATTTCCCTCTTAAAACTCCTTTGTTCTCCTCCATGAGCTGTGCCAACAGCAGGCACTGCTCTTCTGTCCAGTTCAGCTTTCTCGCTCTTTTTTTCTCCATTTCGTTCATTGTTTTGGTCATTCTGCCAAATCAAACCGCCTTTTACAAGGAGGCCAGCAATCACAATAATTTGTGACAGCTGAGTCTGCGCCCACCATTAATATCAAATAGATTAAGTAGTAAAATTACCAGCATGGCGAGTAAACATAACAATAAGCAAATCAATATAATAATCAGCATTTGAAGCTGTGTAACAATTAATTTAAATTTGCTGAGTTTCATCATCACGACATAAAATTATTTTCACAATTACACATTTCTTAATACAGTCTAAGTTCTATGATCGGTTGATTTCACTGTCCATTCATCACTAGGAGTGCATTAGTTTTAATTTTTTTATTTTTTCCTTTTTGTAACAACCAATCAGAGCTTTTAGAAGACTGCATCATACCTAGCAATGGGGTCAACCACACCTTCTCACTAAAATAAAAGTTCCCCTCCTTGTTCAGAGTTGCTCTCAGAAACTTCCTGAATCACTCTTGAGCTAAGATTTCTTGCTAGGAATTTTTAGGCTAAGTTAGGAGCTCTCTGAGAGGACTCTGAGAATCTTTGTGAATACGGGCCCAGACTTACGACTTAGAGTAAAGACTTAGAAATAAGACCTAACAGTTAAGAATTAAAGTTAAGACTTAGAGTTAAGACTTAAAGTAAAGACTTAAAGTTCAGGGCCCATATTCACAAAGATTCTCAGAGTCCTCTCAGAGAGCTCCTAACTTAGCCTAAAAATTCCTAGCCAGGAATCTTAGCTTAAGAGTGATTCAGGAAGTTTCTGAGAGCAACTCTGAGCAAGGAGGGGACAGAAACTTTTATCTTAGTGAGGAGGTGTGGTTGACCCTGTTGCTAGGTATGATGCAGTCTTCTAAAAGCTCTGATTGGTTGTTACAAAAAGGAAAAGAGAAAAAAAACAAAAAAAACAAATGTGCTCCTAGTAATGAATGGACAGTGAAATCAACCGATCACTTAGACTTAATCTATTTCATATAAATAGTGGACGCAGACTCAGCTGTCAGCAGTTACTGTGATGGCTGGCCTCCTTGTAAAAAGCGGTTTGATTTGGCAGAATGACCAAAACAACAAACGAAATGGAGAAAAAAAGAGCGAGAAAGCTGAACTGGACAGAAGAGCAGTGCCTACTGTTGGCACAGCTCATGGAGGAGAACAAAGGAGTTTTAAGAGGGAAATTCGGTCCCGGGATCACGGCACAAGGGAAGAGGCAGACTGGGAGTGCATTGCCCAACAAATCAATGCGTCGTTCCCTCTCCTTTTACGCACAAGCGACGAGTGTGAGAAGCACAACAACACGAGGCTGTGAAAGCGCCGTAATGGACTGACTGACCACTCTGCTGACAGAGGGTTGTGACAGACCCAAGTCATCACTGCTACACTGTTGCATTTTTCCCGTAGCCAGGTATCACAGTGTTGTGATGACCTTCATCTCAGGCGTTATTGCGTTACTACGCTGGGTGGGAAAAGTAAGCTCATCCCTGATGAGGTCAACCACAAACATTATCCCTGCACGATCAAGCCGGTAGCGTCTTATTAAATCACTGTGGTTCAATATACGGAGAATATCTCTCCTTCCTCTCTGTCTTTCTGCCATCTTCTCTGTTTAAGACACTCTTAGGCTTCTTAAAAGTCCTTCTCCCTCCTAGTAACAGTTTTTCACCTTAGGAGCTCTCTTAAGGCCTAAGATGCTTTGTGAATAACTTTTATCTTACCAAGGGAAAATTCTTAGAAAAATCTTAGAATTTGAGGAATTCTAAGATTTTTCTTAGAATGACATCACTAAGAGCTATTTTTGGTCTTAGGATTCTTTGTGAATACGGGCCCTGGCTTTTAATATGGAGTAACATTACAGTCTTGATTTTTAAGTTTTAACCATTAGATTTTACCTTTTTGTCTTTCCTGTTCATTTTTATTCTATTTTATTCAATTATTTTCTCTCTTTTTATTCTCTGGAGTTTTAACCATCTTTTTGTTAGTTTGTTCTGTTCTGGTTGGTTTGATTTTTTCATATGTTATTGTCTTGTGTCTGTGTCATTCCAGTTTTGCCATGTGAAGCACTTTGGGCTGCATGTTTGTATGTAAGGTGCTATATAAAAAAAAGTTGAGTTGAGTTGTTCTAATGAAACTCACTTTGTTCTTTTACTGATGACTCTCTGGTTTCTGTTCAGAGCCTGTCAGGTTGGTGGGAGGAGACAGTCACTGTGCAGGAACACTGGAGGTCAAACAGGGAGAATGGAGACCAGTGAATGGCTATTACTCTGACTGGACCCTGAAGACAGCAGGTGTTGTCTGCAGAGATCTGGACTGTGGCTCTGCTGTTTCTGCAGGATGGAGAAAGGAGTCCTCACGCAGACCTGTGTGGAGGATCAACTCTGACTGTGTTCACTCTGGATCTGCTCTGAGGGAGTGTGCAACATCATCTTCCTCTTCCTCCATCCTGAATCTCACCTGCTCAGGTAAGCCCATCAGTGACATCATCTATGACAGCAATGTTCCCAGTTTGACTCACACATGTTCCAGCTAGAATGGCAGCAGACTGTCTCCAGCAGCCATGATGGAGTCTGATGAGCTGCTGCCTCAGTAAATCAGGTGCAGCCATAAGAACCACTCACAGATGAGGTAAATATTATTGATCATCTTGTTACAGTGTTCTGCTGAATAAAACCTGCATCCTGGCATTAATGTGGGTGCCACTTGATGCACTCCATCCACCCAATCATGTTTGCTGACCAAGTACAACCCCCCCACCCACCGACCCACCACCACCACCACCACCACCCTCTTGCCCTCACGTCAGCAGCTCTCCCAAATGGCACAAGTCCCCCCTGCAAAACAACGTGCCATGCTATTTCAAAATAACTGCTCAGGAATGGCCCAAGGAACATGACAAAGAGGTCAAGGCCTCAACCTGACCTGGCCTCCAAATTCCCCAGATCCCAATCTGATCAAGCATTTGTTGGCCATGCCCCTACCCCAGAGGTACCCCAAAGCCACAGTGAGACTTCCTCAGATCCGTCTGTTGAATGATTGACACAGGACCTCTGCGGGGTGTCCTTTGGTGTCTAGCATCAGGCCATTGGTGGCGGATCCTTTGAGTCCTGTGGGTTTTGAGGTGGGGTACCAGCACGTTCCACTGATACTTGATCAGATTAGGATCTGGGGAATTTTGAGTCCAGGTCAATGCCTTGAGCTTTTTGTCATGTTCTTCGGGCCATTTCTGAACAGTTTATGTGGTGTGACATGGCACATTGTCCTGCTGCAGGAGACACTGCCATCAGGGATTGTCACTGTAATGAAAGGGGGTACTTGGTCAGCAATACTGCTTGGGTGCATGGAGCACCTCAGGTGGCATCTACATGAATGCCAGGCCGCATAGTCCCCTCGCAGAACATTGTATTATCACAAGATGATCAGTGATGTTATTGTTACCAGCCAGTGGTTTTAGTGTTTTTGCTGATTGGTGCATATAAAACATACATGTGTGCTGCTTCAGGAGTCCCCTGGGCCAACCACCAACCAGCCTGAAAGGACTCCTTCTTCAGCTTGACAGCTTTCTGAGCCACTGGTTTCCAGCAGCAGGTTCTTTGGTTGCCACCATAACAGGCACCACTGACTGACTGGACACAACTTTGATCAGCTCAGCTCAGCCGGGGGCTCGTCAGTATCTCCACACCCACGTGGCGTCCTTCACCCTGGACAACTCCTTAAAGGAGAGAGTCCAGCCCCTATCCCTTTGAGATTTTAGGGATCATTTTCCAAACACATTTTTTTATTGTGGGTTACAGTTCATAAGAATAATCAGAAAGAGTGAGACCTATTAACTTCTCTGTAGAATCACAGATGATGATGTTATTGTTTGAAAGCATGTTGAAAGTGTTGAGAAATGGATAACGTATGTTAGAGAGTATGAAATGTAAATGTGATGTCAGACAGCTGCAGTCTGTGGTCTTATAAAGATGTGTTCTGTTGTTAATGATGAAGTGATGTTGGAATTGTTGTGAGTTCATTTCTCTTCTAATGAAACTCACGTTGTTCTTTTACTGATGACTCTCTGGTTTCTGTTCAGAGTCTGTCAGGTGGGTGGGAGGAGACAGTCACTGTGCAGGAACACTGGAGGTCAAACATCAGGGAGAATGGAGACTAGTGGAGGGCTATTACTCTGACTGGACCCTGAAGACAGCAGGTGTTGCCTGCAGAGATCTGGACTGTGGCTCTGCTGTTTCTGTAGGAGAGAGAGAGGAGTCCTCATACAGACCTGTGTGGGGGATCGACTCTGACTGTGTTCACTCTGGATCTGCTCTGAGGAAGTGCGCAACATCATCTTCCTCTTCCTTACTCCTGTATCTCACCTGCTCAGGTAAGCCCATCAGTGACATCATCAGTGACATCATCTATGACAGTAATGTCCCCAGGTTGACTCACACATGTTCCAGCTAGAATGGCAGCAGACTGTCTCCAGCAGCCATGATGGAGTCTGATGAGCTGCTGCCTCAGTAAATCAGCTGCTGAATGCACCAAGATATATATCTGTATATATGAAACATACATCAATCAATCAATCAATCAATCAATTATATTTATAAAGCCCAATACCACAAATCACAATTTGCCTCACAGGGCTTTACAGCATACAACATCCCTCTGCCCTTTGGACCCTCACAGCTGATCGGGAAAAACTCCCCAAAAAACCCTTTAACGGGGAAAAAAACGGTAGAAACCTCAGGAAGAGCAACTGAGGAGGGATCCCTCTTCCAGGACGGACAGACGTGCAATAGATGTCGTACAGAACAGATCAACATGATAAATTAACAGTAATCTGTATGACACAATGAGACAGAGAGAGAGAGAGAGAGAGAGAGATGCAGGTAATGACAGTAGCTTACAACAACATTATTGAAAGTAATAATATTATAGTTATAGTTCTGGCTACTGTGGTACAATATGTTGAAAGTATGTATTAATATCTGGCAGTATACATGTGTGACAATAGTCATATGTGTATAATAACAGTAGAAGTATGACTAATGACTAATGATGGCAGCAGCAGCAGGAGGCATCTGGCAGGACCACGGCAGCAGCACAACCACACACGTCACGCTGTCCAGGCACCGCTGTGATATGAGTTAATCTGAGAGACAGTGGAGCACAAAGGCTCCGGAGAAGAAGCCGAGTTAGTGACATCCAGAATGGCCGAGTTAGCAAGATGCAGTAATAGGATACGAGAGAGAGAGAGAGAGAGAGAGAAGGAGAGAAGGTGCCCGGTGTATTATAGGGGTCAGCCTAACTAGGGGCTGGTACAGGGCAAGCCTGAGCCAGCCCTAACTATAAGCTTTATCAAAGAGGAAAGTCTTAAGTCTAGTCTTAAATGTGGAGACGGTTCTTTGGTTGCCACCATAACAGGCACCAATGACCTACTGGACACAACTTTGATCAGCTCAGCTCAGCCGGGGGCTCGTCAGTATCTCCACACCTACATGGCGTCCTTCACAAGTCAAGTCAACTTTATTTGTCAATATCACATATGCACTGGACATACGGACAACTGAAGTTAGGTTACTCTCAGACCCGTGTTGCAGCGATGTTCACATCAATCTAGAACTAAAAATAAAGAAAATATATACAATATAGATCTGACTAAGCTATACAGAAAAAAGACGAAGTCCAGAGAGAACTACAAATTTAAATCATAGGAAAAAAATAAAGATAAAATGCAAAGTATGCAGAGACAAGGGGCACGCAACTGATAAGAGTCTTTGGTGTGACAATAGTGCAAAAAGAAACGTACCAGGCAGTGGCAGCTGGCCCATAGAGGGCGCTCGGCCCAGATCAACCGGACATCAAAATTAGCCAACAAGCCAGCCAAAAAGGTAAAGTATATACGAGAGGCTTCTCGTGTAATTGGTACAACAGGAAGGCTTGGCTAGCTGGGTGCAGTCATGTAAATGCGATATTTTGCTTCCCATGTTTACTTTTTAAAACAGCGGGGACAGATACGACATGGACTGTTACAGGAGTAAGGGACAAGAAGCATTTATCTGAGAAGATTAAGAAACATGAGTGTACGAGGGCACGTATGGAGAACACCGTCAAGCTAGCCATGCTAGGCAGAGCTAACATCGCTACGCAGCTGGACGAAGGTCACAGGATTGGTGTGAGGAAGCACAACGAAGAGATGGATAAGAAGCATAGATGTCGAAACTAGGGATGCGGGGGGTGCGGGGGGTACGGATGGGAGGGGGTGCGGCCGCACCCCCTCCCATCCGTACCCCTGCACCCCAGCCTCCCTACCCACTGCATTATGCTTTAAAAAAAAATAAAGAATCTGAATTTAAACTCAATTTGTCTGACTTACATTTATCTCTTTCATATCATTAATGCATAGATCTATGCTTTTGATGTGATATGCAACCTGCCTGACTACATACAGTAGCCTTGGCATCCAGGATGTTGTGTCCATCCTGCAAACCTTGCAGCCCCAAACCCACTCCATGCTGACGGAGGTGGAGAAGTTCATTAAGCTCTGTCTGGCCCTGCCCTGCATCTGAGCGCTCTTTCTCAGCCTTGCACAGGCTGAAAACCTGGCTGCGCAACACCATGACGCAGGAGAGACTAACACATTTGGCCGTTATGAACGCTCACAGTGACCTTATGGATGAAAGCAATGTCTCGACCCTGCTTAAAATCTTCATTAGTAGGTCAACTGAGAGAAGGTACACTTTTGGAAATGCATGAAAGCTCTGAGGGCTGAATTCACAAAGAATGAACTGCGGCCGCTGAAAGCACCTTGAATTGCAATTCACTTGCACCCGCAGTTTGCTCCGTTTTAAAGTCCTATTCACAAAGGACATTGCGCTAATGATATACCAGCGCAAACACGCCCACAAAGTTTGGCAGCTGAGTGCAGTTTGCCCCTGATTTGCCCCTGATCGCAATTAGCCATATGGCAAAGTTATTTTTTTCACTTAACTGCATGTGGCTATTAGCGCTGGTATTAATTAGACTTTGTTTGGCAAAGTACTGAATACTGTATACCCTCATGTAGTGATGTCTACTGGTGAGTCAGTCTAACAGTGTTGGATGGGTTGAGGCTGTGGATTTGACCCAGTTTGACCACTTTATCACTATTCCCTCTCACTTGTAGCTGTTTTTTCGTTATCTTTTGAATTTAATATGAATTATGGAACCGTTTTTGTTCACGTTTGTTTCCCCTATTTCGTAAAATAAATTATTGAAAGTTGCTTTTGAAGTGCGTGACAGAAGTGCGTTTTGAGAACGACTGCAGACTGTCACCTGTTCAACGCATCAGTATCTTCTGATGCCATTAAAGTAATAATGATTATAATAATAATGTCTCATCTGTAGTTTGTCTCATCATCGTCTCTGATGAGACCCACCACGGCCGTGTCGTCTGCAAACTTAACGAGGAGAGAGTCCAGCCCCTATCCCTTTGAGATTTTAGGGATCATTTTCTAAACACATTTTTATTGTGGCCTACAGATCATCTCAGAAAAAAATGGTTGAGAAATAGATAACGTATGTTAGAGAGTATGAAATGTAAATGTGATGTCAGACAGCTGCAGTCTGTGGTCTTATAAAGACGTGTTCTGTTGTTAATGATGAAGTGATGTTGGAATTGTTGTGAGTCCAGTTTGAATCAGTGAATTGTTGTTTGATGACATCTTTTTATTTAGTGTCTGGTGTCTTTTATCTCTCTCTATTTTATCTTCTATTATCTCTCCAGACTCTGTCAGGCTGGTGAATGGGACCAGTCTGTGCTCAGGCAGACTGGAGGTGAAGTCTAACCAGAGGTGGTCCTCAGTGTGTGAAGCTGACTTTGACCAGCAGGATGCAGAGGTGGTCTGTAGGGAGCTTGGCTGTGGGGCTCCTTCAGTCCTCCAGGGGGCGCTCTATGGAGAAGTGGAGGCTCCAATGTGGACCAAAGAGTTCCAGTGTGGAGGCCATGAGTCTGCTCTCCTGGACTGTAGAAGCTCAGGCTCAGATAGAAACACCTGCTCACCTGGCAAAGCTGTTGGACTCACCTGCTCAGGTAGAAGAGGAGCTGCAGCTTTGATTTGGTTCATTTCTCTTCTAATGAAACTCACTTTGTTCTTTTACTGATGACTCTCTGGTTTCTGTTCAGAGTCTGTCAGGTTGGTGGGAGAACACAGTCGCTGTGCAGGAACACTGGAGGTCAAACAGGGAGAATGGAGACCAGTGAATGGCTCTGACTGGACCCTGAAGACAGCAGGTGTTGTCTGCAGAGATCTGGACTGTGGCTCTGCTGTTTCTGTAAGAGAGAGAGAGGAGTCCTCACGCAGACCTGTGTGGAGGATCAACTCTCACTGTGTTCACTCTGGATCTGCTCTGAGGGAGTGTGCAACATCAGGTTCCTCTTTCTTTGTCCTGGATCTCACCTGTTCAGGTAAGCCCATCAGTGACATCATCAGTGACATCATCTATGACAGTAATGTTTCCAGTATGTTCCTTCGGCTGGCTGGCAAACAACAATGTTGTTTGTTTTGTCAGTTGACAGTTACGTGGTTGCTGCCGCTGGCTGACAGACTCCACTCCATTTACACAGCTTTCATTTGTGTTTGTATGAGTCATGTGGTCGTGGTGAGGTGAATGCTTAAATTTAGCAGTGGATGTGGCGTATCTACTGGCTACGATAACTGTCAAAAGGTGTGCAGACTCCACCTAACTAGCACTGTGCAGGTGTACCCCGACGTACTATTGGTGCTGACCCAGTATTTACAGACCTGCTGCTTCAGCCAATCATTTCTCTGTATTTACAGACCTGCTGCTTCAGCCAATCATCTCTCTGTATTTACAGACCTGCTGCTTCAGCCAATCATCTCTCTGTATTTACAGACCTGCTGCTTCAGCCAATCACCTCTCTGTATTTACTGACTTGCTGCTTCAGCCAATCACCTCTCTGTATTTACAGACCTGCTGCTTCAGCCAATCACCTCTCTGTATTTACAGACCTGCTGCTTCAGCCAATCATCTCTGTGTCCTCCTCCATGGACGGGGTCTCCGAGGCCCAGCAGCAGGGGTTTCACGTGCTCAGAGGCTCCAACTTCACCATCAGCTGCTCCATCCAGCCACAGTACCCAGGAGGCTCCTTCCAGCTCACCTTCACCTCCTCCAACTCAACACACAACTACACCCAACCAGCTGTCAATCACTCTGCCTACTTCCTGTTTCCTGAAGCAGAGCCCGCCCACCAAGGAAGCTACAGCTGTGTTTATCACCTCTATGTTTTCTCTCATAACTTCTCCTCTGAGAGCCTGCTCTCCGTCACTGTCTCAGGTAAGCTGACTGTTTACATGCAGGTTTGGAGAAGATGATTGGTCCACACTGACTGAAAATGATCAGCTGACCACATGTTGTTTCTGGAATGACACTGTGACGACCGTCATTGTGTCACACATGTCATATAGTAACCAAACTTATACAAAGTGTTTCAATGGCAACAGCAACAATTTACTGTAGGACTGAGCATGTTTGGTTACCAGTATAACTCTGGTTCTCTGACAACTCAGTGAGGTGTTACTGTGAGACTGATGTGACCAATCACAAAAGTTCCACTGCCACCACATCAGACACTGACAAAAGTCAACAGTCTTGCTCAGCCTGTGCTTTTGTACTAATGCTCTGCCCAGCTGTTACGTTACCAGTCCACGAATGGAGCGAAGAGTTGCTTTGTTGTGCAGCCAAGGATCACCTGTTGTGGATGAGTAAAGCTAAAAGAACACTTAAAACTGCTGGGTTAAAAAAACAACCCAACCTTAACCTCTGCCCTGGGTCATTATTGGACAGAACACGTGCTGGGTTGGTTTGACCCAGGCACTGAGTTATGCCATTTAACCCAGAATGTTGGGTTGTTCATTTGACCCAACCTAGCGAGTAAAATTAATTCTACTGCTGGATTAAATATTACCTATAAATTGGATTATTCATTTACTTCAATCTAGTGAGTGAAATTAACTCTATTGGTCGGTTAAATGTCACCAATACACTTACTTCCTGTCTAATTTCCCATAAACACACACTACACAACAAAGGTAACTGTAACTGAGATTTCATTTTCGTTTTTTAAAATTACATCAACGCATACAAATTTACCACACACACACTTCCCCTCTCCCACACTTACACACACTGCCACAAGTACCACATCCAGCATTGTACCTTTCTGCAAACCATGAATACGTTACATTTGCATGTCTCATATGTATCATGTCAATGTTTCTAAAGTGAGCTGACTTTGTCATTGGGAGTAGGAGTGGATGGCGTTTCACCTAGGCAAGATGACTGCCAAGTTGCCACAGACCACTGCAGATGTTTGAGACCAACAAAAACAAAACTGGTTGCAATTTAGCGAGTCTTTTCTTTGTTTCCAGCATTTTTTTAGGCACCGGTGTTTTGTAGGGACCCATCGCTGTTCTTCAGTGGGGACTGTGATAGGAAAAGCAATTGTTTTTTACCAAGACACCCCTGGTTTTCCCACAGGGATTATGCCCCCAAAATCTGGTATTTTAAGCCAAAATATGATGTTTATCTAACCACGACCAAGTAGTTTTGGTGCCTAACCCTTACCACACTGTAATTACTTGTTTACAGGTCAAGTTTAAACATATTTGCTACATGACAGTGCAGAAACATTTAATGCCAATATATTTCTTGGTTGGCACATATTTTTGTGCAGTAAAACTGATTTTCAGTCTCACTCACTCACACACTCACACACACACTCACTCACTCACACACCCACCCACACACACATACTCTCACACACCCACACACCTATTTCTACACATACCATTGTCAATTTAAAAAAAAGAACATTGGATTCTCATTTTCATAAAATGCATATGGTGGAGCTTCTGTAAGGAGTTTCAGCTTCAGAAAGCCCAAAATCACAGTACGTACAGAATACAAAATGCAAACAGTGTTTTTTGGGTCTGCAGACACAAAACAAAATACTGCAGAAAAAAAAAACAGGAAATCTGACAACATGACTCTGGGCACTCCAACTCTGACCAATCAGTACCATTAACAACTTTTGGCAATGGAAACACTGTGTCTAACTAATGAAACGTGTAACTAAAATCAACTGAACCAGACTGTTTGGTGGAACAGTTCAACAGCATATCATTATAGAAAAAATTACAAATCTAAACAGTGCTTCCACAAACAGAATACATTTTAACGAACTCTAAGTGTGCCCAGCAAAGATACTTGTCCTAAGAAACTTGACGGAGGGGGACTCATGTCTATCAATGTGATAAATTGCATGTTGTAGAAACTCCCAGGTAGAGAGGCACTGCTTAGTGTAATGAAGGTCAAAAACAAAAAAAAGTTTTGAAACACAAATCGACAGCGCCCAGCAGCGAGTCCGATTGCATGCCCTGACAAAATGGCAGAGGCCTGTCCAAGGCATAGAATGTGTGGGAACACATTCGTCTCTGCATTTTGTAGGTAGTCCACCATGTTGGTCCCCACCTGTTAATCACACAATTACAACAAATTGGCATACAGTATATTGTTAATAGATGCACAATATGAACAGGGATGTGATTTACAATTTCACCTCAACTTTAATTTTCTCATTCATCTGTTTAGTTTTACATTCACAGCTTGTATTTTTTTGCTTCTAAATTACCTAAATTAGCATCAAGCATATCAAAGGTATAAAAACCAGGGTTTCCGCTACATGTAATTGATCGTGGCGCACCGCCATGGCAAAATAAAAGCCGCCACACCTTAAAAATGAGTTGTTGTTGTTGTTTTTAATGTGAAAACAATGTAGTATATTGTATGAATGGATATATAAGTTATATAGATACATATATAGCCTATTATTTACATACATATTGACTATAATTAGTTTGAAATTAAATTTAAATTAAATTATAAAAATGCTTCCCTACGCTTTATTTTGAAAAACGTGCACCAGAATTGCCTGTCTGCATAAGTGCTGCAGCTGCTCGCACAGGACCCTGTAGTATTTTAAATTATTTTCAAAAGAAGAGGAAAGTTCCTGAGGAGGAGAGTCAGGTAACAATAGAAAAGGAGGCTCAGGCTTGCTGATAAGTGGTGTTTAGCTTTTGATTTAACACTAACAATTTAAAACCTCACACTGCAGCGCAAGCAGACAGATGCACGACTCAGAGCCGCATGTGTCACTGTGAAGACAGACCTGAGGAACAGGCTGCAGGGGGACCATCTGGCAGCATGCTCATGCTCATATTCAGCATCAATGGGCCATTTCTGGCTGAGTTCCCATATCACAGAGCATTAGAACTCTTTTTCAAAAAAGTGAGAAAAATAATGCTCTCAGCCAGGCTGCAAACTATGCCATTAGATTTACAGCTGTACAGTTGTGCAATTTTGTTTTTTTCCAGTGTTCATGTTCTGCTGGTTGTGGACTCAGTTGAAAAACAAATAAATAATTTATTCATAAACATTCTTAGTTGCCATAATCATAAATTTTTTCGCTGCCACAGCGGCAGCAGTCCCCCTCCCCTACAGCCCACCACCACAGCTTCAAAAAATTCTAGGGGAAACCCTGAAAACTAAAGCAAAACTTACTGGTTGTATCTTAATAAAGGATCTCCGGGACTCCTCAGTGGTGGGTCTGACGACTTTCCCTCCATCCTTGTAGATGGATTGGGGGAGCAGAGTTTGCAGGACCCTCAAAGCGCTCTCACTGTTAGCAACTAAACAATTTGAGCATAAAACATAGCATTATATTAATATTTAAACAGTATGGTTAAGCAGTAGCTCATGACAGGCCATGATATGCTGTTGGCTGAAAACTCCCTTAGCTATGATATAATCACAACATATCATGGCCTGGAGTGAGCTATGGCTTTTATAAAACTGTTACCAAGTATGGCAATATATTAGTTGGAGACACATTTAAATTTAAACCACTTAATAAACATGTTCGTACTACTACTTCTTGTTTTACTGCTGTGGATGTATAAGGCTTGCTTGATTTGTTCTGCACAACTATTGTGAAGTTCACAGAGAAACTGTAAACGAACAAAGTATGAATGCTGCTCCTCAGGACGACAGCCACTCAGCAGAGCTACTACTGTAAAAACAGACAACGAAAGAGATGTGATTTGACCAAATTTCTTGACCCATAATGTAGAAAAATTTTGATTTGCGACTGCAAGAACATAAAAATGTATGTGTGTAAATAATGGATTTGTTTTAAACACATCAATTTTTTAAAAGTTTAGTGTATGTAGCATATGGTAGTTTTGGTTAGCCTGCTGTTCGTGTCATTTAGCATTAGCCTCATAAGCTAAATTACTCTCTTTCTGTTAACATTGAGCGGTACAGCCAGACACAAAGGTATTGTAATATGTTAAATAGAAATGGCGATTCTGCTGTAAAGGAAATACAATTCAAATGCAGTTCAAAGAAAAGCCGAAATAAGAGTATTTGTGTATGTAACATTAGAATCTAAGCATCATTTGCAAATGATTTGAGATACCCGTTTTATAATATACATTTGACAACAACTGATATTTTTGAAGCAGCATTTTTTGACGTCTCCTCTCTTGTGTCAGGTGGAAACTAAAAATGTGTTGATTGTGTAACCTTTTATAATCACAGGAAGTGTTGTAACATTTTAAAATGGACTGAATTCTGCTTAAAACATGTTTTCAATCCTCACTGCAGTTCACTGGAGGTGTTAGGAACCGAAATGCCATAACAAATACCTGGTTCTTGGAAATTTAGAACCAGCTGCAACTTGGAACCCTTTGGAACACAGTAAGTTGCACAATAAACTTAAAAGAAATATTAGGGTCCAACATCAACCATACCTAATGGCATGTGGCCACAAAAAGTTACTCTGTGGCCACCAAATATCAACTGTAGTTGGCCACCAAGTTTTATTTGATCTCTCTTGAGAAGGAGGCTGCATGTCTCAGTGAAATACCTGTCTAAATAAAGGTTAAATTTATAAACAACCCAATACTGTGAACCTTTGCCAGCGCAAGGTGACAGTGTTTCCTATTAATTACCTAGACCAGAGGTCAACAACCTTAGGCAAATGTGCCACAACTGGCATGCAGCAGCTTAGTTTGATCGTTGGTCTCTATAAAGGCTGTGGCTGTAGCTAAATATAGTCCATTTTAAAAACATTACAAATCAATAAAAATGAACTTACCTTCAAAGGTGTCTATCAGGCTGTCAAGCTGCCATTCCCGTAGCTTCTCTCTCACAAAACAGTCCATCAGCATCAGATGAAAACTCAGTCACACACCTTGGATAAAAGTTCAGATTGACTAAGTTAGATTTTTTTTTTTTTTTTTTTACAATGACTCAATATGTTTTATTTATTTTTTACATGGTAACCTGTAATTTCTGGCGCTCTTAGTTCAGCAGCATTAATGGATATTTCCCTGCTTCCCTTCACTGGTTCCTGTACAACAGGGTCGGCCTTTTTTTCACTGTCATAATCATTAAAAAGTAAAAGCAGCATGTGTATACATTTAGTAGGCTATATCTTCAGTAGCTAGCTAGCTAACCCTACACTTTTCAGGGTCTGATTTTGGTTTTGGAACAGGGAAGAAACATAGGACTGTAACTGTTGGTAGCTGTTGTTGATTTTGTTTAAATATGTTGAATTATAATTTTCTGGGTTATTATTTGTCGGACGATTGAGCTAAGCTAACTAACACTAGCGTCAGCTGTCACTTGGTGCCATGGCAACCGTAAACATTCACATATGGGCTAAGTGCAGAATGCAGAATCAAGCTTCATTGTAAATATAGTTAAGATACATCGTATTTAACACAGGATGTGGGATTTTAGTAGTTAGTAAACTTTTAGAAAAGAGCTATTTACCGTCGCTCTGACGTCAAACAATGGAGACGGGTAACGTTAATAAAATACTGAGGTTATCCTGTCTACGCGCAACCGCTGGCACCGGAGTCTTCCAGAAACTTCACCCTGGGCTCCGGTCTCAAAGAAACGCGGTTTCGGGGCCCAAAAGAGTGGTTGCATGTGGCCAAACAGCCAAATCGCATAGAATAATACACAGTTTCAGAAGTACACGGGTCCGTGTGGACTAATGTTAGGCCTTAATCAACAACAATCAACAATCCAGCATCCCACGCAGAACTGATATTACGAAGGCAGTGAGATGGATAGGTCATAACACTTGCCTTGGGTGTTAACAGTGTTCGTAAAACTACCAGACCGATAAAATATAAAACGTTTTGGCTAACTAACAGGCTAGTTTATCAAGCTAGTGCTTAGCTCTAACACTAACGTTACATTATTTATTTCATGCTCTGCTGCTCATATCATGTTCATGTAACGTGGAACTCATGGACATTTAACGTTACACAACTTGTTTTCCTGGCTAAGCACGAGCAGATGTTTTTAAAAGAAAAACCTTAAAATATCCATGACTGACTGACTCAGTTCGACTAACTGTCGTTAGTGTTTGGGGCAGTAAGTTAACCCCATCAATTTACAAATTGACAGACCTATCTGTCTGCTGTCAGATACGAGTATTTCCACGTAACTTTTATGATCAGTGTCTCGTTTGAATCGTCCAGCTGAGAAAATCGTGTTTGTTGGATAGCTTGCCTTGCTGCTAAATAGGTTTCAGATAGCTAACGTTAAGTTCCCATTAACGTTAGCTTGCAAGTTAGCAAATCAACTAACCACCCGTTGGCGGTTATAAGATAAGATAAGATAAGATAAGATAAACCTTTATTGATCCCATAATTGAGAAATTCCAGTGTTACAGCAGTCAAGGAGAAAGTCAGATTAAAGATTTCAAATTTAAACTTAGAAAAACTTAAATAACTAGACATGCAAATAAGTACAAAAAATACAGGATAGATAACAATAACAATAATAATAATAATAATAATAATAATTATAAAAATAATAGGAAGTGGATAATAATGAGCAGCAGTGAATGAAAATGAGCAGTGGATAAGGTGCAAGTGATTGTATGTGCAAAAAAGAAGACTGCTGTGGTGTCCATAAAGTGTCCATGGTGTCCCTAAAGTGTCCATGGTGCAGTCTACTGTGAGCAGTGCTGGTTATGTAGCCTGACAGCAGCAGGCAGGAAGGACCTGCAATAGCGTTCCTTCACACACTTTGGGTGAATCAGTCTATCGCTGAAGGAGCTCTCCAGAGCTTTTATCTCCTCCTGCAGAGGATGGGAGTCATTAGTCCTCAGAGATGACAGCTTGGCTGTCGTCCTCCTTTCTCCCACCACCTGCACAGAGTCCAGAGAGCATCCCAGGACAGAGCTGGCCTTCTTGATCAGCTTGTCCAGTCTCTTCCTATCTGCAGCTGAGACGCTGCTGCCCCAGCAGACCACTCTGTAAAAGATGGCTGATGCCACCACAGTATCAAAGAAGGTCTTCAGGAGCGCCCCCTGCACTCCAAAAGACCTGAGCCACCTCAGCAGGTAGAGTCTGCTTTGGCCTTTCCTGTACAGTGCTGTTATGTGATCAGTCCAGTGCAGTTTATTGTTAAGATGAACACCCAGGTACTTATAAGATGTCACCATCTCAATGTCCTTTCCCTGGATGTTCACCAGTGTTGGGGGGAGGAGTCTGCGCCTGCGGAAATCCACCACCAGCTCTTTGGTTTTCCCCACATTGATCTGAAGGTGGTTCCTCAGGCACCAGTCCACAAAGTCCTGGTTCAGTTCTCTGTACTCCCTGTCGTCCCCATCTGTGATGAGGCCGACTATGGCAGAGTCGTCAGAGAACTTCTGCAGATGACAGGTGGGGGTGTCGTATGAAAAGTCTGCAGCGTAGAGGGTGAAGAGGAACGGTGCCAGCACCGTCCCCTGCGGGGCCCCCGTACTGTAGACAACCAAGTCCGATACACAATCCTGGGTCCTGACATACTGCGGCCAGTCCGTGAGGTAGTCCAGGATCCAGGATGTGAGGTGATTAGCCACCCCTATGTGCTCCAGTTTGTCCCTCAGAAGCGCAGGCTGTATGGTGTTGAAAGCACTGGAGAAATCAAAGAACATGATTCTCACAGAGCTTCAGAGCTTCTCCAGGTGAGAAAGAGCTCTATGCAGGAGGAAGATGACGGCGTCGTCCACCCCAATGCCAGGCTGGTAGGCAAACTGCAGCGGGTCCATTGAAGGGCCTACTGCGGGGCGGAGACGAGACAGGACCAGGCGCTCCAGAGTCTTCATGAGGTGCGATGTTAATGCCACCGGTCAGAAACTGCTGAAGTCCTTGGGGTGAGTCTTGGGCACAGGTACCACGCAGGATGTCTTCCACAGCTGTGATTCTCTCCCCAGCCTCAGGCTCAGGTTGAAGATGGTTTCAACTATCCTGCACAGTTGGTCTGCGCAGGACTTCAGGAGCCTGGAGCTGATGCCGTCTGGACCCGCGGCCTTCCTCGTGTTTATCCTCCTCAGCTGATCTCTCACCTGACAGGTAGTGAAGGACAAGCTGGAGCAGGGGGGCTGTGTGCTGAGGGGTGGGGGTGATGAGGTGGGGGGAGGAGTGGGGGGTGGTGAGATGTCCGGGGGAGCGGGGGTGGGGGGGTGTCGAAGCAGTGTGCCAGGAGTGTGGGGGGGGAGGTGAAGGTGAGGATGAGGGGGGTTGCAGCCGTGATGTCTGTGCCGGAGGAAGGGCAGGCTGATCAAATCTACTGAAGAACAGATTCAAATCATTCACCCACTGCTGGTCACCTCTGGCCTGGGAGTCTGGTTGTTTGTGTCCTGAGATGATTTTCAGACCTCTCCAGACTCCGCTGACGTCGCTCTGCTGTAGCTGTTCCTCCATCTTCTTTTTAAATCCTTCCTTTCCCTGCCTGATGTTTCTCCGTAGCTCCTTCTGCACGGTCTTCAGCTCCTCCTTGTTTCCAGAGTTAAAAGCTCTCTGCTTCTCCTTCAGAAGAGCTTTTAACTCTGGAGTAATCCAGGGTTTGGTGTTGGAGAAGCAGCGTACAGTCCTGGTGGGTACGGTGCTTTCCACACAGAAGTTTATGTAGTCCATAATGCATGATGTCATACTGTCAATGTCCTCTCCATGGGAATCACTGAGTACCTCCCACACAGTGGCCTCGAAGCAGTCTTTCAGGGCCTCCTCAGAACATCTTTTCACAGTGCAGGTAGTTGCTGGTTCTCTCTGCACCAGAGGTCTGTAGACAGGCAGAAGATGAACCAGGTTGTGATCAGCTCTTCCCAGGGGGGGGCAGGGGGGATGAGTGGTATGCCTCTTTGATGTCGGTATAAAATAAATCCAGTGTTTTATTGTCTCTGGTGTGGCAGGAAACATACTGGGTGAAGGTGGGCAGGGTGGTGGATGGACAGGTGTGGTTGAAGTCCCCAGAGATCTGAAGGAGGGCCTGAGGGTGCTGTGTTTGCAGCCTACTTGTAACAGAGTGGAGAACGTCACAAGCAGACTCAGCCTTTGCAGACGGGGGGACATACACTGCTACCATAATGACATGAGAAAACTCCCTGGGTAGATAATATGGTCTCATGCCAACAGCCAGCAGCTCAATGTCCCTGCAGCAATGCTGTTCCTTCATAGTGATGTGCCCAGAGTTACACCATCTATCATTCACAAACACAGCCAGCCCTCCTCCTTTCCTCTTACCGCTGTCCGCTGTCCTATCGTGTCTGATGAGCTGGAATCGTGTCCGGTACTTCCGCGTTCAGTCATGTCTCTGTAAACACCAGCACACTGTTATGTTATGTTATATTATGTCCATCTAATATAACATTAGTTGTCTAAAACAGTCTCCAAAGTGAAGAGCAGAATCATCCCCGTTAAGAAAAAGAAAACGGTCTCTTGCAGCGGTCTCCCAGTTCGTAACGTAACGTTACAGCACCAAAATCATTGACGTTAACATTATCTCTCTCGAGTCAATGACAAGCTAGTTTTCAGAGGAATATCCACTGTACTGGCATCTGGCAAATTACGTTAGCTAACGCTAACTTTGGTGAACTTTAAACATCCCCGTAATGTTCACTGCGTTTCTCGATTCTCCCAAACCAGACGTATTATGTAAATGACCTTATGTGCATAATCTAGTCCTTCCTTTCAACAATTATTAGCTAGCTAGCTTGGTGGTTGGGTGAGCTAACGGTAACTTAATGCACTAACGTTACTAAAAACGTTTTGACAAGTTAACTTTACTGATCTTCAACTTCGACCGAAGTTAATGTTACTGTTTTTATTTTCTGATCCTAAGATTGTAAATGTACCTTACACGTTAACTTGCTGTTATCACAACTTATTAAATTCATATTAACTTAGCGCAAATCGTGTCCACCACAAATTCTTTGTCCGTGTTTCTCTCTTGATGGGACAATGGTGAGCGGGAAAATGAAAGAACCAGCAGTTGGGTCAAAATAACCCAACCAGCTGTTTAATATAAGCAACCCAACAGTGTGTTTACAGTACCAAAACAACCCAGAATTATGACCCAGCCTAATCAACCCAGAAATGTGTTTACAGAAACAACCCAGATGTATACATCACTGACGAAAGGTTGAGAACCACTGATTTAGAAGACTTCAGTGTGGCTGCTCTGGAGGGTTTGTTGGCCTGGTGACATCACAGGGTGGCATGTCAAGGTGACCAATGGTAACTGAAAACTGGGTCCATGGGTGGAACTTCACACTGAGGTGTAAAACGTGAAGTATCCTGAGTAACTGAGTTCAACTGGCTGATGATCAAAGGAGGCCACAGCAGCCCTTTTCTAAGAGGGCTGAACTTACAGGACGAGTCTTTACCTGTTCAGTTTAGAGTCACACAAATGAACAAAAATCATCTGTGGAGTCCAGTGATCCCAACAGACGTGCTGGAGCTTCTGTGATTGGTCACAGCAGAGGGTGATTCCCATAGTGAGACACTGAGCGAGGGTCAAAAGAGAACCAGACACTGAAGCTGTTTGTGGTTTGTTCTAGTTTACACCTGAGTACTGACTGTTTAATGTCACAGATACAGCTAGAGGCTTCACTGTATCGGCCTACTGTCTGGTAGGGAAACACCCACATGTCAGCCCACATTGAAAAGTCTCACTAAAGTCACCTCAGGTTTATTTCTACAGATTATTCTCACAGGACTTTATCATGTGAACAGCGAAAGATGTGGTGACTTTCTATGTGTTTGTTCAGATCCAACACCTTTCATCATCAGAGCCGTCGTCCTGCCGCTGATTCTGCTGTTGGAGAATATGGTCCTTTACTTCTACTGTAAGGTACTGACACGTGTCTGTTATTTAGACCTGTGACTGACATGAAGCACTCAGTCTGTGTTTACTGAAGTGAAGAGAGGAGTGATGCAGGAAGTCACATGTGTGTGCTGTCATGTGTCTCCAGGCCAGCAGGGGGCAGAAGGTGGCCAGACAGGAGAACACTGAGCTGGATTATTATAACCTGGGTGTTGCTGCAGCTGAAGGAGGGCCGACTGAAGAGGAAGGAGCTCAGGGAGCAGAGTAGCACCTCCAAGGAGCTCACCTCACATCCACATGGGTTTTTATACGCATGTTCCCTTTAAACCAGAAGGATGGAGTTATGATATTACGTTATATACTATATTTTTCTTACTGTCAACATGAAAAGACCAAATCAACAAGGTGTTAGTCTCTTCATACTGTCTGACTTCCTGTCAGCTCTGAGCCCATTGGTTCCTACTGAAGACGTCAATCTTTAAAAACACAAATATAAAGTTTCATCTGAAAACTAGACTTGAAAGCAGGTATACTGGAGTCGGAGCAGCCGGCACCGTTCAGAACCAGAGATACACCAACACAGGTCCATCAGGAACAATGTTGGTCAGATAATGTTTTATATTAAATAAAATAAACACCTCAGAAAGTTCAATCAATATTGGAGAACATGTCGTTGTCACCGGAGCAGCTCCAGACTTTATACCCTGTGACATCACAAGTTTGATTTTGGATTTAGGAGAAAGTTGTACATGTTTACTAATGTTTCTTTTTACCTGCCATAGACCACAGGAGTGACATGTATGAATTCTGAAAATGGGTGTGGTTCCCCTTTAATCTTGTGATGACTGATTTTGTTTATTTCATAACGTTGCTTTATTGTGTAACGAAGGAATTTACTTATTGATGTGCTGGATGTGACGACCTGTAGCTCACCTGGTAGAGTGTTCGCCCCATATAGACTGAGCCCTCTGCAGCAACACAGGTTTGATTCCAACCTCCCACATTTCCTGTCTGTCTTCAGCTGTGCCATCATTAAAGGCAAAAAATAATAATTAACAAAACAATATCAGTAATATTTGATGATTTTGTTTATTTCATCAGAATTTTATTCATTTTTATAAGAATTTTCCTTAAATCATAAAAATGTTTCTAATTTTGGAAGAAAGAATTTGCTATTGTAATTATTGTAATTAAACATTAAAAAATAAAATATTTTTTTATTTTATAACAAAAATATTTACGACAAAAAAAAGCTTAATTGTGTAATGTAAAAATTTACTTCGTGGTGTGCGGGACCACCATTAAATAGAAAAAAAAATAAAAAATACAAAAAAATATCAGTAATATTTGATTTTGCTTCTTTCATAAGAATTTTATTCATTTTTACAAGAATTTTGCTTAAATCCTAAAAATGTTTCTAATTTTTGAAGAAAGAATTTGCTATTGTAATTAAAAATTTAAAAAAAAAAAAATAGAATATATTTTTTAAAAATGCTTAATTGTTTAATGTAGAAATTTCCATAGTGGTGTGTGGTACCATCATTAAAGGGCCAGTGTGTAATATTTGGCATGGTTTATTGTCAATCTGAATCTGAATCTGAATATTCTACCCATTAATATGTTTATATAAGTGTATAATCGCTATAAAATAAAATTTGTTTGGTTTTCGTAGCCTTATAATTATGCTTTTATACATACATATATATATATATATATATATATATATATATATATATAGCAAGGGCCTTGCTTTAGAGAGGTCGCCATCTTGCGCCGCCATGTATGTACGGCAGACCGAGCGGACAATCCAGCCAGCCAGAGAACGAGTTTCATGTGTATAAATGAACCAATGAAGACAGAGGGAGGAAGGAAGAAGGAGGAGGAAACAGCAGAGAGTGTTAGTAGTTCGTTGATCGAGAGTAGTGAAAAGTTTTTTAGTTATAAAGTTTGGGAATGGACCACACTTACCACGCAACAGGAGAGAATGAACCCGAACCGTCATCTGCGAGGAAAAGAAGACGCAACTTCACTCCTTGTGATGCACTCTCTGCAGCGCTTTTCCTCCTGATGATATATCTCCCCAGCGATGGCAGCAGTAGCACTGAATCCCATTCTGTGCATTCAGCCTCTCTTCTCGCCCGCTCAGCATCAAACACATGGAGTTCCTCATCTGTATGCTCCGGCTCAAACAGGTATGGCTCTGGGTCTGTGTCCGCTACAAGAAACTCTTCAAAATCGCGTTCAAAGTCGTCCATTGCAGCTACTATAGTCCGGAGATATTGCTAGGCTAAGTAAACAGCTGAGCTCTGTTTACAGGCTACGCTGTCAGTCAGTGTGCCGGCTGGAGATTGGTGGAGCAGAGAGGGGAGGGGGTCCCCACTCGAATGGTAAACGAGTATGTGTGTAAAGTTATGGAGTGTGTGTGTTACGCTAGAAGAGTCAGAGTTTGGGACGGAGTCTTTTACCCCCTGGAGTGTGACTGGAGTTTCTGGAGTGCTCAAATAAACGGGCCTTTTTTCTGAAAGCTCCTCTGGTCTCCTGCTCGTGAGGGATTCATTACAATATCGTAACATGGATTAGATTTCTAAATAAACATTCACCTCATCGCTAGATAGACCTACTCCTGAAAAAGTCGTGCGCAAGGCTTTTTGTCCCTACGAGGCCGCCGTCATTTACAAGACAGGAGGGGTGAGCGAGTGAGCCCTGCAATCTAGAATTTGGCCACTGATGTCACTGTTTTCAACCCATTTTACACACTGACCCTTTAAATAGAAAAAAATAAATAAATAAATAAAAAATCTATCGATTTGATTTTGCTTCTTTCGCAAGAATTTTTTAAATTTTTATAAGAATGTTGCTTAAATCATAAAAAAGTTTCTAATTTTTTGATGAAAGAATTTGCTATTGTAATTATTTGTATTTTTTTTTTTAAATTGAAATATTAAAAAAAAGAAGCTTAATTATGTAATGTACTTAATGGTGTGTGGTACCATCATTAAAAGCAAAAAAAGAAAACCACCAAAAGACAAACAAAACAAAGTAAAAATAATGAATGATTTTGCTGCTTTTATAAGAGTTTTATTCATTTTTATAAGAACTTTGCTTAAATCATGAAAATGTTTATGTTTTTTGATGAAATAATTTGCTATTGTAATTATTGTAATTAAAAAATTGAAATATTCAAAACAAAAAAAAAAAAGCTTAATTATGTGATGTAGAAATTTACTTAGTGGTGTGTGGTACCATCATTAAAGACAAAAAGAAAAAAGAAAACCACCAAAACACAAACAAAACAAAAAAGAAATAATGAATGATTTTGCTGCTTTTATAAGAATTTTGCTCTTTTTTTTTCTTCGAAAAGTATTTTGCGTTTTTAATAAAGGTTTTGCTCAGTTTAGTGATGAAGGATTTTGTGTATTTCATAAAAATGTTGCTTAATTTTGAACTGAAAGGATTTGATACCAAATATCCCCATAATTAATGAAATTATATGAATAAAGATATGAACACGTGTATCAGGAGCCTTCAGAGATCATAACGAATACTACAAAAATGAGAGGTTTATTCTACGTGCAGAGGACGTTAGTTCAGGACGTCTGTTTACAACCAATTAAAGACAATATGAGGACATTTTAGGACAGAATTAAAAACACATACCTGCACAGAGACATTTAGTACCAGCACTACTTTAACAAAGTACTTTAGGGGTTTGTGAAGTTGGTCCAGGAGGATCATTATTGGACGTGGAAAAGACGACACCATGTGACCAGCCTGTTCTCATTCTGCAGTCGTCAAATACCACCGCTTTGTCAGTGATTTTGGTGTCACGCATGACAGTATAATATGCAGTGGGGGGCGTCAGTTTGTGACGTGGCCAGACAGAACCTGTTGTGCTGTGATGATAGGCCACTGGACGGCATCGGGTTAAAATGCTGCCGGTAACGGTGTAACATAAGGAGCGTGACCGACCCTGTAGGGTGGATGGGAGGGGCGGTGGATGGGTCCAACAAATCCTGGACTTTCAGCTGAGACCCTGGTGTTTGCTTCCCGTGTGAATGTAGAGTCAAAGCATGATGTTTTTTTAAATCTAACCACGTGCTTTTGTTGACGTCGTGGTGTTGGTTGCAGCGTGCCGGAACATCATCAGCAGGTTATCTAGCTGTAATATATAGACGTGAAAGGCCAGTGACAAAGCGGAGATATGTGACAACTTGGGATGAGAACGTGTTGCAGCGACCGTCTGCTCACAACCATTTAACAAGCAGAACCAAAGCTGAGCGCCATCAGAAGGAGAACTTTCCACTCACCTGTGCAGCTCTGTGTTCAAATATGTGGCAGATATTCAGCGTTGATGTCACCATTGTTGAATCATGTTTGC
The DNA here is from genome assembly GCF_011397635.1 of Epinephelus fuscoguttatus. Lineage (NCBI taxonomy): Eukaryota > Metazoa > Chordata > Actinopteri > Perciformes > Serranidae > Epinephelus > Epinephelus fuscoguttatus. The sequence goes on along the minus strand of NC_064769.1, from coordinate 39,961,929 downwards.
TGGAAGCTTCCATACACAGAGAGATGAAATGATGCAGATGACTGTAATAAATGGATCAGTGTCATCTACTATGTTCAAAGAAAATAAAGCCTCTTTAATAAACTATCAAACTCTGTGAATGAGCTGATTTGAAGTGGTTTGCTCTTAGTTGGGAAAATGTTGTGTTTGCTTTCTTTGCCTTCACCAGAGAAGACTGGACTCTGTCACTATCAGCAGATAACAGATCTGATAAGAACCACAAACTGTTCCTTCATGTGAATGATCAGATATGAAGTGTGATTGGTGTGCTGTTGCTTCAGTTGGTGAATGGCTGCCTTCACGTTATCGCTGTGCTTGTTTCTGGATGTTTGCTGATATCTTAGAATGCGGTCAGATGAACCGCCATCTGCATTTTGATGCTCGTCTATTGGTGGTGTTACGGTACTTTGGGCGGGACAGAGGGTCAGGACTCAGGAACATTTTCATTGGATCATTTGATCACAGTCCCACATTTGCTCCTTAAAATGTCTTCAGGGGCCTCGCTTATAAAACTGTGCGCAGGACAGCTGACTAAAGGTGACGTACGAACAAAGCACAGAAAGTGCTCAGGCACAGAAACATCCTGATTTATAACACAGTGCGCGTGCATGTCTCACACCTGTTTTCCCTTTATAAAGCACAATCTGCTAATCTGGTGCAGGTGAGCGAGCGTCTTGCCCCACCCATAGGTGCCTATAAATGGCCAGTGAAATGCAGTGAGTGCGGTGAGTGTGCAGTGGAGTGCTCACTGAGGCGGAGGAGGGCGCAGATGGAGCTGATGGATGAGGTCAGTCATTTGTAAACCACGTGCACTCAAGTTGTGTTTAAACACGTATGTACAAACACAGTGTAGACGTTATCCAAAACAACTGGCGTTATTCAAAATGAAAACTATATTTCTTTCTCGTAGTCCCTGGGTGTTCCAGTGAGCTCGATGGTGATGCAGCTCAGCAGAGCGTGCCCAGCGTCTGCCCTGCACCTCGTGCGTCTTTACGCACTGTGATCGCTGCTTTTATACCCACCCATCAACTGACTGATCACATGTGAAAAGGGATTCACTGATTGTAACTGAGGGCCAACCAACACGTGACATTAATATTAATAATGATGATTATACACGTTATTTGTTGACACTCCTTCTAACAGTGACTCAGCACTTTACAATGACACACAATACTTTTAACACACAGCGATAAAAAGAATTAAAGCCATAAAACAAACACATTTTCAAACACAGTCTATGGGCTCACAGAGGAAACAGTGACAGTGTGACCTCAGATCTGCATCGAAAACAGCTCCATCACATGATTGGTCTGCGTTGGTCTCTGAGCTCCTTGTTCGGGTCAGCCAATGAGAAAACACTGATATGAATTATTTTAAACTAACAGAGAGGATTTAGACAATGTTGATTCTGATGGCTCCATGTGGGGACAATTTCTTTATTGATTTTGTTTTAGTGAGTCTGTTTATAAATTAATAGTTATGTTAATGATATTTTATTATTTAAAACTAGGTCAGTTGTAAAAATGTTCCTCAAAATGAATGAATTAATTAATAACCACACAGTTTTTATTTGAGAGAAGATAAATCAGCAGTGATGTGTCCTTTAGGCCAGCAGGTGGCGCCAGCTGTACAACAGAAAAACAGATGATGAGCAACTTATAATAATGTTAAACTTTATTTAAACAGACAAGATGAACAGTTGTTAGAAAATATCAATACAAACGTACAAGAAGCTCGTTGATCCAAAAACTGAAGCTGGAGGACGTCTTCATCATCACCTGAGGACGTCTTCATCATCACCTGAGGACATCTTCATCATCACCTGAGGACTGCTGTGGTAGGACAGACTGTATATTTTTATACACACAAACCAACCTGAGTCAAAATGTTTAGAAATGTTTTAATAGTGATTTTTTTTTTTTATAAAATGTGTATAAGCACTTTTTAAATTGCATTTTTTGCTGCTCTTATTTATTAGATGCCTTTTACTGAATATGCACAAGTACTTTTTTAATATTATGTGATTTAACGCCTTTTTACTGCATTTTTGTTTTATGTACTCTATGTGATTGTATGTCTATTTGGATGCTGGAGTCTGCAATAAAGTTTGATTGATTGAAACAGAAAACTTATATTTATGTTCTGATGTTAATTTTCTGATCATTTAATAAGTTAAAGGACAGAAAACAACATCGACAGAAACATCAACAAAACTGAAAACTGTATTTTTAACATTTTCATTTGAGACGTCCAAGTAACAAGAACACTGATGCTGAGCGACTGACACCAAAGAAAGAATTTAAAGGTAAGTTCAGCATCAACATACGTCACAGTTTGTGAACTTGGACATTTCACAAAGTGTCCACTTACAAAGTGATTTATTCCACCTCAGTGTGTGGACTGTTCTCATCAGCACAGTCAACACAGTCCCACCTGTACCAGTGCACCACTTTTACCTGTATGTTTTGAGACTGTAGCACTGCAGTGATTGTACTCCTGAAGTAGTAGCTAGATGTATTTATCCAGGTGGTGTTAGCTAGGGGAAACTGAACACTGAACTGAGGTAGTCAGGTGTTGAGTAGGTAGGAAGTAGTATGATAGTAAGACAGGAGAAATGATGTGGGTGTTTAGACAAAGGTCTTGTAAAGTTAGCTTGGGCTTGTTAGTCTGACCTGGTGAGGAAAGTTAGCGTTAACATGAGCATGTAGCTTTGTTAGTGGGATAAATGTAGATAGCTTGGTTTAGTTTGTGTAGACAGCCTGAAGGAGTTTGTTAGCAGTTGTTAGAGTAGTTGGCTAACTATCCTGCTACTTCCTGTTAAAGGTAGGTGACTAGAAGTCGTATGGTATTTAGACTGGAATAGGTAGTAAGTGGTAATTTAATGTCTTTTTCAATGACTCTTTCTCATTATGTAGCCCCAGTTGGCTAATGGTGCTTAGCTAGGCGTGATTATTTGGGAAAAAGTATTTTAAACCCTAACCCTATTTTATAGACCTCTGCTCGAAAATTGCATATCCATACTGAAATGAATATATCTCTGCAACCACAAGGTCTATTTGAATACTTTTGGTGTCATGGTAAAGGGAACACTTGTGAGATTTGTTAAGATGTGTAAATATCAGTATGTGTGTTATATGTGAGGAGTAAATGAAGATGGCACACAGCACAAATGAAATATTTTGAGGTTCACCTAAAAAACAAAAGAAGCATTTTCAGGATGAGTATCAGTTTGGAATGATGCAGCAGCAGCTCTGAACCTCGATCACATCATGGTACAATATGTGAACATTAACCCTGCACAGGTTGATTCTCATAAAGTGAAGCAGAACAATATTAGAGAGGTTTTAGTACAGAAAATTCAGGCGAGCTCTCCAAAATTGCTCCATGTTTGCATGTGATTTTTGTCATGTACAATCCTGTATCTTTCATGTTTTGTTTCGGTAAATCCCTGCTGATGTTTAGGGTATACACATACAACTGTCTGTTTCGTTTTTTTTCCTCTATTTCCCACTCCAAACTGACCAATATGCACCTACTACATTTGAACATTTGAGTTTCTATTCTGAGCTTTGGAGGCTCGTATCTCCGTGACAGCTTGGACGATTTGAGTGATTGACACCACCAAAACGAGATTGACAGCACTGTAAGCCAATCAGAGTCAGCAGAACGTGTTGTGGGGAGATGTTGGCTGCTGTGAGTGGTCATTGTTTTTGTTCCCAAGGAACAAGTTTTTCTGCCCAGACTCATTTGAATGATGGACTACATCCGGTAATACAGGAATGCAGCGTGAATCAACAGCAGCAACAAGGTAAAAGAGATATTACGAATATATTTTGGCAAAACGATTTCTGTTGTTGTTGTTCTTTGGGCTGTAGCTCTCTGATGGTTTGTGGTAGAGTGATTTGGTAGTGATTTGCATATGTGTGGACACAGTGGAGTCTCAGCTTTCATTTGAGATGAACGGCGTGTGTTTTGAGTAAAATGTGGTCAAGTTAGAGCCCGAAATATACCGAGTGGGTTGGGATATCGCTGCTGTATGGAGTTGGGTTTGTTGTTGTTTATTTAGTTGTTGTTTGAGCTGTGTTTGGGGCATGTAAAAAGGGTTTTTACAGCTGTGTAGCCGAGGTTCTGCTGTTTAATTTGATGTGCAACATCACTATATTCTTCCTGATCTGTGCATTGTTTCACATTGTGCTTGCAAAGTCGCTCTCAAAGTCCCCCAACTGGGGGACTTTCAGGTTTAACAAGTTTTAAAGTAAAGTATTTAGTAAGTATTTAAACTTGTGCTCTGACAGTGAGCTTTATAATACCTTTTGAGAAAAACACATTACCAAGTTAACAGAACAGAAAACTTCCTTTATTCTCAACAACACAGACGCTGATTTCATAAAACACGTCAACAAAACAAAGTGGCACATAAACACATTTTAATAAATCCAATCAATATAAAGAAGAAACAAAATCAACAAAACAAATCAATAAAAGAAAATATACTGGCAGTTCACATTAAAGCAGATGATCCCAAAAGCTTCAAAAACACATGGACAAAACAGAAACAAGATATCAAAAAATATTACAATAACAAATCCATTATTTTGGGGGGAAAAAACCACGACATTCAAGAAAACAAATTACTATCACAATAATTAATGAATATTATTGATATGTTACTGATCACTTGTCAGGTAAGGTACTTATTGTTTTCTATTTTGGTCGTATTTTCAACATTGAATGTCGAGCACACAATTTGCATTTTCATTTAAGAACTTTAAGTTTTGATAACACTGGTGTATTTATCCAGGTGGTGTGTAGGAGTACTAAATGTCCCCACTTACACCTGTTTTATGACGTGTGATAACCACACTGTTTGAAAATGTAGATTTATTTGATGTGCTTTGTTGCAGTGAATATTTATTATGATATACTGTGAAATTTTACTTCCTGCTAAAGGTAAGTTCATTTCATTCTGAAATGCTGAGACACGTGCTGCCTTCACTTGCAGCTGGCTTGGTCGTATTTTCAACATTTTCATTTGAGATGTCCAAGTAACAATGGTAATAGTCATTCATGTCATTGCAGTCAGTGTTTGACAGGGGACCTTTACTTAGTCCATTACATGGTCAGTAAGAGTGAGAGGGTCTGGCTCACAGTCAGAGTTTGTGAGGTCCATACTGTTCTGATTTGGACAGTCCTCACTGGTCCCAGCAAAACGCAGAAATATTTTTTGTATTCGTTCATTCTGAATGCACAGTGCACCCCCGCGTCTTAAGTACTGTGTTGGCGCCCTGTTTACATCAGCAATACAGGTCCAATGCTTATTTTGATCTTTAGCTACACACCACTTTGAATGATCACGTGTGGAGTTCCAGTCACCCAAATCAGTTCTTACAGTTTCAGTTTTTAGCACTTCATGCATTCCTGTTACACAGTAGGAGCTAGAACAGTTTCGCTGGCAGCCCCAGGTCTGAACATGCAGATCACTTTTGACTCCTTGTGCAATAGTGACGTAAAGATCTCCAACTGCAAGAAGAAGAAACCAGGAGCCATGTTATACAGTGCCCTAACTGGATACGGTGCGAGCGAGGGTCAGCTACTATCGGTTTGATTGCATTGTTTTGTACTGGACTGTCCTAACAGCCCGCAGAGATGCAGCGCTATGTGAAACCTTTGTGTGACAAAGGTCTGAGAGTGTGTGGCACATGTGTAGGAGTACAGAAGTTCTACAGTTGAGAAAGTGTAGTGCCAAAGGACAGGGCTGCCTGACAGGTTGAAGCGGTGAACGTATTGTAAACATGGCGTCCACTTGGACTGATCATGATTGTTAAAAGTGGCTAAAATGCTGTTCTGCTGCTGCCCCCATCCACAGCTGCACATTGCTGAGCTTCTGTGGAGGTACTGTCACTGCTTCTCCAAACAGGTAGCACGCCAGCTGCCATCTACTCTATGAAGTACACTGACTATGAATATTTACCTCATACAGCCCAACTTCAAAAAACTCCAAACTATACCGTTAAAAGATGCCACAGATTTGGCCAGCCTGAGACGTAAAGGTTGGAGTCACAGATTATAAGTAATGATGCTAATATCTGATGTTAAACATTTAACCTCTATATATGACCATAAGGTCACGTTAAAGCGTAGTAATATATTTAACTTTGCTTAGCAACATTTTATCTACTACATTAGGTGATTATATCGAACATGCAGACATCTTACCTTCTGGCTGTTTGTTGCGTTGTTTAGCAATGCTATAAAAGTCATGACCTCCATATGATCTCAGCGTCTGGAATTTATTTAGTGGGGGAAGTTTGTCCCGGTTAGCAGCATCCCTAAGTTCTTTATGAAAGTCTCCTGGAATGTCATGTTCAAATGGGAAAGCTCTGATGTACTGCAGATGATGACCTGATAATCGTAGATGACACATTTACAGTAACATGCAGGTGAACCACTAAAGCCCAGTTCAGACACAAGATTTACAATGAGATAAAAGTTGCCGATAAGTTGCAGTGGTGTGAACTCTGAACTCTCCTGTCTGAGCTCGACTCAAGCCGGCTGATGGTGTCACCTGCAACTCAGCTTGTCAAGTTTCCAGGGGCTGGCTTTAAAATGTAAGGCACGTCACCTGTTTCAACAGCCAATCAGCTTGTGACAAGATCAGCTGGTCAAGTCAGTTACAAAATCGCACGCGATAATCCATCGTTTTATCTCGTGTAGTGTGTTATAGTAGACGACAACCGACACTACGCCTGGGACGTCCTGACAGACAGTCTAACATGTTTGATTTCCTTTTTGTCTTCCACGACTTCTCCCGTCACAGCCGTCACTTTGACCAATAGGAACACAGAGCGATCTGTTGCCATGGAAACTGTAGGACAACAACAGCCCAGCCTTTTAGATATTTCCTGTAGGGACGTTAGCACACAGAGTAAAAAGGAAACAGCAGAGGCACTTTATCAACCCGCTGAGTACTGCCATTAGCATCAAGCTAGCAAAGAATGTTCTTTCTTCATGATGGAGGATATAAAGGAATCAAACTCACGGATAGTGTCTGGGCCTTTACTCAGCACAGCTGCTGAGGCTACCAGCTGCATCTCAAACACACACCACCATTTATCACTCTGGTTTTAGTTTGAATCAAACTCAACACTTCCTGTTTCTGTTTCAGATTAAAAGCCCCTCATCATTTCAGCTGAGAGAATCTCTTCATTTTCTAAAAAGGCTTTTATCGTGAAACATTTGCAGAACTTCCTGTGGAGGATTCAGTGACTGTCATAGTTTGCATGCGGTACTTCAAATGTAGCTCCGCCCATCTGGTGGCGTTTTTTTTTTTTTTTTTTATGTTACTACAGTAACAGATCAGTTGGGACATGAGCAGACACAGTGACTGAGATAACAGTAATAATAATAAAAACAGGGCAAGAATGATGACCATGAAAGATGACCGAAAATGATCGGTCGTGGACCAGCGTGTAGTCTGTCATGTCAGCGGGACAAGCATAATTTTATGACTCCATAATCGACTCATCTGACACTGACTGTCAGAATGGACACAAATGTTGTGTAGTGTGAATCCAGCATTAGCTGAGCCTGAGTCCGTCTCATTTACATCCTGGCGGCTGTTGACATGTATGTTGGTCTCCGTCCTCACAGTGTGTGGGTGTCAGACAGTGGGTCGATGCTGTTGCTCACTGTACGTGTGCATGTCACACACATGTACTCATTGACTGATTAATGGTCATTGAGATTATTGTGGCATATATGTCATGACTACCATCCATCTGAAGCTCATCACAAATGTAACTGTCGCCAGTGTCTCACTGTCGCTATCCTCAATCAGATTTTAGCAAACAAATTGCATTCAGCTACACAATAAGCTTGAACAGTTGGGCGTTACTTCAGAGGTACAAAGAGCCGTTGCTATTGAAACAAAACACCGTCTCATTGAGTTGCATTAGTGTCGGCTGGCAGGTTTTCAAAACGTTGCAGAACGGCGCATTGCAAGTAGGTGCAGGTTTAAACTGGTCTTGTTGGGAATCTTTTGTCTGAACTGGACTCAAGGCTTTAATCTTCACATTCGAGGTGTATTTTAACTGAGCTCATTACCTATGGTGCTGAACTTGTCATAGCTGAATGTTACACAAATAAACGTCTGAGCATTCCTCGCTCCACTGTCAGGCCAGAAATGATTGGGATCTCTTCTGAAAGGGAACTGTGGTGTGCTGTGCAAGAGCCAGACTCCAGTGCCGGTTTTGTCCACCATCAGAACCCCTGAGGAAAATGAACAGTTAGACAGCACCTCATAAAATGGCTTTCCGAAACACTTTACTATTTGCACTTATTCACCAAAGGTTGGAGCCCCAAGTGCAGTTTGGGGATCCATGTCCTCTTCTAGGACACTTTAACATGTGGACAGCAGTAGCTGGGGATCAAACCACCTCCTGAGCCACAGCTGCCTCCAGGTCATCTGAAGCAGCGGCTTACTATTTTCAAGCTTCCCATAAATAGTAGAAGATATGTTCTCTGTAAGAAGATGGTATTTACCTTTACTGTGGCCAAACACTGCGTCAGCATTACATCCTGGAGGTTGATCGCTATAGCTGATGAACCCAAAGTTCTGCGGCTACAAACAGAAGACAGAACAGAGAAGAAACAAAGATTAATAATGTATTTTATAAGTACAGAGAATCCTTCCGTACATGTGCAACCACAACATACTGTAAATAATCACCTGCTTCTCTCATCATACATAAACACTGCATTACATTTATTTAGCTGAAACTTTCACTTTAAAGTGATTTACAATAAGTGCATTTAGTCCCGTGGGTGCTACTCCAAAAAGTGCAAGAATCATGCAAATTCATCCGCCTCATCAGATATGCTATGTGCTGAACTGAACAAACTAAAGTGCAAACTGTCATGCTAGTGCGTGTTGTAAGTACATTTCTGTAAACTTTAGCAATAGCATTTTCAGTACATTTTTGTCCTTGATATTATATAGTAGAGAGGCAGGCAGGAAACGTGGGGTGAGAGAGAGGAGGCTGACATAATATTAAATCTGATTGCATTTATTTAGGTTACTATTGTATTAAGAATATAGAATGTAGCAGATACTTACAAAAGGTGACCTTTATATTACATCATTTCCCTCAGTCAGCGACTCGCAATATCAGAGACTGCCAATGTACAGAGCCCAGAATTTTGTCCAGTGTGTTAAGATACAGTGCTAATGCTTTCATGAGGCACACTGAGTGCGTTTATATGGACAGTTTAATTCCCTTTTCATTCAGAATGAAAGTTCATTCCTATTAAAAGTGATCTAATTCAGAATGAAAATGGCCAATGTGATTGAAAATTCAATCCGATGTAAGGGGCTGGAATATTCCGTTTCTAATTCCGAATGAAAGAATTTCTCACACTTGTATACACTCATTCCTCTTTAAATTCATTCCGGTCTTTCTGCGCATGCTCGTTTCCTTGCCCTTCTGGCGCCATGACGTATATAGCGTGCATAGCAACAGGCTCAGATAGAGCAGTCGGACTTGTTGCAGTCACCGGTTTCCATTCTCCACAGCACGGTCTTCTACCTCCCTTCTTCGACCTTCTGCCTCCCTTCTCCTCCTCAACAGACGAAGCATTAGCAGAACAAGGTTGTTGTCGTACTGCTGCTTCAAGAATATAAGCAAAACACGCCCGAAAAAGGCACTAAGAACGGCGGCGTCAAGCATCTTGTTATCTGGAGCGAGGACTACAGTGTTTTCTTCTGGTAAACGTAAACAGGTAACATCCGCCCCGCCCCCTATCCAATCAGAAACCTTCCCTGCCCCAAACCTTGTGCGGACCCGAATAAAGGCGATTAAACTGATCTCTGTGTAAACCCTCATTCAGAATGAATATTTCCCATGTAAACTACCTGGAAAGACTTTAATTCAGAATGATTTCATTCAGATTTATTTCATTCCGAATGAGAAGCCGTCATGTAACCACACCCAGTGAGTGTGTTTACATGGACGTGAAGAACCTGTTCATCATCAGGTTTGTGGAGTATTCAGTTTATGTGTTTGAGCTTGTAAAATCCATATCCCCTTTTCATAAACACCGTATTCTGCTTATGAGAAACCTGACTATGATACCTGGAATAAAAAAGAAAACCCGAGCACTGTTGCATGAATAGACCTTATCCCTTTTATTGGGAGCCAACAAATACCTGCCAGGCGTCAGGCGGCTTCAGCCAAGTGACGTAGCAGAAATACAAGCTACACTGGTGGCAACAGCTTTTCACTTCTGAAGAGATGATGAAACACAGTTTGTCTTTTGGTAATGACAGAAGCTGCTTATGTTCTGCCACTGCTCCCCTGCACTACGCATTGGTAGTGACAGCGGCAGCCTGACATCGGTCAAAGTGGAGGAAAGTGTTGTAAGAGTTGAGTGTTCAGTGTTTGTGTGTGTGCACGGTTGAGAGAGGAAAAAAAAAAAAGTGCCTGTGCAGATAGACTGCAGTCATCTGTAACCACGTTACTAGTACTTTTCGTGTAACCTGATATCTCTGCGCTCGTGTAAACACCATACCCTGTATTTGATCATAACCAGGATAAGCCTCATAAATTGATGTCCATGTGAACACACTCAACAACTCACACTCACTGTTTTTCTCAGAGATTATAACATATTGGTGGTACCAGCCCATGACCAGAACATTGATTCTCACCATTGACCTGATTGGAGTGAAGAGGGGCCGCAGGGTGTTTGCCAGGATGCCGTTCGGATCTTTGATGCTCTTATAGTTAGGCATTGAGGGTACCATCTTTGTCATTTCAGTTGAGTCAATGTAAAGATACTCCAAACCAGTTCGAGACGATTTCTTTGCGGGAGCCTTGTAAATGATGTACCTGACGATAAACAACAGAACAGCAACATGAACTGAGAAGAAGCAAACTCAGAGAGGGAAATATTAACCAGATTTCACAGACCTATCAAATACACCTGTTTGTTACATCAGAGTACTGACAGAAGTGCCTTTTGAAGGATTTGGCTAGAAGGTTTACTAAAAGTCAAGTGTTGCCTCACCAGTCCACAATCCCATTGTTGTTGTCTCTGCAGGTCACAGTGCCCTCAGACCTCCAGCAGAGCAGACTCACAGTCAGGACAAACCTCCACATCTCCCTGAAACACAGTAACACACACAGCAGCACATTAGCTTGGTTCATGTGAGCACCTTTCAGACATACACTTCCCTTTGTCAATGTGCTAATTTTGCGTTAGCCTTATATTTGACCCGGAATAAAAATCTCTACAGCAATATCAAAAAATTTTGTGGATCGACGTCCAGAAGAGCGTAAGTTGTTCAAAGTAGGTTTAAAGGCAAACTCTGACCATTTTAAAATCGATCCATGTTTGTCCTGACATGTTTACACAAAAATAATCTGCTGAAAACGGAAGTGTTTCTCTTTCCCATTTTCCGTGTTCAGACGACAACATTTTGATAACAGTCACCGTGCACACGGATCTGCAAAAACAACTAAAAATGCTGTAGTACCAGTCCAGCAGTTGGCGGTGTAACTTTGTAACAAAGGAACATGTGCCTGTGCACGTACGCTTCCTTTTACAGAGGGGTGAGGCATAAACAAATAAAATGGCTCACACACAAACACTGACTCTAAGTGACCCTGAACTTCAAAGCAAGTACATTTCAAGAAAATGATGACTGGAAGTTATGCCAATCGAAATACTTCAACATGGTTTGTTTAGAGCAGTATCCAACAAACACAGCACCTAAGTTCCTGCATGAAAAAGACTCAGCCAAAAGCCATCTGAGGAGAGGTGTGGTTTTAATATTCTTCAAGTTGTGTGAGGAAATATGGGGTGGGTCACCTGCACCATAGAAGCTGGCATCAAAACAGTTAATATGCAGATCAGCGTGGAAGACTGCCTGGCCTCCAGCATGCATTGTTAGACTCCCACTTTGGATTTTAAGTTCAAATGAAGAGTCTGTTAGATGCTGGAGGTTGTTAAGAGCTGATAGGAAATGCGTCAAGAACATTTGTTCATTGCTGTTAAGCATGATGTATTTGATGCTGTATGCTACAGCAGCACAGGTGCATTCACTCAGAGGCCATTGTTTTTAAATGTATAAATTCTACCTTAACATAGTTTGTGAAACTTGAAAATAATTCCATAACAGATAACTTTATGACAAAACAGTCGTAGGCCACTGGATTGTATTTTATTGGACTAAATGTCTGCCTAGTCGAGGAGCCTTGCATGTTGTCCTCTATGTACCTACTGTATGTGGTGGAATGTGTTGCTCGTAAGTATTGCTCCATCTTCAACAAACCTATTTTTGCTCTGCTTTTTTAAGGCAGAGCTCAACAGCCACAGAGGAGACAGACTAAAGAGAAAAATCCAAAGAGATCCAGCTGTGCAGAAGGGCCTTCAGATAAAGAGGAGGATGGTGAACCCTCTGGAGGAGTCAGAGAGGCACGACACAGAGAGGCTAGATAAAATCACAGGCAACATAGCCACCACTACCAACACCATCCAAGAACAACAGCACAAATTGCCTTGGTACAATTGCCTTGACAATTCAGCAACAACCTACTCAGTGTTCAACACCACTTTAGATTATTAGCTTAGACTGTCTGGTATATGAGCTGCTGGGCAATACAACAACTGAAAATGTATTAATGGACCATTAATGTCAAACACTGGGCATTAGAAAGTCAAAGAGATCAATTATCTGTAAAATAGATATAAAATCCATAGGTCAGAGAACTGACAACACTCTTCTTCCTCAGAGTCATCATCACTTACTGTGGGTCTCCAGCAGCACTGCCTCCTCACTGGAAAGGAAAAAGACTTCAGAAATTTAGACCTCTCATTGTGCCAGACGCCAAATATCACAAGAATAAAGCAGCCTTTTTCTCATGGCATCATCATGCTGAAGTCATAATGGAAGATTTCTGTAACAAAAACCCAGGAGTGTCCATTACCTCAGCCAAAATGCATCGGTCGCACGAGGGGATTTGAAATTTGAAATTGCAAAAACAGACGGTTAAACATAGCCAGGTTCCTGCTTTATGTTTTAATCTTCAGCTTCCCTATTTTAACAATTGTAAATATGGCAGTGCCAAATTTCAGCAATGTACAAAACTCATAATTTTTCCAGAGTGAACCTGCAGTGCCAGTATTGCCCGGCTTGAGGGGTTCATCCTCTTAATGACGCATAAAACAATGAATTATTCAGCCAGACTTTTGTAAAGAGAAACAGGCTCATCCTAACCCTCAGAACAAACCAGGTGGAGTGAAGCCACGTACCTTTGAGAAGTAATACAATGTTGCAGAAGTCGTCAGCTTCAGTCTTCAGCTTCAGTCTGGAATAACTTTTGTATTCTTTAATCTGCGCAGTATTTCTGAAACCGTGTGACGTGCAGCGCTCCCAGGACGACTCCTTCACTGAAACCTATTTATCTCTCCTTGTGCCTTTATCTCTCCCCCTCACAAAATGTGCCAATCAACATTCGCTGTCCAACAGGCTCTTCATTCATTTTTTTTAACATCCCCATGAACTTGTTTCCATGAACCCATGAACTTTTTTTTTGGCTAAGGTCAATATTTATCTGAACCTTGTCCCTAACATATCAAAACCAAACTGCAACTAAACTAAACAAACTGAACTAAAGGTTAAACAGCATCCAAACACAAAATGAGGAAATATCAGTAACTTTATATTAATATTTAATATTATAGCCCACAGTCATTTTGATGTATGAATCAAGACCCAATAAAATACTTTGTAGGTACCTAAATGTAGGTACAGTGTCTAATTCTGTTAATTGCACAGTAAGAGTGCTGGCTGCGATACAGCGTTGTTCGTTCTCCCCTTTTTACTCTTGAATTAAAAAGTATTAACAGGATCACAAACCATAATTAAAACTACAACTTACTTTGGCTATTTTGGGACAGACATAAAAGCTGGTCACACTACTACTCTCGAACAACTGTATCTCTGTTGCAGTTTTTGTCAGACTCCAGAAGCCAGTTGCACCAACTGGTCTTAACTAAACCTCATCCCAACTACTAAGTCTGTCTTTGTTAAGACCAGTTTTTAAAATGAACTTCTCGTCGGTTGCACCAACCAGATTTAGCCTAGTCTTAACTATACCTGGTCTGAGTGGTGCACCAGAATGCCCAGCAACTACGGCTATTGCCTAGCAACGCATGAGTTGCGAGGACACATCGTTAACATTCCCTTGCTGCCTTGTGATTGCGTTGCTAAACATTTATCATTTGATGCAACATTATTACGGAGCATTAGAGAAAAATAAATCTGACTTTCACACCTCTTACACACTGTAGTATCACAGCTGCAAACATGGCACCCACAGGCCTGTATCCTCATCTCTGGAGACTTTAATCATGCTGCTCTGTCTCACACTCTCCCCACCTTCACCCAGTATGATAAGTGCTCCGCCAGAGACAATAAAACATTAAATCTGCTTTATGCAAACACAAAGGATGCATACAGCTTCTCCCTGCTCCCCCAGCTTGGTCGCTCAGATCACAACCCAGTGTATTTATTGCCTATCTGTACACCTATGGTGCCTAAACAACCCTCAACCAAAAGGACTGTGAGGAGATGGTCTGAGGAGCTGAGGCGTTGCAGGTGAGACTTTATCTTGAAACCACCGACTGGGGAGTACTGTGCAGGCCACATGGGGAAGACACTGACAGTTTAACTCACCACATCATGGACTATATAGACTTAACCTCTGTGTAGAGAACACTGTGCCTTTTAAGAAGGTATGATGTTTCTCCGGTAATAAACCCTGGGTGACCACTGAGCTAAAATCCTTGCTGAATGAAGAGAAGAGGAGTTTTAGATCTGGGGACAAAGAGGAGCTGAGGAGGGTACAAAAGGAACTGAAAACGAAAATACGAAAGGTAAGAACAACTGTAGGAAAAAGATGGAAGAGTAATTCAAACAAAACAATGCAAGAGAGGGATGGAGAGGACTAAAAAATATCTCAGGCCGTGGCAAAGGCAGCAGGAGGGGTTGAGAATCTGGAGACCAGGGGCCTCATGTACAAAGGATGCGTACGCACAAAAACGTGGCGTACGTCCTTTTCCACGCAAAGTTAAAATCTGTCAAGAGTGAAATGACCGTGGAAATGTGCGCTGCCTCACGCCAACTTCATGGCTGGCGTACGCATGTTTCTACAGCTGTTGATCCTTTGGCGACACTTAGAGGTGATGCTGGGAAACTGTTATAATAAATACACGTGAAAACAATTAGTCCTCAGAGTGATGTGCACATGAGAGACACATCAGCAATTAACACTGATGAACAATTAACACACCCACGTGTCTGCAATTAGATGAGTGGATATAAAAGCTTGCCCAAAGTGGTGACAAAAATACCGTTAACAACAACGGCTGTTTTAGCAGTATTTGCCGCATTGGTTCCCGAGGGCAGTCCTCCTGGAACTGTGCGCAGAGCTGCGGCCGACCTTGGAGCGCGATAAGAAGAGCAGCCATGCGCTGCCTGTATCCATACAGGTGCTGACCACACCGGGGCTCCTAGCAACACGGGCATTCCAGAGGGAGCTGGCCGACGATCGGGACTGTGCCAGTCGACCCTGAGCCGAGCCATGCCAGCTGTGTGGGACGGAATTATGCGCATGTCAGCCAGGTATATCAAATTCCCATATGCAGCTGAACAGGCCAACATTAAAGCGCAATTTGCAGCGAGAGCCGGTTTTCCTAATGTTACCGGAGCTATCGACTGCACACACATTATAAAAGCGCCATCGCAGGATGAATTTGTTTTTGTTTCGATCAATGTACAGATCATATGTGATGCGCAAATGCAATTAACCAACATTGTGGCGAGGTGGCCTGGTTCAACGCACGATTCACTGCCTACATTCTGAGTAACAGCATGGTTGGGAACAAGCTACAGGCTGGCACTGTGCGTGATGGGTGGCTTCTTGGTGAGTAAATAATTTATTCGTTTAATTGTCCTAATATTAATCCTCCTGATGCGCACTGAGCATGTGCGCCCCCAAATAGTATCCTGTCTTCACGGCATCAGTACTAGTCAGTGGTTAAATGTAGTGATTTGCTGTTTGTTGCTGGTTAAACTGCAGCTTCAGAGCTTTCGAACAAGCCCCTGATTGTCTCTGTGTGTAAAGTACTCATATCAATAAACCCGTGCGTAAAGTGTGACATTTCTTAATCAGCCTCACCTTTTCCCCGGCGCACTTCTGCATTCATTTACAACAATAGTGTGTAATCCCTGTAAGTGGTGTATAAAATTAACAAATGGAAAATGTAAATCCAGTTCACATAATTATTTGTCTGCTTTCAACTGACCCCAGGCGACTCTCTGTTCTAACGGGGTGAGCTCCTCCTCTCCTGTCCCCCCGCCTGTTTTGGCCACACTTTGGCGGTGGGCAGCCCTCCTCTGCTTCACTTCCACCTTAATGTCGGACCACTTCTTTTTTAATTCTGCGTGTGCACGCTTTTCTGTCCCCACAGCACTGACAGCCTCACACACACTCTCCCACTCACTCCTCTTGCGTTTTGTTTTGATGCCGGAGGACAGTGTGCCAAAAAGTACATCTTTACGCGCCTCCACTTAAGTGCGCAGCGTTTCCAATTCGCATTCTGTGAAGATTTTCTTTTTTTCCCGTCTTATTCATTATTTTGTTTTAATTTTCTGATCGTGCAGAGAGGGGAATCTCAGGTGCAGGGTTCATTTGAATATGATTTGCATATTTAAATAGGGGCGTGGACGGGGAGGGGTCGGGTACTCCAACGCTGCGCTCAATTCCACGTTGATTGGGATGTACAAAAAAAATGTACTTGGATTCATGCATACACACAGATTCATACATCTGGATATTTTTGTGCGTACGACGTTTTCTGGATTTAAGCGTACGCCGTGTTTCAGTAGGAAACCCACGCAAGTCTTTGTACATGAGGCCCCAGAAATGGACAAATGAAATGAATTTGTTTTTTTGTGCATTGACAGCAGTAGTATTAAAGAGGAAGGACCACATCAGCCTCTGCTGCTTGATGTGCTGCTGCTGACCAGCTAATTAGCTTATTATCTTGCTTGATAATGGACAGCAGTGGCAGTTCGACATTTGTTTGGTCGCTTGTTCAACAAGCTGACGTGTGTTTATGTTTGTATGTTGGCGAGATGAAAAGGAGACTTGCAGGAAAGCTAATGAGGGTTGCTGTTAAACTTATGTGGCTCTTGTGTATCAGGCTGGTGATATATAGAGACAGTTGAGATTTTGACTTAGCGCCTGCTTCTTACAAGGTGTAAAAGTTACAGCTGGTCTTAGCAAGAAGAAGGATCTAGTCTATACGATGCAAGTGGACAAACTAAGGTTGGACTTAGGATGCCAATACACGACCTGCTTATCTTAAGAGCAGGCGCAGGCCCTGTTGGTGCAACCGGCCCCAGATTTTCTGCTGAGGCAACCTTTCCTAAAAACTGCCATGAGCAAAGGGTAAAGTCATTTAAACTCATTGATGTTTCTCCAGCACATACTGTAGTAACAGCACCAACACTGGAGTCAATACAGCTAATTGTCTACGAAGTGGACAAGCCAGCTTTTAAGAGCTCTTGTAAGTATGTTGCTATACTCCATAAATTATTGATAAGTACCTCATTATTCCAAGATTCAAAAACTTTATTTTTTATCTTTCTACCCCAAAACTGCATTAATGTACCCTCGCCATGGTGAGACTCCTGTTGTCATTCTTGGGATCGTATCCAAAATGTTTTATATATTCTTTAATAACTCGTCAAGTTTCAAGATTTTCCAGCTCTCTGTGACGCTGTAGTTTTGACATCATATTGTAACTGTGACGTGCCATAATTACTTTGTAGGTTTGATAATAAGGCATTTTTAGACTAAGATTCACATTTGAACCTGATCAGATCGGATGTTATTGCTTGTTTATTAGATTTTTACCAATCATCACCCAAACTGAGGCATTTCTCAACTGAAACATGTATCTTATCTTTATACCTTTCTTCCTCCATCTCTGAGTCTGTTGCACATTCATGTGTTCACTTCTCAACTCCATCTGGTCCTCAGTTTCCAGAGCCATTTTTGTCTTTAATGGTCTTTACCTCTGTTACTGTTTGTTTGTTTGTCGCAGGATTTGTTATAAACTCCTTTTTGGTGCTCTTAAATTATTCTAAAAAAATCCAGACCAACCTATCATCAGTCAGCCAGGTGGAGGAGGTGGCCAGAGGGTGGAGCTTTGTGTCACATGACTTCTCAGAAAGTATTTGGCATCGAGAGCGCTTTCCTTTTGTTTGATTTAGGAGAAATTTGGTCCAAACATTTACTGTAAAAGAGGGATGATGACACTTGAACTTGATTGTTGACACTGAACTTGCCCCTCAGACTGGATGTTCACACACAGAGACTCTTTGACTGTGTGTCAAGTTGAACATTGTGTTTTGGTTGAGTGTAGAGACTTAGACCATGGGAAGTATGTGATGCCACTTCCCAAACCCAATAACACCTGTACTCGTACTCCATACCATGGAAATGTAATTGAAACCAGATTCTATGTGGATCTTTAAACCTTTGACCTGACAAATGTCAACTGAGATCACCACCACACAACATAATAATGTTGTTGTAAGCTACTGTCATTACCTGCATCTCTCTCTCTCTCTCTCTCTCTCTCTCTCTCTCTGTCTCATTGTGTCATGTGGATTACTGTTAATTTATCATGCTGATCTGTTCTGTACGACATCTATTGCACGTCTGTCCGTCCTGGAAGAGGGATCCCTCCTCAGTTGCTCTTCCTGAGGTTTCTACCGTTTTTCCCCGTTAAAGGGTTTTTTGGGGAGTTTTTCCTGATCAGCTGTGAGGGTCATAAGGACAGAGGGATGTCGTATGCTGTAAAGCCCTGTGAGGCAAATTGTGATTTGTGATATTGGGCTTTATAAATAAAACTGATTGATTGATTGAAGTCTGCTCACTGTCGCTGTACCCTGGAGGACATGTGGAAGTGCAAATTAAATGAAAATTTGGTATTTGTCATGACTGATTTTTTTAAAATTTTATTTAATGTGGTTTTCTAAATGTTACTTGTGGCGGTACACATTGTGACAGCACACTGAGTTTACTTTTTATCTAAAAAGACAGAAATATAATTCCTCTGTTTTCAGAATCAGATCTGGACGTGCTTGACCAGAACAAATGTTCTGCTTCAGAGGAATCTCTTCTGAGGCCTCAAGTGGTCTGAGCAACTAAAAAAGCTCTGTAAGTAGATGGAATTAAAGTGTTTTTCTTTGAGTTACATATGCTGTGTGGTTTCAGGTGTATATAACTGAGTTTAGATTGTTTCCTGGCCAATGCACATTAACATTTCCTGGCCAACTGAAGTATAATTAGTCATTATGATTCAAGTCTCAGTAGTTTCAGCAATTATCACAGTTGCATTAGAGTCATTTTCAACTGAAGCAGCTGCTTTGTGTCTTGTATTAAGGCTAACAGAGAGCAGAAAAGCTCTAAGATACAGACAGCTAAAGGCAACACACTGATCATTGTCAGGTGTGTGTATTGATTAAATTTCTACTTTATTCACAGGACTATTGACACCTCATCAATTCATAAAGACATCAATCAATCAATCAATCAATCAATCAATCAATTTTATTTATAAAGCCCAATATCACAAATCACAATTTGCCTCACAGGGCTTTACAGCATACGACATCCCTCTGTCCTTATGACCCTCAACCCCAAAGTCCTGCTCCTTTCAGGATCTCCTTCCATCTACCAGCTGAAACCAAGAAAAGAGAGTACTGGAACTCCGAAAAAAACGACTCTTGGTGGAAAAAACTCCAAACAAGAAATATAAAACCATCTTGCTTGTGGGTGAAACAGGAGCAGAACATGGAGAAGAAGATTGTTGTCTTCTTCAGATGGTCTGACTCCTGAAAATGTTCTATGAGCTCCAGAAGACGCAAAAATCAAATGTGCCAAAGATGAAGAGAATCGGCCTCTTCATTTTATGTTCAATAACCGCCAGAGCACAGAGAGAACAACAGAAAAATAAGGTCGCTTTACAAAGTGTGTGGGATGTAACAATGAAAGGAATGAGTCAATTCACTGATTTCCTGAGAAAAACTGAACCTCAAAACCTGGAGAAAAGCATCGAAGTGTTGAGGGCACAAATCAGACTGACAGCCTGCTTCCACAACCTGCAGGAGAGGATCAAGCTGACTGAACTAAAACAGAGAGAAATCCATCAGACTCAGGAAGCTCTGAAGAAATATGAACGAGAGATGGAGGAGAATGAGAAGACTTTACAAAAGACTCCACAAGATGTGAAAGAGATGTATGAACAGGATAAAGCAGACAGTAAGAAGACATCAAGTCTTTTGGAAGATCTAAAAAGGAAAATGGAAGAACTTCAGAGAGAAACGGATCAGTTCCTGGAAGAGTCCTTCAATCATATCATCAAACTGGAGCAGAATGCCCTGAAAGTTAATGCAGTGTCCACTCATGTCCACTTGGACCTCCTGATTGAGAAGATGAAGGAGAAAGGAGACACAGAGAAGGTCCAGAAACTGGAAGAGATTAAAAGACGAATGGATGAAGATGAAGGAACCAGATCAGTGTGGCGCTACATGTCTGGTAAACTGACAGCAGCTGGTGAAGCAGAGAAAGAAAAGAAGTAGTTGATCAGCGTCAGACTGTGAGCAGCAGACATTCAAGAGACAACGACAGCGAAGAGAAACGGCCAACAAATAATAACCTTCCATCCTGCAGAGTGAACCTTAAAGTGTAAAGTTGATGTAATAACTTCATCAGAAAATGAAAATGTAATCAGCTTTTAAATGTAACTGTGCCCTTCATGGAAACAGCGCCCTCTGTGGTTTATAATGTTTCTGTTTGTTCTTGTAGTTTCATGTTTAATGACCAACAGTCACTTCACTGTACACATTACTGACCAGTCTGAACAGCAGCTCTGGTTTGAAATGGAGTGAGGACGCCCCCTGCTGGTTAATGCTGAGTACAACAGCTCCCTCCCTCCTCTATATCCTCCTGAGACCTCAGCTTTTGTTTGCTATGCATTTTCAATTTCTCTGAGCTATTTGGGAATGTAGGACCTGATCACTGTTAAACACTACGCATTGTCTTTGAACAGCCAGTAGATGTGTCCTCACACGGGGACGATGGGCTGATCTTTAATAGTCACAAGTGTGTCATAAATTATAAAACTGTTTCAATTATTTCAGCACCTGAACGTCGTTGTGCAAAAACAAAACAAAAAGTTCAAATGTCCTCAAACAAAACAGTATTTTAGTCCAAATGTCCTCAAACGAGTTCTACATAATTAACAGCATTTACTTTGTTAATGTTGCTGAAATTGGTCAAATTTGTTGCCATATCAAACTACAGATGTTATTTAGCACAAATAATTAATGTGATCAGGTTTGTACCTCGTCCACTGTTGTGTCGGGATCACAGGTTGTGACAACAGGTCCAGGTTAAGCAGAATGAAGTATGAGGTGCAGGAAACCCAAAATATGAGGTCCTCATAAGGACGCAGGGTCTCAGGAGGATATCACAAACTAAGGTCACATGGTGTTGGACAGAAATACTTTTATTTATCTGTAGTTTCTTTGTGTTGGTTTATTGTTTCTAATCTTTTTCTCATGTGATTTTTTTAATTGATTCTGATGTCACTCTGATGTACTTTTATATTATTCATACCCCGCAGGCCACGTGGAAATGTTTTGTTCCATTTATTTTGTCCTTTATGTTGTTAACAAGCCATATTGTTAGTGATGTCATATATTGTGTTGTTTTCTGTGAATCCTGAATAAAATCTGTGCTGATGAAGTCAGTTTGTTCAGAGCGTCTTCACTGGACCATCAGCAGGTTTTTGGCTCTGTTGAAGTTTCTGCTGAGCTTTGTTTGTCTTTGTTACTGAAACAGTTTGAGTTCACTGTGAGCAGCAGCTCTGACACAGATTCACTGGACAAACACACACCACCATTAAAACTGATGCTTCATTCAAGTGTCATGAAGACTGTTGGTGATGGTTTCTGTAGTGACCACTAGAGGGAGCCAACACTGCATCACTGTAGGGATGATGTGGCCTGACGAGACTCTGCTCACCTTCAACACACACACACACACACACACACACACACACACACACACACACACACACACACACACACACACACTTGGGCCCTATTTCAGAGAACAGGCTCAATCAGCCCTGAGTGTGTTCAGCCTGAGGTGTGTTTATGGTGAGTACCACAAGTCATCAGCAATGGAGCAGAAGTGACATGATTTTCTCAGGCAGAAAGTTAAAAGCAGAGCCACTTATTTTATTGCAACTGAACTGGAGATTTTAATGACAGCGTAAGAGGTTGGACGTGTCTTTAAAAAGACTGCAGAGCATGTTAAAAGGTAATTAAGTGATGCAATGTGATGTGTTAATGTGTCTAATGAACAGAAAATATAGAGACATTTTTATATATTAACAATTGTCATATGTTTTAATATAATTTGCTGTATCCTCTTATTATCCTCTTATTATGGGATGTTGAGTCCCATCAATGAGCCAGTTACATCTTTGAAGATATGAAAAGTATTCATGAATGACTGCATCATGTATCCACATAAACAGGTCAAAGTGTTTTCAGAGCCAGAGTCTCTCTTCTTCAGCTGGACAGAGCGC
Organism: Epinephelus fuscoguttatus; assembly: GCF_011397635.1. Lineage (NCBI taxonomy): Eukaryota > Metazoa > Chordata > Actinopteri > Perciformes > Serranidae > Epinephelus > Epinephelus fuscoguttatus. The sequence continues at coordinate 39,939,171 of NC_064769.1, read as the reverse complement.
TGCCTTGCTGATGTGTTCAGTGTCTCTGATGTTTAAAGAAAACCCACAATGTGTAATATTTGATATATCTGGCTGGAGAAGACTATTCAGATACCTTAAAACTTCAGTTAAATGCCCAGTCCCTCGTACTAGCTCGGTGTGGCTACACATTTTGAGAAATAAAGGCCTGTCTCAATAAGAGGCCTGGTCTGGTTGCCAGCAGTTCATTTTTTTTGTAGGAATAGTAGTCGTACAGTAGCTCTTCTAATGTATAAAGCCAGGCTACATCAAATGTGTCCATTCCTGGATTGCCTTGTAAGTTATTCATATTCCTTTAGTCTGTAAGGGTCCTTAGATGAAAACAATCAAAGGGGTTTTTCCTAAAAAGCTGTGAGGATTGTTTTAACAGGATAAAGTGGTGTTGTGTCGGTCAGGTGCTGTAATCCTGGAGTGCCGTCTCTCTCTCTCTCTCTCTCTCTCTCTCTCTCTCTCTCTCTCTGTCTCAATTCAATAATCTTTATTGGCATGACTGTAGATTAACAATATTGCCAAAGACATTAAAATTTACAAATAAAGTACAATAATAAAAGTAAGTCAGAAAACTATTAAAAAAAGATTAAATATATGATATGTAATACAAAATACACCAATCTACAATACAATACACCAATATATAATATAGGGAAAAAAATGAATAAAGAAAAATGTAGATGGTGAGTTACAAGGACTGTAAATATAGACAGGTGTGTCAGGTGTTGTGATGGTTGTCCCTCAGGCTGTGGCATAACCTGACATATGTTGCTGCTGCTAAGCTGCTGACTCTGTTCTCTCCGAGGATGTGTTGCATTTTAGTTTGATCAGGCAGAGAATCAAAGTAAGTGACTTTATGTTTTATTTTTGAGAGGAAGTCGGCTCTGATGTGTTCATACTTGCTGCAGTGCAACAGGAAGTGTGTCTCTGTCTCCACTTGTCTGTGTGGACAGAGCTCACACAACCTGTCCTCTCTGGGCAGCCAGGTCTGCCTGTGTCTGCCCGTCTCTATGGCCAAGCTGTGGTCACTGAGTCTGTACATGGTCAAAGTCTTCCTCAGTTTCTCATCAGTCACGGTGCTCAGATATTCTGCCACCGTGTACTGTCTATTTAGAGCCAAATAACACTGAAGTTTGCTTTGCGTTTTTGTGGTCGATGTCCAATAGTTAATGTAATGTTCTTTTTGTTTCTCTATAATTTGGTGGGTCCAGATTGTGTGAGGGCTGTGCTGAGGTCTTGTGTTGTTAGAGGAGCTGAGCCTCAGGACCAGCTGGCTGAGGGGGCTCTTCTCCATGTTCTCCTCTCTCTCTCTCTCTCTCTCTCTCTCTCTCTCTCTCTGATGCCCTGTCTGTCGGCGCTAAATCAAATGAATGATTTGTAACTAAGATATTATCTGAAGCTTTACACAAGTAATATTTCCTGGTTCAAATAAACAGGGTGATCTATTTCCTGATCTTTGCTGAGCAGCAGTTTTGTGTGAAAGGAATTAAAGGCCTGTCCCAAATATAGGCCTGTTGAGTTCAGCGATTGAAGCGAATACTAGCGTGGGCTATTAATGGAAGTTTTACAGTTATTGATTTAGTGTGAGGTGAAACAGTGTCTTTAATATAGACACTACTCCAGGAATGATATGACATTCAAACAGGGTCTAAAAACCTTCTCCTTACACAACAGCCTATGAATAATTTCTGCCTCAATGTCCACCACTTTATTCACAAAAGGACACGCCATGTTTCTCCTTCCTGCTACACGCTCAGCCTCAGGCTTCGATGAATCAAACCTGCCAGCCAGCAGGTTTGATTCAGCAGGTAAGTACAAATTGTTCTCAACTAAAAAAAAGTGAGACACTGCCTTCACTTGCAGCTGGTTTGATCATATTTTTAACATTGAATGTTGAGCACAAAATATGCGTTTTCATTTGAGACGTTTAAGTTAGGAGAGCACTGATGCTGAGCAACACCAAAAGAAATAATTTAAAGGTAAGTTCAGCATGAAAAATAAAAAATAGATAAAATCAACCCTTAACAGATTAATAAAACAGAAAATAGGATGACCCTTCACATAAAACCAAATAATCACAAAACAAAACAGAAACAAGTCATTATATAAACATCGCAGGAACAAACTCCACATTTTACAAAGTCCACAAAACACATTCAAAGAAACAATTTGCAATCACATTAATTACTAAATACTATATGTGTATATATATATATATATATATATATATATATATATATATATATATATATATATATATATATATATATATATATACAGTACAGGCCAAAAGTTTGGACACACCTTCTCATTCAATGTGTTTTCTTTATTTTCATGACTATTTACATTGTAGATTCTCACTGAAGGCATCAAAACTATGAATGAACACATGTGGAGTTATGTACTTAACAAAACAAGGTGAAATAACTGAAAACATGTTTTATATTCTAGTTTCTTCAAAATAGCCACCCTTTGCTCTGATTACTGCTTTGCACACTCTTGGCATTCTCTCCATGAGCTTCAAGAGGTAGTCACCTGAAATGGTTTCCACTTCACAGGTGTGCCTTATCAGGGTTAATTAGTGGAATTTCTTGCTTTATCAATGGGGTTGGGACCATCAGTTGTGTTGTGCAGAAGTCAGGTTAATACACAGCCGACAGCCCTATTGGACAACTGTTAAAATTCATATTATGGCAAGAACCAATCAGCTAACTAAAGAAAAACGAGTGGCCATCATTACTTTAAGAAATGAAGGTCAGTCAGTCCGGAAAATTGCAAAAACTTTACATGTGTCCCCAAGTGGAGTCGCAAAAACCATCAAGCGCTACAACGAAACTGGCACACGTGAGGACCGACCCAGGAAAGGAAGACCAAGAGTCACCTCTGCTTCTGAGGATAAGTTCATCCGAGTCACCGGCCTCAGAAATCGCAAGTTAACAGCAGCTCAGATCAGAGACCAGATGAATGCCACACAGAGTTCTAGCAGCAGACCCATCTCTAGAACAACTGTTAAGAGGAGACTGCGCGAATCAGGCCTTCATGGTCAAATAGCTGCTAGGAAACCACTGCTAAGGAGAGGCAACAAGCAGAAGAGATTTGTTTGGGCCAAGAAACACAAGGAATGGACATTAGACCAGTGGAAATCTGTGCTTTGGTCTGATGAGTCCAAATTTGAGATCTTTGGTTCCAACCGCCGTGTCTTTGTGAGACGCAGAAAAGGTGAACGGATGGATTCCACATGCCTGGTTCCCACTGTGAAGCATGGAGGAGGAGGTGTGATGGTGTGGGGGTGTTTTGCTGGTGACACTGTTGGGGATTTATTCAAAATTGAAGGCACACTGAACCAGCATGGCTACCACAGCATCCTGCAGCGACATGCCATCCCATCCGGTTTGCGTTTAGTTGGACGATCATTTATTTTTCAACAGGACAATGACCCCAAACACACCTCCAGGCTGTGTAAGGGCTATTTGACCAAGAAGGAGAGTGATGGAGTGCTGCGGCAGATGACCTGGCCTCCACAGTCACCGGACCTGAACCCAATGGAGATGGTTTGGGGTGAGCTGGACCGCAGAGTGAAGGCAAAGGGGCCAACAAGTGCTAAACACCTCTGGGAACTCCTTCAAGACTGTTGGAAAACCATTTCAGGTGACTACCTCTTGAAGCTCATGGAGAGAATGCCAAGAGTGTGCAAAGCAGTAATCAGAGCAAAGGGTGGCTATTTTGAAGAAACTAGAATATAAAACATGTTTTCAGTTATTTCACCTTTTTTTGTTAAGTACATAACTCCACATGTGTTCATTCATAGTTTTGATGCCTTCAGTGAGAATCTACAATGTAAATAGTCATGAAAATAAAGAAAACGCATTGAATGAGAAGGTGTGTCCAAACTTTTGGCCTGTACTGTATATATATATATATATATATATGTATGACATGTGACTAACTGCAAAAGGTAAGTACAAATTGTTCTTGTGTGATTTTGAAATGTTGAGACATATGCTGCCTTCACTTCAGACAAGGTCTTGTAAAGTTAGCTAGGGCTTGTTCGTCTGGCAAGGTGAGAAATGTTAGAGTTTACAAAAACAAATTTAGAAATGTTTCGACTCTGACTCAAATAAAATATCAAACCCTTTGTACTGATTCGGAACATTTTTAATCCCTTTTAAAATATAAACACATCTAAAAGTTAACGAAAGGAAAACACAGCATTTTATGGACTAATCAACAGAACAGAAAATGTTTCTCACCAATCATGCATCAACAAAGTATAAAACTAATTTTAACCAAAGAAATCAACAAAACACAGTGGCACATGAACACATTTTATTTAATCAATACATGTTTAAAAAAGACATCCAAGAAATGAATAAAACAGAAAATGTCATGGCACTTACATGAAACTAGATAATCCCAAAACAATCAAACATTAGGCTGCAATATGTAATCCAACATTTTACAAAAAAAGTCTAAAAAACACATTAAAGACAACACATGACTATCACAATAATAACCAACTTATTTTGACATATATTACATGTGACTAACTGCAGAAGGTAAGTACAAATTGTTGTTGTGTGATTCTGAAATGTTGAGACACGTGCTGCCTTCACTTGCAGCTGGTTTGGCCGTATTTTCAACATTTTCATTTCAGACTACCAGAACAGAAAACGTAACATTTTCCAGAAAAATGTTTCACATCAATGGTGCATCAACAATATATTTAAAGTATTTTTAATAGACAAGTCAAGAAAACACAGTGGCACATAAACATATTGTATCAAACCAAATGAATATAAAAAACATAAATAAAATCAACCTTACAAATTAATAAAACAGAAAATATGATGGCTCTTCACATCAAACCAAATAATCCCAAAACAAAAAAATAAAGTCATTAAACAAACATTACAGGAACAAACTCCATATTTTATAAAGTCCACAAAACACATTCAAAGAAACAATTAACAATCACAGTTTTTACTAAATACTAATGATATTTATGACATGTGACTAACTGCAGAAGGTAAGTACAAGTTGTTCTTGTGTGATTCTGAAATGTTGAGACACGTGCTGCCTTCACTTGCAGCTGGTTTGGTCGTATTTTCAACATTTTCATTTGAGACGTCCAAGTAACAAGAACACTGATGCTGAGCGACTGACACCAAAGAAAGAATTTAAAGGTAAGTTCAGCATGAACTTGGACATTTCACAAAGTGTCCACTTACAGAGTGATTTATGCCACCTCAGTGTGTGGTTCAAATGGACTGTTCTCATGAACACAGTCAACACAGTCCCACCTGTACCAGTGCACCAGTTTACCTTGATGTTTTGAGACTGTAGCACTGCAGTGATTGTACTCCTGAAGTAGTAGCTAGATGTATTTATCCAGGTGGTGTTAGCTAGGGAAACTGAACACTGAACTGAGGTAGTCAGGTGTTGAGTAGGTAGGAAGTAGTATGATAGTAAGACAGGAGAAATGATGTGGGTGTTTAGACAAGGTCTTGTAAAGTTAGCTTGGGCTTGTTAGTCTGACCTGGTGAGGAAAGTTAGCGTTAACATGAGCATGTAGCTTTGTTAGTGGGATAAATGTAGATAGCTAGGTTTAGTTTGTGATCTAGCACGTTGCATTTACCAGAGAAAATAAGACTATTTCATTATCACCAGATAATAGATGTGATAATTACCAGAAAACTGTTAATTATGAGATATGAGGTCATAAATATGAGATATGAAGTGTCATTGGCTTGTTGTGGGATAAATTTGTGTATCACTGGTCTCACTTTATAGTTTTCCTTGTTTCTGGATGTTGGCGGACTTCCAATGTTGGTTAAGTTACTTTGAATGTCACACATTACATATTGTTCATTACAAATCCAGTGGTGGGCACATGTGTTTTATGTTCTGTGAAACACACAGATCGACTCCACACTGCTGGAGGAGACTCCCTCTCCACTGTCGTCCTCCTGTTGGGCCTCACAGCATCATACTTTACTAAACTTCTGCTGTACAGGAAACAAACTAAAGACACATATTTGTGTGTGAGAACTGGTCTCAGACTGGATACCAGTATGAAAATTCACTGCCACACTTTAAATCCAGGCTGAAAACTCACCTGTTCAGGCTTTCCTTCTCTCTTTGAGTGGGTAGATGTTTTGTTTATGTTTGTTTTGTTTGCTTTTTAAACTGATATTTGTTCGTTTGTTTGTTGTAAAATGTTTAATTATCTTGTACTTTGTATTTTATTGTATTTTACCTTGTATTTTACACTGTAAGACGACCTTGAGTGTCATGAAAGGCGCCCAGAAATAGAATGTATCATTATCGTTATTATTATTATTATTATTATTATTATTATTATTATTATTATTAAAATCATCTGATCCACTGGTCAAACTGTAAACAGGGCTAACAGAAAAACTTGATTATGTGACAGAGACTCAGTCAGACTTGGACTCTTCACTGTCAAACTATAGACAACACACTGACAGATATTTCAGTAAAGCATCGCCTCTTCCTGTACGCAGATATACGGTCCACCTGAACATGGATCTGCTGTTGCTGTTGCTGCTGTGGAGCTCAGGTAGGATTCTGCTTAAAGATGATGTGTTATTATTAATATTTGTATTGAACCTTTAGATCAGAGAACAAACTGCTCACACACGCCAACATCAAGTTTTATTCTGTTCTTCTTTCAGTCAGTTATTAATTTATTATCCAACATCCAATCAGTGTGTTTATATTCAGTGACTATCTCAGATGGACCAATCGGTTCATGTACAGGCCTCACTTAAACAGTCAGTGGGACTGAAAGGGTTAATGCTGCTAAACAGATTCACAGCTTCAGATCATTTCAAAATAAAAGCAGTAGAATCAGAGTTGATATGAATAAAGGAAGCAGCAGAGCTAATGAAGGGCTAATTAAAGTCAAACAACAGGAGCGTGTGGAAACATGAGTGTCAGTGACCTGAGTGAGACACAGACAGTTACAGTGATAGAAACACTCAAATATCATCCTGCACCATTTCTGGCCATCATTTTCCTGCTCAAAGTTTGAGGGTCGATGTTTGAATTCAGACGTTAGAAGGAATCCAACAGGAAGTGACAGCTCTGAGCTTCCTGCAGAGATTCACATCAACTGAATATCTTTACAAAACAAGGCATTTAAAGACGTCACCTTGGACTGTGACAAACTGTGCTGCACATGTTTACTGATGTTTTATAGACTCAGTGATTGATTACTGAAAAACATCATCATAGATTCATCAATAATCAATATAATGGTTATTCACTGCTGAAATTCAGTCTCCTCTGAATGACTCTGCTGATGTTAACACGTCTACAGGAAATAACAACAAGACTCTGACCACATTAAGCTCATAGGAACATCTCAGCCTGGTTGTCATGGTAACAGAGGCCGCAGTCCTGTTACCTGTAATTTTTTAACAGCTTCTTATCTAATGATCAGTTTATCAGTTTCACAGAAATGCAGTTCAGAGAAGTGAGGCCGCTCTCTGCTCCCCGCCTTTACATGCTCGCAGTCTTCACTTAGCAACAGTTGTCATGACGCTGATGTGCAGATTGGATACTTTCACACAGACACACTGAGAGAAGCCCAATAGAGACAGAGTGCATTTAACTCCCGCCCCCACCATTGACTTTGTATTACCTGAAGGTGCCTTCTTGTCTTTAACGTCTAGCAAACACAAACTACCTAAAAGCTGCTCTGTGGTGGGATGCACTACAACACTGTAAAGAATTCATAACTAAGTTTTCACAAACTGCCCAACCAAAAAACTGAGCTTTAAAACAATAAGACGTGAGGCATGAGCAGGAGGACATGAGGAAACTGTGGGATCCTGACACTCAGTATGCAGACATGCAGCCAGCATTTTGCTAATTTGGCCAGACAAACTGTACAGGTTGAAGCTAACTAAGCTATGTAATGCCTGGTTTTGATCTTTGGTATCTTAATGGGGATTTTACCTTGTGATTCAATAAAATAGTTGAAAACATCAAAGTATGTCACCACTGACCGTTCAGTGGGATCTTTTCTACAAGATAAGCAACAGAAGAAGAAGAGACACTGAGGTAAACCCACAATGTTGTAATTGTAACTTTTCTTTTCTGTATCTCAGTATGAAAACTGTCTGATCCACTGGTCCAATTGTGTAACTGGCCAATAGAAAAACCCGATCATGTGACTGAGAGCCTGTTTACACCTGGTAGTAACATGTGTCTTGGACGATCCAATCACAAGTGGCCAGCGTTAAATACAAGTTTAAACAACCAACAAAATGCATTGCGATGTGATGACTCAAATCACTTGCTGAGGCAGCCTGGGACACATTTGACCACACATATATTGTAGTGTAGTGTGACCTTCCATCATGCAGCTAACATGACTCGTGAGAAGCTAGCAAGAGCGTGGACGTAGTAACTGTATGCAGCGTCCTCTGAACTCCACAATTTATGAAAATACAAGTGACTCCATAAGCTTTTGAAAACTGATGAAATACAATAATAAGAACGACACAATATGATAAACTGGTTTTGAAAATGTTTGAATATAGCAAACAAAAAAATCACAAGATATGGAAAATGACCTGGATCCAGAAAATAATTTATTCAACAATACTAATTACAATTGCTGCTACTACACAGTTGGAGCATTTAACATGACAATTAAGTCAGATGATGGAATATCAGTTATCCACTTTAACAGCTGAAGTCTTTACACCAACTTTCAGAGCATGAAATATTATTCAAGTCAATTCAAGAAGCCATTCAGTATAAAAGCCATATCAGAGACTTGGATCAGTCCTGAGACAGTTGTGAACAGTTGAGATAAATAGATATGAATTAAACTATATGAACATGAAGAACAAGAATGGAGGGGCGTGGCTTTGTATGTCAATAAAAACATCAAATATCAGAGGCCTGCATTACAAAGCCAGTTCAACTTACCCAGGATATCTTTTGCTTATCTGGTTTGACTAACTTGTCACGTCGGCCATCCAATAACTGGTACTACAAAGCTGGTTATCAACTAGTTCGGTCAACTCTGGGTTTTCCTATCAGCCACGAGCACGTTCATGTGAAAGAGGCAGGGCTGTTAATGACTCGCGACATCATCAGAACCATCAGTGAAGTAGGCTGCTTCATATGTTATGATAAGAAACAGTACCCAAAGTGTTTGTGACTGTGAGACAGTAAAATGTCCGTGGCATGGGATATAAATGATCATCTGTAATCTCATAACAGACAACGCAGAAACATTAAAAATACTTTGTAAAATTTCACCTTCAGCCGAGACTTAAATTACATGCAGGTATCACTGAGCTGAGACATCACTGCTATTTAGTTGGATGATCATGAATGTCACATAAAACAATTTAAAACTGTTTCTGCTACTGCGGTGAAGGGTGGAAAAGTAGCCTAGTTAATGACTGATGAGGTCTATCTGACCCAGATGTCGCATTTATAATAACAGGAGCTGATTAACAGTGTGTGGATTATTTTAGTAATAAAATATGATCTGTCTTTATCCTAGTTCTCATCACACAGGTGTCTCATGGTATTCTGAGCTGCACTGATGAATCAGAGTGTTAAAAATCAACCCTTTCACTACAACTAAAATAAACTTTGCATCAGTTAAAATCCTGTTAAAATCATGTGTTTAGTGTGTAAACCATTTCTGTGTTTGTTCCAAGCTCTCTTTTAAAACCAGTGAAAATAATGAAATGATTCTACTGACCTGTAACAGTATATAGGCTGAGGTCGGCGTGTTGACGGGCTGTGGTCACATACTGTAAAGTCAACCTGCTCTGAAGCTGGTTAGCTGTTCAGCATCTGTTACCATGGTGATTTATCTCGATAAAAAAGAGAACCAGCTTCTTATTACTATAGACCCAGAGTTAACTCCAAAGTTACCACGCGAACTTCAAATCTTGCTTCTTAGTACAGGCCTCAGGCAGTGGAGAGCATGTCACCATCAGTTGATAATGTATTAGAATGTACCACAGTAGAAATCTGCACAGAAAAAAAAAGAAAAATGTAGTGGTGAGCTGTTTATATGGAGCACTGGGATCAAAAATGGAAATATTCAAGAACCGGGTGGAGGAAACATTTAGTAAAAAAAAAAAAAAGTCCATGAAGTTATGTTCATCTGTAGGGACGACAACAGAGATCTGCTAAATCCATTTGCATAATATGAAAAAGTTTATCAATACAATGTAGAACACAAGCCTATACCCCAAAATCACTACACCTAGCAGTTTTTTTTTGATTGTCTAAAAACCAGGGCCCATGTTCACAAAGATTCTCAGAGTCCTCTCAGAGAGCTCCTAACTTAGCCTAAAAATTCATAGCAAGAAATCTTAGCTTAAGAATGATTCAGGAAGTTTCTGAGAGCAACTCTGAGCAAGGAGGGGACAGAAACTTTTATCTTAGTGAGGAGGTGTGGTTGACCCTGCTGCTAGGTATGACGCAGTCTTCTAAAAGCTCTGATTGGTTGTTACAAAAAGGAAAAAATAAAATTAAAACAAATGCACTCCTAGTGATGAATTAACAGTGAAATCAACTGATAATAGAACTTAAGAAATGTGTAATCATGAAAATAATTTTATGTCATGATGATGAAACTCAGCAAAATTAAATTAATTGTTACACAAATTCAAAACGTACCTCATTCGCATGCCGATTATTATATTGATTTATTACACAGCTCTATTAAATGCTGTATTCTGATTGGTCAGTCGCGGCATTCAGTGGTCTGATATTACTGTGTAATGACCGCTGCTAGTAGCAACGATCATTACACAGTTGCTATGTAGTCCAGCATTGCTAGGGATGCTGCCCTGCAGCACTGCAGCTGTTAAACAACTTCAGAGGGAAAAAACAAACAGAAGTGGCTGATTTTAACATTTCTTTTAACTTATTTGGAGAGTAGCTACAAGGATTCTGAGGAATGGGATGCCGCTACTATACTGACGGACTTTCTCTGCCAAAAACAAAAGAACACGGATTTGAATACACACTCGGCAGTCATGCTTAATGACATTTTAGGCGAGTTTTATGCCTCGGTTCAGTCCACTAAACCTGGGTGAGTACAAAACTTTCACCAAAAGTTGTCAAATCCGGTCGGTTTTAATGCACTTCGCGGAGGCAGACAACATTATTTATTTAACTGATAATTAGCCGTGTAATAAGCGGGATAATGTATAATGAGCCAGTGAATACTGGGAAAATTTCTCCCGACAGGGGAATAGAAGGGAATGAAACCCCTTAAATATAGATATTTGATATCTATATTGATCCGCCCCCCTCTCCCCTACAGATTCGAGGTTGCTGGACAGCGGCATGCTGGAGACTGATTTGTTTGCCCATGGGCAGCTGCCGTGGCAGGGCCGCGTTGCTGCATCCTTGATCTTCGGTTTTCTAGCGGACCGTTCGAGCAAGTCCGGCTTCTCTGCTGCTAACGCTGCTGCCGGGATACAGCTGAGGAGGAGCTAGCTGCTAATGCTATGTACCGGGACACTGCTAACGCTGCTTGCCGTGCTGCTGTAGCTCAGTCGTAACTGTAACTGGAGCTGAGACTCTACTGACTGCGTGACTGGTAGACAGTCTCTGTGACATATTAGGATGATTTTATGACTATTTGCTTTAGATTTTATACATATAGCTCCTTTAATGGTGGACGCAGACTCAGCTGTCAGCTATTACTGCGATTGCTGGCCTCCTTGTAAAAAGCGGTTTGATTTGGCAGAATGACCACAACAACAAACGAAATGGAGAAAAAAGAACAAGAAAGCTGAACTGGACAGCTTGTGGAGGAGAACAACAGAGTTTTAAATCATTTTATATTACATCTCATTTATCAATTTCACCAAAAACAATTGTTAGCACAAACTAATTAATCAGCATGACACAAGTGAAAAACTAAGTCTTAAAAATCTAATAACTAATTTCAGGTGGAGGGAGGGTAATATAGTTTCTGCCTGTCACTGTGGGAGGCTCGAGGATAAATATTTGTAGCAAGGAAAGGACACACCGCAGCAACCCCTCCTCTGATTAGTAAAGAACAGTCTCTAACTGTAACCATCACAGTTAAATGCCTGACCTTTACTTGAACCCTCAAACAGGCTGCTGAAGAAGTGAGGACCGACCAAATTGTCCTCACTTCTCAAAATGTCCTCGCTCTGTTGCCAAATGCAGTCAATCCTCACTATGTATTGTGGACAAGTATGTGAACACACACACACACATAAAGACACACACACATAAGTTCACACACATACAAACAAACATACGCACACAAACACACATTTACACACACATAAGTTCACACACATACAAACAAACATACGCACACAAACACACATTTACACACACATGTACACACAAATATCTTCTGGTACATTGAGAGCAAGTCTGCCGGAGTCAAATTCCTTCTATATACACACATACTTGGCGAATAAAGCTGATTCTGATTCTGATTCTGATGTACACTCACACGCACACATACACAAACATACACACACGTAAAGACACATACATAAAAAAACACGCACACAACTCACGCACATGTATATACACATATACAAATATAAACACACACACACACATATACAAACACATACACACACACACACACACACACACACAAATACACACACATGTTTATTCCTGCCTGGCCCCCCCTGCTGCATGTCATCCCCTCCTGTCTCTTTAAGAAAAAAGTAGCTGTAGGGAGGTACAGAGAGGCAGGATGTGACAGATATATTTCAGTAAAGCTCCACCTCTTCCTGTGCGCAGATACACACTGAGGACATAACGTGATGATCAGAGTAGACAGCGGACACACAGGAAGACAGACGGACGGGCAGAGAGACGGTCCACCTGAACATGGATCACCTGTCGGTACTGGTGCTGGTGCTGGTGCTGTGGAGCTCAGGTAGGACTCTTAAAGATGATGTGTTATTATTAATATTTGTACTGAACCTTTAAATCAGAGAACAAACTGATCACACACACCAACATCAAGTTTTATTCTGTTCTTCTTTCAGTCGGTTATTAATCTATTATCCAACATCCAATCAGTGTGTTTATATTCAGTGACTATCTCAGATGGACCAATCGGTTCATGTACAGGCCTCACTTAAACAGTCAGTGGGACTGCCCGAAATAAGAAGAACACACTGGCTGCACAAATCTGATTTTATCAGTTTCACAGAAATGAACTTCAGAGAAGTGTGACGATCATCTTCCCTGGACAAAAACTTTATTTAGTTTTTGAATCTATTTTTAGTCCAGTTTTATTTCTGCAACATCAAATCAATTTTATAAATTAGTATAACTGAGTAATGATCTGTCTGTGCAGTGGTTCTTATCAGTAGTGGGGGAGTCCGCCATAGATTCAGACTCAGGACAGATGTGTCGGAAACGATGCTGCGTGTGATGCAACATCTGATTGGTATCAGCCTCGATGTTTCCTGTTGACTCTCCTGCAGCCTGATCAGAGCTGCTGAAAGTTACGCAACATTTCTTGTTGCTGTTGCTTCACATTAAAACACCTCAACTGGACAAACACAGGGGGGCTTTTATTGTGAAGCAGACACAGGAAGCTTCGCAGAGCTTGAATCACAGTTAACACAGTGACACCTGGTGGATGAAACACCACAACACAACCACCATTTTAATAGTTTGTTTCATGTGTGCAGTAAGAAGTACACACACATACACATATACACAGACACACATGCACACACACGCACACCTTCACACACACATGCACACACACACTTACACTCACACATAAACACACAAACATAAACACACACACACATTCTTGTACTTCTGTCCTTGTGAGGACCCTAATTGGCATGCTGCATTCCTTAAAGGGGATTTATGGTTGTGTGTTGACCCTACACATGTCGCCTATGCCGTTGTGAGCATTTTTACTTCTGCTGTGGTGTGTCTGTGTCACTCTGCAGTTACACCTCCAAAACACTAGTCGGCAGCGGAGGTTTCTGTGAAGTGCTGTCAAGTTTCATTGATTCAAAACACATATTAAACACACATTAAACACACAGTCAAAATGCATTAAACACACACATTAAACACGCATTAAATATACATTAAACATGGCTTAATAGAGACAGTTTCAAACACAAATCAGCTTCACTATAACTCGCAGCATTCACAGACAAACACTTGTCTTTATCTGGACACACAAATACAACATGCTAACGTTATTAGCACAAGTCTATGGCATTTTACATTGTATAAATTAGCCTAGCAGCTAGCAGAGATTTCCTCTACTCATATGAAGCCAGGGACAACGGCAGCATTTAACAAAGATAACGTTACAAAATTCAGCTCCATTACAGCTCACAAGGTTCACTGACAAAACAGCTGTCTTATACTGAGCAGGTTTTCAAAACAAATACAACATGCTAACATTATTAGCACAAGCCTATGGCATTTTACATTGTATAAATTAGCCTAGCGACGAGCAGAGATTTCCTCTGCTCATATGAAGCCAGGATAAATCACACACAGTGTGTGGAGGCTTTACAGAGACAGACAGAAGGTCTGCATCACTGCGACGTGGAGTTACATTTCTGGGGAGGTGCATGTTATATTTCATTAAAATCACTTTATTTTACATCAAAAACTAAGTCTTAAAAATCTAATAACTAATTTCAGGTGGAGGGAGGGTAATATAGTTTCTTCCTGTCACTGTGGGAGGCTCGAGAATAAATATTTGTAGCTTCAGGAAAGGACACACCACAGCCACCCCTCCTCTGATTAGCAAAGAACAGTCCCTAACTGTAACCATCACAGTTAAATGCCTGACCTTTACTTGAACCCTGAAAACAAGTCTGAACCCTCAAACAGGCCGCTGAAGAAGTGAGGACCGACCAAATTGTCCTCACTTCTCAAAATGTCCTCGCTCTGGTGCCAAATGCAGTCAATCCTCACTATGTATTGTGGACAAGTATGTGAACACACACACACACACACACACACACACACAAATACAAACACACACACATGCACACACACACAAACACACACAAATACAAACACACACACACGCACACACACACAAACACACACAAATACAAACACACACACAAACACACACAAATACAAACACACACACACACACACACACACACATACACACATCACATGTTGTAGTAGCTCAGTCCATAGGGACTTGGGTTGGGAACCAGAGGGTCACCTGTTCAAGTCCCCGTCCGGACCAAAAATATGGAGTGTGGACTGGTAGCTAGAGAGGTGCCAGTTCACCTCCTGGGCACTGCAGCAACACTGCCGAGGTGCCCTTGAGCCAGGCACCGGGGTTCAGTCACTCTGACATCTCTCCACTTAGTGAATGTATAGGTCCCGTTTGTGCATGTGTGTGTTTGGACCTGTGTGTTAATGACACCAGAGTGAAAAAAATGTATTTCCCCTCGGAGGAAATCAGAAGATTGATGGTTCGATCCCCAGCTCATCCAGTCCACAATTCGAAGAATCCTTCGGCAAGTCACTGAACCTCCAAATTGCCCCTGATGGCTGTTCCCTCAGTGTGTGAGAGGGTGTGAATGGTTACTGAGTGGCAGGTGGCACCATGTATGGTAGCCTCAGCCATAAGTGTGTGAATGGATCAATTTGACATAGTGTAAGAGCACTTGTGAGTGTTTGAAGGACTAGAAAGGCGCTATGCAAGAGCAGTCCATTCACCATTAAAAATTACATCATGATGACATTTACACAGCAGGGGAAAACGTGTGTTACAACTGTAACATGTTTCATTTCAGGGGACTCTCCCCGACACCGAGTTTCAGGTAATATCAGGTGATAGCATACATTCCTTTGACGTCCTCCATTGTTAGGAAGCTAACGTTAACTGACATGAATATTTCTCATCTGAAATAGCCTATTTGTCATATTCATGTGTTGTCACTTAAATCACAAATCCCAGTACTGAACAAGAGGAAGCCCAAGGGTCCTCTACCAGAGGCCTGGGAGTTTGTGGGTTCTGTGCAGGATCTTAGCTGTTCCCAGGGCTACACTCTTTTGGACAGAGACCTCAGATGTTATACCTGGAATCTGCTGAGGCCACTCTCCCAGTTTGGGGGTCACAGTCCTCCACTGTTGCCTTTACTCCCCACATCTTTTTCTCACTCCTCTTTCAGCCCTTGGTATTTGTTGAGCTTCTCATGTACTGTCTTCCTGATGTTGTCGCGTGGGATTGCTAGATCACTAATGCTTTCTACATTGTTTTTCGCTCAACACGATAGTTTGTCAGTTAGCCATCCCCAGTTTGTCAGTCTGGATCTGGAATACCCACAGTATCTTAGCTCGGTCATTCTCTACCACCTTAGGAGGTGTCTTCCATTGTGACCTTGGCACTTCCAGCCCATACTCAGTGCAGATCTTCCTGTGCACTATCCCAGCCACTCGGTTATGGTGTTCTGTGTACGTTCTTCCTGCCTGCATCTTACACCCTTCTGTTATGTGCTGAACTGTCTCAGGAGTATCACTGCACAGCCTGCACCTGGGGTCCTCTCTGCTGTGGTAGATCCCTGCTTCTATTGTTGATCTGGCACTAAGTGCTGTTTACTGTGCTGCCATGATTAGTGCCTCTGTGTTGTCTTTCAGTCCGGCCTTTCCCAGCCACTGACAGGATTTCTTAATGTTGGTCACTTCTTCAATCTTTTGGTGGTACATGCCATGCAGGAGCTTGTCCTTCCATGATGGTTTGTCATCTTCTTCTGCTGCCTAAGGTATTCAGTCAGCAGCTCATCTTTGGGGGGCATCTTACTGATGTATTCCTGGATCTTGGTTCAATCAATCAATCAATCAATCAATCAATCAATTTTATTTAAAAAAGCCCAATATCACAAATCACAGTTTGCCTCACAGGGCTTTACAGCATGCGACATCCCTCTGTCCTTAGGACCCTCACAGCTGATCAGGAAAAACTCCTCAAAAAACCCTTTAATGAGGAAAAAACGGTAGAAACCTCAGGAAGAGCAACTGAGGAGGGATCCCTCTTCCAGGACGGCCAGACGTGCAATAGATGTCGTACAGAACAGATCAGCATAATAAATTAACAGTAATCCGTATGACACAATGAGACAGAGAGAGAGAGAGAGAGAGAGAGAGAGAGATCCAGGACTGACGGTAATGTGTTTCGTCCTGGACAGTGGCTCTGACGCTAACCAGTCCTCAGCCTCCCTTGTTCCTCTCAGTGTACAGTCTCAGGGGGCTGGAGTTGGGGTTAAACCCTCCATGCATTGTGAGAAGCTTCCTTGTCTTGATATCCGCGGCCTCTAGCTCCTCCTTTGGCCAGCTTATTATACCAGTACGGTATTTGATGACTGACAGGGTGTATGTGTTGATGGCTCGGACCTTGTTCTTTCCATTCACCTGACTTTTCAGGACATGTCTTACTCTGGATCGGTATAAATTTCTGGAATTTCTCAATTATGGGATCAATAAAGGTGTATCTTATCTTTGGCTGTGGCTGACTTTCTCGCGGCCTCCTTGTTGTTCCCATTTGCCTGTGGGATCCCAAGGTATTTGTAGCTGGCCGGATCATCTGCAGTGCTTCCTTCTGAAAGTTCAACCCCCTTGGTTCTGATTGTCTTCCTTCTCTTGGACACCATTCAACTACACTGATCTAGTTCGCTTCACATTCCAATGTCCTTGCTGTAGATCCTCGTGAGGTGGATCAGTGAGTTGATGTATTGCTCACTCCTGGCATACAGCTTGATGTCATCCATGTAGAGGAGGTGAGTGACAGTTGCTTCACTTCAGAACCAGTATCTGTAGCCACTCTTTGTGATGAGTTGGCTGAGGGGGTTCAGGCCTGTGCAGAACAGTGGCAGGGACAGGGCATCACCTTGGTATATGCTGCACCTGATGGTAACTTTTCCACAGCTCCATTATGGATGGATGGATGGATGGATGGATGGATGGATGGAACTCATTCTACCTAACAATTAGTTTCAAGTTATTTATTATCATACGAAAAACAACTGCAGTGAAGCATTGAAAACCTTCTCAGGCTCCCTCAAACAATGCTCATTAAATAATTACAAAATCTAGAATAAACTAATAGATATTTAACTTTAAGTATTTCCCCAAACTCTTTTATTGTTGCTGTTCCAACATGTTTAAATGTGTTGTTTTAATCTGTAATGTGTGCAGAGACTTTTGTGATGCTGCACTATGAATAAACTGAACTGAATCATATTTCCTAAAATGTTGAACTATTCCTTTAACTCTATATGTGTGTATTCATGTGTTCATCTCACCTGTAGTAAACTGAGTGAGTTCACTGAGGTGTTTGTGTTCACAGCTGTGCTCCAATCAAACTGCTTTATACTGATGTTTATCTTTTGATTTCCTCCTCAGGACTCCAGGCTGAAGGAGAACACAACTCAACAGGTACACACAGAAAGGAAAGACAAATAAAGAACCTTTAATGCAGAATCAGTAGTCAAGTTTTAGTTTAAAATATATTTAATTTATTTTACTGATGACTCTCTGCTTTATGTTCAGAGCCTGGTGATGTCAGATTGGTGGGAGGAGACAGTCGCTGTGCAGGAATACTGGAGCTGAAACTAGAGGGAGAATGGACACCAGTGACTGATGTTCCATATATTTCCCGTGGAGAACCACTGTCCTATCCCTGGACCCTGAAGGAAGCAACTGCTGCCTGCACAGAGCTGGACTGTGGCTCTGCTGTCGCTATAGGACGGAAAGAGGTCTCCTCAAGCATGGATGTGTTGAAGACCAAGTCTGACTGTGTTCACTCTGGATCTCCTCTGACAGAGTGTGCATCATCAGCCTCCTCTTCCTACATCCTGAATCTCACCTGCTCAGGTAAGCCCATCAGTGACATTATGTATGACATCATCTATGACAGTAATGTCCCCAGGTTGACTCACACATGTTCTGCTGTGTCCGTAAATGCACCAAGATATATATCTGTACATACAACAGTTCACTCCAACCAAGCGGTTTGATTGGACAGGAGGCACATCATGAGTGCTGATATACAATAGAACAGCATGGTCCTCCGATGAAGATGAAGGGAAGGAAAGATGCCTGCATGCTTCACTGCAAATATCCAAGTGTCCTCATATGACATCAGAAGATGTCACAGCACTACTGTCTGATTGGCTGCTAACTCTTCAGCATCACACAAATGCCACCAAAGTGATTGTCAGCAGACTCTTATTCTTATTTCACTGGTCACACAATAAATGGAAACATTCAGATTAATGTGCATGATACACAGTTGCTGGCTTGTGGTAACTTGTAGACTTACACAGAGTAGCGAGCTAGTGCACAGGAATGTTTATGTGTTGCTTAGCAACAGTCCAGTCCTGGTCCAGTTGCAGAACTATTTGTGCTGGCGGACAAATTATAATCTGTTGTCAGTTTTTACTTTTAACTTACAAAAAGTTCTTGTAGCACTGTTTTATAAAAGCAATATGACACGAGAGGGAGTGCTGTTGCTCTGAATATCAGCACGGCTGTAATCATCTGCGGCTGAATCAGAGCTGTGCTGATATTCGGAATAATAACGCTCCCTCTTGTGTCGTGTACCTTAAGTATATGAAGCATAAATGTGGGCTGTTTCAGGAGTCCCTCTGGCCAACCACTTGTGAAAAGGAAACAGATTTTTTAAACAGATTTCCACACTTGGTCACAGATCTCAGAAAAATAAGACAGTGAAAATGTTTTGACTTTTCTGTGTGGAGATGGGGGATACATTGCCCCCCAATCAGGCCCAATTCTAGACTGCTTCAAATTGGGGGTTGGCAGTAAGAGATGCTGGTTGATTATATGAATTTATCTTTCAAACCGTACACTGTCACATGAATGTTTTTGGTTTTATCCAAAGCTAAATGGGCATTATTTTTTAGGGTTTGAGGACATTTGGGGCTCAGAGTTGACCTCTTTAGGGGGGTCCATAGGGATCCTCCTCCGGGAAGAATTTTTTGATAAACAAGCTCTATTTTGATGCTTTTTTTATGTACTCTGGCACCTTATTTTCATTCAAAGTCACAGCTTTATCATTGGAGAGTTGAAATGTGTAAGTTGAAAAGTGACATTTATTCTTCAGATTTATTGTGAATTGTGATGTTTAAAACATTAGTGCCTCAGTGTGACTTTCCGAGTAGAATTACAATTGCTACCATTAAACCTTTATTGACTCAAGTACTGCAGTTAAGTACAATTTTAAATTACTTGTGCTTTTGTATTTCCATTTTCATACTGGTTTCATACTAATTCTACTCTTCATTTCAGAGGCAAAAATTCTACTTTTTTACTCCATTACTTCATTTATGTGACAGTTTTAGTTACTTTACAGATTCAGATTATTAATACAATGTATTAACCAACTAATAATTTACAATGTATTAGTATAGATTAAACCACCCAGTAGTAAGCCCACATTTAAAATGAGCTTCACCTTTAATATCAGCAACATTAATGCATCAATATTTATGATAAAATAATGTAATATTTATATATATATATATATATATATATATATATATATATATATATATATATATCCTTAAATGGGTGATTATACATAATGAGTAATTTTGCTTTTGGTAGTCTCTTATAAGTATATTTAGATTCTAATACTTTTTACTTATGCAGCCTCACCCCTAATATTCCAAAATGCTAAAAATGTCCAATCCGATATATTGATTTTAAAAAATCTAAATTGTTTTTTCATATAATTTTGTGCTTCAAATATTAAGCAAATTATGTGACATTACATAATGACTGTCACCGAGTCACGAGGTAAAAAGCTTTCAAAGTTTGCAGTGTGGTTGCCACAGAGATACATAACAGAGCCCATGGTCATGCAAGATTAAACATATCATGACACACTCCATTTAGAAAACAGAAAAATTCAATGACTGAGCTGTGCAAGAAAAAAAAATGCAAAAAAACAACAACAACAACAACAAAAAAACATAAAACAGGACCGAGGGGAAATGGGGGAATATCCCTACTAAATGTCCAGAGAACTTCAGTCTTCCTACTCCCCATGGCTAACAGCGAACAGATCAACTAATCACCATACTCACACCTAACCACAGAAATAACACAAGTCCCATTTTACGTATGGTGATATGATGTTTCTCTGCATGGGAAGCTGTAATAGAAAATGAAAGTAATAAATGACAGGATCATGCAAGTACTCACATAGTACCAGTCCAATTATCAAAGCATAACAAAAAAAGAGAAATTTGTCCAGTGTTATATATTTTAACTAAGTCCAAAAATGCTATGGCTCCCTCTGGTATATCAAACCTCTTCTCTGTACCATTGACTTTCATCTTAGGCATCACAGGATAAATCAGTGCATGGTCAATATTCATCTTCTTCAACTGTTCCCTCACGTCATGGAAGACCTTTTGTTTCTTGACCACGGCCACTGAATTATCACTAAAGAAAGAAATCCTTGGCCCAGTATGTGTGTGATGTCCCAGTTCTGCACCAAGACGGTGGGCTGCATTCATGACAAGTTGCTCAAGATCAGTCTGGAGTGATGCTTGTGACCAGGTTTTGGTGCAAGAGAATGGAGTGCATGGTCCGGTATTACCCTTCCCATTTTGCTTGTAATTTTGAGATAGTTAGGTAACCACTTCTTCATGTAGCTCATAGAATTCAATCCTTCTGTACCGTCAGGTAGACGAACCTTATGGCCACAAATGCTGTGTCAATTTTATCATCAATATCCTTTGTGATGTTGTTGGCCATTCCGTCCGTTGACTAGAAAATATTCAGGTCAGGGCTACTGCTACTGCTAGCATTTTCACATTCAGCCACTTCCACAGCATTAGCTTCTTCATTCCGCTCCACAATTTTGTTAGTAGTCTTGATTATTTTGTCCTTGGTTTAGATAATGTCAATAGGTATTTTGGAAAGGTAATTGTCAAGAGTGATTTTAGAGGGATTTCAGCTGCAAAGTATGATATTTTCACCAAGCAAATACATTAAGTAGTCGGATAACTGGACAACGTATTACCGATTGTAGTATTATGATGTACTACAGTTTAGCCTTTGCTCACCTGCTAGGGGTACAATCAGTGTCAAAGACTATACTGTCTCTATGTCATTACTTTCAAATGTATTAGGCTAAAAAGTGGAAAACTGGAATGTAATATGGGTGTTGGATGGGCTATATCACTGTCAGTGTCAATAGTATGTCGAGCCAGGTCTCACTCCGAAATCGTTGAAATCTGGCACTTGGGTGGTGACTTACGGTGTCAGAAACCCATGAAAAAGGTGTCCTTTAACATCAGCATGATACACAGTCGTTTGCTTTTTAGTGTAACAGCACCTGGCAGCGTCAGGGGAAACACTGCGGGACAAGGACAAAAGTTAAGGTGGCGAAAGTCTGGGTAAGGCGGGTGGGAGTGGTGGTGGATTTGTCCAACAAACTACTTCTTTCACCCGAGAGAGAGCGGTATTTGCATCCCACAAGATTCTAAAGTCCAACTCCATTCTTTTTTCCTAAACTCAACCACGAGTTTGTTGTTGAAGGAAAAAAAATCGTCACTTCACGGCATTGTACCAACACAGTGCTTTTATTTTGAAAGAGACTGTATGTAAACATTTAATTTCCTGTGAAAACAGAAGTATATCGCCGAAGAAGACAATGCATGTAACAGGCAGAAGTGTCCTAAAGCGTTAATAACCAACGCACCCAGGGTACCTTGCACGTTGTATGTGGACGTGGAAAACAAAAGTCAATATATGACGAGGTGGGAGTAAGAATATGTTGGTATGTCATGAACATGTAAACATCATTAAAACGTCGTAGTAGCCTATATATTATTAAAACAATGTCATAGTACAATATGTCATAAAAAACAAGTCAAACTGTCATAAGAAAGTCACAGTGTGTGCTAAAATGGCACACACTGATCAAAACCTTGAGAAGCTCTGATCTAAGATTACTGTTTCAAAATGCTCTAAAATGGATAGGGGGAAATTTCTCCTGAGAATGTTCCTAAGACAGACCAACAGACCAACCGACCTTCATTCATCCCCAAAGGGAAACTCAACTAATCTGATCAATTAACCCAACCCCCCTAATGGTTGGGTCACAGAAGATGTCAATTGAGTAGTGTTGAGTAGGTGATTATGGATTGTTGACAACCTGAGCAGAAGTAACAGAAAAAAGAAATCTGCAGATGATGATGTTAATGTTAGAAAACATGTTGAAAGTTTTGATAAATGGAATTGTTGTCAGTTTTGAATTGTTGTTTGATGACATCTTTTTATTTAGTGTCTGGTGTCTTTTATCTCTCTCTATTTTATCTTCTATTATCTCTCCAGACTCTGTCAGGCTGGTGCATGGGACCAGTCTGTGCTCAGGCAGACTGGAGGTGAAGTCTAACCAGAGGTGGTCCTCAGTGTGTGAAGCTGACTTTGACCAGCAGGATGCAGAGGTGGTCTGTAGGGAGCTTGGCTGTGGGGCTCCTTCAGTCCTCCAGGGGGCGCTCTATGGAGAAGTGGAGGCTCCAATGTGGACCAAAGAGTTCCAGTGTGGAGGCCATGAGTCTGCTCTCCTGGACTGTAGAAGCTCAGGCTCAGATAGAAACACCTGCTCACCTGGCAAAGCTGTTGGACTCACCTGCTCAGGTAGAAGAGGAGCTGCAGCTTTGATTTGGTTCATTTCTGTTCTGTTATCAGAGCCGGTACTGTAAATGTGAACTGTCAAAATTCCTGCGATCTCCCTGCCCCGGGGCCCCCATCTATAATGTCGTCCTTTTATATGATGTCAGAAGATGCTGTCTGCAAAGTGATTAACCGAACGAAGTCTACTATATTTGCTCCAGACCCTGTCCCAACCAAGCAGTTTAAATCCTGCTTACAGACCCTCAACCAACAAACAACATGTATTATAAACTCCTCACTTAATTCAGGCACATTTCCCACAGCGTTCAGACCTCAGTGGTAAAACCTCTTCTCAAAACAATCCAATCTAGAGCACTCAGACTTAAATAATTACAGACCGATTTCAAATCTACCTTTTCTTAGCAAAAATGTTTTAATCGACTAGTTCATCTTACTAACAGTGGCATTTTAGAAAGTTTCCAGGTTGGTTATTGAGCAAACCACAGCACAGAGACGGCCCGACTGAAGGTTGTAAACAATCTGAGAATTATTGTTGACGAGAACAATGTGACTGATCTTCTTCTGTTAGATTTAAGTGCAGCATTTAATAGACAGACTTACATAATGGGATGGTCTCTCTGACTGTTTTAGCTTGGTTTAGGTCTTATTTAACCGACAGTTTTGTGTCTGTCTGGGTGCTCATGTATCACAGACTCATAGCATTACATGTGGTGTTCCTCAAGGAAGCATTCTTGGACCACTTTTGTTCTCATTATCACTTGGAAATATTATTAACCATCACCACGTTAATCACCATTTTTATTCTGATGACACACTATTATACATCCCTGAATGCCTCAAATGCATTGGATGGTCTCATTGCCTGTCTTTCTGACATTAATGTTTGGATGGGTAAAAACTTTTTAAAGATAAATGAAGAAAAAACTTTCTTTCTTTTAATTGGTAAAAAAGCAGCAAGAGAAAAACTGCACTAACCACTTGGGATTGGTTTTAGACTCTGATTTAAATTTTAATTAATGTTTTAACCCAGAAAGATGCTGAAATACTCACTCACACTTTTATTACCAGCGGTTTAGACTATTGCAGTTCCCTTTTCACTGGACTACCCAAAGAGTCAAAAAGGAAACTATAGCTAGTCTAGGATGCTGCAGCCAGTGTGTTGGATATCAGAATGGCTGACGCTCTCTTGGAATTTTTAAACGTAAATTAAAGACCTGGGGCCTCATTTATAAAAGAGTGCTTAAGATTCATACTAAAAGTTGACCCAAAAGCGCCCAAAAGCTGAAAATGGCGTGCGCCAAAAAATAATCTGATTTATAAAACTGTGCGCACGCACATTTGCACGCAATGTTCTCTTTATAAATCACAGACCTCCTGGAGTTGTGCACACCCAGATCCGCCTCATATTCCGCCCTCTACACGCTCTAGTTCAACCATAAATGGTCATGCAAAACACCTCATGAATGCGATCTGCATATAGATAAGCCGGCATGCGAGTGTTCTCTCGTTTGAGTCACGGTAACAGGTGTGAGAAACAAACCAAAAAACGGAATTTCTCCGAGACTGAGCTAGAGACCCTTTAACGGGAGGTGGAGGACTGAAGAAAGATTTAGCTGAATAAATAAATATATTCCATGCAGTCGTGCCATCCTCTCCCCCTCCTGCGCTCACAGAGTGGACAATGAGACGTTAGAGGCAGTGCAGATTAAATAGGTATTTAGAAAGAATTTCAATTCAGGACTTGAGTTGGATTTTACAATGTTTTTATGAGACAATTATCACTCACTCCAAGTGCAAAATATGGCTGCTGGATTTAATTTCAATGATAACGTGGATCTAAGGTGGATATAGCGTGGCGTTAAATTTGTGTGAGACATCAATAAAACATCTGACTCCACTTCTCCACCTCGCCGTCTGCGTTGCCACTTCCCAGTGTCTCCAAAATGTGCGCACGCATGACTCAGAGTTTGCTTACAGGTGCGTACATTCTCCCGCTAAGTTTATTTTTATAAATCACAACCTGTGCGTGGTAAGTGGCGTACGCCACTTTCAAGCCCCGTTTTGTGCATAAGCAAGCTTTATAAATGAGGCCCCTGGCTTTTAAATCTGGCTTTTAATATGGAGTAACATTACAGTCTTGATTTTTAAGTTTTAACCATTAGATTTTACCTTTTTATCTCTCCTGTTGTTTTTTATTCTATTTTATTCATTTATTTTCTCTCTTTTTATTCTCTGGAGTTTTAACCATCTTTTGGTTAGTTTGTTCTGTTTTGGTTAGTTTGCTTTTTTCATATTGTATTGTCTTGTGTCTGTGTCATTGCAGTTTTGCCATGTGAAGCACTTTGGGCTGCATGTTTGTATGTAAGGTGCTATATAAAAAAAAAGTTGAGTTGAGTTTTTGTAATGAAACTCACTTTGTCCTTTTCCTGATGACTCTCTGGTTTCTGTTCAGAGTCTGTCAGGTTGGTGGGAGGAGACAGTCACTGTGCAGGAACACTGGAGGTCAAACATCAGGGAGAATGGAGACCAGTGGAGGACTCTGACTCTCCCTGGACCCTGAAGACAGCAGGTGTTGCCTGCAGAGATCTGGACTGTGGCTCTGTTGTTTCTGTAGGATGGAGAAAGGAGTCCTCAGCCAGACCTGTGTGGACGATCAGGTCTGAATGTGTTCACTCTGGATCTGCTCTGAGGGAGTGTGCAACACCAGATTCCTCTTCCTCTGTCCTGAATCTCACCTGCTCAGGTAAGCCCATCAGTGACATCATCAGTGACATCATCTATGACAGTAATGTCCCCAGGTTGACTCACACATGTTCCAGCTAGAATGGCAGCAGACTGTCTCCAGCAGCCATGATGGAGTCTGATGAGCTGCTGCCTCAGTAAATCAGGTGCAGCCATAAGAACCACTCCCAGATGAGGTAAATAATATTAATCATCTTGTTACAGTGTTCTGCTGAATAAAACTTGCATCCTGGCATTAATGTGGGTGCCACTTGATGCACTCCATCCACCCAATCATGTTTGCTGACCAAGTACAAGTACATACCCCCCCCCCCCATCCACCCAATCATGTTTGCTGACCAAGTACAAGTACATACCCCCCACCCCCACCCCCACCCCCCCCACCCCACCACCACCACCACCACCCTCTTGCCCTCACGTCAGCAGCACTCCGAAATGGCACAAGTCCCCCCTGCAAAAGAATGTGCCATGTTACTCCAAAAGAACTGCTCAGGAATGGCCCAAGGAACATGACAAAGAGGTCAAGGCCTCAACCTGACCTGGCCTCCAAATTCCCCAGATCACAATCTGATCAAGCATTTCTTGGCCATGCCCCTACCCCAGAGGTACCCCAAAGCCAGTGAGACTTCCTCAGATCCGTCTGTTGAATGATAGATGCAGGACCTCTGCGGTGTGTCCTTTGGTGTCTAGCATCAGGCCGTCGGTGGCAAAACCTTTGAGTCCTGTGTGTTTTGAGGTGGGGTACCAGCACGTCTCACTGATACTTGATCAGATTAGGATCTGGGGAATTTGGAGGCCAGGTCAATGCATTGAGCTATTTGTCACGTTCTTCGGGCCATTTCTGAACAGTTTATGTGGTGTGACATTGCACATTGTCCTGCTGCAGGAGACACTGCCATCGGGGACTGTCATTGTAATGAAAGGGGGTACTTGGTCAGCAATACTGCTTGGGTGCATGGAGCATCTCAGATAGCATTGACATGAATACCAGGCCCCATAGTCCCCTCGCAGAACATTGTATTATCACAAGATGAAGAAAGGAGGAAGCACAACTCCAAAATTTTTAAAACAATGGGTGCAAGTTGCAGAATGATTCCAAAAAAAACTTGTGGGCAACAGCATTCACAAAGGCCTAAGCCTTTTTCAGTGTATCAAACAGGATGTTTTGTGAGTGCTGTTGCCCACAAGTTTTTTTTATTATCACAAGATGATCAATGATGTTATTGTTACAAGTCAGTGGTTTTAGTGTTTTTGCTGATTGGTGCATATAAAACATACATGTGTGCTGCTTCAGGAGTCCCCTGGGCCAACCACCAACCAGCCTGAAAGGACTCCTTCTTCAGCTTGACAGCTTTCTGAGCCACTGGTTTCCAGCAGCAGGTTCTTTGGTTGCCACCATAACAGGCACCAATGACCTACTGGACACAACTTTGATCAGCTCAGCTCAGCCGGGGGCTCGTCAGTATCTCCACACCCACGTGGAGTCCTCCACCCTGGACAACTCCTTAAAAGGAGAGAGTCCAGCCCCTATCCCTTTGAGATTTTAGGGATCATTTTCTTAACAAATTTTTTTATTGTTGGTTACAGATCTTCTCAGAATAATCAGAAAGAGTGAGACCTTTTAACTTCTCTGTAGCATCACAGATGATGATGTTATTGTTTGAAAACATGTTAAAAGTGTTGAGAAATGGATAACGTATGTCAGAGAGTATGAAATGTAAATGTGATGTCAGACAGCTGCAGTCTGTGGTCTTATAAAGATGTGTTCTGTTGTTAATGATGAAGTGATGTTGGAATTGTTGTGAGTCCAGTTTGAATCAGTGAATTGTTGTTTGATGCCATCTTTTTATTTAGTGTCTGGTGTCTTTTATCTCTCTCTATTTTATCTTCTATTATCTCTCCAGACTCTGTCAGGCTGGTGGATGGGACCAGTCTGTGCTCAGGCAGACTGGAGGTGAAGTCTAACCAGAGGTGGTCCTCAGTGTGTGAAGCTGACTTTGACCAGCAGGATGCAGAGGTGGTCTGTAGGGAGCTTGGCTGTGGGGCTCCTTCAGTCCTCCAGGGGGCGCTCTATGGAGAAGTGGAGGCTCCAGTGTGGACCAAAGAGTTCCAGTGTGGAGGCCATGAGTCTGCTCTCCTGGACTGTAGAAGCTCAGGCTCAGATAGAAACACCTGCTCACCTGGCAAAGCTGTTGGACTCACCTGCTCAGGTAGAAGAGGAGCTGCAGCTTTGATTTGGTTCATTTCTCTTCTAATGAAACTCACTTTGTTCTTTTACTGATGACTCTCTGGTTTCTGTTCAGAGCCTTTCAGGTTGGTGGGAGGAGACAGTCACTGTGCAGGAACACTGGAGCTGAAACATCAGGGAGAATGGAGACCAATAACTGTCATTTACTCTCCCTGGACCCTGAAGGAAGCCGCTGCTGTCTGTGGACAGCTGGTCTGTGGCTCTGCTGTTTCTGTAAAACAGAAAGAGTTACCATTAAGCTCCATGTGGGGGATCAACTTTCAGTGTGTTAAGTCTGTACCTGCTCTGAGGGAGTGTGCAATATCAGACTTCTCTCGCGTTATCATGGATCTCACCTGCTCAGGTAAGCCCATCAGTGACATCATCTATGACAGTAATGTCCCCAGGTTGACTCACACATGTTCCAGCTAGAATGGCAGCAGACTGTCTCCAGCAGCCATGATGGAGTCTGATGAGCTGCTGCCTCAGTAAATCAGCTGCTGAATGCACCAAGATATATATCTGTATATATGAAACATACATGTGTGCTGCTTCAGGAGTCCCCTGGGCCAACCACCAACCAGCCTGAAAGGACTCCTTCTTCAGCTTGACAGCTTTCTGACCCACTGGTTTCCAGCAGCAGGTTCTTTGGTTGCCACCATAACAGGCACCAATGACCTACTGGACACAACTTTGATCAGCTCAGCTCAGCCGGGGGCTCGTCAGTATCTCCACACCCATGTGTCGTCCTTCACCCTGGACAACTCCTTAAAAGGAGAGAGTCCAGCCTCTATCCCTTTGAGATTTTAGGGATCATTTTCTAAACACATTTTTATTGTGGGTTACAGATCATCTCAGAAAAAACTGGACAGAGAAATGGATAACGTATGTTAGAGAGTATGAAATGTAAATGTGATGTCAGACAGCTGCAGTCTGTGGTCTTATAAAGACGTGTTCTGTTGTTAATGATGAAGTGATGTTGGAATTGTTGTGAGTCCAGTTTGAATCAGTGACTTGTTGTTTGATGCCATCTTTTTATTTAGTGTCTGGTGTCTTTTATCTCTCTCTATTTTATCTTCTATTATCTCTCCAGACTCTGTCAGGCTGGTGAATGGGACCAGTCTGTGCTCAGGCAGACTGGAGGTGAAGTCTAACCAGAGGTGGTCCTCAGTGTGTGAAGCTGACTTTGACCAGCAGGATGCAGAGGTGGTCTGTAGGGAGCTTGGCTGTGGGGCTCCTTCAGTCCTCCAGGGGGCGCTCTATGGAGAAGTGGAGGCTCCAATGTGGACCAAAGAGTTCCAGTGTGGAGGCCATGAGTCTGCTCTCCTGGACTGTAGAAGCTCAGGCTCAGATAGAAACACCTGCTCACCTGGCAAAGCTGTTGGACTCACCTGCTCAGGTAGAAGAGGAGCTGCAGCTCTGATTTGGTTCATTTCTCTTCTAATGAAACCCACTTTGTTCTTTTACTGATGACTCTCTGGTTTCTGTTCAGAGTCTGTCAGGTTGGTGGGAGGACACAGTCACTGTGCAGGAACAGTGGAGGTCAAACATCAGGGAGAATGGAGACCAGTGAATGGTTATTACTCTGACTGGACCCTGAAGACAGCAGGTGTTGCCTGCAGAGATCTGGACTGTGGCTCTGCTGTTTCTGTAGGAGAGAGAAAGGAGTCCTCAGCCAGACCTGCGTGGAGGATCGACTCTGACTGTGTTCACTCTGGATCTGCTCTGAGGGAGTGTGCAACATCATCTTCCTCTTCCTCCATCCTGAATCTCACCTGCTCAGGTAAGCCCATCAGTGACATCATCAGTGACATCATCTATGACAGTAATGTCCCCAGGTTGACTCACACATGTTCCAGCTAGAATGGCAGCAGACTGTCTCCAGCAGCCATGATGGAGTCTGATGAGCTGCTGCCTCAGTAAATCAGCTGCTGAATGCACCAAGATATATATCTGTATATATGAAACATACATGTGTGCTGCTTCAGGAGTCCCCTGGGCCAACCACCAACCAGCCTGAAAGGACTCCTTCTTCAGCTTGACAGCTTTCTAAGCCACTGGTTTCCAGCAGCAGGTTCTTTGGTTGCCACCATAACAGGCACCAATGACCTACTGGACACAGCTTTGATCAGCTCAGCTCAGCTCAGCCGGGGGCTCGTCAGTATCTCCACACCCACATGGCGTCCCCCTTTAAAGGAGAGAGTCCAGCCCCTATCCCTTTGAGATTTTAGGGATCATTTTCTAAACAAATTTTCATTGTGGCTTACAAATCATCTCTGAAAAAAATGGACAGAGAAATGGATAACGTATGTTAGAGAGTACTTGTACTCGTACTTGTCTCGTCGTCGTACTCGTTGTCCTCTGCTTATCCGGGTCCGGGTTGGGCGAACTCCCATGCCCCCTCCAGCACCCTGGTGAGGGTAAAGAGCTGGTCCAAGGTTCCGCGTCTGGGACGAAAACCACATTGCTCCTCCTCAATCTCAGGTTCAACTATCGACCAGACCCTCTTCTCCAGCACCCTGGAGTAGACCTTACCGGGTAGGCTGGGGAGTGTGATCCTCCAAGAACCGTCACCTTACCCTGGTGGAGGAGTTTGAGTGCCCTAATGACCCTAGGAGCTGTGTTGTCGGGGGCATTTTGCCCCTGGTAGGGTTTCCCATGGCAGATAGGTTCTGGGCGAAGGGTCAGACGAAGGACGGTTCAAAAGACCCTTCATGATGGAAAACAATGTGAGCTTGCGTACCCGGCCCGGAGGGTTACCAGGGCTCCACCCTGGAGCCAGGCCTGCGGTTGGGGACCGTGGGCGAGCTCCTGGTGGCCAGGCCTTCGCCCATGGGGTCCGGCCGGGCCCAGCCCGAACCTGCTACATGGGCTCGTCCCCCTGCAGGCCCACCACCTGCAGAGGGATCCAGAAGGGTTCGATGCAGTGTGGATCAGGCAGCAGACCAAGGCGGGGGCCTTGGCGGTCCGATCCTCGGCCACGGAAGTTGGCTCTTGGGACATATGTTAGAGAGTATGAAATGTAAATGTGATGTCAGACAGCTGCAGTCTGTGGGCTTATAAAGACGTGTTCTGTTGTTAATGATGAAGTGATGTTGGAATTGTTGTGAGTCCAGTTTGAATCAGTGAACTGTTGTTTGACGACATCTTTTTATTTAGTGTCTGGTGTCTTTTATCTCTCTCTCTATTTTATCTTCTATTATCTCTCCAGACTCTGTCAGGCTGGTGCATGGGACCAGTCTGTGCTCAGGCAGACTGGAGGTGAAGTCTAACCAGAGGTGGTCCTCAGTGTGTGAAGCTGACTTTGACCAGCAGGATGCAGAGGTGGTCTGTAGGGAGCTTGGCTGTGGGGCTCCTTCAGTCCTCCAGGGGGCGCTCTATGGAGAAGTGGAGGCTCCAATGTGGACCAAAGAGTTCCAGTGTGGAGGCAATGAGTCTGCTCTCCTGGACTGTAGAAGCTCAGGCTCAGATAGAAACACCTGCTCACCTGGCAAAGCTGTTGGACTCACCTGCTCAGGTAGAAGAGGAGCTGCAGCTTTGATTTGGTTCATTTCTCTTCTTCATTGAAACTCACTTTGTTCTTTTACTGATGACTCTCTGGTTTCTGTTCAGAACCTGTCAGGTTGGTGGGAGGAGACAGTCGCTGTGCAGGAACAGTGGAGGTCAAACATCAGGGAGAATGGAGACCTTTGATTAGCTATGACTGGACCCTGAAGACAGCAGGTGTTGTCTGCAGAGATCTGGACTGTGGCTTTGCTGTTTCTGTAGGACAGAAAGAGGATTTCTTAGGCAGCTCTGTGTGGACGATCATCTCCAACTGTATTGAGTCTGGATCTGCGCTGAGGGAGTGTGTAAAGTCAGATTTTTCTTTCTACACCTGGAATTTTCCCTGCTCAGGTAAGCCTATCAGTGACATCATCTATGACATCATCTATGACAGTGATGTTTCCGTTATGTTCCATTACAGTGACTGTCAGTGGAGTGAACTGGAGAGTTATCCAGGACAATGACATCCTAAACTGTAGAGAACTGGGCTTGTTTCTAAAAGTTCTCCATCCATCCATAGCCTGCTGAGCTTCACCTGACAGGACACACCTGTCTGTCTCTCTGTCTGTCTCTTTGTTTAGAGACGTGCTGCTTCAGCCAGTGGGTCCACACCATTACCACACGAGTGTACAATTGCAGTGCACCAGATGAATGTAGTCTACATACCATCAGACAGTTATCATAGCCAGTAGATACACCAGACTGACTGCTGAAGTCCAGCAGAGAGAGCGGCGTTTATGTCACCACGACCACATGACTCATACAAACACAAACAAGTGAAGGGAAATGAATAAGACTTACATAAAATCAAATTGTCAACATTACTGTCTATGCAGGCAACTATTTGTCACCTCAGGAAGCCACCCAGGGGCCTGTATCACGAAGCAGGATTAATGTCTCAGCGAGGTAACTTCAGGGTTAACCCTGGGTTTTCGGTCTCACGAAGCCGGTTCAGTTCTTATCGGGGTAGATCACCATGGTAACTTACTCTGAACGGCTATCCTGCTCCGGAGCAGGGTAAGTTCAGGGTTGAATCTGATCCTATAAAAAGCACCACCCACTGGCCAATCAGCTGTTGATGGCTGACAGAAATGCAGCCCAGTCATGACGGGAAGTTTAATTCATTTGATTGATTTTGATTTGAAAGTTTATTTTGAACATTAAAAAAGAAAAGAAAGCAACAACAACAGACAGTGAAAAGATTGTTCAAAAAGGAGTGGAAAGAAGTGGAACTTTCATCCCACCCCTTCATAAGAAAGAAACTGATCATTTGCGAACACTTAATAGCACCATTAATTAGTGCTAGACGTTAGACGATAATTGTAATACACGCAATTCATCTGTGCAGCATTGATTTCATGGGATTCAAGGGTGTGATCAGTGTCAGATGTACAGGTACAGGTACTGTAGCTACTTGAACCAGTGATGAGTCATTTAACCTACACATCATTTTATTTGCTGCCTTGTGTTGTCTTGATTTTTCCCTCTCTCCTCCTCTATTTCTTCTTTCCTCACCCGTTTTTTTCTTCTCTGTTATGTGATTTCATTGATGTTTTGACAGGGGAATTTCTTTGATAAGCTTTTAGTGGCTTCTAACCTCTCCGGCACTTTTCTTTTTTTAATCTTGTAAATGTTATACTGTCTGTTTTTAACATTATGTGCAAATAAACTAATCTAAACTAAAACTAAACATTATTCATCCCGTTATGTGTTGCCACGCGTGTTTCCTCCTCCTGCAGCTGCCACGGTGTTGGCCTTTTCTCTAATGTTGCTTTTCTCCTCCTCATATTTTAGTAGAATTAATCTCTGATCCTCACATGAGAAATACTTTTTTTTTTTTCCTCACATACGGCGCTCTGTGGGGACGCTCAGTGACGCTGCGCTTCTCTCATGATTGTGATTGGTCTGCTGCGTGCGCGTTCACAGCTCTTGATAAAGCAACCCTGGGTTGAGTTACCGAGTTGATATCCAGCGTCGTGATACCGATTATCCTGATTGCCATTGTTAGGGTTAGTCAACCCAGGATAGGTCTGGGTAACCCAGGAAAGGTTGATCTCGCTTCGTGATACAGGCCCCTGGCTTTTGACCTGTAGACCAACAGTGTTGTTTGTTTTGTCAGTTGACAGTTACGTGGTTGCTGCCGCTGGCTGACAGACTCCACTCCATTTACACAGCTTTCGTTTGTGTTTCTTTGAGTCATGTGGTCGTGGTGACATGAACGCTTAAACTTAGCAGTGGATGTGGCGTATCTACTGGCTACGATAACTGTCAAAAGGAGTGCAGACTCCACCTAATTGGCACATTGCAGGTGTACCACGACGTACTATTGGTGCTGACCCAGTATTTACTGACTTGCTTCTTCAGCCAATCATTTCTCTGTATTTACAGACCTGCTGCTTCAGCCAATCATCTCTCTGTATTTACTGACCTGCTGCTTCAGCCAATCATCTCTCTGTATTTACAGACCTGCTGCTTCAGCCAATCATCTCTCTGTATTTACAGACCTGCTGCTTCAGCCCAACATCTCTGCGTCCTCCTCCATGGACGGGGTCTCCGAGGCCCAGCAGCAGGGGTTTCAGGTGCTCAGAGGCTCCAACTTCACCATCAGCTGCTCCATCCAGCCACAGTACCCAGGAGGCTCCTTCCAGCTCACCTTCACCTCCTCCAACTCAGCACACAACTACACCCAACCAGCTGTCAATCACTCTGCCTACTTCCTGTTTCTTGAAGCAGAGCCCGCCCACCAAGGAAGCTACAGCTGTGTTTATCACCTCTATGTTTTCTCTCATAACTTCTCCTCTGAGAGCCGCCTGCTCTCCGTCACTGTCTCAGGTAAGCTGACTGTTTACATGCAGGTTTGGAGAAGATGATTGGTCCACACTGACTGAAAATGATCAGCTGACCACATGTTGTTTCTGGAATGACACTGTGACGACTGTCATTGTGTCACGTATGTCATATAGTAACCAAACTTATACAAAGTGTTTCAATGGCAACAGCAACGATTTACTGTAGGACTGAGCATGTTTGGTTACCAGTATAACTCTGGTTCTCTGACAACTCAGTGAGGTGTTACTATCATAGACATATATACGTAGATGCC
This sequence comes from Epinephelus fuscoguttatus, assembly GCF_011397635.1. Lineage (NCBI taxonomy): Eukaryota > Metazoa > Chordata > Actinopteri > Perciformes > Serranidae > Epinephelus > Epinephelus fuscoguttatus. The sequence continues at coordinate 39,903,841 of NC_064769.1, read as the reverse complement.
ACATCGAGCGCTGAGCTGTATGTTGCCGCCATATTGGATGTGGCAAGGCTGCGCCGTAAACTAATACAAGCGCCTTTCTACAAAGAAATTTACGTTAATGCCTCTCGTTTATTCATTCACACACACACTAATATACTTGGGAAACAGTTAGGCACCAAAAACAATGTATTTGATCTTCTCAGATGGCTAAGATAAGAACTTTATTGATCCCACACAGGAGTAATTCACCTTACATCAGCTATGTATATATATATATATATATATATATATATACTGCTCCCATTTTTAATGGGCTGAACTCAAAGATCTAAAACATTTTCTATATACACAAAAGACCTATTTCTCTCTTAAAGACCACTCTGAAATGTGTGTTACCAGTCCATGAATGGAGGGAAGAGTTGCTTTGTTGTGCAGCTGAGGATCACCTGTTGTGGATGAGTAAAGCTAAAAGAATAGTGGTTCCTGATGCAGTCCTTGCTGTGCAGTGTTCCAGTGGTGCAGAGGAAGCTGTTCTCTCTGTGTGTCCTTACAGAGTTAGCAGTAACCTCTAACAGGGCTTCGTTCTTCTTTGCTTGAACAAAATCACAGAAGCTCCAGCACATCGGTTGGGATCACTGGACTCCACAGATCCCAACAGACGTGCTGGAGCTTCTGTGATTGGTCACAGCTGAGGGTGATTCCCATAGTGAGACACTGAGCGAGGGTCAAAAGAGAACCAGACACTGAAGCTGTTTGTGGTTTGTTCTAGTTTACACCTGAGTACTGACTGTTTAATGTCACAGATACAGCTAGAGGCTTCACTGTATCGGCCTACTGTCTGGTAGGGAAACACCCACATGTCAGCCCACATAGAAAAGTCTCACTAAAGTCACCTCAGGTTTATTTCTACAGATTATTCTCACAGGACTTTATCATGTGAACAACGAAAGATGTAATGACTTTCTATGTGTTTGTTCAGATCCAACACCTTTCATCATCAGAGCCATCGTGCTGAGTCTGCCTTTGGTCACTGTCCTTTACTTCTACTGTAAGGTACTGGCATGTGTCTGTTGTTTAGACCTGTGACTGACATGAAGCACTCAGTCTGTGTTTACTGAAGTGAAGAGAGGAGTGATGCAGGAAGTCACGTGTGTGTGCTGTCATGTGTCTCCAGGCCAGCAGGGGGCAGAAGGTGGCCAGACAGGAGAACACTGAGCTGGATTATTATAACCTGGGTGTTGCTGCAGCTGAAGGAGAAGAAGAAGGAGCTCAGGGAGCAGAGTAGCACCTCCAAGGAGCTCACCTCACATCCACATGGGTTTTTATACGCATGTCAAAGTCACAATATAAAAAACAATCATATTTTAGCCCCCCCCCACACTCAAAACACAAATGATCAGAATAAATATATGGTCTGTCAGTCACAGTTAATAACCAATACTGACAGTAACTGCAGAAGGAAAAACTAAATAAATAAATAAACAGAAGAAACTGGTGGGTAGCGATCACACAGACTTTGTAAAATCAAGGCTGGCCTCAGATAATGTCGGTGGCTATTGCATCTCAAAGATGGAGCTCAGGGCCTGGCTTCTCCAGCTGCAGTCCTGTCATTTGATGCAATGAAGGCCTTTGACCATCTCGAGTGGCAGCTTTTGTGGTCAGTGCTTCATGTGATGGGCTTTGGCATTCCTTTCATTAACACTGTCAAGGTGCTGTATGATAATCCAACAGCTATGGTGCAGAATTTGCTCCCCTCCATTTCCTATCTGCAGAAGGTCGAGGCGGTGTTGCCCTTTGAGCCCACTGGTGTCCGCACTTTCGTTCAAGCTACTGGCACAGACTGTTTGTCACTCTCCACTGCTGTTGATCACACATCACCATATTTCGTTATACATGGATGACATGCTATTGTACATAAATAGTGCTAATTTGTGTGTATTCAGCAGATCCTGTCTATATTTGATCAACATGGGAATCTATTGGCCATATTACCACTGAGTCAGACAATGAACAGTGCCCTGTCCCTTCCCTCATTCCAGTCATCAAAAATTTCACATACCTGTCAATTGAAAATTTCCCTTCAATTCAAGCTATAGTTAAACATAATTTCAGCAACATGCTGAATAGAATTGCCTTTGATGTAATCGGGTGGTCTGTGCTGTTTCAATAATTAAGATGAACACGTTACCCAGAGCAAATTTTGCTGGCTAGACGCACACAATGTCAACAAGGAAACAGCTTCTACACGACAACTTCATATCGTCTAATTGTTCTGTCTTTGTACGATTTCTTGACCTGAACAATATTTAGAAACCCTTTAAATCCACCCATCACTGAAGAACACATTAGTTTTCATGTCATCCATCCAAACTGGTGCTTCAAGTGAAATTCTCTCTGTGCTTATCGTCCTCTGAAATGAAGAACACTCTGCATTTTGCTCCATACAGAGATAACAGTGTCTGTAAATCAACGAAGTCTTTCAGTTTCAGTCGTCCTGACTTTGTCCTTTGGCGTGTTCTCTTGGATCAGCTTTATGAATAAGTCTTACAGCTCTGACTTTTAGCACTCTAGTTTTTGGATTTAGGAGAAAGTTGTATATTTACTCTTTTTTTTTTTTTTAACCTGCCAGAGACCATAGGAATGACATGTATGAATTTTGAAAATGGGTGTGGTTCCTCTTTACTTCCATGATTTTGCTTCTTTCATAAACATTTTGTTTCTGATGAAGGATTTTGTTTAAGGATCTTTCTTAATTTTGTGCTAGAAAAAAACCCAAATTTTCTGATGACTGATTTTGCCAATTTAGGATGCAGAATTTTGCTTTATTTGTGATAATAGATTTTGGATTTTTCAACCTGCGGCCCTTCGTTTCATGTCACCCCTCTGTCAGCTCCCATATTTCCTGTCTGTCTTCAGCTGTAATATTATGAACACACAAAAAAAGAAATATTATAATTTGATGGAGGATTTTGCTTATTTCATAAGAATTGCGCTTGTTTTTTTGTTTTTTTTTATGGAAAAATTGTCTAATTTTGTGATGATGTATTTTGCCAATTTAATAATGAAAGGCAAGATTTGCTTAATTTTGTGATGGACAATTCTGCATTTTTACAATAAAGATGTTTTCTGAACTTAAGAAAGAAGGATTTTGCTCAATTTTGTGATGGAAGGAATTTTATTGTTTCATAAGAATGTTGCTCAATTTCTTACCGAACAGCTTTGATACCAAATATCCTCATAACTCATCAAAAGTATGAATAAAAATATGGCAATAAAATGAAGGAGAAATAAGGAGTGGACAAGATGTGAATGACTGATAAGGTCTATCTGACTGAAGTGCTGCGTCTATAATCACTTTAGCTGATTATTTTTTCTAATTAAATACAATCTTTGTTTTTTTTTTATTATTTCCAGGTCTCATCACACAGGTGTCTTGTGTTACTCTGAGCTGCAGTGATGAATCAGTCAGCCAGATGTCACTGTAGGGAGAAAATTAACGCAACACATCATCATCATGTGTTTAGTGACATGAGATTCATATTCACAAAGTAGAAGGATGCATTTCTCAGCAAAATATCTTTTAATATTCAGTACTCAGCTTTTATTTAAATTAAAAACACATTATGTAATAAAAGCTGCGAGCAGCGTTGGGCGGGACCTCAGAATCTCGTCAATTTCGGCCTCCAGCTCACTCAGTGTGAATTATTTGTAAGAGCAGAAATGATGATAAAACTTTTTTTTAAAATTGTTTTTTTATGTGTGTGTGCTCTGCCCAAGATGTACTGTAGTGCAAGTAGTGTATGAGAGGGACATGACAAAGTTCAAACAGTAATCCCATCTTAATTGTTGTTTGAGAGCAGGGACAGGGAGAGAATGTAGGACTGTTAATTAGTAATTTTTTCCCCTTGAACAATAAAGTGAAACAATTACTTATGTAAATGAATGTCCTGACATTGTTTTAACTAAATGTAACTGTGATATGTCAGCTATGGAAACAAAATGTCTTCTGTAACACTTCCTCAAAGATGTGTATTCTCTCCTGATGTTTGTAACACTCTGTTGTGGACTTGTGCTTGAAATGAGGTAATTTGTAACCCTCCAGGTCATTCAGTTGGGTTCAGAGAAATAATATTGATGAAAATAAATGGAAATACTTTTAAGGTCATTTTTAAAGTAATTTAAAACCTCTTGACCCGCTGAAGAGCTTGGGTGTACAACAAATGAATGCGCTCATTATCAAGTTCATTTTCAAAAAATTAAAGGGCTCTTATGAAGGTGGTGTGAGCTCATATTTTGAAAGTTGTAGACATAAGCCATGTGACCTGGTGAAACTTTCACATGTGTGACGATCAAACAACACATCCATATTCATTTGAAATCATGTGACCTAGTAAAAGCTTGACTGATGTGGACTGGCTGCTGTGAGGATGTAAGTAACAGCAAGCAGACACAAATATATACTAGTTAATGTCAGTGGAGAAACTGAGCAGGACTACATGTATGTGATCGTGTATCGCTGCAGCACAGTTGTAGCTACAGATTTGATTCAAATTTTAAATGAGGCAAAAAGAGTTTGACCTGGAAATCTTGTTTTTACGTGTTTTTGCTACCAGGCATTTATTCAGGAAGCTGTAGGCCGAGGTCCTTAATAAAGATGTGACACAGTTAATGAGGTTAAATCCATTTGAATTTAATAACAGTCTCGTTATGTGTGACCTTTATCTGTTCAGTTTGTGTCTCAGCTGTTTCTGCTGTTCAGATGCTTTAAATTCAGATTATATTCAGTTTGAGGGAGCGACAACGCCACCTGCTGTCAAAACTCAGTACTGGCGTGATGTAGTACATAGTGGAGGATTGTGGGTAATTTTCAGAGCTACTGAGGATTTTCCATGAGGTCACAGGCCTGTGGATGTCTGTGGGCAAATATAAAGTTAAAGAATTCATCACCTGGATTTAAGGTAAAATAAAATTAAATAAAACAATGAAAGAGTTATTTAATGCAAAATAAAATTTATGAAAATAATTTATCACCCAGTTTTGATGTATTTAAAAACAAATTAAATAAAACAAAGGAGTCATTTTGACGTAAAATTAAAAAAAATAATTATAAGCTGCTTTTGATGTAAAATAAAATGAAGTTTAAAAAAGACAGTCATCACACTGGAACATTTTAACAGATTTTCAACTGTCTCCTACTTTTCTCTTTTCCTACAGAAGAAGAATGTGCCGTTTGCACTGCTTCATGCAGACACACACACAATCTCCACCCTCCACAAACTTCAGGACAAAAGTCACAGGTTTGTTTTTTCATGCTAAAATGTTGCTGCATGTTTGTGTCAGTAAAAAACACATTTTCCATCTTCACCACCAAAATTAAAAAGATAACCCTGTAACGATGGGTTGTGCCCCAGCAGCCTGCATGAAGACTGCCTGTGACTGATGGCATGTGTGTGTGTGTGTGTGTGTGTGTGTGTGTGTGTGTGTGTGTGTGTGTGTCAGAGCAGCTGTAATGTTCTGGTGTCATGTGACTGCAGTTGGTTCAGATCCAGGTCAGAACACGTTCTCACCACAAACCAACCGCACCAGAGTTTGTTTGGAGTCGGACAAACCAGTCCGGTTGTTTTGGTGCACACCTGAGTGTGATTGCTGTGTTCACACCTGCCCAAACTAACTGCACTGAAGGGGCAAGCAAACGTGAGTTTGACTGAAGCGAACCAAACAGGGCAGGTGTGAAAGCAGCCTCAGACACAAAAACACAGGAGAACAGGATCCAAGTTGAAAAATACCAGACTTTCTTTTTATTATGATTACTGTCTTCCACTTCCTGTCTGAGACCTTTTTCAGTGTTTATGGAACATGAAGAGAGTGATGAAACCTAGAGAAGCTCAACATAGTTGGCGGGGAACATGCCGTAGTGTCCGTCAGGTCCGTATCCTCTCCACCAGCCTTCATCCACCATCTCGATCCCCGTTATGATGTCGTCAGGGTCAAAGGTGATCTCAGTGTCGTCCGCTGTGGAGCAGAGTGCCAGTAAGATGAGCAGCATCAACATATGTCAGTTTGAACATAGTGTGTGTGTGTGTGTGTGTGTGTGTATGTGTGTACGTACCGGCCTGGTAGTCATACAGAGCTCTGGCTCTGATGTCCTGTCCACTGGTCCCCACATCCTGGTCTCCGTCCTGACATTTAAAACACATAAAAAAATCTGAGTCGACAAAAGAAACAGGTAACAGTTCTCCACAGACATTAGCTAGCGCTAGCTAACAAGTTGTGTTGTCTTGTTTTAGACGATGGAGGAAGATGATGTGAGTGGTGCGTTCAGAAACGCTCATTGTGAGAGTGGGAGCGCACTCTGACACAAACTGGAGCGTTGATAAATTGGGAGCGCTGTCTGAATGTAGCGTTGGGTTATCCAGAGCAGCGCACTCTCAGAGTGGCAGAGCGCACTCTGGACACTCTGTCTGTGGAGACGGAGCAGCAGAGCGCCGAGCGGAGTGAATGTGTGATTAACTTAACCGTTGGTTCATTCATGTAGAAATATAACGCTGCGTTCTCCCTGTGTCAGCGTGGGTTTCCTCCAGGTGCTCTGACATGTTCTCCCTGTGTCAGTGTGGGTTTTCTCCAGGTGCTCTGACATGTTCTCCCTGTGTCAGCGTGGGTTTCCTCCAGGTGCTCCGACATGTTCTCCCCGTGTCAGCGTGGGTTTCCTCCAGGTGCTCCCACATGTTCTCCCCGTGTCAGCGTGGGTTTCCTCCAGGTGCTCCGACATGTTCTCCCCGTGTCAGCGTTGGTTTCCTCCAGGTGCTCTGACATGTTCTCCCTGTGTCAGTGTGGGTTTCCTCCAGGTGCTCTGACATGTTCTCCCTGTGTCAGCGTGGGTTTCCTCCAGGTGCTCTGACATGTTCTCCCTGTGTCAGTGTGGGTTTCCTCCAGGTGCTCTGACATGTTCTCCCTGTGTCAGTGTGGGTTTCCTCCAGATGCTCTGACATGTTCTCCCTGTGTCAGCGTGGGTTTCCTCCAGGTGCTCTGACATGTTCTCCCTGTGTCAGCGTGGGTTTTCTCCAGGTGCTCTGACATGTTCTCCCTGTGTCAGCGTGGGTTTCCTCCAGGTGCTCTGACATGTTCTCCCTGTGTCAGTGTGGGTTTCCCAGGTGCTCTGACATGTTCTCCCCGTGTCAGCGTGGGTTTCCTCCAGGTGCTCTGACATGTTCTCCCTGTGTCAGCGTGGGTTTTCCAGGTGCTCTGACATGTTCTCCCGTGTCAGCGTGGTTTCTCCAGGTGGTCTGACATGTTCTCCCGGTGTCAGCTTGGGTTTCCTCCAGGTGCTCGGACATGTTCTCCCCGTGTCAGCGTTGGTTTCCTCCAGGTGCTCTGACATGTTCTCCCTGTGTCAGCGTGGGTTTCCTCCAGGTGCTCTGACATGTTCTCCCCGTGTCAGCGTTGGTTTCCTCCAGGTGCTCCCACATGTTCTCCCTGTGTCAGCGTGGGTTTCCTCCAGGTGCTCCCACATGTTCTCCCCGTGTCAGCGTTGGTTTCCTCCAGGTGCTCTGACATGTTCTCCCTGTGTCAGCGTGGGTTTCCTCCAGGTGCTCTGACATGTTCTCCCCGTGTCAGCGTTGGTTTCCTCCAGGTGCTCTGACATGTTCTCCCTGTGTCAGCGTGGGTTTCCTCCAGGTGCTCCCACATGTTCTCCCCGTGTCAGCGTTGGTTTCCTCCAGGTGCTCTGACATGTTCTCCCTGTGTCAGCGTGGGTTTCCTCCAGGTGCTCTGACATGTTCTCCCTGTGTCAGCGTGGGTTTCCTCCAGGTGCTCCCACATGTTCTCCCTGTGTCAGCGTGGGTTTCCTCCAGGTGCTCTGACATGTTCTCCCCGTGTCAGCGTGGGTTCTCTCCGGGCACTCCGGCTTCCTCCCACAGTCCAAAGACATGCAGGTTAATTGGTGACTCTAAATTGTCCGTAGGTGTGAATGTGAGTGTGAATGGTTGTTTGTCTCTATGTGTCAGCCCTGTGATAGTCTGGTGACCTGTCCAGGGTGAACCCTGCCTCTCGCCTGATGTCAGCTCCAACAGGACAAGCAGATACAGCAAATGAATGAATAAAAAGAAAAAACACTACACTGTGTTTATTAAATGTTGTCCAGAAAGAAATATTTTTAACACTGCACATGTGTATATATAACTTTAATGCTGAACTTGTTCAAAGTTCATACATACCAAATATTTAATTGTGTTCCTTTTAGTTTTTGAGATACAAACATTTTCTTATCAAACTATTTATGGTTTTTTAATGTGATTAAAACACAATAGTCTCATCAGGTGCCCAACGATAAAAAAAATAGTTCATTCATTTTCTGTAACCATTTATCCTGCTGGAGGTCACAGGGGGGTGGAGCCTATCCCAGCTGACATTGGGTGAGAGACGGGGTTCACCCTGGACAGGTCACCAGACTATCACAGATAAATAAAAACTCACTTTTCAGCACAATGGTTTGACTGATATTGAGACTTTGTTCTCAGAGAACAGCTCTGCTAAAAGAAATTCAAAATTCCAGTTGTGGGCACAAATGAATAGTTCAGCATTTTGTAAATTACGCTTCGTCATATTCTTTCTGAGAGTGAGATGTTCAGAGGAGAGATGTACCAAAACTCAAACATCTGAAACATGACGAGGAGGCATGGCCTGAAGATTTGATTTGAAGATTTCATTAAAAAAAAAATCTTTTAAATTACGTTGTACTTTATAAACTTTGATGTCTTTAATGTAAAGTCTTGACACAGCTGTCAGATAAATGCAGTGGAGTGAAAAGGTCAGTGTTTCCCTCTGAATGTGGTGGAGGTCTAATACCTTGTATAAACTTCAGTAACGTACTTGCAGTAAATGTACTTTGTAGAATCAAGGACAGAGAGGACTCACTGTGGGGATGTGCTGGTAGACATTCTCGTACAGGTCGTCCTCTGTCTCCGCTGACGGACGTGGTGCCTCGTACAGATCCTCTGCAGGTTGGAGACATTTATGGATCAATGCATGACAAGGTTTTAAGTTCTGCCATTGTGATGTTCTTTGTATTGCAGCACAGTGAAGCTGGAAGTGCTCAGACTCTTTAGTGTTTCAACATATTCTCACTTGGCCTGTCGATGTGTTCAGGGCAGGACTGTCATCAATCCTGTGCAGATTTGGGGCAGATTGAACCATGTATACTGGAGTTACTAACTACATCCTGTTTTGTGGCGAAACAGTTTGACGCATCGCCACGGTCACACAGTTCAATGAAAACTCAAGCTTTTAATCAATAACTTTTCATCGTTAAGGTGTTTCAGTGGGACAGACCAACTTTGAAGTCGACTGGATCAAATCTCTAAAAGGAGTTCCTCAAAGTACAACTTCTGAAAATGGCCAAAAATGCACAGCAGTTCTTTAGATTGTAGCAGGCTGCCTGTAGGCTGCTGGACTTTGATTTGTTTTGTGTGTAAAATCTTAGTTGGACAGATAAATGTAGTGCAGTAAAAAGTGTAGCACTAAAGTAGATGTACTCAGTTAAGTGCCACCACTGCTCCAGGAGGTGTTTGTAAAAACTTGTTTTGATCTGTGAGTCTGGGACACTCATCTGTTAATAAACAGATGTTTATGATATTTCTAAATAAATTGCCTATTTTCAACATTTGCTCGCTTATCTCTGCCAGAAGTCAGATCCAGCCAAACATCAGGTGTACGCAGGGCCGTTTCCAGGATCAGCCCAGACCTCTGTTGAGGGTCTGGAGGATCCTTCTGTGACACTTTTTCTGTAAACAACTTCTGTTTGGATGTTTTTTTATACACTCTGTCCAAAAACAGAAATCCAGTATGAATCAGTTTCATGGTGAATTACAAAATGGTCGCTAATGCTCCATTTCCACCGAGCAGTACGGCTCAGTTCAGTTCAGTCACATTTTTTTCCACTTTTAAGGTGGAACGTTAACTTGTAATGTTACTCAATGCATGAGTTGATGACGTGAATCCATCAGCACACCTTAAATTTCACTGTGACAACTTTGACCATCACTTTAGTTTTTATATGACACACACTTTTAGTAATGACTTTAAAAATATAGATTCATTTGGAGCGGATTATGTGAAGGTCATATATTCTAATCCTCACTTCCTGTGGGCTACAGCAACACTAAACCCCTGAGCTTGCCTGAGAAGGACTAAATGCACAAAGCTGCTATTTTGAAATATCCCATGGAGAGAGACTCTCACTGCAGCCTGTTCTATTTTGTTGTGAAAATGTGGGCGTGCAGCCTCGTTCTGTGGACGATAAACCAGGTGCAGACTTCCATCTGTGTCACCGCTGATGAGGAAATACAGCGAGTGCTGGACGGAGCAGTGAGTGACAACAACCCCGCCCACATTTAAGAGGACTGTCTGAACACACCGAGGGTCTAGGTACCATGTCTGAAGGCTTACTGCTGGTTCCACAGGTGCTGGACTGAAAGGGTTTGGTGGAGACGGGACTTAAGCCACCCAGCACCCTGCTGCAACACAGATTTGTAGGTTGAGTATCACAGCTACAAATGTTGTCACAGAGAACATCATCATACCTGGAGTAGGTTCATCTGCATCTTCATCAAACTCATCTGACCACTCCTCCTCTTCTGTGTAAACAGCATCTGTGTGGATCAATGACAGAGAGAGACATGTCTGGATACTTAGTCACAGAAACCTTGTATCTCCAGATGTTGTCTTTCTGTCTCATTTTTTCATAAATCAGTGCTGTTGGTTACCCTTCACATCTGTATGTAGGTTGAACAAATATTTATCAATGAAACAACATCATCCTCACTGTGACCTCGTCACATGTCCACATTTGGTCATGGACTTTCCACGTCAACGTACGACGTGCAAGGTACCCTGGGTGTGTTGGTTGTTGACGTTCTGGGACGCCGTGTGAAGTTCTCTTCTTTCAAGATAGACTTTGTTTTCAAAAGAAATTTAACTTTTACCTACAGTCTCTTTCAAAATAAAAGCACTACGTCAGTACAACACCACAAATCTATTTTTTTTCTTCAATAGCATACGCACGTGGTTGGGTTTAGGAAACAAGAACAGGGTTTGGCTTTAGACTCTTACAGGATGCAAACGCCGCTCTCTCAGGTGACGGTTGATGTTTGTTGGACCCATCCACTACCCCTCCCGCCCGCCCCACTCGCACTTTTGCTGCCTTAACTTTTGTCCTGGATTTCGATGACTTCGGAGTGAACAGGCTCATCGGAACTTCACAGTGTTTCCCACTGGCATTTGAGCCACCAATCTCAAGTGTCTTTATCGACCCTTAGCCTTGTTTCCAGGCAGCATATGAGCCACCATGTCTGGGTGTTTTTCACCAAAACCTTGCTCTGTTTCCCAGCAGTATCTGAGCCATTGATCCTGGGTGTTTTCACCAACTCTTGGCAATGTTCCCCAGCTGTATTTCAGCCACCGATCTCTGGTGCTTTTACCGACCCTTCGCAGGGTTTCCCAGCGACGTTTGTGCCACCAGACCTGATCTTTTCCTAACCTTCCTCAAGTGGTTTCACAGTGCATAAACCGACCCAACACATTCACCACAGTGTTGTTGTCACCTATCCGTGGTTTACAGAAACGAACCGTGCAAATTTTGGGGGGGCAACTAACTTGTTTAACTGCAGGAAGTGTGTTTTTCGGAGAAACAGGACTTCGGAGCAATGGGTATTTGTTTTGGGGATAACGGGCTGTCGCAGAAATGGGCTTTCGGTTCAATGGGGCATTTTTTGGACCAATGGGACTGGGTTTTTGGGACATCTGAACAATGGGCAGTCCCTGAGTAAGGCAGGCTGTGCCTTAGACATCATAGGAATGGCAAATTTGCTCCCGTGGTGAAAGGTCTCCTAGCACCAAGGACAAAAGCAGAGGGATCGCTAGGTGTGCAACAATTTATTGTCGTTTGCAGTCTGATAATCAGAAAAAGATTTATTTCGGTCTAAAGTATTCATGATCCAGTCATCAGAAAAAAATGTTGGGATTGTACGTTTCTGCAAACCGCAAATGCGTTACATCTGTACGTTATTATGTGGCAGATAGGTTGAAACTTTCACTTCAACATCACTGTGGTTTACATGTGGTTAAATTTGGGCACAAAATCATGTTACAGAAAAGATTGTGTTTTGGTTAAAAGGGCTCAATTCTGGGGTCACAGTCCTGGTTGGAAAGGCAGCGACAAGTCGCGAATCAACAACCAGTTTTGTCGTTTGTTGGTGTTGAACAGTGGTCTGCAGTTTAGCAGGCGTCTCAGCTAGGTGTCATACCATCCACCACCCCCCCACCTTATGATGACAAAGTCGGCTCACTTAAGAATTGATGATATAACACAAATGAAAATGTAAGTAATCCGTGATTTGCAGAAACTTGCAATGCCAACATTTTGTTCTGGCCTCGTGACTCCATTTCAGCCTGAAGAATCCTTTAATAAAAACTTTCCTTTGATGTCGGTGAGATGAAGAGGTTCCTGACCACCCAAGAGGAGAGGTAGCTCATGATCAATATGTGTCGTGTGTCTAACCTGCAGCCTGAACAGGTGAGTCTGTTGTCTCCGGCGGTGTAGGTGACACAGCTGGAGCAGGTGAATGAGACAGCACAGGTGAGACAGGTGAGACAGGAGACAGGGGGTGCATGGAGTAGGGCGGGAACACAGGTTGGTCAGCTGAATGAGACCGCTCAGGTGAGACGGTGGACAGGGGGGTCTCAGCTGGATACTGAGGCTGCAGCGGAGCTTCTCTCTCCAAGGATTTCTGGGATAAAAACGGACTCTGCAGCTTCCCTGCATGACAGAGTGAAAACATTATTAATCACGTCACGTGTCATCAGTGTTATTTACTCTGGATCTGTTGTTGTTTACCGGGTCTGGATGCAGCAGGAGACAGTCGGTTGTTGGACTCAAAGCTCTGCTCCCTCTGCTTGAATATGTCTCTGGGATTAAATGACCTCTGAGAAATCAGCGATTTGGCCTCCTGTGAACGACAGCAAGAGCTTAAAGCGGTATTTCAGCTATTTACTAATGGGACACGCAGGAGACACATTTTAAAAAGACAGGTTGGAATCGAAGCAGCAGAGACATGTCCCCCTTGTTTGAAGGTTCTCTGTGTAACTTCAAAGTCCAGTTCAGACCAAAGATTGGTGATGAGATGAAACTGTTTTAGAACGTCACAGAGAAAAGTGTCAGCGGTGTGAACTGGCCGGTCTGAGCTTGACTCAAGCCGGCTCTGGCTCTTCCTCTTCATCATCATCATCCACCTGAATATCACTATCTGACCTGTTGAAAGTAGCTGTCTGAGTTATGAAATGACTCTGCGCCCCATTTCGCTGTCTTGTCGTGGCTGTGTCCCGTCGCCACATTTTCATCAGTGTTTCTCAGTCAAACATCTCCAAAGGCTTTGATGGAGGCGAAAAACACAGAAAACTGAATCTGTTCCAAAAAATTTCGTGAGGGACAAGTGTTTCAGACTCAGTGTGCAAACATGAGTGACTCAAAGTAAAGTCGTAATTATTTTTAGACGTGCAACAATTTCAGACGAACAAAATTGGACTCAGTATGGCAAGGCCTTTACCAGTGTAACGGCAGCAACAGAAAGTTTGCTGATCAAGCGGGGATTTGGGCAGTCAGGAGGACAGTCGAGGATCAGACCCCCGACGCTTGGTCTTGCTCTGGCTGAATGTGAGTTGCTACAGGGCGCTATAAGTGAAGGGCTGTCTCCGCCAGGCCGCTGCTGCAAAATGTAGAGGTAACACAGCATGTGTGGACAGTTGTTTGTTGATATCAGCAGACTTCTTCGCTAACGTTAGCTAGTGTTGCACACTGTTAGCATTGCAGCAGAGCTGAGGAGAGGCAGGATACTTGGGAACGCACATGACATCAAATCCTTTGGATTTTCTCAGAGAAATTAGGGAAAACAAGAAAGTTAGGTCTCTGTTTTTAGTTAGTTACGGTACGACCTGATCACCTGCTGCCAATAAAGGGCAATCATGTAAAAAGTTACATACACAAGGTTTAAGGTCATTTAGTCCCTGGTAAGGGTCAAGCTAAAAAAAAAAATCAGGATTCTGCATTTCCCATAATGCACCACAGTAGCCTCTTTCATGAGACCCTCCCTGTCCAGTAAATGCTTATGTCTTTCACACTCCACATGTTTAGTTTGTAACAAAAAATAAATTCATAAATGGGAAGAAGCATGTGGACATAAAACCTGAAGGAGACTACGACTCCCAGGGTGCATTTCTTTAAGAAACATCCAATCACAGCTTCATAGTCCTTTATGTGCACTGCTAACAGTGCCAGAAATGACACGGTTAAGAAAACTGATTTCACCATCTCTAGTTTAAAGTCAATCCACTTTCTGATTCTGGTCGGTTTTAGGTACTTCCACAGCAACAGCTGCTGAGGCTCATGGGTAATGTAGTGTTGAGAGCTGCCCACCAAACCTGACAGACCTGGTTTCTCAAGAGCAAAAATAAAATAACAGAAAATCTCTCTTAAAATGAGTATTTCACATTTCTGACACCAGTTTCTTCTCCACATGTTAATACACTCATATGAGGAGAATCATATACGAGTTCATACTCACGTTAGCTTTCTGCACCGAGGCAGCAGAGTTAATTCCCGACTTCTTGCATCCATTTTCTGGCTGGTTCTAAAACAGACACATGATTGACTGTTTAGTGAGAAAAATAATGTTGTTGAGTGAGAGTGACTGACAAGCCTATAGACCCTGTTACTGTTAGTAGTACTATTAGTGGGCGGGGCTTAGCTGGAGGCAAAGCAGTTCTCCACAGACATTAGCTAGCGCTAGCTAACAAGTTGTGTTGTCTTGTTTTAGACGATGGAGGAAGATGATGTGAGTGGTGCGTTCAGAAACACTCATTGTGAGTGTGGGAGCGCACTCTGACACAAACTGGAGCGTTGATAAATTGGGAGCGCTGTCTGAATGTAGCGTTGGGTTATCCAGAGCAGCGCACTCTCAGAGTGGCAGAGCGCACTCTGGACACTCTGTCTGTGGAGACGGAGCAGCAGAGCGCCGAGCGGAGTGAATGTGTGATTAACTTAACCGTTGGTTCATTCATGTAGAAATATAACGCTGCGTTTCTTCCACCAACAGGGCTCTCATTTTAGTGTAGAGCGTCAGACTGAATTTACCAACGCACCATGTCAGGTCACTCACTCTCCGGGACCGCCAGTGTTACTTGAATAAGTAAACACTGACCAACGGGACCAGACTGGCCGACCCGTATGCTCTCACTCAGTGGATGGATGATGTCACAGGAAGCCAATCTTACAAAGGAGGACCACACTTGTTTGTTTTGCTATGGAAGCTAACGTTAGCTAATGTGCTAAAAAGTTAGCGTTGCAGAGAAATCCAATCTTCCTCTTAATCCCTCCCCAGTTTCTGATGAGGTGGACATGATAACCCTTAATACACATAACCTTATTCATCCCTACAACAGGAAATACTTTTTCCCTAACCTGATATGAAGTGTGCGCTGCACATGTGAGCATTTTTGATGATGGCCTCCGTCCAGTCCTTTGGTCTTATCACATTTAACCATAGTTGTCTTTGTTTTTGTTGACGGGCAGTGGCGGCTGGTTTTGAGCCATGACTCCTTCTATTCTGGCTCCCAATAACACAACAAGACAAACACATTTTAACACTCCTATGGAGCCTACAGCCCTGTGGGGGAGAGGCAGCTGCACCTCCAGCTGATAACATGATGTCATCGTGACGTCGGCCCCAAAAGGGTCTTTACAGATTTTTCTGGTATCATCTCACCTGTCGCTGCTGCTCCCTCTGTCTTTCTTCTTCTTCTCTCTGCCTCTGAAACAACCTGAACATTCACAAGCACAGAAAGCAGCAGTCAGTGGCTCTGGTTCTTTGTTTAGCTGTTCCTATTGTTGTTGTTGTTGTTGTTATTGTCGTTATTGTTTGACTCACTTCTCCTGCTCAATCTGCTGAGCTCTCTCCTTTGCTCTCCTCTCCCTCTCCTTTGCCTGCCTCTCGTCCATCTCCCTCCTCTCCCTCTCCACTGTCTGTCTCTCCAGCTCTGCTCGTTGGATCTCCTCCCGTCGACGCTCCTCTTCATCCCTCTGAAGGACAGAGTTTGTTTGTTTTACATTAGATAATACTCAGGTTGTTTACTCGGATACTCACAACGATATGACGATATGAAGAGAAACCTGAGTTTGGACCCAGAAGTCGTCCTTTTTGGTTTGTTGGATTTCCTCCACAGCGTTTGTCTTCCGATACACCGAACCCTGTCGGAGCAGAGGAGAGCGCTGTGACATGTTTTATTCTGTTACACCAACACATCCTCACTGCGACCTCGTCACATGTCCGTGTTTGGTCGTGGACATGGGTGTGTTGGTTGTTGACGTTCTGGAACGCCGTGTCAACTTAAGTCTGTCACATGCATTGTCTTGTCGTTGTTGGTACAACACCGCACATTGAGGTTTTTTTTTCCTTCAACAACAAAAGCACGTGGTTACATTTAGGCAACAAAAATACATGGTTAGGTTTAGGCAACAAAAGCATGTGGTTAAGTTTTATCTGAGATAGCAGTGTTCACGTCCTGTAGGATTCTTAACCCAAATCCTGCTCTTTTTTCCAAAACCCAACCAGGTGCTTTTGTTGCCTAAACCTAACCATGATCTTAACCTGACCATATACCTGATAGAAGTTCGTCATGTTTCGTTTGGTTCGAGTGCAGTTATCGTAGAAACCTTCATCATCCTAAGAACCGTGACTCAGGTGAAAATATAAATGTGTGTCCTCTCACCACGGGTCCTCTGGGAGCGTCTTTGTACTCTGTTTGTTTGTGGAAATTAAAGTTGGCTCCGGAGGCTTTGGCCACCTTCTCCAGGATGCTCTGCGGTTCCACGTCTTCTTCTCCGCGGGCGTTTATGGTCACATGGGCTCCCTGTGGTCACACACATGTTACAGCCAATCAGTGAGTCTGCATTCACCTCCTGACAGCCAAGCTCCCATTTGGGACACATTCTTAATTTCTGCCAGCACAGTGGGGTCAGCAGGACTCATTAAGTCCCAACGTCCTCAAACAAGACAATAAAGTACTAGTAAACTACTAGAGTACTTCCTCATTAACAGTGTCTTATTTTCTTACTGTTACTAAAACTGGTCACGTGTCTTCATATCAAACTACAAACTTTATTAAACATAACAAAACAAGTCTCAACCACAACATGTGATCAGGTTTTGGACCTCCTCCACTTCAGTATTGGGGTCAGCTGCTCACTGACTTGACAGAGATGGCTGCCATGTTGTTTTTCCATGGCTTAGCGTGTTGTGCTCTTACTGCCACTAGATGGCATAAAAACGTGTCCACGAAGGCTGAGTTAAACAGAATGTGATGTCCTCACATGAGGACGCTGGGTCGCAGATGGATCAGATCAGACTCACCTTCAGGAAGTTGGCCATTGAGCCCACATGGTTCGCACATATTCCTTTCCGAGAGTCCTTCACACCTTCACCTGTCTGCACACATGTGGGCACATACAAACTCCAGGAAGTGAGCAGATCATATCTGTATGTTGATTTTTAGATTTGCGTGTGTGTGTCTGTGTGTGTGTTTGTGCATCTCACCCAGTTTATGAGGACATATTTGGGCAGTCCAGAGTTTGGGTCCTGGACGCGACAGAAAGCGTACATCACCTTCCCGCTGTTCAGCTCCTCCACCATTAGCAGACTCAGATCAGCACCTCAGTGAAAGTGTTTAGTTACATTCCTTCACTGGGTGCAGTTTAACAATGACTTGGGACTTGTTTAAGACTTGGACATGTGACTGACTGTGTCCATCATGTCTTACCTCCCTTATCTGCCAGACGGATATCATTACTGTTCCCTTCATACGTGAAGAGAGCCCTGAAACACACACACACACACACACACACACACACACACACACACAGTGTAAGGACACACTCCTCCATCAGCAGCTGATCATCACACACTTCAAACAGGAAGTAAAGTTTGTCGTGAACGATCAGAGACAGCTCACCAGTTCGTGTCCAAGTTGCCATCCACCACTTCCTTATAAGCGTCCATGAGCGCAGGACCGTTCTTACTCAGATTCACCGCCATCGCCCCACGCCTCCGTTCATCCACCGCTCCAACCGGCTCCAGTGACCAACAACAAACTCACGGCGGGGTCCAGCAGCCTGAGGGGACGCGTCCAAGTGTCGCCGCCGACAGCGTCACACCAAACACACAGAGAGTGACGGGATGAATCTGTGAAGGAGAAGAAACACAACGACTGAGGTTGAGACTTCCTGTGGTCTGAAGAGTCGGACCGGTCGGAGCAGGAAACACAAACCTGCACCGCCACATTCCTCCAGACGCTCCACACCTCCACCACAAGACTTGGGTCACTCAGTCACTCAAATGTCAGTCACTCAGACTCAGATCAGTCACTCAGTGAAAGTGTCAGTTACATTCTTCACTGGGTGCAGAGAAAATGACTTGGGACTTGTTTAAGACTTGGACATGTGACTGCACACCATCATGTCTTACACACACACAAACACACACACACACACACATTAATACACACACACAAACACACACAAACACACACACATTAATACACACACACAAACACACACACACACACACATTAATACACACACACAAACACACACACACACACATTAATACACACACACAAACACACACATTAATACACACACACACACACACATTAATACACACACACAAACACACACACACACATTAATACACACACACACACACACACACACACACACACACACACACACACACACACACACACACACACACACACACACACACACACACACACACACAAACACACACACACACACACACACACACTCACACACACACACACACACACACACACACACACACACACACACACACACACACACACACACACACACACACACACACACACACACACACACACACACACACACACACACACACACACACACACACATTAACACACACACACACACACACACACACACACACACACACACACACACACACACACACACACACACACACACACACACACACACACACACACACACACACACACACACACACACACACACAAACACACACACACACACACACACACACACAAACACACACACACACACACACACACACACACACACACACACACACACACACACACACACACACATTAATACACACAAACACAAACACACACATACATTAATACACACACACACACACACACATTAATACACACACACAAACACACACAAACACACACACACTCACACATTAATACACACACACACGCATTAACACACACACACACACATTAATACACACACACGCATTAACACACACACACACACACACATTAATACACACACACACACGCATTAACACACACACACACACATTAATACACACACACACATTAATACACACACACACGCATTAACACACACAAACACACACACATTAACACACATACACACACATTAATACACACACACACACACACAAACACACACACATTAATACACACACACACACACACACATTAATACACACACACACACACACACACACATTAATACACACACACACACACACATTAATACACATAAACACACACACAGGTGGGCAGTTCAACAAGCCCTGGACTTTCGCCCAGGAGCCGCTGGCGTTGTGTGTGTGATGAACTGAACCGTGAGGTTTTGTTTGACTGTCAAATAAAGACAATTTGTTTATTTTGAAAAAGTCTGTTTCATCTAACGAGCAGGAAGTGTGTGTTTCCTGTGGATACGGAAGTTTATTTTGAAAACACGCTGCATGTGACGAGCGTAAACATCGGACGCCATATTGTGATGTGAGAGTCTGACAAAGAGGCGATACGTGACGACCTGGGATGAGAACGTGTTGGTTCCCTGTGTGTGAGGCTCAGACAGCGTCACTGAGCTCTGCTCTGATTGGTCCAGCCTGAGAGTGGGCTGAACCTGTAGGTGATTTGACGACAGCTGACGACGATGGAAACGCTGCACAGTTATAAGACGCGAGGAGCTTTGAGAACAGCGTGCAGACGTCCTGTCAGACTCTGGGCACTCTGAGCTGGCTTCTGTCTGACGCCACACCTCCTGACTCTGTCACTTGTTTTTAAGGACCTGAGGACGTACGTCAGACGTCACGCTGCTCCCTCCGAGTCATAATCTGATTCAGCTGTCGGACTGAATCACATCCTGAAAATGGGAAGAGTCTGAAATCAGATGAGATCATGTAATCCAGTCTGGATTCTGATCTGGATCAAACCTTCAGTTTGTGTTAGTCCAAACTTTTTGGTCGGATTGAAATTCCTTTGATCCAAAACACTCAGGATGATCCTGATCTCAGCAGATGCCTGGATTCAGGCAATGGATCAGCTGATCACAAAAACGTGGATCATTCTGATCTGGATTCAGTGTTCTGAACAACTGGACCCTCTGCAGACTCTGGACCCTCTGCAGACTCTGGACCCTCTGCAGACTCTGGACCCTCTGCAGACTCTGGACCCTCTGCAGACTTCACACCACTGCAGCACATGCAAGCACATCTTTGACCACCAGGGGGAGGTGGAACATAACAAATCCTTCATACTTAAACCCTGAAGGCTCTGAGTGTGTCAACATTTAACTCAGTGTCAGTCAGTGTGTGACTTCCTGTCTGTGTCTCTCAGCTTTAAGCTCATTGGTTCCTACTAAAGATCTGTAGTTCATCATCATCATCATGTTTGGAGACAAGGTGTGATTATTTGTTGTTGGTGCTGAGCTTTATGCTAAGCTAGGCTAATCAGCTCCTGTTCTTTAGCCTCATTTACACACACACACACACACACAGCTGGCAGACGATCCTGTTAGTAAATGAATGGGTGACTGATGGGCTGAATCTCAACAGCAATTCGCCCCCTGAGGCTAAGCTGCCTCCTCCCCCTTCCAGCCTCTCTCCTTTAGCAAGGAGAAGCGTTGGTGCGATGAAAAGCGGTTGTTTTTACCGAGTCGTCGCTGCGTTTCCTGCTGCGTTGTAGGGCTGTCAATCTTCCCCCAAAATCAGATTTGAATTCTTTATGTTTTTTATGTTAAAAATTCAAATAATATTCAAAATTTTCCCTGGTACAGGCTATAGCCTCGGCCTACCACCGCACTTTTATGTTTTTTGTGTTATAATGATGTTATTTTAATATTTTGCATCACATGCAAAAGTGAGCGTCTCCGGCTTGTCAGCTCAGCGCTGCCGGAGACGTGTTGCTCCTCCTCACTTCAAGTCGCTGTCATTAACTTTTAACTTGCAAAGGCGGCAGTGCTGCAACATTGTAGGAATTTATGACAGCCCTTGTGAACATTTGAATAGTTACACATTAAAACAATATTTATTTGCAATTACTCTATTGAACGACTCCGAAGCACGAGCAAACGGGCTGTGTCACTTCGGATCAATGAGATGCGCCCTGTCACTGTCAGCACAGGGCTGACAGGTCACCCTCTGCTGAGAGGAGAGGAGAGGAGAGGAGAGGGATTGTAGGTCTGTTTGTAAACGGGGCTTCTCTTACAGTCATGTATTTCCCAAAATACATCTCTTAATGCACGGTAGAATGCCATTTTTTTTTAAATATTCGAACCTTAGTTTTCAACTTCGAATATGCTCATTTTTACAATAATTCTAATTGTTTTCAAATAGCGAAGTTCGTTCGAAGACAATAAAAATGACAGTGAACACGTTAAAGGAGGTCATACTTTGTGTAAGGTCCACGTGACACATAAATGTCTGATTAAAAAAATAATCCAGGGTTTTTCAGAATCTGAGGTTGTAGAATTTTTATTCCTGTAAATCTGCAGAAGGAGAAAAGTCAGACAAACTTTATGTTCCATATGATGAGCGGACATTTTGGAAGATGATAGCGCTGAGCTCCAGGTGCAGACAGAGCCCCACAGAGCAGCTGCTGATGACCTCACTCCTCAACCATTTCATTCAGCATACATACATGTCATCCTCCAGAACCGCCCACATCACATGACACAAACCTCAGAGACGCCGAGACCAGAAACAAGACGTGTTGTGTTTGAGGAGAGAGTCTGTAAATCAAGTCTGAGCTGCAGCAGCGAGAGTTTGGCTTTTACAGCATCTCATTTCCTCCCTGTTTCTGTAATGAGCTCTGGGCTGAGTAAACACACACACACACACACACACACACACACACACACACACTCGTTCTCTTAATGCAGCCTGATGCTAAGTTTCATTACCGCAGAACTCTGACTTATTTCTGACACACTGAGGACATGTTCATTCTTTAACAGTTCACAGTTTGTGTTGTGGTTTTCAGTATGTTTCCAGTGACAGGCTGAACCTGAAGTGAAACGTATCCTGACTTCAAAACTTTGATCGGTTTCATTTCTGTTTTTTTTTTCATATGATTTAAACCCCTCCTAATGTGGTGTTGTTGTGATACTCGCACGAGTTTGAACACTAGAATATTTTTAGTGGACTCGCGTCATATGCGCGTCTTGGCTATCGCGGTGCTAATTGGTAGCTGAAGTTCCAACTGTTCATCTCTCGTGAAAAAGAGCCCGGTCTCACTCTGAAGTTGTCGGAATCTAGCGCTTGGGCAGTGACATGTGGCGCCAGAAACCAACGGAAAAAGGCATCCTTTAATGTTGGCATGCTACACTGCCGGTTGCCGTTGGTGTTCGGCGGCATCAGGGGAAGACACAGCAGGATAAGGATAAAAGTTAAGGTGGGGAAAGTCCGAGTGGGGCGGGAGGGTCCAACAAACACCGACTTTTACCCAAGACAGCGGTCCGGTAAGACTGTAAAGCCAAAACCTGTTCTGTTTTCCTAAACGTTGAGGAAAAAAAAACATCGATACAATCCAACCTGCCTCCTTACGAGCGCTCAGGACAGCTTCCTTCTTTACTGCTGCCAGCGCATAGGTCACGTGATCGCAGCCTTACGTGGGATATGTACGTATTTGGTGCGTTATTTTTTGTAGAAAAACATCTGAAAAGTTCAAGAGAACAGCCTGAATGTGTGAATCTGTGACGCACTGTGTCGTGTCGTGACCTCCTGAATCTGAACACGACCTCTGATAACTGAAGTTTTTATTGAAAGGTACGAAGCTTTGTTTGATTTCCACACATTTCATTCACTTTGTTAACACATGATCATCAGTGCCTTAATGATCCAACCTGAAAACACAAACACACCAACAAACACATGCACAAACATAAAATTAACGCCCCCACTCACAACGTCACTCCTCTCTCCTGCAGAGAACGAGCTGGTGATAATCAGGATCCACCTCCGTCTGTTTCTTTTTATATTTTACTAAATTACAAATTATATCCATCCCCCATTCATTTACTTATCTATTTAATTTTCCTCTTTATTAAACTTCTGATGAGACCTTTGCACATTTGTCTCAGATCATGTCTTTAAAAAAATGTTTGATTTCTTCAAAAAAAAAAAGAGAGAAAAGAAACCACAATAGTTTGTTAGATGATGGCAATTTGTTTTCATTCATTTATTTATTAAATTTGGGGGAAAAATCCTGAACGGTGTTGAGAAATATGTGAAACAATCTTTCAAATTAAATAATATTTTAATAATTATAAATATTAATTATTAAATAATTATTTAATTATGCTTTTTATTTATTTGTTTTTAAAAAATTTGGAAAGACCCTTGAAAATTTGTCGCTGATCATATTTTTAAAGACTTCATGTTATTATGGGAAAATTTGGCATTTATTTTTTTTCCCCAAAAAAACCCCCAAGAAATAAGTAACATTTTTTATTTTCATAATAAACTTGATATGTTGATTTTTTCATGTAATTTATATGAAAACAACGAAAAACAACAACATGTCTGTTGTTTCTCTGAAGGATGTTGAGCAACATGTGAAACTACTTTCTAAGTTGAAGATATAAAAAAGGCAATCAGGTACGAAGGATGAAAGCTGTCAAAAAAAAAATATAAAAATGAATATTGAAATAATTAATATTAAAATAAATGTAGGCAATAATTGACTGATAAAAGGTGATACTGATATTTCTTTTTTAATTTTTTAAAATGTATTTACCTTGCATTTAATTACTGTTCATTTTCATTTTAACATTTTTCATCTGCCTTTATATATATTTTTTACCGTATGTTATTTATTGTCCACACGGTGCAGTCATTCCATATGTTTCTGTTCCTGTGGTCAGACGAGTTGAAGCAGTGATTTAATTTTGACGTACAGCGAGGTCACTTCCTGCTGACAGAGTCGTGACATTCAGAGTCCGTTACTTTCTCTTTCTGTCTGGTTTCCAGATTCGTCCATTAAACACACAAACAACACGCTGGACTTCCTTGGAAACAAAAGAGGGATTTCCTCCCCGTCGGCGCGGCTCTCAGACCTCGGCACACTCCCTGATGAACGTGTGGTGGAGGTCAGCGGCGGCAGGAGGCAAATCTGGGGGTTACGAGTGAGCAGAGGTATGCAGCGACTCCCCCGTCTCCCCCCGACCCTGCACCGCTCTGAGGGTGAGGATCCTCACAGTGTGGCCTGCAGCCAAACACTGAAGCCTCTGTGATCCACAGCTGCTGCTGCTGTGTGTCCGTCTGTCTCAGCGTCCACCCACAGTTTGGGTTTTAGCGTGACGCTCGTCTCTCAGTCGGCCTGACGGACGGGGCTGAAGACACCGTCAGGAACGTGACGGACATGACAGGCCGAACTCTCCGAGTGACAGAGGTCAGCTGT
Organism: Epinephelus fuscoguttatus; assembly: GCF_011397635.1. Classification (NCBI taxonomy): domain Eukaryota; kingdom Metazoa; phylum Chordata; class Actinopteri; order Perciformes; family Serranidae; genus Epinephelus; species Epinephelus fuscoguttatus. The sequence continues at coordinate 39,879,028 of NC_064769.1, read as the reverse complement.
GAACAGGTCAGGTTTCAGGCCCCGACCGCACAGGAAGTGTTTCAGCAGCTGGAGGCGACTTTTTGTAAATGTTTTTAATCAGAATTAAACTTTTTGCTCCTCCTGTTTCTGCGCTCTAGGCGCCTGGTGTTTTTGTCGGAGCGCTCTGAACTCGAGTTGAAAAAACTTCAACTCAGAGCGGAAAAGTGCCCCTCTTTTTCCCATCGTCCAATGGGATGATTTGAGAGGCGGGGCTTCTGTGGTGGTCACGGCAACCAGTTTACAGTTGGTAACCAATGGAGGAGAAACTGGTGGTAGTGGTTACTGGATACCCAGAGCTATACGGCTTTACAAAGCACAGTTAGCACCATCTGAATAGAAAACAGCGGATAAGTGCAGTACTGTAAACGTCCATGATGGAGGAGAAGCTCCTGGACCAACTGGTGGTACTCCCCATGATCCAGCCTCTTTTTTAGGGTCTCATGTACCCACACAGATCTCTGTTTATCTGCTGACAGCCTCTCACCCTCAACCAGAGCTACAGACAGCACCCTCTGCCTCAACATGGCAGCAGCTACACACTGATCACTGCAGGACACACACAATAAATAAATAAACACTAGTGGAATTTAATTTCTAGAAAAACAGGCAGTGTGGCTCGCCTCACCTTTTGTAACCTGCAAAACACTGTCTGTGTGATCGGGGCCTAAAGTTAAATTTATACCTCTGCATCAAATCTACGCTGTAACCTGACGTGCACCTCCCCAGAGATGTAACTCCACAGTGTCACAGTGCCGCAGACCTCCTGTCTGTCTCTGTGAGCTGAAACCATTTCCCTCAGTGGAAACAAAGCTTTGATTTACTTTAATTTCACAGATAAGAAACAATAAATCATGAAGACAATAAAGCCTCCACACACTGTGTGTGATTTATCCTGGCTGAAATATGAACAGAGCAAATCTCTGCTAGCTGCTAGGCTAATTTATACAATGTAAAATGCCATAGGCTTGTGCTAATAACGTTAGCATGTTGTATTTGTTTGGAAATAAAGACGAGTGTTTGAGATGTTGATGTAAAATCTGTCAATTTTAAACACAAGAACAAAGAAAATATTTATGAATAAAAAAATATGGATTATGGATTTAAAAATATCTGAAAGTTTGTGTTTATTTATTTATTTATTCATATTATCTGTTTATGATTTATTGCAGTTTAGAGTCTTTCTTTATATTAGTGGAAGTTGTTCCATTGACTGCTGACCTGTTATAACATTGACACAAATGAGCCACCGTACTGATGAGCTGTGTCTGTTGGTGAGATGCATTAACACTGCACCTCCTCTCTGTGCTCCTCCTCTAACCTCCTCCTCTCTGTGCTTCTCCTCTAACCTCCTCCTCTCTGTGCTCCTTCTCTGACCTCCTCCTCTCTGTGCTCCTCCTCTCTGTTCCTCCTCCTCTCTGCTCCTCCTCCTCTCTGAGCCTCCTCCTCTCTAACCTCCTCCTCTCTGTGCTCCTTCTCTGACCTCCTCCTCTCTGTGCTCCTCCTCTGACCTCTTCCTCTCTGAGCCTCGTCCTCTCTGTTCCTCCTCCTCCTCTCTGCTCCTCCTCCTCTCTGACCTCCTCTTTGTGCTCCTCCTCTCTAACCTCCTCCTCTCTGCTCCTCCTATCTGACCTTCTCCTTTCTGTGCTCTTCCTATCTAACCTCCTCCTCTCTGCTCCTCCTCTCTCTTCTCCTCCTTTCTGCTCCTCCTCCTCTCTGTACAAACACGGATCAACCTGTTGTCTCTGATCCGGGATCAGTTCAGCGGGCTGCTCCGGTGCTGACGTCACACAGGAGCGCGCTTTGTTGAACTGATCCGGGGTCTGTTGGGACCTCCTCCTCCTCCTCCTCCTCTTCTTCCAGTGTTCCGACCGCCGCGCAGTGTTTTTCCTTCCACTCCACTTTGAGCAGCTCCGTGACTTTCCCACGCCTCCGCCCCGCACGGCTCCGCACAACTCCCTGAATCAGCAGAACCTCCGTGATACGCGGAAACGACCGTTTAAAAGCCGCCGTTAACGGGAGCGGAGCCAGTTCCGGAGCGGAGCACCGATGTCGGGATGAAATCACAGCGGGCCTCGACTTTTTCATGTGGACTAAACTTTTCAGCGGTGCGCTCCGTGCTGTCCGCGGCGGTGAGGCGCTCTGCTCTCCGCTCAGCACTTCGCTTTTAACCGTCTGGAGAGTTGGTTTTTACCGATGCGCCGCTTTTTACCGACTCTTTTCTCCGTGGAAACTTCACTCCTCAGGAATCCGACGCGTCAGGGAGCTAGCTAGCTCCTCGGCTAGTTTCTAAGCTAGTTTTCTTTCCTCTCAACAGACAAAACATTGAGTGAACTCTGCGTTAACGCTGCGTGCGATGCGTTCATCACGCGGCTAACGTTAGCCGAACATTAGCTGTTAGCACACAGGAGTTAGCCTTTCATGCTAGCTGCCGCGGCTAACGTCCAGACATGCCGCAGCTAACCGGGGCGGACGGAGACGACCTGGGAGCGAACGATGAGCTGATCGCGTTTAAAGACGAGGGGGAGCAGGAGGAGAAGAGGAACGTGTCCTCTGAACGGGACCTGGACGATGTCAAGTCCTCTCTGGTCAACGAGTCCGAGTCCAGCTCAGACTCGGAGGTGAGTTAACTGAGACCAACTTCTGTCCAGGGGAGCTTGTTTGTGTCCGTCCGCAGGTACGGAGGCTCACTGGGCTCAATACCACCTGTGGGTCCGTGTTTTAATTAGGGACTGTTCGTTATTAGGGGGAATCTGTGTTTTGTTTTATTTTCTTGTGTTTGCAGAATGTGTTTTATATCTTTATCATTTACGCACAGATTGTTGACGTGTTCACACGAACATCTGTGTAATCTGTGTATAGGTGTTTTTATATCTGCGCTTTCGTGAGTTTACAAGTCCTTCTTGCAAATTATTTTCTACACGATTTGCAAATCTTTCATATTTACATATTTATTTATTTTTGAAGTATTAATTTATCATTTATCCATTTATTATTGAAATTATTCTTTGGAATTTACAAATGGTTTTGTAGTTGTGGAGGTTGGTTTTATATTTACAGATTACACACTTAAACACAGATTGTTGATCTGTACGCACAGGTAATAAAAAGACAAATTGTTTTCCGTTTGTTATAATTTGTGTATCTGCAGATCAGTTTTAAAGAAATTTAAATGGTATTTATTTAAAAAAAAAAATTGTAAGCTCAAAAAGTTATTAATTTACAAATATGAAGTGGGACTGCACACCCACAAACAAATTACAGAAATTTAAAAGACTCAGTGTGTGAAAAATGAAAAACCCCAAGATTCACAAATAAAAATTTGATTGACAAATATCAGTTCAAAAGTTGTAATTATTGGGGAAACAGTCGCAGGTTTGGGAGTCACGTTTATTTTAAAAATCTTTTTTTTTTTTTTTTTTTAAAGGAACATGTTTTATTTAAAAACTGGCATTAAAATAAATAAGCATGTAAAAGAGGTGTTCACTGTACATGATGTGTCCAAGGACTGTTGGAAATTTTAAAATCTATTAATAATTGTGGTTGGAATCCTTAAAAATTGGCAAATTTCACCATTTATTACAGCTACGAGCTGTAAAAAAGAAATGATTGTTTGATTTTCAAACTTCCAATGGTCCTTGGACACATCATGTGTGATGAAGTAATGTGTTTATTTTACTGCCCATTTTTAAATAAAACGTTTCTTAAAAAAAAAAAAAAAAAAAAAAAGATTTTTAAAGAACATGCTCCAAATTCTATGTTTGTGTTTTTCATTTTAGTCACACTGAATCTTTTTTGTTTTGTAATTTGTTTGCAGGTTTTCAGTTCCATTTAATATTTGCAAAATGTTTGTTTGAGTTTACAAATCTTAAGTTTTGTGGAAGTTGTTGTATGTTTACAGATACACACATTAACACACATTAACACACAGACTGTTGATCTGTTCACACAGATAATATCGACACAAATGTGTCTCTGTAGAAGTGCTGGTGTGTCTTTGTTTATGTGCCTGTGTGTGTGTGTGTGTTTGTGTGCAGGTTGACAGACGCCCCAGGACAAACCCACATCTGCAGAGCAGGACCTCACACACTCACCTGTTTGAAGAAGGTAATGACACTCTGCACCATGGAGCACCAGTGTGACCGTCAGATGTTGTTATATGAACAGGAGAGCTGCATGTTTCCAGCTCACAGTGAAGAAGGCGTAGCTGTAATAATTTGACTTTGTGCTAACTGCTAACAGCTAACTGTTGACTGCATGCTTCAGGTTCACAGCAAAAACATCATCACATCCTGCCTGAGACGAGCTGCATGCTTCAAAATAGAAGCACCAGTGGGTCCACTGTGATTTATTGATTATAACAAGTCTTTATTTAACTTTATTACAACAGTACTTTATTTAACTTAATTGTAATGAGTCATGTAAGAACTTAGTATTTTATTCGTCAACAGAATGTCAGAGGATGTTTTTAAATATCGCGATACCGCCAAAATGTCGCAGTATTATTTTTGCTGATGATGTGGTGAGTCTGGGGTCGGGGATCAAACCCTCTTCCTGTAAAACATACCGGTGACATGTTCGGTTCTCTGGTCAACGTGCTACACTCGTTCTTCTTCTTCTTCCTCTCTGAGTTTATTGGCGACTCTCAAACCAACTTTAAAGGTGAACTGCCACCAGCTGCACTGGAGTGTGTCGACGCTGCCGTGTTACATCGGTCAAAGCATGACGATGAGCTGATGTTTGTGTGAGTGTGACTCTGCTGTTGACCTTGTCCCTCAGCCCTGAGGAGGCAGCAGCAGGATGGCAGTCTCTTCCAGCCCCCGCCGTATGTGGGATACCCCTTCTTCATGATCCCGGACCTGGGCAACCTCTGCAGTCCCTACCTCGCCAACGCAGCTCTGCCACCAAGTGCCAGGACGGTAAGTCTGCAGACCCACAGTTACATTTACAGTTCCTCCCACAGCGTCCAGTTCATGGCTGAAGTCATCCTGATTGGTTCATTTTTTATGTCTTAGTGGCAGTGAGAGCCGCGGCCGGAGGTGTTGTGTCCTCAGGTTCTCTGTTGTCTGTCCCATTCGTGTGAACATGATATCTCAAGAACAGCTCGAGGGAAAGCTGTTGTGTTTTTGGTAAAACACAACAGCTTTTCATCACACTAACGCAGCAGGAAGTGACGACCATTGGTTGTCTAGGCAAAATTTTAGTCGGGGGTAGCCCTATTCGTTACTCACCCATCTGATAATGTGTTTTAAAGAGTTTTTCTTGGGTGGGCACATTCAGTGTTTCTAGGTTCCAGATCTTGACATCTGACTGTGGGCTCATAATAAAGTAAATTATACATAAACACGACTTCAACATGCCTCGTCTAAAATGTGATTCCTGACAGTTTGGAGACTTGTTGGGATGAAAACCAAGACTGAAGCTGTCAAACTTCCTGTTTCAAAGTCCGTCTGACGGATTCAGCTGCGTCCTCCCCTCTGTCACTGTCGTCTCACTATACCTCTGACACATGTCGACTGGACACAGCTCAGCTCCTCCTCTTCACACAGTGCAGACCTCCTCAGGAGGAGTGTTAGGAGTGTTGGTGAGAGACAGAGGAAGAGGAGGAGATGATACCCCTGCCAGTCTGAACGCAGCTCAGTGTAAACAAGCCATCGTCAGTTGGACGCTACCTGAACCATAATACAGGCTGTTTACTGTGCTCAGCAAATGAGGCAGGAAGCAGAGCCAGCACGGAGACGACCCGTCTGCTGCTCACCTCCCCTCATCGACGTGACGCTCACAGCTCAACAGAAAAGACTACATATATGTGAATGTCTCGTAACAGCCTGATGATTAGGGGTGATTTTTATATATATATATATCTCCCAGGGGACATTTTTTAAAATGTGTAATTATAGGTAGATTTGATTTAGTTGAAATATTAATATTGTGACAGAATCTGAATCTCACTCTGAAACAGGATTTATTCTTGTGTGGCAGAGCCTGTGGTGGTGTGTCTGTGTCACTCTGCAGTTACACCTCCTAAACACTAGTTGGCTGCAGGGTTTCTGTAAAGTGCTGTAAAGTTTAGTTGATTGAAAACACACATTAAACACACATTAAACACATATTAAACACATATGAAACATACATGAAACACATTGAACACACATTAAACATATATGAAACGCACATGAAACACATTAAAGGCACATTAAACACATATGAAACGTACATTAAACACACATTAAACATATATGAAACGCACATGAAACACATTAAACGCACATTAAACACATTAAACACACATGAAACGTACATGAAACGCACATGAAACATACATTAAACGTACATGAAACGCACGTGAAACACATTAAACGCACATGAAATGCACCTGAAACACATGAAAGGCACATGTAATGCACATTAAACGCACATGAAACACATTAAACACATATGAAACGCACATGAAACACATTAAACACGCATGTAACTCACATGAAACATACATGAAACGCACATGAAACACATTAAACACATATGAAATGCACACGAAACACATTAAATGCACATTAAAGGCACATGAAACATTAAAAGTTAATAGTTAATAGTTAATAGTTAACATTAATAGTTTCAAACACAAATCAGCTTCACTATAACTCGCAGCATTCACAGACAAACACTTGTTTTTATCTGGACACATTTTCCCCACAAATACAACATGCTAACGTTATTAGCACAAGTCTATGGCATTCTACATTGTACAAATTAGCCGTCAGGCTACAGTGTCAATTCAGCACAGAAGTATAAATTCTGCCTGAGTTACTGTTGTTGTTCAGAAACTGAAGAAATGAGAGATCATTTTTCTTTAGTTTTTACCAAAGATTTGAAACAAACTGAAACTATTTTACCACAGTTCTATGTTCTTCAATTAATAATAATATATATGTGTGTGTATTTACTAGTTCGTCATATCGTCAGGAATATAGTTAATGCAGAAATACCCTGAAAAAACCTTTTATTAGTCCAGATTGTAAAATAATTGAGTGGTTGGCGACCAGACATCAGAGTCAGCTGGGTGCTGTTACTGTGCCGCAGTAAAGAGGAAACAGACCTGACTGTCAGAGAGCTTTGTTGACTGCAGGTCATGTGATCACCCCCACACAGACGTGTCACAGCTGAGCAGCAGTGAATGGACGGAGGGCAGATAAGCTCTGTGGTATGTGTGTGTGTGTCTGTGTGTGTGTGTGTGTGTGTGTGTGTGTGTGGTTACAGTTGGTCCCTTCCAGCAGGCAGAACAATCCCACAATTCCTCTGTTTACTCCACATTGTCTCCAGAGTCTTAAAATACTGAGAGGACGACCTGTCTGAAACAACGTACACACACACACACACACACAAACTAATGAATGTCTCACACCACGTTAAGTGATGTCTCAGGAGGTGACAACACAGTGTTCGTGTGATGAGCTGAATATTCTCTGTGCTTGGGCTGAAACAATTCCTCCAGTTTCTCGAATAATTCAATTACTAAAAAAGTTATTTCTCTGCTGTGTCTCATGAAACTTGTTTAGTTGAATATTTCTCATTTATGCAGTAGAGTATTGTGTGCACAGACACACGGGACAAACTGCGTCCTGTATTGACTCAGTGAGGGGCAGGACATTTGGTTTTCTAATATAGGATGATCCCATATTATACAGGACGGGTGGCAGCTAGAGATGTGCGTGATTAACCATATAAACGATTAATCCATATCATACCACACGGCACAAAGTGTCTCGTACTTCAGCAGCATTTAAAATCCAACATGGTTGTTGAAGATTGTGATTAAAGACTCTGAATGCACACAATATGTTTGGGACAATGTTTCACACACTTAACAATAAATTGTGATAACTTTTGACTGTTTTCTGAGTGTTTTCCTTTTTTAGACTCGTTGACAAGTCTTAATTAAAATTATCGTTTAGTGAACAGAGAAATTAGTCACCAGGAACAACTCTAGTGGCAGCCCTGTCGTCCACATGCCTCAGTGTGGCGCTGGCGTCAGTCACATGACTTATCCTCAGTTTTAATATCCTGACTTTTATCCAGACCTCAGCAGAAAAAAAGTTTCAGTTTTTCCTGGAAAATAAGAGTTTGTAACTTTTGCAGACGCTGCTGCGCTACTCAGTCAATTCATTAACGTCACTACTGAAAAGCTGTTTGACTCAGAAAGTAGTGACGTCACTACAATGCTCCTGAGAATGCTGTTAAATTCTTGCCCAACACTGGTTAATTTTGGCAGCGTGAGAAATGGTGCCGTAGCGTGACTGTGTGTGAAATCAGTCATTTGTGTGACTCTGCTCGAACTTTAATAAAAGGAAACCAATCTGTTGCTCATTCTCTCATTTTAGAGACTTTCCTTATTTTCTCCTTAAATACTGTCAAAGTAATTTAATAAAAACACGCAGTATTTCTCATCCAATTACTCAATTAATCACCAGAATAATCAATAGAATACTCGATTACTGAAAGAATGGCTAGCTGCAGCCCTGCTCTGCTGTTTGTTGGTGTTTCTTTGTCTTCAACATGAGCTCAGTGAACAGCAGTGGGCCTAACAGCTCTCCCCCTGTAGTCACACTCTGACTTTATGCTTCCCTCAGTAATAGACTCTGATTGTGTGTGTGTGTGTGTGTGTGTGTGTGTGTGTGTGGTTTCTCTGGTATTTCCAACAGCTGGATCCAGTTAGTGTCTCAGAGTGGGGGACGGGACGAGGCTTCACAGAGGCAGATGTGTTGAGATGTGATGAGCGTGTGTTTTGTCGTCTGAAGCTGAATAAGAGGAATTATGAGGGAAAATATGATCAGTCGTAGTTAATCAGTCAACATGGCGGCTGTTTGGTGCCTTGTTTTGTCGACTGCGAGCATTTATTGTTTCCCTCTTTAGCAGTCGGTGTGTTTCTGTCTACGTAAAGGTCCAGTGTGTCAGTCAGGAGGGTAAAGTGGCGTCCAGCTGTGAGGATTACAGATTACTACCAGCTGGAACTTGTCCTGGTTGGACTTAAAAACAAGTATATAATTTATTTTGGTCTGTAAATCATCAGGTATTACTCTACAGATTAATGTAAATAAAGTCACAGCCTGATGAACATGAAACCGTAAAATAAAGCAGATATGTAAAGTAAAAACAGGACTGCAGTCGGCGAGACTCCACCGCTACCTGCTTGAGTGCGGGCGCCCTGGCTTTTGGGCCGACTCTGGAGAAGGAGTAGATGCGCAGCTCGGCGTGGCAGGTGGTGTCGTACGGAGAAGTTCTTGGGCGTGTGTGACAAAGTGGCGCCAGAACTCGAGAGGCGAGCACTGTGGTGTCTCCATAGAGATCTTGTGGAGGAGGCGGGATTCACTCGTCTGTGCCCTTCGAACAATGGCTGGTTCTCATCTGACCTCTGCTGGAGCAATAGCGGCGAGGACAGGAAGTTAGTTTGTTTAGGTGGCTCGTAGGCATGAGCAGACTGTCCGTAGAGCAGTGTTGGGTGTGGCGTCCAGCCTCTTGACTGGAGCATGGTACTGGTGTCTGAAAACACCAAGCCCTTGATGGAAATGCACCCTGTCTTCATCATGGCTCCCCACGTGGTACCAGCTAGACGGTGTATCAGTGCAGCACAGGTGGGTGTCTTTGCCTTGAGCTTCACACCCAGATATGTGGGGAAGGGCTGGAACGGCAGCCTGACGCTGTCGATCATGATGTTTAGTTCATGGGTCGCTTCTTCCTTGTTGAGGTGGAACGTTGATGTTACGGTCTTCTCAACACTGAGCTTGAGACACCAGTTCTTCAGGTACGAAGACAGGATGTTCATGTCTTCAGAGAGGCCCTCTTCTACTGCTGAGTACAATGGCCAGGTCATCTGTGTAGCCGTACTTCCTTGATTGCATTGCAGGTAGGTCGTAGACAAAGATGTTGAACAGCGGAGGTGCCAGCACTGAGCCCTGCGGGACACCGTTATTGAGCTGTCTCACCCTGCGGCTTTGGCCGTTGCTGGTGAATAGCCAAAAGCTGCGGTTGTTCAGTATGTCCATAATGAAGCTCACCATGTGCTTGTCCTTGGATGGTCTCTAGAAGCTTCATATTTAGGCCACGCAGCCAGACAGTGTCGTGTGCAGCTGTGAGGTCCAGGAAGACGGTGCCAGCCTTCTCTCCCGCCTAGTAGCTGTCTTCTGTGTCTTAGCTCAGGAGAGTCACCTGGTCTGTTGTTGACCTACCGCTTGTTCTTTGGGCAGCTTCGGGTCGATCACTGGGTTGAGACGTGCCAGGATGAGACGTTCCAGGAGCTTGTAATGCACAAGGGGATGGGCCGGTATTCTCTGGGGTCATTAGGCAGCTTGTTTGGCTTCGGCAGGGTGATCACATTGACACAGTGCCAGATCTTTGGTAGCTTTAAATAGTGGAGACACATTGCTGAATAAAACCTCACTTCAAAATATCTGAACTTTCCCTTTGAATTTGAGCCCTCTGAGCGTGCTCACACACACTCTTCAAGTTTAACGTTTTGATTGTGATGTCCATTTCGGCCATGACACCGCAGAGCTGTTATCTGTGACTCCTTCCTGTCCTGTGTGAGTCGTGTGTTCCTGCTCATGTCAGTGTGTTCTGGGAGCATGAGTCCTGTTCAGCAGAAACAATGTAAACATGCGGGAGATGAGCAGCGTTACACGATGTTATCTCACCCGTTATCGACGGTAATGATGTGTGGCGACAGCATCCTGCACACTCGGATGTTTGCTCCTGACGTGAGGCTGGACTGAAAATAAAACCACAGTTCACAGCCGAAGACGTTCAGTTCAAAACAATTCTAATTCATTGAAACCCCCCCCCACCCACCCACCCGCAAACCTGACATATATTGAGGTGGTTAAATGTATCTGAGTACATTTACTCAAGTACTGTAACAACACATTTCAGTTACATCTCCAAACACCAGTGAATGTGATATCTCAGGAACACCTTAAGGAGCTTATTCAAATTTGGCACAAATGTCCACTCGAACTAAAGAATGAACCAATTAGAATAAGGTAGTCAAAGGTCACTGTGACCTTGCATCTGTCTCATTCTCGTGAACGTGATATTTAAGAACACCTTGAGGGAATTTCTTCAAATTTGGCACAACCGTTCCTGTAGGCTCAATGATAAATTGATCAGAATTTTGTCGTTGAAGATTAAAGGTCAAGGTCAGAGTGACCTTATCTGTCGCATTTCCATAAATGCGGTGTCTCAAGAACACCTTAAGGAAGTTATCAAATTTGGCACAAATGTCCACTTGGACTCAACAATGAACTGATCAGAAGTTGGTGGTCAAAGGTCACTGTGACCTCACAAAACATGCTTTTGTCCATAACTGAATAATTCATTCACTAATTCTGACCAAACTTGACACAAATGTCTAACAGGATAAAATAATGAAGGTCAAAAGGTCAAAGGTCAGCTTGACTGTGACATCATCATGTTGTAACGTCATATCTCAGGAACAGAAGGGGAGACATTTGGTCAGATACTGAATTGGTGACTCTAATCTTGAAACTGTGCTGATTGTATAGATCTTCTGTGTGTGAAGCATCCATGTTTTCACTGACATGGATGGAGACACTGGGCTGCTGGGCGGAGTCATACAACCATGGGATGATACTTTCAGTTTCGGCTGGTTGACCCTGTGTCCCTCTCTGTGTCTGTGTCCACAGTACCTGCCGTTCCAGTGGCCTCTGCTCGATGTCCCAGGAAGAGCAGCATTACGAGACTCTGCTGCTCCGACACACCTGGTAAGACACACACACACTCACATTCACACCTACGTACAATTTTGATCACCAGTAAACCTGCAGCTCTGTGGACTGTGGGAGGAAACCGGAGCACCTGAAGGAAACCCACGCTGACACAGGGAGAACATGCAAACTTCACACAGAAGAGCTCGAACCATGAATCCTCTTGCTGTGAGGCAACATTGCTAACCACTGCATCACCGTGCCGTCATACAGATCGGAGTTGATATTCAGCACCTGAACACAGTTTGGTCTAAATGTGTGAACTGTTCTTATCTCGGGTCAGTTCCCTTCATCTCATCAGATATCTGATTTTCAGCCAAGCGTGTCTGCTGTCATGCCGCTGCCTCAGAGGAACTCACCTCACCATCACAACCAGAACAAAACCTGCTCTGTCCAGTTAGAGATGCGTCACACGAGCTGTTATATCCCGCCTGTGTCACTGAATGGTGACGCTGCAGCTACAAGTGTTTGTGGAGCTGCTTTCAGTTGTTACCCTTTGAAAACCAGTGTCCCACTGATGACTGCAGGAGATCACTGTTTGTATAATTCTGTATTTACATCCATGTGAAGGAGTCTCTGTCATCATGTCATTACTGTACCTGCTGTGCAGACGTGGTGATGTTGCTTCAAGTATTTCCCCTGCAGGAGACCTTTGTCTGCATAATCCAGCTCCTTCACTTCCTCCCAGCTCACACGTTTAGGTTCAGATAATAATAATCAGCTCCTGATCTGATCGGACTGATCAATGTCTCGTGACTCCTGAAGAGAAGAAATGAACAGAGCTGAATGTTATCAGTTAATCACGATTTCCCGTCAAACAGGGACTTCCTGGAAGATTTTTACTTCCTTAAAAGACGCAATTTATCTGCAACTTAACTACCTGTGTCACATAAAACCTTCAGTAACATCGTCATGTCTTTAAACTCTAAATGTTTCCTGAACCAACACAGAGATTCCTCACTAAGCATTGTGACACCAGAGGGTGCGCTTTAACGCCGAGTGCCTCTGTCCTGACGGCATCACTAAGTGACGTTAAAGTGCACCCAACAAAATAAAATGTATAATCAACATGTATTCATGTGGAGGGCAGGTAGCTCTCAAAATAAAAAAAAAAAAAAGTTTGTGTGACTGTCTCGGTCTTCGTTTAAGTCACTCCTAAAAACGCACTTCTGTCAGAAAGCGTATCTGGATTTTATCTGATCTGATCTATTTAATAACTCTTGTTGATGTTATTTCACATTTGTTATCTTAATTTTAGCTTTGACCTTCCTTATTTTATCTTGTACCAGATGACATTTGATGATGTTATTGGGTGTGAATGCCAAAGCGTGTGTTTCTTTATTATTAAACCTGTTCACTCTATTTAAACTATTCCTACTTCCTCACCCTCTTCTTACACACTTCAGCCAGCATTGCAGTGTCAAAAAAACCTTATAATATTCCACATCAGCCATACATTAATAGTATTATTCAACATTTAAAGGGTGCATTGAGGGGAAGCTTCAGCATTGAGCATTCACACCCGCAATTTCCACAGAGATTGCATTCTCTAGTTTGTTTTATAATCTTTGTGTTTTCAGTGTGTTTAGTTTTATTGTACAGCTCGTTGTAACTGTGTTTGTAGAGTGATATATAAATAAGTTATTAATTGTTATGATAGACAGTTGACGTCTCTGTGAGGGCACCAACTAATACAGGAAACCAGACTGACTGTACCTGATGTGTTGCTGTCTCTGAGGGTGGAGGTGGTGTTATTGGATGCTCACAGCTGCTGTTATTCAGAGGAGAAATGCTGCCACCTGGTGGACACATGACATCACTGCATCCTCATTAAACCACCTTCTGTGTGTGTGTGTGTGTGTGTGTGTGTGTGTGTGTGGGGTCAGTCTAACAGCGTGCCGGTGGTGCAGCACCCTCACATGACCCACCTCCACCCGCTGCTGTCCTACAGCCCGGAGGCCTTCTCCCCTCAGAGGGCCTCACCTGGCTTCTCCCCCGATGCAGGTGAGTCTCACACCAGATACACCTGAGCAGGTAATCACACACTGATGACTGTAACTGTCTGTGAATCTCATCTGAGCAGGTATGTCGAGGACGCCCTGCTACCCGGTGTCTCCTGGAGGCGTTGCTCAGATCCCTCACCCTCTGGGGTGGCTGTGAGTAGAACACGCTGTCTACATAAACACATGTGACTGTTAGAAAAGTCCGCGGCACGTTTGACCGTCTGATTGTCTCCATGCAGGCAGGGACAGACGATGTATCCCATCGCAGGAGGCTTCTCACCTGCTGCTCTGGCTGTGAACGCGTCCAGGTGAGTGTTGTCTTCACCTGTCCATGACCTCAAGAACACCTTGAGGGAGTTTTCTCAAATTTGACACAAACGTCCATGAAGACCTAACCATGAACTGATATGATTTTGGTGGTCAAAGGTCACTGACTCATCTGTCTCATTCTTGTGAACATGATATCTCAGCAACACATTGAGGGAATTTATTCCAATTTGGCACAAACGTCCACTTGGACTCAAGAATGATCTGAATAAACTTTGATAGTCAGAGGTCAAAAGGTCAAGGCCGTGCTGACCTTCTTTGTCACATTCTTGTTAAGATGGTACTTAAGGAACACGTTGAGGATTTTTTTTCAAATTTGGCACAAACATCTACTTGGACTCAACAGTGAACCGATTGGAATTTGGTGGTCAAAGGTCAAGGACACTGTGACCTCATATGTCTCATTGTTGTGAATATGGTATGTCAAGAACACCTCTGGGGAGTTTTTTCAAATTTGGCACAAGCATCCACTTTGACTCAAGAATTAACTGATGAGACTTTGGTGCTTAAAGTTCAAAAGGTTAGGGACACCCCGACCTTGTTTGTCCCATTCTTGTGAGCGCAGTATCTCAGGAACAACTTGAGGGAATTTTTTCAGATTTGGCACTAACATCCATTTTAAGTCAAGTATGAACTGATTAGAATTTGGTGGTCAAAGGTCAAGGTCATGCTGACAGGACACCTTGAGGGAATTATTCAAATTTGGCACTAACATCCATTTGGACTAAACAATGAACTGATTAGAATTCAGATTGATAATGAAAATAATTTCTATGATTTTCATGTTAAATATATTTGTGTTTTCCCCGTGAAGCTCTTGTTGAACATTGTGGAGAATAAAAACTTCTCTGATGAAGTTTTACTGTTGAATTTATTTATTTATTATTTATAATTTGTTATGCTGATCTGTTCTGTACGACATCTATTGCACGTCTGTCCGTCCTGGAAGAGGGATCCCTCCTCAGTTGCTCTTCCTGAGGTTTCTACCGTTTTTTCCCCGTTAAAGGGTTTTTTGGGGAGTTTTTCCTGATCAGCTGTGAGGGTCATAAGGACAGAGGGATGTCGTATGCTGTAAAGCCCTGTGAGGCAAACTGTGATTTGTGATATTGGGCTTTATAAATAAAATTGAAATTTATTGTGAAATGTTGCATTCAGCGCAGGTGAATATGAAGTTGACTTATTTTGACTGGGTTTAACTGAATGTTTGATGCGCGTCTGATCGGCAGCCTGGTGTCGGGCAACTTCTCTCCACGATTGGTGTCGACCCCCCAGTCGTCCATCCCCCACCCGGCCATCGTCCCCACAGCAGTGAAGGAGGAGCCTGGAGGCAGCAGCCAGCCGGGGTACCGACGCCTCACCACACGCACATGTTTAACTTCTGTTGTGCGTGTGAATGTTTTAATGACTGTGTCGTAAACACCGCGGTGACATGCTCTTCTTTGTTGGTGCAGGAGGTCAGTGGCTGACGTCCCGCAGGAGAAAGAAGAAGAGAAAAGGCCTCATATCAAGAAGCCGCTGAACGCTTTCATGTTGTACATGAGGGAGGAGCGGCCCAAAGTGGTTGCTCAGTGCAAAGTGAAGGAGAGCGCCACCATCAACCAGATCCTTGGACAGAGGGTACGTCTGTCAGCCTGTCTGTCAGCCCGTCGCTCTGTGGCTATGACCTGTTCAATTTATTAGAAACTCCTGATATGTCAAGAATTAACTCAAAATGTACAGTGCCAATAATTTGATACTAAAGTCGTGGTATTTTGACGATAGAGTTTAAATTGAAATGAATGTTTCGTAAATAAAGTTGTAATATTATGACAATAAGACTGAAAATTTATGAGACAAAATTCAGTGTATTTTGAGCATGAATTGATAATAATTGAGAATAAAATCATAATATTTTGAGTATAAATTTGAAAATGTCCTGGAAGATGTGACAGTATTTTTTTTAATCTACAATAGTCACAATATTTTGAGGAAAAGGTTTCCAGAAAAGTTTTTTTAAATATATTTTAAGAAAAAACGTGCAAATAAATGACAGGAAAAGTGAGAATAATTTTATGATAAAGTCGTAATATTTTGATAAAAGGTTTTAAAATTAGAACTGTTTGTAAATAAAGTTGTAATATTATGACAATAAAGCTGAAAATGTACGAGACAAAAAGGTATTTAATTTTAAGTATAAATGGATGATATTTAGTGAATATTTTCAGAATAAAATCGTAATATTTCGAGTATAAGTTGAAAATGTCCTGGAAAAAGTCCTAATATTTCTAAAACGGAGTCCTAATATTTGAGGAAAACATTGCTAGAAAAATGTCCTGATACACTGAGAATCAAGTCGTAATATTTTGAGAACAGAATTGAAAATGTACAACAACAAAAAAATAATAATTTGATAATAAAGTTGTAATATTTTGACAGTAGAGTTTACCATTCACAATTAAAAAAAAAAAAAAAAATCTAAAAATAAAAAAGTAATAATCAGAGAGTTAGGAGTCATAGTGCTTAGTAAAAAATGTTGTTATATTATGGGTATAAAGCAGAAAATGTATGAGACAAAGTTATTATATTTGTATGTAGTATGAAGTCATAATATTACGAATTTAAAAAAAAATTAAAGTTGTAATAATTGAGAATAAAACTGTAATAGTTTGAGTTAAATGTTAAAAATGTCCTGGAAAAAGCTAAATTTCCACGATAAACTCACAAAATGTGAAATGAGAAAAAATTACTCAAGATAAAAAAGTCACAACACTTTGAGAATCTAATCATAATATTTCAGAGTCAGTCATAATATTTTAGGTCAAATCCAACAATGTTAAAAAGTAATATTTCTACAATACAGAAGAAAAAATGACTAAATATAAGTTGTAATAATTTGAGAATCAAGTCGTAATATTTCAAGAATAAGGCTGATAAATCAGAGGATGAAGTCAAAGTTTATGGATAAATATTTAATTTAAACATTTAAAAAAGTCAAAGCTGAAAGTTTGTCTGTGCGCTCCAGCTGTTATTTAATGAAAGCTGAATGATGAGCGTGCATGTGACGTCTCGGCCGTGTCCGTCTGTCTGTCTGTCTCCCATCCACAGTGGCACTCGCTGTCCAAAGACCAACAGGCCAAATATTACGAACTGGCTCGGAAAGAGAGACTCCTGCACTCCAAACTATACCCGGGATGGTCGGCCAGAGACAACTACGTGAGTCCAGCTGATCTGTGTCACATGATCACGTCAGCACGCTGACATCATCGGCTCATATCACACATCTGTCTGTCTGTCTGTGTGTCTGCAGGGGAAGAAGAAGAAGAGGAAGAGGGTGAAGAGTGAAAGTCAGTTTGAAGGTAAGACGACACTGCTGTCGGTCACACAATAAATAAATGAATGCATGTTGTCCTGGGTTGAGTTCTCTCCTGCTGGTTTTAGATGGATGAATTTCATTGTTGGTTCCAGGTCCCGTCTGTTTGTGTCCAGATATTTTTATAAACAGATAATTTCCCCTCCGTTCAAGAATACAAAAAAAATCTGTGTCTGTCTGGTTTTATAAAAAAAACTGCGTCTCTATCGGAACACTAAAACGACTCCAGACGTTCACACAGACAGTGTTGCTGCTGCTGTGACTTCTGTATTTTCATACTCCACATACTTGGAGCCGCACAGCCGCTGCATCATCAGCAACATGATCCTGCAAATATTTCACAATAAAAGCTGCATTAACAAATGAAGGGATTCTGTTCACAGAAATGTTGTCAGGGGACTTTTATTTTGAAACGGAAACAGGAAGTGTTGAGATTTGCTCTGCTCATATTTCAGCCAGGATAAATCACACACAGTGTGTGGAGGCTTTATTGTCTTCACAATTTATTGTTTCTTATCTGTGAAATTAAAGTAAATCAAAGCTTTGTTTCCACTGAGGGAAATGGTTTCAGCTCACAGAGACAGACAGGAGGTCTGCGTCACTGCGACGCTGTGGAGTTACATTTCTGAGGAGGTGCACGTCAGGCTACAGCGTAGATTTGATGCAGACGTATAAATCCTGCCTTGGAGGGCGTTTTTAAAAAATTACAGTACCACAGACTCTGTTTGCGTGGACGAGAGGCCCAAACGTAGAGGAAAATGTGTTCACAAAGATATCTGGATACGTACAGACGGGCCTGAAGTCATAAACTCACGGTGATCAGTTGATTAATTGGTTAGTCAGAAAATAATAAGAAAACATTTTGATAGTGGAATAATTTTTTTTGTCTTTTGTTTAACGTGCTGGTTTGATCCCTCTGAAATGTGAGAATTTGATCGTATAATATTAGATGATAAAGTCAATGGAACATTTCTCACTATTATCTATCTATTGTATTTTATTCACAGTTCATCAATAATGAAAATAAATAATACTTGTATCTTTGTATTGTTTTATTTTTCTTTGTAAAGTGTAACCACAAAATAAAACTCAGCTCAGACATGGTTCATGTTGAGAAGAATGAAAGTGAAAAACGTTGCTGGTCCTTCGCCTCTTATTTATTATTTATTTATTTGTTTATTTATTTATTTGTTTCACGTAACAGCTGAAGGGTGACGAGTGTGTTTGTGTGTTTGTGGTCAGATCCTGCGGAGGACCTCCCCCCTCAGCTGAAGAGACCTTGTGTACCACCTGAGGAGACGCCTCACACACACGCTCCGCCCCCACAGACTGCGCACACACAGCCCCGCCCCCACCTGTCACAGCCACACACCATCTCCCACCTGACGCACACACACCTGTCCCAGGCCAGCCCCGCATCCTCCCTGGACTCCCCGGCGACGCCCACCACTGCGCTGGCTTCGCCCGCCGCCCCGGCGCCGACGCACACTGAGCACACGCACTCCTCCTACAGCGGACACACGTCGCCATACGGCGAGCAGCTGCAGCCGCTGTCCCTCACCACCAAACCTCACCGGACCGCCCTCCCTCTGAGCCGCGACACCCCCACCTCCTCACCCCACACCGCCCCCTCCAGGTGTTCACCCCCTCCTCCGCCCTTCCTGGTCCCTCCTCCTACCTCCGCTCACCAGTCAGCAGGGAGCTCCCACAGTGCCTTAGCTCTCTCACAGCCGTTCTCTCTCAGAAGAGCCAATCAGCTGTGAGGAGCAGGATTCACTTCATCCAATCAGAAGAAACACAGTGATTCGTACCTCTTTTTTAACGCTGTAAATACGCCCTCTCTTTTTTAAACTTTTTTTATCAGCACGTTTTATATTAGCGAGAATATAATTGGTCAATATTTGACTGCATCTCTAACTCCGTCAGACGCTGTGTTTTTGCAAACTTTTCACTTTTTCTAGTTTTTATGAACGATCGACTTGTTGTAATGAAACGAGGTGTGGCACCGGGGTTTGTTTGTTTTTCACCTGTTAGTTCTGAGTGGTTTTTTTTCTGCTTCTTCTGTGTTAATAAATATTCACTGAGTTCTGATTCGCTGCCTGAGTGATGACCGAGCTGAAATGTGTCTGTTGTGTCACGAACCACACAGCTGAGATAAAATAAACTTCATTGATCAGAGGAAGGAAACTGAAGCATCACTCATCGGAGTATTAATAAATATACTGTCAGTAGTTTTCCATTCAGCCTGGTTTCCTGTCTCAGTTTTAGTTACGCTACCTCATCAAGGCAACTCAGTTCACCTGTTCCTGGTAACACACAGCCAGTATATAAACTCCAGCCTCACACACACTCTTTGTTTGATTGTTCTTCAACACAGCAGCAAAGTTTCTCCACAAAGTCTCTGACGTCCTGCAGGCTGAACTGCGCCAAAAAGCAGAAGAGTGGTCAGTGACATCAACCCAAACATGCACACAGTTCAGTTCAGTAACAGGTAACGGCACCGTGGAGGAGCAGCCAGGAGACGTAGTCATGGAGGTTGAAGATCTGGAACCAGAGAAGAACCAAGAAGAAGAAGGCCAGGCAAAGGGTCGAGAAGCCAGCAGGGAAGAACTCACAGGATTGTGCACAGTGTGGACAAAGTGTGGTGACACGGTGAAAGTCTCTGGACCGCTGGAAATCAGAGGTAAGCAGATGGGAAGACTCGCACTGCAGCGTTGTCATCAGGTGGTGACTGCAAACAGGGAACAAGGACACAGAAGCAGATCTTGAGGGCGGAGACAGAAGGCTGATGTACTGGGATTCAAAGGAAGCAGGCAGGTCAGACGCAAGTACGGGAAATCAGTCACAAATAAAGTGCTGGAGAGTCTTACATGAGCGGTGAAGAACTATCTAGCAAAGAGTGTCTGTGAGGCTGGGGTACTGACAGAGTGATGAGGAACAGGTGAACTGAGTTGCCTTGATGAAGTGGACGTGACTAAAGCTGAGACGGGAAAACTGCGGTGAATAGAAAGCTACAGACTGGGCAGGCAGAGCTGTGACACACGTCCACATGAAACATTAAAAATTAAAATAAACGGTACTAAATACTTAATGATAAAAATGCTAGCGACTAGCTTGGTTGCACTTACAGCTATGGTTAACTGATAATGCTAATGCTAATTTTTGCAAGCAAAAACTAGGCTTAAAACTATTGAAACAGAATTTTCGTAAAAACTGAACATCGGATTCCTCCGAGGATTTTCAAGTTCAACCAAACACAGAACGAGACTTTATTAGACAAACAAAACATTCATTAACATGAATTAACTCCGCCCGTATGCCATGGTTACGTTACGTAACTGATGTTGCTGTGATAGCAGCTAATGTGCATTAGCCACTTGGTTGAATACACAAGTGGAGTTCACACACACACACTTCCCCAGGAACACTGCTCGTCTGTGCACGAGACTGTTAAAGCAGAAATGTTTAAAATCGTGAAGTTTTAGTGAAAATTTGTGTTCGTGAAGTGCTAATCATATGACTGGATAAACCAGACTCAGATTATTCTGCACGAACTGTGTGAGAGTTTGTAAACTGATGTTTTAATATAGTTTTGCTGATTAATTAATTAGTTAATTTAAATTAGTTAATTTAAATTCATCAAAGATGTTCTTCGTTAGTGCTGAGACACGGGAGACAAACGTTTCCTTCAGGAAGTCAACAAGTGGTGAGTAACTGATATACAGATGGTCATTTTGTGTGTGACGTAGTTACGTTAGTGTTCTACGAGATTCAACCGAGGTGTCCGTGTGGCAGCCATCTTAAAGGGCCTAAAGGCCTCAATAGAATCTGTTTTCTATGGTGGCTCAGAAGGGCCCAAAACATTTCTGTCAAGAGGAAAGTGTTGCAGCTTCAGAAATAACAAAACACAAACAAAAACAACAACAAACTGCTGCAGAAAGCCAAAACAAATAAAAAATGCAACAAAAGAAAACAGTCAACACACCAGAAGTCCTCCAGGGGGCGCTGCATCAGTCTGTTGCTCCTTTACAACACTGTGAAAGACTAAAGTGCCATTTATACTCATGTGGTGGTGTGTCCGTGTCACTCTGCAGTTACACCTCCAAACCACTAGGTGGGACGGAGTTTCTGTGAAGTGCTGTAAAGTTTAGTTGATTCAAAACACACATTAAACACCCATAAAACACTGCGTCACTGTGACGTGGAGTTACATTTCCAGGGAGGTGCACGTCAGGCTACGGTCACGGTGTAGGCACCATGTCGTCGAAGCGCCTACGCCGTAGCTACAGTGTCGACTCAACGCAGAAGTATAAATTCCGCTTTAGTCTGACTTCCTGCAGCAGCAGTTTTCTTATCATCTTTCTTCCTGACCAAATCAGATATTTCCAGCTGCTAAGGTTAGCGTTTCCAACTAGCTCACTGCTTTATGACGCGTGTGTGCAGCATGGCAATTACTAAAACGTGTCTGCTGATGTGATGTCGTATTTCAAGTCAGCAGTGACGCAATAACAAAAGTTGTAGGAAGTTGTTTGGTTTTTGGGGTAACTGAAATTATTACTGACAGTTCATTAGTAATTAGTTACACTATTCGTTACTGGAAAATGTTATATTATTACCGTAACACGTTACTGCCCAGCACTGCCTGTCATCGTGTTGTACACTCATGATGACATCGTTATGTGTGGCGCAAAAACACACGGTGGCGCCAGAGAAATGACTGATGATACTATTACTACTCTGCTCATAAAAATGATCGTATCTCAAAAACTAAATAATGAAAAGAGTTCAAATAACTTACGGAGTGTGAAGAAATATTTTGTTTTGTTTTGTGTTTTTATTTTGTAAAATCTGATGGATGAACGTCCAGTTTTTACATCATTATTATTATTAATGACACAATTTCAATACTTTTATTAAATATTACGGTTCATTGACTTCCATAACCTCTGAGCTCAGGTTGTTCAGATTTTAGAGATGTGAAGCATTTGAAGATACTTCAGGAAATGACATCACACTAAGCAAACATACCAGTGTGGGCAGTGGAGGACCGTGTTGTCTTAAACGTATTTGTTTCGTCTCTCTGTGAAACGTTCCAGTCATATTTGTTTTACATTTTCGTGCATCTCTGAAGCTGCAGCAGGTTTCTGCAGATGGACATATTCTGGACTGTTGTAGTTTGGCCATGTCGGCCACCGTAGTTTCCAGCTGAGTCATTTATCAGTTTGAATAAACACAGCTGACAGTCAGCTGTGAGCGTAACTGAGGGTGTTGTTAAGGTGAAGGATCAACGCTGATAAATGTTGGACATGAGATCATTTTGTTTCTTCGCTGAAATTAGTCATGACCACGATAACACTGCTTTTTATCTGGATCATAAAAACAAAGACCTGAGGAGGACACAGCTGAGGAGGACAGCAGAGAGACTGTACCGAGTTGTTTCTGAGAAATTAGATAAGGTTACGTAACACTGTGACATAAACACACACAACACTCATCCCTCTTCTTGTACCTGCCTGCAGAGGAACGTCCAAATATGGTCAGACAGGTGTGACGACAGATTAACAGACTTTATTGTCCATGCTGCAGATGGCAGAATGTTAGAGTCTGACGCCAGAGGAAGAAGAAGAAGAAGAAGAAGAAGACAGAGAAGGAGGACGATGCTTCAGAGGAGGGCAGTGCTGGTTCCTGAGGCTGGGGAGGAGACGCCAAGAGACTCCACCGCACCCTCAGCAAGCTGGGCTTCAGGGTGGACATCCACAGTGACCTCAGCGAAGACGAGATCTACGAGCTGATCCTTAAAGGTAACACACAATGTCTCATCGACCCCCATCTGTCTCTGTCTCTGTCTCTGTCTCTGTCTCGTCCAGTTGAGGCTTACGGGCGGTTCTCCTGATGAAATTCTCTGGATATCAACTCCACTCAGTGAAGCCGGACTAAATCCAGTGTCTCAGAACTTTATGTTCTGTAACAAGGAGCAGATTCAATCGTTCCTCTGGAAGCAGCCAAAGAAGCTGTGATGGAGCAATATTATAAAACTTTATCGTTTTATTCTCCGACACGAGGTCTAACAGCTGTTTGACTGTTCCTCCACACTGTCAGGAGAACTTCACCCAGCGGTTCTAAAACCTCTGAGTTCACAGATCAGATATAAAGAAGACGACCTCAGTCGCCTCAAAGGGAACCCAGAATTTTGACACCGTTGTTCAGTTCTCCCTGACTTCAGTAGAACAGCTGAGCCTGGTCAACAATGATCTCGTCAGTTACTTAAGGGCTCCTAAGAACCTGCTAAAGGTCCTCTAGAATCCCCAAAAGGACCCCCCCCCCAACAGATTCATCAATCCACCTCAGTTACCTGAACAACCCCAAAAATCTCCAATAGGTCCCCTTGAAACTCTTCAATGACAACATACACTCTTAAATTATGACAGAACCTCCTCAATGACCACTAGAACCTATATAAGCCTATCTATAACCTTTCTGCCCACTGAAACTCCTAAATAAGTAAAGAACCTCCCTAATGCCCATTGAAACCTCTTCAAGGACCCCTAGATACTCTCCAATAACTATCAAAACTCCTTAATTACTCCAGAACCTCTTCAGTGACCACTTGAACCTCCTAAAAATCCTCTAGAATTGCCTCGGTATGTACTAGAACCTCCCCAGTGACCATGAAAATCTCCTGAAAGACACCTAGAGCCTCCTGTCTGTCCATCAAAGTTCTTAAATTTCTCTAGAACCTCCCCAGTGATCATGAAAACCTCTTTTAGAACCTCCCTTCTGGCCACCAAAACTCTTAAATTACCATAGAACCTCTTCAGTGACCACTTTAACCTCCTAAATAACTTCAAGAATTTTCTCAGTATTCAGTAAAACCTCTTAAAGGTCCCCTAGAACCTCCTTCCTGGCCATCAAAACTCCTAAACTACGACAGAACCTGTTCAGTGACCACATGAATGTTCTAAAAGACCTCTAGAATTTCCTCAGTATTCACTAGAACCTCCTAAAAGACCTCTAGAGCCTCTGTCCATCAAAGTTCTTACATTTCGACAGAACCTCTTCATTGACCACTTGAACCATCTAAATGAACTCTAGAACCTCTCCAGTGACTATGAAAACCTCTTCTAGAACCTCCTTTCTGCCCATCAAAACTCCTTAATTACTCTAGAACGTCTGCAGTGACCACTTTGACCTCCTAAGAGACCTCAGTGTTGACCAAACCCTCTTAACTGTCTCCTGGTACATCCTCAATGACCATGAAAATCTCTTAAAAGACTCCTCAGCCTGTTAGCACGATATCACAAGCTGTTAGCTTTAGCCTCAGTACATTAACACAACACCATGACCCCTTAGCTTTGGTGGCAGAATGTTAGCAGGATATCAAAATCCAAGTAGCAAACTTTTTAGCTTTAGCCTCAGTCTGTTAGCATGATATCACAACCTATGAGCTAATGTGTGATGGTCAGAACGATCGGCCAGAACATTAACACCACTGACTGATGACATGAACAATACTGACCGTCTCGTTACGACGCCATGCTCAGCTGGGAAACATTTGGTCCTGGCATTCATGTGGATGCTACTTGAAAAACGTCACTCATCCAGACACAGCTGTGGACCAAGTCCCCCCCCAGTAGAACATGCACCATGCCTCACTATAAACAATGCTCAGAAACTGCCCAAGGAACATGACGAAGAGTGAAGCATCAACCTGGCCTCCAAAATCCCCAGAACCCAATCTGATGGAGCATCCGTGGGATGTGCCAGTACCCCACCTCACAACCAACAGCTCTCAAAGGATCCATCGCCAACGCCCCAGTACCAGACTCCAGTGTCAAGTGGTATCCACGTGAATGCAGGAGCCAAGAGTTCCCCAGCAGAACATTGTGCTGTAACAAGATGATCAATGTTATTCAGCTGTTTGACTGATTTGACAGATTGGAGTATTTCCTCCACCGCCGCACCTCTGTACTGTAACATAACAAGTCATCCAAGGCACACAGTGGCCCAGTGGGTACAGCGGGCGTCCCATGTACAAAGGCAGTGTCCGTGCTGCAGCAGCTGTGATTTAGATTCCAGCCCTTTGCAGCATGTCATCCCCCCTCTCTCTCTCTGTCCCCCTTTCAGACTTAACACTGTCATATCAAGGCAAAACCAAAATAAGAAAAGGAGTCAGCTGAACCAGCAGGTGTTGTCTCACACACACGTTTCCTCTGGCTCCGCCCTGCTCCTCACTGCTCCAGGAAATGTTCACCCCGCTGCATCACACCTGAACGCTGCAGCGTCTTTCACCTGGTAAGTGGAGCTGGTTGTCAGATGGTGTCATGTTGTCTTTGCTGTTTAAAGGATTTTACACTGACTTTAATGTGCTGCTGGCCTAACGTTGTACTTCTGACGGCTGGTTCTTGTGAGCTGAGGTTTGATTCTCAGGGTGAACAGGGTGGAGGAGCAGGTGAGGTGCATGTGCTCTGGTTTGAGACGGCTCCGTCACCTTCCAGTGTTAAAGTCTGATTTAGCCGGAGTTCAAGTGATTGATGCTGTAAACTGGGGAAACTGTGATGGTGCACATTTTTCATAGTGTCCGCAAACATCTCCTTTATTTTCACACTCTTTGTGTTTGTTTCCTCCCTGCTGCCTCTTGTTAAGTTTTGACTTGTCATACCAGAGGAATTACCGGTCGAACCAACAGCATTACTGATGGCTTCATTCCAACCGAGTGTCAGAGTCAGAATCCAAGAACCAGGAATGAGTTTCAGCATGTGTGCCTCTTTATAAACTGGTAAGAATCCGTTCAGCCACTGTGGAGATATCGTATGGAGGACGAGAAATGACAGACATATAGATGAATAAAGACGTAAATAAGCAAATGAATACAAAAATAAATTAATCCAAGAACTGAACTCATTGAACTCATCCAGAGAGGTTAATTCATGTATCAAATTTATGGTCGTTGCCCAAAAATGTTTTGTTGATTTTCTTCAACAATGTTTAACACTGGTTTTTGTCCTTTTTTTAATTTATTGATTTTCAGGGACATTGATCAACATCACTGTAAATGTGCCAAAAGACTCACTTGTCTCCTCCTGTCTCCACAGAGCCGTCCTGATTAGCTGATCACAGAGTGGACTAAAACACTGTTAACAACTTGATCGACAGACTCTGCAGAGGAAAACCTGTGAGCACGTTCAGTCTGCAGGAAGCTCCTGAAAATGGCAGCATTAAGAACAAGCAAGAGTCTAGGATGGCTTCATGATTTTTCTAACTTAAAAACAAAACTTGAGAGACATGCAGCTTCATTCATCTCAGCGTTTGACGTCAGTAAACCAAGGATGAGACAGATTGTAGAAGAGTTTCAGAAGATCGTTGATGAAGTGAAAAGGATGCAGGAGACGAGAGACAAACAGAGAAGAAAAGGAGCTGTTGCTGGAGGAGTAGGACTCGGACTAATGATCCTTGCAGCTCCGTTCACTGGTGGGGCGAGCTTATTGGCAGCAGGAGGACTAGCTGCTGCTGCTGCTGGTGGTGGTTATGTTGTCAAGGCAAATGTAACAAAAATAAAAGGAGAGAAAGAAAGTGCACATAAAGTCGAAGAGCTGGGGAAAGAATTCATGGAGATTGTTGAATCGCTGAAGAACAACCTGGAAGAAATAAAGACGACGTGTGAAGAGCTGAAGAGACCATCCATGAAAGTTCAGGCTGCAGTCACTCTGTCAGACATGGAGGACTTTCAGTGGATTCTTACACAAGTGTCTGAGCTGGCTGAGACAAGTGGAGAAGTTTTGGATGTGGCAGTAGTAGTGATGGCAGTAATGCGTGATCTGTTAGTGCTCATTGTGAGTGTCTTCAGAGTGACTGCGACCCCTGAAGAGGATCAGCAGTTAAGAGACTCCATCATCCAGTCAGCTGATCAGTGTCAGAAGGTCACTAATGCATTTGATCAGATGACGCAGAAACTGAGACACTTCACAGGATGTTGGAGATACAAGACAAGGTCTCGTTCAATCACCATGTGACGTAATGTCTCATCAGATCTGCAGTTTGAGATGAAGTGTGTAAATGTGTCCGATGCTGCGTGTCTGAACGATCTCCTCGTGGTGGAATATGATATTTAGCCTGAATATGATGATGACTGTACAGATGCTGGCTTTGAACTGAAGGACTGGTCAGACCACTTTGTGTCAGTCCAAACTCCACACAGAGGGGCTCCCCCACAGAGGGTTCAAACCAGGAACCGTCATGCTGTGAGGCAACAATGCTAACCACTGCTCCACCGTGCTGCATCGAGTTCAGAATGAAGTTTATTAGTTTGAATATTAAATATCTTGTCTTTGGACCAGGTTGGAATTGGGGTTGTATGTATTTTATATCTCACATAAGTTTATACACTGTGTTTATATTGTACCTGTGATGTCATCACTTCTACCTGCACTGTTTATTTTGCTGACTGTAACTGCTGCACATGTTCATATCTTATCCATATTCATATCTCCCTCTGACTGTGAATTCTATATACCGTAAAACTTCTATTAGTAGCTTTGATCTGCTTATCACTGAAGTCAACAGGCCTGTATTTGTTACAGGCCTAAAGTTAATTCCTTTCACACAAAACTGTTGCTCAGCAAAGATCAGGAAATACGATCAAACTGTTTATATGAACCAGTCTGAATGTTTTAATTATGTGTCGTATCACAACGCTTGTTTGACGGCACTCAAGGATTTCGGCATCCGACACAACAAAACTTTATCCTCTTAAAACAATATTTAATATTTTTATGAAACCCCCTTTTGATCTGAGGACACTTACAGACTGGACGAACATGAATAACGTGCAGGGTGATCCAGGAACAGACACATATTCTGACTTTATGACAGCAACAGAGGAAACATAGGGAGTCACCACTTGTTTTTTCATCATGCCGGTAAATCTGAAAGAATTTAGTCATCCCTGGCGCTCATGGTTTCAGTGAAATGAACTCAGCCAACCTAACAATGTGTAGCATCTCCATACTGGCAAAAATTATATATGTATGCTTGCATGTGTGATCTAAACAGATAACCAACATTAGCTCAAGTAGGTAGCCAAAAAATGTGGTTTTATACATCCAAAGAACTTTTGTCAACAAGAACTGCTGGTAGCCAGACCAGGCCTCTTATTGAGACAGGCCTTTATTTGTCTAAACGTGTCGCCACACCGGGCTGTGAAAGGGCGTGGGCATTTAGTAAGTTTTACGGTATTGTATATATTGTTTAATATTTCATTATCTCAGTACATGGACTCTTTGCAGTGACATTAAAGTTGAATTTAATCTCATATTCAGTGTTGATCTCAGCTTCACCTGAACTAATCAGTACTTTTATATTAATGATGGATCAGATGACTGTGTGTGGTCATGTGAAATGTTTCACTCACAGAGACAAACTCAGATAATTAACATGTTGTAGCACATTTTATTTGTGTGTTTATGGTGTTCCCCAAGGCTCCATTTTAGGCCCAATTATATTTTCACTATACATGCTTCCATTAGGCTCTATACTAAGGAAATACAATATGTCTTATCACTGTCATGCAGATGATTCCCAGTTGTACCTCCCTTTGAAACCATCAGATCCTTGCAGCATTAATTCACTGTAACTCTGTTAATGACATAAAATCTTGGATGGCACGAAGCTTTCTTCAGCTGAACCATGACAAAACTGAGGTCCTCATCTTTGGCCTTACAGACACTTCTGCCTCTGTTACCAGTGCTCTTGGTCCTCTGTCTTCACGTTTAAAATCTCATGTAAAGAATCTTGGTGTCATCTTTGACGCTGGTCAAAAAAGTTAAAGTTAAAAACCAGAGGTGACAGAGCTTTTTTAGTTGTTGGTCCGAAACTATGGAGCAGCCTGCCACAAACAGTTAGATCCTCACCCTCTTTAAATATATTCAAAGCCCGGCTAAAACCCATCTCTTTGCCTTAGCTTTTGGTGATTCATTATGAGAGCATATTGCTTGATATTCATCTTTTTCACTGAATTTGCTCAAGATGAACTCTACTGTCTTGGTTGATTATTTTTCTTGTTGTGCATAATTTGTATACGTTGTAAAGCACTTTGGTCAATGATTGCTGTTTTTAAATGTGCTCTATAAATAAAGTTGACTTGACTTTATTTAAGAGTGTTTGTTGCAGTCTCTGCGGTCTCATCTCACTTAATATTGTTCATTATTTCTAACTAAATTAATTCAAACTTTGAGGCTTAAAATTATAATAATTAAAAATAACTCTTCAGACCGATAATATAATAATAACTTAAATATATTCAAAATAAAAGTGGCTGTCCCAAAACTTAACACCAAAATTTAAATTTATGTAAATTACACTTGTAAAAATTGTATTTTCTTAAAAAGGTCTTTTTTTCCATTGCTTTAAATAGAAATTTTAAAAACATATTTATTGTGGGTTTAATCTTTACATTAAAAAAAAAACTTTGAACACTGAAACTCAAAGACATCTGGTAGATGGGCGGAGCCTGGTGCTTAGCCACACCCCTGCATTACTGACCAGGAAGTGACACCGAATCCATCATGTTGAGTGCTTCAGTGCCGCCATTTTGAATTAAATATGTTCCAAAATCCAGATCAGTGTGTAACTGTAAGAATTGTCACTAAGAAACTAACTGTCAGTGATTCAGTTAAGTTTCTTAGTTTAAATGTAAAATAGTCCCAGGTATTAATATCATGCTAACAGGCTGAGGCTAAAGCTAACAGGTTCCAGGTCATGATTTCATGCTAATGAAAGTAGACTATTTAGATTGTGATATTCTGGTTATTGGCTGATGGTAAACACTGTGCTAACGTACTGAAGGAAACGCTTAAATTTTGTACCTTATAATATCATGCTAACAGGCTGAGGCTAACAGGTCCCAGCTTGTGACCGTGCTAATGGGCTGAGGTTAAAGCGAACAGGTCCTAGGTCAGGATATCTATTAATGTACAGAGGCTAAAGCTAATAGGTTGTGATGTCATGCTAACAGACTAAGGCTCAAGCTAACAAGCTAAACCTTACTAACAAGCTGAGGCTAAGCTAACGTTAACAGGTACAGGTTGTGATTGTGCTATGGGGCTGAGACTAAAGTTATGAAGTTGTGATATTATCAATCAATTTTAGGCCCAATATCACAACAAATATTGTGCTAACGAACTGAAGCTAAAGCTAACAGCTCATTATATCATGCTAACGGACTGAGGTTTAAGCTAACAGCTCATATCATGCTAACGGACTGAGGTTTAAGCTAACAGCTCATTATATCATGCTAACGGACTGAGGTTTAAGCTAACAGCTCATATCATGCTAACGGACTGAGGTTTAAGCTAAGAGGTCTAGGTCAGGATATCTGCTAATGTAATGAGGCTAAAGCTAACAGGTCGTGATATGCTAACAGGCTGAGGCAACATGCAGACTTTTTTGTTTGTTTGATGCTATTTAAAACAGTTCTGATTTTATTTTGTCGTAGAGCTGCGTGCGGTGAACATCTCCCCGCTGTCGCTCTGTTCCTGTTCATCATGAGACTGCTGCAGGAGTGTGAGCTCCACATGAACTCTGAGTTTATGGTTCAATGGGCTCAGTGAAGTCTGGTGGCTCAGGTGGTAAAATTCAACATGCTCTTGTTTTATGAAGGAAACCTGTGACCTGCAGTCAGGTGGAGCCGACCTTTGGACTCGTGAGTCAGCAGGATGTGATGATGCAACAGCTGGATGTGTGTGAACATGTCATGTGTCTGCCATTACCTTTCTCATGTCTTGGTATCAGTTTTGTTTTAAGTCACAGGTGTCCTTCGTCTACTTTCACTTTTGCTGAGGTTTGACTCCTGTCATGAATTTATGCTTCTTATAAATCACACACACACACACACACACACACACACACACACATACACAGCTCAATACATGTTCCAGTCCTTCATTTATTTTACCTGACAGACTAACATGTTTCACCTGAGTCTGTCAGTCTCTGACTTCCTGTCCTGAGTTGAATAATCCTTCCATAATTTCTAATGTTACAGATCACTGAGTAATTATAAGCTAATTAACTGGATAATTTAGGTCTTAAATATGTTTTGACTGCTTGGACTGAGGCTAAAGCTAACAGGTTGCAACTTGTAATGTCATGCTAACACTGGGGCTGCAGCTAAAAGCTTGTTGTGTCATCCTAATGGACTGAGGCTGAAGCTAATAGGCTGTGATATCATGCTAACAGACTATAGTGCTAACAGACTGAGGCTAAAGCTAGCAGGTCCCAGACTAAATGTTAGCGTCCACTCTCTGTAAATCTTTGTAGAAGACAAAGTGTAGTGACAGTGTGAAGACAACTGGTCCCATCATGTGTCCGGTGTTGTGAGGACATTAATTTGTCTCTAACAGAACTCCGACACTCGAGACACTCGGACCAGAGTCACAGATTCACACTTTGTGTTTTCACTGAGTTTGTTCGTGCGGCCTCGCAGACAGAAACGTGTTGTCACGTTTAACGTTTGTCTGAAAAGATTCGAGTTCAAACATGATGTGAATTTTTTATTGTTTGTTTACTTCAGTTTGTTAAATAAAGTGTTCCATAGAAATATATGACAGAGTCCAGGGAGTGGACAATATGTCCACAAGACTTCAGCAGACATTTCCTCCATGGCGTCTTTCCTACAGGAAGTCAGAGAGCGTGAGGAAATGACCAACAGGTTTGTCTCTTCTGAGGACAGAAATGTCCATCAGCTGATTGTCTCCATGTGTCCAAATGCAGTCCCCTTCAATCTGCTGCTGCAGTCTAACTGATGGATGGAGTCCGTGTCCACACCTTCTCAGTGGCCACCAGCGAGGTGGCCGAGAGACCTGCCGCCGCCGCTGCCGCCCCGCTGCCTTTCCCCGCCTCAGCGAAGGGGAACACTTCTCTGGTCAGTCGCGTCAGGAGACACGGCATCTCTTTCTTCCCGGCCAGAGCGCCACCTGTGGCCTGGAAGTTGTAGGCCACGCTGTGGGAGAGGCGGGTCATCAGGCGAGTCAGCTCCAGGTTACGATTGTCTTCGTCCTTTAGTAACGAGCAGAACGTCTTCAGGAAGACGGATCCCAGCGGGTGCATGAACGCTCCGTAACCTGAGGACAGACACAGAGACAACACGTCAGAGAGGAGCCAGGACCGAGACAGACATGCTACCTGGTGATGGACAGGTGTTCACCTGGTGGCGTGGCGTACATCACGGCTGTGTCTATAGGAACAGAGAGGTGCTGGGAGACACTGCACGCCGTGATGTCATCAGCTGAGTCCACCTCCACGCCATCATCCAGACCAGATCCCCGACACGCCTGCAGAGACAGACAACGTCCTCAGAGACACAGAGACAACGTCCCAAGAAAATGTCCTTCATTAAAAAAAACAAACCAAAGTCCTCAGTAACACTGTGTGTGTGTGTGTGTGTGTGTGTGTGTGTGTGTGTGTGTGTGTGTCTGACCTGTATGAGGAAGACTTTGGTCTTCTTGTCCATGTATTCATTGTCAAAATATGTGAAGACACGCGACAGTTGGACGGGTTTTCCATCAGCTCCGAACACGCAGCCCTCGTCCCCGTGAGACGACAAGACAGCCAGGAAACAGTCCTTCACAGGCCGCCTGCTCTCTGCACACACACACACACACACACACACACACACACACACACACACAGACTTGATGTTTTGGTGTTTTGGTGTTTGACGACGTGGTTGTAAAACGTCTCAGCTGACAGAACATCCTTTAACAGTGTCATGTTGACTGATGATGGCGTCATCTGACATCAGCTGACAGATTAAACATTAAACCTCACTGACACTCTTTCCTGTCGGTTCTGTCCTCACAGTCTAGAGACAGTTCTGGGCTCTTTAAAGAGGTTCAGGTCTTCACTGGGGAGGTTCTGCTGGACCTTTAAGAGGTCATGGTCACTGGGGAGGTTTAAGTGGTCCCTACGGAGGTTCTTTAGTAATCTAGAAGTGTTGTTGACCAGAAAGAAGTCACGGAAGAGGTTCTAGAGTAATCTATAGTAGCTTAGGAGTTTCAATGGCCAGAAAGGAGGTTCTCTGGGTCCTTGAAGAGGTTCTGTTGGTCATTGAGGCTCTCAAGTAATTTAGGTGTTTTGATAGTCATTCAGAAGGATCCAGTTTCTTTGAAGAGGTTTTCATGGTCATTGGGGAAGTTCTAGAGGTCATTGAGGAGGTTCTGTACTAATCAACAGGGTTTGATGTCCAGGATGGAGGTTCTAGGGGTCCTTTAAGCAGCTGAAGAGGTTTCAGGGAACTTTAAGGAGGGTCAGAGGTCACTGACGGGATCTGCTGACTAAATAAATAACGTCAAAGTGTGTGTTCTCCGCACAGTAATGGCTTTTCTGTGTTCCTGTCAGTCACTATGGATCTACATAGAGTGTGTGTGTGTGTGTGTGTGTGTGTGTGTGTGTGTGTGTGTGTGTTACCTTTGAGGAACAGCTCGTAGATCTCGTCCCCGCTGAGGTCGCTGTGGATGTCCACCTTGAAGCCCAGCTTGCTGAGGGTGCGGTGGAGTCTCTTGGTGTCCCTCTGGGCTCCTGGTCTCCTCCCCAGCTGCACCCCGTGGTCAAACTGTGCCACCGACACCAGCACTGCCCTGTTCCTGTCCCCACTGTGATCCATCAGTCCTCTCCTCTGCAGCATCCTCCTCCTCTCTCTTCTTCTTCTTCTTCTTCCTCTGGCGTAAGCCGTCTGCAGCGTGGACGATAAAGTCTGTCAGAGTGTCCGTATGTGTCCGTTATGTCTGTCTCTAACAGACTGTGTGTCTGTGTCTCTGCTCTGCA
The DNA here is from genome assembly GCF_011397635.1 of Epinephelus fuscoguttatus. NCBI lineage: Eukaryota > Metazoa > Chordata > Actinopteri > Perciformes > Serranidae > Epinephelus > Epinephelus fuscoguttatus. The sequence goes on along the minus strand of NC_064769.1, from coordinate 39,844,736 downwards.
CAGCTGTTAATCTGCCGGCACACCTGTCTGACCATATATGGGCTTTCCTCTGCAGGCAGTTACAGGAGCAAGCATCATGTTGCGTAACTTTGTCCTTTTCCTTCACATGCTGGGAAATGACTCTGAGCTGCCCGTCCTTCTCCTCAGGCATGTTTGCCTCAGCTATTTGCTTTTCTACATGAGTCAGTGCTGAACATGAAAACAGGGTTTTTACAGTCACGACAGGTTTCAGAGAAGAACATTTCAGAGTTGCAGCAGGTCGACAGCTCGCGCCGCACGCTCCAATCAGGAACTGCTGTACAACCGGTCAGCAGGTGACCTCAGATCAGGAGGACAGCTCCTCTGCAGCTTTGTTTCAGCACGACGTTCACTTCAACGACGTCTCGTCCCGACGGCCTCAAAGTTGAGCCTGAATGTTCAGTTAAATTAAATTTGAAGAGTTTTAAGACTGAGACGTCCTGAAAGGACTGATTATCCCTCAGTGATAAAACCTGAGGGTCAGGACACAACCACATACTGTGAAATGTGTTTCCTTAACAGTCGTGTTTCTACCCTCGGCGCCACTGGACTCTCAGGAGGAAACACACAGATATACATAAAGCTCCAGCCATAAACCTGTCAGGAGACGCAGAGTGACACATCAGGTCACACAGGTTACACTAAGAAGAAAAACAGTCATCAGTAAATTTCCACGTCTGGTTTCTTCTGTCAAATCTCATTTAGATCACGTTGACAATCAGACCCATCAGACAGTGTGGCAGGAACTCACAAACAGGTTACATCATGTGCTGCGTTCAGAGATCAGAAATATTTGACTGATCCTCAGAGAGATTCTGTGACACGTCACAGTATGTGTGCGTACATGTGCCTGATGCTGCAGAATGTAGAGGACTTAACAACATTTAAATTAAAGGCCCACAGTTGGCCGGTCCTCTTCAATATGCAAATCAGAGGCAGAAATCATTTATGAGTCCACGAGAGGAAACTGTGGTTCGTCACTTCGCTCTGATGTGGAAGTAGAAATGAGAAGTACGAGGAGGAAGTCTGTAAAAATATAAACTCAAAATATTTATAACATTTAAAAATCTAGAATATGTTTAATGTGCTGAGTGTGTACAACATTTATAATGTACGCAGCTTATGCTACGACGTACGACACAGTGTGAACATGAGCAGGACTAAGAGTAAGAGACAGAGACATATTAGTCACATTAAAACAACACTGTTTGAAAATTATAAACATGATGGTCAGAATTTATTTTGTGTAAATCAAAGCTGATTGATTGAGACTGGACGCTTTCGTTCAAATCCAGTGTCTCCGTGTTTCCTGAAATGTCTCCGTGTTTTGGAACATATGTGTTTTGGTAAATGTTGTGTCTTCTGAAATTTTTGTATTTTGTGACATATCTGTGTTTTGTAAAAGTGTGTCATGCTGTATCAAATGTTGTGTTTTGTGTAATATGTTTTTTGAAAAGTCATGTTTTGTGAAATGAGTTTTCTAAAACCTCGCTGTATTTTCTGAAATGTCATTGTGCTCTGTCAGATGTTGTCTTGTGTGATGTGTGTTGTGTACCGATCTTCTGTACCCTGGAATTCCAGAGTTCTCGCGAGAGCACAATCTGAATTTGCTCAGCAAGTCACTCTGCCAATCAGTAATGATGCTCATTACCTATGCCCATGAAACCGAGCTGCACCAATCATCGGTGTATGTGATATAGGCGGGCCAGAGGTGAGCTAAACAGATGACGACAGCGCTGCGACGACGAAGTCCGGAATCAGTCAGTAAACATTGCAAGATGGCTACGGATGAACACCAGTTGTTTGAAACGGCTTTGGCCGCTATAATGAACGAGTTAGACTTGGCTTTTTCTCTAAAAGAGGAACAGAAGACGGCGCTCGAGTCTTTCCTTTGCAAGAAGGACGTTTTTGCTGTTTTACCGACCGGATACAGCAAGAGTCTAATCTACCAGTTAGCTCCACTGGTAGCTAAGCTCTGGATACGTCACCCTGTGTATTGTTCTGATTGGTCGTAGTGTTATCCAATTGTGTGCAGTGATATTTTCAAATGCATGCTTGGGGCCGCCCCTCGAGTTGGGCCATTTTCATTACTCATAGCCAGACCCTAACTCTTTCTAGATTTGGGTCTGGATTTCCAGGCTAGATCTTCTGCGGGGTGCAGAGCTGAAACAAAGCACGCTGACAGCAGCATTCATTCATTCATTCATTCATCAGGTGCATCACTACTGCATATGATGCACATCTCTACTTTCCACTGTCTTGTGAATGTTCTTCACAACATCATGTTCACTTCATCATCTCGTTGTTCTATCAGTATAACACTGACGATCAGGATCAGTCTGTTTTCCTCTCTCGTCTTCTCGTACTCTCACTGTCACTCTGTCAGATGCTGGGTTTTGCTTTTGCTCCCTGATTGGTTTTCCACGTCTGATGAACGTAGACGCTGAGTTTCTGTTTAATGTCTTTCAGTTTGTGTCGGTGTGTATGACGACACTTTATGTTTGACATGTTAAAGATAAGTGACACTTAAATAAAAGACCTGAATCTGTTCAGTTCGTGCAACGTGTTAAATATACATTCAAGAGACCGAACATATTTCAGTCAGACATGCTCAGTGATGACAGCTTCCTGTGTGTCAGTGTGTTTCTCCAGCTGTTTGGTCGCTTTACTGCTCTTCACTGCCACCTACTGGATGTTAACATGTAAGGCATTTATTCTGCTGAGGCTCAACGCTCCACTGTGTCTCTCAGTGTATAATGATAACTGTCATTTAAAACAAAAAATCAAAATAAAAAAGAAATCAAGTTAAAAACAAACAAAGAAGGAGATGTCCCAGAATGGGTCCTTAAAAATCAAAATAATTCCATAACATGTTCTTAAAATGTAAAAAATATAATAATTATAAATAATTAATTTTTAATAATGGAACAATTTAAATCATTTTCTAAATTAATTTTTATAGTATTTATTTATTTTCTAACTTCTTGCTAATTTTCTGGGTCATTTCTTCTTCCATTGCTCGCTGCCATGCTTCTTCCCATGTCATGAAAGAAACCAAGCTGGGTTGCTGTCAGGTTTCAAAGGGTTAAAAATCAATCATTTCTATTAAATCAAACATTTTTTAAAAAATCTGTCCCCTCTAGGACAACGTGGCCAGTGGCCCTCAGGAAATGTGGGGTCCAACTTTTGTCTCTCACGAGACTTATCAATGTCATATGAAACAGGGGAAGACAATGGAAATAGAAATACAATAATTATGTAATTTAATGCAAAAATTTCATGATGATAATAATAATAATAATAATAATAATAATAATAATAATAATAATAATAATAATGATTATGAATATATTTTTTTCTCAAGTTGTTTTTTTCCCCAGTTTTTTAAAAATAATTTTCTAAATCTATTATTTCCCTCTCTTTTTACTAATTTCTTGCTATTTTTTGGGGTCATTTCCTGATTTCAAAGGGTTAAAATCAATAATTTCTAAATAAATGTTAAGTCATGTTTAAATCAAGGTGATGTTGAGGTGTGTAGGTGATGTCCAGGTGTGTGAGGGACTCACCTGAGGCCTGGAGCAGATCACAGGAGCAGCAGTGGTCGGATAAAACCAGAAGGAGGCAGCACTGCACCGTGAAGGATGCAAACTGCCGGATAACACCAACGAAGAAGAAGGAAGAGGAAGAAGTGACGTCATCTAGGCGCGACCGGAGTCAGTATCTGTTTTCAGTTTGTGTCGGGAGCAGGCAGGAGGCTGAGGAGAGTAATAAGATGGATCCTGGTGTTCACAGGAGGTTCACATGAGCTCAGGTGGATGTTTACCTGCAGTCAGACGGTGGGAGGAGCTTCAGCTGGTGTTACCGGAAATACGGAGTTTTAAACGGACTGTGTGTGTGTGTGTGTGTGTGTGTGTGTGTGTGTGTGTGTGTGTCTGCTTGCAGAGACACGTGGGGACGTGACGTGTTTTATCTTAAGATTCACACAGTGAGGTTGATTAAATCACAGAAGACAGAGACACAGTGAGACGATGAAGAGGGGAATACCGGACAGGTGAGCACCACATTTACCTGTAACAGTCACGTGATGAGTTACTGTCCGGTTCTTTATGATGAACACACAGGACTCAGTGTGTTTACTGAGGGGACGAAACTACAGCTCAGAGACCTTCAGTCAGTCCTGGATTCAAAGTATAAAAAGTATAAACATCTCATAAACATCTCAGTACCATTAAGACGGAACCGGAAGTGACGTGGCACCAAATAACGTGCTATGTTTTATTGTAAATATAATAACTTTATCTGTACAGCACCTCTCAGACAAACACGCAGCCCAAAGTAATGAATGACACAGACACAAGACAAGAACATATTAACAAGCAAAACAGAGGAAACGAACAAACAAACAAAAAACAGCAAATCTGGTGTGATTGGATATTATTGCTCCACTTGAGTAAAAACCAGTTCAGACTGGTTCATCAGTGGGAGATGATGATGATGATGACGTCAGGTCTGTGTTGTTGCTTCATGAATAATGACAATGTGTTAAAGACGACAGAAACCAGAGATCAGCTGATACTGATAATGTTTCTCACTGATCAGTAACATTTAAACTTTTCTAACTTCACGATAAAACACACTGAGGTGAGAAGAGTTCAGGACATTACTCTGACTTTACCAGTTAGTGATCAGCTGACGTCAGAGGTGGAGGAAGTACCTGAGAGGAAAATTAGAGCTGCCCTCGATTAAGACTGTTCCTAGGGGACCAACAGTCCTCATCAGGGTCCATCAGTGGAAAACAAGCGGTCAGAATTTGGGTTGAAACTGTCTGAGATTTTCACCGTCTCAGAAAATATCACAGTTTCACAGAATTATAATTATTAATGAAAACAGCTTCAGTAAGATTTCAGTCAGACGGACATGTTTACGTGTATTTTAAAAGTCCGGTTTGATTCGGACTGACACAGTAAACAGATTTTCTCTGATGTCATGTTAACATACGTTACTGTGACACTGATGCTGTGTCTTCTCGACAGGTGGCTGGATTACAAAGCTGTCGGTAAAAGACTTCACGGGACTCGTTTCATCGCCTTCAAAGTGCCTCTGAAACAGGTCAGGAGAAAAAGGAGGTTTTTTAAATACGTTAAAACATTTTAAACAAAAAACTGCTTTCCCATCTTCTGCAGCAGACAAGTATGTCTTTCTGTTTCTGTTTTCTGGTGTGTCACGTTGGATGTCACGGACAGGTTAGCAAACAGTAGAAAGTAGCATGGAGGCTGTGAAAATGTCACGGTGGTTACTTCTATTTAATATCATGCAGTGTCTCTTTATCAAAGTTGGTGCCAACTAAATTTTAAACAGTGTTCAAGTGCTTGGACGGAGACAGCTGGTATGTTGTAGTGGTGTGTCACAAGACTAAGAAGATACCAGAGTTACTCTTTAAAGCTAAAGTTTATGTATCACAGAATTTGGCTGAGATTTTGGGAGCGAGCAGTGAGACTGTGACCACTGATGAAAATCTGTGTTTTATCTGTTAGTCTCTGAACCGTCAGCTGCCATGTTCGGATGCGTTTGGTCCGTGGGAGCTGCTGGACGCTCTGAACAAAGAAAATCAAGAGCTTGGTTTGATCATCGACTTGACTTTCACCACACGTTACTACAAACTAGAGGTAAACGACCACACGCCCAGGACTGGATCAGCGCTGCTTCTTTTTCAGTTTAAAGTGATGAATATTTATTGTTTTCCCATACGCAGGACGTCCCAGACTCACTGATGTTTGTGAAGATCTTCACAGCCGGTCACGACGTTCCCAGTGACGACGCCATCCTCAGCTTCAAACGTGCTGTACGCAGGTTTCTACGAGATAACGCAGAGAATGGTGAGAGATGCTGCTGATGAGTGATCATTAGTGTTATTTAGTGTGTAACATGTCAGGAAGCTACAGAACATTAACATTTAGTTAGCTAACGATTTAAGCTCCATATCCATTGCTGTTAGTTAGCTAACGATTTAGGCTCCATATCCATTACTGTTAGTTAGCTAACGATTTAAGCTCCATATCCATTACTGTCAGTTAGCTAACGATTTAAGCTCCATATCCATTACTGTTAGTTAGCCAGTGATTTAAGCTCCATATCCATTACTGTCAGTTAGCTAACGATTTAGGCTCCATATCCATTACTGTTAGTTAGCTAACGATTTAAGCTACATATCAGAGCTACATATCCATTCGTTTTAGTTCGCTTACTATTGAAGCCACATAGTCATTACTTTTAGTAGGCTAACAATTTAAGCTAAATAACAGTTACTTTTAGTTAGCTAAAAATTTAAGCTACGCAACCATTACTTTTAATTAGCTAACAATTTAAGATACATAATCAGTACTTTCTAGTAGGCGAACTACTTAAGCTACATACTATTAGTTTTAGCTAGCAGTTTAAGCTACATAGCCATTACTTATTTATCTAATTATTTGTACTCTATATAAATTATTTTTAGCTACATTTTAGACATTTACACATTAGTTTTAGTTTGCTGTTGAGACTTCTCTGCTTGCTTCCTATTTCTCACGTACTCTCAGTTGCAGCACGTTGAGTTCAAGCTGGAGCTCAATATCTGGGTTTTTTGTTTTTGTTTTTCTAAACTGGAACAGTTATGCTTCACCACAGTATGTCCACGCAGCCCCCATTACCTGCAGAAGTGCCACAGATTTTAATAATAACGAATGCCAAGATGGCGCAGTCCAGTGGAGTTGCTCACCAACACCAAAAAAGTTTCCGAGCTTCCAGGTTTACCTCCACAGCAGGATACCCACTGAATATGCTGAGCAGTGTTTCACCCGTTTGGTTCATAGACTCAACGTTGTGATGACATCACAGATTTTTATGTCACTTTTCTCGACTTGAGGAAAGTTTTACAAATAAAAACCACCATGGCTCAAACGTTAATAAAAAGTCATATTGACCATGTTTACAGTTGGAGGTGTCCTGTCAACAGATTTACAGACGTTTCTTTCATAATGGTCGTCTACAGGGAAAATGCTTTTTATGCCGTAGGGGATTTTTGTGCTGTGAGTGGAAGTACCCCCAGGGTATAAGTACCCCCAGGGTATAAGTACCCCCGAAGGTATAAGTACCCCTGGTTGGGACTCATTGATTTAACAGGTTGTTCCTCTGGGTAAAATGCTACTATATTCTACTGTGTGCTGATTTTAGTCACAAATAAACCGTCCCTTGCGTTACAGACAAGCTTATCGGCGTCCACTGCACCCACGGTCTGAACCGCACCGGCTACCTGATCTGCAGGTGTGTTCAGTGTGAATCACACATACATGAAGTGTTGGTGTGATCAGTGTTTAACAGCTGTGTCTGACCTGCAGGTATCTGATAGATGTTGATGGGATGGATCCTAAAGAAGCTGTGGAGTGTGAGTGCTGACACACAGTCGTCTTGTTTTAATCTGTGTTTGACTCATTTCTGAATTAAAGTGAAACATCTTAAATGTTCTTTTGTTGTCAGTGTTCAACTCGTCGCGGGGCCACGCTGTAGAGAGACAGAACTATCTGGACGACCTGCGATGTGGGCCGAAGAGGAGGTGATCACGTTATCTTTAAAAAGATCTTTCATAGTGTTGTTTTTTTTTATGGTTATGTGTGGTTTGCAGATTTATGAGAATTTCACTTCATGAGAATATTATCTCTCATATTATAAATTCACTGAGGAGTCCGAGAAAAGACAGTTCAGAACCTGCCTGAGAATTTTATGTTTTAAAGTTTTCTTCAGTTTCACAGTAATCCAGTGATAGTCGTCTGTACATCAGTGGGTCCACTGCAGACAGGAGCTGCTAATGGATAATTCGGCTGTTTGACAAAATGTAAACAGATATAGGCTAAAAGCTATGTTTTAGCTCACAGCTAACTCACTGACTCCATAGCAACGTTAGGCTGTGGTTCGCTGTGACTAGTCTGTTGTGATTGGTTTAAAACAGTAACGAGGGGATGGAGGAGTCTGAGCAGGAGCCAGTGAGAGGTCTTGCTACTCATCGGGCGAGTTACACCACGTCTGACTCCAACGGCAGAGATGACAGACGGCCACACTTTAGCGGCTCACGGTACCACAGGTAGGAACCAACGAGACAAAAACAAAACTGTGACTTCCTGTTTGACGTATTTCTCCAAATGTGTTGACGCCCCCCCGGCTTGCAAATTCTTTGATGTCTCTTCATGCCTCCGTGCCTGTGATAGCTGTGGCCGGAGATAGTATGATTTCAGGTTGTTGGTCCCATTCTTTTGAACGTGATATGTCAAAAACACCTCATAGCGAATTTATTTGGCACAAACGTCCGCTTGGTCAAAAAGATGAAATGATTAGATTTTTGTGGTCAGAGGTCATTCTTGTCAATACAATATCACAAGAAGGTCCAAAGGGAATTTCCACTTGGACTCAACAATGAACTGATTGGATTTAATGGTCATCAGATAAAGGTCAAGGTAACTGTGACCACGGGCCTCATGTACAAAGGGTACGTACGCATAAAAACGTGGCATATGTCCTTTTCCACGGCAAAGTTCAAATGTATCAAGAGTGAAATGACCGTGGAAATGTGCGGTGCCTCACGCCAACTTCATGGTTGGCGTACGCACGTTTCTACAGCTGTTGATCCTTTGGCGACACTTAGAGGTGATGCTGGGAAACTGTTATAATAAATAAATGTGAAAACATGTGATGGGTGGTTTCTTGTTGAGTAAATAATTTATTTGTTTAATTGTCCTAATATTAATCCCCCTGATGCGCACTGAGCATGTGCGCCCCCAAATATTATAAGTACTAGTCAGTGGTTAAAGTTAGTGACTTGCTGTTTGTTGCTGGTTAAACTACAGCTTCAGAGCTTTCTAACAAGCCCCTGATTGTCTGTGTGTGTAATAAACCTGTGCGTAAAGTGACATTTCTTAATCAGCCTCACCTTTTCCCCGGCGCACTTCTGCATTCATTTACAACAATAGTGTGTGATCCCTGTAAGTGGTGTATACAATTAACAAATGGAAACTGTAAATCCAGTTCACATAATTATTTGTCTGCTTTCAATTGACCCCAGGCGACTCTCTGGCCAGACAGGCTGAGCTCCTCCTCTCCTGTCCCCCGCCTGTTTTTAATTTTTAATTTTAATTTTTAAAAAAAATTTATTTACTTTATTAATCCCCCTGAGGGGAAATTCAATGTTTTCACTCTTGCTTGTCAATTACACACAGATCTGAAAGACACACACATGCACAAACAGGACCTATACATGCACAAAGTGGAGAGATATCAGAGTGAGGGGGCTGCCTTGGTCAGGCGCCCCGAGCGGTTGGGGGGTTTGGTGCCTTGCTCAAGGGCACTTCGGCAAGGTGGTCAGGAGGTGAACTGGCACCTCTCCAGCCACCAGTCCACACTCCATATTTGGTCTGTTCGAGTCCCCGTCCAGACCAAAAAGAATTAAAAGTGTGCACACTTTTCTGACCCCACAGCATTGACAGCCTCACACACTCTCCCACTCACTCTTCTTGTGTTTTGTATTGATGCCAGAGGACAGCGTGCCAAAAAGTACATTTTTGCGCACCTCCACTTCAGTGAGTAGAGCCTCCACTTCAGTGAGTAGAGCCTCTACTTCGCATTCTGTGAAGATTTTCTTTTTTCCCATCTTACTCATTCTTTTGTTTTAGTTTTCTGATGGTGCAGAGAGGGGAATCTCAGTTCATTTAAATATGATTTGAATATTTGAATGGGGGGGGGCGTGGACAGGGAGGGGTCGGGTACTCCAACATGTGCGCTCAATTCCACGTTGATTGGGATGTACAAAGGAAATTTACTTGGATTAATGTGTACGCACAGATTCATACATCTGGATGTTTTTGGGCGTACAACGTTTTCTGGATTTCAGCGTACGCCATGTTTCAGTAGGAAATCCACTCAAGTCTTTGTACATGAGGCCCCTGGTCTGTGTCATTCTCGTGAATGAAAATTCTGTAGTGTCTGTTAAAATAAAATATAATTTCCAGTTATGGCTGCAGTACTGTGTTGTAGTTCCTTGGGGGAATTTCCTCAACTTTGGCACAAACGTGCACTTGGACTCAACAATGAACTGACTAGATGTTGGTGGTCATATGTCAAAAGTCAAGGTCACTGTGGCCTTGCGCTGGTGTTATTCTCATGAATGTGATATCTGAAAAAGGCCATAAGGGAATTTTCTCAAATTTGGCACAAACATCCATTTGGACTCAGCAGTGAACTGATTAAATTTTGGAGGTCAAAGGTTTAAAGTCAAAGCCACGGTGACCTTGTCTGTTTCATTCTTGTGTATGTGTTATCTCAAGAGTGCCGTGAGGGAATTTATTCAAATTTGGCACAAACGTCCACTTGGACTCAGTGATGAAGTGGTTAGAATTTGGCGGTCAAAGCTCACTGTTTTTGGCCAGAACTCAGGCTGACTAAGACAGAACTCTAACTCTAGTTGTCTCTGCTCTAACAGTGTCCCTCTGTCTGTCTCTGTTCCAGCAGATCTTTCCCTCCCATAGAAACAAACCACCACCCGCATCGGCACCATTCACACGATGGCCTCCTCCCCACTCCGCCGTTACTCCCCCCACCCATGGGAGCCCACTTTCACCCGTATCGATGGATGCCTCCTCACCCTGACAGTCAGTGGGGGAGACCCCCCGGCTCAGAGGAGAGGAGGTCCAGATATGCTCCCTCAGAGCCGGAGAGGAGGTCCAGATATTCTCCCTCAGAGCCAGAGAGGAGGTCCAGATACGCTCCCTCAGAGCCGGAGAGGAGGTCCAGATATTCTCCCTCAGAGCCGGAGAGGAGGTCCAGATATGCTCCCTCAGAGCCAGAGAGGAGGTCCAGATACGCTCCCTCAGAGCCGGAGAGGAGGTCCAGATACGCTCCCTCAGAGCCGGAGAGGAGGTCCAGATACGCTCCCTCAGAGCCGGAGAGGAGGTCATCGCCCTGCCTGCAGGCGGACAGATGGAGAGCTCCTCCTCCTCTCCCTCGTTACTCCGCACGCTGGACCAACGAGTCCAACGGCTACGACCGACGTGAGGAGGAGTGGGCGGGTCCTAACATGAGACATCACCACACACAGACCCACAGAGTGGAAACATATAATGACTATTAGTGTCGTCTCCACAGGACACTGAGACATACTGCTCATCAACAGGGGGACGATTTAGGGCTACAGACAGACAGACAGACAGACAGACAAGACAGACAGACGTCTTGTGTGTGCTGCTCAGATCAGTCTACATGTTTACTGAAATTACAAAATGCCTACAGGTGAGGGTCACACGCCCCTTTGTGGTGGTGGTTATTAGAGATGTCAGAGTTGATGACACATTTTAATGTATGGGCTAAAATAAAGCTGATGAAACTTAGATCCTGTCTTTACTGAACTTTACTGTATGAAATAAAGTGATGTTTGATGCATGTGATCTGTTCTGACCACAGACTGGAGGAAATAATGGTCGTAGACACCGTGACATCACACACTGGTTTGTTTACTCCCATTTTGAAGCCTCCCATTCGGCATTGGTTGTCGCCATCTTAAATTTTTGGAGCCAGGAGTGAACATACATAGATGCAATATCTTAGTCCCTCAAATTTGGCACAAACGTCCTCTTAGACTCAATAATGAACTGATTAGATTTTGATGGTTAAATGTTTTGGGAGGGGGTATACAAATTTCAATGTTTGGGGGAGGAGTATACAAATTTAAATGTTTTGTGAAGTGGTATACAAATTTAAATGTTTTGGGGAGAGGTATACAAATTTAAATGTTTGGAGGAGAGGTATACAAATTTCAATGTTTTGGGGAGAGGTATACAAATTTAAATGTTTGGAGGAGAGGTATACAAATTTCAATGTTTTAGGGAGAGGTATACAAATTTAAATGTTTGAGAAGGGGTATGCAGATTTAAATGTTTTAAGAAGGGGTATGTAATGTATGTAAGGCAGGGGAGGGGTGTATAAAAGGTTTAGGGAAGGGGTTTTAAAATGTAAATGTTTTGGAGATGGCATACAAGAGTAAGTGTTTTATACAAATATAAATATTTCTATTTTACATTTATTTTACCTCCAACTTTTAAGTCAAACATGGGGATTTGTAACCAGGTTTCCTTTCAAAATGTTGCCCTTTTTTGTTCTATATTTTTTTTGATGATTTAATAAATTGTGCTGTAAAATAAACACAAATAACAACCATTTAATAACCGTAATAAGAAACATTAGTCCCTCTGCAGTGCTTAAAATATTATTGGCATGCCCCCACAGTAAGTAACGAACAGTCCCTAAGATGTCCCTCATAATGACCTGTAAATGTTCTCATGGATCATGTCTCCATATTTGTAGCGGACTTTCAGGACAGAGGGTGAAACCTGAGTGTTTTTCTTTAACAGGTATAAAACTTTATAATGTGACCACCCCTCACGATGCAGCTGGTGTTCCTCTGCTGCGCATGCGCCGGGGCTGTCACGACTCGGACGCTGCTGCGGTGCTGCAGGTGGAAACATGGCGATGAAGGCTCTCAGAGGGATGGTGAACGGGGCCATGAGTGAGCTGTCCTCGGCTGTCAGCGGGACCAAACCGACGGCCGCCGCCCCGCGGTCCTCCGCCGCCTCCCGGGAGCATGTGATGGCCGTGAGCCGGGATTACATCTCGCAGCCCCGCCTCAGTGAGTGTGAACGCGTCGGTCCTTCCGCTGCTGCGACTCTGGTTGATTCAGGACTCCACAGGTCTGCGTCATTTTGAAGACACGTTGAAGTCCCGTCCTGAGGATGAGTCAGGGGTCTGAGAGCAACACACACCTGACACTTCATCTGTCCTCAGACATCAGGAGACAGAGGGCCCTTGGGCTCAGAGGGCCCCCCCACCACCTCCACACACACACACACACACACACACACACACACACACACACACTCTTTATCGTTCCTCATCCTGTTTGTGTTGTCGTGTTGCATCTTTTTGTCTCTACGCATCTCTCTGAAGTGGTTTTGTGTCCTTGCGGTTGGGCTGTGTCGGTTTGTAGTTGTTTTGTGTGTCTTTGTGGTTGTGTATCTCTTTTTGTAGTCCTTGTGAGACTGTCTGTGTCTCTGCAACTGTTCTGCATCTCTTTGTTGTCATTCTGTATCTTTTTGTAGCCTTGTGGTCATTATGTGTGTCTTTGTAGTTGTTTATCCCATTTGTAGTTGTTTTGTGTCTCTTTGTCGTAGCGAATCATCTCTCTGGGGTTTTGTGTGTCTTTGTGCTCGTTCTGTCTCTGTGGTTGTTTTTCTCTTTTCATAGTCACCCTGAGTCGTTTTGTGTCTCTTTGCAGCTGTTTTGCATCTTTGTAGTCGTCTTTTTCACTTGTGGTCGACCTGTGTCTCCCTGTAGTCGTCTTGTGTCTCTTTGTAGCTGTTTAATGTTTAATTGTGCTCATTGTGAGTCTCTTCCTGGTCGGTACATGTCGATACGTGTCTCTTCTTGGTCAATACATGTCTCTTCCTGGTCAATACATGTCTCTTCCTGGTCAATACATGTCTCTTCTTGGTCAATACATGTCTCTTCTTGGTCAATGCATGTCTCTTCCTGGTCAATACATGTCTCTTCCTGGTCAATACATGTCTCTTCTTGGTCAATACATGTCTCTTCTTGGTCAATACATGTCTCTTCTTGGTCAATGCATGTCTCTTCCTGGTCAATACATGTCTCTTCCTGGTCAATACATGTCTCTTCTTGGTCAATACATGTCTCTTCTTGGTCAATACATGTCTCTTCCTGGTCAATACATGTCTCTTCCTGGTCAATACATGTCTCTTCTTGGTCAATACATGTCTCTTCTTGGTCAATGCATGTCTCTTCCTGGTCAATACATGTCTCTTCCTGGTCAATACATGTCTCTTCTTGGTCAATACATGTCTCTTCTTGGTCAATGCATGTCTCTTCCTGGTCAATACATGTCTCTTCCTGGTCAATACATGTCTCTTCTTGGTCAATACATGTCTCTTCTTGGTCAATACATGTCTCTTCCTGGTCGGTACATGTCTCTTCTTGGTCAATGCATGTCTCTTCTTGGTCAATACATGTCTCTTCTTGGTCAATGCATGTCTCTTCTTGGTCAATACATGTCTCTTCTTGGTCGGTACATGTCTCTTCTTGGTCAATACATGTCTCTTCTTGGTCAATGCATGTCTCTTCTTGGTCGGTACATGTCTCTTCTTGGTCGGTACATGTCTCTTCTTGGTCGGTACGTGTCTCTTCCTGGTCAATACGTGTCTCTTCCTGGTCGGTACATGTCTCTTCTTGGTCAATACATGTCTCTTCTTGGTCAATGCATGTCTCTTCTTGGTCAATACATGTCTCTTCTTGGTCAATACATGTCTCTTCCTGGTCAATACGTGTCTCTTCCTGGTCAATACGTGTCTCTTCCTGGTCGGTACATGTCTCTTCTTGGTCAATACATGTCTCTTCTTGGTCAATGCATGTCTCTTCTTGGTCAATACATGTCTCTTCTTGGTCAATACATGTCTCTTCCTGGTCAATACGTGTCTCTTCCTGGTCGGTACATGTCTCTTCTTGGTCAATACATGTCTCTTCTTGGTCGGTACATGTCTCTTCTTGGTCAATGCATGTCTCTTCCTGGTCGGTACATGTCTCTTCTTGGTCAATGCATGTCTCTTCTTGGTCAATACATGTCTCTTCCTGGTCGGTACATGTCTCTTCTTGGTCAATGCATGTCTCTTCCTGGTCAATACATGTCTCTTCCTGGTCGGTACATGTCTCTTCTTGGTCAATGCATGTCTCTTCCTGGTCGGTACATGTCTCTTCCTGGTCGGTACATGTCTCTTCTTGGTCAATACATGTCTCTTCTTGGTCAATGCATGTCTCTTCCTGGTCAATACATGTCTCTTCCTGGTCAATACGTGTCTCTTCCTGGTCAATACATGTCTCTTCCTGGTCAATACGTGTCTCTTCCTGGTCGGTACATGTCTCTTCCTGGTCAATACATGTCTCTTCCTGGTCGGTACATGTCTCTTCCTGGTCGGTACATGTCTCTTCTTGGTCAATACATGTCTCTTCTTGGTCAATGCATGTCTCTTCCTGGTCAATACATGTCTCTTCCTGGTCAATACGTGTCTCTTCCTGGTCAGTACATGTCTCTTCCTGGTCAATACATGTCTCTTCCTGGTCGGTACATGTCTCTTCTTGGTCGGTACATGTCTCTTCCTGGTCAATACATGTCTCTTCCTGGTCAATACATGTCTCTTCCTGGTCAATACATGTCTCTTCTTGGTCAATGCATGTCTCTTCTTGGTCAATGCATGTCTCTTCTTGGTCAATGCATGTCTCTTCTTGGTCAATACATGTCTCTTCCTGGTCAATACATGTCTCTTCTTGGTCAATGCATGTCTCTTCTTGGTCAATACATGTCTCTTCCTGGTCAATACATGTCTCTTCCTGGTCAATACATGTCTCTTCTTGGTCAATACATGTCTCTTCCTGGTCAATACATGTCTCTTCTTGGTCAATACATGTCTCTTCTTGGTCGGTACATGTCTCTTCCTGGTCAATGCATGTCTCTTCCTGGTCAATGCATGTCTCTTCCTGGTCGGTACATGTCTCTTCTTGGTCGGTATATGTCTCTTCTTGGTCAATACATGTCTCTTCCTGGTCAATACATGTCTCTTCCTGGTCAATACATGTCTCTTCTTGGTCGGTACGTGTCTCTTCCTGGTCAATACATGTCTCTTCCTGGTCAATACATGTCTCTTCTTGGTCAATACATGTCTCTTCTTGGTCAGTACATGTCTCTTCTTGGTCAGTACATGTCTCTTCTTGGTCAATACATGTCTCTTCTTGGTCAGTACATGTCTCTTCTTGGTCAGTACATGTCTCTTCTTGGTCAATACATGTCTCTTCTTGGTCAGTACATGTCTCTTCTTGGTCAATACATGTCTCTTCTTGGTCAATACATGTCTCTTCTTGGTCAATACATGTCTCTTCTTGGTCAATGCATGTCTCTTCTTGGTCAATACATGTCTCTTCTTGGTCAATACATGTCTCTTCTTGGTCAATGCATGTCTCTTCCTGGTCAATACATGTCTCTTCTTGGTCAATACATGTCTCTTCTTGGTCGGTACATGTCTCTTCTTGGTCGGTACATGTCTCTTCCTGGTCAATACATGTCTCTTCCTGGTCGGTACATGTCTCTTCTTGGTCAATACATGTCTCTTCTTGGTCGGTACATGTCTCTTCTTGGTCAATACATGTCTCTTCTTGGTCGGTACATGTCTCTTCCTGGTCAATACATGTCTCTTCCTGGTTGGTACATGTCTCTTCTTGGTCAATACATGTCTCTTCTTGGTCGGTACATGTCTCTTCCTGGTCAATACATGTCTCTTCCTGGTCGGTACATGTCTCTTCTTGGTCAATGCATGTCTCTTCTTGGTCAATACATGTCTCTTCCTGGTCAATACATGTCTCTTCCTGGTCAATACATGTCTCTTCCTGGTCGGTACATGTCTCTTCTTGGCCAATACATGTCTCTTCTTGGTCGGTACATGTCTCTTCTTGGTCAATACATGTCTCTTCTTGGTCGGTACATGTCTCTTCTTGGTCAATACATGTCTCTTCTTGGTCAATACATGTCTCTTCTTGGTCGGTACATGTCTCTTCCTGGTCGGTACATGTCTCTTCTTGGTCAATACATGTCTCTTCCTGGTCGGTACATGTCTCTTCCTGGTCAATACATGTCTCTTCCTGGTCAATACATGTCTCTTCTTGGTCGGTACATGTCTCTTCTTGGTCAATACATGTCTCTTCCTGGTCAATACATGTCTCTTCTTGGTCGGTACATGTCTCTTCTTGGTCAATACATGTCTCTTCCTGGTCAATACATGTCTCTTCTTGGCCAATACATGTCTCTTCTTGGTCGGTACATGTCTCTTCTTGGCCAATACATGTCTCTTCTTGGTCAATACATGTCTCTTCTTGGTCAACGCTGAGCTGCAGCTCGTGCTGCTGATTCTCTGTGTTGTATAAAAGTGTGTGGGCCTCAGCTGGATAAAAATACCAACACTGTGCAGCTGCTTCGTCCTTCTGTCGGACGCACTGTGATGAGGAGCACCATGAATACAGTTTAACATGAGGCTGAGATGAAGATCAGACAGGCCAGTCATCACAGGGTTAAATGTTCATCACAGAGGGGACGTCTTTAAATGTCTTTAAATGTCTTCAAATGTCCAAAACCTGAAAATAATCAGTTCACCGTAATTTTAAACAGAAAAATCCTCACTGCAGATTCTCCCTGTGTTCCTGGTTCATCTCTCTTATTTTACTTTTTATTTAATTTATTTTCCCGTTGAAAATGAGCCGACTCTTTTCAGTTTGTGCCAGTTTGTTGTTGTTGTTGTTGTTTCTTGTCTTCTGCTGCGTCAGACTGCAGTCAGCTGAAATGAGCTCAAACATGAGTCTTGGTTTAATACCTGGGAATGACGTACAAATGCTTCCTCACATGGTGGCGCTGTAATTAATGCCCGAAATCACTTTCTTGGGAAGGCCACGCCCCCTCACACCATAACTCTGATTGACGTGAAATTTTCTACACACGTACATCTCAGTGCACAAAAACCCTCGTGGACTGTAAACGTCCGCTGCGACAGATTTTGTGCTCATTTTGTGAAAAACACTGAAACGAGCGACTTTTTAAAAATTTCGACTCTATCAGCACCAAATCTGGCAAACAGCCTTTTGAGACTGAGAGACATGATCCTACAATAAATGAGCAATATTGGTAAAAAAACCAACATGGCCGCCATCATTAAAACAGTCCTCTCAAGGGGCGAAGCTTAGCAGAAAATTAATTTAACTAATTAATTCAAACTGTCTTTGAGCAACCCGACTAGAGTTCATACACTACGTCCTGAACAAAGCCACCACGTTTTATTCAGATACGATAAATTGGGAACAAATTGCGTGTGCTGTTATTGAAATGCTTTCGGTTCACTCGTGACTATATTTTGTTCAATTTTGGTTGTTTAATATTTCGTTATTTATCTGTACTTATTTCTGTCTTTGTGCTGCAACACCTGAATTTTCTCTGGAGATCAGTGAAGTTTATCAGAACTTTTTGTTTCAGTTTTTTGCTCAAAAAATGACTTTAAACAATTCAATTTTTTTAAAAAAAAGTTGCATGCTAATTTTCTGTCGATTGACTGATTGTTTCAGCCGTCAGTCGGTTGTGCGACACCGGCCCGGCCGAATCTTCAGCTCTGCTGACTCTGATGGAGAATCAGTTCAGGCTCAGTCAGCACAACTTGTTTCTGTCTCCTCAGCCTATAAAACAGTTTCTGGAGTCAACGGGCCGCTGGTGATTCTGGATCAGGTGAAGGTAAGAAACAAACATCCTCTGGATTCAGACATCTCAGAGTTTCTCCTGATGTTCTCACCCTTTATTCAAAGCCCTCAGTCCTCAGGAGAGAAAATGTGATACTTTAATTTTCTAGGAATTCAAATGACGTCCAGATGGAACACAACATTTCTCGTCAACGTGCAGATATTCCACTTTTATCAGGTCCCTCAACACGAGCGACGTCCCTAACGTTTAAACGGGAGCTTAAACTTTGAGTCGACTCGTCCGAAAGTAAAAAACACAGAGTCAGAGTTGAACATAATTTAATCCAGAAGCTTAAACATTCTCAGAAAAAATGCTGCGTATATAATTACAACGTTTGCATTTTTCAGTAATCAGAATCGTATTGTAAATGTTGCTGAGATGTGTGGCACTTTGCGCTGCACATTATGAACACATTATCCTACAAAGCGCATCCGTACGATGTGTCAGTCACCATCAATGAGCAGATTCTCTGTAACTTCTTATGTCTGTGTTAGAGGCCTGTGAACATCTGGTCAGGACTGGTATGAATCTGTCTGTTTTAAAATGTTGTTTTATTGATTGTTTGTTGTGCTGTCACGCTTGTTTTGTCGGTGTTGTTGTTCTCAAAGTAATATTTTTGATCCTGTAAATGTTGTGTCACTTCAGAATCCAATAAAGAAAGTCATCTGACGACATTTCCTGCTTCACTCCAACAGTTTCCTCGCTACGCAGAGATCGTCCATCTCACACTGCCTGATGGGACCAAGAGGAGCGGCCAGGTGCTGGAGGTCACCGGCTCCAAAGCTGTGGTGCAGGTACTCACATCTCTGCTGTTACTGGACTCAGTTCAGTTCAGACGTTCATCTTCCTCAGAGGATCAGCCCGACACACTTCCTGTAGCGCCGCCATGACGCTGACATCAGAGTGAAATATGTCCTCAAGATGAACGGTCATGGACGTTGCTACAGGAACGAGAGAAAATAAAATCACAACAGAGAAAATACTTTGTTCAAAGATCCTGTCCTGTTCCATATTTCACCTTTGTTAACCAGCACTGAAACCAACATTAGACAGGTGAGATGCACACCTGTGACCCACAGCCGGAGGGTTTACATTAATTTAACCTGCTGCTCCACTGATGTGATGATAAATGCTCAGCTTCAAACCAAGTCGCCACAATAAATGTTGGCTTTGTACTTTTGCGTAAACCACAGATACAGATATGTTCAAACTTTACATTTCAGGAAAAGCAGCGTGTCTCGCTAAGAAACAACCTCTCAGCCCTGTACCTGCATCATCAGGTCGTTAAACAACACCCTCGTTAAAAAAACACACCAGCTTTGTTGTTTGTTGGTGTTGAACAGTGGTCTGCAGCTTGTCAGGCGTCTCTCCGAGGTGTCGCACCATCCACCTCCTGATGATGACGTCAGCTCAGATATTATTTTAGAAACACTGAAACATCTGTGCGTTGAAACGTACGGCGTGACGTGACGTATTTGTGGTTTGCAGAAACATATAATGACCAACATTTCCTTCTGGCTCCAGCTTTGATTCACTCCACTCTGCCCCCTGCAGGTGTTTGAGGGGACTTCAGGTATTGATGCCAAGAAGACGAGCTGCGAGTTCACAGGAGACATCCTGAGGACGCCTGTCTCCGAGGACATGTTGGGTACGACACAGAAACATGTCGAACTGAGACGACACTGCAGCTTCACAGAAACTCGGTTTCACCTGTGACGGTTTGGTTTGTATGTTTATGTGCTGATATATGATAAAGTGTGTGTGTGTGTGTGTGTGTGTGTGTGTTTGCAGGCCGTGTGTTTAATGGATCTGGTAAACCTATCGACAGAGGACCAGCAGTCCTGGCTGAAGACTTCCTGGACATCATGGGTACGTTGACTGTTTTTGATTTTGAGTTCTGTCTGTTTTTCCAGCAGGTTTTTGGCCCCCAAAATGTGTGTGAATTTAGGGACCTGTTGTTGGTATTTCCTGCTGATTTTTAACCCCATAAAAGGGTGTTTTGTCAGGAAACTGTCACCGTGTTTCTTACGGCTTTTCAGCCCCCAAATGTTGATGTTTTTTTGGGAGCTGTCTCCTGCGCCTTTTCTTGAGGATTTTCAGCCCCCAGACGTGGGCGGTTTTAAGGGAACTGACTCTGTATTTCCGGCGGCTTTTTAACTCCCAAATGTGGATGTTGTTTAGAGAGCCATTGCTGTGTTGCCGGACATTTTTTCACTCTTGAACATGGGCAATTGTTAGGCAACTTGTTGCTGTGTTTCGGTGGCTTTTTAGCCTTCAGACATGGATGTTTTTAGTGACCTGTCGCTGTGTTTCCTGCAGCGTCATTATAGTTTCCAAGCCAGCATAGTGCCGTGAGAAGTGGTTGTTTTTGTACTCAGACACAGAGTTTGTCCTGCAGGACTTTGACCCCAAGACATGATCTTTTCCAATCTATAACCAAATAGTTTTTGTGCCAAAACATAAACACAGTGTTTTTGAAATGTTTGAGATGAAAGTTTCACTGTGTCTGTGATTTGTAAAAACATACAGTGCCAACATTCATCCTGCTGCATGTCTTCTGTAGTGAAGCTGTGCTGGAGTCTCGAGCTGAAACAACACCACTAACACACCTCATACGTTGGCTTTTACAGGAGTGTATGGTTGTGTTTATGTTCCAGGCCAGCCTATAAACCCTCAGTGCCGTATCTACCCTGAGGAGATGATCCAGACGGGAATATCTGCCATCGATGGCATGAACAGCATCGCCAGAGGGCAGAAAATCCCCATCTTCTCTGCTGCCGGCCTGCCACACAACGAGGTGCAGACTGACACAGGAGCTGTTTGAACGTGGAGGGAGGCCTGTGAATGTTCTGTGTGCTGAATCCTCATTAACTGTAATGAATAACATTGATTCATTAATTGTGTCACTTTAATTTGGGCTGGATTTGATTAATGTAGAAAGCTAAAACTGATTTTTTGCTGAGGACCAGAGGAGGCGCAGTGTGGAGTTGTTCAGATGAACGGTTCAGGGCAGTAAATTAGCTTCGGATGTTGTTGAAGGTTTGTGTGATGACCTCGTTCCCTCCGCTCTTCAGATTGCAGCTCAGATCTGTCGACAGGCCGGTTTGGTGAAGAAATCCAAGGACGTGATGGACTACAGCGAGGACAACTTTGCCATCGTGTTTGCAGCTATGGGGGTGAGAACTGCACTTTATTTTTCACCAGCAAATTCTGACACTTTCCTCTCAACTCTCCACCTGTCTCAGGTGTTTTCATCCCCAGATATGACGTCTGCTGGTCAGAAAGAATTCATGGAGCCACAGATAAATATTTAACTTTTCTTTAAACGTCTAAACCGCACGATACTGCCTGATGTCATGCCTCCTCGTTAGCCGTGGCCACAGGCATCAAGCTCTTGGGTTGTCCATTCATCAGTTCATACGTTCATACATCCCATTCTCGTGACCGTAATAACCTGAGAACGCCTCGAGGAAATTTCTTCAAGTTTGGCACAAATCTCCACTGGAACTTAACGATAAACTGATTAGATTTTGGTGGTCAAAGGTCAAGGCCCCTGTGACCTCTTTTGTCTCATTCTTGTGAGAGCAATATCCCAAGAACACCGTGAGGGAATATATTTTCAAATTTGGCACAAACCTCCGCCTAGAGTTAACGATGAACTAATAGAGATTTGGTGGTCAAAGGTCAAGGTCACCATGTCCTTGTCTTACTTATTCTCGTGAAGGTGATACCCCAAAAACGCCTTGAGGATATTTCTTAAAGTTTGGCACAAATGTCCTCTTTCACTCCACAATGGCCTGATTAGATTTTTGTGGTCAAAGGTCAAGGTCACAGTCACCTTGTCTGTCTCTTTCTTGTGATCTGATCAGTGTCATTCTTGTAAATGCAGTATCTTCAGTGCTGTAAGGGAATTTCTTCAAATTTGGCACAAACAACCACTTGGATTCAGCGATGAACTGATAAGATTTTGGTGGTCAAAGATCAAGGTCACAGTGACCTCATTTGTCTCATTCTTGCAAGAGCAATATCCCGAGGACACCCTGGAGGAATATACTCAAATTTGGCACAAACGTCTTCTTGGACTCTAGAATTAACTCATCACATTTTGGTGGTCAAAGGGGAATCAGTGTCCGACGCCAAAATCACGGACAAGGCGGCGTGTTTGATGACAAACCATCGACTGTATAAAATGGTTGTAGCCACCGTGAAGTCATCCACTGGTTGCTGGACTCCTGTTTTCAAACCTTGAGTTCAGCATTTTGGCCGTTTTTATCTTGGAGTTTTGAAGCTAAGAAGCGACCATATTTGCACGAGAGGGTGGAGCGAATGCTAGCTGCTAGCTTGGTTAGCACAGTGCATTTAAAGCTATGGTTAACTGTGATAATGCTAATGCAAAGAGGCCCCGCCCTTAAAGCTGTAATAAAATGTAAACAGGTGAGTTTTATATAAATTCATGAATGTTGAAATTAGCTACAGAGACCAAAACTGTTCTTGTACCAGCTGTAAACATGCTCATTTCTACATGTTAACATGGGGGGTCTGTGGGGACTGACTCACTGTTGGAGCCAGCCTCTACTGGACATTAGAAGAACTGCAGGTTTTGGCAACATTTTTCAGCCCCAGACGTTGCTGCTTGGCGCTAACCAACTTTAAAAGGTGCTAACGTTATATTGTTGTGTCTTCTCTGTGCCATCAGGTGAACATGGAGACCGCCAGGTTCTTTAAGTCTGACTTTGAGGAGAACGGTTCCATGGACAACGTCTGTTTGTTCCTCAACCTGGCCAACGACCCCACGTATGACCTTCAGCTCCTCACCTTGTTTTTAGTTTAAAAAAAACAAACAAAAAAGACTTTATCTGGAATAATTAGTGACTAATTAAAACATTAATTGAAAGGGCTGTCCGTCCCATTCTTACAAACACAATATCTCAAAAGGCTATGAGAGAATTCCTTTACATTTGGCACAAACACCCTCTTGGATTAAAAAATTAACTCATTAGGTTTTGGTGAAAGGTCAAAGGTCACGGTTACTGTGACTTGTCGGTCTCATTATGGTGAACGCGATATCTTGAGGGAGTATTTTTTAAATTTGGCACAAACGTCCATTTAGACTCAAGGATGAATTAGATTTTAATTGTCAAAGGGTCAAGGTCACTGTGATGTCATCTGTCTCACTCATGAACACGATATCTCAAGAACACCTTGAGGGAATTTCTTTAAATTTGACACAAACATCCACTTTGAGTCAGGTTTAACTGTTTAGATTTTGATGGTCAAAAGTCACTGTGACCTTTTCTGTCTCGTTCTCACGAACATTATATTTCGAGAACACCTTGAGGGAATTTTTTCACATTTGGCACAAATGTCCACTTTGATTCAGGATAAAGTGATTAGATTTTAATGGTCACAGTTCAAAGGGCAAGGTCAATGTGACCTTGTCTGTGTCATTTTTATGAATACAATATCTCAAGAAAACTTTGCAAGAATTTCTTTAATTTGGCACAAACGTCCACTTTGAGTCAAAGATGAACTGAATCAAAATTTGGTAGTCAAAGGTCTCTGTGACCTTGTGTACATCTCATTCTTGTGAACGCAATATCTGAATAACATCTCAAAGGAATTTCTTCAAATGTGGCTCAAACATCCAATTGGACCTGCAAATGAACTCATTAGATTTTGGTAGTCAAAGGTCAAGGTCATTGTGACCTTGTGTCCATCTAGGGGCGTGGTAATAATTTTAGTTTCAAATTGAAACTGTTTTTTCACCACACTTTATTTACGTGGAGTAGATTATTGATATAAATTAGTCATTTAAGTTGTACCATAAACTTCTCTCTTTTTTGCAGCATCGAGCGAATCATCACACCCCGTCTGGCTCTGACATCAGCAGAGTATCTGGCCTATCAGTGTGAGAAGCACGTCCTCGTCATCCTCACCGACATGAGCTCCTACGCAGAAGCTCTCCGAGAGGTCAGTCCCCATTTCAGAGCATTCACTCTGAGGTGACTACAGGAAATAGGAAATGAAT
Source organism: Epinephelus fuscoguttatus (assembly GCF_011397635.1). NCBI lineage: Eukaryota > Metazoa > Chordata > Actinopteri > Perciformes > Serranidae > Epinephelus > Epinephelus fuscoguttatus. Next base: position 39,820,281 of record NC_064769.1, on the reverse strand, counting down.
TCTGTATCTCATCCAAACTCAGGTGTCTGCTGCCAGAGAGGAAGTGCCAGGCCGGCGAGGTTTCCCTGGTTACATGTACACGGATTTGGCCACCATCTATGAGAGGGCGGGCCGAGTGGAAGGACGTAACGGCTCCATCACCCAGATCCCCATCCTCACGATGCCCAATGACGGTACTCACACACTCAGGAAGGGTTTATACTTCTGCGTCGAATTGACGCCATACCTACGGTGCAGGCTCTGTGTCGATGCAGAGACCACGCCGTACCCTACGTCATAGCCTGAAGTGCACCGTATGTTTAATGTGTGTTTAATGTGTGTTTTGAATCAACTAAACTTTACAGCACTTCACATTATTGGAATGTGATTATTGGAAAGGGACTCAATATTACAATCACCTCAATCAAGGATATCACCATATCAGATCATTTTTGTATTTATTTTGATGCCTCATTTACACCACAAAAAGTGTTAGGGATGCGGACAGTAAAAAAACGCTATATTGGTGCTGGTACTGCCAAATCTTTGACTGAATCCTTTACCACATTCATGTCACATCTGGCTCTGTCTATATCTATGTCCCCAGATGTCCTGGTAGACAACTTCAATCTGAGAGTGACAAACCTCATTGACAATATTGCACCCCTGAAAACAAAAACAATCTCTGGAAAACAAAAGGCTCCTTGGATAAATGATACTTTTGTGAAACAACTAAAAAAAGGAAGTAGACGAGCAGAGCACAAATGGAGAAAAAACAAGCTTCAAATTCACTATGACATCTACAAATCCTGCCGCTCCAACTATAACAAGGCAATAAAAACCACCAGACAATCATTTTTCACCGATATCATAAATAATAATTTGAACAATGCACAAGTACTGTTCTCTACCGTTGATCGGCTCTTAAATTCATCTTTTTCTACCCACCCAAACTTACTCTCCACTACAAAATGTGAGGAATTTGCAACATTTTTTAATAGTAAAATTACCACAATCAGAAAAAATATAAGCTCCTTGAGCCTTGGCAAAGATGTGTTACCTACTTATGTGAATAGAACCTCTGATATGTCATATTTTGCTCCTGTGGACTCTACAACCCTTGCAGATGCTGTGCATCAGCTCAAGTCCTCCACCTGTTGCCTGGATCCAATTCCGACTAGCTTTTTTTAAAACTACTTTTAGCTGTTTAAGCACAGAGGTACTACAAATTGTTAATTGCTCCTTCCAGTCTGGTGTTTTCCCAAGTGCTCTTAAAACTGCTGTTATAAAACCATTGTTGAAAAAGAACAGTCTAGATCCCTCAGTTTTAAGCAACTATAGACCAATCTCAAATCTCCCTTTTCTTAGCAAGATCCTTGAAAAAATTGTGTACAGTCAACTGAATGATTACCTGATAACAAATGACCTATTTGATGTTTTTCAGTCTGGTTTTAGATCTCACCACAGCACAGAAACTGCCCTTATTAAAGTTTTAAATGATCTCCACTTAAACATGGACACTGGCAAGCTCTTAATCCTCGTACTCCTAGATCTCAGTGCCGCGTTCGACACTGTCGATCATGGGATCTTACTTGACAGATTGCATAACTGGGTGGGACTTTCCGGTCCTGTCCTAAACTGGCTCACTACCTACCTACAACCCAGGGATTTCTTTGTGTCCAACGATAATTATGCATCTGACAAAGTTGCTGTGACCTGTGGGGTTCCACAGGGCTCAATCCTTGGTCCACTCCTGTTTAATTTATACATGCTTCTGCTTGGGCACATTATACAGAAACATAATATACAATACCATAATTATGCAGATGATGCACAACTCTATATCTCCCTCTCTCCTGATGATTTGAGCCCTGTGGAAACACTACTCAAATGCATCGATGACATTAATACATGGATGAACCAAAATTTCCTCCAGCTAAACAATGATAAAACAGAAATCATTATCATAGGTCCAAAAGCAAAAAGACAGGAATTCTCTGCCATTCTTGGTTCATCTGCTCTCAAGTGCAAAGAACATGCCAGAAATCTGATGCTGATCTTAACTTTCACTTTCACATTAACAAGGTCACAAGATCATCCTTCTTCCATTTGAAAAACATCTCAAAAATCCGAGACATTCTGACAAATTCAGATGCTGAAAAACTGCATTTGTAACAAGCAGACTCGATTATTGCAATAGCCTCTTTTCCGGACTCCCTCAAAAATCCATCAAACGACTGCAACTTATTCAAAATGCTGCTGCACGTATTTTAACCAGAACTAAGAAATATACACACATCACCCCAGTTCTTCAGTCCTTACACTGGCTTCCATTGAAGGCCAGAATTGAATTTAAAATTCTTCTTATTGCCTATAAGGCACTGAATGGCACTGCCCCTAATTATATTAAAGAATTACTTGTGCCATATGAGCCAATGAGAACTCTCAGGTCATCAGCTAATGGTCTCCTCGTTGTTCCCCGTGTGCGCATTAAAGCTGGAGAGGCAGCATTCAGCTGCTATGCTCCTAGCAGATGGAATGCCCTTCCAAGTAATGTCAGAAATGCGCCAACACTGAGCTCTTTTAAAAGTAAACTTAAGACATTTCTCTTTACTGCTGTTTTTAACAAGCTTGTTAATTTTTTTTATTACTAAATACTAGAATCACTATGCACTTTCAATAAGATGCATCCATGTATGCTTGCATACATTCATGTTCTTGTTTGTTGTCTGTCTGCGTGCTTGTAAATATGTGCTCATATTTTATGTTTTTATGCATGTTTTTTTTGTGAAGCACATTGTGTTGCTTTCTGTATGAAATGTGCTTTATAAATAAATCTTCTTCTTCTTCTTCTTCTTATAAATCCTGTTTTAAACACAGCTCACTGTGATTATGATTATGACTGCAGTGATGTATTTACAGTTTGTCCTCGTGTCTTTCAGACATCACTCATCCAATCCCTGACCTGACGGGTTACATCACTGAGGGACAAATCTATGTGGACAGACAACTTCACAACAGACAGGTAACACAGCGCAGCGCAGCCTCACAGGACGCTGAAGCTCCTCATCAGGGTTTCATTAATTCACCAACATAATTTAATCTAGAAAATGTCACCAAAATAAAATCCAAACCAGATTCTTTTAATCAGCCTGCATGACGTGCTGCTACTCTGCACTGCTGAACAAGAAACAAAACCTCGACTGTGAGAGTTGTCTTGTGGAAATGAAATCCAATTAACTTCCTCTGGAGCCTGGACAGGAAGTGTGTGAGCAGCTGTAGGACAGATGTAGTAGTTCTTATCTTCTCACTGACGTCTGGTTGTGTTGTGTCTTTGGTCAGATCTATCCTCCCATCAACGTGCTGCCGTCTCTCTCTCGTCTCATGAAATCTGCCATCGGGGAGGGAATGACCCGCAGAGACCACTCTGATGTTTCCAACCAGCTCGTGAGTTATAACACACTTCCTGTTTCACACTCCATACATTTTACTTTACAACCGCAGTCTGAAAATATGTGTGTGTGTGTGTGTGTGTGTGTGTGTGTGTGTGTAGTACGCGTGTTATGCCATAGGGAAGGACGTCCAGGCCATGAAGGCGGTGGTGGGGGAGGAGGCTCTGACAGCTGATGACCTGCTCTATCTGGAGTTCCTGACCAAGTTCGAGAAAAACTTCATCGCCCAAGGTGCAGTGGGCTGAGGCCGATAGCTCAGAGTTTTTAGTTCCTGCTAGATCTGAAACGACCAGTCAATCAGTCGACTGAGGAGGAAATAAATATACAACAAAAGTCTTATTGAGAGGTCGCTAAAAAACAGTCGCCTTTGGTGGTACAGATGTTGCTTAAAATGCATTGATGAGTCGAGAAAAATAAACACCCACATTTGATGGCCAAATGCTGCTGGAAACTTGGCTTACTAAAAACCACGATGCTGGAAATGCAGCGCTAGCTTACTAAAAACAATCAAATTTGATTGCACAAATGGTGCTTAAAACATCACTTAAAAACATCTATGTTTGGCGGCACAGGTGACACTAGAAATGCAGCAATGGGTCACTTAGAAACTTTCACCTTTGGTGGCACAAGTGCTGCTGGCAATACAGTGATGGGTTGCTAGAAACACTCATACTTGATGGCCAAAGGCCGCTTGAAACTCAGCGGCAGCTTACTAAAAAAACTCCCCTGGAAATGCAGTGATGGGTCACTTAAAAACACCTAGATTTGGTTTCACAGACACCATTGGAAATGCAACGATGGTCTGCTAAAAACCACCTACTTGTAGTGATACAAACTTCACTAGAAATGCAGCGACAGCTCATTAAAAAACACCCACGTCTGATGGCCAAAGGCTGCTGGAAACTCAGTGACGGCTTACTGAAACAACACCCATGTTTGGTGGTACAAAAGTTGCTGCTAATGCAAGATTGAGTAGATAAAAAAACACCCACATTTGGTGGCACAAATGCCGTGGGAAACATAGTCACAGTTGGCTGAAAGGCCCCCACGTTTGGTTGCACAAATTCTGCTGGAAATGCAGCGATGGTTTGCTAAACACATCCATGCATCCAAACACTGGTGTCATTTTTTTCCGACATTTTGCAGAAAATGTACAGATTGTATCTTTAAAATGTCTTTACAAGCAGGTTTATTAATATTCACGTCCACGTGTTTGTTTGTCCAGGTGCCTACGAGAACAGGAGCGTGTTTGAGACTCTGGACATCGGATGGCAGCTGATGAGGATCTTCCCCAAAGAGATGCTGAAGAGGATCCCTCAGACCACCTTGGCTGAGTTTTACCCCCGAGAAGCCAAACATTAAGCAGACACACTTCATCTCCTCCAGGCCTGCCACTTCCATCTGTTCAGTGACGTCTCACTCTATACATTCAGTAACGTGTTGTACCATCACACGTGATGTGATGCTGTAAACGTCCTGACACTTGTGACAACACATCGACATTCCTGCTTGAACAACCAGAAACACGAGGAGGGAAGTACACCGAGTGTTTACAGTGAGAATGGAAGAGAATACAGTGAGAGTGTTTATGTCTTTAACGTCTAAGTGATGATGATGATGACGACAACGATGACGTTTTAATTATTGTGTCACGCCTATCATTAGCAAATGATACCAGAGAAGTCACAGTAATTGTCCCTCCTTTTCCAGGCTTTGAAGTTGATGTCGGCAAATACCGGTGGTTCGACACTAAACCCTGTAAAACAGCGAATGATCGTGTCGCATTTTGGTTTCTGCACGTAGACAGTGAACAAGCTAAAACGTGTTAATCAGACAGAGCCAGGCTAAGTGTTTCCATCTGTTTCCAGTCTTTATGCTAAGCTAAGCTAACCAGCTGTCCGACTCCCTGCAAGAAAGCGAAGAAGCGTTTTTAATTGCACTGCGTGTTTTAATGAGCGGGTCCCAGTTTAGGGAGTGAAGACGATTTGTTTATCACAGCTCGAGGATTCACTCTGAACGTAAAACATTTGGTTTGTTTAGAAAGAAACCGTCAGAGTGAACGTCGGCCAGGAGAGTGTCTCTCTGGTCCAAAGTGTCAGCCGGGTTCAAGTTTGTGTTTCGGCAGACCGTAGACTTTTAGAAGTTGTGGTTCAATCAGGCTTACAATTGTCTGTCAGTCAAAGACAGTAACTTATTGCGTGAAGGTGCCTCCCTGTCTTTTCCATCAGTTAGCAAACAGAAAAATGTCTACGATACGATTCGATACAGTACGTTACGATATTTACGATTACGATATGATACGATGTCTCTGTCTTGGGGGTGAAGTGTGATACCTCAGGCTAATAATAAATATTCAGAAGATTGTTGTTGTAAAAAATAATGCTAGCCTTGGGTTTGCAACTTTTCAGTTAGCTAGCGTGCTAGCTTGCAAAAACTTATAAACTCCTTGATCATAACAGAATATCGTAACTTTCACCACCGTTCATTTTAGAAAGGACACCACAAGATACCAACTTCCATGTGTTAGCATCAAGCTAACAGACTAAGTGCTAGTTTTTTGCCACATGGTTGGAAGTAGAATCAGAAAAAGGTTTATGACCAAGTAAGTTTTCACTTAAAGGGAAATTCTGTGTTTTGTGCGTACAATAAAAATATTACTTAGAGGATATAAGATGTATGTAATCTGAAGAAGCGTTATATTCTTTAGCCACTAGGTACCATCCTGAGAAGATGAAGGCTTGCTAATGTTAGCATGCTAGCTGACACTGACAGCCAGAAACATCTATGACCCACTGTCTGTTTAATAATCTAAACAAAGAACAGGTTTTCTTGTGGTGAAAATTACTATATTCTGTTATGATCAAGGACTTGATGGTAAGCACACAGTGTTAGCTAGCTAGTTAGCACGCAAGCTAGCGCGCTAGTTAGCATGCTAGCTAGTTGAAAAGTTGTCTAGTTTCGCTTCCAATATTCACACCAATTTTGAGTTTAGGACTAACATCATTTTTACAGTAATGATCTTAAAACTATTTATTGTTAACCTGCTGAGTCATCACAACTCTTTTCGTACGGAGCATGACAAAAAAATGTTTGCAAAGTGACGGAAATCCAAAAACGTGAGTCTTATTGTGGATGTATAAAGAGACCTGGATACAGCGTTGGAGGCGGGGCCCCGTTCAGACTATGAAAGTTGCTCAGTGGTGTATGAAACCAAAAAAGCTCTATTTCCACTGTATAAAATTACTCGTATCTTGTGAGGTGTGGGGCCCATGGAGCAGCAGACAAGAGGCTGACTTCTCTCGGCTGAGTAGCTAATTTCCAGTTCAGCGCTCCGCTAACTTGAATGGGGACAAAATGATCCGATCGTGCAGCTCCTCTAGATTTTGGAAATGTTACTGGACCAAACGGGTCGAATCGTGATAGTGACTTGAGTCATTTCGTGGGGGTTGCGATGCTCAAAAAGACGTTTCCACTGATTTACAGACGTCTCTACGATGTAAGTCAATCGGAAAAAGTCTTTTTGGGCCACATGGCGTCATGTGACAGGCCTGGACGGTGTAACTGCTGTTCTGGGGTTTGACTTGTATATGTTCCTCCCCTCTTGTAAAACTGTGAAGTGGATCGCTGAATTAAAATGAACAGTACTGGACTGACAGTAGATTGTAAGCCTCTGATTGGCCAAATTATAAACTGATTGAGGTGCCACGCCCTCTCAGAGTCTCTGGTCTGCAGGGACACCGTACATAAACACTGTTGAGGTGTGTTTATGGCGCAGGCCTGCAGGTGAGCTTGCATCATCTCCCCGCCCCCAGGAGCACTCTCCTCTAGTCTTCTCATACAAATAAGGAGGGAAATAAAATAAAACTTTAAAAATACCTTCGGGTGTACTGCTGGCCGCCGCTGCATCACTGTGGTCTCTCTGCACTTCCTGCACCCTCGAGTGACTGTTTCAGTCACTAACGTCCTGTAAAGAAACTGTTTAAAGACACGGTGACATGTAGTGGATTTTTGAGCCTAACACATCTAACACACAGCGACGGCCCACTTAAAAACACCCATATTTCAAAGAAAAAAAGACGCCAGAAACAGTGACGGGGTCCGAAAAGAACACCCATGTTTGGATGTGAAAAAAATGTACTAGAGACACAGTGATGCTAAAAAGGTTGCTAAAAAACACCTTTGTTTGGGAGCTAAAAAGCAGCTGGAGACCCGTGGCAGCTCTCTAAAAAAAAAAAAAAACCCTCAAATTTGGGGTCAAATAGACGCTGGAAACACAGTTACAGGTCGCCAGAAACACCCGTGTTCGAAGGCCAAAGAAAGATGCTGCAAACACAGTGAGGGCTCACTGAAAGCAGCCATGTTTTGGGCTGAAAGCCTCGCTCCTGAGTGAACTGAAGTGTGATGACAGGCGTGTGTGCTCATTAGGCTCCTGCAGGCATTTCATCACAATGTTTTATTTTGGCGGTCAGTCGGCGCACCTTCCTGTCCTTGTACATGCCATACGACTGTGACACTCTGACAGACTGTCATGTTCTGCCGTCAGGTACGAGGCCTCGTCTGGAAGAAGCTGTGATACTTTTCAAGGAAGCCATGTAGGAGAGCCGGCAAGTGAAATTATATCAGAGCTTTGATGATGATGATGATAATGATGATGATGATGTGTGAGGAAGCTGTCCCATCATTCCTTTACTGCTGGATGTTGTGGTTCCTTTAGATGATGACGTTCTCTGTGTACGTGTTCTCTTTACTTCTGAATGTCTGTAGATGGTGTATTTCTGTTGAACAGTGTGTGCACAGTGACCAGGTGTAATAATCAGCCTGCATGCATCGTTGTTTAGTGTCAGCGCCTCAAATGTCTCTGAAATAAAAGCTGCTGTGATCAGATGAGTTCATGTCTATCTGCTTCAAAATGAGCACTGACGGGTTTTTAATAGGAGAAGATACATTTAATATTGATTTTAAAAAATGCATCTGTTCCAGCTCATTGATTGTTTCCTCAAACTGGAAACTGTTTAATAACTGATGACAGGTAACACACATTGCGTCATGAGTCTGTGCTGCCTATAGCCAGTGTGGAAAGTAACTAAGTACATTTACTTAGTATTTAATATTCTACTACTTTACACTTCGACTTCTCTAAATCTCAGAGAGAAATATTGTATTTTTTTTTTATTGCGGTACCTTTATTAAATATCTTTGTAGTTACTTTGCTGATTCAGATATTAATACAAAATATAACCAACAAATTAATGATGTTTTATTATACCGTAGATTTAAACTTTATTGATTCCAGAGGAGAAATTCACAGTCTACACAGCCGCCTGAATAAATGTTGGAATTGTCCGTTTATGCAAACCACAGATATATGTTAAATTTACACGTTACTATCTGGTGCATTCATTGAAACTTTATGTTGAGCAAGGTGCTCTGATTTAGGCGCGAAAAACATTTGGTTATAGATTGAAAAATATGTTTTGGCTTAAGATACCTGTTTGGGGCTCAGTCCCCTAACACACCCTGTGGTAGCACTATCCCTGTGACTAGTTGCTATTGAACACCAGTGTTTGGCGCCACTGGAAATATGTTAGGCTGCGACGAAACACCCATGTTTTGGGTCTATAAAGCGCTGGAAATACAGTGACAGGTTGCTTAAAAACATCCATGTTTGGGGGTTAAAAAGACACAAAAACAGTGATGGGTCGCTAAAAATACCTGCGTTTGTTTTTAACCCCCACACGTGAGTGTGTTCAGCGACACATCACTGTGTTTCTGACGTCTTTTTACTTAAAACCGTGGGAGGTTTACAGTCGTTGGAAACACAGTGATAGGTCGCTGTGTTGTGTTTTTTTGGTCTGCAGCTTGGCAGGTGTCTCTGAGGTGTCCATCCATCCATCCCCTCCACCTCCTGATGATGGAGTCAGTTTATAAACTACGTCACTTTACAAACACTGATATGATGCGTATGAAACGTAGGAATGTAACGTAGCGGTAGCGCGATATAAAGTCATGAAAATGAGCTCCACCTTCACACCTGCAAAGTTAAAGTGATGAACACATAAATGCGTCAGTAATTATAATCCAATCAATATTTCACTCTGAAATGAGCCGCTCCGCTTCATCGATTCACTTTTTGTAAAAAAATACTTGATGCTCACATTTTTAAAATTTCTTTTTAATATTTTGAAGCACAATTATTATTTTTAAACAATATTTCTACAGTGTAGTTCTTCTACTGTGACTCAGGAAAACTTCTGCGCTCTTCTTCCACCGGATACTGCCGTGATTGGTGGGGGCGGGGCTAAACATGTAGCCCCGCCCCCACCACGAGCTTCTCCCGGCAGCTCACAGCGGCGGCGGGAATACCCGAGGAAGAGGAGAACAGGTGCGGTGCGTCCTCTGAGTGGAAGACAGAGAGGTTTCGGTCAGATGTCGTCACTGTTGTCTCCGGAAGTGTGACGTCAGCTCAGCACAGACACACAGTGAGCAGCTTCATTTAAAACAAAGGGAGGGAGAGTTAGCATGTTGCTAACTTTACCTGCTCAGGTGTGACTGTGGGAGCGGTGAGCTAGCTGCCGTGGACAGAGGAGCTGCAGTGAGATATTACAGGACATGGACAACTCACCTGCAGGACAGACAGGAGACACCAGCGTCACAATAGTGAGTCACACACACTGTCTGTCTGTCTGTCTGTGGATGTCCCGCCGTGGACTGAACTCCTGTCGGTCTGTATGTGTACAGTACCACAGTATATGTGAGCAGTACTGCAATATGCACAGTACCACAGTATATGTGTACAGTACTACAATATATATGCACAGTACAGCAGTATATGTGTACAGTACAGCAGTATATATGTACAGTACAGCAGTATATGTGTACAGTACTACGGTATGTACAGTACAGCAGTATATGTGAGAAGTACCACAGTATATGTGTACAGTACAGCAGTATATGTGAGAAGTACCACAGTATATGTGAACAGTACAGCAGTATATGTGAGAAGTACCACAGTATGTACAGTACAGCAGTATATGTGAGAAGTACCACAGTATGTACAGTACAGCAGTATATATGTACAGTACAGCAGTATATGTGTACAGTACTACGGTATGTACAGTACAGCAGTATATGTGAGAAGTACCACAGTATATGTGTACAGTACAGCAGTATATATGTACAGTACAGCGGTATGTGTACTACGGTATGTACAGTACAGCAGTATATGTGAGAAGTACCACAGTATATGTGTACAGTACAGCAGTATATATGTACAGTACAGCAGTATATGTGTACAGTACTACGGTATGTACAGTACAGCAGTATATGTGAGAAGTACCACAGTATATGTGTACAGTACAGCAGTATATATGTACAGTACAGCAGTATATGTGTACAGTACTACGGTATGTACAGTACAGCAGTATATGTGTACAGTACAGCAGTATATATGTACAGTACAGCAGTATATGTGTACAGTACTACAGTATGTACAGTACAGCAGTATATATGTACAGTACAGCAGTATATGTGTACAGTACTACAGTATGTACAGTACAGCAGTATATATGTACAGTACAGCAGTATATGTGTACAGTACAGCAGTATATATGTACAGTACAGCAGTATATGTGTACAGTACTACAGTATGTACAGTACAGCAGTATATATGTACAGTACAGCAGTATATGTGTACAGTACTACAGTATGTACAGTACAGCAGTATATATGTACAGTACAGCAGTATATGTGTACAGTACTACGGTATGTACAGTACAGCAGTATATGTGAGAAGTACCACAGTATATGTGTACAGTACAGCAGTATATGTGAGAAGTACCACAGTATATGTGAACAGTACAGCAGTATATGTGAGAAGTACCACAGTATGTACAGTACAGCAGTATATGTGAGAAGTACCACAGTATGTACAGTACAGCAGTATATATGTACAGTACAGCAGTATATGTGTACAGTACTACGGTATGTACAGTACAGCAGTATATGTGAGAAGTACCACAGTATATGTGTACAGTACAGCAGTATATATGTACAGTACAGCAGTATATGTGTACAGTACTACGGTATGTACAGTACAGCAGTATATGTGAGAAGTACCACAGTATATGTGTACAGTACAGCAGTATATATGTACAGTACAGCAGTATATGTGTACAGTACTACGGTATGTACAGTACAGCAGTATATGTGTACAGTACAGCAGTATATATGTACAGTACAGCAGTATATGTGTACAGTACTACGGTATGTACAGTACAGCAGTATATGTGTACAGTACAGCAGTATATGTGAGAAATACCACAGTATGTACAGTACAGCAGTATATGTGTACAGTACTACAGTATATGTAAGAAGTACCACATTATATGTGAACTGTACAGCAGTATATATGTACAGTACAGCAGTGTATGTGTACAGTACTACAGTATATGTAAGTAGTACCACAGTATATGTGAACAGTACAGCAATATGTACAGTACCACAGTATATGTGAGAAGTACCACATTATATGTGAACTGTACAGCAGTATATGTAAACTGTACAGCAGTATATGTAAACAGTACAGCAGTTTGTGTATAGTACTACAGTATATGTGAGCAGTACTACAGTATATGTGAACAGTCCTATATGTGAACAGCACAGCAGTTTGTGTGAGCAGTACTGCAGTATATGTGAACAGTACCAAACAGGTTTTTCACAATAAGAGCGTGTTGTCTGCGCTGAGTTGAACTTCCTGTGTGTTGGTGAGTGATGCAGTCTGCAGGAGGTCTGCTTCTCCACTCAGCTCCGTCTTTCTTCTTTTGTTTTCAAGCTGCGTCGTTTTAATAAGCTGTGATGTTCAATGACTCTTTTTCTGTGATAACGAACCACAGCACTGTCGGCCCTGTGGCGTCCTGTCGTCCATCCAGTCACCAGAGGACAATGTGTGGGTGTGTTGTAGCAACCTTTGGCTGCCGGAAACATGTGGCCGTATTTCTGATGACTTTATAACTCCCACATACGGGTGTGTTTACGGACCTGTCACTGCGTCCTGCAGGTTTTCAGCCCTCAAACGCAGGTGTTCTGTTAGCGACCTGTAGCTGTGTTTCCTGCAGCATTTTACCTGTTTTTGCGGACCTGTCATTTTCTCCAGCGGCTCTTTAGGCACAACAAGCAATTGTTTTTACTGAGACATCTCTGCTTTTGCAGCGGGAAACGTGCCACTATAACTGGGTATTTAAAACTTTCCGAACCCTAACCAAGTGGATTTGTGCCAAAACAATGTAGCTGCTATTTAATATCTATAAATGTATCTGCGGTCGGCAGAAAGGTACAATCTTGACGTTTCTATCTGGTCACTGGGTCGTGCTTTGTATGTCACATTCATAGAGATGAGTGTGTGAGTCATGTATCTGACACGTGCATCGATACTGTCTGATATGAACAATTCATTTAGAGATCTGTGGATGTTTTTTAGTGCACAGAGGAAACAGTGTTGTTCTTCAGTGTGCAGCACAAACTGTAACACACCTCCATGAGTTGGAAAGTAAATCTGTCTTGCTTTGTTTTTTATTATGCCATTCATATTTTATACCAAAGAGTTATGTTGAAGGTTTCAGTGAACAAATATCTGCAGAATATATATTTTTATTTATGTTTATTGGGAAGTGTGATGATTTATTAACAGACACCACGGCTGAGTTAATAAATGGATCATTTATAGTGACTAGTTTTTAATATTTGAAGTGACTTGACGTCCACAGAATAAAGCAGTTTGTGTCAGAGCGGACGACGGTGCAGCTGTGCAGATAAACCACAGAGAGGCGCTGTTGCACTGTGAGTTTGATCCTCCCTCTGTGATCCAATAATACAATTAGAGGTGGAGATATTTGAGAGGAGCGACCGGCCGCTCTTCACCAGGTCAGAGTTCAACTTAAAGACGATGAGAGCCAGAAGCATCGGGAGTGTTTTTACTTTGTGAGAGATGAAGCTTTGCTGCAGCTGAACTCAAACGCTGCTGCTGCTCTGACAGCTGCAGGACGTCAACGTGTTGCAGCTTTGAGATATTCACTCCTGAAGACACGGAGAGGAAAACAACTCGGTCTTTAACACAGCCGTGATCTGGTTCCAGCGGGAGTTATAACGAGCAACAGGTTGATTTAACAGAGCTGAGAGAGAAACTAAACACAAACCAAACCACAGGATTAACACGTGTCGCTGCTCAAACTCAAAGAGCAGAGCTCAGAACTGAAGCAGCAGATACGTCCTCAGTTTTTATACATGGGGCTAAAAACACTGAGTCCTACATTTCCCATGATGCCAGAGACCCCCAAATGTATATGTTTATCATGCAGAGCCGACCTCCTTTAGGTGACTGACTTTGACTCACTGTCCTCGGGCCTGGACTCTTACTAAACCTGAAATCTGGGGAAGACTTAAGTTTACAACAGCTTCCTGTGTACCAGCAGCGCCATTTGACGAAAAGCTTTGCAATTACTCCTTTTCTTGTCTCCTCTCCTCTCCTCTCCTCTCCTCCCCTCTCCTCTCCTCTCCTCTCCTCCCCTCTCCTCTCCTCTCCTCTCCTCCTCCTGTAGACAGGATGTGAGTGGACACAGTGAGGATGTGATGCTGATGGATGGTGGCAGGTTTGTGGCGTCTCTGTTTCTCTGCACAGCTCTGACTGCTCACAGTGACTGGTCCTCTCACACACTGTGTATCACTGAGTGTGTGTGTGTGTGTGTGTGTGTGTGTGTGTGTTAAAGGCTGCGGGGCGCTCAAACTTTCTTTGTGCTCCGTGGTGTCCTCGCAGGATTGATTTCCAAACCTCACAAAGAAATCATTTATAGGCAGCAAACGCTCCCCGCTGTGACGCGTCAGTCAGAGTGTCATGTGACATGTGTGGTTTGTGACACAGACGAGAAGGTTGATTTTAGCACTGCTCATCGTGGACTATATTGCTGTCATTGTTCATTTTAGTCAAAGCATACAGTTTGAAAACGAGGCAAACGCGGCTCCAACTAGAAAACAATGTTTTGATGCATTGGATGTGCTGAATGTGCATATTAAGGCAGTACAGGAGGAGGTGCACATTAATAATCCTCCAGGACTGTAACATGCTCATGTTTAACCCAAACAATGTGTCATGTGACTGCAGTTGCTTCACATCCAGGTCGCAACACCTTCTCACCACAAACCAACCGCACCAGAGTTCCTTTGGAACCGGACTGAGACCACCTCTTCAAGAAGGTCTCAGTCTGGTTGTTTTGCTGTGTTCACACCTGCACAAACGAACCGCACTGAGGGGGCAAACACACCTGAGTTTGATTGAACCGAACCAAACAGGGCAGTTTGTATTGTGACAAAATGTGTGAGATATAATTTAATGCATCAGACTATAAATATAAATTCACTGCACTGATACCGCCCGTTCATATTCAGGATTATATCATATTTATATTAGTATATAATTTTTCTTCTGTCGCCTGTTTGATAAATGCTACTGGCTGTGGGTCAAGAACACGGTGCAGCTCCTGCTTTCTGCCAGCAGTGCATAATGTATTCTTATTTATCCGTGTGTGTGTGTGTGTGTGTGTGTGTGTGCAGGGCAGAAGAAGCCAACATACATGAGTGTATTTTTCTGTGTGCATTCATATTAATTTTACGCAAAAGAGGACCATGGAACCTTTAATTAGACTCAAACCGAGACTATCTCATCCATTTTGTAATTCAGTATCACTCTTAATTATCTGTGGCATTATCATTTCAATGGAGCTGTGTGTGTGTGTGCGTGTGTGTGTGTGCGTGCGTGCGTGTCAATAAGCAGTCTAAAGGGTAGATAAACACACGCTTCCCGCACAGGACTAGAATTATTCATGAGCTGTCACAACGTATTCTCAACCTCACAACACACGAATAATTGAAATAACGATGTTAAAATACTCACGCATGCTCACTGGCATACACACACACACACGCACACACACACACACACACGCACACACGTGCACACACGCGCACACACACGCACACAAACATGCGGAGGAAAGTATGACAGCAGTAACTGGCGAGTGAAGATGGTTGTTTATTTGCTCAGGTCTTATTTTGTAGCCGCAGTAATTGCACCATGTTACAACACCATCATCATCATTAATGACTTGTGTACGTCTGCCTGTCAGAGTGCTGCTCTTTTGTAAAAGAAAAATAAATGCATGTATTTTTACTCATGTTAAGTTTGTTTATATTTGGATATTTTTTTTTAGCATTTAGGTAGTTTTTAACACACGTGGTGTTAAAAGACTGAGAATTTGTGAGAAGGTGTGAGAAAGAATAGTATCAGTATCATTGTTAACACTGTGCTACATTACAGAGAAATACAAACCGTACTAATGAACCTTCATTAATATAGGCCTATATTTTATCTCCAAGTGCACGTCACACACTGAGCGAGCCGCCTGTTAATGACGCTGTGGGCTAATGGGCATGTAGCTACTTCCATGTTTCACATGATACGTCATGTTTGTAGTCGACCACTGAAGATGAGTTTACATATCACCTTGGGTTCGTCCTTCACCTTCTCAAAATGATCCCACACTTTGGATTTCCTGCCCGACATGTTATTAACTAGCCTGTGGAATAACCGCAGGTACCAGCCCTGGAGATTAACCTGACTGCTGTCTGACTGCTGAGCGTGGACACTTCCTGTGTCTGTCCTTTCAAAGTAAAGTCACACATGCTCCAGTCATATAGGTTTGGATTTATTCTGACAAGGAGCAGCTCCTGATAGAGTTTCATGTTTGTTTGTTTTGTTTTTTTTCACGACTAAGTGACCAATGAAATCTTGCCGACAGATGACCTTTCTGGTTGACTAACGGTTGGTCGACTGTTGGGGGCCAAAGTTGGCTTCATTCCTTTGGAAGTCCGGTATTCATGTTAAAGTGTCACTACAAGTGACGTCAGTGGGGCTGCTGCTGTTTGAGATTTTCATGGTACGATGACGTCTCAGAAAATTTCGCCTTTACATGGTATCACAGAATTATTATCATCAGTCAGAATGAGCCTCAAAGGAATATAAACAGAAGAGTTATTGTTGGTTTAATGAGCATTTTATTACTGTAACTGAAACTTGAAATCGTTTTTTAAAATGGAAGTTTGTGTAAAAAGTCTCCTCTTAGAAAATAACTCAAATAAAGGAGAGAGTCTCCGTCCAGTTAAATCTTTTAATACTGTCGTCCATCTTTATAAACAGTCTGCGCTTGACATCAGCCAGAGGGGAGCTAGCTAACATTAGCTGTTAGCTGTTAGCTGTTAGCGGTCGATGAAACTAGCATCGCAGCAGTGAGGTTACATTAAGTCACATTATGATGCGTTCACGCTCTATTCAGTAAAATTGAGTATCAGGTGGACTTTAATAATAACGTTCTCATGATGTGTTCAATGTAATCTTGTAAAATGGAATATTTGGTGAGAAACTTTAATAAATTCAGCTGTTTGAAGGAGAAATTTGTTGATGTTTTCACAGTAATATAAAATAGATATTAAAGAGGGAATTATGAGATATTATATAAAAGACTTGAAGCAGTTATATTTTTATAATGAACATTTCTTTGTTTGGAACAATAGGGAACATAAATAACAAAAACAAAATAAACAACAACAACAAAAGAAGAACATCACCATCAGTGTCAGCCAAATGTTATTGGCTAGAGTGTTGGAGTTGAGTTGCAGGTCTGTTTTGATTTTGTCAAGTTTGAAATCATCATATTTGTGACCTCTGCTTTTCTGACATAGAAACACCAGGATGAGGGTGAAGGGGATGATGGGTCTGTATGAATCATGTTGACAGGAGTAAAAATACATCACGGTGGTCGTGAAGCTTTCAGAGAGCAGCGAGACGTTCTCCACGGGAATGAATCACATCACAGTTTCATGACTGTCAGAAACATACATTTAATTTAAACAAGATGTCGTGTTCTTTTCCCCGAGCTCACGCTGTGCATTAAAAATACATATACACTGGTCTGATAATGTCATGTGGAAAAATGTCATTGAATGTTAAATGTATGTAGGTCAATTACTTACATTTAATATTCAACACGTGTGACAAAAGTTTTAAAATAATCTGCCAATAAACAGATTACTGATTACTGTTTTTCAAAATTTTGGTCAGCCCGTGTAAAACATTTAAACCAGTTTGATATTAAGTCAAACACCAGACCGGACCAGTATACCGAATGTTACCACTCGTCCCACTCAGTAACAACTTTAAAGATCAGTGATTAGCCGACATGCAGCAAATCTTCCTACTTTTGTACTTTTTAAAACAAGAAACACACCGTTTTTATTGAGATATTTACTGGATTTGACATCTTAATTAGGGTCGGGTGAAATGCTGAGGTCTGGTAAAACACTTTCAGGCTAATGTTACTGGCTAATGTTAACTAACTTAAGAGACTATTTTCTACTAGGTCAACCATTCCCAGAGGTCTAGTGAAACACTACCAGGCTAATGTCACTAGCTAACATTAGTTAAGTTAAGCTGCCGTTTTATATCAGGTCAACCAAAAGTTACGTTCCTAGCTAAAATTAGCTAACATTAAATACTATTTTCCACCTACTGGGTCAACCTGTTCTGGGGGTCTGGTTAAATGCTATCCCGCTAACGTTACTAGCTTAACTTAAGCTATTATTTTCTACCTACTAGGTCAACTGTTCCCAGAGGTCTGCTAAAACACTTTTGGGCTAATGTCACTAGCTAATGTTAGCTAACTTAAGAGACTATTTTCTACTAGGTCAACATTTCCCAGTGGTCTAGTGTAATACTGGCAGTCTAATATTACTAGTTAATGTTGATTACCTTGGGCTACTATTTTCTACCTACTAGGTCAACTGTTTCCAGAGGTCTGGTGAAATGCTGTCAGGCTAATGTCACTAGCTAAGGTAAGCTAACTTTAGCTACTATTTTCTACTAAGACTGTGCAATTAATCGTCTGGTGATCGTGATTACGATTTTGAGGCCAAACAATTTCAAAATTAATGAAATTGCGTGTGAACAATTTTTGGTCACGGACACCTGGAGATGTTTTGACTTCTACGGAATTGTAAACGTACGACCATCTAGAGACAATGACATGCCGTCGTGTAAACAATATAAGTCATCACGTGCGCTGCATAATCGTTTGCATAATTGTGATTTCAATTTTAACCAGATTATGATTTTTTCCATGATCGAGCAACCCCATTTTCTACCTACTAGGTCAAATGCTCCCAGAGGTCTGACGAAACACTATCGGGCTAAAGTTAATAGCTAAGGTTAGCAGACTTAACTTACTGTTATTTGCCCACTAGGTCAACCATTACTAAAAGCCTGATAAAATGCTGTCAGGCTAACGTTGCTAGCTAATGTAAGCTAACTTTAGTCAATGTTTTTTACCTACTAGGTCAACCATTACTAGAAGTTTGAGAAAATGCTGTCAGGGTAACGTTGCTAGCTAATGTAAGCTAACTTTAGCCACTGTTTTTTACCTACTAGGTCAACCATTACATGAGGCCTGATGAAATGCTGTCAGGCTAACGTTACAAGCTAATGTAAGCTAACTTTAGCCACTGTTTTCTACCTACTAGGTCAACCTGGAGATCTGGTTAAATGCTGTCATGCTCACCTTACTAACTAACATTAGCTAACATTAGCTACCATTTTCTTTGCCAGAGGTTTGGTAAAACGTTCTCGCGCTAATGTTACTAGCTAAGGTAAGCTAACTTGAACTACTATTTTCTACCTGCTAGATCAGATGTTCCCAGAGGTCTGGTGAAATGCTGTCAGGCTCACGTCACTAGCTAACGTTAGCTAACTTTAGATCCTTTTTTTTTTTTTTTTTTTATCTACTAATGTTAGTACAACTGTTCCGTCAGATAACAATGCTAGTTGCCATAAGCTAACTTTAGCTGCTATTTCCTACTTGGTATCCTCCTACATTTTATTGTTACTTTAAAAACAGTCTAAAGTGTGACACGTCTTTCACATCTAAAGACAATTTGAATTTTTACTCACACACTGTAAGATTTTATAAAACCTGGGGATCTTTCAGGGCAACTGTCAACAAAACTACAACTAGATTCCCATCATTTCCCATCCTGCTGCTGGTGGAAAATATTACACCAAACTCCCTTTAAGAAATACAATATTTTAACAAATCCTCACGTGTCTGCAAAAAGAAACACCAGATAAAAAGAGTTGTTTGTCGACAGTGTTCTTGTGAATTCGGCATCAACATAATCCATACAGATAAACTGTGTTTGATACAAACACACACATTTTGGATTTTGTCTCCTTGACCCTCCACCAGCCTCTTTTGTTTAGCTGAGATATTTTAGTGGGAGGAGACTGTGGGACAATGTTCATGTCATAAAACACGAGGCAAGACTTATAACTTTGATAATATTAAACATGTTTAATTTTATGGGAACGTGAAGAAGAGAAAAAGACTTCAGACTTCGGGCTGAGTTTAATGACCACCTTACACCAAACTATAAAGATCACAGTAACAAAACTCTCATGATTTTATTCTGACACTGGAAATTTGTGTGCAACAGTGTAATTCCTTGAAAAGTAGTTTGGCATGAGGTCTCGGTGACTGCCTCCTCCTGAGATCATCCCTGTCTTGGTGTGCTGATGTTTTTGTACTGAGGCGATTCACAAGACGGAGAAATTCCCAAAATTCAGCTCACCGAGAGCACAACATTTGGTGAGAATGAGGAAATGGCTGGATATGTGTGTTACTGGTGCTTTGACAACAACAATGACCATCACAGTTCACTTTATGCGGGTACAGATGGCCGGCACTGAGAGACCTCAATCATCGCCGTCTGAGCTTCATTTCCTGCCTGTCAGAAAGAGTACATTGCGTTGAATTATGTGGTGAAGGCACAGTTTCCTTCGGCGGACAGAGCGATTACAACCTGGGCATAAAATGAATGTTTGAATCGGAGGGTCCTACATTTCCTCACAGAGTCTGCATGTGTTGAGAAACTCTGACAGGTTTGGAGCTCTGCGGCAGAGACGTGCAGTGTGAAAACCTGGTCACAGCAGAAAGAGGCATCTCTGTGAAGCATTTGGTTCTAGAAGCTCTGTGACATGAGACGACTGTAGCAGCCAGGATGTTTGATGAAATACTTCAGCTGGTGAGCTACACTTCATTTTAAAGGCCTTTGCACATTAGACAGCAAAATATGGCTGACTAGAATCACTGCCTCATGGCTGTATGACTCCGCCCACCAGTCCACCCTGTGGTTGTATGACTCCTCCCACCAGTCCACCCTGTGGTTGTATGACTCCGCCCACCAGTTCACCCTGTGGTTGTATGACTCCGCCCACCAGTCCACCCTGTGGTTGTATGACTCCTCCCACCAGTCCATCCTGTGGTTGTATGACTCCTCCCACCAGTTCACCTTGTGGTTGTATGACTCCTCCCACCAGTCCATCCTGTGGTTGTATGACTCCTCCCACCAGTCCACCCTGTGGTTGTATGACTCCGCCCACCAGTCCAGTGTCTCTGACAGTCTCCATCCATGTCAGTGAAAACATGGATGCTTCACACACAGAAGATCTATACAATCAGCACAGTTTCAAGATTAGAGTCACCAATTCAGTATCTGACCAAATGTCTCCCCTTCTGTTCCTGAGATATGACGTTAAAACATGATGATGTCACAGTCAAGCTGACCTTTGACCTTTTGACCTTCATTATTTTATCCTGTTAGACATTTGTGTCAAGTTTGGTCAGAATTAGTGAATGAATTCTTCAGTTAGGAACAAAAGCATATTCTGTAAGGTCACGCTGACCTTGACCTTTGATATTCAACCACAAGTGGATGTTTGTGTCAAATTTGAAGAAATTCCATCAAGGTATTCTTGAGATGTTATGCTCACAAGAATGAGACATACAAGGTCACACTGACCATGACCTTTAACTACCAAAATCCAATCAGTTCATTGTTTAGTCCAAGTGAACGGTTGTGCCAAAACTGAAGACATTCACTCAAGGTGTACCTGAAATATCACGCTCATGGTAATGCGACAGACACAGTCACAGCGACCTTGGCCTTTCACCTATCAGATCATCCTCTAGTCAGGGGAGTTCAGAAGAATGAAACAGACAAGGTCACACTGACCTTGACCTTTGACTTCTGAAATCCAACAAGTCCATCATTGAGTCACTGAGACATTTGTATCAAATTTGATGAAGCGTTCTTGAAGCGTTCTTGAGGTATTGCATTCACAAGAATGAGATGGATGCAAGGTCACAGCGACCTTGACCACTTAAATTTAATGAGTTTATTGTTGAATCCAAGTAAACATTTGTGCCAGATTTGAAGAGATTCCTTTGAGGTGTTCTTGAGATATCATATTTGCGAGAATGAGACAGATGCAAGGTCACATTGACCTTGACCTTTGACGTCTGAAATCCAATCAGCTCATCATTGAGTTTGAGTGAACGGCTGTGCCAAAATTGAAGAAATTGCCTCAACGTGTTCTTGAGATACCGTGTTCACGAGGATGGGATGGATGGACGAATGGACGACCCGAAAGACGTGTCCCAGTCCTTCATCCTGTGCTGCAGTGTGAACACAGAGAGGACAACAGTCTGCAGAGGTCACATGACGCCGGTCTGAGCGGTCTGTTAGTTGCAGGCGACCAATGATGTGCTGTAATGTGAAACTGCTGGACTATAAACAAGTGCTTTTATTTACTCTGTGTGTGTGTGTGTGTGTTGTCCTGTGTGTGAACTGTAAGTTGATGGAGCTCAGCGTTATCCTCCTCCATCTCCTCCTCCATCTCTGATCCCCCTCCGGCCGTCTCCGTTGAGCCTCAAGCACAGAAGCATTGTTTGTTTTGACAGCTCTGAAATCCGTTTCCTGTTTGTCACACACTGCATGGATCCATCTGAACTGTCCGTCTGCTGGATTCTGTTGGATGAAGACACCTCAACGTGTCCACACGGGGACCAGACACACTTACAGACAAACTCTGTTTTGTCCCTGAGGCAGGGAGGCGTCCACAGAGTGACCGGGTGGATACACAGATTTATCTTTATGTCATTGTTTAAACATGTCAGAGGAGAGGAAACAAGGAGAGGAGACAAGGACAGGCTGCTTTCCTTCTGAGGGATGAATGACTGACATGTCAATAACAATGTTTTAGCGTCCCTGTTATATGGCGGCCGATCTCGTCCTCTGCTCGGAGGGCAAGGAGCTTGTGGACCTCACTGTTTTCACTATTTGCGGATGTTTTTGGCCCCTTTTTTTCTTCTTAGAGTTAGCCGCTAACTGCTTACGGCTAGTTTGTAAATCTCTGGCGGTGGGGTGCACACATAACATGTCGACAAAATATCACATCCTTGTGGATTAGTTTGGTGGTCAAAGGTCAAGGTCACTGTGACCTTGCATCCATCTCATTCTCATGAACACGATATCTCAGGAACACGTGGACAGAATTTCTTCAAATTTGGCACAAACGTCCACTTTGACACAACGATGAACTGATTAGAATTTAAAGGTCACTGTGACTTCAAAGAACATAATTTTGGCCATAAATCAAGAAATCATGTGCTCATTTTGACAAAATTTCACCAGCAGTGTCCCAGCTGAGAAAGTTGGTTGCACCAGAAGAGAAGTCGGGAGCCCTGATGTGTCTCCGAATTAACGATTTCGAATTTGAATGTTTGTGATAAACTGCAATATGATGTGTCCTTTATATGTCGAGTTTGGGCTGGGGCAGGGTAAACGACGTCATTGTTTATGGAAATACATTGAATCACTATACAACATATTTTTAAACCGTGTTACAGGACCTGCTTTAACTAATGTTCATTTGTGCCACAGAGCAGTTAAAGAAACAATGTCCAAGCAGCTGACGCACAGTGAACCCCAATGGGTTGTAATCCGGCCTTGGTGCCGACCCATTCGCACTTACCTGCCCCCTTCTTTGGTGTGACAGCAGTGTTGAAAGCTCTGAGCCGATCGGCTCCCATCTACATTCTGATGGCGGCTCCCGGTGCACAGTCCATCTGACGACTCATTCAGCTCGGTGCAAAGCCTGTGGTTACTGAAAACCATTCCCCGCTCGTTGCCCGGCGCCCTAAAGTGTTTGTTTGTTTTCAGCCGTCTCTGTCAAGGTGACCAAACTGTGAATAAAACATAAAGAGAGAGCGCTCACTGTCAGAACCCTGCGACGGCGCTCTGAGTGCTAAAAGGCAGCTATTTACTGTGTGTTACTGTGTGTTACTGTGTGTGTGTGTTTGTGTGTGTGTGTGTGTGTGTGTGCAGACATGTAACAGCAGTTTCATTTAATTTCATGTATTTGTTTAGTGATATATTCTGTGAGTACGTGACTACATCTATGTGTAAACATCTGTGGACGAGCATCAGTTTCCGGAGAGCGATGGCGTTGAGATGATGTTTGTTTTTGTGTTGGTACACAACTGTTTGTTTGTTTGTTTGTGCGTGTGTGTGTCCAGTGTTCTCAGGGCTGGAGTCCTGTGATTGATGCTGGCAGGTGTTGCTCCCCTCACACGCACACTGACATCTCATTCCCATCCGAGTCACTCAAAGTCGACGCTCGCTGGGCTCCGGGAACCAAAGGAGGAGGGCGGGTGGGGAGTGATGTGGGGAGTGATGGGGGGGTGGGGGGGTGGGGGGGGGGATCACAGGCTGAATGCTAACGATGGCGGCCGCTCCGCCCGCCCCGCTCCACGATAAGATCACAGGCTGATGTGACAGGGAGGGATCAGAGCTGACATGTCCTCACCTCGGCCGGTCTCTGCTCTGTCGCCGTGGCCGGCGGAGAGCGGAGATAAAAGGAGTACAGGGGAGGGGACGCGGAGAGGTGACAGATGATGAAGTCAGCAGGCAAATGAGAGGGTGAGCGATGAAGAGCAGCGAGATCACACGGCGAAGAAGAAAGGGTGACAAAATGTGTAGCGTCTTAGCAAGAACTGGTTGGACTCCCTCACACAGTTTTTAAGTCATCGGGGAACATCTGCTCCTCGCTGCGTCTTATTCTCTCCTCAGCGTTTCCTCCTCTGCGCTCACACCTGCCGAACGCTCGCTTGGACGCACACTTTGATGGATGGGCCTGACGCTCTATCTACAGGAGTGCTAAGAAGGCCAAAAGCCATGTAATTGCAGTCCAATTAATAGCGACAGAATGACTAATGCCGACCTCCTCCCCTCTTCTCCTTCCTCTCCTCCCCCTTCATCACCCTCTTCACCACCTTTTTCAGATTCCTCATCCTCCGTTCAGCGAGCCGCTCTCTGCCTTCGCCTGCCATCCTCTTCCTCTCCCCACTCCTCTCTGCGTGGACGTGTCTCCCCTGACCTCGTCTCCTACTTCACACTGATGAGAGGCAGGAGGGCAACGCTGCTGAATTAGCTGTGTGTCTGTAGGTGTGTGTGTGTGTGTGTGTGTGTGGTGCTGCCTCCACTCAGGACCTGCTGATGCGGCTGTTTCCTGCTGTAATATGCAGATGCTGGTCAGATGTTAGAGTCTGGAGTGTGTTTCTCTCTAATAACCACGCAGCACACGGGTCACAGAGTGGGAGGACGTGTTGATAATAAAAGGGAAAACTAAAAATGTGCCCGCTTCAGCAGCCCGGGATCAGGAACGTCTGCCGCCTGATCAGAAACACGCCTGAACCTTAAAGGGCTGGGCAGTATGACCTAAAATCAATAACACGGTGTTATTTTGGGGGGATGCAGTGACGATATCATCTTTCTTGTTTTTACACCTTAAATAAAACAATTTAAAAAGCCATACAGGTCTAGGATGGAAACTATTTATCGTCAGAAGTAAAACGGTTGCTAATCCATCTATTATTGTGTATAAAACGTTATATAGTATGTATAAAACTTAGAGGGAAGAGGGAGGGCCGGCGGCTCCCAGGCCCCTTCTCTTGCAGGCCTGGGTTTGGGGTGGTCGGCCAGGCCACCTCCATCACCTACACACACCTGATTCTCTGGCCCGAATTATTTACTCCATAGTTGTCCTACCCAAACCAGTGTGTCCCTGAGGTCCCCTTCCTCACATCGCCCAAGCTGTGAGTTGCACATGTACGTGCGCTGCTGATGTTACACGATGTCAATCATGCGGCGCGCCGGGAATTTGACTGCTGTTTTAAATCGGCATATTTTAGACTGACCGGCCGGTCGCAGGTCATGGCATCACGTGAAAACCATCCCAATTCCGAGCAGCAACAATTAATCTTTGCAAGTTTAGTGAAAATCTGAGAGATCTCTCTTCAATTTGGCCTGGAGGGCTGCCATCCCTGTAGTCACCACTTTGCAAATTGAGTGTGAAGTGTCAATTCCTCCGTGGCTGCGACCTTGTCCAATTAGGCCGCAACTTCTTTCTTGATTTCTCGGTCAGCGTTATTTCGTAACCCGTATCTACCCTTCTTAGTCTTGTCCTCATTCATTATTTAATCGGAGCTCTGATAAAGGGATAGTGCACCCAAAAATGAAAATTCAGCCATTATCTACTCACCCATATGCCGAGGGAGGCTCAGGTGAAGTTTTAGAGTCCTCACATCCCTTGTGGAGATCGGCGGTAGCAGCGGCCAGCACACCTAATGGCAGACGGCGCCCCAGATTCAAACGTCCAAGAACACAAAATTGAATCCACAAAATATCTCCATAATGCTCATCCACAGTGATCCAAGTGTGCTGCAGCCCTGACATAAAAAGTTGTTTGGAAAAACCTCATTTGAACTCTGTTTTTAGCCTCATTGTAGCCTGTAGCTCTGACTGCCTCTCTATGCTCCGCGATTCTAAAGTGCAGGCATCACCAACTCCCAGTCTGAGCAGCAAAGACTTTCCTCATCCGTTGGCATTGCTTTGCATTTGAAACAACTACACCACCAGGTTTCCAGTGCTCGACTCCGGTATTCTGCGGCTGGCTGAGGGTTAGGCTCATGAGCTGCGGCGGCTGCTTCGTCCAGTAGCCTGAGTTCCGTCCGTATACTCGGGCTCAAACAAATACGGCTCAACAAAGAAATGCTGTTCCTCCTCAGTTTCAAAGTCTTCAGACATGTTGGGCTGTCCTTTGCTAAAAGACCGTAGTGCAAATGATCTTTTAGCTACTGTGGTTACGTTGTCTCCCCCTGCGGTGCACGTGTCACGTGATGTAAACACGGGTGAGCAAAGCTCATGCTTTTGCTGGTCTCACGCAGGCGCACACACGTGAGTGCGGAGCACAGAGAGGCAGTCAGAGCTACAGGCTATAGTGAGGCTAAAAACAGAGTTCAAATGACGTTTTTCGAAACAACTTTTTATGTCGGGGCTTCAGGACACTTGGATCACTATGGATGAGCAGTATGGAGATATTTTGTGGATTCAATTTTGTGTTCTTGGACGTTTGAATCTGGGGCGCCGTCTGCCATTAGGTGTGCTGGCCGCTGCTACCGCCGATCTCCACAAGGGATGTGAGGACTCTAAAACTTCACCTGAGCCTCCATTGGCATATGGGTGAGTAGATAATGGCTGAATTTTCATTTTTGGGTGCACTATCCCTTTAAGCTGTCTCTCCACACAGCATGCCACCGGGAGTCAGGAGATAATGTTTTGTCTGTAGAAAATAAATAGGCCACCATAGTTCACAATAAATTTCATACCCTGTATTATCTCCTATGTATGTGATTTCATCTCCTATGGTCTTGTCTAGCGCTGCTCCCGACAAAGACTGTTCCCAGTGGACCGACAGTCCTCATACAGTCCTCATCAGGGTCCATCAGTGGACCAACAGTCCTCATCAGGGTCCATCAGTGGACTAGTCTCCTGCATGTTTCTGATATGAATGTAATGATGAAATGATATATTTTGGTGGTTTGAGTTGAAGGTGTGAGAAAGAATAGTATCAGTAACATTGTTAACACTGTGCTACATTACAGAGAAATACAAACCGTACTAATGAACCTTCATTAATATAGGCCTATATTTTATCTCCAAGTGCACGTCACACACTGAGCGAGCCGCCTGTTAATGACGCTGTGGGCTAATGGGCATGTAGCTACTTCCATGTTTCACATGATACGTCATGTTTGTAGTCGACCAATGAAGATGAGTTTACATATCACCTTGGGTTCGTCCTTCACCTTCTCAAAATGATGTGACTAAGCGACCAATGAAATCTTGCCGACAGATGACCTCTCAGGTCGACTGTCAGGGGACGGCCCTACAGTCTCCATACTCCAAACATCAGCACCATTAAATCTTCTGTAGAGACCAGATTTTATTAAAGCTGCGTATCAGGAGTCGGTGCTGCAGGTTTTCAACCCAGAGTATCGTCTTACAGGTGTAAACGTGGAGACTGCAGTGAACCCATCAATGAGCGACCACAGTTTCTGAGTGACGGCCAGCGCAGCAGTCTGCAGGACGGGGGTGGCGAAGAGGGAAGGAAACAAGGTGTCAGGTATCAGTCGTCAGTATCCTCTGATCTGTCCACCTGATAACATACATGCACATGCAAGCACTTGCACACGCACACACACACACACACACGCACACGCACACACACGCACACGCACACGCACACACCACACACCAACTGAAGGACAAAAAGTCAACATACTGTTTACTTCCGATGCTGCAGGTAAACACTTCTACCTCTCTGCTGTGTGTGTGTGTGTGTGTGTGTGTGTGTGTCTGTGTGAAGTGCGAGGTGATGGCATCAGTCAGGTTTTACTTCCCCGTGTTACAGCCCACGTCCTGTCACCACTAATGTTCCCTGTCGGCTGAAACATCACAAAACACACACTTAAAATAAATGTCAGTACACACTTTGTCTCATCATGAGTTACTGTTCTGTCTGCTGCAGCTGCTTTTATTACACACTGTATCTGCACCTGAGCGGGGGCAGACACACACACACACACACACACACTACTGATGATCAGGATCAGATTTATCTCCTACACACCAGCACCAGGAGCTCCTCTGGATCTGGGAGTACGTTTCTCATTCATGTCCTTCAACTTTCTTGGTTGAATTATCGGCACAAGCCCACGACGTTCAGGACAACTGTGTGTGAACGCATCCTGTTCCTCAAATAAACTAAAGTTAGCCAATCCATGAACGAGTCCATCTCCTCCCACTGTCTCCATCCATGTCAGTGAAAACATGGATGCTTCACACACAGAAGATCTATACAATCAGCACAGTTTCAAGATTAGAGTCACCAATTCAGTATCTGAGCAAATGTCTCCCCTTCTGTTCCTGAGATATGACGTTAAAACATGATGATGTCACAGTCAAGCTGACCTTTGACCTTTTGACCTTCATTATTTTATCCTGTTAGACATTTGTGTCACGTTTGGTCAGAATTAGTGAATGAATTCTTCAGTTATGGACAAAAACATGTTTTGTGAGGTCACACTGACCTTTGACATTTAATTACTAATCAGTTCATTATTGGTTCCATGTGGACATTTGTGCCACATTTAAATAATTCCCTTAAGGTGTTCTCAAGATACAAAATTTATAGAAATGCAGCTGACAAGGTGACTCTGACCTTAATTTATCGTTAAGCCTAAGAGGACGTCAGTGCCAAATTTGAAGAAATTGCCTCAAGGCCGTCTTGAGATACTGCATTCACCAGAATGGGACAGATGGAAGGTCATAGTGACCTTGACCTTTGACCATCGAATTCTAATCAGTGTGTTGTGAGTCCAGGTGGACTAAGTGCACCAAATTTTGGGGAATTTCCCTGAAGGTGTTCTTAAGATATCCCGTTCACCGGAATTTAAGGGACTCAAGATCACAGTAACCTTGACCCTTGACCACCACATTCTAGTAAGTCATTCTCAAGTCCAAGGGATATTTGTGCCAAATTTGAGGATTTTCCCTCAAGGCCTTCTTGAGATATTGTGTTCACCAGACTGAAAACAACATAAAATCACAGTAACCTTGACCTTTGACCACTTAATTACAATCAGAGCATTCTTGACTCCAAGTGGACGTTTGTGCCAAATTTGAGGAAGTGGACGAGTTCAATACAAACCACAACAGACACAAAATTTAATCTGCAAACAGCTGAGGACTCTGTCTGTTAATGTGACGTAACTCTAACACGCGTCAACATATCTCGTTTCAGCATCGACACGGCGATGTGCAGTAGTCGTATCGAAGGACGTGCAGTGTCCGGTCAACTCATTTGTTGCTTGATACAAATAAAAATTTGCACAGTTCTTATTTTCCAGGACTTAGACCGGCCAAGCCTTCAGCTGTCAGACGTTATGTGTACATATGACGTAGTGTGGCGGCGTTTGTTACGGGAAGCGTCACCAGGCCGACGGCTGCAGCAGACACAGGGATGTTTGTGCTTTTCTGAAATGAAAGTTTGATAATGGGTCCTTGAAAAGTCCTGAAAAAAAGTGAAATTTTAACCATGTACAAGAAATAAACTCAAGATAAACAAACAATAAACAAAATATATCAATAAATTAAAGACAAGTAAACAAATTTGACAGACTGAAGTAAAGCTATACAAACAAAGCTATACAAACAAAAGACATACAAACAAACGGTCCCGTCAGCTCTGATGGTTTCTGTGTGTGGTGTGTGTGTGTGTGTGTGTGTGTGTGTGTTTCAGGGCCTGTCATGGCGGTGCTCTGTCGACCTCACAGTGTGGATGAAGGTCAGAAACATCCTCTTCCTCCCTCTGTGCCGCCTTGAACAGCAAGCTGAGCGGCCGCAGACGTGAAAGGTGAAGCAAGGAGAAGCTGTGACATTTATATCTGTGGCCACACAAGTCAATATCAGCGCCGCTCTGTGTGTGTGTGTTTGTGTGTGTGCGTGTGCGTGTGCGTGTGTGTGTGTGTGTGTGTGCATGTCTGTGCGTGCATGTGCATGCTCGTGTGTGTGTGTGTGTGTGTGTTGTGGTTCTGGATCGGAGCCCGGTCGCAGATGTAAACCTCCATGGCAGCCGAACACCCAACGCCACACCACATCACTGTGACATCACGAGTGTCTCGCCACCACCGTCCACACTAATAAAACACCAGCAGATGAATGTGTGTGTGGATCCGACGTCCATGGGAACGTTTACGTCTCAGGATAAACAAACCAATAATAAATAAAACACCAGCAGATGAATGTGTGTGGGAATGTTTACGTCTTAGGACAAACAGGAAACAGAAACACGAGGCTGAGCGGTCGGAGCGGCGACATGTTCAGTTCAGCTGCATCACATGACTCAGAGTCGTCACTGTTTCATTCATTTAACATGATGTCACACAGCAAATTACATATATACAAACAATTAATTAAATATATACAAACAATAATTAAAGATATATAAACAAACTTAAGACATATAAACAACAAATTAAAAACACACACAATGAATTAAAGATAAACAAACTGAAAAGTGCTCCTTAAATAAAATGTCTTATTATTATTATTATTATTATTATTGTTCTTATCAAACTCCACCCAGAACCACGGTGCAGAGATGGCGTGCAGCTGACAGTAATAACCTGAGTGTCAGTGAGTCACCAGACGTCTTGTTCAAATGAAACTTCCTGTGTTTATCAGGTCTCTGAGGTCGTCGCGTGGCCAACACTCTGTCTGACGCGTGTATATTTAGCGAGCTAATGATGGAAGAGCAGCGTTCACACTGACTGTATCATCTGACACCGCCTGCGTCTGAAGAAGTTAATAAAATGGTGGTTTCTCCTTTTAACGAGGCCTTGGAGTTAAAGCAGGGCTCACAGGATTAACACTCGTCTCTCATCTGCGTACTTCACATGAACACGTCAGACAGTTTGAGCTCCTCCTCCGACTGCGTTCATTATTTCTGCTCCGATCTAATCTCTGCAGGATTTAGCAGCTAATCTTCAGACGTGTGACAGCTCAGGTACGAAACAACACATGAGGAGTTATTAAAGATAATAAAATTGTGACAGCGTGAAGACGGAGAGCCGTTAGCAAATGTGCTGCAGACTGACATCCACACGTGTATTAAGGCTTTAAAAGAACGGACGCAGACATGAAACTGTCCCACTTTCCACTGAAATCATTTATCAGAGAGGTTTGATCGTCTCTTTCTGCCTGATTTTCTCTCTGGATCTGTGCACAGTTCAGACACAATGATCCTTCTGTGTCATCACTGATGTAACGTTCTCAAAATAATCTCATAGTGCTGCGAGTCGTCATCACGTCCACCTGGCACCTTTATTTGTACAGCACATTTCATACAGCAGGGCCGCTTACAGAGCAACGAAATATAAAACATAGTAAAGGATACAGAAAAGAGGCACGGTGGTGCAGTGGTTTGCATTGTCACCTCACAGTAAGAGGGTTCCTGGCTCGATCCTAGGGTGGGGGGGGCCCTCCTGTGTGGAGTTTGCATGTTCTCCCTCTGTCAGCGTGGGTTTCCTCCAGGTGCTCTGACATGTTCTCCCTGTGTCAGCGTGGGTTTCCTCCAGGTGCTCTGACATGTTCTCCCCGTGTCAGTGTGGGTTTCCTTCAGGTGCTCTGACATGTTCTCCCTGTGTCAGCGTGGGTTTCCTCCAGGTGTTCTGACATGTTCTCCCTGTGTCAGCGTGGGTTTCCTCCAGGTGCTCCGACATGTTCTCCCTGTGTCAGCGTGGGTTTCCTCCAGGTGTTCTGACATGTTCTCCCTGTGTCAGCGTGGGTTTCCTCCAGGTGCTCTGACATGTTCTCCCTGTGTCAGTGTGGGTTTCCTCCAGGTGCTCCAGTTTCCTCCCACAGTCCAAAGACATGCAGGTTAATTGGTGACTCTAAATTTTCTGTAGGTGTGAATGTGAGTGTGAATGATATATTTGGGTTCTGAGCCACAGAGTGATTTATACACAAGCAGCGGGAATGCCTGCGGAGAAAACAGATCTGTTGCAGCATCAGTAATAAATGTGTGATGCAGACGCACGGCTGTAACTGTTTGGGTGTTGGTGCTGAACCGTCACGATCCGCAGCCGCTGACGCAGCCGCGCGCAGAATATACGTTATTTAGACTGATGCAGACAATGTAGAGTCAAAGTTCACACAGGCAATTTCCACCCAGAAACTTTTAGCCGTACGCCGTTAGCAACATGTGCCAAGGTCAGCACAACAAACTGGTTGGCTGTGAATCAGTCACACTACGGTGAGAGCAAATGAAATGGCGGAGCTGGAAGGCCAGCCAGCAGGTTCCCAGTCAGCTACAACATCAACACAAAGACAGATATAATGCAGGGTTTATAACTCTCTGTTGAATTAACCAGACTGTTCTCTTAAGTACGTTCTCCTGAGAAAAGAAATGCACCAAAATTTATCCTCTACTTAAACACGAGTCGGTAATTTGTGTATAATCCTAGAATCTGGGAAGGCTGCGATCACGTGACCGGTGGGCTGATGGGAGTAAAGAATAAAGAAGGAATGGTCTGTTAGGTCCGAGGTTTAGGGCGTGAACAGGTCATAAATCACAGGACTTTCTCCAGAGACAGGTGTTTGGAAGTGTGAGTCATTGTAAGGTACATCATCACTGTGTTTCTGTTCCCAAAATGAACCATGGTAAAGGTGGATTTATCTTTGTGCATCAGCTCGATGCAGAGCCTACATAGTAGTCTATGCATGTGTCCTGCGACTTTGTTAGCATTTATACTTGTGCAGTGGTGTGTCTGTGTCACTCTGCAGCTACACCTCCAAAACACTAGTTGGTGGTGGAGGTTTCTGTGAAGTGCTGTAAAGTTTAGTTGATTCAAAACACACATTAAACACACATTAAACACGTAGACACATTTCCTTCAGTGGAAACAAAGCTTTGATTTACTTTAATTTCACAGATAAGAAACAATAAATTGTGAAGACAATAAAGCCTCCACACACTGTGTGTGATTTATCCTGGCTGAAATATGAACAGAGGAAATCTCTGCTAGCGGCTAGGCTAATATATACAATGTAAAATGCCATAGGCTTGTGCTAATAACGTTAGCATGTTGTATTTGTTTGGAAAATGTGTTTAGTATCAGACAGTTGTTTTGTCAGTGAACCTTGTGAGCTGTAACAGAGGCGAATTTTGTAATGTTACCTTTGTTAAATGTTGCTGTTGTCCCTGGCTTCATATGAGGAGAGGAAAAGTCTGCTAGCTGCTAGGCTAATTTATACAATGTAAAATGCCATAGGCTTGTGCTAATAACGTTAGCATGTTGTATTTGTGTCTAGAAAAAGACAATTGATTTGTTTGTAAACTTTGTGAGATCTGATGGAGCCAAATTTTGTACCTTTGTCATGTTTTTTGTGTGTTCAGTAGGGATTCATGATACTTTACCAATATCTGAAATGGAACGACTCATATGATCGATAACCGATAGCGATATATCGACCTAATTTTAGTGATCATCAAGACTCTTCTGTAGTGGAATTAACATCACAGGGGTGCAGCCCTGATTGTCACACACGTTTGAAATGTTTTCACTTTAATGATGTAAATAGTTTATAGTAAACTCTCGTCTGTCCTCAGCCGGACGATTCTGTCGAGTCAAGTGTGAAACACAGCGTTCACAACCAGCAGCTTGAAATCAAATACATAAATGTCTGAGTGTCTCTGTAGTTTTGAGGATGAGCTGACGGCGAGCTCCTTGTTTCTGAGCCACATGTCAGGAGCACTTGGTGTCTACATGCATCTGGAGTGATGATTGATCACAGTGTCAGGTCAATGAGCGGCCATTTAATCATCATCTGCTGTCCTGAGCCACACAAGCAGCTCTTCATTTCTGACGAGCAGCTCCTCCACTGCTGAATATTTATCTAATGTGTTTGTGCGACTGAACTCTGAATGTCACAAACTCCAGAGAGGCGGCGGCGGCGGTCCCACGGCACAGTCACAGAGGAACCTCTGAGTCTGAGGATGAGCACAAGCAGAGCCTTAATCTGCTCATCGGAGAGGCGGCGCCCAGAGGCTGCACACCATTTACCAACAAATGAATTTGTCAGGACTGAGTGCGTTCATCGATCGGCGGCTGATGAAGAGCAGGTTTATTGAATGTGAATGTGAGTCGGGGGGGGATATGGAGAGTGAGGAAGAAGAGGGGCGGTGCTGTCAGAGGGAGAGGTGTTAGTGGTTGTGACAGCTCTGAGAGCGAGATGAGCACAGCTGACAGCCCGCAATCAGTTTCAGTGTGAAGCAGAGAGCATGCTGGGAGCCATGGTGACGCACGGACAGCACTCTGTCAACACAAACAAAACACGAGCCCCTCAACTCTCACGACTCACTCATTTATCTGTCAAAACAAACATATTGGCTAATTACAGAGTTCAGTGACGGCGAGTCATCCGGAGCATCACCTCCGCCGACACGTCATTAAATAAAATCAACGCTGTTTATTAAAATCAATCAGAAATACGCAGCTTTAACAAACGGTTAACCCTTTCAGCTCTGTGAATAATAAAGGTTACAGCAGGAGCCGTTTACACGTCCTCAAACAATGTCTCTGTAAAAAGTAACCGCTTTTTGTGGCACTATCCCAACAGGAAACACAGTGACATTTTGGCAAAAAACAACCACTTTTTGTGGCACTTTCTTGGCAGGAAATGCAGTGATGGTTCAGTAAAAACAACCAATTTTTTTGGCACCATCCCAACAGGAAATACAGTGACGTTGGGGCGTCAGTGGCTTAGTGGTAGAGCAGGCGCCCCATGTACAAGGCTGTTGCCGCAGCGGTCCAGGTTCGAATCCAGCCTGTGGCCCTTTGCTGCATGTCATCCCCCCTCTCTCTCTCCCCCCTTCATGCTTACCTGTCCTGTTCAGTAAAGGCAAAATGGCCAAAAAAAAAAAAAAAAAGGAAATACAGCGACGTTCCGGCAAAAAAACCAACCACTTTTGTGGCATTATACTGGCAGGAAATGCCGCGATGTCCCAGTAAAAAATGTACACTTTTCATGTTGCTTTCGGCAGAGAACAACCACTTTTTGTGACACTATATTAGCAGGAAACGCAGTGACATTTTGGTAAAAAAAAACCAGCCTCTTTTCGTGGTACTATCCTGGCAGGAAATGTGGACATATCTTAGTAAAAAGTAACCGCTTTTTGTGGCACTTTCTTGGCAGGAAACACAGCGCCGTTTTGGTGATAAACAACCACTCTTGGTGGCGCTATATATGCAGGTAACACATTAATGTCTCATTAAAAGCTGGCCACTTTTTACGGCACTTTCTTGGCAGGACAAGACAGTGACAATTCAGTAAAAAGAACCACTTGTTGTGGCACTATCCTGACAGGAAACACAGTGATGTCCCTGTGATTCCAACATTTCCACTCAGAACAAACAAACCTGTTCTACATTTAACCACACAAGCTCCTCGCTGTCTTCCAGCAGCTCCTGGAGGAGATGTTGCCTCACTGTAAACCTCCCTGCTGTGCAGCTCCGCTCAGAACACTCGGACTCGGACCCCAAAGAAACACCTTGACCCACTTCCATCACCAGTCTTAGAGTTCAAGCTGCAACAACATCGGTTAGAGTCTGAGACCAAAACCAGATCTCCAGGAACTAATGAACCACCTGAAAGTCAAACGACAAAGACAAACAGGGACCACAGAGCCGAACGTTACCCTCTTCTCCCAAAACCAAACTAGAGAAACATCAGTCTGATCTGATCTGCGGGTGTGTGTGACCTCCTTTATTTGGCAGCACTGACAGAACTGAGTCCCTGAAGTTAACTTCACGGTGAGGAGCTTGAAGGTCGAGCTCACGGACACAGTTGGTTCGGATTTGATCCCATTTTCAGATATACAGCTCCGTCAGCTGCTGCACGCCTAACGACCGCACGTCTACTTATTTCTGTCTTATATGTCGGAGCAGGTGAGGCGGCGTTCTCCAGGCCGGGCGGCTCAGGCTGCAGCAGGAAGTTTGAAATTGGTCGACTTTCCTGTCTCCTACCTCCAGGCTGCCTGGTGTCTGATTTGACTCGACTATTTCTGGCTTTCAGCGTTCAAGGACACCGTGTGTGTGTGTGTGTGTGTGTGTGTGTGTGTGCGTGTGTGTGCGTGTGTGTGTGTGTGTGTGTGTGTGAAAGCAGCACCAAAAAGAGGGAAATGTATGCATCTGACATCATCACCTGAGATCAGTGAATTAAAGAGAGAAAATTATAAACAAGAAAATTAGTAGCTAAAAACAAACAAACAAGGAAATGACCTGGAAAGAGTGCTTAAAAATTATAATAGTTTTGTGACATAATTAAAAAAAAACAAAAAAACCCCTATTGTTGTTACTATTATAATAATTATAGATATAATTGTTCCTAGCTTTTTTCTCTATTTGTTTATTTGTCTTTTCAAAAACACAGGAAGACGGCAGCGAGCAGCAAAAGCGAAAATGACCAAAAGAATTAGCAAGTTATTTGTAAAAAGAGAAAATTGAAAGCAAGAAAATTAGTAGAAAGAAATAAAGAGTTAAAAGCCGAACAAACAGACAAGTAAATGACTCTGAAAGAGTGCTTAAAGATTATAATAATTACGTGACATAATTTTAAAATATATTATGTTACCTACTTAACTTCACGTAGAGTAGGTAACATAAAGTTACCTGCTTAACGTGAAGTTAAATGGCTCAGATTTAGGCATGTAAAACTACGTGGGTTAGGATAAGGTAAAGATGCACGGTTACGCATCATCAAGGATGTTCTTGTACATCCAGAATAAAACCTCCATAAATCATCTTAGAAATCAGAGACAGAACAGTCGTCATGTTTTAGTGTCAGGTGTCTGTACGTCCGTGGATACAAACAGGAGCTGATCACAGATCAGTCAGCTCACTGTGAATGAAGTCACTTCGTAAATCTGGTTGACAAAATGTAAACAAACAACAAATATGTAACGTCGTCAAGTTACATATTTATCGTAAAGTTAGATACTTAGCATAAAGTAACGTAGGTTGGGTTTAGGAAAGTAAAATTACATAGGTTAGGCTAAGGTAAAGACACATGGTTGGATGGTATCACGTTACATAGTTATCGTAAAGTTAGATACTTAGCATAAAGTAACATAGGTTGGGTTTAGAAGAGTTAATTTTTGTAGGTTAGGATAACATAAACAAGCACAGTTAGGCATCATCCACTTATGTAACTAATGTCAAGTTACATAGTTTTGGTTTTTGAAAATAAAGTTACGCTGGTTAGGTTTAGGAAAATAAACATGATTGGGCATCGTCATGTTACGTATTTATCATAAAATTACATACTTAACATAAAGTAACATAAGTACGGTTTAGGAGAGTAAAATTACGTAAATTAGGATAAGAAAAAGAAGTACAGTTGAGCGTCATCGAGTTATGTAAATAACATAAGGTTACATACTTTTGGTTTACAAAAGTAAAGTTACGTTGTTTTGGTTTAGGTAAAAAAGCATGGCTGGGCATTGTCACGTTATGTATTTAATGTAAAGTTACGGAGGTTGGGTTTAGAAAAAGAAACATCGTTAGGTACTGTTGTAATCTTGTTTAGGTTACTATATATATATATATATATATATATATATATATATTTACTTTAATTTGTTGTTAATAATCCTGTTTATTTTAACTATATATTTGTAAATACTCTTGTTAAATTTCTCATATTGTCACTTATCTTTCCTCTCTTGCAAGGAGCACCTGTAGCGCAAATAATTTCCCCTCGGGGATCAATAAAGTATTTCTGATTCTGAATCTGATTACGAAGATAACATAAAGTTGCGTACTGAATGTAAAGTTACATAGGTCAGGTTTAGGACGAGAAACATGATTGGGCATCATCACGTTACGTATTTATCGTAAAGTTACATACTTAACATAAAGTAACGTAGGTTAGGTTTAATAAAGTAAAATTACATAGGTTAGGATAAGGAAGAGAGGCACAGCTGGGCATCGTTGCATTATTTACTTCACATCAAGTTACGTTGCTTTGGTTTAGGAAAAGAAACATGGTTGGGTGCTGTCATGTTACGAAGGTTACTTTAAGTTCAGTACTTAACGTACAGTTCAGTAGGTGAGGTTTAGGAAGAGGCACATGGTTGGGTGTTGCCAGCGTAGGCACTGATGGACCGTTTCTGTTGCAGAGTTCAAAGGTTTTGTTGTAAAGAGACTGATCTCTGTCGGAGAGCTGCAGGCGTCACATCGCAGAAACCAGTAAACAGTTTGTTCAGCTGAATAAAGGTTTAAAAGGTTTTATAAATGACAGCAGTCAGATTTTATTCACACCTTGTTCAGACTTTGTAGAGTCAGAGGTTTGATGAAAACACACTGAACACAGCACAGATTTTCTGGACACAAAGAAATGTTGGTGAGACGTCAGGCGTCGGCGTCCTCTCCCTCACGGCTCGCTGTGGACACACTGCATGCACACAGCATGATCAGACACAGCAGGCCGAGGCATGGCCTTTTCTTTACAGTGATCCAGACGGATGATGATCATGTTCGGGCTGAATGAGGCGCTGACAGAGATGGTCACTGCCGCTGCTAATAAACAGCTGCGGTTTGTGCTGCTTTTAGTTTCTGCTGCTGGTGTTTTAATTGTCATGGCGACGGTTCGTGGCTCGCTTGGGGCCACAGCCACGCTAACGTTCCAGTTAATCCGTCACCTCTGATAATGGAGCCTGAAGGCAATTGTTGAGTTACACGTCGCAGGTGACATTTCCACTTCAAACACCGGCCTCTTCCTCCCCTCCCGCTCCTCTACCTCAGAATACCACAAAGGAGGAGCGGCTGCATCATTAACCTGCCCGTCAGCTGGATGTTAATTATTGCTACTGTGAACAAAGCGAAACCATCGAATGTGTGTGTGTGTGTGTGTGTGTGTGTGTGTGTGAGGAGGTGGAAGATGTTGTCACAACAGCGGAGCTGCTGTTCCCCTCCGTTACATGAGGAAGAGATAACAGCTAAACACACAACTTCCTGCACATGTGAGGGGAAATTACAGTCTGTCATTATGGGATGTCGACGGTTAACCCTTCAGTGCCTATGCTGGTATTTTTGCATATTGTGATGTGACGTAACAACACCCAACGATGTTTCTTTTCCTGAACCTGACCTACTGAACTTTACATTAAGTAACCTACTTGACTTTACATTTACTTCGTAACATGACAGCACCCTGACATGTTTCTTTAACTAAACCAAAGCAATGTAACTTTACGTTAAGTACATAACAATCAATCAATCAATCAATTTTATTTATAAAGCCCAATATCACAAATCACAATTTGCCTCACAGGGCTTTACAGCATACGACATCCCTCTGTCCTTATGACCCTCACAGCTGATCAGGAAAAACTCCCCAAAAACCCTTTAACGGGGAAAAAACGGTAGAAACCTCAGGAAGAGCAACTGAGGAGGGATCCCTCTTCCAGGACGGACAGACGTGCAATAGATGTCGTACAGAACAGATCAGCATAATAAATTAACAGTAATCCACATGACACAATGAGACAGAGAGAGAGAGAGAGAGAGAGAGAGAGAGAGAGAGAGAGAGAGAGACAGGTAATGACAGTAGTTTACAACAACATTAATGAAAGTAATAATATTATAGTTATAGTTCTGGCTACTGCGGTATAATATGTTGAAAGTATATATTAATATCTGGCAGTATACATGTGTGACAATAGTCATATGTGTATAATAACAGTAGAAGTATGACTAATGACTAATGATAACAGCAGCAGCAGGAGGCATCTGGCAGGACCACGGCAGCAGCACAACCACACACGTCACGCTGTCCAGGCACCGCTGTGATATGAGTTAATCTGAGAGACAGTGGAGCACAAAGGCTCCGGAGAAGAAGCCGAGTTAGTGACATGCAGAATGGCCGAGTTAGCAAGATGCAGTAATAGAATACGGGGGAGAGAGAGAGAGAGAGAGAGAGAGAGAGAGAGAGAGAGAGAGAGACGGAGAGAAGGTGCCCGGTGTATTATAGGGGGGTCCTCCGGCAGACTAGGCCTAAGTCAGCCTAACTAGGGGCTGGTACAGGGCAAGCCTGAGCCAGCCCTAACTATAAGCTTTATCAAATAGGAAAGTCTTAAGTCTAGTCTTAAATGTGGAGACGGTGTCTGCCTCCCGGACCGTAACAGGAAGATGATTCCACACGAGAGGAGCCTGATAGCTGAAGGCTCTGGCTCCTGATCTACTTTTGGAGACTTTAGGGACCACGAGTAACCCTGCGTTCTCAGAGCGCAGTGTTCTGGTGGGATAATATGGCACTATGAGCTCTCTAAGATATGACGGAGCTTGACCATTTAGAGCTTTATAAGTTAACAGTAGGATTTTAAATTCGATTCTGGATTTTACAGGGAGCCAGTGCAGAGAAGCTAAAACAGGAGAAATATGATGTCGTTTCTTAGTTCCTGTTAGTACACGTGCTGCTGCATTCTGAATTAGCTGGAGAGTTTTTAAGGACTTACTAGAGCTACCTGATAATAGAGAGTTACAGTAATCCAGCCTTGAGGTAACAAAAGCATGGACCAATTTTTCTGCATCTTTTCGGGTCAGGATAGGCCTAATTTTCGCAATATTACGCAGATGAAAAAATGCAGTCCATGAGGTTTGTTTTAAATGAGAATTAAAAGACAAATCTTGATCAAATATCACTCCGAGGTTTCTTACGGTAGTGCTAGAGGCCAGAGCAATGCCATCTAGAGAAACTATGTCATCAGATAAAGAGTCTCTGAGTTGTTTGGGGCCAAGAACAATAACTTCAGTTTTGTCTGAATTTAACATCAGGAAATTGGTGCTCATCCAGGTTTTTATGTCTTTAAGGCAGTTATGGAGTTTAGTTAATTGATTACTTTCTTCTGGCTTCATCGATAAATACAACTGAGTATCATCCGCATAACAATGGAAATTTATAGAGTGATTTCTAATGATGTTATCTAAAGGAAGCATATATAGAGTAAATAGGATTGGTCCGAGCACAGAACCTTGCGGAACTCCAAAACAAACTTTGGTACGTAAGGATGATTCATTATGAACGTCAACAAACTGAAAACAATCAGATAAATAAGATTTAAACCAGCTCAGTGCAGAACCTTTTAGGCCAATTAAGTGATCCAGTATCTGCAGTAGAATTTGATGGTCAATTGTGTCAAACGCTGCACTAAGATCTAATAAAACAAGTACAGAGACGAGTCCTTTGTCTGAAGCAATGAGAAGGTCATTTGTAATTTTAACTAGTGCTGTCTCAGTGCTATGATGCACTCTAAATCCTGACTGAAATTCCTCAAATAAATTATTATCATGGAGAAAATCACACAGCTGGTCTGCGACTACTTTCTCAAGGATCTTTGACATAAAGGGAAGATTAGATATTGGTCTATAGTTGGCTAACACCTCTGGATCCAGGGTGGGCTTTTTTAGTAGAGGTTTAATTACAGCTACCTTAAAAGACTGTGGTACATAGCCTGTTAATAAGGATATATTGATCATATCTAATATATGAGTGTTAACTAAAGGAAAGACCTCCTTAAGTAGCCTAGTTGGGATGGGGTCTAAGAGACACGTTGATGATTTGGATGAAGAAATCACTGCGGTCAATTGTTGAGGAGAAATCAGGGAGAAGCAATCTAAATATATATTAGGTCTTACAGTTGTGCTTGAGGTTAGATAGGTACTATCTGAGGGCAGGAGGTCATGAATTTTGCCTCTAATAGTTAGAATTTTGTCATTAAAAAAGCTCATAAAATCATTACTGCTAAACTGGATAAAAACTCTGAGAATTCAGATACAAATTCAGAATACGGGCCAGGAGCACGGTACACTATAACAGATAAAAGTGGCTGCGAGGTTTTCCAGGTCGGATGTAAAAGACTAAGAACGAGGCTTTCAAATGAATTATAATCTAGTTTAGGTTTAGGGCTGATTAACAGACTAGAGTTAAAAATGGCTGCAACTCCCCCTCCTCGGCCGCTGCCTCGAGGAATGTGGGTATTATTATGACTGGGAGGAGTGGACTCATTTAGACTGACATATTCATCTTGACACAGCCAGGTTTCAGTGAGACTGAGTAAATCAATATGATTATCTGATATTAATTCGTTTACTAACACTGCTTTAGACGATAGAGACCTGATATTTAACAGTCCGCATTTAATTCTCCTGTTTTGTCTTTCTGTCACAGAAGAGGTTTTAATTTTTATGAGGTTGTTATGCACAACTCCTCTTTGTTTAATTTTAGATTTAGATAATTTAGGTGGTCAGGGGACACCGTTTGTATAAAACTATGAAAACTATGGCTGGGTAACTGAACTAGAAGCTCAGAGAGGCGTATAGGACTGCGACTCTGAGTCCTGGTCTCAACTCTGGGTTGTCAGGGATTTAAATTACTAATAAAGTTTGCCAGGTTCCTAGAAATGAGAGCAGCTCCATCCAAAGTCTCTTCAATCTTACTGAATCTGCGTTTAGCTTTAGCCAGCAGTTTTAAATTTGGTTCAATGTCGCCCGCTCTGGCCCCAGGGATACATTTGACTATGGTCGCTGGTGTTGCTAACTTCACGTTTCTCAGAATAGAGCTGTCAATAACCAGAGTTTTATCCTCAGCGGAGTGTCGCTGAGTGGGGAAAAGCGGTTGGAAACGTGAACAGGCTGGTGGTGAGCCGTGGGCTTCGGCTTGGAGCTGTGCTTCTGGCGAACCGTAACCCAGCCTCCCGGCTGAACGGGAGTTACCGGAGGACAGTTAGCAGAGGCTAAGGCTATGCTATGTGGCTCCGCACCGGCTACAGGGGGCTGGCTAACTACCGCAGCTACTGAATGGTTTTCCATGGTGCGGAGCCGCGCTTCTAATTCACTAAGCCTCGCCTCCAACGCAGCAAATAAGCTACACTTGTTACAATTACCACTGTCGCTAAAGGAGGCAGAGGCATAACTGAA
The DNA here is from genome assembly GCF_011397635.1 of Epinephelus fuscoguttatus. Taxonomy (NCBI): domain Eukaryota; kingdom Metazoa; phylum Chordata; class Actinopteri; order Perciformes; family Serranidae; genus Epinephelus; species Epinephelus fuscoguttatus. Next base: position 39,776,978 of record NC_064769.1, on the reverse strand, counting down.
CATCTGGCACATCGAGCAAGAAAGAGCAGAGGGAGAAGCCATCGCTAACTGTAAAGCTAATGTAGCTACCAAGGCTAGTAATGTGCAAACAACAGCTAAGAGATTAGCGGGAAAGTCGTAGAAAGGAGGAGAGCTATAAGCGCTTAAAACAGAACCAGTGTGGGTTAAGACTTGAAGTAGACGTTAAAGCAACTGAAGTGAGAAAGCAGGCTACTAGAATCCACCAGAGCAGTACAGAGATGCTGTCACAGAAACACCGGAAATGACACAACTCGCTTACCGCAATACGTCAGCACGTCGTACGTAACACAATGACACCTTACCGTACTTCTTTACCCTATCCTAACCTATATAATTTTACCTTCCTAAACCTAACTTAAGTTACTTTATGTTAAATGCGTGACGTGACAACACCCAACCATGCTTCTTTTCTGAATTCAAACAACGTAACTGTACTTATCTAAACCTAACTTTTGAAACTTTTTGTTAAGTACAAAACACAATGAGGCCCAACCGTGCTTTATAACCTTAAACCCAAACTACCTGATTTTTCTTGCATAAACCTAACCTACGTCACTTTGTTAAATATGTAACTTTATGATAAATATGTAACTTGAGGACACCCAACCATGCATATTTTCCAAAACCAAAGCAACGTAACTTTACTTACGTAAACCAACTATGTAACTTTATGTTAACTACATAACGCAATGACGCCTAACCGTTATTGTGCTAAACCTAACCTATGTTACTTTATTTTGACCTACTTAACTTTATATGAAGTACGTAACTTTACGTTACCTTCATAACATGACAATGCCCAGCCATGCTTCTTCACTTTAACCTAACCTCCGTAACTTTACGTTAAATACATAACGTGACAATGCCCAGCCATTCTTCTTTACCTAAACCAAAGCAATGTAACTTTACTTTTGTAAACCAAAAGTATGTAACCTTATGTTATTTACATAACGCGATGACGCCCAACTGTACTTCTTTTTCTTATCCTAATTTACGTAATTTTACTCTCCTAAACCGTACTTATGTTACTTTATGTTAAGTATGTAATTTTATGATAAATACGTAATATGACGACGCCCAATCATGTTTATTTTCCTAAACCTAACCAGCGTAACTTTATTTTCAAAAACCAAAACTATGTAACTTGACATTAGTTACATAACTGGATGATGTCCAGCTGTGCTTGTTTATGTTATCCTAACCTACATAAATTTACTCTTCTAAACCCAACCTATGTTACTTTATGCTAAGTATCTAACTTTACGATAAATATGTAACGTGATACCATCCAACCATGTGTCTTTACCTTAGCCTAACCTATGTAATTTTACTTTCCTAAACCCAACCTACGTTACTTTATGCTAAGTATCTAACTTTACGATAAATATGTAACTTGACGACGTTACATATTTGTTGTTTGTTTACATTTTGTCGACCAGATTTACGAAGTGACTCCGTTCACAGTGAGCTGACTGATCTGTGATCAGCTCCTGTTTGTATCCACGGACGTACAGACACCTGACACTAAAACATGACGACTGTTCTGTCTCTGATTTCTAAGATGATTTATGGAGGTTTTATTCTGGATGGATGTCAGAGATGAAGAAAAGTCACAAAGAATGATATCAACATGTGTTTCATGTCAGTGCGTTCACACGATTTTTCCCAACATTCACCTCCTGCTGTATCTTCACCCTTCTTTACCAGCTCGTTGCGTCATCATGAGAATCTCGGAGCCCTCGGAGGGTTTTCTCTTTCAGAGTTTGGTTTGGATATTTTCTGGACTGGAATGAAAATGGAGATTATAAAGTCTGGAGTGTTTGCCAGGACTCGCTGCAGCCAGACTTGTGCTTTGAGAATCACATTTCCTCTTGTTTTTGTCTGCTATTTAACACCTTGAACCTTTTGACTCTCCCAGAGCTGCAGCTCCTCGAATGCACCGCAGATTGATTACTGAGAGAGTGTGAAAGACGCTGAGAGAGGAGGGAGAGGCAGCGAGTGGAAAACAGGAGGTCAAGAAATCCTCAACATCCAAGACACCTAAAAAAAAAAAAAAACTTCCACGTTTGTGTCTTGAAACTAAGCTCATTATTCAGTATGATTTATTTAGTGTTACCTTACTGTGACCTCTGATCTTTATTTAATACGTTACCCTTTTCTGGAGTCTAGTTACAGTTTTCCATAGAAACTTAATTTCAGGGTCAACCTGTTCATCTTCCTCATGTTTCAGTGATTTTATATCATTTTACACAGGCGTGAAATACTGGCGTTTCATCAGTGATCTCGCCCTCAGTCCACAGCGCACAGAGGTACCTTCACTGCGGTATGACATGCACTGGGTTGCAGCAGTTTGTAACGCTGCCGAGATCTTCCATAGTATAAAGAGCAGGAAGGTGGGAGGGGAGGTGATGGGTTAAACAGATTCTGGACTTTCACCTGTGACCTCACTGTTTGTTTCCTGTGTGAAACCAAAAGTCAGTGAAGTTATTTTAGTAAGAACATATGTGCAGTGTGTAACGCTACCCACATACATCACCTGACGTGGCATGTTAGTAACAGATGTACTTATTTCAAGCCAAACCATCTTTTTTTTCCTAATCCTTACCATGTGCTTTTGTTGCCTGAACCGGACGAGTGCAAACTGTAGAATTTCTGTGAAAACTAAAGTTTATTTTAAAAAGACACTATGCATGTCACAAGCTTAACACCCGGTGAGTAAGCGGTTTTATTTTGAGTGCAAAGCCCCTCTAGTGTTTTTTACCACCACAAGCTGGGCGACACTGCTAACAGAGCTAACAAAGTTAACAATGCTAAAGGGGGTTTGAGGTTCAAAACTGAGTTGATCACTCACCGGAGTGACGTGGGGGGAGACCGGAGGGTGGGCACAATGATGCCATAGCAGTGGTGTCGGGTTGGGACGGTATTAGTAGCAGTAAATTTCCAAACAAGCAGGGCTGCTAGCTAGCTCCCATATCACCCACCTGCAGAGCTGCAGAGCAACCGTTAACATGCGCAGGAGGGCGGGGTATCTGTCAATCATTTTTTAATGTAGCCAATCAGAGGCTCACAATCCCCTGTCAGTCAAACACTGATATGTTTTAAATTAAGCCAATCACTTCACAGTAGTGGGAGTAGTCAACATTTCAACTAGCTAGCTATGCTAGCGCCACCTAGCGCCTGCGTATCAACTCCCCGATCATAATGGAATATAGTAACTTCAACTACTGCTCATTTTAGAAGGGCCACTGTGAGAACATGTGTTCTTTGTTTAAATTACAGCGCAATTAACGAACAATGAATCATAGTTGTTTGTTTCTGGCTGCCAACATTAGCTAGCACAGCTAGCATGCTAACTATGTTAGCTGAAGAGTTGTCTATTTCAACTTCACAATGTCGATTAAAAAAAAAAACATTGCCATCTGTCGGTACTTTGTTGAGTGTTAATATGAAAATGTCTGGAGGGCAGGGACATGAAATCTCCGGGGAAATAAATGACAAAGTCCACGGCTCCACATCCAGGGGTGTGTGGATGCTGGAGGAACGCAGACAGACTTGCTGACGTCCTGCCCTCCCTCTGGTTCTTCTAGCGGAGGAGCAGATCACAGCCTGGGTCAGCCGGTCTGATCGAGGCTGTTTAGGAGCTCAGAGTCAGGACACCTGTCGAATTTTCCCGGTGGTTTTGTGACAACTTTTCAGCTAGCTAACGCTGCAGCCAGAAACAAGTATCTACGCTCCATCATCTGTTTGATCATCTAAACAAAGAGCACGTCTCCTCAGAGCGTCCCTCTGAAATAAACTGTGGTGAAAGTTGCGCTAGGTAACTGTGAACACAAGGTTATTTTTACAACCAGGATCTAAAATATGTATTTAACAGTCTCCGTCTGTACGACATGCAGCTGGTGGCTCTTTGCTAACACCAGGTGGTGCACAGTAAACTGAAGAAACTGAAGAGTAGCAGGTGTACGTTAACCTACAGACTGATGAGTAATGACTCTGAAATATTCATGGAGGTTAGCTGATGAACTTTGAACCACTGACGTTACAACTTCAGAATATAAATGAGTCATGGTTGTGTGACATCAGCGCAGCGATGGAGGCGCAGTGATGGAGGTGCAGTGATGGTGGTGCAGCAATGGTGGTGCGCCGATGGTGGTGCGGTGATGGAGGTGCAGTGATGCAGGCGGCGCAGTGATGCTGGTGCAGTGATGGAGGTGCAGTGATGGAGATGCAGTGATGGTGGCGCGGTGATGGTGGCGCGGTGATGGAGGTGCAGTGATGGAGGTGGCGCAGTGATGCTGGTGCAGTGATGGTGGTGCGGCGATGGTGATGCGGTTAAGGAGGTGCAGTGATGGTGGCGCGGTGATGGAGGCGCGGTGATGGAGGCGCAGTGATGGTGGTGCAATGATAGTGGCGCAGTGATGGAGGCACAGTGATGGAGGCACAGTGATGGAGGTGCAGTGATGGTGGCGCGGTGATGGAGGAGCAGTGATGGTGGCGCGGTGATGGAGGCGCGGTGATGGAGATGCAGTGATGGAGGCACGGTGATGGAGGCGCAGTGATGGAGGCACGGTCATGGAGATGCAGTGATGGTGGCGCGGTGATGGAGGTGGAGTGATGGTGGCGTGGTGATAGTGGCGCAGTGATGGAGGTGCAGTGATGGTGGCGTGGTGATGGAGATGTAGAGAGGGTGGCGTGGTGATGGAGGTGCAGTGATGCAGGTGCGGTGATGGAGGTGCAGTGATGGAGGTGCGGTGATGCAGGTGCAGTGATGCAGGTGCGGTGATGGAGGTGCAGTGATGGTGGTGCGGTGATGGTGGCGCGGCGATGGAGGTGCAGTGATGCAGGTGCGGTGATGTAGGTGCGGTGATGGTGACGCGGTGATGGAGGTGCAGTGATGCAGGTGCGGTGATGGTGGTGCGGTGATGGAGGTGCAGTGATGGAGGCGCAGTGAGGGTGGCGTGGTGATGGAGGTGCAGTGATGCAGGTGTGGTGATGGTGGCGCGGTGATGGAGGTGCAGTGATGGAGGTGCAGTGATGCAGGTGTGGTGATGGTGGCGCGGTGATGGAGGTGCAGTGATGGAGGTGCAGTGATGCAGGTGCGGTGATGGTGGCGCAGTGATGGAGGTGCAGTGATGCAGGTGCGGTGATGGTGGCGCGGTGATGGATGTGCAGTGATGGAGGTGCAGTGATGGAGGCGCAGTGATGGAGGTGCAGTGATGCCGGTGCGGTGATGGAGGTGTGGTGATGGATGTGCAGTGATGGAGGTGCGGTGATGGAGGCGCGTGATGGATGTGCAGTGATGGAGGTGCAGTGATGGATGTGCGGTGATGGAGGCGTGGTGATGGATGTGCAGTGATGGAGGTGCGGTGATGGAGGCGTGGTGATGGATGTGCAGTGATGGAGGTGCAGTGATGGAGGCGTGGTGATGGATGTGCAGTGATGGAGGTGCGGTGATGGAGGTGCAGTGATGCAGGTGCAGTGATGGAGGTGCGGTGATGGAGGTGCGGTGATGCAGGTGCAGTGATGGAGGTGCGGTGATGGAGGTGCGGTGATGGAGGTGCGGTGATGGTGATGCGGTGATGGAGGTGCGGTGATGCAGGTGCGGTGATGCAGGTGCAGTGATGGAGGTGCGGTGATGGAGGTGCGGTGATGGTGATGCGGTGATGGAGGTGCGGTGATGGAGCTGCGGTGATGGAGGTGCGGTGATGGAGGTGCGGTGATGGTGGTGCGGTGATGGAGGTGCAGTGATGGAGGTGCGGTGATGGAGGTGCGGTGATGGAGGTGCGGTGATGCAGGTGTGGTGATGCAGGTGCGGTGATGGAGGTGCGGTGATGGAGGTGCGGTGATGCAGGTGCGGTGATGCAGGTGCGGTGATGGAGGTGCAGTGATGGAGCTGCGGTGATGGAGGTGCAGTGATGGATGTGCGGTGATGGAGGTGCGGTGATGGAGCTGCGGTGATGCAGGTGTGGTGATGCAGGTGTGGTGATGGAGGTGCGGTGATGGTGATGCGGTGATGGTGATGCGGGTGTGGTGATGCAGGTGTGGTGATGCAGGTGTGGTGATGCAGGTGCAGTGATGGAGGTGCGGTGATGGAGGTGCGGTGATGGTGATGCGGTGATGGTGATGCGGTGATGGAGGTGTAGTGATGGAGCTGCAGTGATGGAGGTGCAGTGATGGAGGTGCAGTGATGGAGCTGCAGTGATGGAGGTGCAGTGATGGAGCTGCGGTGATGGAGCTGCGGTGATGGAGGTGCAGTGATGGAGGTGCAGTGATGGAGGTGCAGTGATGGAGCTGCAGTGATGGAGCTGCAGTGATGGAGCTGCGGTGATGGAGCTGCGGTGATGGAGGTGCAGCCTGAGCTGATTGAACTGATTCATGTGAGAGGACACACATGGAAGCTTTGTCTCTGTGAACGTCGGCCTCATTAACAGTAAATATTGTGTTTGCACTGCAGAGATTCATCACATGGAGGCCAACAGTTAAATCCCCCAGGCCTCAGTGTGCACCCACCACCAGAGGAGGAGGAGGAGGAGGAGGAGGAGGAAGAGGAGGAGGACACTGCTGCTTGTATAAATCAATTTTAATTCACAGATAAACCACGTATCGTCTTGACAAAATCAAGTAAAGTAATCAAATGATAAATCCAGATAATAAATCACTACAGACGGATTCTAGTTCAGAGTAAAGTTATTGTTTCTTCAGAGCAACAACTCTGAAAACTGGGACGATGTTTCAGGACGTAAAGGAGTAAAATAAATAGAAGTGAGGAGCAGGAACGCCCCGTTAGCAGTCTGTGGTTCTGCAGCAGTGTGAGGACAATCGTATGAAACACGTCTCTGACTCTCAGACACAGCTGCACAGTTTGATCAATAATAATCGATTAGGATTTTATCGTCCCACATTTAAACAAACATGACTGACTGTGTGCTTTGCTCAGAGAAAACTCCGCTACATATCCAATCAAGTGCTCCCTAAAACAACCGCAGCCTTCACTGCTGAAAAGCCACCACGCCGCCTCATGCGCACCCTGCAGCCGCAGCCTGGAAGTGTTTGAATTAAGGAGGGAACACATCATGTGCATCACACTGTGCCTCTGGTGCAGAGCAACACAAGTTAAAGCACCTGAAAAAACCCAACAAGCTGCAGTGTGATGAATGAACCAAGGAGAGTGTCACTGAGTCCCCGTGCTCATCCAGTGTCAGCTCAGACATCCATAACAGTGACGCTGTAGTGTGTGTGTGTGTGTGTGTGTGTGAAGGTGACCGCAGCTGTGAACACACACGCAGCAGAAGGTCAAATGTCACAGGACGAGCAGACATCATCTTTGTCCTTTCAGGCGCTCTGACGTCGTCTCACAGTTTTACGGAGAGCTGCTGCACCTCTGAAGACGACCTCGAACTAAAGGACTTCTCAGGTGATGTCACCGTCACCGACACATTTCCTCTGTCAGAATAAAAAAGTCTTGTTGTACTCTGTGAACGGTGACGCTGTAATATCTCCAGTCTTTGTGACAATCTAAAAACTTGCATCATCTTTGGATGTGAGAGACTGCGTTTGGTGCACCACTGACATTATTAGGGATGTGTGCAATTAGTGTTTATTCATGTTCAAGGCTGCTAAACTGTCATGCAGCCTCCCGCCACTAGTGGGTGCTACAGGTCCCCCTCCCCCCGCTCTGAATGCACACAATATGTTTTGGGACAATTTCAAACTCTTAACAATAAATTGTGATAAATTTTGACTGTTTTCTGAGTCTTTTACTTTTGTAGACTCATTGACGAGTCTTAATTAAAATTTGGTTAGTCACCAGGAACACCCCTAATCATTATATTGACATATTTATTTTTCACACAGTAATGTTCACTCCAGGTGTGTTATTATTGCCACAGATCACCTGGTATAATATTCTGCTGTGATTAAAAGTTTTATAATTAAGAGTTAAATAAATATCACAGCTGTATCATATCACTGAAACTCATTCCATCATATCCAGGTTGTCGTTAATAATAATAATAATAATAATAATAATAATAATACAGATACTGAAAGATTCTTCACAGGAAACAACAAAACAAAACAAAACAAAACAGAACAACATTTTGCTGTCAGCAGCCCGACACTTATTAACCAGTAACTAACTGGTTCATTTTTTAAGAAAAAAATGCAACACGAGATAAAAAAAACATGAGGCTTTCCCTTTTAGTGCGGCGCTCCGTTCAAAGCTCTGTCCCATAAGAGAAGGTGATATTTTAATGTTCTGTGATGTAAATGTTTTGCCTTTTATTTTATTTCCTGTTGGTTTTGCTAACAGTCAGCCGGCTAGCTGTGTTAACATGTGAAACATGGCGCCTGCCGCCCATCCTCCAGTCTCTACTGGTTAGCTAACATTAGCATTAGCCGCTCTTCACTGCGCATCAGCCTGGTGGAAGCTAGCTAGTTTCATGCGTTAATCACACGTGAACATTGTGTACATTTCACATGGTTTTGGCCCCACTGGACTTTAGTCTGTGTAATTTTGCTCTGGTCCAGTCGTACAAAGATTCAGGATGTCAGCTTTGGTTCATTTTGCTTTGAAACGTTTGGTAATAGTTTGTCGGAGCGCTCTGAACTCCTCAAGTTGAAAAAACTTCAACTCAGAGCGGAAAAGTGCCCCTCTTTTTCCCATCGTCCAATGGGATGATGTGAGAGGCGGGGCTTCTGTGGTGGTCACGGCAACCAGTTTACAGTTGGTAACCAATGGAGGAGAAACTGGTGGTAGTGGTTGCTGGATACCCAGAGCTATACGACTTTACAAAGCACAGTTAGCACCATCTGAATAGAAAACAGCAGATAAGTGCAGTACTGTAAACGTCCATGATGGAGGAGAAGCTCCTGGACCAACTGGTGGTACTCCCCATGATCCAGCCTCTTTTTTAGGGTCTCATGTACCCACACAGATCTCTGTTTATCTGCTGACAGCCTCTCACCCTCAACCAGAGCTACAGACAGCACCCTCTGCCTCAACATGGCAGCAGCTACACACTGATCACTGCAGGATACACAAACTGTAGACTGATCACACAGGAAGGTTAGGGTGAGGAGGTGTTTTTTTTTTACCAGTGACAATAGATAAAAAAAGTTTTGCACCCAGCAGAACACTTCCTGTGCGATCAGGGCGTCAGATTATTTCCTTGTATCGTTCATATCTACATTAAAAGCTTCTGTTGTTCTTTTTGCTGAGAGCCGCACCACAGACAGACGGGAACAGAACATACCGAGACACTAAACGCACCATCCTGCTGGTATTTTGGTTAATTTCATGACACATTATGTGGCGTCGCTGCATCTCCTGTTTGCAATCTGTTGTGGTTGTTAGAGCTGTGATACGGAGCAGCGAGGGCAGCTCATCTACAGCTGCTCGGGCATTAACAGCTCGTGTTTGTCTGCCCTTGGACACCCATTAAATCCGTCCACGACAAACACCAGGAAACTTTCACAGATACAGTATACAGCTGTGGCGGCGGCAGCGGCGGCTCGGTTTCACACTGGAGCTCGATTGTTTTTTGTTTGGCCTTGAGAGTGTGTGATTGACCCGAGCTCGACTCTTATCTCACATTGATCAGTTAGACAATAACCCAGCCCGGGCGGCTATTGACGATAATGACACAGCTCTTAACTCCCTCTTCCTCTGCATCTCTTTCTCTCTGTCAACTTTTGGTAATTTCTCTCTCTTTGTCTTCTGTCGTGTCTCTCTCTCCTCCTTCATCCGTGCTCTCTGCCACTCGCCTCCTCTCCTCTCTACTTATTTCTGACAGTTGGACAGGCCTGTAAGATGCCAGAGCATTTCACACAATGATACCCATTTACACCGAGGAGTGCTCATAATGACTTCAAATTGTCTATAATGGCTCATAATAGGCACTTCTATGCTGCTGCTGCAGGCATTTCAAATGTGCACTGTATTCTTATTTTTTCTAAAGGCAGAAACTGTGTGTGTGTGTGTGTGTGTGTGTTGATGTTGTTGACACATACATCCTGACTGTGCACGTACTGTATATACATATATATATGGAACTTACATAAAGTTGTGATGTAACCTGAGCAGGAGTCAGAACACTTATTCTCATTCAGAACAGCAGAGTTTCCATGGTCATGGAAAACCTGGAAATGTCATGGAATTTCACAGTTGTGTTTTCCAGGCCTGGAAAAGTGATCAGATCAGTAAAATCCTTGAAAGTTTTGGATGAGTCATGAAATGTCGCTGTGAAGCTGGACTAAGGGCTGGGCGATATATCGATATATTTTCATGCAAGATATAAATTTAGACACCGTTTATATCGATGTAGGATCAAGTTGCGTTACATGACTTGTACCACACTCTCCGCACAGCTCCCCCTCACTCATTCACAAGTTCTCCAACAACACTTTTTAGAGCTGTAGCCTGATGTGCACCTCCCCAGAAATGTAACTCCACGTCACAGTGACGCAGACCTCCTGTCTGTCTCTGTGAGCTGAAACCATTTCCCTCAGTGGAAACAAAGCTTTGATTTACTTTAATTTCACAGATAAGAAACAATAAATCATGAAGAAAATAAAGCCTCCACACACTGTGTGTGATTTATCCTGGCTGAAATATGAGCAGAGGAAATCTCTGCTAGCTGCTAGGCTAATTTATACAATGTAAAATACAATAGGCTTGTGCTAATAACAAAAGAAACGCAATGTCCTGAAATACTACTGCATGTTAACACCTCTAACTGGCCTGACACTTGTAATGGTGAACCCCAGGGTTCTGTGTTCGGTCTGCTGTTATTTTCTATTTATATTAACAGTCTTGGTCAAAGCGTGGTTGGTGCCAGTTTTCAAAATATCTGAACTCAGGATGTCAGTTTTGGTTAAAAAAAAATGCTTTTGATAACATTAACTGGTAACTGACATATTTTTAAAGAAAGAAATACAAAATGAGGTGAAACACAAGACGCCTTTTATTTTTGTCTAGCGCTCCACTGACTCAAAGCTCTGAGGTGGTGACATTTTAATGTTTTGTGATGTAAATGTTTTGTCTTTTATTGTCTGTTGGCTCTGCTGATTTATAGCTGGTTAGCAGTGTCAACATGAGGAAACTGATTAGCTAATATTAGCCTTGGCCACTCTGTATGATGCACCAGCTGGGTCAGAAAGGAGCTAAGCAGGCTAGCAACACGGCTCATTTGCAGCTACAGCTGGTAACGCTGTCCCAGTGTTTGGACGACTTTGCTGTGAGACATGGTGGCTGGGTTGGGTATCGATTCTGAATCTAATTCTGATTCTGCTTACTGATTCATGTTCTAAACAAGTCTGAGTTTCGATTCCAATAAACAAAAGGTCAAATATAGGGACGGATATCAATCAGTCATCACTGATACTAATGTGAAGACATTTGAGGTTATTGTTGCAGTGCGCAGTGTTCAGAAAGACATGCTAGCATTTAAAAAAGGAATTGATACACTTGGAGGCGTGTAATTGCGATTTGCTATCGATTCTCAACTGGAAACAGCTCTTGATTCCCATTCCTAATGTAGGCTACCCTCGGTCTCCCTCCAGGTCGCCCCAGTGAGTAAGCCGCTTCATTTTGAGTTGCAAAACCCCGTAGCACCATTAGGCGTGCTGACACTGGTAACAGTGCTAACAGAGCCGACAGTAGTTAACAATGCTAAAGGAGGTTTGCAGCAAAGAATCAACACGGAATACAACCGGAAACCATCAGGACAGCCTGCAGTGCTGCTGAGAATGAATATCTTAACATCCTGTTTTAGCTTAAACACAAAGCAAGGAGAGGTAGGTGTGACGGGAGAGCAAAGAAAATACTTGAGCCACTATTAACGATACCTCGACGTTGGCTGTAAGCTGATAACCAGACTGTGTTTCTGTTTGTGTTCAGACATAAACTCAGTTCTGTCTTATTTCCTCCTTTTTCATCTTAAAGCTTCAGGAGAAGTGAAAATTTGTTGTTCATTGACTTTGCAGACACATTAACACTGAAGCTTTTTTTCCAACAGGGACACACCGAACTCTCTGAAACAGATGTCCCACAGTTCTTTCAGTTTCCCAGTGTGCATCACGTGAACGTCTTTGATGGCTTCAGCTGCACTCTTCAACCAAACATGGAAGATCCAGGTATGTCTGAGAAGAACGAGTTTCATGCTTTTCCCCGGAAAGGTCGTTCAGCCAAGTGTCTTTTGACGGGGCTCGGAGACAAACTTTGTTTTTAGTTTTTCAGTCAGTGTGCTGTGCAATGAACTTCTGGGGATGTTTTGGTTCCCTGATTTTGCTGCAGAGTGAGCGCTCTTCACTTTCACCTCTCAATTTAATGTTTATTTATTCTTATTCAATCCTGCAGTAATCAGTGTGTAGCTGCTGCCATGTTGAGGCAGAGGGTGCTGTCTGTAGCTCTGGTTGAGGGTGAGAGGCTGTCAGCAGATAAACAGAGATCTGTGTGGGTACATGAGACCCTAAAAAAGAGGCTGGATCATGGGGAGTACCACCAGTTGGTCCAGGAGCTTCTCCTCCATCATGGACGGAAACACAAGGTGCATAGCAAAAAGCTTCATTCTCATTAAAACTGTTACAAACAGTCGCCTCCAGCTGCTGAAACATTTAGCTTGTTTACTGTATTACATGAATGACGCTGTCACACTGAAAGTCCTGCAGGACCCGTTCAAAAGGATCAAAAAGAGTAGTTAGTAGCTTCTTTACAGTAACGTCCACACTGGAAGCTGTGAGGCCGTCATTGTAGTTTTCTTTAAATGTTGCAGTACATGAGGAGAGCAGGATCCAACGAGCTGCAGTCAGAGAGTAATAACTGCTCACCTCCTGCTTCCACTGAAATCTGTTTTAAATGTGTTTGACTGAGTAAAGGAAAAGGCAGAGCATCAACAGAGACTGCAGATATCGTCTCATGTGGAGAAAGACACAGATGAAGGTGTTGTAGACTCCCACAGAGGTTCGGGCGGGGGCGGAAGTTAATGGTAAAAAAAAAACACTTTGTCATGACAAGATCATGATGTGATGAGTCACTGAGGAACAGATCCACAGGTAACAGGAAGAAGCTCCCGCTCTCTGTTTGGTCCGTTTGTAGAGTCGAAGAAGCAGAAAGATTTTCCAACAGCAAGTGGATTAAAGTTTGAAGAGCTGAAGGAGATGGAGAAAGATGGAGAAGTGTTGAGGAGGACCGCAGCTGGTCGTCATGAGGGGAGTTCAGAAACATGACGGTGAAACACACTTTGGTGTTTAGGTACGTCACGTCAGAGGGAAGTGGACGTTATAACAACTCTAATGTTGTGTTCACACCAAACGTGATGTGTATTTCCTGTTGCGTTGCTGGTGCAAGTTTGAACACTAGAATATTTTGTGTTGACTCATTTCTACATGCATGAAATCACTAAATCAATGAATGAACTTCACCTGTACGTCCTCGCCGTCATGCGTCACCAGACGATCTCAGTGCTAATTGGCTGTCATGGTGCTGGTTCACATTCAGATTTGTCAATTCTCCAAATATGCGTATGACTCAAAATTGTGCAACTTAATTCAGGTCATATACATCACGTCCGTCCCGCCCCCAGTGGCAATTTGCGTCCTATCACATCTTCGCATTGACTTTACATGTAATTCACTCGTGCAAATTGTTTTGTTCCAGTTGCTGGAGCACAACATGGTGACCAACGATTCTTTTTGCAGCACAACGTTAAGGCTTCTGTTTTCCCCGTCATGATGTCATGAGCTTACGTTACCGTATGTGCCACGCAAACCTGGTATTTTGCTGGAATTTCGCTGTAATGACTGCAGGAGATCGCTGTTAGCATAATCCTGGATATATAATGATCTAAAATAACCATAATGTGTTAATGTGATGTGAATTGTCGCGTTGTGGTACTTGTGCGAGTTTGAATGCTAGAATATTTTGTGTTGACTTGCTTCATACCTACGTATATGTGCATGACATCGCTAAATCAATGAATGAACTTATGCTGGAACGTTTTCGGCGTCATCCAACAAGAGGATGAATCCCATTGACGCTGCTCATCTACTGCTAGCTCACCGAGTACCAGTGAGCTAGCTAACATTACAGCTCAGCTGAGGAGGACGCCATCAACGCTTTATAAACATCCCACGGACGACTCGGGGATCGTTTTTTGAATGATCCTGTTTAAATAGATCTACAATTAAAACCACAACAGCCAGAACATTTGTTCTTTTAGCAGCAGAAAGTTTCAGTCTTCCACATCGTGACGTTAAACGCTCGTAATGACGTCCTTGCACTCTGTTACATGTGGCTCAAAGCCACTCAAAAATGTGTGGTGGCGCCAAAGAAATCAATGCTGAATCCATCATATCTCAAAAACTAAATAATGAACAGAGTTCAAATAACTGATGAAGTGTTAACAAATATTTTGTTTATGTTTCTGCATTTAAAACTCAACTGGATCGTTATATTGTGTGTTTTTATTTTTGTAAAATCTGTTAAAACAACCCTCTACTTTTACATGTTTATATTTTTAATTACAGTTTCATAATTTAATCAGTTATTCTGGTTTATTGACTTACGTAATCTTTTAGCTCAGGTTGTACAGATTTTCGGGATACTAAGTGTTTGATACTCAAATAAAATCTAGACTGATGAGCAGCACTACAGGGGAGAGATACATATCTGTGTTTTAGATTTTAGGGTGAACTGTCCCTTTAAGTGTCACATGGTTGAGAGGAGTTATCACCCTCTCCTGTGCAGGTAAATGCTGATGTTGCGCTGCATCGTGTCCTGATACCACTGCTCTCTGCACAGCAGGGACCTGCTCACTGTATAATGACCTTTACCAGCTGCAGAGGAAAAAGGCAGTATTAAAATATATAAAGCATTTTGACAATATTCATTATGTACATACACTTTCACTGCCCATTAGCTCCGATTGGTTCGACTGCTCCTGCTGTGCAGAGCTTCATCTCCTCTCTGTCCCTGTATTAAATGCACATGGCCAAGCCCCCGGCGGTGCCGTTCAGGAGGCCGTAAAGTGAACTCAGTATTCAGTCCTGTCAGTTTGTCTCATCTAGGGACTTTGTGAAAATAACTAGAGGGGACAGAAGGTCGGGAAAGAGGTGGAGTTAAGTTTGTTTTCTTTTTGCCAAATGGAGTCTGACTCTTTATTTTCCCCTCAGGAGCCGGTGGAGACCAAAAACAGAGCTGGTTGTTTCAAACAGCGACTGTTCAGCAGGTCAGCTTGATGATGGCTAGATGTCAGTGTTGTCATCACTTCTTATTTCTGCTGCAAATAAGTGAACAAAAAAAAAAAGCGTTACTACGTTACTACAGGTTTAAAAACGACTGCTCTATGTGGCACTATCTCTGCTGGAAAACAGCTCTGGATCTAAACATCAACCCCATTTCTTGGCTAACAAGCCGCTGGAAACACAGCAATGTCTCTGTAAAAAAAACAGCCACTTTTTGTAGCGTTACCTCATGTTGAAACACAGCTACAAGTTGCAGAAAACACCCAAAGGCTGCTGGAAATGCAGTGATGTCTCGTTTAAAAAAAAAAAAAAAACACTCTTTGTGGCATTATCCCCAGTGGAAATAGCTCTGGGTCACTAAAAACCAACCGCTGGGAACGCAGGGATGTCTGGGTAAAAAAAAAACCAACTGCTTTTTGTGGCACTATCTGGTGGAAACTCAGCTACGGGTTGCTAAAAAACAACCATGCTTGGGGGCTACAAAGCCACTAGAAATGCAGCGTACAACCACTTTTGTGGCACTATTACTGCTGGAAAAACAGCTATGGATTGATAGAAATCGCTCTGCTTGGTGACCAAAAAACAGCTGGAAACACATTGATGTCTCTGTAAATTTTCTTGACACTATCCGGGCAGGAAACACATTGATGTCTTATTAAAAACATCTGTTTTTTATTGTACTGTTCATGCTGGAAACACAGCCTGAGGTCACCAAAGAATAAGCATGTTTGGGACCTAAAAAGCTGCTGTATGTGGAGCAGTGTCTCAGTCAACAGTGGTCTGTAGCTTGGCAGGGGACTCTCCTTGGTACTCTGATACCACGTCACTATAGAAACGTTGATATGTATGAAATGTACAAATGCCACGTGCGTGTGGATTTCAGAAATGTGTGATGCAGCGATGTGTGGTCTGACCTGTTCCTTTAAATCCAGTGTGTATAAAGGTTCATTACAGAATTTCTGCCTTCATAAATTTTGTTTTGCACGAAATCTGAACTTGACGGTTTCAGTTTAGCGCCTAGTGTTTCTGTTTGTTGTGCTTTTCACTGCTGTGAGGTTGTTCTGCTAATTATTTATCAGGCTGACAGATTTTGGCTGCTTTTTTACACACACACACACACACACACACACGTAGACGTACACACACATACGTAAACAAATGCTTACCACCCCAGACACTGTTGTCAATCACCAGCTGAGTGTGCTGCCATTCCCTCTTCAGCATTTAATGCATTTTTCACAGATTAATTTGTTGTGTATCGTCAACAAAGCAAAGAGCACATACAGTTAACGCTGTCCGCACACACACACACACACACACACACACACACTGTTTCGGTCCAAATGTACACTCGCACTGTGATGTAGAAAACACCTGCACACACACACTGGAGGCCCCTGCGAATCGTATCTTATTAAAACACATTACCTGAACAATCCCTGTCTCCCAAAACCCATTTAATTCAGCAGTGCTCTGAATTCCTGATCTGCAATCTGTTCTCATTACACTTATTCTCACACACACTCCCACTTTATCAGTCCTCCCCCCCCCGCCTCCCCCCTCCTCCTCCCTCAGGTGGATAGTGTAATTGCTGTGGTTTAACCGGCACTGTGTTTGATATCACGCTTATCCTCTGAAGCCTCTCGCTCATGAAAGAGATGAAGGCAGGAACGCATCTCCCCGGGAACGCCTGTGTGTGAGTGTGAGCTGAATTGCTTCAGACTGGTCTGATTTTTGAAGTAATTGAATTATTGCGGCAGTAGCGGTGGAACTGCGGGCTAAAACACGCAAATCACTTCAATCTAAAGCCAATTCCTTCCCATTTAACCTCTGTGTATTACACAGACGTGAAGCCATTTTCTTTGCTGCCTTTTATTAGATTCTCATCTGCGGCCGCCGGCAAGCCGCGCCGAGAGGAGGAGGTTGACTCTACAGTCGTTTCTTCTGTAACACAGACGATGAAGATGATTTAAAGAGGTTTGCAGTGATCTGAGCTGTCGGCCTCCTCGTGCTTTACAAGGTTCAACATGTCAGTTTGTTTTACACGCATGGAGTCAGGGATGGTTACAGTCCCCCTCCAGACCGAGCGGCAACCTCAGAGGCTGAAACATTAAGCCAAAACCTGCAGTTCCTCTGATGACCACTTGAGGCTTCAGTCCCCACAGACCTCCATGTAGAAATAAACATGTTTACAGCATGGTACAAAAAAACCCTCATTTCAACTTTCACAACGATTGTATGTTTCGTTCTGAAGTCGTCAAATAGTGGTCCTTTGTCAGCAATATCGGTGTCAGACACAGATGCCAAAAGCCACCTTTTGTGGTGTTTCGGTTTGCCACCGCTAGTCGAATGGCACCTGTTGCGGCAGTGTGATATTTCACTGGGTGGCGTCAGTTTGAAACGCTGCTGGTAACAGCGTTACAGCGGGAAAGTCCCTGTAGGGCTTGTTGGAGGGGCGGTGGATGGGTTCAGGATGGGTGCCTAAATTGAACCCATGCTTTTGTTGTTTAAACTAAATCCGTGCATTTGTTGTCTAAACCCAACCCATGCTTTTGTTTATCAAAAAAACTTAGGAAAAAACCCAACCCATGCTTTTGTTTATCAAAAAAACTTAGGAAAAAACCCAACCCATGCTTTTGTTGCCTAAATCTAACCCTGTGTTTTTGTTGCGTAAACTTAACCCCTGCTCTTGTTGCTGAAATCAAATCACGTGTTTTTGTTGCCCAAACTTAACCCCTGCTTTTGTTGCCGAAACCTAACGGCATGCTTTTGTTGCCTCAGTGTAACCCTGTACTTTTGTTGCCTAAACTTAACCACGTGCTTTTGTTGCCTAAATCTAACCGCATTCTTTCGTTGCCTAAATCTCACCACCTGCTTTTGTTGTGTAAATCTAACGCATGCTTTTGTTGCCTAAACCTAACCCCTGCTCTTATTGCTGAAATCTAACCACGTGTTTTTGTTGCCCAAACTTAACCCCTTCTTTTGTTGCCGAAACCTAACCCTGTGTTTTTGTTGCGTAAACTTAACCCCTGCTCTTGTTGCTGAAATTAAATCACGTGTTTTTGTTGCCCAAACTTAACCCCTGCTTTTGTTGCCGAAACCTAACGGCATGCTTTTGTTGCCTCAGTGTAACCCTGTACTTTTGTTGCCTAAACTTAACCACGTGCTTTTGTTGCCTAAATCTAACCGCATTGTTTCGTTGCCTAAATCTCACCACCTGCTTTTGTTGTGTAAATCTAACGCATGCTTTTGTTGCCTAAACCTAACCCCTGCTCTTATTGCTGAAATCTAACCACGTGTTTTTGTTGCCCAAACTTAACCCCTTCTTTTGTTGCCGAAACCTAACCCTGTGTTTTTGTTGCGTAAACTTAACCCCTGCTCTTATTGCTGAAATCTAACCACGTGTTTTTGTTGCCCAAACTTAACCCCTTCTTTTGTTGCCGAAACCTAACCGTGTGCTTTTGTTGCCTCAGTGTAACCCTGTACTATTGTTGCCTAAACTTAACCACGTGCTTTTGTCATTTAAACTAAATCCGTACTTTTGTTGTCTAAATCTCACCACGTGCTTTTGTTGCCTAAATCTAACCGCATTCTTTCGTTGCCTAAATCTCACCATGTGCTTTTGTTACCTAAACATAACCGCATTCTTTTGTTGCCTAAATCTAACCGCATGCTTTTGTTGCCTAAAACTCACCACGTGCTTTTGTTGCCTAAACCTAACCCCTGCTCTTACTGCTGAAATCTAACCACGTGTTTTTGTCGCCCAAACTTAACCCCTGCTTTTGTTGCTGAAACCTAATCGCATGCTTTTGTTGCCTCAATGTAACCCTGTACTTTTGTTGCCTAAACTTGACCACTTTTTTGTTGCCCTGGAAAATGAATAGTCTTTCCCGGGACACAAATTGTCCTGTTTTTTTTTTTTTCATTTTAAGGAACGTTGTCACCGTGTTTCTTGTCCTAAACCAAACCTATACAACTTTACAATAAGTACGTAATTCGTAGCTAATTCGTAGGATATGATACCAACCATTGTGTGAGGGTACGTTGAACATGTAGCGACACACTGACTGTGTGCACCTCGTTTTTGTTGCTCAACTATTATTGACTGGTGCCAGGTTGGGAATAATGAAACTGTAAAAAATGAATGAAATGATCCTTTAATAATCAAACTGCTATCTAAGCTAACGTGTCACTTACTCAGCGGCCTCATGTGAAAGATGCGTTCACAGTCTGAGGCAGTGGAGGATGCTGAGTGCTAATGAAGGACGAGATAATCTCTGTCCGCTGTTTATCTCAGGGTTACAATAACAGTAATTGCCTCATTTCTGCACGTCAGCAGAGGGAGTTCAACTTTTGGGTAAGACGGCTCATTAGCAGTCAGCCGGTGCAGCGGTGTTACTGTACGTCCCGCCTATTACTGCAGCTCTGCCTGCTCCGTACAACCGTCAATCATTCCAACCTGCAGAGCTGAATCATGATTGCATCCTGTGAGAGCGCAGCTTTAGACGAGCTCCTGCAGGGTAAATACCACCGCAACAATTTCACACCTGAAGAGTGTATTTACCAAAATCCCTCATCAGAACTGGGCTGGTGTTTGTGGTACTGGAATGTGGCCAGTTTGCTCCCATTAAACTCAGACAGTCTGAGTCTTTACCATCTGTAACTTGAGCTGAATGTATACAGTGACAAGCCGTCAGCATGTTCCTCTGCTGCCTTTTTAAGTAGACGTCATATATGTTGCTGCTGTGTAGCTGTGTAGTGGTAAACACTTACAGCACATTTTAAAGGACAGCATCACATTTTTCATGTTTTAAGATAGGGCTTCAAATCACCACTGAATTCCTGTTTCTATTCAGTTTGATTGGGCATATTTCAGTTACTCGACTAAGACTGTTTCTAGTGGACCGACAGTCCTCATCAGGGCCATCAGTGGACCGACAGTCCTCATCAGGGTCCATCAGTGGACCATCAGTCCTCATCAGGGTCCATCAGTGGACCAACAGTCCTGATCAGGGTCCATCAGTGGACTAGTCTCCTGCATGTTTCTGATATGAATGTAATGATGAAATGATATATTTTGGTGGTTTGAGTTGAAGGTGTGAGAAAGAATAGTATCAGTAACATTGTTAACACTGTGCTACATTACAGAGAAATACAAACCGTACTAATGAACCTTCAACTGCACTACTAGCTATATTTACGCCCCTGGCTGTGGATCCTCTCCCAGAAAATTTTTACCTGAAACATTTAAGTTTCTGCTTTCTGGTGAATTTTTATGCACCAATTTCTGGTGTAAATGTCTTTAATTTTGTAAACTAAAGGTCCTCTGCTACACCTCTGGTTGTCACAGTTGTACACATCACAGTGAAGATACGTCGTGAAACTCTACTTTAAAACACCTGCAGACTGGCCGACAGAAAAGTTTGTGGACACTCGGTAAAAACAGTTCACGGTGTCCTTTAGACAGATTGTAGAAAACAGCCAACATTTTACCTTAAATAACACTTCATTAGTGCCTTTTACCAAAACTTCCAGCAGGAGGCCGTGACACCAAAAAAACTCCACGTCACCCTTTCATTTTAATTATCTTTTCAGTGACAGCTCAGAGCCACAGGAAGCACACACAGACATATTCTGCTGTGCCTTTGAAGGGAGGAGAGGAGGTGAATCTGAAGCAGGGACGTGTCTAAGACAACGACAGAGAGGAGGGGAAGGGAGGGGAGGTGTATTAAGCAGAGATGGGTCGGGAGGGTGAAAGTGATTAAACACAGAATCCTGTCTGACTGGGATGGGACACAGAACAAAGGCAGAAACAGACGGACCTGAGAGCGGCGCCGATACCACGGCAGCTTTCACCCCTGTGATAAGGACGAGCACAGGTGGGACGTCAGGGAGGATTCCTGATACTGAGAAGCTGGTTCAAGCTGGCTGCAAACCCCCCCCCCCCCCCCAACACATTCATGCATAAATACACACCTGCAGAACACAAAGCACCTGCAGTCTGACACCAAAGATTTATCGTTCAGTTGTTGTTGTTTACTTTATGTTTGCAGACAGATTGTTATTTCCCCCTTCGAGCAACAACATCTCAAATATAGACTCTGTCATGTCCTCACAGTAACTCACTGAAATTATTACATCAATAAAAATCCACCAAACATGGCATGAATCAGTTCAAACTGCTCCGTGAGACGTAGCATGTTGACCTTTAGCATGTTCACCATCTTTGTTTGGTTAGGTTTGTGGGGCACGATCCTCTCAGGAAATGCAGCATTGTCTCAGTAAAAAATAGCCATTGATTGTGGCACTATCTCGGCAGGAAAGGCAGCGATGTCCCAGACAAAAAAACACTTTACGCTTAATGTTAGCAGGTAGACAATAGTAGCCAAAGTTAGCTAGTAATGTTACCTAATGGAATGGTTGACCTTAATCTAGTTGGCAGAAAACATAGCTAAAGTTAGCTAGCGTTAGCTATCAGAACGGTTGACCTTATGTTAGTGTATATGTAGCGGTTGTGTACTCTCTCTTGCGTTGTGTATAATTACGAGAAAAATCAGATCACTGTTGACACTTGCCGTTAATTCAGGCATCTGGCGGAGGAATAATTGTACAGTCAGTCTTGGCCTTATTTACACACATGTGCTCTTACACAGGGAGACAACGCAGCCAAACTGTTGCTATCTTGTGGGGTACACAACCCTAGTCTGCAGGAGTGTTGTGTTCGCTGACCATAAAATAAATCTGTTTCAGCGAAAGTAATAAATAAAATAAAGCAGTGTGAGCCATGGCAAGTGGAATCATACATACTGTATATTAACTCCGTTGCAGATAGAAAACAGTATTTAAAGTTAGCTAATGTTAGTTAGTAACATTACTTAACGGAACAGTTGACCTATCGTTAGTAGGTAGAAAATATTATCTAAAGTTAGCTAATGTTATCTAGTAGTGTTAACTAACTGAACAGATGATATCACGTAGGTGGAAAATATTATCTTTCATTATTAGGTGGCAAATAGTAAACTAAACTAAAGGTAGCTGTAGATGTTTGCAAGTAATGTAGCTAATGGAGTGGTTGAGCTAACATAGCTTATGATCTAAAGTTAGTAGGTAGCAAATAGTAGCTCAAGTTAGATAACATTAGTTGGTAGCTAATGGATCTGTTGACTTAACATTTGTAGGTAGAAAATAGTGGCTAAAGTTAGCTAATGTTAATTAGGAATGCCAGCGAACCGAACAGTTGACCTTTCATTATTAGGTGGCAAATAGTAAACTAAACTAAAGGTAGCTGTAGATGTTAGCTAACAGAATGGTGGACCTATTAGTAGATGGAAAATTGTTGCTGAAAGTTAGTCAAAATTAATGAGTAACACCAGCTAATGGATTGGTTGCCTTTATGTTATTCGGCAGAAAACAGTAGCCAAAGGTAGCTAATGTTAGCGAGTAAGGCAGGATGGATGGTTTACATAACAGGTAGAAAGTAGTGGCTAAAGTTACTCAATGTTAGTTAGTAACGCCAGCTAATGGAACTGTTGCTGTTTTGTTAGTAGGGAGAAAATGGTTGCCCAAATTAGCTAATGTTGGTAATGTTGGGTACTGAAATGGTTGACTTAAAAAGTCAATATTTATAAAATAGTAGCCAAAGGTAGCTAATTTTAGCAAGTAACTTAGCTTACGGTTCGGTTGACCTGACATTGGTAGCTAGAAAATAGTAGTGAAAGGTAGCTAATGTTGGTAATGTTAGCTATCAAAATGGTTGACTTAACGCTAGTAGGTATAAAATAGTAGCCAAACTTGTTAGCGAGTAACAAAGCTAACAGAGTGGTTGACCTAGCGTTAGTTGGTAGAAAGTAGTAGCTGAAGTTTCCTAATGTTAGCTAGTAATGGCAGCTAACGGAACAGTTGCCCTTACTTTAGAAGTTAAAAAAAAGTAGCCAAAGGTAGCTTTTGCTAGTGAGTAACACCAGCTAATGTAATTGTTTGGCCTGACATTCATATGTAGAAAAAAGTAGTCAAAATAGCTAATGTTAGTGAGTAACGTAACTAGGGAAATGGCGCTGCGCCCAGCGTCTTTTTTCCGGCCGCTCCTCCTTTTTTATGCGTTGAGCGTTTTGAGTTGAAAATCTCTGAACTTTTCAGAGGGGCGCTGGTGTCGTCACCGGCGCTTTTTCCAGGCAACCAATCATATTGCGGAACTCGTCACCCTGGTAACCAGAAAAAATGGAGGAGAAGCTGGTGCTAGCCGCGTCCGTCTATCCGGAGTTGTATGACATGTCACACAGACATTAACATAACAAAGACTGTATACATATATATATATATATATATATATATATATATATATGTATATATAATTGTAGCTTAGTTAAATTAATTATTTTTCCGGCAATATATAAATTGAGAGATTTTACAGCAACACACATGTAATCAATTCTAACCCATACAGTGGTGGCAAAGTTACTAAGTACATTAACACAAATCCTACTAATAAAACATGATGATGACTTCACCAGCTGTAGCATTAAAAGATTAACACAGTATATGTATCATACGGAAGACGAGAACGGCCATGTATTTTTTTTGTGTGTGTGCACTGTTATCTTGTGATAACAACTTATTATTATATGCCATGCCTTTTAATTAAATTACCAGAGGAGTTCGCTGAAAAGCAGGTAATGTCAGCCTGAATTACTCGCGTGCGTCCCCGGTGAAAATCGGCGTGCCCAGCGGCTAACCTAAAATAGGCCTGGAACCGGTCTCCATCTAAAAGCAGCTCTTGGATGAGGCGATGGTATTCACCGTATTGATGCCCCCAACGGTTAGTGTCATGCACCCACATCCTCCTTGCTCTACATGTACATCTGTCAGATTGAGCAGTGACAGCAGGGACATCACTATTAAGCTCATCCAAACATAATATGAGCGCAAGCATCTTCCAGTTGGTGCTCACCGTGAAAGAAATGTCAAGCTATAGATAAAAAACAAAGAGGCGATGCTGCAAAACTGTGTGGCTACGGGAATTGTCAAGATATTGTTGTCATAGAAACGAAAGCCCTCGTAAGTGTTTTTTTTTTTTTGGCGCACGGACGCTTCATCCCAGCGCTCCGCAGCGCCCTTCCAGCGCCTTTCTGCCAGAAAAGGCGCTGTGTGGACACAGGGCCTTAGTAATGTTAGCTAACTAAACTGTTGACCTAACGTTAGTAGGTGGAAAAAAATAGCCAAAGGTAGCTATTGTTGGTAATGTTAGCTAACGAAAGGTTGATCTAAAAGGAGTAGGGAGAAAATAGTAGCTAATATTAGTAGTGTTAGCTAACGAAATGTTTGACCCAGCGTTTGTAGGTAGAAGAAAGTAGCTAAAGGCTGTTAATGTGTGCTAGTAATGTAGCTAACAGAGTGGTTGACCTAACCTTAGAAGGTATTAATAAATAATAAAATAGTGAGCAAAGTTACCTAATGTTAGGTACTAACGCCAGCTAACAAAATGGTTGACCTAACGTCAGTAGGTAGAAAAAAGTAGCCAACAGTAGCTACTGTTTGCTAGTAATTTAGCTAATGGAGTGGTTGACCTAATGTTAGTAGGTATAAAATAGTGGCTAAAGTTAGCTAGTAACATTAGCATGTTAGCCTACAGAGCTACATCCATGTACAGGGTTGAAACATGAAAGACAGTTGTACTCACATTTAACCCCCCGACCAAAAACAAGACGGCAGTGGTTTCAGTCGTCGACCTGACCACACACAAAACAATAATCTTGATCACTTTTATCGGCTCGCCATGTGACGTTAGTAACATTAGGAGGCCTGGAGGTCGAGGTCATTTGTAACAACCGTCGTGTCCACGCCGGGCTAATCGATCAGGTCGTGATAAAAATCACTTTCCTTTGTTTTGTTCAGATCACATCCAACGTGAGTTTGAATTTTCTGATGCTGCCTGCACGTTCATCCAACACACTTTACTCTAAATAAAACCAGTTAACGCAGTGTATGGATTTATCACTTCCTGGCCTCAGTATGAATTTTGCATGTCATAATAGTCACATGATTGGAAACATATTATTGGGATGTAGTTTTGATTGTGAGTCACACACAGACATGTACGGCCTCACACACCTGCAGTGCCTCAGCTGTCTGTATTGTTGGTTGTGTAACACACACACAGGTTTTAAACGTACGCTGATGGACGTGGGCGGCAGAGACAAAAAGTGAATGTGCTTCTTTTTCATAGAATCACCTGGCGAGGTCACCATTGTTCACTCTCAATGAGGAAGTCATTATCACGTGTGCTGAACTATTTCATGTCCTTGGTGACTCTTTGTGTGTGTGTGTGTGTGTGTGTGTGTGTGTATTATGTGGGTTATTATCGTCTGGTCCTGATTCAGGAGGTGTTAACAAAGCTCATGTGGTGGTGCTGCGGTCATCTCTATACATCTGTGAAAGTTTGGAGACAAACTGAAACTAAACACAACTGACTGTCAGCAAACAACAGTCTCACAGCTGAGGAGATCCGTTAGCCTTAATTTAACCTGCGCGTTAGTTGAAATGGGAACAGAATACATCTTCAAAGGCAGCTCGTTTCTTTTGATATTCATGAGGACGGCTGCAGTTTGGAGTTCTGTGAGACTCTAACAAATCCTTCAGGTGGCTTCTGTATTTGTTCATCAATAAGTTGAGGATCCCTTCCTGTGTTAACGTTCCAGCAGCAGCTCTGCTTCTCATGATGGGAAAGATAATAATATTGATAATAATAATGATGTCAAAAGTAATTTGTCTTTACTCCGCAGAGTGAGCGTTACACTCAGATAACATTTTCAGACACAGGATGGTTGGTTTAATAAAAAAACAGGGATGCATCGATTCATTGGCTGCACACTGGTATCAGCTGATGTTGGCCTTGTTGACTGCCATCAGCCTATCACCAAATAACATCACATTTACCAATTTAAGTCATCAATGCTTTTCTGTTGTGTCACATTAATTTTGCGCAGGCTAACAAGCAGCGCTGGAGACCAACCCTAACCCTTTCATCAAAAACTACATTTTACAAGATGACATTGAACACATCATGAGAATGTTGTAATTTCCCTTTACCCAATGCTAATGTTTATTGAATAGAGCTTAAAGGCAGCACAATGTAACTAATGTAATCTCCGTGAGCTGTTAGTTTCAGCCACAGGATGCTAACAGCTAACATTAGCTAGCTTTTAACATCTGACAGTGAATGTCTACTAGCTGCTAACAGCTAACACCTAACATAAACTAGCTTTTAACACCAACAGCTAACACCACTTAGCTACTAACTGCTAACGTCAAGAAGATGCTAACAACTAACAGCCAATGTGAACTAGCTGCTAACAGCTAACATTAACTAGTTCTCTTCCTGTTTATGTCACAGATTTGTTGTTCATAATGTAACAGTATCAGAGGAAACAACAGGCTGCATCCTCTGACGCATGCACAGTGAGATTCCTGCGCCCTTTCGCCCTGACGGCGTCCTGGGAAGATGTTTTTGTTTCCCTGCTACAACAGGGGTATACATAACAACAAAAACAACAACAAAAAAACAAACATCGATATTGGCCCAGAATTTCACCATCGGCGCATCCCTACTAAATGAAGGAAGAAATCGATGTGGCAGAATCAGAGAAATCGTTTTTCAGAGATGAGAAGCACTTCTTTCTAACTGCTCACCTCCAGATGTTTTTCCACTTTTCAAACTTAGTAGTTTTCCAACGTTGACTCAAGTGACATCACTCGAGGATATTTGTCAGACTTCAGACGGCGACGCCCTCTGGAGACACCGACGGCTTTATGATACTGTTAAAAACACATGACACGCCTGCTGAGATGGAAACTCTGTGGAGTTCTCCTTGAAATCTCAGGTAGACACGTTCACATCAAGCTTCAGGCGACTCGGGATGATTCAGCGGCGTGGAGTTTACAGTCAGTTGAACCTTTAGAAGATGTTTTTATAACCTTGCCATTTTTTGACAGATCCATTAGCTTTCAGTGAGCAGAACGCACTGACACACACAATGACTGTTCCCCCCAAATATTGTGTCATTCTGTCACAACACTGAGAGGCAAAACACAAAGGGCTGTGCTTTTATTTTTAATACCAGTCAGTGGCGCTCAGTGTGTGTGAGTGAGGACTGGACAGGACTGTCTCCACTGTCCACTTTATTATATTCATATAGATTCATATCCTGGGCAAACCAAACACTGAGGAAGCATAAAGTGTACATTTATTTAGACTGAAACACAGTTCTGAAATCATAAAAACTGAATTTCTTTGAGAAGTTTGAACAAATGTTTTTAAAATGTATCATTAAAAAAAACCTGACATTACACAAAATATGTTCCCTTATGATGAATTTAAATCTATTGCTACAAATTAAAAAGGAGCAGTCAATGCTACTGCTACTACTACTACTACTATTACGATTAACTACTGCTACTGCTGCTGCTGCTACTATTACTAACTACTGCTACTGCTGCTGCTACTATTATGACTAGCTACTGCTACTGCTACTACTATTATTACGATTAACTACTGCTACTGCTACTACTACTACTACTACTATTACGACTAACTACTGCTACTGCTACTACTGCTACTACTACTACTACTATTACTGCAACGACTAACTGCTGCTACTACTGCCAGCGGTGCAAACTCATCATGGGTGAAAAAGGTGACAATATGTTTGTCCTGTTTGTTTCTGGAAGTGACTGCTCATGGAGGTTACATGAAATTATGTTATGATGCATTTAAGCTCCGTTCAGTAAAAATAAGTATTAGGCGAAGGTAAATTATAAGGTTCTCATGATGTGTTCAATGTGATCTCTAAAATGTAGTTTCTGGTGAGTAACTAGAATAAATCCAGCTGTTTGAAGGAGAAATTTGTAGATAATATATAGATAGTGTAATGAAAGACTGAATTATCTTCAGTTTTTTCTTTATATAATAAAGATTTCTTTGTTTCCTTGAAACAAAAGGAGGAGTAAAAAAACAAAACAAAATAAACAACAATAAAAAGAGAGAGAGAGAAGACTGGTACTTGTCCAGCATTTGTGAATGTATCTGGATTAACAGACACTGATTCAGTCTGCTGAGGATCCATTTTCAAACTGAACTTGTTAAACATGTTTGAACAACAGGGAAGTTTTACAATAATGAGCTGCAGCTCTGAAGACTGTTAATCAATAATAAATACTGATCCTTCACCCTGATGTAAACAATAATAATCAGTCAAGATAAAAACGTCACTGACTATTAATAATCCATCACTGTGAATGAGAAGCTAATATCAGAGTTTTAATATCAGCCAATAAACGTTTGTCTCATATTTTCTTATCAGTGTCATCTAAAAATCCAACAAGAAGAGAAACAATATCACTTCTGTGTTCCTGTTTCCTGTGTAACAGAAAACTTTCATCCAATTACAAACATTGTGGCTGCATCAGGGCCCGCCCTCCAATGGGGGGGTGGAACTAACTGAAGGCTGATGTTACTGTATGGAGTAGGAGTAGCAGTAGTAACAGTAGTAGTAGTAATAATGTATGGAAAGCCCTCTGAGCATTAATTAGATATCCTTGATATCAAACTAAAGTGTCCTCAACTAGTTCGGTCTTTGGCAGCACTAGTTCGCCATTTTGCCGTACTACTTGAACAAAACCTCGTACTAGTTACGCTTTTTTAGCAACTAGAGGCACTTTTGGCCGACTAGTGGGGACAAAAACCGTGCTAGTTGAGCTGAGCGCCGCACTAGTAACGCCAAAGTCCCAACTAGTTCACTTTTTTGTGAACTAACGGATGACTGGACCCAACTAGTAAAGCTCAAAGTCTTCTAGTTAACTAAAAAAATTGGCATTTTTGGCGCACTAGTCGTCGTTTTCCTCTTACTAGTTCAACAAAATTTTCATGCCCCCTGTCCCGCCTCCTGATTAGCATTTAGTGCAACTAGTGTTACTAGTGAGCATTTTGAGCTTTACTAGTTAACTAGTGAGGTAAATTTGCACTCGACTAGTTAACATGTCGTCATTTTTTCAGCGCGCTAGTTAACTAGTAAGACTTTGAGCTTTACTAATTGGGTCCAGTCATCGACTAGTGCGCAAAAAGCGAACTAGTTGGGACTTTGGCGCTACTAGTGCGGCGATCGGCTCAACTAGTACAGCTTTTGTCCAAACTAGTTGGCCAAAAATGTCTCTAGTTGCTGAAAAAGTGTAACTAGTATGAGGTTTTGACCAACTAGTACAGCAAAATGGCAAACTAGTGCTGCCAAAGACCGAACTATATGAGGACACTTACGTTTGATATCAAGGATTTCTAATTAATGCTCAAAGGGCTTTCCATAGCAGTAGTAGCAGTAGTAGCAGTAGTCGGAGGGACTGAGACGTTTAACAGCTGAATTACATTCAGTCACGTTTAATAAATCAAACTGAACTCCACCTGAGACATTCAGAGACATTCAGAGGACACTGTCCATGTGTCTGTGGACAGAATGGTTTAATCTTCAGCCAAGTACAAATAAAGTGTGTGTGTGACACGTGCACGGCTGTTGTACATTGTGTGTGTGTTTAAAGGTTGGTGTGAGTGGCAGGAAGTCGCTTTGTGCGGTCCTGCTAATTGAAAAATATTTCTCTGTCTTTTTCAGAAGGAGACATAAATTATTTGCATAAACCCTCCTTTCTCCTCATTAGCGGAGGCTTTCCTGATTGTCCCTGTGTCAGGTGTCAGGTCGGGGTTTAACCTCCATGACAACAAACACCCCACCACAGTTAATTGTGTGCATGTTTATTGCTCTCTGCAACAAACCTTCATGCAACTGCCAGGACGTATCCCTCCGCCCCTCATCAAACACTCATCCTTCTTCAGTCTGTGATTTTTTCCCTGTACATTAGTTATAACCAAAAGGTCACGTTCAGGGAAAAGTGCTCCATCATATTTGCAACGAACCAATCGTCTCACAGAAATACGTGAAATGGACTCAACATCTTAACAACACATTACGTGGTGGTGGGCAAGAAATGTGTTAAAATTACGTGCTGGCAACACCAAAATAATCTGAATACAAAGTCTTTTACGAATGACGGCAGCATGGTTAGATTTAGAGAAAGAAAATGCAAGGCTAGGGTACAGAAAAGATTGTGGTTTTGGTTAAAATAACTATAAACACAACGTGAGTGACGTAAACTTACAGAAAGTTATGTGACTACGTCGACTTTGATTTCACACGGGACACAAACAGGGTTCTCCTGGTTTAAAGTCCATGTCTGTTTGAACCGTCTCCCACCTGACCACCGTCGTTTTTTCTCGCTTTATATGCCTTCATGCTGGCAATAGCTTTGCACTAACATATTTGGCACAAACATCCACATGGACTCAACAATGAACTGATTACATTTTGGTCGTCACAAGGTGAAGGTCAAGGTCACTGTGACCTCATCTGCTTCATTTTTGTGACTATGATATCTTAGAACACCTTGACAGAACTTCCCCAAATTGGGCACAAACATCCATTAGGACCCAGTGGACTGACAAGATTTTTTGTGGCTAAAGTTCAAGGTCACTGTGATTCATCTGTCTAGTTATTTTGAATGTGATATATGAAGACAACTCTAGAGATGTTCTTCAAATGTCGCACAACATCCACTCGGTCTCAAAGAACCGAAAAATTTGGTGCATCTGTCTCATGATCACAATATCTCAAGACAACCTTGAGCAAATTTCTTTAGATTCAGCACAAACGTCCACTTGGACTCACCAACAAGCTGTTAAGATTTTGGAGGTTAAGGTCATTGTGACATTGTCTGTCTTCTACTGAATACGATATCTCAAGAACGCCTCAACGGAATTTCCTTAAATTTGGCACAAACATCCGCTTGGACTCAAGAGTGATCTGATTGGAATTTGTTGGTCAAAGGTCAAGGTCACTGTGACCTTGTGTCCTTTTCATCCTGGTGAACATGATATCTCATGAAGGCCTTGGGGGAAATACCTCAAATTTGGCACAAATGTTCATTCTAATCAAAGATGAACTGTCAGAATTTGGTGGTCAAAAGTCAGTGTGACCTCACACAACATAACTCAAGAATTCATGCGCTTAATATGACCAAACTTGACACAAATGTCTAACAGGATAAAATAATGAAGGTCAAAAGGTCAAAGGTCAGCTTGACTGTGACATCATCATGTTTTAACGTCATATCTCAGGAACAGAAGGGGAGACATTTGGTCAGATACTGAATTGGTGACTCTAATCTTGAAACTGTGCTGATTGTATAGATCTTCTGTGTGTGAAGCATCCATGTTTTCACTGACATGGATGGAGACTGTCAGAGACACTGGACTGGTGGGCGGAGTCATACAACCACAGGGTGGACTGGTGGGCGGAGTCATACAACCACAAAGAGCAATTCAGCAAAGTGGACTGGTGGGCGGAGTCATACAACCACAGGGTGGACTGGTGGGCGGAGTCATATAACCACAGGGTGGACTGGTGGGCGGAGTCATACAACCACAGGGTGGACTGGTGGGCGGAGTCATACAACCACAGAGTGGACTGGTGGGCGGAGTCATACAACCACAGGGTGGACTGGTGGGCAGAGTCATACAACCACAGGGTGGGCTGGTGGGAGGAGTCATACAACCACAGGGTGGGCTGGTGGGCGGAGTCATACAACCCACAGGGTGGACTGGTGGGAGGAGTCATACAACCACAGGGTGGGCTGGTGGGCGGAGTCATACAACCCACAGGGTGGCCTGGTGGGAGGAGTCATACAACCACAGGGTGGCCTGGTTGGCGGAGTCATACAACCACAGGGTGGGCTGGTGGGAGGAGTCATACAACCACAGGGTGGGCTGGTGGGCGGAGTCATACAACCCACAGGGTGGCCTGGTGGGAGGAGTCATACAACCACAGGGTGGCCTGGTTGGCGGAGTCATACAACCACAGGGTGGACTGGTGGGAGGAGTCATACAACCACAGAGTGGACTGGTGGGAGGAGTCATACAACCACAGAGTGGACTGGTGGGAGGAGTCATACAACCACAGGGTGGACTGGTGGGCGGAGTCATACAACCACAGGGTGGACTGGTGGGAGGAGTCATATAACCACAGGGTGGACTGGTGGGAGGAGTCATACAACCACATAGTGGACTGGTGGGCGGAGTCATACAACCACAGGGTGGACTGGTGGGCAGAGTCATACAACCACAGGGTGGACTGGTGGGAGGAGTCATACAACCACAGGGTGGACTGGTGGGAGGAGTCATACAACCACAGGGTGGACTGGTGGGCAGAGTCATACAACCACAGGGTGGACTGGTGGGCAGAGTCATACAACCACAGGGTGGACTGGTGGGAGGAGTCATACAACCACAGGGTGGACTGGTGGGCAGAGTCATACAACCACAGGGTGGACTGGTGGGCAGAGTCATACAACCACAGGGTGGGCTGGTGGGAGGAGTCATACAACCACAGGGTGGGCTGGTGGGAGGAGTCATACAACCACAGGGTGGCCTGGTTGGCGGAGTCATACAACCACAGGGTGGACTGGTGGGCGGAGTCATACAACCACAGGGTGGACTGGTGGGAGGAGTCATACAACCACAGGGTGGACTGGTGGGCGGAGTCATACAGCCACAGGGTGGACTGGTGGGAGGAGTCATACAACCACAGGGTGGACTGGTGGGCGGAGTCATACAACCACAGGGTGGACTGGTGGGAGGAGTCATACAACCACAGGGTGGACTGGTGGGCAGAGTCATACAACCACAGGGTGGACTGGTGGGCGGAGTCATACGGCCACAGGGTGGACTGGTGGGAGGAGTCATACAACCACAGGGTGGACTGGTGGGCGGAGTCATACAACCACAGGGTGGACTGGTGGGAGGAGTCATACAACCACAGGGTGGACTGGTGGGCGGAGTCATACAACCACAGGGTGGACTGGTGGGAGGAGTCATACAACCACAGGGTGGGCTGGTGGGAGGAGTCATACAACCGTGAGGCAGTGATTCTAGTTTAATCTAAAAAACCAAACATTTTCTGGTTTCTTACTTCTTAAAAATGAGGACTTGATGTTTTTCTTTGTCAGACCTGATGTTGAACTGAACAGTTTTGAATTTTTCTTTGGAGACGTCACCTCAGTGAGGGGTGTACCAGTTATCCACGTGGCTGCTGTTTGAATCAGTGAAACCAGATAACCTCAAGAAATCCTGGGTTTGTTGAGCTTGCTATGCAGCGCAGGCCTCTGTGTGGACCAGATGAATTAAAAAGTTTGACTCAACAGTGGCTGATTCAAACTCTTCATCTTCAGCCAGACTTTTCACAGCCGGGCCATTTATTGATAAAGTGATGAAAACAAACTCCTGCACTGTGTAACTCAGGACGCATCGTGCTGCAGATTTCTCTTTGCTGAATCTTTGATATTGTACCTCAGGCGAAGCATAGATCATGGCATTATCACAGATAAGCACGGGACAGAAAATGAATACGCCGCTGGAAGAGAAATGAAAGAGCAGAAAAAAGGGCCATGAGAAAGATTTCATATCTCCCCTCTCCTGAGCTGGAGTGCACCCTGCTAGCAAAGAACTGTATTTATTCTAAAATTAACACAATGATCTATTCAGAAACTCAATTTTAACTCAATTAAAGCTTCTCTCCCTGTCGGTCATGCCTTTGTTGCAGTAATTGTCAGTCTCTGCTTCTCAGACTGGAGTTTCTTTGAACATGAATCGCGCTGGAGCTCAAACCTTCAGCAGAGCGAGGGGGAACATTTTAATTCAACCACACAAGGGGAAGAGAAACCATGACAGAGTAGCAGGTAGGAGTGGGTTTGAGTGCCTGCAGCGAGCTGTGCCAACACACACACACACACACACACACACACACACACACACACATATAACAGGGGAACACACACACACACACAGTTGCAGAGGAAAGCGAGACTATGCAAATCGTTGAGCTAATGAATTTCTGAATTCCAGCCTTGGCTCCTGTGATGGTAATGAGCTTATTTTGGCATGAGCTCATAGAGGAGAGAGGGAATGAACAAAATCATACGTGCACACACACACAAACACACCCACACACACACACACACACACGGTGATCTAAGCCAAACACAATCTCCTGCTGACAGTAGCTCATCAAACCTCCTCAATCTTCCTCTCCCTCGTTGTCAGTCGTCTTTTCAGCCTTCTTCTCTGCGGGGTGTCAGCTGTGTAAACCTGTTAGCACCAAAGAAACGCCACTACAGATAAAGCAGAGACCAACAGCCTCATTTATACGTTACTTAAGCAGGCCCGAGTGACCTGGACACCCTGAATCAATCTCAAGTAGGTCTCACCAACACGTTCTCATCCATAATAGTCAGATACTGCCGGATATGAAGTGCTAGGTACCCTCCTGCATCAGTTTTGGACGTTCACGGACAGCTTGTCATAAAAAAATTAACCAATATAAAAGTATCTGAATGTCATCATTAACAATAATAACAACTGGATGAACGTATTTTATTTCACTTATTTTAACCAAGATGTACCGCTGAGATTGAAAGACCAGGCCGAGGCAGCAGCCAAACAGAACACATTAAAATGCAGCAAATACAACATGTGTTATAAAATTAAACAATAAAACAACAACAAATAAAACGCTGACGCGGCACGGTGGTGCAGTGGTCAGCATTGTCGCAAGAGGGATCATGGTTTGAACCCTGGATGGGGGAGCCCTTCTGTGCTCTGACATGTTCTCCCCATGTCAGCGTGGGTTTCCTCCAGGTGTTCTGACATGTTCTCCCTGTGTCAGCGTGGGTTTTCTCCAGGTGTTCTGACATGTTCTCCCTGTGTCAGCGTGGGTTTCCTCCAGGTGCTCTGACATGTTCTCCCTGTGTCAGCGTGGGTTTCCTCCAGGTGCTCTGACATGTTCTCCCCGTGTCAGCGTGGGTTTCCTCCAGGTGTTCTGACATGTTCTCCCTGTGTCAGCGTGGGTTTCCTCCAGGTGTTCTGACATGTTCTCCCTGTGTCAGCGTGGGTTTCCTCCAGGTGCTCCCACATGTTCTCCCCATGTCAGCGTGGATTCCTCCAGGTGCTCCGACATGTTCTCCCTGTGTCAGCGTGGGTTTCCTCCAGATTCTCTGACACATTCTCCCTGTGTCAGCGTGGGTTTCCTCCAGATTCTCTGACACATTCTCCCTGTGTCAGCGTGGGTTTCCTCCAGGTGCTCCGACATGTTCTCCCGGTGTCAGCGTGGGTTTCCTCCAGGTGCTCTGACATGTTCTCCCTGTGTCAGTGTGGGTTTCCTCCAGGTGCTCTGACATGTTCTCCCGTGTCAGCGTGGGTTTCCTCCAGGTGCTCCGACATGTTCTCCCCGTGTCAGCGTGGGTTTCCTCCAGGTGCTCTGACATGTTCTCCCTGTGTCAGCGTGGGTTTCCTCCAGGTGCTCTGACATGTTCTCCCGGGGTCAGCGTGGGTTTCCTCCAGGTGCTCTGACATGTTCTCCCTGTGTCAGTGTGGGTTTCCTCCAGGTGCTCTGACATGTTCTCCCTGTGTCAGCATGGGTTTCCTCCAGGTGCTCTGACATGTTCTCCCTGTGTCAGCGTGGGTTTCCTCCAGGTGCTCTGACATGTTCTCCCTGTGTCAGTGTGGGTTTCCTCCAGGTGCTCTGACATGTTCTCCCTGTGTCAGCGTGGGTTTCCTCCAGGTGCTCTGACATGTTCTCCCTGTGTCAGCGTGGGTTTCCTCCAGGTGCTCTGACATGTTCTCCCTGTGTCAGTGTGGGTTTCCTCCAGGTGCTCCGACATGTTCTCCCTGTGTCAGCGTGGGTTTCCTCCAGGTGCTCCAGCTTCCTCCCACAGTCCAAAGACATGCAGGTTAATTGGTGACTCTAAATTGTCCGTAGGTGTGAATGTGAGTGTGAATGGTTGTCTGTCTTTATGTGTCAGTCCTGTGATAGTCTGGTGACCTGTCCAGGTGAACCCTGCCTCTCACCCAATGTCCGTTACTGTCTGCACGCAGGCTAGAGTCTTCAATCTTAACCCGACCTGACGGGTCCCAAAAAGCCCTACAGGTTGGACAGAATCTTTGGGGCTTCAGCTCTGAATAATCGGGCCAGGTGACAGCCGTGGATGTGTCGACCATATATGCAGATGTTTCTGTATGAGCGAGCACATGAGTGCACAACAGGTGAGATTTATTATTGTTGAGTGCATAAAGGTGTTTGTGATAATAGTGAATCTGGAGTTGGTCCCGGCAGGTTGTCACACACACATTTACAACTTGTCCTGGTGGCATTGATCAAGCTGTTAGAAGAGACAGCTCTCCGTCACATCACATCAGCTGTACGTGTTAAAGCGGCTCTCAGAAACACTCAGACGACGGTAAAGTGTTGAAACACAGGACGGATGACAGCAGCGAGGAGTGATAGAGAGACACGATCGATTGTCATACAATGAAAAACAGATTACAGGCAGGCGCTCGGTAAAACAGCTGTCAGAGTAAAACCCAAACGCTGCTGATTAATGATCATTTAAACGTGGTTTTACTCAGGATAGAGATGGATCTGAAAATAAAAAACTCAGTAGAAATACCAATAAATACGACTCAGGGCCTGACGTGACGAACCTGATCGTCTGCAGCCATGATCCTGCAGGTTTCTTCTTCTCCTTCACGTATTCCTGCGGCTTTTTGTCAGGTACTATACTGAGGTAGAGGTCTGAGGTACTTTTTCTTAGCTTGAGTATTTTCATTTTATGGTACTTTATATTTCTGCTTTACATTTCAGGGAGGAATATTTTCACTCTTTACAGATTAACATTTTAAACACCAAACATATGATGATCTCATAAAACACGAGGCGTGTAGAATAATATACAGAATCCTTCTCAGTAATCTCAACAGTAAAATAACATTTTGCACATTCATGCATCACCATTTATAATAATAATAATAATTCTTTTTTTTATTGACTAAATGACAACTAAAAGTTTTTTTTTTATTTTTGTAGACTAAAATACTTTTAATGTTCGTCAACTAAAATGTTTTGAATTTTCATCGACTAAAACGATGAAGTATAAAAATGGCTAAAATGTGACTAAAACTAGTAAAAAAAAAATTGTCTCAAGACTAAATCTAAAATAGCTGTCAGAATTAACTCTGCTTTGTGAAAAGTTCTATGAGGAACCAAAAGAGGTTCTCCTCTGGGGACAAGCCAAAGAACTCTATATGATTGTAGTCAGCACCTTCATCTTTCAGACTGTACTGTGGAACTTTTAATAGCTGTCAATCTGACTATCAATAACGAACCAATGACTGACTCAAACGACTGAATAAGAATCAGGTGTCTCAACGAATCCTGTGGAGCCAAATGTTTGTGTTCAGACCATCGGTTAAGTCTCCAGTCCGACTCCGGGCCCTCGTCCCCACACAGCCGTCCAGCTGAATACTGATGACTTGTTTCTAGTCTCGCCACCAGACAATCAGAGATCTCCGCCTCCTGATAGTCTGGGGACACTCCTTTCTAAAGTGTGTTTAACACACCGGTGAAAACAGCCGGCAACAAAGCAACGCCTCTTGCATTTTTGAAAAGGACACGCCTTCTCGGAAATGTGTGCTCCCCCTTTTCTCGTCCACAAGGAAACAAACACACACAGAGCTTGAAAATGGATGCCGAGAGATTTAACTCCGTTTTATCAAACGTGTGCTCGTCCGTGAAGAAAATATTTTTTCCAGCGGATGTCTTAGTTACAACATGATTGAGCTAACTGGAGTAGTTTCATGTCGTATCCGACAACGAGAGGCTTTTAACAGATGACATCCTGATGTTAGCTTTGCTGCTGCTGTTAGCTGTCCCTGTCAGCTGCAGCCACTGATGCTTTCTAGACATCGTGATTTCCCAAAACTGAATAAATACCACACATAGCAACACAAAACTGCTTTGCTAGCTCAATCATGTTGTAACTAAGATATCCACTGGAAAAGATATTTTTTTCACGGACTGTTTAATGAGTTATTACCTATTACAGACACCGCTAACGGCTAACAGGGCTAACAGCTAATGGTTAGCCCAGCTAAACGTGCACACAGAAATAGTAATGTTTGTTCAATCATTGTGTTTACAGACTTTACAAACATCGGATTAGTCCAAACGGTGATACAGTGATGTGAAAAATGTGATATATAGACTATATATATATATAAAGCTAAAAGCTCTGCTGGTTTTCTACCCAGAAGTATTTGTAAACAACAAGGCGATTCCCTTGTAAAAGATTATGTTTGTTTCTTTTAGTTGGCGAGAATGTGTCGCCGCAAACGCGACAAACATCCACTAACTTTGACGGCGTTTTCTGCGAGCGCGGCTGAGCCATTTTGTACCGCTACACGTGTTTCTAGTCGGACTATGTTTACGAGCACAAGAGTTCAGCGAGCCACCGAAGGACCGCCCTGCAGATTTACTACTGGTTCTGCAACGTAGGGAGTTTTTTTTAAACTTGGAAATTGTATCTGCCCATCTAAACACAAAATCAGGGAGAAAGTCATCAGTCTTTAGTTAAGCAAAGCGTCTAAAGACTGACTTGTGAGTCTAACTTGTTTCCAGCAGAGGCCGTTTGACATGAATATCTTCTTAGCTTCAGCACAAAGCTTCATATCAGCCATATTTACTCTCCTGCTCTGAAGATGCTGTGTTGCGTTTTCCCCAGATTATCTCCACAGCAGCAGAGCGAGTCGTTGAGGATTCAGTCCATGTTCGGTCTGTGGACTCATCAACATTCAGTGGAAACAGAAGCTCTGATACCTCCAGGTTAACACTGGGCTCCTGTGTTTGAAAGAGGAGTCTGAGGTCATGCTTCGCAGTCAGTGTGCCGACGTGTAAGCTTTGGTTTCGCACAGGTGTAGCTGCAGAGCACACACAGCCCTCGGTACGTCGTCAGTGAAGGGCTGGGTATCGTCAAAAATTTAACTATTGTTTGACTTAATATTGACTAACATGCTAAGGGTAAAGCTAACAGGTCAGTATCATGCTAATGGACTGAGGCTAAAGCTAACAGGTCCCAGGTCATGATTTCATGCTAATGAAATGAGGCAACTCAGATCCTGATATCCTGCTAACAAGCTGCCACCAAAGCTAACAGGTCATGATGCTGTGCTAATGGACAAAGATCAAGGCTATGTCTTGCAGGTTGTGATATCATGCTAATGCACTGAGGCTAAAACTAACAGGTTCCAGGTCATGATTTCATGCTAACAAAATCAGGCTACTCAGATTGTGATATTCTGCTAATGGGCAGAGGCTAAAGCTAACTGCTCGTGTTATTGTGCTAAAGAAGTGAGAGAAAAGCTAAATGTTTGCACCTTATAATATCACGCTAACAGATTTAGGCTAAGGCTACTAGGTCGGGATATTTGCTAATGTACTAAGGCTAAAGCTAATAGGTCATGATATCATGCTAACGGGCTGAGACTAAGGCTAACAGGTACCAGGCTGTTAATGTGCTAAGGGGATGAGTCTTAAGCTAACAGGTCCCACGTCTTATTATCATGCTAAGAGACTAAGACTAAAGCTAACAGGAATGATATAGTGCTAACAGGCTGAGGCTAAAGCTAACAGCTTGTGATATTGCGCTAATGGCCTGAAGTTAAAGTTAATAGGTTGTCTTTTCATGTTAACGGGCTGAAGCTGTGGCTAAAAGGTCCCAGGTCATGATTTCATGCTAACAAAATTAGGCTACTCACATCGTGATATACTGCTAATGGGTTGAGGCTAAAGCTAACAGCTTGTGATATTGTGCTAATGAACTGGGAGAAAAGCTAGCAGTTTGCACCTTGTAATATCATGCTTACAAGCTGAGGCTAAAGCTAACAGGAATGACATAGTGCTAATGGGCTGAGGCTAAAGCTAACAGGTCCTAGGTCATGATTTCATGATGTCCATAAGGTGAATGTGGCGGCGTGTACTGTACCACGCTGAACATTTTGGTGGCATCTCGGCATGCTGAGCACACCGAGCTCTACTTTACCACACCGCCTCTGCAGAAAACAGTTTGCTGATCCAGAAGGGAGTCGGGACAGACGGGGATCAGACCCCCGGCACAGAGAGGATCGAATGCAGGTCTCATTTGACTTGACTCTGATACCACTTGGTACTGGCTTACTTCACTCGGTACCTTACGGCCCAGACGCTCCAAACTAACTTCAGAGAACTCGCGGTGACGAAGGCCCTCTACTGAGTTGCCTGACATTGACTTGTCTTGCCCTTAGGTTGCACATACACTGCAAAGACTACAGCCGACGACCATTCTGTGGCTACGTGAGAGGAAGCAACTCTCCACAGCAGGAAGAGCGTCTTGATGCTAGTTAGCCAGTTAGCACATGAACAACACAATCCATATTAACTGTGCGCCAGTGAACAATAACACAAACCATCAGGAAATGTTTCTGCTGAAGAGAAAAAAAATCTGACCTTATGGAACAAGTTGGTTTTGTTCTCACTCCCTCTGGACTTTAGCTCCTCCTTTACTCAACTCACTTCCTGTTTGTCTTCTGGACACCTGAGCTCAGCTGACAATCAGACGGATTTTATTCACGGATAGGCTCCACCATCCCCGATGTCGAATCCACACAGGGGCAACTTTGTGGGACACATTGTCTCCACCCTCATGGAGTCTGTTTCTGACAGTGAGGTCAAAAACATGCACACCAGTAGCCTGCTGGAGGTCATGTTGTAGGGCTCTGGCAGTGCTCCTCCTGTTCCTCCTCACACAAAGGAGCAGATAGCGGTCCTGCTGCTGGGTTGATGCCCTTCTACGGCTCTGTCCAGCTCTCCTGGTGTAACGGCCGGTCTCCTGGTGTCTGGTATCAACCTGATTGGGCTGCAGGTACGGCCTCGTGCTACCAGTAGTGCCAAGGACACTAGCAGAAGACCAAACTAGAGAAGAATGAGGAGGGATAAGGAGAGAGCAACTGTCTGTGGACACCACATGTAAAACCATTTCCTGTTGTCTCTTTGATTTGACCCAAAGCAGCTGAAACTGATTCACAGTCACTGGACTGATCTCCCTGAAGTTTGACTGACTTGGTGTAATGCAATCAACTAAATGTAATCAACTAAACTTTGCAGCACTTCACAGAAACCCCACCGCCAACTAGTGTTTTGGAGGTGGAACTGCAGAGTGACACAGACACACCACCGCACAAGTATAAATGCTCACAACGGCGTCGAGCTGACACACAGGTATAAATCCCCCTTCAGACTGTGACCATTCTGGGTTCCCTTCAGTTGTTTGAGCGGTGTACTTCAGTACAGTTTTGGTACACTTTTTATTTTTTGCTACTTTGCACCTCTGCCCCACGTTTACCCAACAGCTTTAGTTACTGTGCAAATTCAAATTATTCATACAAAATATAATTTAACACCAGCCTGAGACACCAGCTCCATGCTGTTTGTGTGCAGCTCATTCAACTTCCTGTATAATATAACCCGTCGTGTTAGCAGGCGCTGGATAAACTGCAGATCTCCAGAGGCAGAAATCTTGTTTGTCTAAAGTGAGTTTCACTGTACAAACAGCAACAATAATGACTGTCAGTTTCCTCCCGTCAGAGGTGACAGAGCGCCGCGGCGTCCACACATCGCTCTTCCTCTCCATTAAAAACAGCGACAAAAGCACAGTGACACAACAAATAAGTTTCTAGAGACAGAGATGGACTCGAAGGACGGAGAGACTGAGGCAGCCGACAGGGATTGTGTCTCGCTGAGGAGTCTTATCAACGTGATGGCTGCCATTTCTCCCAGCTGACACCTGTGTCTGTGTGAGTCGGTGTGTAGTTGCATGTGTGCAGCGCGCAGTGTGGGGTAGAATGACATTCGGTACCTGACGGTGATGATTGCAGGTTGGCAGGAATTTAAAGTCAGGAAAACAGAGCGCCGAGCGAAGAGTGAGAGAAAAGGAGTGATGACGGAGGAGGGATGCGGCTCCCGCCGAGGGTCACCGACTGATGTGACCGCGACTGTTAATGAGACACAGTGTCAGGATGAAACACACAAAATGTCCGCTGTCCATAACCCCAAATAACGGTTTCCTTTTAGTCATGAGGTGATAAAGTCTGGGGATGAAGCACCAGGAGATGAGCTGCTGCGTTTGATGACGGTCATCTGCTGTTCCTGTCTCACAGCTTCGGGAGAGTCCACCTGGGAAAGGACATTTTCTCTGGAGAGATAAGAAACATGGTGTCACCTCCATGTTGTGGCTGCGAGAGGCTGCAGACGAACCACTTGGAACGTGTCTGTGATCGTCGGCGTTGAGCAGATAGTGTCAAGGTAACATAAAGAGCAAGTCTACGAATGTTTAAGATAGAAACTGGGAGGATTCACAGCTTAAGGACGTGTGTCACATTTTCATTAACCCATCATCTTCAACACTCTTAATACGTTCATGTTGTAATAATCCCAGCTGTGTGCACACAGTCTCTCAGAAGTCAGTGCTGCGTCTAATGCGTCGTTCAGACTACACGACATTACTGTCTGTTCCCACAGTCACTGTGTCAGATCAGGTGATGGTGGAGTCATAAAATTGTGACTTGGCCGACAGACATGACACACTACACGATGGTCCACACCAATTATCACTGGTCATCTTTCACAACGTGAGTGATGTCATCGGGTTATTCTTGTCCTATTTTTATTGTCATTATTTCAGTCACTGTGTCTGTTCATGTTCCAGCTGAAATGTCACTGTAGTAATGTAAAAAACGCCACCAGTTTCCACGGCAGCAGATCGCTCTGTGTTCCTATTGGTCAAAGTGACGGCTGTGACGGGAGAAGTCGCGGAAGACAAAAAGATAATCAAACATGTTAGACTTTCTGTTGGAACGTCATGAGGCGTGCCAGACGTGGCGTCGGTTGTCCTCTACACAAGGTGAAACGATGGATATCGTGTACGACACGTGATTGTAATTCACGATCCATGCCGCCCCGTGCGTCGCTGCGTCGGACTATAATCGGGCTGATATCATGTAGTGTGACCCCGGCATATGGGTGTTTTCACATACAGTTCTTTTCAGCCCTCTGAACAGATTCAGAACAGTGACTCAGCATTTTTTGCGCATACGTGAACACTCCAAG
This sequence comes from Epinephelus fuscoguttatus, assembly GCF_011397635.1. NCBI lineage: Eukaryota > Metazoa > Chordata > Actinopteri > Perciformes > Serranidae > Epinephelus > Epinephelus fuscoguttatus. The sequence goes on along the minus strand of NC_064769.1, from coordinate 39,733,596 downwards.
AGAACTAAGACCCCTCTCTACACATAAATGAGATACATTTTATCACACCCCTTAAAATCAAGAGGGCTTCACGACCTCCTTGTGGCTCTTTGGTGCCCCCCCTACGGGGGTCCTGTCCCCCTGGTTGGGAACCTCTGCTCTAGATCACAAGCTGTTGACCTGGGACGCTTGCAAGGACGCTGGACAATGAGCACTCAGAAGATACTGCACGTCTCCAGATGTGGAGTGTAGAATACATCATCTCTAATGTTCTCCTCCAAACATAAATTGCCAACACTTTCCTAGTGATTGTGTTGAATATTTTAACTGATGTGTGACAGTCGACTGAACCATGACTTTGTGAATGTGAAGACCACCGGAGGCTGTGAAGCCAATAGGGAGACATGAAGAACAGAGTAAAGTCTCCGTCTATTTCAAAGTTGGAAAATCCTTCTCACCATTTGTTGTAACCTAAAAAACTGTACTTAATAAAACCTCGGGTCGACCCACAAAGGCGTTGTTGACACAAACATCCACGTGTTCAGATATCAGTTCACAGAAGTTCCTGAAAGAGGAAAATGAATCTTACTCTGTAGTGAAACTGAATAAATGTCCAACACAGGGCCGCTCTGAGCTTCAGGCAACAATTCACTCAGCAGCGTCTCAAACTGAAGCAGCAGCTGTCAGGAAAATACAGAATACAACACTTAGCTAGAATTCTGTGAGAGGAAGGTGAGACATGAGAAAACTGGATCTTCTTATATGAAGCTGCAGAATCAGACGTCACGACCCTGTAAACCCCGTCTGGGTGTCTCAGTGACTGAGGGAAACACAGTTGTTTAAACTGGTCGAGTACTGAAAGAGAGCGTCGGCGGCGAAACTGGCGGCAGTGTAACCACTCAGAGCAGGTCCGCCTCGTTAATGTTCGTCCACTGACGGGCTCAGATTGTTTTTATGAGTGTTACAAAATACAGACTTGTTTTAATTTGTTTTGTGTCCTCTAACAAGACGTCTCGCTCTGAAATCATACAAGAGGCTGAACACCAAGTCCTCCGTCCGGTTTATTGGAGCTAGGCACCTCTGTTATAGCGATCATTTAAAGTGATGTGGCTAGAAGAAGAGTCTGTGGAGGAAAGACTCGTATGACTCAGGGTCGATCTTGCAGCCTTGCGGGACATTTATTGAAGACACAACATACAACTTTAAATAGTGCAACAGTGACACAGCTCCCGAGAGCAGTTCACCGAACATTCTTAAATTTGTCCTCAGATAAACATCGTACCTAACTTTCCGTGTGTGTGAGATTTCCTGCCATTTTCCAGAACTTGCACTTATTTTATCTTAATACTTGGCGTTTTACCACAACTTGTTCCTGCCAACGACATTGTTTCACCATCACAATGTTTCACCATCACAATGTTTTCCAGGTCACCCTGCTCAAAGACTTCTCCCCAGAGCGAGAACATTCAGGGTTGCTTGGTTTTAGTAAACATGTTTTGCTTTTAACTTCACCTTAAGGGTTAAGTATTTCTAGGCCACCACAAGTCCAAGTATCACTTTTATTTTCACTGGTGTACTGCAAGGATCTGTGCTCGATCCCCTGCTCTTCTCAACTCATTAGCAGTGGTTTTTCCTAGAACGGTGGATTTTATTCGACAGAGCCATGCTAGCTGTGTCTCTGTGTTTCTAGTCTATATGCTCTTTACACTTCTGGTGGTTGTCAGCGTTTCATATCGTTGCAAAGGATGCCTCTGTGCATCGGAGTTTGACGCTGACGTCCACTGACAAAGCGGCTTTCACATACCGCTGTAAAAGGTGTGTCTGTGTGTCGGTGTCTAACACCGAGATCCAGGATCCAGGTCGAGTAATGGCAGACTTTCACTTGAACCTTACGGCCCAGATAATAATCAGTAATATGGAAACAATGTAAGTCACGATCTGGTCGGATACTAAATGCACATCAGGATATTTTACCTCTCTGACCACAGAGAGGACACAGTATTATTATTATCAGCGCTCAAGGACAAAGAAGACGTCCAGAGGAGCACCCACACACGCACACACACACACACACACACACACACACACACACACGTATATGTATGTACAGTACACGTACACTAGAGGCAGTAAAGGCCAGTTTGCAGCAGATGTCCATGACAGTCCATGAGGAATAGTTCACGGTGGTGTGTGGTGGCATATGTGTTTGCATGTAGGTGCCTCTGTGTGTGTGTGCGTGTGCTGTTGCATATATGCAGTGTGTGTGTGTGTGTGTGTGTGTGTGTGTGTGTGTGTGTGTGTGTGCTGTTGCATACATGCATAAGGGATCTTTTGATGAGCTCCAGATTGAGTCCTCCTGAGGCTCCATCCTTCTGTCTGTGTTAGTGTTAATGGACTCTATGGCTCCTTTAGTTACACTGCAGTAATGGCTGGAGGAGACGGAGACGCTGGGGGACAAGAGCAGGGGACGGAAACAGAAAAAGAGCAGAGACACAGCAGAGAATCAACAATCTGAGTAAATGTATTATCTCCTGTGTGTGTGTTAATAAAGTATTAGCATCAGGTTTTGCTGTGGCTCGTGGCGGAGTGCGATCCTCGGAGAGATGTGTGAGCTGATAACTTTGAAGGTTCAGGAAATTAATATTTGGCAAGCTGTTAGGGTCCGCTGAGTGCTCCCGCTCCTCGCTCTGCTCAGGTAGTCTTTAGTTTTTATGGCAACGCTGAATGGAGTCTGTTTGTTTCTGCAGGAGTGACTCTGTTAATGATGACAGAGGAGACTGGTTTTTACAGACTGATGAAGCTTTAAACATTTTTTAGGTTTTGACTTGAAAATATTGTTTATGTTTGAGCAGTTATGGTTCATTTTTGGGTTAACTGTTAACTGCAGAATATTTTTGACCAGTTACACGTCGATCTGTAGGTTAATTTTACTGCTCTTCAGTTGCACTGTGAACCACCCAGGTTTGGTCGGAGCTAGCAGTGCCGCTTATTCAGTGACATCCACTAGTAACGCCATCCTGACCAACGCTTTGATATGGAAACATTTTGCCCATCCTGCAGTTACCCCTCTGATTGCAATTTGTGATTCTGAGGATAGCAAAGGCATGAGTCGCACTACTCACCCTATTGTTGGCTAGAAATTGTTGCCTTCATTGGTTGGATTGCTTAGAGTTAGGGTAACAGTGTGTTCACACCGGGCGCGAGGCGAATTTTTCGCGCTATAAGATTACATACAAAGTCAATGTAAAGACACAGATAGACGCGAATTTGTGCCGGCGGCGCAAATGACGCGAATGGTGTGACGTGAATGGAGCAAACACACGAAATTCGCATCATTCACCTCTTCACGCAAGGTCAAAATATTGAACTCGAGCGAAATATTCGCTTGATGCTGTGTCAGGGCAGCCTATCAGCGTTGAGATTTTCCTGTCGTCACCGACGTCACTGACATGCTGCTGTCCCGCCCGCCCCTGCCCCGCTCTCTATTACTTGCGCGAATGACTCGTGTGAATGCCGCGAGTGAAAACAAATATCCCAGCGGTCAAACTCGCACGAGTAGAGCGAGGCGAATATTTTACTCGCGCCCAGTGTGAACACACTGTAAGAATGTCAGGGTAAGCCAATCAGAATCCAGGTAAGGTGGGTCATTCCTTAGCTATCCTTAGATTCTCAATGTTCACTTTCACTGAAAATGATTTGTAGCCTATTTTTGTGTCGAACGCAGAATTAGTGGCTAAAGTTTGAGTTTAAAACCCCTTTAGCATTGTTAACTATGTAAGCTCTGTTAGCACTGTTAGGTAGTAGAGGAGTCGCACATACTTGGCTCAATAAATGGATTCCCCTCCCGTGCTTGTATACTGGGACAAGGACAGTAGGCCAGTTAGATGTCCTCGTCCAGCTGGAACTGAAGCTCCACTTCACTGTGTGTGGAAACGTACTGAGTGTAACTTCATGCCAAAAGTTAGCGCTTTATCAAGGTTAGCATAAACGTTAGTCTTTCGTCTATCCTCGTCCTCTATGCCTTCTCTCAGGATGAGAGATCACCTCACACATTGTTCATATAAATAACTTTCGTAGCTGCTGAAGCCGTGTATTCAAAGGCTTTAAAGTCACTTCATCCTTCTCCACCCACCTCCTGCTGTGAGTGCATCCTCCTTCCTTCTCTTCATCACCTACAGCTTCTCCACCTCCACTCCTTTCATTCCTGACGAATCTCTCCGACTAAACAACCTCGGCAAGGGAGTAATTACCACCTTCCCCTTCCCCACGTCACTCTGTGAACTGTGTTCTTGTTTGTTTCTGATTGCACTCGTGCTCATGCTAATGCACTAATGTTTTCTCTGCAGGCGTTTCATTCCACCGGGGTTCGATTTAGCGTCGTGGCTCCTCGTGATTGTTATACTTGCCGATAGACAGTAATTGAGTTGTTATAATTGGCGAAACACAGTAACAAAAATCGAAACCAAAACAACCCCCACTGCATGTGTGTGTGTGTGTGTGTGTGTGTGTGTGTGTGTGTGTGTGTGGAAGTGGGTCAGGGATGTTTGTGCAGTAGTGCTAGTTGATGTGATTAACTATTGTGAGATGAAACATGAATAAAACAACGCTGGCTGTACTTTGTAACGAGACAGTTCCAGTAACGAGCCCCAGTTTCCACTAATGACTGATCTGGGATATTATATATTCACACACACACACACACACACACACACACACACACACACAGGTGACTTGAAAATAATAAAAACTGTTTGCTTCTTTCAGTTTTGTCAGATAGTTTATTTCTGGTTCTCCACAGTGTTTTGCATTGTGTTTTATTAATTGGATTTATTTTAACACGACAGCATGTCAGAGAACATTTCTCTAATTAGCGTGCAGATGTTTGTTTGGAGACGTCACTTCCGTGAAACAAAACACTGTTAGTAACACTTAAGCCAGACATCTGTTGCACAGTGTTTGCTCTGCAGGCTCAGTGTTTAAACAGAGAAGCAGTTGTTACTGAACGTTTTCGGCTGGTTGATTCGTCCTAATGTTTATCGTTGTTTTAAGATCTTACGTCCAGTTATCATACGAGAAACTAAGAGTTTTTACGTTTTTAATCATTAAAATCAGTCCTTCAGTTTAACATGACAGCATGCCAACATACAGTACACAGTATTACTGAACAAAAAGTCCAGCTGAGGTTGATGATGGCGTTAGTGCTCTGGCTGTTCTCGTCCGCTGATGACACATTAACCTGTACTGCAACATAATTCATAGATAATCCACGTAATCGAGAAGGCTGCAGTCACGTGACAAATACACTGACGAAAGTAAAATGCAAAGCAGGTGCTCTGACATGTTCTCCCTGTGTCAGCGTGGGTTTCCTCCAGGTGCTCTGACATGTTCTCCCTGTGTCAGCGTGGGTTTCCTCCAGGTGCTCTGACATGTTCTCCCTGTGTCAGCGTGGGTTTCCTCCAGGTGCTCTGACATGTTCTCCCCGTGTCAGCGTGGGTTTCCTCCAGGTGCTCTGACATGTTCTCCCCGTGTCAGCGTGGGTTTCCTCCAGGTCCTCTGACATGTTCTCCCCGTGTCAGCGTGGGTTTCCTCCAGGTGCTCTGACATGTTCTCCCCGTGTCAGCGTGGGTTTCCTCCAGGTGCTCTGACATGTTCTCCCTGTGTCAGCGTGGGTTTCCTCCAGGTGCTCTGACATGTTCTCCCTGTGTCAGCGTGGGTTTCCTCCAGGTGCTCTGACATGTTCTCCCTGTGTCAGCGTGGGTTTCCTCCAGGTGTTCTGACATGTTCTCCCCGTGTCAGCGTGGGTTTCCTCCAGGTGCTCTGACATGTTCTCCCTGTGTCAGCGTGGGTTTCCTCCAGGTGCTCTGACATGTTCTCCCTGTGTCAGCGTGGGTTTCCTCCAGGTGCTCTGACATGTTCTCCCCGTGTCAGCGTGGGTTTCCTCCAGGTGCTCTGACATGTTCTCCCCGTGTCAGCGTGGGTTTCCTCCAGGTGTTCTGACATGTTCTCCCTGTGTCAGCGTGGGTTTCCTCCAGGTGCTCTGACATGTTCTCCCCGTGTCAGTGTGGGTTTCCTCCAGGTGCTCTGACATGTTCTCCCTGTGTCAGCGTGGGTTTCCTCCAGGTGCTCTGACATGTTCTCCCTGTGTCAGCGTGGGTTTCCTCCAGGTGCTCCAGCTTCCTCCCACAGTCCAAAGACATGCAGGTTAATTGGTGACTCTAAATTGTCCGTAGGTGTGAATGTGAGTGTGAATGGTTGTCTGTCTCTATGTGTCAGTCCTGTGATAGTCTGGTGACCTGTTCAGGGTGAACCCTGCCTCTCACCCAATGTTAGCTTGGATAGGCTCCACCCTCAGCGACCCCACAGGTTAAGCAGTTATGGAACATGAATAAGAACCACATTTCATCACAACTCATCCAACAGTGTCTGAGATGTTTCTCTGAAAGCAGAAATAAGAGACATATTAGAAACGTCTGTTATGTCAGTATGTTTGTTAGAATTTGAAAATTGCATTAGAATATTATAAACCTTTAATACAAACACTGATGTAGTCGGCACAGGTATTAATAAGCTGCTCTCAAAGCATTTAAAGGAACTAATTCATCAGTGTATCGCCTGACATTTGTTTGACAGTAACATAAAATGGAGATACTGTTTTTAATGGACTGGTGAGTGTGATGGAAGGGTGAGAGACGGGTGAGTCAGGAAAATAAAGAGGTTATATACTGAGCGAACAGTTGGTACTCTGAGCGGTGACAGAGCTTCACTTCTGGCTATAAAAGAGCATGTTAAATACATATCTGGAGCAAACTGGAGCATGACTGTTACACGCTGTAATGTACCCTACTTTGTCGGCAGTCCCAGCCTGAGGAGATGCTCTGGCAATCAGACACGCAACGTTCTTACCAGTGCTGGAATAAATATTCAGATCCTTTACTTAAAGACCCCACCATGCTCCCACACAGGTGTCTTCACTGCTCTGGAACTTTTGTCAGGACTGACAGGGCTCAAAGGAACCGGTCAGATTTCTGTTCGATCATCCAGAACTTAGTGGTCGAGTTTAGAGGAGCCAGATACTCGGATGAAACGAGTGTACTTTTTATGAGTACGAGTATCGTCTAAGTGAAATGCATCGTTATCTGTACTGGCGAAAAAGTAGCTGTGTTTAATATCTCGCTCTTGTGATAAAAAATGATCTGAAGCTCAGTTCTGAGAATACTTCTCTTATAGGTAATAAATATTGAAACTCTGGATTACTCCAGATAAAATTTGCGGTTTAAAATAGCAACTTTCCATTAGTCCCAACCCACTTTTGATTTTAACCCCACCCACTTCTGCCATAAACTCCGCCCATTCCGAGTACAGCTCAATTATGTGTTTGTGTGTGCAGCTAATCTCGCAAACTACTGGTCCAATCAGACTAATAATGTGTGTGCACGTGTATGACTATATGCTCAAGGACCTCTTGTGGTTGCAATGATTCACAGTTGTTGAACACTTTGATTGCTGACTCCTCACTTCTCTTAACTGGCCAGTAGGGGGTGCAGTTATTCTGGAAATCGTCTCCGCTAAAAACAAGAAGCCCCAGCGTCTGTTGCAAGACACGTGTTGTCCTTTGTTGTGGCTCAAAAACTTGACATCCATAGAAAATTGGGTCTCATTTTGAACCAAAGCATCTGCAGATTAATTCCATACCCGATATGTCTATAGCTGATCTCACAAACTACTGGTCCGGTCAGCCTAATATTTTGTGTGCCCGTGAATGACTGTGGGCTCATGGACCTCTCGTGGTTGCGGTGATTCGCAATTGTTGAAAACCTGTTGTTTTTTTTTTTTTTGTCTTATGCCAACACTTCTCATGTCAGCTGGTAGGGGCTGCAATTATTCTGGAAATGGTCTCGGCCTGACATTCATGGAAAAGTTTGCAGATTAATTCCATACCTGATATGTTATGATTACTAAACTTAGGCACCGTATCAGGTGAATAGGTCAGCTGTTTTATTATCTTTGCTGACATCTCGACTTTAAGGGAACCAGGAGGGATAATTCCACTGGGTACAAGCTGCCGTTGTCGCAACCCAGGTTTGTCCAAGTAAGCAACTGATTTTATCAACACTGATCAAATGTTAAAGAAACCAACTTCAACCAACATCGTGGTTAGGTTAACATAAGTCTGTTTAACACATTCTCATCCCGGGTCATCACATATTTACGCTTTGTCAGTGGAATTTTACGTCTACATATTGCACACTACAGTAGGTAGCCTCTTGCAACTGCTGCTGACATTCAGTGATGCCGCAACTAACGCCAGGACGTCAACAAAAGCTCGTGGTTAGGTTTAGAAAAAATCATGGTTTGGCTCTACAGTCATACAGGAAGTGAACACTGGCCTCCCGGGTTGAAAGTCCAGGCTTTGTTGGACCTGTCCAGCTCAACTCCCGACTGCCATATAGGGACTTTCCCGGTCCTTATATTAAGTTGTTACCAGCAGCGTTTCAAACTGACGCTGTCCTTTGGCGTATCATACGGCCGCGACAGGTACAGGCTGGCTGACTGGCAGCGTTTAATAACACTGCAAAAGTTTATGTCCAGGCGTATCACACCACTGAAAAGGTGGCTCTTGGCGTCAGGTGTCTGATGCTAGTAAACATAATTGTGTTATTGATTTTAAAAAGTAATTAGTTACATAGTCGCTGTCGTACTTTGTAATTACGTTACTTCCAACACTGATTTTTCCTGGATTTGCTCTTTAATCCAGCGTGTTTCCTCTCCACTGGACAAATGTAGAAATCCATTCGCATTAACCGCTACGTTTGTGTGTGCACATATGTAAATGTGCACGTGTGTATGCATGTGTTAGGGTTCATTGGCTGCAGTCAGACTCCTGACTGGATCTTAACTCATTTACACGCTCAGTAAATTCAGATCATGAACCAAAATGACATAAACTGTTTTTATTCTCCTGCAGCACAAAGACGACGAATTCTGAATGTGACAAGAGATGAAATTCATTTGTGGAGTCTTAGCCACCGCAATAAGGTCACGTCTGCCAGAGCTTTATCTCTCCCTCCCTCATTGTGTCGAAGCACATGCAGTAAGTATACGTGGTCGAGCAAATCCCACCACTCAGTCAGCTTTATAAATATGTATTTAGAATACTAGAGGCTCTATTTGTCTGCCCTACATTCAATTTATAACTGAGAATAATCTGTGAACTATTAGGTAAAATGTAATCCCTTCTCTGCTTTACTGAGTCTGTTCACACAGTCGACTGCTCGCACGGTGCCGCACAGGCTGCAGGAGGTCGACGTCAGCGTGGTCATTTGTCACTGTATATCATACAACACGCACAGTGTATGAATTTATGTTGCATGCAACATACACACATCACTGAATAATTCATCCTTGTGTGTTTATTTCACAACAACTTTCACGTCACATTTGATACAAACACTTTAAATTCACCTAAATATGTCAATCATCATGACGAGCTGACGCATGAATAAACCCACAATCCCTCACATCATCATGAAACACACAAAACAACATAACTGCAGTTTATATGAGACTCTAACACGCAGCAGTGTCATGGATTCTGTTTTTGCATCTATCTCATTATATTTGGGTTGCTCATTAAAAACACATGAGCAGAACACTTTAATATTCTGAATAATGTAAATGTAAGTGCACCCAGTGACACAACAGTCCACACGGACCAGGCACAGAGCGAGGCTTTTAATCTGAAATGGGGGTTAAAGGAAGAGACAAAATGCATTTTAATTGCAGAGTGGTCTGTACAGTCTTCCTTGATTCCCAGTTCAAGAAATAAATCTCAGTAATTATACAGACACTTGTGTGTGTTATTATTCAGGTTTTCAAATCTCAGAACTGAAACTTAAGCACGATCTCCCAAAGTTATAAAATTAATCTGGATTAACGAAAACATTTTGTTGGAAAAATTTGTTTGGTATTTTTAGATTAAGCGATTTTCAAAAGTGATTGCTTATAAACATAATGAGGGTTACCTGATTTAAAGGACCAACACAACTCATAAAGTTCGTCTCAACTCCCTGATCCCTTTTAAAATGCAGGCTGCTGTCAGCCCTAGAGTGGTCTCCTCTGGTCTGAATCAGGGACTCATGTTGTTCCAAAGTTGTATAATTGCCTAGAGTTGGTTGGTGTTCTCACAGCAGCATTTACAAGAGGACCAGATCAAATGCCTTGTGTGAGAAAGCTGCTCTTGATTGGTCAGAATTTCCATGTGGGAAAAATCCAGGAAGTAAAGCAAACGCTGAAGAAGAGTACACTTGCAAGATAAATGTGACACTTTCTAATGTCACAATGGAGGGACAACTACGCAGGTTGATTTTAGCGCTGCTCATCGTGGACTATATTGCTGTCATTGTTCATTTTAGTCAAAGCATACAGTTTGAAAACGAGGCAAATGCGGCTCCAACTAGAAAACAATGTTTTGATGCATTGGATGTGCTGAATGTGCATATTAAGGCAGTACAGGAGGAGGTGCACATTAATAATCCTCCAGGACTGTAACATGCTCATGTTTAACCCAAACAATGTGTCATGTGACTGCAGTTGCTTCACATCCAGGTCGCAACACCTTCTCACCACAAACCAACCGCACCAGAGTTCCTTTGGAACCGGACTGAGACCACCTCTTCAAGAAGGTCTCAGTCCGGTTGTTTTGGTGCGCCCAAACGAACTGGACTGAGGGGGCAAATCAACCTGAGCTTAATTGAACCAAACCAAACAGGGCAGACGTGAAAACACCCTAATAGAACTCTTGAAGAACCTGTAGAACGTACTCACTGACCACTAGAACTTACTAGACGTAAAGAAACATCCAAATAAAACCTTCTGAAAAACTTCCTGAACCTCATATATGAAGACTATTAGACTCTTAAAGGGCGACTAAGCTTCATGAACTTCTTCCAGACTCTTAAAACATGTTCTTGTGTTTCAAATACACAGACCAGACATGGCCGTTGAAGAGGCCGGGGTGTCTGGCACTGTCTAGTTCAAGGTATTCTTATAGAACGGTTCGTTTGGTATCCTACGAATATGCACCCCATTAATGTCATTACATCATTCATGGGGCGCTTGGGGTGGTATGTAATTAACGTTAAGTTACGGAGGTTAGGTTCAGAAAAAGAAAGACCCACCCTCCACCTCAACCTGCCTCCTTACAAGTACTCGGGACTGCTTCCCTGTTTACTACCATCAGGGCGTTGGTCATGTGAGCCTTTTCCCCAGGCGCTGGAACCAGATGCGAAGAAAACAATCTGTGCAAGTGAATTACATGTAAAGGCGCAATTAGAAGCAAATTCCCGTCGGACGGCACGTTGGATAAATGAAGGGAGTAGCACATATTTGCATCATGTGCTTATTGCTAGGGTTGAAAAATCAAACTTCAGCTGCTGATTTGTGAAAGCCGATCAGCACTGAGATCTTCTGGGGACCTTTGACGCCGAGGACGAATCAGCAGAAGTTCACTAATCGATTCAGCAATTTCACAACGTATGATGCAGTTTATTCGTGTGAAGCGAGTCAGCGCACAATATTTTAGTGTTCTAACTCGTAATATGACTTGAAAATTCGCATCGCGCTTGTTGTGAACACAGTGTTAGACTTTTGAAATGTTAACGGACTGAATGGATCAAATCCTGCTGTTGAAATGAATCAATTCACGTCATTTTTGGCCCGATGGCATCATGTGACGGACCTGGAAGTGGTAACTCGATGTTCGGCCAGCTTCAAAGCCTGCTGCACTACAAACCAGTGGATTATGTCAAGGTGCCTATGTCAATTATTTCATACAGTCTACAGTGTTTCCTGATAATTATCAACCGTTAGCATGCTAATATGTCCTAAACCAACATTTCAAAGGTGGAAAACATTCCACCTGCTGAGCAGCAGCATGTTAGCATTTATCTGAAAGCAGGGCGGCTTCACAGAGCTGCCGGCGAACCTGCAGACTCTCAGTCAGGTTAAATGGTCTTTGAATGTATTTCTGTGCCTGATGTGAAGCACTTTGAATTATCTGTGTGTTTGAAAGGTGTTATAGAAATAAAGCAGCCTCCTCCTGCGTCGGCTGGAGGCCCAGGGAGGCGAGAGCGAAGAGGAAGGTACGGGAAGGTAGAGGGAAAACAGATGGAAGTCAAAGGGAGGAGAGAGGGAGACTTCCAGCAAACAGATGAATGATCCTGCATTTCTTATCACGTTCTTGCACATGGTGTGTGTGTGTGTGTGTGTGTGTGTGTGTGTGTGTCCTGCCTTGCCTAATTCTCTCAGTAAATCAGTTTTCTCTCCTCCAGTGGCAGCACACATTCCTTCCTCCTGTCCTTTTCTCACGGGCTGATCTCGTTGTATTCACAGCGCATTGAATTGCTATCGTGCATCGTGTTAATGTTGCTGACAAATTACAGCATGTAAATAGTGTCTGTGAAAACGGCAGTCCCCTGGCAGCGGGATAATGGAGGACACATTCAGCTGTTTATTGAATGTTTTTTCACAGGATTGTAGCTCGGGGCTAGCTGTCCTCTCTTCTGTCATGGTTGTTGTATAAAAGACAGTGGAGGAAGCTGTGTGTGTGTGTGTGTGTGTGTGTGTGTGTGTGTGTTCAGCCAGAGGTAAAGGACGTTTCCTTGTGGAAGTGTCTTATTTGGCAGCATGTCTGGCTCTGTGTGTGCAGTATTTATCTCACTCAGGGTGGCAGTGATGGCTCTGTGGTTCAGAGGAAAACGCTGGAGGCAGACAAGCACGCAGGTCACCGTTTATTTTAACTGCTCCAACTGCAGTCCTTCTTTTTTTTGAATATCATAAAACAGAACAAAAAGAGATGATGTTCCCTCTGTAGCTTTCAGTATAATCAGTGTCATCGTAAGTGTCTGAGAAGAAGCAGCGTCAGCGTGAATGAACCGGCAGGGAAACAGTCCAAGTAGAGACTGACAGGAGCTGCAGTGCAGCGTTAAACTCCACGGTCGTCATGTAGGCGTAATTAGGGATGCATGACATTGGATTTTTTTTTGCTGATATCCAATATGCTGATATTTGACAACTTATTTGGCCAAAAACCAATACCAATATCATTCGTTCATTTTCCATGACTTATCCTTTGCTTATCTGCTTATCCTCTTGAAGGTCACATTGGGTGAGAGGCAGGGTTCACCCTGGACAGGTCACCACACTATCACAGGACTGACACATAGAGACAGACAACCATTCACATTCACACCTACGGACAATTTAGAGTCACCAATTAACCTGCATGTCTTTGGACTGTGGGAGGAAGCTGGAGCACCTGGAGGAAACCCACGCTGACACGGGGAGAACATGTCGGAGCACCTGGAGGAAACCCACGCTGACACAGGGAGAACATGTCAGAGCACCTGGAGGAAACCCACGCTGACACGGGGAGAACATGTCAGAGCACCTGGAGGAAACCCACGCTGACACGGGGAGAACATGTCAGAGCACCTGGAGGAAACCCACGCTGACACGGGGAGAACATGTCAGAGCACCTGGAGGAAACCCACGCTGACACGGGGAGAACATGTCAGAGCACCTGGAGGAAACCCACGCTGACACGGGGAGAACATGTCGGAGCACCTGGAGGAAACCCACGCTGACACAGGGAGAACATGTGGGAGCACCTGGAGGAAACCCACGCTGACACAGGGAGAACATGTCGGAGCACCTGGAGGAAACCCATGCTGACACAGGGAGAACATGTCAGAGCACCTGGAGGAAACCCACGCTGACACAGGGAGAACATGTCAGAGCACCTGGAGGAAACCCACGCTGACACGGGGAGAACATGTCAGAGCACCTGGAGGAAACCCATGCTGACACAGGGAGAACATGTCAGAGCACCTGGAGGAAACCCACGCTGACACGGGGAGAACATGTCAGAGCACCTGGAGGAAACCCACGCTGACACGGGGAGAACATGTCAGAGCACCTGGAGGAAACCCACGCTGACACGGGGAGAACATGTCAGAGCACCTGGAGGAAACCCACGCTGAACTGATTAGATATAGGTGGTCAAAGGTCACTGTGACCTTGAATCCATCCCGTTCTTGTGAACACAAAATCTCAAGAACACCTCAAGGGAATTAATTTGATTTTGGCAAAAACGTTCATGTGGACTCAACAATGAACTGATTAGAATCTGGTGTTTGAAAGTCAGAGGTCACTGGTCACCTTGAGGGCATTTCCTCAAATTTGGCACAAACGTCCACTTGGACTCATTAATGAACTGACAAGAATTTGGTCGTCAAGGGTCACTGTACATCAGTTTCATTATTCTTAACATGTTTCCACTGATTAGATATTGCTGGTCAAAGGTCACTGTGACCTCCAATTCATAACATTCTTGTGAATGCGATATTTCAAGAACACCTCAAGGGAATTAATGTGATATTGGCACAAACATCCATGTGGACTCAACAATGAACTGATTAGAAACTGGTGTCTGAAAGCCAGAGGTCACTGTGACCTCCCAGTTTGTGTTTTTCTAAGTGTTTTTTCAAGTTGTCCACCCGTCCGTCCGTCTGTCCCATCTTGTGAAGGTGATAACTCAAGAGCACCTTGAGGGAATTTCGGTAAATTTGGCACAAACATCCGCTTGGACTGACAACTAAACTGATTTAGTTACCAAAGGTCAAAGGTCACTGTGACCTCGCAAAATATGTTTTTGTCCACAACTGAAGACTTCATTCATTAATTCTGACCAAACTCGACACAAATGTCTAACAGGATAAAATAATGAAGGTGAAAAGGTCAAAGGTCAGCTTGACTGTGACATCATCATGTTTTAACGTCATATCTCAGGAACAGAAGGGGAGACATTTGGTCAGATACTGAATTGGTGACTCTAATCTTGAAACTGTGCTGATTGTATAGATCTTCTGTGTGTGAAGCATCCATGTTTTCACTGACATGGATGGAGACTGTCAGAGACACTGGACTGGTTTAACCACAGGGCAGTAATTCTAGTTTATTACACAACTATCTTGGTACAAATATTTACCTGCCAGTGTGATGGATAGAATTCCAAGATTTACTTGCCAAAGCAAAAATCTACCTGAATTTGGCGCTTGGCGGGTGGTAATTTTGGGCCCTGCTATTGACTGACAGAGCACAGTTTAAACCTCGTCAATCTAACCACAGAGCAGACTGCAGAGGGCTCAAAGAAAAACTCTAACTCACCATTCAGGCTGGTTCACACCCGCCCTGTTTGGTTCGGGTCAGTTAAACTCAGGTTGGTTTGCCCCCTCAGTGCAGTTGGTTTGGGCAAATTCTGACCAATCAAGAGCAGCTTTCTCACACAAGGCATTTGATCTGGTCCTCTTGTAAATGCTGCCGTGAGAACACCAACCAACTCTAGGCAATTATACAACTTTGGAACAACATGAGTCCCTGATTCAGACCAGAGGAGACCACTCTAGGGCTGACAGCAGTGTTACAGCCCAGATGATCCGCTGTGGTTCATGATGGAGGGTCACTGAGGACAAATTCAACGTCAGTGTTTTACAAAGTATTCTCCTTCTCCCTGTCATGAGACAGTTGATAAAGTAAAGCAGAAGAACATCAGTCTATAACAGCTGATTGTGAACGTGTGAACATTAGTGTTGGTGCTGCTGCACTGAGGAGTTAGTGTGTGTGTGTGTGTGTGTGTGTGCAGAGCTGGATGTGTCCATACACTGAGCCAGGAACAGTGTGTGTCTCTGCTCAGGCAGCAGGAACACATGGCGATGGCATTATGATTATCCTGCTCAGCCTCTCTTTGTTGACCACGGCGCTGGCTCTGCACACATCCATGCACACACTCCCACATGTCCGTCAGCTGTGCGCATGAATATGAGCACACACAGAGAGATTTGTGTCTCGCTGTGTCAGGACCGCTTGGCAGCGCTGGTTCAGGTGAAGTCTTGGCTTCCCACCAGCACAAACTGGTCCGAACATGAAGAACAGGTTGTGGGATTTCATTTGAGCTTAGTGGAGCACATGTGTACGGTGCGGGCCCACGGTGCATGATGTGGCACTGTGAGGAACACCTGTAGCTGAAAACAGGATGGTGTTAGGAGGAGAACACCATCAGGAGGAGTGACGGAGGCTGACAAATGGAATCAGCTGCTTTCCTTTCACTGTGTGTAATAATGCTGCGACCATTTTGTGATGGAGAGAACAGAGTGGAAGTTTCAGTGGTGGCAAACAGGCTCGAACCAGGAATTTAACTAACTTAAAAACTTCCTTCAGTTTTGATACAGGCTGGAAAACAGGTTAGTAAACAGTAGAAAGCAGCAGGGAGTCGAAATGTTACGTTGGTTGCTTCGCTTTTATGTCTCTTACTTCAGTCTCTCTTTCAAACCCTAAATTTTGAATGATTGAGCACTGCCTGGGCAGAGACGGATGGGTCAGGGCGTCATTGGATTCTTTACTACTCTACTTTATTTGTAATTTAAAAACAAACCAAACTAAAATTGAAGTTTTCTCATTTTTCGTTTCAAACCAAAAATGAAAAAATAGAGCCTTCTTTCCTTTTTTGTTACAGAATAAAAAAAAAACAATCCAAAGCAGTCTATTTTTGGTTTGTGGCTAATCTCGCCACCAGAAAAAAAGAAAAGAAGCCAGCACTCACAAATGTCCTTTTGGTAAATTTAATAAATCGACTTGGGTGGCGTTACCAGAAACACAGACTTTTCGACAGAAAGTCTTCTTCAGTGTCGAAACGTCTGTGTTTCTGGTAACACCACCCAAGTCGATTTATTAAATTTACCAAAAGGACATTTGTGAGTGCTGGCTTCTTTTCTTTTTTTCTGCTGCTTTTGGCCGTGCACCTGTAGAGTGGATTTATTTTGAGAGTGCTTGCTTCTTTCCTATGTAGTCTTGCCACCAGACAATCAGAGATCTCCGCCTTCTGATAGTCTGGGGACACTCCTTTCTAAAGTGTGTTTAACACACCGGAGAAAACGGCCGGCAACAAAGCAACGCCTCTTGCATTTTTGAAAAGGACACGCCTTCTCGGAAATGTGCGCTCCTCCTTTTCTCGTCCGCAAGGAAACAAACACACAGAGAGCTTGAAAATGGATGCCAAGAGATTTAACTCCATTTTATCAAATGTGTGTTCAGTCCACAAGATTGTGGAAATGAAGGACTTACAGTGACTTTGTTTAAAACTTTTAACGCAGTTGGACTATGTTTACGTGCACAAGAGTTCAGCAAGCCACCAAAGGACCGCCCTGCAGATTTACTATTGGTTCTGGTGGGGAGTTTTTTTAAACTCTGAAATTGTATCCGCCCATCTAAACACAAAATCAGGGAGACAGTCATCAGTCTTTAGTTAAGCAAAGCGTCTAAAGAATGACTTGAGAGTCTAGTTTGTGGCAAATCCTTTTTCCCTTTTTTTGGTTCTGAGATGAAACACGGACGTCACAACACCTACCAATTAGTGCTAACATAAGTATAGACCCTTTTACTGCTAGTCAACAGTGTGATGTTTTTGGTGGGCGGGGCTTAGCTGGAGGCAAAACAGTTCTCCACAGACATTAGCTAGCGCTAGCTAACAAGTTGTGTTGTCTTGTTTTAGACAATGGAGGAAGATGATGTGAGTGGTGCGTTCAAAAACACTCATTCTGAGTGTCGGCGCGCACTCTTGTGCCTTTTCTGTTGCGTCTGAGGTTGCTAAGCAACCTTAACAAGCATCATACAGCCTGTTTACCTGAAACCCTGAGTGCAGAGCTGATCTTCATCCAGGAGTACAGCCATTCCGCCCCGAAGAGAAGACACTCAGGAATGCATACTCGCCGCAGAACCATCACTCTGGTGTTTGAGTGCACCTGCTGCATATCTACATTGAAAACAATACATTTGAGGGGGCAAAAAGCGCTGCATGTGTACGGCCCCTGAGTGTAGAGCGTCAGACTGAATTTACCAACGCACCATGTCAGGTCACTCACTCTCCGGGACCGCCAGTGTTACTTGAATAAGTAAACACTGACCAACGGGACCAGACTGGCCGACCCGTATGCTCTCACTCAGTGGATGGATGATGTCACAGGAAGCCAATCTTACAAAGGAGGACCACACTTGTTTGTTTTGCTATGGAAGCTAACGTTAGCTAATGTGCTAAAAAGTTAGCGTTGCAGAGAAATCCAATCTTCCTCTTAATCCCTCCCCAGTTTCTGATGAGGTGGACATGATAACCCTTAATACACATAACCTTATTCATCCCTACAACAGGAAATACTTTTTCCCTAACCTGATATGAAGTGTGCGCTGCACATGTGAGCATTTTTGATGATGGCCTCCGTCCAGTCCTTTGGTCTTATCACATTTAACCATAGTTGTCTTTGTTTTTCTTGACGGGCAGTGGCGGCTGGTTTTGAGCCATGACTCCTTCTATTCTGGCTCCCAATAACACAACAAGACAAACACATTTTAACACTCCTATGGAGCCTACAGCACGTTAGCATGTTGTCATTGTGAGCACGTTAGCATGCAGGCAGTATTCAGCTCTGTAGGAACATTCGTGGTAGTTGTGTTGATGCAGCCATGTTAAATTGATTGTGTGGAGTTTGTGTGATCACATAAATGCAGTGCGCCAACAGCTGCTGTCATACTGTGTTAAATCTGCCTGAATGTATTCTGATAAAAAACCACGGCAACCAGAGAAGTAACGTGTTGCTGCACATGTCCTTACTGAGCGACTCACTGTCTTACAAATGTCACTAAAACCCAGCCATGATCTGAGCGTGCCGGATTCACACGTGACGCTGGAGTGTTTATTCATGGTCCAGGTTTTTGGACATGGATTTCCTGAGAGGGGAGAGCCAGCTACTCTCCTGTCTGTTACACATGAATCAGTGCGTCACGGTGGGTAGTGCCCCGCTTTAAAGGAGACTGAGAGGAGCTGATTCACTCGGTCACGACTGATTATTTATCCCGCAGCAACTGTGTGTGGTCAACAGCGTTCTGCAGGACTGCACTGCAACAAATTCATAATAACTGAGGAACATTCCCGCTTCATGCGACAAGGGTCTTTATTATGATGTCGCCCGTTATATCCGTTGGTAATAACAACACTGCATTAAAATAAAAGACAAAAGTAGAACGTTGAGCAGAAAAGTTTTAAGGTTTGCACGTTTTAACCTCCCACCAGTGTGTCCGGTATAAAACCACCTAACTTTGAGTTATTTTAAGATGTTTCATCATCAGTTAGTTTATTTCCTTAAACCAAACTCACGTATCTTTATGTACGAAATGTGACGATGCCTAATCAGGGTTCTTTTCCTAAACTAACTTAATTTGCCGAAAACAAACCTACGTAACTTTATTTTTACTAAACCTGACCTGCATAACTTTACATCGAGTACGTAACATGGCAATGCCCAACCACGATTGTTTTCCTCAACCTAACCTTTATTACTTTACTTTCCTAAACCTAACTTGCGTAACTTTACGTTAAGTACGTAATGTAACACACAACCATGTTTGTATTTCCAAATCTAATCTTTCTAAAACTTTATGTGTAGTACATAACACAATGATACCCATGTTTGTTTTCCTAAACTTAGCCTACATAAGTTTACATTAAGTATGTACCTTTACGCTAAGTACGTCACATGACCATGCCCAATCATGTTTGTTTTTCTAAGTCTAATTTCCGTAAGTTTACTTTTCTAAACTAAACCTATGTAAATTTACTTGCCTAAACTTAATTTACGTAACTTTACGTTACGTACGTAACTTTGCGGCAAGTACGTAATGTGACAACCACGTTTGTTTTCCTAAACCTAACCTACGTAACTTCACTTTAAGTACCTAACTTTATGTGTAGCACATAACGTCATGATGCCCAACTATGTTTGTTTTTCTTAACCTACCTTACGTAATTGTACTTTTATAAACCTCACATATGTAACTTTACATCAAGTATGTAACTTAACGTTAAGTATTTAATGACTTGATGCCCAACCATTTTGTTTTCCTAAGCCTAACCTACATAAATTTCCTGTTGTAAGCCTAACCTATGTAATCTTATGTGAAGTACTTAACGTGATAGTGCCCAATCATGTTTGTTTTTCTAAACCTAACCTATGTAAATTTACTTGCCTAAACTTAATTTACGTAAATTTACACCAGGTACGTAATGTGACAATGCCCAACCATGCTTGTTTTCTTAAACCTACCATACATTACTTAACTTAACCTAACCCACATAAATTTATTCTTCTGAACCTGACCTACGCAACTTGTTGATTACGTAACTTTACATCAACCATGTTTGTTTTCCAAAACCTAACCTACGTAAATTTCCTATTGTAAACCTAACCTATGTAATCTTACGTGAGGTACTTAACGCGATGCCCAACTATGTTTGTTTTCTTCATGGATGTGTTTAACAAACCTCAGACTTTCCCCCGGGAGGCCGCGATTCACTTCCTGTATGACGCTAGAGCCAAAACATTATGTTTTTTTCTAAACCTAACCACATGCTGTTGTTGATGTACGGTGTTGGTTGCAGTGTTCGCAAACGTCAACAGCAGACGTAGGAAGATACCAAGTGTATAATATATAGACGTTAAAGTCCACTGATAAAGCAGCAATATGTGACGACTTGGGCTGCGAACATGGCGGTAATTTCATACCACGGAAATCAAGGTTTTTTGGCTTCATGCACCATTGAGCAACTTTCATTAGTGTGAGTGGGGCCCCGCCTCCAACTCTGTATCCAGGTCTCTTTAGACATCCATGATTTAAACTTTAGGTTGCTTTCACACCTGCCCCGTTTGGTCTGGTTCACTCGAACTCAGGTTTGTTTGCCCCCTCAGTGCAGTTTGTTTGTGCAGGTGTGAACACACCAAAACAACCAGACGGTCCCGGTGTTTCCTCCGCAGGCTCCACTTCACTCAGCTGCCCGATAAACCCGCTGCTTCTTCCCTCTTTAACCTGAATAACAAACCAGGGCTCGGTGCTCTGGTTGGATCCAAACGCTCCCACCTAGCTCCGGTTTGTTATTCAGGTTAAAGTGTGAAGAAGCAGCGGGTCTGTGGGGCAGCTGAGTGAAGTGGAGCCTGAGGAGGAAGCACCGGTTAGCCCCGGTTTCACTACAGGCAGATTCACTCGCTACAGGGGCGAGGAAATAAAACCTGAACAGCCAATCAGAGTGATCTCTCTCACCGACAAGCTCCGCCGCCGATGCGGCCGAAAAGCCGCCGATGCCGAAGTGCCAACAGTGCAGGACACACCGCAAAAACGAGGCCGACAGATACTCACTGACGGCCCGACTTTGGTCGACGGCCGACTGTGGGCTTGGTGTGTCAGGGCCTTTAGTCTAACCTCTGACTGGAATTCCACTTCCTGTTTACAACCCCCAGAGCATTATGGGAACTGTAGTTCCAACACTGAGAGCATGTTCAACTCCAGATGTAAAGCCCAGTGTCAGACTGTGGTGCTTTACAGATCTGAACCCGCCCTCCGTCAGCAGTTGTCACTGTGTAGGTGACACATGGTGATTGCAGTCGGGTGTGTATCAGTGTTGAGACTCCAGAGTCTATGTAACAGATCCAGGTTCAGGTCTGTGAGTCCAGCTCTAAGGTTTTGTGTTGTGGGTTGAGTTTCAGGCGTCGGTCCAGTCCCCAGAAGAGCTGCTGTGTTCGGGGTTTAA
Organism: Epinephelus fuscoguttatus; assembly: GCF_011397635.1. Lineage (NCBI taxonomy): Eukaryota > Metazoa > Chordata > Actinopteri > Perciformes > Serranidae > Epinephelus > Epinephelus fuscoguttatus. Next base: position 39,711,932 of record NC_064769.1, on the reverse strand, counting down.
CAGCTCAGGCTTCGGGTCAAGGTCTGATCAGAGTCTGTAAATCCAGCGGCTTCCTCTCCCACTCTGTTATTCTCCAACTCTTCTTCACCTCTGTGTTTATCTGCAGCCTGCAGATTTGTCAGCTCCCCCTCTCCTCTCCCTCGGGATTTGCTTCTTCCCTCATTTCATGCGAGCAAGGAAAACGTCTCGTCTCCGTCTCTCCATGGTAACGGCAGCTGTTTTCATCAGGTTGAATTCCATTACTCCGTGTGTTTGTGCATCTCAATAAGGACGGTGTGTGTGTGTGTGTGTGTGTGTGTGTGATGTACAGGGTCAGTGATCTTTTAAAGCCTGAATTCCTCCGTGAACTAAAGAGAGAGAGCTCAGAGCGAGGGATGAGACAACAGAGGAGGAGGCGCAGGAAAGAGGAGAGGAGGAGCACTACAGTGTGAATACAAAAAGTCTTTATGGAGTCTGAGAGGAGAGGAGGAGAGATCAGGTGAGAAGGAGGCGAGGAGAGGAACAAAGAGGGGAGGAGAGGAAGCAAACTAAGAGAAGAAACAAAAAGAGAGGAGGAGACAAGGAGAAGAGAGAAGGCAAAGAGATAAGTAAACAAGGAGATAGGACACAGGAGGGGAGGAGACATAAGGAAACAAGGTGAAAGGAAACAAAAGGCTAAGAAAGGAGAGGAAACTGGAGGAGAGGAGAGGAGATAAGAGAAGACGGGAGGAAACAAGGGAAAGAAACAAGAGTTTAAAAGAGGAAAGGAAATAAGAGAATAAATGAAGACAGGAGAGGAAAGGAGACAAGGGGAGAGGAGAAGAAGGAACAAGATAAGAGGAGGAGAGGGAATGTCAGAGCAGCAGAGCAGTCATGCTTCATGATAGCTCCTGAATCAACCAGTTGTTTTCTGTCGAAAAGTTGGATGAACACAGAAGATTTATGAGACAATTGTAAAAGGAGTGATGAAAATCCATCAGAGGAGAGAAAGAGAGCAAAAGGAAGAGGAAGAAAGAGAGGAAATACAGTTGGAGGAAAACTTCAGAGAGAGAGAGAGAGAAAGAGAGACATCAAACAAAGGAAGAAAAAAGCAAAACAAACCAAGAAGGAAGAGGAAGGAGAGGACAAGGAAAGTGACAGCAATCAGCCAGCTACTGGACACTGAAATCAGTGAGTTTTGTCAATTATATCTATAAAACAAGCTCCAACTGAAATATTGAAGCTAACAGCTAACAAGCTAATCCTAGCTAAACAACAGTTGGCTGTGTGTGGTTGCCTAGCAACGGCATCAATAGCAGCAGCAGCAATAGAAGCCTCCCTATTTCAAGGCAAAACATACAGATACTTGAATATCAACAACTGTGTCAAGATGTCTACCTGCTCTGAAACAATCGATTATCCTCCAGCTGTTAAGAGCAAAACAGCAAGGAACAAATATAAACAAAAAACACTGCGAGACAGACCAGAAACCCTGTTCCTGGACCACTACAAAGATGGCAGGACCTGCAATCTAATCTTCTGGACTGATGAACCCTATGCCTGGCTGAATGTCATCAGCTCTTATTACTCAACAGTAAAGAGAGCAGGCATTTGTAATGGATGGAAAATCAGTATATTGGAAGACAATGATCCAGACTCAACCAGAACAACAATCAACCTGTTCAAAAATGGAACTGCCATGATACAAGGATACCTTGGACAGTTTGAGCACGATTTTGCTGCTATGAAACCAAGTGTTGAGAAGGAGAAAGAGAATCTCACAGGCACACCAACAACCCTGGGAGTCAAAGCGTCCTGTTCTCCTCCGGCTCCAGACAAACGGCCGACAGATGCCGACAGCGAGTTTCCTCTCCTAGAGCGCTCTGAGGACCTGGACTGCATGAGGGAACAGTTCTCCCAAATGGAGATCGAGTTAGTCCAGCTCAGGGAGCAGATGGACCAACAACAACCTAACTCTCATCCCAAAAATGACATCGTAACAACACTCAAGAGAGAACTGGACAATGTCAACTCACAACTGAGAGAGATTCAACAAGAAGCAACCAACCAGAGGAACCAGCTGGATCATCTCAGGGAAGAGGTGAAGGAACTACAGAAAGACAGAGACGACTGTAGAGCTGAGCTGGCCACATTGAGAGAGGAACTGAAGGAGAGGACAGAACATTGTCCAGTCAGCAAGTAAGACTGAACTCTATACAGTCCCTTATGTCCACAGACCCCCCTCAGATCCAGACCAGGTCCAGCCAAACTCAGACTACACCGGCTGAAGAACAACATAGTCCTCTCCTCGAGGGCTCACTCCCTCCAACGCAGCCGAATGTAGCCCCTACTCACCTTCCTCTCCCAACCAGCTCCCCACTATACATATACCAAGTTCAACCTCTAGTCACACCTCGGGCAAGTCCTTGACCCAACCACCAGCCAACCCCATGTCCACTGGAGACCCAACCTGCAGCTCTGGACCTGAAACTACCGCAGCAGCAGGAACAGCCCCACATCCAGACACAGCCCAGAGTCAACAAACACTCCCAGGCAGAAGGGCTGACATCCTCCTCCTCATGGACTCTAATGGAAAGTTCCTGGATGAAAAACCCTGTTCCCAAGGCACAGAGCAGAAAAGATCTGGTGCCCCAACACGAAGAAAGCTCTGGAGCTGCTGACGGTGCGTGAGCTCGGTGAGCCGAGCCACATCATCATCCATACAGGCACCAACGACTTAAGGCCCCAACAGGACAGAGTGGCAGACTCTCTGAAGAGAGTGATCGAGAAGGCCTCCACCACTTTCCCCAACAGCAGGATCGTCATCTCCACACTGCTGCAGAGGAGAGACTTCCACCCCCGCACCATAGACAGAGTGAACTTCAGCCTCTCCAGGGACTGCGCACTCAAAACCAACGTCTTCTTGGCTCAACATCCAACTCTAGACCTGGACTGCCTTTATGACAACGTCCATTTGCACAAAGAAGCAGTCCCCATCTTTGCCAAGACCCTGAAAGACGTTGCCCTCAGCAGGAACCCTACAGATACCCCAAGGAACAACCGCACAGCGCAGATCCCACGCAGACCATCAAGATCTCTTCAACCCTCCAGACCACCCAGACCCCCACGATACACTCACCCCAGAGCATCAGAGAGAATGGCCGCCCACGACACCCGCCGCATCACCACCATCACAACGAGCAGCCTACACCACAGCTGATCCAACACAGACCTCCAATACCCAGCCGGAGAACCACCCTGCCTGGAGGTCCCTGTACCCCCTCCTCCCAACAGCAGAGACGAGACTACAAGAGCAGCAGAACATCGGACGGAGCTACGCTGCAGCTGTGAGAGGAGCATCGGCCTCCCCCTCCTCTGGTGACATCAGGGACATACAACACATGTTAAACTTGCTATGCTCTCGCCTCATAGGGACGTGGTAGAAGAGCCCAGAGCTTAATGAGCAAATAATAGTTAAACATGATGTTTAGATTTTTAAATTGATTGTTAGAAGAGCAGAGAGCTTAATGATCAAATAATAGTTAACTGTTAAACATGATGTTTAGATTTTTTTTTTTTTTTTTAAGTGGTTTGTTAGAAAACAACAATTCCTAACAATATTTCAAACCACATATTATCAGTTCACTTATCATATATTATTTCACTCCTTTTATTTATCTACACATGATTTTTCTTTTCTTTCAGTGTTCATCTTATGCTTTTTTTTTTTAACAGATCACAATTACAGATGAAGTCACTCACAATAACATGTTGGAACATTCAAGGTCTCAGAACTTCTGCTTTTGGTCTAAAAAGCAGAAACTCTGACTTTATTAGAGAGTTAAAAGACTCTGACATCATTGTCTTACAGGAGACATGGTGCAGAGAAGACGTTTCCACTGGTCGTCCTCAAAAATACAATGAGATTATTATCCCATCAACAAAAAATCCCACAATCACACAGGGAAGAGACTCAGGAGGCATGATTATATGGTATAAATCAGAACTCATTCACTCATTAGAAATAATTAAAAAAGCAGAATCATATATTTGGCTGAAAATTAACAAAAAGATGCTTTGTGTTGAGCAACATGTCTACATGTGTGCAGTCTACATCCCACCATCAGAGTCCCCATACTATAACCCTGATGTTTTTTCTATCCTTGAGGAAGATATTAACCATTATAAAAGCATGGGAAATATTCTGATCTGTGGAGACTTGAATGCTCGAACAGGGAAAGAGCAGACACTCTGAACACCCAGTGAGACAAACATTTACCTGGAGGGATATACTCCCCTCCCTGAATGCCCAACCAGAAAGAGCTTTGATAAAGTCACAAATACAAGTGGCATCCAGCTTCTGCAGCTCTGTCGCACTGGGTCTGTACATAGTCAACGGCCGGGCTGCGAGGGGACTCTCTGGGTCGCTACACTTATAGTTCAGCTCTGGGCAGTAGCACAGTAGACTACTTCATCACAGATCTACACCCAGTGTCTCTCAGAGCCTTCACAGTCAGCCCTCACACCCTCTCAGACCACAGCAAGATCACAATCTATCTGAAAAGGGCACCATCCAACAACACAGTCCCCGACCATGTCAGCTTTATAACTGCACACACTCATTCAGATGGAAACCAGACAGTGTAGGGAAGTACCAGGAGGCGCTGGAAAATCAGCAAATACAGAGTTTAATTCATTTATTTCTGTCTGAAATGTTTCCTCATAATAACATTGGTGTAAACTTTGCTGTGAACAAAATCAATTCAATTTTTCATCATTTGGCTTTATTATCTAATTTGAAAATCTCGAACAAAAACATAAACAAATAAACAACAACAAATGGTTTGACATCGAATGCAAAAACTTGAGAAAACTTTAAGAAGATTATCCAATCAAAAACACAGAGATCCAGATAACCAGAACATACGCCTTCAGTATGATGATGTTCTGAAACAATACAAATATACCCTAAAAACAAAGAAAGAACAGCACACCAAGAACCAGCTCTGTGAAATCGAGGAATCCTTAGAGTCCAACCGGTTCTGGGAGAAATGGAACACCATAAACAAAAACCAGAAAGATGAACTGGCACTTCAAGATGGCAATACCTGGACTAATCACTTCAGAGATCTGTATAGTAATATCACAAAAATAGTGATCAAAACAATATCTACAATAAATGGAAAACCCTGGAATCTGCGCTAAAGAAAACCAAAACCCCCTAGATTACCCAATAACAGAACAAGAACTCACAGAAACCATCCAATCCGTCAAAACAAAAAAGAGCTGTGGAGTCGATGGAATATTAAACGAAATGATCAAATACTCAAACAATAAAATTAAATCGGCGATTCTCAAACTATTCAACATAATTATATCAGTTGGCACTTTTCCAGACATCTGGAACAAAGGTTTAATAACTCCAATTCATAAATCTGGGGATAAATATGACCCAAATAACTACAGCTGGATCTGTGTCACTAGTAACCTGGGAAAAATATTTTGTAACATCATTAATAAACGAATAGTAAATTTTCTTTCTGAACATAATGTTTTACATAAATGCCAAATTGGATTTTTGCCAAATTCCCGCACAACTGACCACATATTTACTCTCCACACCTTAATTGACCAAGAATTAAATGTAAAGAAAAGAAAGGTCTACGCCTGTTTTGTTGATTTCAGAAAGGCCTTTGACTCCATCTGGCAGGGTCTTTTCTACAGGCTCCTTGAAAGTGGAATTGGGGGGAAAACATACGATTTCATCAAAGATATGTATACAAAAAGCAGATATGCCATAAAAATTGGAGACAAACAAACAGCCTTCTTCTCCCAGGGCCGGGGGGTCAGACAAGGATGCAACCTCAGTCCCATCCTCTTTAATTTATATATCAATGAATTAGCAAACCAATTAGATCGGTCCACAGCACCTGGCCTCATCCTGAAAGACACAGAGGTCAAAAGTCTCCTATATGCAGACGACTTAGTGCTGCTCTCACCCACTAAAGAGGGTTTGCAACAGCACCTGAACATCCTGCAGGACTTCTGTCAGACCTGGGCCCTGACTGTAAATACCACAAAAACAAAGATAATGATCTTTCAAAAGCAATGCACAAATCTAATGAACACACACAATTTCTATTTGGACAACACTAAATTACAACAGACAAAAACTACACATACCTCGGCCTAAACATCACATACACAGGAAACACCAACATGGCTGTGAAGGATCTGAGAGACAAAGCCAGAAGAGCTTTCTGCGCCATAAAAGAAATATAAAAACAAACATTCCAATTCGAATCTGGCTAAAAATATTCCAATTTGTAATTGAACCAATTCTCCTGTATGGAAGTGAAATCTGGGGTCCTAAATTAAATCAAAATTTCGACAAATGGGACAAAACAGTCATAGAAAGTTTCCACACTGAGTTCTGTAAGAACATCCTACAGGTCCAGAGAAAGACCCAAACAACGCCTGCAGAGCAGAACTCGCCAATACCTTATTTTAAAAATACAAAAGAGATCAATTAAATTTTACAACCACCTGAAGTCAAGTCACCCACAGACATACCATCACAAAGCCCTCAGCTGCCCAGAGAAGAGTCCCCTCGGCCGGCTGGTCCTGAGGCTCTCTGCAGACCAAAACACCAACCCAATCAGACCCAACCAAATGATAAACCATCAGAAAGAAAAATACATTACATATTGGAAAGAAACAACCAAAACACAGAGTAAATTACAATGTTATCTGGCCCTAAAAAGAGAATACACGTTAGCAAATTATCTGAGCACAATCCAAAGTGCTTCAGTGAGGAAAGTGTTGGCTATGTACAGACTCAGTGGACACAGTCTTGCCATAGAAACAGGTCGCCACAGACAGAACTGGCTGCCAGAGGAGGACAGACTCTGCTCCCAGTGTGACAGAGGACAGGTAGAGACAGAGCTCCACTTCCTCACCTCATGTCCAAAATATCAAACGTTAAGAAACAAATATTTCACACATATAACACAAACATGCCCGAATTTGAATTTAAAACAGACACAGAGAAACTCCCTTATTTACTGGGAGAAATCCCCAAATGTTTAACGACTGCAGCAAAATTCATCTGCTGCTGTAACGAGCTGAGAACGACCAGTGGACACTGAGATACACAACTAATACACACACACACACACACACACACACATGAACACACACACACACACACACACACACACACACACACACACACACACACACACACACACACACATAAACACAACAATGTAACACTTCAACCCCCTCAGACACACATACATGTATATAGTTTAATGTTAAATTTTATATATCACTTGTTATTACTTATTATTACTATTATTTACTACTACTTTTACTACTAATACTATTACTATTATTGTTGTTATACTATTTTTACACTTATTTTATTTTATGTTATTAATTCTCTAAGTGCTTTGACAATATTGTTATTATAACTTTCATGTCAATAAAGCAAATTTGAATTGAATTGAATTGATAAGAGAGGACACAAGGAGAGAAGTTAACAAGAAGAAAAGAAACGAGAATAAGAGAGAAAAGGAAACAAGGAGAGAGTAGGAGAAGAGCAATAAGGAAACAAGGGGAGAGGAAGGGATAGGAGAAAAGGAAGTCATAAGGAAAAGAGGAGAGGAACCAGGAGAAAGAACACAGGAGGCAAGGAGACAAGGAGAGCAGAGGAAAGATGAGGGAACAAGAGAGGAAAGGAAACAAGGAGATGAACTGTCCATCAGCAGTGTTTCCTCAACGGCTTCTTCATCCTCAAACTGTCTTTTAACCCCCCCTCTTCTTCTTCCTCCCCGCTCCCTCCTCTGCCTCCTCCTCCCTCCTCCTCTTCCCTCCTCTTCTTCTTCTTCCTCCCCGCTCCCTCCTCTGCCTCCTCCTCCCTCCTCCTCTTCCCTCCTCTTCCCTCCTCTTCTTCTTCTTCCTCCCCGCTCCCTCCTCTGCCTCCTCCTCCCTCCTCCTCTGTCTTCCTCTTCTTCTTCTTCCTCCCCGCTCCCTCCTCTGCCTCCTCCTCCCTCCTCCTCTTCTCTCCTCCCTCCGTCCTCCTCCTCTTCTTCTTCTTCCTCCCCGCTCCCTCCTCTGCCTCCTCCTCCCTCCTCCTCTTCTTCCTCTTCCCTCCTCCTCCCTCACTCCTCCTCCTCCCTTCTCTCCCTCCTCCTCGTCCCTTCATCTTCATCCTCAAACTGTCTTTTAACTCCTCCTCTTTTTACTCTTCCTCTCCCTCCTCCTCTTCTTCCTCTCCCTCCTCCTCCCTTCTCTCCCTTCTCCTCCTCCTCCTCCTCTTTTTCTTTTGTTTGTTTTGGAGTTCCGCAAGGTTCTGTGCTCGGACCAATCCTATTTACTCTATATATGCCCCTCCTCTCCCTCCTCCTCTCCCTCCTCCCCCCTCCTCCTCCCCCCTCTTCCTCTTACTCCTCCTTCTCCCCCTCCTCCCTTCACTCCCTCCTCATCCGCTTCTTCCTCTACCTCCCTCCTCCTCCCTTTTCTTCTTCCTCCCTCGTCCTCTGCCTCCTCCTCCTCCCCCCTCCCTCCCTCCTCCTCCTCTTCCTCCTTCCTCCTCCCTCCTCCTCCTCTCCCTCTTACTCCTCCTTCTCCCCCTCCTCTCCCTCTTCACCATCCTCCTCCTCCCTCCTCTCCTCCCTCCTCCTCCTCCTCCCCCCTCTTCCTCCTCCTCCTTCTTCCTCCCCCTCCTCCTCCCCCATCCTTCTTTGTTCTGAATCAATACAGCTTAACCTTTCCTTCCTGTCTTTAACCTTTTCCACTCAGTAGTTGTGCAGGTGTGTAATGTGATTACTCCCAGCTGGGCTCAGTCTCAAATGAAAGAGGAGGCTGTGATGGGACTTATCTGTCTGGAGGTAGCAGGAGGGTGGCGGCGGCGGCGGCGGCGGCGGCGGCGGCAGAGGGTGGCGGTGGCGGCGGCGGCGCTGAGCGTTTCACCGCTGCTGTTGTTGTTGTTGTTTTTTTAACGTGGGTACCTTTGATGTTCAGAGAGGAGAGCACACATTAAAGCTGCGTCACTGCAGAGAGAGGAAGCACTGCAGGGTCGCTCTCGTCAGGAGGAAGGTGCGTTGGCGCCGTCAGAAACGTTTCAGAGGCGGGATTAACGAGACGCTGCAGACATTAACAGAGGAAAATTTATCCAGATAAGAACATAAGAGTCCTCCAGGAGTGAGTCCTAAAACCTGGAAGTTAGCATGTTAGCATGTTAGCATGTTCTGTTCCCTCGTCTTGAAGTCAGTGTGTCTTTGACTCAGAAACTGTTGGTTTCTGAAGTTTTATGGTGACCTACGTAACTTTACTTTCTCTAAATTGTAACTTTACGTTCTTAAACCTAACTTACATAACTTTCTTTGTTAAATCAAACCTGCCTAACTTAACTTTCCTAAACCTTACACTACGCATTTATACTTTCATAAACCTAACCTTCATAGCTTTACTTTCCTCAAACTAACATACAACTTCACACTCTGTTAAACCGAACCTACACAAGTACTTTCTTAAACTTAACCTACGTAACTTAAGTTTCTTAAACCTAAGCTATATAACTTAACTTTCCTAGAATTACTCTATGTACGTTACATTCTTAAAATTAACCTACGTAGCTTCAGTTTCTAAACTTAACCGAGATTACTCTCCCAAACCAAACCTACGTAACTTTACGTTAAGTACCTAATGTGACAATGTCCAACCATGATTCTTTTCCTAAACCTAGTCCCACCGCTAGGGGCGCTAATTTGTTAGATATCACAAGAACCGTTGTACGAGGATATGTTGTAGTTCCTCATGCGACTCTGTGTACATTAGAATGACAGATATCATATTTGTTTCCACACATTCTTGTTTCTTGTCAAAATCTGGTGCCTACATTACCCACAATGCACCTCTTCCTCTGACAGGTCACTCCTTTCTAGTCTCGTGTAGCCAGACCTTCAGATCTCCACAGCACTGTGTCGAAGGTCTGGAATCACAGATTACCTACAGGGGGAAAGACGCTCTGGCTTGTTTGTATTTCTTTGAACCAATCACAGTTGTCCTGGGCGGGGCTAAGTCCAGGATGCAACAACGGTGCTCTCAACGGTGGAGAATAATGACAGAGTGAATTTATTTTGGTGGAACATTTGTATTTATAAAATCTGATGCTGACGTGTTAACAGCACCAGATGAACTGATGAGAGATCAGATGAACTGATGAGAGATCAGATGAACTGATGAGAGATCAGATGACCTGATGAGAGATCAGATGAACTGATGAGGGATCAGATGAACTGATGAGAGATCAGATGAACTGATGAGGGATCAGATGAACTGATGAGGGATCAGATGAACTGATGAGGGATCAGATGAACAGCAGCAGCTGATGACGTCCTCTGAAACCTCTTGAGCAGCTTTTTCCTGACGTTCTAAAGAGAACGACGGCTGATTTAGACAAAAACAAACGTGCTTTAAATCTCAGGAGGATTTTATCTGGGTACAAGAAGACTCCTGAAATGACCAGTGGACATGAGTTCTTTCACGAATGTCTCCACCTCAGATTTGTGGCTGTAGTTGGACCTCAAAGACTCTGCAGGCTGAAGATTTCCCTCCAAAGCACAAAATGAAGCAGCGCTGCAGACGCACAGAAAAACAGAGTTTTTAAAGCAGCACTGGACCTTCGAGTCGCCCCAGAGAGCGTTTCTGAGCACAATACATGCTGATATTACAGTCCTGTTTCTGTGTGTGTCTGTGTGTGTGTGTGTGTGTGTGTGTGTGTGTGTGTGTGTGTGTGTGTGTGTGTGTGTGTGTGCTCGCCATCACTGATAGTAAATCCAGTGAATTGTGTTTTGTGGAGCGTGGGAAAGCTCTGCTGATATGGCCAATTACAGCTCCGCTAACAAAAGGTCACCATTTCATTACCAACCACACAATACAACAGCACCAAGCCGTCCTGACACACACAGAGACACAGGACAGGGCGGAGTGGACACAGCGTGGGGACACAGCGTGGGGACACAGTGGGGACACGGCAGTGGAAGCAGACGTTGTCCTCACAGGAAACTGTCACATCTATCAGTCCGCCTCAAAGAGCAGCGAGCTGATGGAGCCAAAACAACCACAGAGCAGGTGTGGGCCTAAAATAACACCACGATATTTCAGGGTTTTTCGTGTGAACGATGTGCCTGACGATACGACAAATTATCAGGCCCAAACAGAATCTGTGGTTTTTAATTGTTTTAATTGTTTGGTTTGCTTTTGTTTTTGCTGGTAACCCGTGAGCTAGGTAGCTGACATGGCCGCAGCAATAAAGCAGAAAGTCAACAGTGAGCGCTGCTGCTTTCAGGAGCGCTGGAAGGTTGAATGGTTTTTTCCACTGAGACGTAACAGTTGCATTTGTCTCCTTTGTACCAGTGTCCCTTCAGCTTCAGACAGATTTAAGACTGTTTAATGTCACACGCAATGAAATTTAAGACAAGAAAAACATGAACCAACATCATTTACTTTGGGTCGAGCACAGTTTTGACCAAAAGTTTACTGTAACAACAAACATGACTTTTTTGGTGTCATAGAGGACACGATCACAGAACAGAGCGACCCAGTCTCATTCCAAAGTCGTTGAAATCCGGAGCTTAGGCAGTGACTTGCGGCGTCAGACACTTACAAAAACAGCCGGCCTTTAAAATCGCCATGATATGCGGCCGGTTGCCGTTATAGTTTAACAGTGCTCGGCGTGTAGGGGGAATGCGGCGGGAGAAGAACAAAAATAAGGCTGAAACGGTCTGAGTAGGGCGAGGCTGAAGGATGGTCAAACAAATACAGACTTTCACCCAGGAGGCCGGTGTTCACTTCCTGTAAGATTGTGTGTTGGCTTAGCGTAACCATGTGTGTGTGTTGGCTAAACGTAACCACGTGTGTGTGTTGGCTAAACGTAACCATGTGTGTGTGTGGGCTAAACATAACCACGTGTGTGTGTGTGTCAGCTAAACGTAACCACGTGTGTGTGTGTGTCAGCTAAATGTAACCACGTGTGTGTGTCGGCTAAACGTAACCACGTGTGTGTGTGTGTCAGCTAAATGTAACCACGTGTGTGTGTCGGCTAAACGTAACCACGTGTGTGTGTGTTGGCTAAACGTAACCACGTGTGTGTGTGTTGAAGGAAACAAACATCAGTTGGTGGTGTTGTACCAACGTAGTGCTTTTATTTTGAAAGAGACTGTATCAAACTGTACATTTCCTGTGAAAACAGAAGTGTATTTTGAAAACAGACAATGCATGTAACAGGCTGAAGTTGACACGGCGTCCCAGAACGTCAACAACCAACACACCCAGGGTACCTTGGACGTCATATGTGGACGTGGAAAGTCCATGATGTGTTGAACAGAACAGGAAAATACCAACATTTGTTGAGTTTTCTTGGCAGTTTTCTCATTGTGCCGAGTTTCGACGTTTCGTACCCCAAACCTCGTCTACCTTCAGTTTTTTTCTTCTCTAAGATGATGTTTTTTGGGGTTTTGCCTTCCTTTGATAGGACAGCGAGGGGATGACACGCAGCAGAGGGCCGCGAGTTGGAAGTGAACCCTTGCTATTTCAGGAAGGTCACAGCCTTTGATACACAGGTCACCTGCTCTACCAGGTGAGCTACTGGGCGCCTCAAACACCATGTTTTCATTCATTATGGCGTTCCCTGTGTCGTTAAGCTAACAGACAGAGGGTCCTCTGAGCATCACAGCATTATCCTGATGGACAGGTCCAAACAGAATCGGGGTTTTATGTATTCTTCCATCCTTTGTGTTTTGAATGTTCCTGTTGCCAGTTTCTTGTTCCTGTTTTTTGTATTTGTATTTTGATTTTGTGACAAACTGAACAAAATGAAACTGTAAAGTCCCCAGTGGAAATGACTCTAACGAGCTCTGTGGACATTTAACAGCAACATTTGAGAACTCATTTATTCAGCATTGCCTTCAGCAAACCGTCTCTGTTCCTTTGTTTTATTCATATCTGTTACAGCTTTTATTCTTCATAGGCGTTCCTTTGTGTTCTGTCCATCTTTCACACGTTTTGTTGTTCCTCGCGAACCTGTTTTATTCTATCAGCCGCCTCTTTGGTTTCATTTGATTGTTAGGTTTTATCGTACACGTTTTAGACTTGTTTGAGTTTTTATTCATTCTCTGGATTCTTTTAGCTACAGCTCCTGTATGACAGGTGCTATATGAAGACATTTATGACGATGATGATGATGATGATGATGATTAAGAGGAAGAAAACAGGATTAAATATGTGTTTGTTGAGGTGTGTCGCTGGAGAATAATTCACTTCATTCTAATTCATAGTTTTATTATCTGCAGCTGTGATACACAGGAAACACTCGGCTCCATTCAAACAACAACACGATGACGACTGGACAAACTCCTGCTGACCAACAACGTGATCACAATACCACATGTAAATGTAGCCCAGATTTCTGCTGCAGTCACCACAGGAAAATATTGGCATTGTATGTTTCACACGTATCGTATCAGCGCTCCTGAAGTGACGTAGTATCTGAGCTGGCTCTGTCATCAGGAGGTGGAGGAGAGACGTCAATCTGCAGTTCAACACCAACAAACAACAAACTTACGATGACTATGTTAGCACCACCAGCCGTGTCGACACTGCTAATGATGCTAACAGGTGCTTCACGGCTCAATATTGAGCCACTTACTCACTGGGGCGACCTGGGGGCGGGACTGAAGGGTGTTACTAGCGGTAGTCATCAAATGAGCGGCACCGCTATCTAGCCGGTCAGAAATATTACTTAACGCGGGTATTTAAGCCAAAACATGATCCAGGTGGATTTAACCACAGTGTTGTCGAAACCTAAAAAAACCGTCCCAGATGAAGGCTCTTTGATTTCAGTGATTTAAGCGAGTAATAGCCTGGGCTATTAGTTTGAATTTAACGGTAACTGTATGTCATGTGACTGTGGTGTAGTTTGTTTTTAGCCTAACACTAACTTCTTACTTCTGGCGATTGTTTTACTCATTAAAAATCATAACAGTTGGTGGTGCGGGTTTATTAACCTGTAGACCCGAGTGTAGCTGGTTCTCGTTAACCACGTGGATTTTTGTTGAAACGTAAAAAAACCCAAAACGTTAGGCTTCAATGTATCCACCACATGATAAGGTAACGTATCCGTACGTCTGAGAAACATCGATTTATTCTGGCAAACTAACTAACACGACTTTCTGCTGAGGGAGCAGAGTTCACGTCCCTCAGTGACACTGAACAGAGCCCAGACAGCAGTTTGGTTTCCTGTAAAAACAAAGGTTGAGAATATAAATGTAATTTCCAGCAGACAGGGTTGAAATTAAAAGCTCCTGCTGTTCAAACCAAACAGCCCACGACCCGCCCGGTGCAACATTACATCACAGCGATCTGACAGCAGCAATTAAACATGTGTTTGTACATGTGTTATTTTCTGCTGGGCATAAAAACATGAGCTCAGGTGTGTGTGTTGTAGAAATGCCCGTGGCTGTCTCTGTGAGGCAGAGAAAGAGCCTGTGTGTACACAATGTGTGTATTAACTGGTAATATTAGGTATTAGTCCTCAGAGACTGCAGGTCAGGAGCAACATTCATCTCTCAGCCGTTTTTTCTGCTGAGCCGAAACATCTTTCCCCAAGAAAATACTCACACACATAAAACATCTACACACTAACAGACACAGCAGCGCCGCCCGGGTTACAGCTTTGAAACGCTCTGCTTACACTCTGAAATCCAGTGTTGAACAGCAGCTGTATTAATACATGATGTCATCCAGGAAGAAGGGAGGATAGGAGGAGAGAACTTCTTTCAGTCCGTTTGTTTGAGAAAAGCCTGAAAACGTAGCGTGATAAGAGTTTACAGGCCGCCGTGTTTCGTCATGGAGTTCATCTTTATGTTGGTGTGAGGGGAGACGTCAGGAAGATTTATCCACAGCTGGACTCAGCTCAGATCGGACCTGCTGTGAGATCTGGAATTAAATTGCTTTATTTTATGTTTTCAGGTTGTCCATCCGACCCGTTCTTGTGAAGGTGATATCTCAAGAACACCTTTAGGGACTTTCTTCAACTTTGGCACAAACGTCCACTTTGAGTCACGGATGAACTAATTAGACTTTGGTGGTCACTGTTACATTATCCCTATCTCATTCTCATGAATGCAGTCACTCCAGAGCACCTCAAGGGACTTTCTTCAACATTGGCACAAACGTCCACTTAGACTCAATAGACCTTTTTAGTGTTATTAAGCAGTATGACATTTTTTGGTGGGCGGGGCTTAGCTGGAGGCAAAACAGTTCTCCACAGACGTTAGCTAGCGCTAGCTACCCAGCAAGCATTTTTTGGTTTAAAAAACGTTTAATAGCCATCTACATGAAGACCTGACGTCAGTGAAATTTGGTAGACGTCTAACCATAGCCAAAGTGTAGACGTCATCAATTATACGGCTATGTAGAGACCACGTCCAAAAAATGGAGATAAACATATTTTAATTACTGTTGACTCTCCATACGTTACTGAATATCATACCGCACGCCATCTGCAATGGCGAAAATTACATTTAATGAATTTAAAAATTAAATCGGCTAGATTTGGGTTACGCGTAGCTAGACTAAATCGGAGCTAAATATAACCAATACGTTTAAATCACGACTATTGCTCGCTGGGTAACAAGTTCGAGTCTTGTTTTAGACGATGGACACAAACTGGAGCGTTGATAAATTGGGAGCGCTGTCTGAATGTAGCGTTGGGTTATCCAGAGCAGCGCACTCTCAGAGTGGCAGAGCGCACTCTGGACACTCTGTCTGTGGAGACGGAGCAGCAGAGCGCCGAGCGGAGTGAATGTGTGATTAACTTAACCGTTGGTTCATTCATGTAGAAATATAACGCTGCGTTTCTTCCACCAACAGGGCTCTCATTTTAGTGTAGAGCGTCAGACTGAATTTACCAACGCACCATGTCAGGTCACTCACTCTCCGGGACCGCCAGTGTTACTTGAATAAGTAAACACTGACCAACGGGACCAGACTGGCCGACCCGTATGCTCTCACTCAGTGGATGGATGATGTCACAGGAAGCCAATCTTACAAAGGAGGACCACACTTGTTTGTTTTGCTATGGAAGCTAACATTAGCTAATGTGCTAAAAAGTTAGCGTAACCTTCTATTCTGGCTCCCAGTAACACACGCTTTACCTCCAGATAATAAAATGATGTCATTATGACGTTATCGTGACGTCGGCACTGAGAGGGTCTACAACAATCTAATTAGAATTTGGTCGTTAAAGGTCAAAGGTCAGTGTTAAAATTGAAACATTTTCCCAAAGGTTTGGTGTGTGTGTGATCCTGAGGGTTTCATTGATTGATCTATGCACTTCCTGTGACAGTGCGGCAACAAAACTGACTGATCGTTCATTTTGTGATAAAAGCACCAAATCTGGTACATATGTGGCTCAATATATGTAGAAGACATCTGGATAAGGGAGCGTCGCAGGTGACCATGGCTGCAAAATCCATCATGGCCGCCACCTGAACACTGTTTTTGACTAAAACATTTGAACCAGATGAGCTACACATGCTAACTTAGTGTCTGTTTTATGTTTTTATTTGTCCACGAGAATTACATTGGAGTGCTTATTCGTATGATTGGATAAATCAGGAGCTCTAATTTGCATATTTCCCAGTTAGCACCCATTACTGGGGCGAGGCGCCTCTTTACAAGATTTACATTTTTGTGCCATAACGACAAATTTATTTCTTCCAACAGTGTGTTGGTTTTTCCACCATCATTCTACACATGCTAAAATCATATCCAAATACTTTTATATTTTACAGTAAATTCACTTTGTTCTTAAGGGGTTATCTTCCCCCATCTCACCCTGCTAGCTTCAACACATTTAAGATTTTAGATTTATAACATGTCGTGTTTCTGTTACGCAGGTTCGGCACAGCGCTGAAGGACAGCCAGTTCAACATCTGCCTGGTTAGCACGAGCTCACACAGCAGCAGCGGCAAACATCCAACGCCGAGCTGTTGAGGTAAGGTCCAAACAAACTCACACTGGAATGAATCAAAATAAGTCACGTTAGCCGTGAGATGCTAACAGTTAGCTCTGCCAGCGTTTGTGTGCAGACAGACTCCCACTAACTTTTCCCATGCTCGGCGCTCACACTCAGGAGGCAGTAAAGCTAGCTATATTCTCCCAGCGGCGGGGAGCTAGCTCTGAAGGCCCCGACGCACCAAACCGATGGCGGAGAACTAGCAGCGACGGGAGCGCCCCTCTCAGAACGTTATAACAAGATAAATAAGTTTGATGTTATAACAAGAAAAGTTGTTTTTGTTTTGTCATAAAAACACAATAAATATCTTGTTATAACAATTAAGTTTTTTAAAGTTTGTTTTATTTTATAAAAACAAACTAACTCCTAAAAACGTGGAAAATATCTTGTTATAACACAGAACTGTTCATGTCATTACCAGATACTGATCAAACTTTTTGGTTGCTTTTCTGGCACAGCATCAGTGCGCTTCAGTAGAATAATTCCTAATTGGTAAAAAAAATAAAATAAATATCAGCTGTCATCATGTCTCTCAAACATATTTCCCGTTGCACATTGGTGTATGAATATAATTTCTGGGAGTTGTGGACTTTTATTGCGTCATCTCTTCCTAATTGTCGACACACTGAGACAAACTCACAGTGAAATATATCATTACTGTACGTGCATGAATTTCATTCTCCAAAATAAATGAGTCAGGATTCTTTCAGTGTGACTGCGACATTAGAAAAGTGTCAGGGGGAGAGTCGAGGCGGCGGAGTGAGCTGGAATATTTCCTTGAAATGGAAAAGCAGGAACAGACTGTGACAGTGTGTGTGTGTGTGTGTATATGTGTGTGTGTGTATATATGTGTGTGTGTGTGTGTGTGTGTGTGTGTATATATGTGTGTGTGTGTGTGTGTGTATATATGTGTGTGTGTGTGTGTGTGTGTGTGTGTGTGTGTGTGACTGGGTCAGGACGGATAGTGAAGTCATCATCGGCCTGAAATCGAATGTTTCTACCTTTTAAAAAAAGTAATAAAATCATGTGAGGCGGCTGCACCTGTCCACACGCTGAGGTTATAACTGCGTGTGACTGTCAGTCCCAACCTCATTCCAGTCTCGTCTCATTTACCTCCCAAACATTTGCATTTTAATATTCGACGCTATGGGAACATTTCCTGCTGCTTCTCAGCTCCTGATAAAGGAGACGCTGTTCAGGTCACAGGAAGTGATCGTCACCACTGCCGCTAATGAGCTCGTCCTTTCAAAATAAAACCTGGTCAATAGTTACCATTGAGATGACTACACAGGAAGTAATCAAAGTACTTTTATTCACATACAGGTATTTAGGTATTTGACCTCAGCAGGTACAGTTACTGCTTATTGGTCTGATTAAGATACGTAGACTACATGAAGCTGATCATACTTGTGTACTCTTACTGCAGATACTTGTGTACTTTTACTGCATGTACTTGTGTCCTTTTACTGCAGATACTTGTGTACTTTTACTGCAGATACTTGTGTACTTTTACTGCATGTACTTGTGTCCTTTTACTGCAGATACTTGTGTACTTTTACTGCGGGTACTTGTGTACTTTTACTGCAGATACTTGTGTACTCTTACTGCAGATACTTGTGTACTCTTACTGCAGATACTTGTGTACCTTTACTGCAGATACTTGTGTACTCTTACTGCAGATACTTGTGTACTCTTACTGCAGATACTTGTGTACTCTTACTGCAGATACTTGTGTACTTTTACTGCAGATACTTGTGTACTTTTACTGCAGATACTTGTGTACTCTTACTGCAGATACTTGTGTCCTTTTACTGCAGACGCTTGTGTACTTTTACTGCGGGTACTTGTGTACTTTTACTGCGGGTTCTTGAGTACTTTTACTGCAGATACTTGTGTCCTTTTACTGCAGACGCTTGTGTACTTTTACTGCGGGTACTTGTGTCCTTTTACTGCAGATACTTGTGTACTTTTACTGCATGTACTTGTGTCCTTTTACTGCAGATACTTGTGTACTTTTACTGCAGATACTTGTGTACTTTTACTGCATGTACTTGTGTCCTTTTACTGCAGATACTTGTGTACTTTTACTGCGGGTACTTGTGTACTTTTACTGCTGATACTTGTGTACTTTTACTGCGGGTACTTGTTTACTCTTACTGCAGATACTTGTGTCCTTTTACTGCAGATACTTGTGTACTATTACTGCAGATACTTGTGTCCTTTTACTGCAGACGCTTGTGTACTTTTACTGCGGGTACTTGTGTACTTTTACTGCAGATACTTGTGTCCTTTTACTGCAGATACTTGTGTACTCTTACTGCAGATACTTGTGTCCTTTTACTGCAGACGCTTGTGTACTTTTACTGCGG
Source organism: Epinephelus fuscoguttatus (assembly GCF_011397635.1). Taxonomy (NCBI): domain Eukaryota; kingdom Metazoa; phylum Chordata; class Actinopteri; order Perciformes; family Serranidae; genus Epinephelus; species Epinephelus fuscoguttatus. The sequence continues at coordinate 39,692,519 of NC_064769.1, read as the reverse complement.
GTACTTGTGTACTTTTACTGCGGGTTCTTGAGTACTTTTACTGCAGATACTTGTGTCCTTTTACTGCAGACGCTTGTGTACTTTTACTGCGGGTACTTGTGTACTTTTACTGCGGGTTCTTGAGTACTTTTACTGCAGATACTTGTGTACTTTTACTGCGGGTACTTGTGTACTTTTACTGCTGATACTTGTGTACTTTTACTGCGGGTACTTGTGTACTTTTACTGCGGGTACTTGTAAACTTTTACTGCTGATACTTGTGTCCTTTTACTGCAGATACTTGTGTACTTTTACTGCATGTACTTGTGTACTTTTACTGCAGATACTTGTGTACTTTTACTGTGGGTACTTGTGTACTTTTACTGCAGATACTTGTGTACTTTTACTGCGGGTGCTTGTGTACTTTTACTGCGGGTACTTGTGTACTTTTACTGCGGGTTCTTGAGTACTTTTACTGCGGGTACTTGTGTACTTTTACTGCAGATACTTGTGTACTTACTTTTACTGCGGGTACTTGTATACTTTTACTGCTGATACTTGTGTACTTTTACTGCAGATACTTACGTACTTTTACTGCTGATACTTGTGTCCTTTTGCTGCGGATACTTGTGTCCTTTTACTGCAGATACTTGTGTACTCTTACTGCAGATACTTGTGTACCTTTACTGCAGATACTTGTGTACTTTTACTGCAGATACTTGTGTACTTTTACTGCATGTACTTGTGTCCTTTTACTGCAGATACTTGTGTACTCTTACTGCAGATACTTGTGTCCTTTTACTGCAGATGCTTGTGTACTTTTACTGCGGGTACTTGTGTACTTTTACTGCGGGTTCTTGAGTACTTTTACTGCAGATACTTGTGTACTTTTACTGCGGGTACTTGTGTACTTTTACTGCTGATACTTGTGTACTTTTACTGCGGGTACTTGTGTACTTTTACTGCTGATACTTGTGTCCTTTTACTGCAGATACTTGTGTACTTTTACTGCAGATACTTGTGTACTTTTACTGCATGTACTTGTGTACTTTTACTGCAGATACTTGTGTACTCTTACTGCAGATACTTGTGTACTTTTACTGCGGGTACTTGTGTACTTTTACTGCGGGTACTTGTAAACTTTTACTGCAGATGCTTGTGTCCTTTTACTGCAGATACTTGTGTACTTTTACTGCGGGTACTTGTGTACTTTTACTGCGGGTTCTTGTGTACTTTTACTGCAGATACTTGTGTACTCTTACTGCAGATACTTGTGTCCTTTTACTGCAGATATTTGTGTACTTTTACTGCGGGTACTTGTGTACTTTTACTGCAGATACTTGTGTACTTTTACTGCGGGTACTTGTGTACTTTTACTGCGGGTACTTGTAAACTTTTACTGCTGATACTTGTGTACTCTTACTGCAGATACTTGTGTACTTTTACTGCAGGTACTTGTGTACTTTTACTGCAGATACTTGTAAACTTTTACTGCGGATACTTGTAAACTTTTACTGCAGATACTTGTGTACTTTTACTGCAGATACTTGTGTACTTTTACTGCGGGTACTTGTGTACTTTTACTGCAGATACTTGTGTACTTTTACTGCGGGTACTTGTGTACTTTTACTGCGGGTTCTTGAGTACTTTTACTGCAGATACTTGTGTACTTTTACTGCGGGTACTTGTGTACTTTTACTGCTGATACTTGTGTACTTTTACTGCGGGTACTTGTGTACTTTTACTGCTGATACTTGTGTCCTTTTACTGCAGATACTTGTGTACTTTTACTGCGGGTACTTGTGTACCTTTACTGCGGGTTCTTGTGTACTTTTACTGCAGATACTTGTGTACTCTTACTGCAGATACTTGTGTCCTTTTACTGCAGATATTTGTGTACTTTTGCTGTGGGTACTTGTGTACTTTTACTGCAGATACTTGTGTACTTTTACTGCGGGTACTTGTGTACTTTTACTGCGGGTACTTGTAAACTTTTACTGCAGAGACTTGTGTACTTTTACTGCGGGTACTTGTGTACCTTTACTGCAGATACTTGTGCCCTTTTACTGCGGGTACTTGTGTACCTTTACTGCATGTACTTGTGTACTTTTACTGCTGATACTTGTGTACTTTTACTGCAGATACTTGTGTACTTTTACTGCAGATACTTGTGTACTTTTATTGCGGGTACTTGTGTACTTTTACTGCAGATACTTTTTCCCTTTTACTGCGGGTACTTGTGTACCTTTACTGCAGATACTTGTGTACTTTTACTGCTGATACTTGTGTACTTTTACTGCAGATACTTGTGTCCTTTTACTGCAGATACTTGTGTACTTTTACTGCAGATACTTGTGTACTTTTATTGCGGGTACTTGTGTACTTTTACTGCAGATACTTGTGTACTTTTACTGCGGGTACTTGTGTACTTTTACTGCTGATACTTGTGTCCTTTTACTGCAGATACTTGTGTACTTTTATTGCGGGTACTTGTGTACTTTTACTGCAGATACTTGTGCCCTTTTACTGCAGATACTTGTGTACCTTTACTGCAGATACTTGTGTACTTTTACTGCTGATACTTGTGTACTTTTACTGCAGATACTTGTGTACTTTTACTGCGGGTACTTGTGTACTTTTACTGCAGATACTTGTGTCCTTTTACTGCAGATACTTGTGTACTTTTACTGCAGATACTTGTGTACTTTTACTGCGGATACTTGTGTACTTTTACTGCAGATACTTGTGTACTTTTACTGCGGATACTTGTGTACTTTTACTGCGGATACTTGTGTACTTTTACTGCAGATACTTGTGTACTTTTACTGCGGATACTTGTGTACTTTTACTGCAGATACTTGTGTACTTTTACTGTGGGTACTTTTACTGCAGATACTTGTGTACTTTTACTGCGGGTGCTTGTGTACTTTTACTGCGGGTACTTGTGTACTTTTACTGCAGATACTTGTGCCCTTTTACTGCGGGTACTTGTGTACTTTTACTGCATGTACTTGTGTACTTTTACTGCAGATACTTGTGTACTTTTACTGCGGGTACTTGTGTACTTTTACTGCAGATACTTGTGTCCTTTTACTGCAGATACTTGTGTACTTTTATTGCGGGTACTTGTGTACTTTTACTGCAGAGACTTGTGTACTTTTACTGCAGATACTTGTGCCCTTTTACTGCGGGTACTTGTGTACCTTTACTGCATGTACTTGTGTACTTTTACTGCTGATACTTGTGTACTTTTACTGCAGATACTTGTGTACTTTTACTGCAGATACTTGTGTACTTTTACTGCGGGTACTTGTGTACTTTTACTGCAGATACTTGTGTACCTTTACTGCAGATACTTGTGTCCTTTTACTGCAGATACTTGTGTACTTTTACTGCTGATACTTGTGTACTTTTACTGCAGATACTTGTGTACTTTTACTGCGGGTACTTGTGTACTTTTACTGCAGATACTTGTGTCCTTTTACTGCAGATACTTGTGTACTTTTACTGCAGATACTTGTGTACTCTGACTGAAGTAAAATAATTGATAAAAATCAAATCAAATCAAATCAAATCAAAAAGTACAGGAGCTGGGTACTCAGTCCAGCAGTGTAATAATACTCAGACATGCAGTTATCACCAGTAAATGATTTTTATTCATAACCGTCTTCCACTAATTAACAGTGTTTGCTTACTTAATTTCCCAGGGTGCCGCTCTGCAGATGGTCAGCATAAACCGTTCAGTAACCTCAGCTGTTGGGCCGTCATTATCTCCCTCTGTGTACACACACACACACACACACACACACTTAGGTCAGTACAGGCTGAAATCAGTTCACAGAAATAGAGGAAATATTTTCTCCTGCAGCGGCTGATGAAAAACTCAGACCCTTAAATACAAGTACAAATGCTATGCGATGTAAATGTAGAGTACTTCATTATGAGGACGAGTCATTTATTTTTAATTCTACTTAAGTAAAGTAAGTTTCATTTATTCACCTTTGAAAGAACAGGCCGAAATGCTCGACGTATCCTCATGTAACGATTTGAACTGTATCTAACAAATTAATGCCCCACGAATGGTGTCGTCATTTTGAGTACATAACGGACAGATATGTAGATTAGGTTTAGGAATAGAAAAATTGTTGGGCGTCGCCACTTTACGTACTTAACATACAGTTAGGTGGCTTAGGTTTATGAATATAAAGTTATGTAGATTACGTTAAGGAAAGTGAAGTTACGCAGGTTATGTTAAGGAAAAGAAAATAGTTGGGCGCCATCACTTTATACTCAACATAAAGATATGTACTTACCATAAAGTTACGTAGGTTAGGTTTAGAAAAGAAAAACAGTTCAATGTCCTCACTCTACGTACTTAACATAACGATTAGTACTTAACGTGAAGTTACGTAGCTCAGGTTTATGAACGTAAAATCTAGTAGGTTACTTTAAGGAAAGTAAAATATGTAGGGTAGGTTTAGGGAAACAGTAATGACTTGGTGTTGTCATTTTACATACTTAACATTAAGATATGAACTTAACGTAAAGTTACATAGGTGGGTTTAGGAAAGTACCAGTATTTAGTTTAGGTTTATGAAAAGAAAATGTTTGGGCGTTGACACTTTACATACTCAATATAAAGTTATGTAAGTCAAGGAAAGTAAAATGACATAGTTAAGGTTGAGGAAACTAAAGTTACGTAGATTTTGGAAGAAAAACGGGTTGGGGTCATCATTTTATGTTCTTAACGTAAAATTATGTAGGTTAGGTTTAGGAAAATAAAGTTAAGTAGGTTGTGTTAAGGAAAGTAAATTTATGTAGGTTACGCTAAGGATGGTGAAGTTACGTTGGTTATGTTTAGGAAATTATAGAGATGTAGGGTTAGGAAAGTAAAATTACGTAGGTTAAGTTAAAGTAAGTAAAATTACTGTTCACAGCTTCAATCTCTGCAGTCTCTCCAGAATCAAACCATCAGCCCAGTCGGCAGAGGAAAATGTGGCATTTCATATGCATCATATCAACATTTCTGAATGGACGTAGTGTTTGAGCTGACTTTGTCACCTGGAGATGAAGCCTGCCAAGCTGCAGAGAACTGTTTAAGACCAACCAATAACAAAACAAGTCATTATGGACACATCGCTGAGTTTCCTGCAGGAATCGTGCCACCACAAAACAATTGTTTTTACAGAGACATCGCTGTGTGCGTTTGTTTTTTTTTTTGTTTGTTTGTTTTTGGGGTTTTTTGCTGGAATTGTTTTTGTGGAGAATTTACTGTGTTTTTTGTCCGAGTAGTGTCAAATGTACAATTGTTTTTGCGGAGAAATCATTGTTTTTGTCACTAGGATAGTGTCACACAAAACAGACGTTTAGCGCAGAATTCACTGTGGGGTTTTTTTGGTTTTCTTTTTGGAATAGTGCCAAAAAAGTGTTTGTGTTTCCAGAGATATTACTTTTTTAAATTTAACTGCAATAGTGCCAAAAAACAGACGTTTTTACAGACACATCGCTGTGTTGTTGTTTTTGCTGAAATAGTGCTGAGATATTAGAGCGTTGCCCTCCAGGGTGGTGTCACCAAAGCAGTTGACGTTCTCACGGAGACGTCACTGTGTTTCTTGCCTCTCTGTGTCACTGGGCTCCTTCATTACCATGAACTATGATTGTTAAGGATTTTGATCGATTACAAATAATTTTGCTCGATAGTCTGTCAGTGTTTCCTCTACAGTGCTACAGGCCCGGCGAGCCGCCGTGCCAACGAGACCTCCGTCGGACCTATGCCAGGCTAAAAATCATAGACAGACGGAGGCTCTCATCGCTCTCCAGCGGCTTTCCTTGAGGCGTCTGAAAACACTACGCCATTGACAGACGGAGGTTTTGCGTTTGAGCTCAAAACTGGGGCAGCTGCGCTCTCTTGTGGCGACAGTCTGCACTGCACTCTTTCGTTTTCTCTCTTCTGAAATACTCGCTTATCAATTAATCGATAATTGATCGTTTTGATGATCGAATAATGAATTTTAATCGTTTGCCCATCCCCACCATGAACACACACACTGCACACACACCGTCCTGCTGGATGGTTGTTGAGATGTTTCAGTTTGAACCGAAACGGTGGAGCGGGACAAGAAGCTACGCTGCTAACGAGGCTTATAATGGAAACAGTGAGGTACAAGAACCAAACACATCACCAGAATCAGCATCAAAGACCAGTATTACAAATTCAGATTGTGAGAGTTGTGAACCTTTACATTTATCCTGCAGACAGCTTTACGTTTGTGGAAACATCTTCCCACTGAGGAACGTGTAACCTCCAACCTCCTTCAGCCCTGCTTTGCTTTAATTGTTCTCTGAGGACTCCTCGAGACTCTCTGACTCCTCGTTGATGATTATATGTTTATAGTCAGCAGATGAAACACTGAAGAGTTTCCTCTAACGGCGGCGCTGTGCTCCTGTTTTTACACAGCATGCTCCCATTGGTGGAAGTAAAACCTCTGAGTCTGTCAAAGAAACCATCTCTACCGAAGGCACAGTTCTATGTGATCCGCATGTGTTTCGTCTCAGTTCACACATGGGCTTCTCAGTTCTAAAATAAAAACTACCAGTCGGCCAATTACGTCCTGCCTCTCCTCACCATTCTCCCTGGACCTCCCTCATTTCCTCCCTCAGACAGGGAACAGCAGGGAACGGAGCTGTTTTCCTTCAGGGCCCACTAGTTTTAGAGCAACCTACTTACCGGTGTCAGAGTGTCACACTGTCTCAGTATTCAGGTAAAGACACCAGCAATTTATTTTGTCCAGATTACAGTCTGCCTCGGCTCCCTCCTCACCCACTGTCTGTTCTCCTGCTGCTGCTCATTTATTCTCCTCACTTATACCGACTCTGTTGTCTCTGTGATGCTGCTATTCGTATCGCAGCAAAGACGCACACACACGCTCTGTACAACCGGCCGCGCACACACCAACCTCGACCTCAGTTTCTGCTCTCATTAAAACGTATAGTTCTGTGGTTTTAGTTCCGGCTCTGTGTGCTGCTGCTTTGTGTGTCTCAGTGTCCTGCTGCGTCTCCAAATGTCTCATTTTAGGTCTCAAACCTTCAGCAGTCCTCAGACCTCAGCGGGACCTCCACTCCTCTCTGTTATCTCCCTCCAGTCTTGGTCCATCTTCCGTTCTCTATGTTTATCAAACACATCCATAAACTTGGAGATATGAGTGAAGTATTTCGTTCCAGTTGAAACGGTCTCAGAGAGAACAGTGCGATCAGCGGCGCAGATCTCTGTCAGGTCTGTCCGGGGGCCTTTAGGTAGGGAACAGGAAGAGAAGGCTGTGACAGCAGTGAAACAAAGAAGTGCTGAATATCATTTATCTTAGCTGCCTTCCTTACGCCAGGTGTTAACCTACATACTGTATGTGTACGGAGACAAGGCATCCAGAAGTCCTCGATTACATTAAATACATTGAACTTTTGTAGTGGATTTCGGAGCGACTGTATCACAGTTTACTCCTGCAAATCGCCGGAAAAAAATGCTGGCAATGTACGTTTCTGCAAACCACGAACATGTTACATGTGGGCCTTATTACGTAGCAGATACCCTGAGACTTTACGTTTAAGCAGCACTATGGATAATGTGTAGTTAGGTATAGGCACAAAACTATGTGGTCATGTGTAGGAAAACGTCATGTTTTGAAATCCCCACTTTACATGACACCATCCTGGCTGGAAACACAGCATGTTCATGGCACTCACCCTGAAACAGCAAAGGGTCCATAAAAACACCCATTTGTAGCCTAAAAATCTGCTTTTAAAATGTCATTGGGTCGCTAAATAAAACCCACATTAGGTGCTTGAGAATCCGTGCTGGCTTAGCTAACAGGCTGCTAACTAGCAAACAGGATGTTTCCTTCAGGTCAGTTTGCTGTTGATTGTCAGGTGAGTTTGTCTGATTAAAAATAACTTGTTTATCTGGTTTGAACACACTGTGAATCTGAGTAATGTTATTCTGATAAAATATGGTTATACATTATATACAATCACTGTCATTATGACTCGTTCAGCCGTTCATACGTCTTTTTAATTAAATATTTCACAGAGCACGCCACGAACCTGACAGGCTAACATCTTTATTTATTTGTTGCCATGTGATACTGGTCCTGTTTTTGTTCCTGTAATGTTCCAAGCAAATATTTCAAACTACTGGATGGCGAAAAACTGACAAAATTAGCCCCTCCCCCGCAGCTACAGAAACTTTATATTTCAATCCCCCTGGGCCACACTGCCCGCGTGAGCAGAGCTGCTCCGACCACAGACTGCAAAAATAACGGATGTACAAACCGTGACGTCACCCATTGGTTTGTGGACTCCCATTTCTAAGCCTTGAGTTTGGCATTTCAGCCGTCGTCATGTTGGTTTTTTTGGAAGCAGAAGTGATGATGTTTGGGCGAGAGGGTGGAACTGTGGAGATGCGAGGGCTGGATCTGACTGAGAGGCTGAGGACGTAAACAGCTGAGTTCTATAAAGTCGTCGTGAATGTTGAAATTAGCTTCAGAGACCAATTTCTACTTTAAACATGGAGGTCTGTGGGGACTGACTCACTGTTGGAGCCAGCCTCTAGTGGACGTTAGAGGAACTGCAGTTTGTGGCAGTTCACTGTTGGCTTTATTTTTCAGCCTCGGCGGTCGCCTCTTGGCTCAGACAAGCTCAGCTGCAGAACATCTAGAGAAGAAGAGTCTAGCCTTTTTGTTGTGAATTCATATTTATACATATTTTACCCATGTCAGGTGCCTGACCCACCGCACGACTCTGAAACCAGGCACCCAGATGACAGTCCGGGGTTTGTTAGCCTCACACAAAACATGCTACGTACCTGACAGGTCCTGTTTTTGGCCCAGTAATATTCCAAGCGCATATTCCGAACTACAGGATGGCGAAAAATGGACAACATTAGCCCCTGCCTCATGGCTACAGGTAGTTTCTATCCATGTGTAAAGAAATGCACTTCCTTGTATTGGACACTAGAGGCATCATCTGTATATTTACGGATCTACGGACACCAGTCGCACATGTTAGTGGAACCGACGTGGTACAGTCGAGATGACAGTGTAGATAGAACAGGGACTAATTTCTCTCCTAACGTGTCTGATTTTAGTGCAGTGATACTCATCTTACAGCCGGTGGTGCGCCCCTGCATACACCTGATCAGCGCGACTCTGACACCAGTCCAGGTTTGTTAGACCCGCCATCGCCCCTCCTACCAGCCCTAGAAGAACTTTCCAGCTCCTCCTTCCAGCGTTTACATTGACACCGTCCAGTGGCTTAACATACTGCCTCGACAGGTGCCGTCCAGCCGACTGGAGGCGTGTAAGAACGCCACGAAAGGTTCCGTCTGGCCGCATCACAAACCGATGCCACCTGGTGGTGACGCAAAAGGAGGCTTTTGGTGCAGAAATCACTGACAGAGTGGTGGTACGTGGTGACTTCTGAACGAGATCGGGTTGATAAAACTGCATCACTGTAGGAAACGTTTGTAGATGGAGGTGTTTCATTATAGTTTGACGAACGCGTCTGCTGATGGAGGCTCTGCAACGACGTCTTTTCTGTATTCAGCACAATAAACCTCATTCAGTCATGACAGTAAATTACTTTAATTGTGCAACTTTATGCTTGTGTGTGTGTGTGTGTGTGTGTGTGTGTGTGTGTGGTTTACACTTGCTGAATTGTGACTGAATCTGGGCGTGTTTGTTGTGGTGTGTGTTGTTTAAAGCGCAGCTCTGTGATAATCGGTGTGAAATTAAACTCCAAACTGTGTTAAAGAGTGTTGACGTGGTGTCTGTGCGGAGCCGCCCTTTGAGTCGCTCTGGAGAGGACTGTTGCAGATATCAGCGTGATCAGAGCTGGATGACGACGCTGCAGGGCCAGATTACCGGCCCGCTGTGCCCGGTGTCCTATTAAATACTCAGTGTGCCTCAAATAAAGCATGTGTCCTATTGAAGGCTGCTGTTGGGAAATAAAAGCGCAGTAACATGACGCCGCTGTTCCTGAAATAGCCCAGAAACAGAGCAGTGATGCAGCATGTTGCCTCGAGGGCAGAGATGGGAGGAAGTGTGGCTGGCAAGAAGGAGAGGAGGGAGGGGGTTACAATAAAAGCCCTACCCAGTGGTAGGCTTTGGTGCAGACCCTCCCCCATGTAAATGTTAAATTATAAGGGGTTGTGTTGTGCCTGTGAGGCTGCACGTCAGAGTCGTCTACGGGTAAAAGCAAACGTCAGACACATTAAAAGTGTAGAGAAAAATTGGGTCCCCATTGTTTTTAAAAGGTTAGCTTTCTACTTAGCATAAAAGATACTGAAGCTTCAGTAACACGACAGGAGACTCGGGCGAGAAACAAACTGATGTTCAGCGCAGCCTGAGCAGCGCGAGGAGGGGGAGTGTTTAAGTTGCTGCGATAATAAGAAAAAAAACACAAAAATATGCAGATGCATTCTTTTCAGGAGGTTTATAAAGCTGTGTGTGCATGACTTTGTTTTATGAGTCACTGTGGAGCTGGAGCCCACAGTCAGCCGTTAATGTATGGAGGAACATCCTTAATCAGCTGTTTGCATATCAATACTGGCGCCTGCTCGGCTGCTCGGTGGAACTGTGAATAGGAAGAACTCCACAGAGCCAGTTTACAGATTGTTCAGCTTCTAATGCAGCTGTCATTGTGTAAGTCTATACAGCTGCATCATTAATTCATCACACCATCAGCAGTGATATCTCAGCCATCATTAACCAACAATCTACAGCCAATCAAATCACCAGGAAAAATGTTGGCAATGTACGTTTCTGCAAACCACAAATGCGTTACGTTTGGACCTTGTTACGTAGCAGATACACTGAAACTTTACGTTTGACCAGCGCTTTGGTAACGTGTAGTCAGGTGCAGGAAAACATCATGTTTTAAAATCGCAGCTTTACACGGCACAATCCTGGCTGGAAACACAGCGTTGTGTTTCCAGGAAAAAAAAAAAAAAAAAAAAAATGCTTTTCAAGACACTATCCCTAAAACAGCAAAGTGTTGCTAAAAAACACCCATCTTTGGGGGCTAAAAAGTTGCTTATACAACAGCAAAGGGTCTCTGAAAAAACACACATTTCTTGCCTAAAAGTCTGAAAAAAATGGCGACAGGTCACTAAGAACACCAACGTTTGGTGCCTAAAAATCCGCTGGAAAAACAGCAACAGGTCACTAAAAAATGCATGTTTAGTGTTGTGTTTAGAGTTGCTGAAAAAACAGTGATAGGTTGATAAAAAAAAAAGACACCCAAGTTTGATGCAAGTCATGAAAAAACACCCACATTAGGTGTCTAAAAAGCTGCTGGAAAAACACTGACAGGTTGATAAAAATATCCATATTTTGTGTCTTAAAGCCCCTACGAGGAACTTTGAGTTGATTTTGGCGACCCTGTGGACAAAAGCGGTAGTGTTTTGCCGGAATGAAGCCTACATTTCCCATGAGCTCTAGCGCGTAATGTCGTAAAGACACTTACCTGGCACTCGCTGGACCCTGTCGACGCCTGGCTGGTACCTGTCGTTGGCCCGGATGAGGTGTTCCAGCCCTGCGGCCCCTGCTCTCCTCGTCCTCGCTGGCGCGGGGTGAATCTGCGCAACCTGCGGCCTCTGTGTGTGGCTCCCCGGACAGCTAACGCTGTGGACCCGCCGGCTCCTGCCAGGATTGGGCTGGTAAATGCTAGATCGCTAGCGAACAAAACGTTTATCCTGAAGGATTTCCTGACTTCCCGAGGACTGGATTTTCTCTGTGTGACTGAGACGTGGCTGACTGTTGGTGAGTCCAGTGCTTTCACAGAACTTTTACCCGATGATTGCTGCTATTTTAACTCCCCGCGGACGTCGGGTCGAGGAGGAGGAATAGCGATTATTTTTAAGAGTCACTATAAATGTAAGCAGCTAGGTAAGATGACGTGTGCCGTCTGAGTGCCATAAATCGTTTGGTGCTGGAAGCGACCTGGGGCGGACCCGGAGACAGTTTCCTAAAGGTATGGATATACACTATATAGAAATAGCTTATCTTCACACCGATGGTCTCATTTGCTGTTGTAGGTCACGCACAGACATCAGCAGAAACCAGAGACTTTTGCATATCCAGTTAAAAGTTCCTTGTAGCGGCTTTAAAAGCCGCTGAAAAGACAGCTAAGGGTTGCGGCAAAAACACCAATTTTAGGTGCCAAAAGGCTGCTGAAAAAACATTAATGGGTTAATAAAAAACACGAAGAAGAAATGCTGATGGACATCATTTATAAACATATGTACATTTGTGTCAGAGGTTCAAAAATTGTAAAAAGGGCCCATTTGCACATTGGGAAAGAATATAATTTAAATGAAGATACTGAGAAGCTTTTTATTGCCAAAGACTTTTCTGAGAAGTTCATTTTTTATAATTTTATTTAAAATGAAAGTAGGTTGTCTTTAACCATTTTCTCTTCTCACTTTAAAACGCCGCTGGAGAAACAGTGACAAGTCACAATAAACACCCACATTAGGTGCCTTAAAAGCCAAAGTAAAAGTTGGTGTGTAAAAAGCGGACAGCAGCCGACAGGTTGATCTGATAAACACCCACGTTTGGTGCCTGAAAATATGCTGGAAAAACAGCAATAGGTTGATTAGAGAACACTCATGTTAGGTGCCTGAAAAGCCACCGGTAAGCAAATACGTGTTTGGGGCGTAAAAAGCTGCTGGAAAAACAGTGACAGGTTGATTAAAAAAAACAAAACAAACGTTAATATGATGTGTATAAAACGTACAAATATTAATGGTTTGCAAAAATGTACAATGCCAACATTTTCCTCTGGTGATTCAGCTGCTGTGGCCCAACGACCAGTGGATGCTGTGAGCTAAATGCTAGACAAGTTTTTGGTGATAAACGAGATTTCTGACCTGATGGTGGCGCTACATGTACATGTCACCACTTTCATTCTATAGTTCATCCATTAGTTGTTCAAATACAATAATAACAACCACAAATGTGAACGTTTATGGTGGTGCTAGAGAAAAAGTGGGGGCTCCGTCCTCTGGGGAACACGACACTGAGGAATCTGCAACCACAGAGTGACATTCATTGTTTCACTATTAGAGCTCGAGTTTCTGATATTTGTGACTGTTCGCTCGTGTGTCATGAGAACCCTGCGTGAGACTGTTCAGTGTCTGTGTGCTGTACGTATGTGTTGGACTGCTTTGTGTCCCAGTCCGTCCCCGAGCATTGGACTCGTACAGCACACAGTATGATTTACATCAGGCGAGGCTGGGACACACTGTGACATAATTTATGTTAATGGTGGACGCTGGCGGACAGCCCATGTGCTCATCATCAGCAGCCAGATCACATTTCAACACAATGTGAGCAAAGCGAGGGTCGCACCATCTCCAGTGAACACAAACACCCTCTGGCAGGTTTTATTGTTCCAGCAGCGTCCTGCGTGTGCGCTGATCCGACCCGAAGCTCACAATGACAAGTGCTGCAACCCCGGTCCTTGTGCCGAAAAGTTTTTATGCGCAGTGGATTATTCATGTAAAAATAATGTGTTGACAATGAAAAAGACTGAGAGGAGATTAATAGAAAAGTTTTCTACTCCCACTTTAAACAAGCAATTGCAAAACAAGGCTAATGTTATTTTTACAGCAAAGATCTAAAATCTATATTTAGCAATCTCCAACATGCAACCAAAGATTTTGAGGGTCTGGTCTGAGGGCCCATAGAGTTGGCACACTAGAGACACATGGCGGCCAATTATGGCAGAGTGTGGCCAAGCAGCTAACTTCTGCCAGCCAAATGGCTAACTTCCTGTTTAGCACTTCTCGACTTTACAGACGTCTCTGTGACAATGTAAGTCAACAGGGAAAGGTCTCACACGTGATGGACCCTTACAGTGTAATTTCACTTGTGGCCACTATGTAAAATTGGCTTCACAGGTGGCGCTGTTCCTGGGGGCGTGGTGTAACCTGTGTAACAACAGCAACAGAAAGTTTGCTGATACGGCGGGGACTAGGGGTCGTCCGGGATCAGAACCTAGGCGCTCAGTCTTACTCTGGCTCAATTCGAGTAGCTACAGGGAGCAAAGAGATGGCCCGTCTCCTCCTCACAGTTGCTGTGAAGTGTCATGTGTGGACTCTGTTGCTGTTTGTTGACTCATTTTCTTGGCTAACGTTAGCTACTGTGCTCACTGTTAGCGCTGTAGCTGAGCTGAAGAGAGACGAGACATTTGGGATCACGTATAATGTCACATCTTTTGGAGTAACATAGAAAATTGGCCTGGAGGAGTTTTTAAGTTACAACCTGTTCACCCATCGGCTATAAAAACAATCAACGTGTGTAAAGAGTTACGTACAGGTCTGGCAGATGAGTGTTTCCAGCCAGCAGCCTGTTCTGTTTTGTCCGTTTCTCTCTTCTTCTCTCTGTCGTCCTTTTCCTGGAAACTTTATATTTTCATCAATAATTCACCCGTGTAAAAGAAACCACTTTAAAAATAGCTTGTGATCATCCACTGGCTTGTTTCTGTAGCGAGAAATATGTCACCAGACATTTTAAAGTTTGAAATAGGTCAGCTGTCTGTAAAGTGACGACTGCTGAAGACTATAAATACTGTAGCTATGTATGAAACCACGCCTTAACCTGATCTTTGATTAGCCATCAAGAAATCCCCAAACCAGCAAGGTCTCTCTCCGTCTGTCAGTCCTTCCTGTCTGTGGCTCTCAGCTCACAGTTCATGTTAACAATAAATCAGATACGTGTAATGTCACAGTTGTCGTTTGATAGTCCACATGACTTCTCCACGGCTGCAGCGTCGTGCAGTAAAAGTACAACACGTGTCTCTGAGATGGAGCAACAGTTTGTGCTCTGGATAACCCAACGCTACATTCAGACAGCGCTCCCAATTTATCAACGCTCCAGTTTGTGTCAGAGTGCGCTCCCACACTCACAATGAGCGTTTCTGAACGCACCACTCACATCATCTTCCTCCATCGTCTAAAACAAGACAACACAACTTGTTAGCTAGCGCTAGCTAATGTCTGTGGAGAACTGTTTTACCTCCAGCTAAGCCCCGCCCACCAATAAACATCACACTATTTACTAACAGTAAAAGGGTCTGTAGCGTAGTGGAAAATGGAAATACTCAAGTGAAGTACAAGAACCTGGAAACAGTCGAGTCTTTGAGAGCAGCTGCAGACAGAAGACTGACTTCATGATATTAGACTGATGTTGGATCAGAGTGACGAGACACTGAGGGGGAAAGAAACTGAACACAACAAACAGCCAGAGGGGAAAAGTTATCACACAGTTTTTATATTCCTCCTCCTCCTCCTCCTCCTCCTTTTCCTCCTCCTCAAGATTAACTGTGTGCAGAATCATGCAGCTCACTGCAGGATGAACGCACCGTCCGACCTGTGGAAATGGATACCACTGCAGTCTTTGTGTGACTGCTGCTTTGGCTCGTTGCTCAGGCGACTCTGTTCACCTGATCCACGCACATTTTTTATTCCCATACTTTACCTGAACCTCGGAGTCTCCGGATGACTGAAGAGTCTGAGGAGGAAACGAAAGCCGCCGACAGATGTTTCTGCTGTTTCACCACATAGTCATTTGTCTTGACGTGAACGCCCGACTGTGTGTGTGTGTGTGTGTTTTCTGCACTTTTACACACCTGAGAGTCGTGTTGTTTTATCAGGCCGGGAACAGGAGGAGTAAGTGCACACATTTAAACACATCGATGAATCGATTCTGTCGATCCCAAATTATGTGTCACATTGTTACCAGCAGACGCGCACGGATGTGACATCATCATCTGACATCATCACCACACATTCACAACACACACACACACACACACACACACACACACACGCATAGAATGTGAGTATGAGGTATATCTGTGATGTCTGAAACTGCACAGGCGTCCTGGAGTCAGCTATTTAAAGCAGGAGGAATGGATTTTTGGGAAACTAGCGGAAATCCATTTTCAGTGTGAGTGTAGAGAGGAGGAGGAGGGGGAGGAGGAGGAGGGGGATCAGATAAAGTGGCTTAGAGGAATTGTTCTCTGTGTTCATTTCCTGAAACAGGAGCAGGACTCTAATGTTGTTCTCTCAGTAAACACACTCTGTCACAACCTCCCGTCTTGTCTTTCTGTTACTGTCTCCTCCTCCTCCTCCTCCTCCCTCCATCCGATGCTCCCACCAGGAACCTTCAGATGTGACTGTGCAGGTAGCAGAACAGGATGTGAGGTGACATGTTTGTTTGTCTCATGCAGGATCTAATGTGGCCACGTCACTGCAGCAGCGAGCAGCGAGCAGTCAGCTGTCTGTGGGAGGACGAGAAGACTCCGTCCAGATTTACACCTGATTAAACAAAATGTTTCTGTGACTCAAACGTCACGTTTAACGACACTAACGAACGTTTTGATCTGATGACAGTGATACTTTTTATGTCTCTCTGCCAGCCAAAGCTGAATGAGCTGATTAGAATTTAGAGGTCAAAGGTCAAGGTTACCTTAAACTTGCATCCATGTCATTCTTGTAAATGCAGTGTCTCAAGAGTACCTTGGGGGAATTTCTTCAAATTAGGCGCAAACGTCCCCTAGTGCGTAACATGTAGACGTGACAAAGTGGAGATATCTGACGAGTTGATGGGAACGTGTTGGTATAGACCAGCCCGTTCTCGTTCCAAAGTCGTCAAATACCACCGTTTTGCCAAAAGCCACCTTTCACAGTGTTATGACGCGCTGCTGGTTGGCTGGATGGTACCTGTTGTGGCGGTGTGATACGCTACAGGACGGCGTCAGTTTGAAACGCTGCCGGTAACGGCGTGATACAAGGAGCAGGAAAGTCCCTACAGAGCGGGAGGAGAGGTGGATGGGTCCAACAAACCCCGGACTTTCACCTCGGAGCCCGCTGTTCATTTCCTGTATAAATGTAAAGCAAAACCTTGATGCTCTCTTCGACCTAACCACGTGCTTTTGTTGTCCTGGCGTTGGTTGCGGCATCCAGGAACATCAACAGCAGACGCAGGAGGGTACCTAGCGTGTAATATGTAGATGTGAGAAAGTGGAGATATGTGACGAGTTGAGATGAGAACACGTTGGACAGACACAATCAGCCGTCTCTTTATCCGCTGCAGATATTTTCTGTGCAACACCTTTTCTCCTCCCCATCTGTGATGTGTTTCCTTCCTGTCCTCGCCTCGCTCCGCTCTTATCCCGCAGATATGTATCACGCAGGTGACGGATGCTCTTATTCTTCCTTCCAGTACTCCAGATTGGGCTGATACTGGCACCTTTAAACACAGCGACTTATCACAGGCCGATAACACCACTCAGAGAGCAACACACCGCTGTGTGAACGTACACACAGACAGATTACACTTCCAGAAACAAAAAGGAATTATCAGCTGGAGCGACGGCATTTTTCTCCCTCTGTAGAAAACGCCACCTTTCAACAACACAGAGATGTTTACCTGTCCTGGAGCAACAAAAGGCCGCGTGTAAGGCACGACGCCGGCCTTGAAGTCTGCAGCCAAACAGCAGAGAAAATGAGGCAGAACAAAAGAGGATAAAATGAAAGCTGCTGTTTCACACGTTCATCCCCGGAGGAATAAGTGCAGCCTCAGCCCCTGCAAGACACCAAACTTTCCTGTTCGCCCGAATAATGACTGCGGTCAGTGGAGTGTGTCTGTATCGATGGGGAGAGGGAAGCATTGGATTTGTTTGGTCCACACACACATTCGCAGCTTTGATCGATGAGCGGCTGAAGAAGAAGAAAAAAAACACACACATACAGAACACACTGATTCACACGCAGCTGATTCTTCAGTTATCAGAAACCAAAGCGTGCAGCTTCCAAGAAAACACTCTGAATGTATGGATTAAAGAAGCTGCTGCTGGAGGTGGTTCTGGATTTATTCCTCCAAATATATAATCAGCCAGAACATGAACACACATCACACCTGCAACATCTCACACACACACACACACACACACACACACACACACACACACACACACACACACACATCAGAGCTGAAAGAGCTCCTGCAGCACAGATTTTCCACCAGTCCAAACTACGTCCTGCAGTTGGCGCTCATGTGAGCAGCTCTGTGATCGTTCATGTTCCCCCTTCAGCATGAATTCTTATAACTTTGGTGATCCTCTGACTTTTTATCGAGTGTCATCATCAGGTCACAGGCTGCGTAACTCTCAACCACAAAAAAGGCATGACAAAAACAAACAAACAAACAAACAAACAAACAAAAAAAGACCCCATGTGCCAACTCTAAAGGAACTAATATCATAAACAAACTAAAAATAGATCTGGACGGTAAAAACCAAGACAAAATCTGTTTTATTTTTGTTGATGAGACGTGATGAAAGTGATCAGTGCTGGAGTATTGGATGATGAAAGTTGAGGGTGGCCTTGCTTGTAATTATCCTCAAATGCAGCAGGAGCAACAGGCTGGTTAACTCCAGTAAATAGTCTGCACCAAGATGTTTCAGTAGCCAGCAGAAACAGTCCGAGATCATCAAACATGCTCACATGTGCAGCGCACACTTCATATCAGGTTAGGGAAAAAGTGTTTCCTGTTGCAGGCAGAGGTCGCGTTAACCGGATATATTTTTTTACAACAATGACCGGAAAATCTGAAGGCCGTCAGTTGCAATTACCACCCCTGCCCACTTGGTGGTGGAATGCACAGTCAGTGGTTTAAGTGGCTGCTGTTTTCACACTGCAGAGAAAAAGTCATTCATCTGCTTCATGTAGCGTTGTTAACATAACGGCCTGGACACATCAGATGCGTTAGTGCCGCAGAAGTCGCTTGACTGTCCACACAGGCTGCGCATTTCTCCTGCGCTCTCCGCGCCAGTTAAACATCGACTCCACTCGTCTGTTCCCGTCAGTACTCGTTTTTTCACTTCAACAGGTCATTTTAAACATGGGCAAGGCCATATTTTAATCGTTTTTTGTAACGTATTAAGTTAATGACAATTTGTCATTGCATGTCCATGTATTGAGCGTGTTGGATAAACACTGAATGAATAGGGCATATTGTTCTGACCATTTAATTCATGTAGTTATGTCTGTAGGCTCGGTGACACAAAATTAAAATTGTAATGAAGTGATTATGGTATTGAAAAATGTGTTCGGTTATGCACTGTTGTGATATTTTAAATTATAAACACGGTATTTTCTCCTCACGTTCCACAGTGCGAGCTGTTGTTATTTTATTTTGAAAATTCTTGTCTTTTCTGTGTCCGACCTCCTGTTTGGTACGACCCGCTCGATCCAGCTCGACAGAAGTGTTCGCAGCTTGCATGAAAAATAGACCAGACAGCAAACTGAAGCGCTGCGGTGTGTGGATGTCTGTTCATCTTTTCGTTCATGTCCTTATTAACGCACACTTTATAACTTGCTTGTTGGACTTATTAAAAACTAACGAATGAAAACTAAATGTCTTTGAATATCTTTATTATTATTTAAAAACGAAAATTAAAGTGACCAGTAAAAATAAATTATGACCGGATTTTTACAACCCTGTCAGTCAAAATGACCGGCGACGAAAAAGTCTAGCGCAGCGTCTGGTTGTAGGGATGAATAAGGTTCTGTGTATTAAGGGTTATCATGTCCACCTCATCAGAAACTGGGGAGGGATTAAGAGGAAGATTGGATTTCTCTGCAACGCTAACTTTTTAGCACATTAGCTAACGTTAGCTTCCATAGCAAAACAAACAAGTGTGGTCCTCCTTTGTAAGATTGGCTTCCTGTGACATCATCCATCCACTGAGTGAGAGCATACGGGTCGGCCAGTCTGGTCCCGTTGGTCAGTGTTTACTTATTCAAGTAACACTGGCGGTCCCGGAGAGTGAGTGACCTGACATGGTGCGTTGGTAAATTCAGTCTGACGCTCTACACTAACATGAGAGCCCTGTTGGTGGAAGAAACGCAGCGTGAACAGGTGAGTTCTACATAAAGTCAGACCTGCACAGTCGGCATGAATGTTGAAACAACCCACAGAGACTAAAACAGTTTTCAGTACCAGGCTGTAAACATGTTTGTTTCTGTGGAGCCTCAAGTGGTCCTTCAGTGAACTGCAGTCTTTGGCCCTTCAGCGTTGGCGTCACGTTTCAGCCCTGCAGGTTGCTGCGTGGTTGAAATGAGTTGTAATTGTCCTTTAAGTCTCCGTCACCTCCCCTGCAGCTCTCTGTGTGTCGCAGCTATTAGACAGTTGCAGCGCTGCCCCCCCGGTCGGGTCCCGGCGCTCCGTGTTAACACAGGTCACCTCCTGAGGATCCCGGGCTGTCTCATTAACACCTGACTAATTCCACAGGCCGCGGCCTCGCAGAGACGGAGACACACTTCCTGTCTCCCCTCCAGGCTCAGTGCTCGGCAGCACACGCTGCATTCCTTTATCATATTCTATATTTCATAGATTGCATTTATTCTGGTTATTTTTAGACGCTGCTCCCACACACACACACACACACACACACACACATACACACACACACATCCTCAGCGGAGCTGTTTCAGATATATAAATGACGACCTTGCTGCAGCCATGTTTCGCCTTCAGTGTGATGAGTGTGTCAGCTGAAATAGGAGAGTGTGTGTGTGTGTGTGTGTGTGTGTGTACATGTGTGTGGATCTGTCACTGTGGATGTCGTGATTGCTGCTGACATCCTCAGAGTGCCTCCATCGCCCTGTCACCGGGCCTGTGAGTGTGTGTGTGTGTGCTGAATATCGCTGCACACAGTAAATACCTCTGACTGCAGAGTGTGTTCGTGATCGTCAGCGTGTGTGACGGCTCTCCGTTTGATTTCCCCGCTCAGGTCATCCCTCCCTCCAGTGAGTGTTTGTGCGTTTGAATAATTTCCACCTCCTTCTTGTCTTGTTGCTATTTCCAACCTTTTAATCCCCTCTGCCTCCTCCTCACTTCCTCCCTTATGATTTCACAGTGTCAACAGCAGCCACGTGTCGTCGTTAGACATGAACATACATGTGACGTCCTCAGAGGTGAAATAAACCTGTCAGTGAGCCACAGCAGGGGTCAGGAGGTCAGCACCTGTGGACAGATCCATCCTAAGACGCTCTCGATACTACGTTTTCATTTTGGAGATCGATCATAGCGTCAGATGGATCGATACCAACGTACGGGTCAGTTTCTCTTCTGCGTCGTATGTTTTGTATTTCAAGAGTAAAACTATCAAACAACATCATGTTATCATGACCTCATCTACACGTGCACTCTTTGCTTCTTCACTGCTTCTGTGTCACTTAAACAACTTACTTTAGATCCAGCACATCTTCTGAGTTAAGCTAACGTCTCAGCTGTCCTGTTACTGCTGTGAGCTGACGTGGACCTTAAAGTCATCTAAGTTCAGCTGTCAAAACAAAGGGCGGCGCCGTGTCTGTTGTGTCGCCAGATGTGACGTCAGCGGAGCGGTTGTCAAGCTAGCGATCGCAGTGAGGAGCAGAGATTTCAAAATGACAGAGAAAGAGCACGTAGTTGGGTTACATTCGTAACGTTAGCATGCTGACGTTGGTAAAGTAGAATAAACTGATGAGATATAACGTTAGTAACGATGGATAATATCAGACAGACTGCCACTGCTGATATTGACATTACCTTACAACAAATAGCATCAACTTTTTAGCTTTAACCCACCTGCTGTTTACAGGCCGCTCCACTCTGTCTGCACTGACAGGGTTAGCATGGACACTTCCAAGACGTCCCTCTCACAACAGAGCATCTGGAAGGCGTGGGATAGCTCCTCTAACCTACAGTCCAAATCAGCTTCACGGCAGCAGATAGACTCCACGGTGGTCGGCATTGCGGAGCAGTGCGCACACATGCACCATGCAGTGTTGCCGACCCTCTGTCCAGGTCTTCTGAAACTCTGCAGGACTTATTTCCACGCTGCCGACAGTGGGACTTATATTCATTGTGCTGACAGTGGCTTGGAAAACCGCCCATAAGGAAGGCTGCTGGAGTTCCTCCAACATTTGCAGTTTGATTATATTTTTTTATTGACAAAAACATAGGCTGCTTCGGCTGATTTTTTTATGCGCACGTGCCCCTAAATATTTTTTACAGTTTGCACACACCTATTTTTAGTCGCAAATGTGAGTGAAACGCTCGCACTGTCGAGCGCTGTGGCTGCCATCCTCATCTGGAGCAGCAGCAGCCTCCTCCTCGACACTGGCTCAAAAGCATAGGCCATTGGGTTTGATGAAAGGTCAATATATCTTTTGGCTTCGTCCTCTGACATATTTTCTCTTGGTAAATTTCCTAAACTACTGCTTCTTCTTCTTCTTCTTCTTCTTCCGCCTACAGACACAGTGTCGTGAAACCAACCAACCACTCCGCTGATGTATGAAGTGATGTAAAATAAAGGTGGCGCTGAGCACGGCCCAAAAGGTATCGTAAATGCATTTCAAAAGTGGATTTTCTCTAAAATAGGCTGACTATTGTGACTCTTTATTTCGTCAGTATGTCTTAATAATGCACACATCTCCTATGCTTGTGTCTGTTCCAGCAGAACACGTGTACTCCGTGTTCAAATAAATACGCTCATCAAATTCAAATGGCTCATCCAGATCCAGTCGGTCAAAATCGGGTCAAAATTCGGACATGTTTGTTGTGGTAAGTCAAAACACTCAGAGAGTGAAAGTCTGGCTCTGAAATCTCACGTCTCACGAGATTTGAGTTGTTGCAGGAAGTTACCGCTGGAGTGACCTCACAAACGCGAGGAGTTACTCTGTTTGGAGTAGTCATGGCTGAATTTTGACCCGATTTTGACCAACTGGATCTGGATGAGCCATTTGAATTTGATGAGTGCCCGTATTTATTTGAACACGGAGTACACAGACGTACACGGACGCAGAGTTCATTGAAACTGAGGAGCGGACGAGGAGAGAGAGGGAGCAGCAACAGGCAGAGGAACATGTCTGAATCCAGCTAAAGGTAAACACACACGTTCATTTCTCCTTTCCGTTATGTTGTCAGATAATTATACTAACAATCCGAGCCTATCTGTGTGAAAAAAATGCACTTTTAGTGGACGTATTTTGACGTTGTTTGACGCTGTCTGAGTGCCCTATTATTTAATATAGCGCGCGCTCACAGGCTGCAGGCAGGTCAGCCCTAGCTTCATACTGGAGACATGTCACATATTGAACATCCTATCACTCATTTAGACAAAAGTAGATCTGAACATAGGGCCCAGGTTGAAAAAAACATTAGTTCCCCTTTAACCCAACACTTTAGTTTTGCTCACGAGTTAAAATCAAAGATCTGAGACTTTGTCACGTCACACCAAAGGCTCCTTTCTCTCATTATTTGTGCTCCGCTCGGAGCTTTTTTGTGTTTTCTAATTGAAAATATACTTTTCTATTGCTGAATAATTATTTCATGGTAAAACAAATTTTTAGAAAATAAGATTCTGGCCACAACCTAATGTTGTAGACATGCAGACTGTTCAAGACCAGCACACAGTGAAACCAGCTGTGTTAATGGAGTCATTGCTGTTTCCAGCTGCTGTTTAGCCTCCGAACATGGCTGCAGCAACCTGTCGCTGATTTACAGCAGTGACGTAAAAATGTAAAAAGACGATGTAAAAACATTGAACACTGCGGACAAGCTGTGGAAGTTCCAGCCTGCAGACCATGACAGGTAGTCGGTTTCTGGACTGTATGAATCTTAAAACAGCTGCTTTGACAGGAAACGCAGGAATGTTTGGGTTAAAAAGAGGCTTCACATGTCACTATCGCTGAGAAAGACTCACATCGGGCAGACTGAAAGCTGCGTGAGACACAGCGATGACTCCCGAACAAAACAGCGCTGATGACAGAGTCAGCTCAGATACTTCGTCACTTTAGAAACGCTGACATGAAACGTATGAGACGTGTTGGTGACAGACACGTATGAAGCTAACATTTCTCCTGGATTGTGACATAAATCTTTCCTTCATCATCCCGACGGTTCCCCATGTGACACACCGTCATACGTGTGCCTGTGTGTTTTCTGCACATTCCCATGGCAGCGTTTGATTGGCTCAGTGATTGGCACATCACAGCGTGCAGAACACAGAGGACGCTGCGAACAGATGGACACACTGAACCGTCGGACGGAGAATTAATGAGGCGGAAGCCGTTTAAATATTCTCCTCCTTTTTAATCCCGTCTGCCTCTGAGAGCACCTCTGCCCTGCCTCCCTCTCAGCTGCTCTGTAATTACAACACACACACACATACTCACACACACTTGTTGCTATGGTGACAGGCGGTGCTCATTTAGTCGCAGACTTCACATACATGCATGCATAGTGTTTATACAGGCGCTTCCTGCTCACACACACTCCTGTGTCTCTGGTTTATTACCAGACTGCAGTCTTAATCCTCACTGGTGTACTTTGAATATTATGGTCTGCATGCAGTAACTGTTTAAATGAAACTAACTTGACTTGTGTTTGGGGTCCTGGAGGCCCCGGGGCCCCGCTCCTTAAACACCCTGGAAACTGATTGTTTTCATCAGTTCAGATAAAGTTCTTCACAGTTTTCAGAGTTCAGCTCCAGTTTACCTGCTGTTTGGATGAATGTTCAGTCGTACAGAGGGTCACGCTGATCACTGTCAGCACATGATTTTTAAAATCTTCTTCTCCATTGCTTGTGCAGATTTATATTTGAGCAACTTTCACCCAGAGGCTGGTGTTCACTTCCTGTAAGATTGTAAAGCCAAACCTTGTTCTTTGTTTCTAACCACGTGTGTTTTGAAGGAAAAAAACCATCAGTTGGTGGTGTTGTACCGACATAGTGATTTTATTTTGAAAGAGACTGTATCAAACTGTACATTTCCTGTGAAAACAGAAGTGTATGTTGAAAACAGACAATGCATGTAACAGGCTGAAGTTGACACGGCGTCCCAGAACGTCAACAACCAGCACACCCAGGGTACCTTGGACGTCATATGTGGACGTGGAAAGTCCATGACCAAACGTGGACATGTGACGAGGTCACAGTGAGGATGATGATGTTACCACGAGGATTTTTACTGTGAAATATCTGCAGGACGGTACAGTGACTGAGCAGAGCAGCATGATGCAACAGTGTGTGTGAGCAGCAGCAGTACAGGAAGGGAGTGGTCACACAGTCTTCCGGACCTAAACGGTCTCTGCTGCTGATTGATTGGCTGCTGTGGTCACATGATTTCAGAGAATCGTCTCAGAGACAGTGAAAGTTAACGGGACAGACTGAGCTCAGAGCTGCTGTGACTGCTGACACTTCACCAACAGGTAAGAACCTTCATCATCATCATCATCATCAGCACAGGTCTTCATCACACTGAGGTCTGCTCCACTCAGCTGCTCTCTAACACTCCCTGATGTCTCTCTGACACCACGGTGTACACACACTGTGACACAAGAACAAACGTGTCAGCGTCACACTCTGAGGACTAACCCTTCATGTGTTCATTCATGTGTTCATCTCTTTAATGCTGCAGCTCATTTTAGTGACTTCATCAACCCACAGCTTCACCAAAGGCTCAATAAAGTTTTCTCTGTATCCTGACTGAATATCAGAATGTGACACTCACTGTCAGACTGCTGCAGCTGCACCTAACCTGACTGAACTTTGTTTCACTCGCTCAACAGGCTCTGCAGGAAGCTCCTGAAAATGGCAGCAAGACAGAGGAGGAGCAGTTTAATTGAGCCTCTTAATTTTTCTGACTTAACAACAAAACTTATGAGACATGCAGCTTCATTCATCTCAGTGTTTGACGTCAGTGAACCAGAGATGAGACAGATTGTAGGAGAGTTTCAGAAGATCGTTGATGAAGTGACAGAGATGCAGCAGATGACAGACAAAGTGAGGAGAGCAGGAGCTGTTGGTGGAGGAGTAGGACTCGGACTGATGATCCTTGCAGCTCCGTTCACTGGGGGGGCGAGCTTATTGGCAGCAGGAGGACTAGCTGCTGCTGCTGCTGGTGGTGGTGGTGTTGCTGCTGCTGTTGGTGGAGGAGTAGGAGGAGTAGGAGGAGTAGGACTCGGACTGATGATCCTTGCAGCTCCGTTCACTGGGGGGGCGAGTTTATTGGCAGCAGGAGGACTAGCTGCTGCTGGTGGTGCTGTTGTCGGGGCAAATGTAACAAAAATAAGAGAAGAGAAAGAAAGTGTGCGTAAAGTCGAAGAGCTGGGGAAAGAATTCATGAAGATTGTTGAATCACTGAAGAACGACCTGGAAGAAATCAAGACGACGTGTGAAGAGCTGGAGAAAAGGTCAGCTGAAGGTCAGGCCAAACGGTCTCTGTCAGACATGGAGGAGTTTCAGAGGATTGTTGGACGAGTGTCTGAGCTGAGAGAAAGGAGTGAAGAAGTTTTGGTTGTGACTGTAGCAGTGCTGCACGTGATCGATGACATGTTAACACTCGTCCTAAGTGTCCTCAGAGTGACTGCGACCCCTGAAGAGGATCAGAAGTTAAGAGACTCCATCGTCCAGTCAGCTGATCAGTGTGAGAAGGTCATTAATGCGTTTGATCAGATGAAGAAGGAACTGTTAGACATAATGGAGGAGACAAAATCGTCGGAGTGAGGAGAAGCTGACGTGTCGTCCTCCTGAGGAAAATGTGTGTGAGGACAAAAGGACACAATAAAGTCATGACGTCAGAGGACGCAGCCTCTGTTTCCTCTGATCATGTTACACTGTTAGATCTGTGATGACATCAGCAGGAGGAGAGCTAGTTAGCATTAGCTGCTAATAGTAAAAAGGAGTCCTGGGTGAAGGTAAATTATAACCTCCTCATGATGCGTTCACTGTCATCTTGTTAAATGCTTTTTGTGTGTGTTAAACAAACAAATTCCAGCTGTTTGATGTGTGGATGGTGGTGCATCAAGTTGTTGGAAGTAATTTCTACTTTAAGTACATTTTAAACAAACTACTATTTATTTTTACTTGAGTAGAATGTTTCAGGTCTTTTTCCACCTCTGCTGATGGGATCATATGTAGTGAAGACGTTTATATTAGACGTTGTGTCAGAACTGTGTGTTATTGACTCTGTGCTCATTCTGAGGTCGTGTGATGAAGGACTGAATGACTTTAAAACAGTTTAATTCATCTTTACAGAGTAGATGTGTGTTCCTCTGGAAACAAGAAGGGGGAATAAATAACAACAAGAAGTAAATAAACAACAATATAAGAACACCAGCTGTCAGCTCAGCTGAGTCAGCCAGAATGTCACAGCTGGAGCGTCCTTACCAGCTTTAACTCTTTGTCCCTGACACTTTGTGATATTTGATATGTTTGACTGTTGGTTTCATATTTGATCTCACACACTGTTGGACTGTGACCCTGATGGTGTTTTATATCAGGAGTGTTTAGCTTCATGTTTATTAGGCTCAGAGGGTGAAAGGAGGCTCCAGAGGCCCGGGCTGCATCCTGCTCCATGTGCTCCTTACTCACGCTGGACCTCAAGGAGACAAGGGAGCGTCTGAGACTGTGTGATGAGCAGGTTTATGGGAAAAACAAGCTGTAAATGGACTCTTAATGATCCCATGAACGCTCTGCTTGGGCGTGTGACTTTTCTATGTAGGAACTGAAAACTGTCTCTGCACTCTGTCGTTCTTGAACTCACCAACCAGACGACACTCAGACTGCCAAGCTGACGCCATGACGGCGTAGGTTCCCGCCCCCAGTGTAGTGTCTTGGTGATGCACCTGAACGCACCCGTCACAGCCATGAATTTGAAGGACATGTTGAATATTAACAGTGTGTGTGTGTGTGTGTGTGTAGGAAGATGTTTTGTGTTCAGGTGTGTTTTCTGAGACCACCTCTACTTCTCCAGCAGCACAGACTGTGTGAGGGTTCATGTCCAAAGTATCCTGAACCTTTTGAAACCATGTAATCACGTGTGTTCTTTTGATGGCTTGGAATCATTTCACATCATTATTGAATAAAAACAAGGAGATGGTTGTGATCTGCTGAAAAGGCAGCGTGACTTTTGAACATCCACACCTTTGCATGTGAGATCATGTGCTAATCTGCGTCTGTGTGGCGTTCGAGGTGTTGGGATCAGAGCTGGAGGGGTAGAAGGAGTCCTGAGTGGGAGATGTGCCACCCTCTCTCCTCCCATGAGCTCTCAATCAGACGCTGACATTTCTCTCACAGGAGCAGAGACCTTTAGGTATGTAGTGACACACACATGCTGCTGATGACATGTTGTCTTGCTGCTGACATTGTGCTTATTGTTGCTCAGCCTCTGATGATTAGAGACACTGTGTTCATCCTCAGGTGATACCTGACAACCGAGCTGCTGGGCAGGTAATCATCCATCCTAAAGCAAGTCCTTCCTCCACCCAATCTGAAATGGGAACGAGGAGAGAGCAGAGGTCTTCATCATCATCATCCTCACTGTGACCTCGTCACATGTCCACGTTTGGTCATGGACTTTCCACGTCCACATATGACGTCCAAGGTACCCTGGGTGTGTTGGTTGTTGACGTTCTGGGACGCCGTGTCAACTTCAGCCTGTTACATGCATTGTCTGTTTTCAAAATACACTTCTGTTTTCACAGGAAATGTACAGTTTGATACAGTCTCTTTCAAAATAAAAGCACTACGTCAGTACAACACCACCAACTGATGATTTTTTACGTTACGTTTAGGAACAAGGAACAAGGTTTGGCTCTTATAATCTTACAGGAAGTGAACACCGGCCTCCTGGGTGAAAGATGGTGGTTGTTGGACTCATCCTACTCAGACTTCCACTGCCTTAACTTGCGTCAGAGTTTTTTCATTTTGTGTGTGTTGTTGAAGGAAAAAAACATCAGTTGGCAACATAGTGCTTTTATTTTGAAAGAGACTGTATCAAACTGTACATTTCCTGTGAAAACAGAAGTGTATGTTAAAAACAGACAATGCATGTAACAGGCTGAAGTTGACACGGCGTCCCAGAACGTCAACAACCAACACACCCAGGGTACCTTGGACGCCATATGTGGACGTGGAAAGTCCATGACCAAATGTGGACATGTGACGAGGTCACAGTGAGGATGAGTTTGTTACCACGAGGCTTTTTACTGTGAAATATCTGCAGGACGGTACAGTGACTGAGCAGAGCAGCATGATGCAACACTGTGGGTGCGTCCCAAGTCTCTTATTTTATACTCCTAACTCCTGACTTGAACCGGAAGTCGTTCGAGCTCCGCCATCTTTAAGGCCGTCTCATGTCTCTTATTGCTGCCAGTAAGCAGTCAGCGTTAGGAGTTAGGAGGGATCTGTTAGGTGCGATGAGTAAGGTAACGCGAGAGCTTCCTAACAGGAAGTCTTTTTCAGCTTGAGGCCATGACGTATAAATACCCGCCCCCTACATCTGTCTCATTTGAAAGAGATGGTGGAGAAACAGCTCAAGTGTACCCGTTACATGCATTCTTTGCAATGACACGCTGTAATTCACATGCCTACGTGACTACAAAGAGTAACGTTGATGATATTTCCTGCAAGACTGTCATGTTGTAATTACGTTTATTTCATTCACAACCCGTTGCGTTATTCAGCGGACTGTCGGTGATGTGTGGCTGTTAAATGTGCAGCTGCTCATGTCCAGAACCACACGTGTTGATACAGCTTTGATCAGCGAATAAAATGTGACTTGGGATGTACGCCAAATGCTGGCTCCGTTATGCAGCAGATCCAGCGGTGCCGCCGTCACCAGAAACGGACGTCGCTTTACGTGACGGTTCAGAGTAAGGCCGTCTCATGTCTCTTGGGCTGCGGTCGGAAAGTCTTTTTTGCTTAGGAAGGTTCCTAGCTGAGTGAAATGACCCGGAAGTATTTTCGTGGCCGCCATGATAAGAGCTGTTCGAATTCTCTAAACACTAAGGAAAGGAGGTTCAATGCTTCCTTTCAGATCTCCTTTAGCATAGGACACATCGGAGCTTCCTAAGCCATAGGAAAGGAGATAATTTAATCCCACAGTGCTTTGCGGGAGCAATATTTAAAGCGACCGGCCGTTCACAGAGACAAACGAATAAACCTGAAGAAATAGGAGAAGAGGAAGAATCAAAGAAGTGACGAAAGGAAAAGAAAAAGAACAACTGGCTCTCAACATGACTGAAAAGTCACGGAGATCACCATGTAAGTCACCGTTACATGAAGCTTTGCCCATCTCATGCCATAACTTGATCATATGCGTAACGCGATATGTTCCAAACTCTCAACAACATGTTAAACCCATGCGAACTATACACGTCACGCTACTGTTGTAACATTACCCAGTTCAAGTTCACATTGTGGTGTCAGATTTGCTCAGTGTGCATTAATCATGTCACTATTTGAGCGTTGTTGAATCGCCAGCTTTTAGCAATATCGTTAATTAATTTGTCTTCAGTCACAGATGCAGACGTCTCTGCACTCATAAGGGCACGTGTGCGGCTGGAGCAGCTCTTCAGCGGGAGGAGGAGTAAGAAGTCATACTTGTGGGTTAAAATGTTGATATAGCCTAATGAATGGTGGCAAATTAAGCTAATCCTGACCTACAGGCAGGTGGTGAAAGAAATAGGGTTGGAGGGGCAGGTGTCACTCGTGCAGGCGGCAAAAAAAATGGGATAACTTAAAGACAAAATACAAGATAAAGCAAATCAGGTGTCTGGGAACTGTGGTGGGCCAGTGTCTGTGGGTATTATGCTGCACACTAAATTGCATTTCTTGTATAGTATTGTGTTCACATTTCTTAGCGATATAGAGTGTGCCAGGGCTGACGTCAAAACCTGGAAGTTTAGCATGGCGCTGGTTCCCGGAAGAGAAAGTGAACGTGATTTTTGCATTGCGTTTTGGATTCTGTCAGAAAATAAGCTCCGTGGCTAACACAAGTTTATGATACTTACAGGTTTTGTTCAGCGAGACAATCTTCACATATGAACACCTTTCATACCGCATTTGAAGCTTAAATGCCATCGCCAGAAGTAAAAAGCTAACGTTAGGCTTTAACGGACTACATGACTACTCCACGGTCGCATGACTCTTGACGTCACCGCCACTAAGCTTTCAACTGTTTTCGGCCGCTTTATTTTAAAAACATTGTATAATGGGGAAATCGGACTGTTGAAGCTAAATAAGAAGCTGTAATGGCGGACTGCCAGCACTCTCGCCTGTTCGGGGGTGATGACGTTTAATGTCCCCGACAGGGTTTGTAGTTGTATTTAGCAACTTGTTAGCAACCGCCTTTTTTACAACACACAAAAGCTTCAAAATTCACAAGTAGGGTATTTACTGACGTGTTTTATGTCGTAGAACAAAACCTGAAACTCGCTTAAGCTTTTGTTAACCACAGACCTTATTTGAGACATTTTACCAAAATCCCATTCAAAAAACGTTTTGACTTTTAGACGAGAGAACTGGAAGTGCTAAAAGCGCTAACGGAGTTAGTCCATACTCTTTACATTTCTACCTCTTACTATTTCTCACTGTTTCCATGTTCATTTATTGTTCATTGCTGCCACAACAACTGACATCTCTGTCGTGGGGCTAATAAGGGAATCTTTAATGCTTTAATGGCCAGTAACAGTTAGATTATTCCATTATTGGTCACTATACGTTCTGCCCCAACTGCCCTTTCACTATTATTGTGTTAATCATGTTAATATAGGAGCTGAAACCCAGCCACAGGCACGGGCACAGACAGGGGTGAGGCAACAGCAGCAGCCTGGCCGTGGTTCAGTGACATGCATGAGGCACTTGGGGGAGGCCATCCATTCAGCCTCCCACCCTTGTTGCCTCATGCTCACTGCCACACCATGGCCCGGCTGCTGCTGGAGCCTCATCCCTGTCTGTGCAGAGGACAGTGAAGAGGAGGAGGCGTCTCCACCACCATCCACATCCACCTGCTCCCAGCAACCAACCAAGAGGCCAAAGAGGGGTGGGGGCGTATTGGCCTTCCTGAGGGAGCAGGCCCTCAAAGATGAGGCGAGAGATCAGGCTCTCAAATGAAAGATTCCTCGCAGCCCTGAAAGACGTGGCGCATAATAATAAAGACAAATAAAAGGAAAGTAAAGCTTTGAGTCCTGTTGTGTTCAATGAAAGTGAAAACAAAAGTGTTCAGTTCCTGGAAAAACCAACACATTGCATCAATCCCATAATGCCACTGTATTATTGAGGTTGTAGTGTGTGTTGCTGGT
Organism: Epinephelus fuscoguttatus; assembly: GCF_011397635.1. Classification (NCBI taxonomy): domain Eukaryota; kingdom Metazoa; phylum Chordata; class Actinopteri; order Perciformes; family Serranidae; genus Epinephelus; species Epinephelus fuscoguttatus. Next base: position 39,660,351 of record NC_064769.1, on the reverse strand, counting down.
GTACATTTTATTGTAAGGTGTTAAATATTTTACCCACTCTGTTCCTAATGTTTCGCCCCCTCATGTTAATGAGTGTAATATATTGGGAACACTGTTAAGTCTAGCACACTCCAGTACACCACCACCACCCACTGTGACCTCAGCTGTAAACAAAGTAAAATGATGACTTAGTGAACATGTATAGCTAAGCTTAAGAACAGACGAGTTACATTCTGCTTTAATACTCGGCATGATCTTAATACCTATGAATTACTGATTTGGAGAGACTTCAGTGTTCATTGTATCCTCTTAATATCAACTTTGTTTTATTTGATTTATTCCCTGTGAAGACATTTGATATGTGGGGAAATAGTTCTGTGTATGTATACTCCTCAAGCTGCTGATCACAATATGGAAAATATAAGAAGTGGCAGAGTTGTATTGGTTTGCTCAGGTGCACCTGATAAAGTCACAGAAAGATCTACTGTAGTCTGACAAACAGTGTGAAAAAAGGCAGGTTGCTATCTGTTAGTGTGCAAACCAACATGTTCAGAAAATGTGTTAGATTAATGACCGATAACAACATGTAAACACAAAAAGCCATTTTTTTCATATCAACACAAACGTTGATCTGATGATCTGAAACCTTTTTATTTAGATGATGTTTTTAATTCTTAAGAGTGATATGTACAGTAGTGGATTTGTCAGCCTAACATATTTGGCTCTCTTGCATGCACTTGAACATTTGTCATAAATCATCACAATGATTCAGGAGGGTGAGTGTGAGCAACCATTTTCAGCGTTTCAGTGTTGTGACTGCCATCTGTCTGTTTTACTTCAGTTCAGACGTTGGTAATTAAGTCACATTTTTCACTGTGCTGTCCACGTTTATATCGCCTGCATGAAGCAACATGGTAAGTAGGCACGGGGCGCAGTACCTGAGATGCGCTTTTTGTAGTCCATCTAAACTAAACTGTAGTTTCACCACGGTCGACCTACGTCACTGACATTCGCCGTCGCATGATGACGTAGCCCAGCGTAAGTGCGGTCGGATTCTCTCAGCTCCGCAATTCTCTGTTCCTAAATCCTTATGAATTCTCCTACTCATCTTTCCTCGGTGGGAAACGTCACGAGGTTAAGGAATAGTGATTAGGAGTAGACGATAGGAGGGACTTTCCGACCGCAGCCTGTGTGTGAGCTGCAGCAGTACAGGAAGGAAGTGGTCACACAGTCTTCTGGTCTCTGCTGCTGTTTGATTGGCTGCTGTGGTCACATGATTTCAGTGAATCGTCTCAGAGAAAGTGAAAGTTAATGGGACAGACTGAGCTCAGAGCTGCTGTGACTGCTGACACTTCACCAACAGGTAAGAACCTTCATCATCATCATCACCATCATCATCATCATCATCAGCACAGGTCTTCATCACACTGAGGTCTGCTCCACTCAGCTGCTCTCTAACACTCCCTGATGTCTCTCTGACAGCACGGTGTACACACACTGTGACACAAGAACAAACGTGTCAGCGTCACACTCTGAGGACTAACCCTTCATGTGTTCATTCATGTGTTCATCTCTTTAATGCTGCAGCTCATTTTAGTGACGGGTGTTGTCCCACTAAGCTTCAAACATGCAGTAGTACAACCTTTGCTGAAGAAGCCTGGCCTAGATAGCACTGTTTTAGCAAATTTCAGGCCCATCTCCAAGTTGCCTTTTATTTCTAAAATCCTGGAGAAAACTGTCTCTGCACAACTAGAAACTTTCCTTGATGATCACAATATTATGGAGGTTTTTCAGTCTGGTTTTAAAACTTTGCATAGCACGGAAAGTGCCCTTTTAAAAGTTTTTAATGACATTTTAACGGCAAATGATAGTGGCAACTATGTTGTTCTTGTCCTGCTCGACTTGACCGCTGCCTTTGACACTGCAGACCACAGCATTTTGTTAAAACGTCTGCAGCAGCTAGTGGGCATTGGTGGCAGCGCCCTGGACTGGTTCAGGTCCTACTTAGCCGACAGGACTATGTGTGTTGGTCTTGGTGCGTGTGAATCCTCCTCCGCTCCGCTTTTATATGGGGTCCCACAGGGTTCAATTTTAGGACCCCTGCTTTTCTCCCTGTATATGCTTCCCCCAGGGTCTATCCTCAGAAAGCATGGTGTCGCTTTTCATTGCTATGCTGATGACAGCCAGATATATGTCCTCCTGAGTAAAAGTGATGCCTTTTCCCTCAAACCCCTGCTGTCATGTCTTGAAGACATCAAAGCCTGGATGGCCCTAAACTTTTTAAATTTTAATGAGAAAAAAACAGAGGTGATGGTGTTTATCCAGCGGCTCCTGTGTTTCCTCCCCTGTTGATCTGGGTCCTTTGGCAGTTTATGCAAAGTCTACTGTCACTAACTTGGGTTTTAAGATGGACAGTGATTTTAAATTGGACCGCCAAATCAGTGCAGTTGTAAAGTCGAGTTTCTTTCACCTCAGGCAGCTTGTGAAGGTGAAGCCTTTTCTTGCACATCAGCACTCTGAAGCAGTAATCCATGCCTTCATCACGTCTCGGCTGGATTACTGCAATGCACTTTATTTTGGAGTTAGCCAGTCCTCCCTTGCACGTCTCCAGTTAGTTCAGAACGCTGCCGCTCGTCTGCTAACTGGAGTACGAATGAGAGAGCACATTACACCCATCCTGGCCTCCCTCCACTGGCTGCCTGTGCACTTTAGAGTTCATTTTAAGATCCTTTTATTTGTTTTTAAATCTTTAAATGGCCTCGCCCCGCCCTACCTCTCTGAGCTTCTTCACCCCTACGCCCCTGCCCGGTGCCTCAGGTCAGCTGATCAGCTGCTCCTTGAGGTACCGAGGTCCAAGCGAACGCTTAGAGGAGACCGTGCATTCTCCGTTACTGCTGCAAAAATGCGGAATAATCTACCTCTGCACATCAGACAGGCCTCCTCACTGTCTGTTTTTAAAACCCACCTTAAAACCCACTTTTACTCACTGGCTTTGAACCCAGCATGAGATCTCGCTCTGTTTTTATTTGTTTGTTGCTGTTTTTATTGTTTTTTGTTTTAACTGCTTTTTATTGTCTCACTGTTTTGTTGACTTATGACTTCCTATGTACAGTACTTTGTTTTCAGCTGTGGTTGTTTTAAAGCGCTTTATAAATAAAGTTGAGTTGAGTTGAATTATCAACCCACAGTTTCACCAAAGGCTCAATAAAGTTTTCTCTGTATCCTGACTGAATATCAGAATGTGACACTCACTGTCAGACTGCTGCAGCTGCATCTAACCTGACTGAACTTTGTTTCACTCGCTCAACAGGCTCTGCAGGAAGCTCCTGAAAATGCCAAAAAGAAAAAGAAAGAGGAGTATATCTGAGCCTATTAGTTTTTCTGACTTAACAACAAAACTTATGAGACATGCAGATTCATTCATCTCAGCGTTTGACGTCAGTGAACCAAGGATGAGACAGATTGTAGGAGAGTTTCACAAGATCGTTGATGAAGTGACAGAGATGCAGCAGACGACAGACGAACAGAGAAGAGAAGGAGTTCGTAGGGGTGTAGATCTGATTTTTGGATTTGACTTAATAGGAGCAGTAGCAGCTGCTGCAGATGTTGTTCGTACAAACAGGACAAAAATAAGAGAAGAGAGAGAAAGTGCACATAAAGTCGAAGAGCTGGGGAAAGAATTCATGAAGATTGTTGAACCACTGAAGAACGACCTGGAAGAAATAAAGAGGACGTGTGAAGAGCTGGAGAAAAGGTCAGCTGAAGGTCAAGCCAAACGGTCTCTGTCAGACATGGAGGCGTTTCAGAGGATTGTTGGACGAGTGTCTGAGCTGAGAAGAAGGACTGGAGAAGTTTTGGATGTGACTGTAACAGTGATGGAAATAATTCATAATCTGTTCATGTTCATTGTAAGTGTCTTCAGAGTGACTGCGACCCCTGAAGAGGATCAGAAGTTAAGAGACTCCATCGTCCAGTCAGCTGATCAGTGTGAGAAGGTCATTAATGCGTTTGATCAGATGAAGAAGGAACTGTTAGACATAATGGAGGAGACAAAATCGTCGGAGTGAGGAGAAGCTGACGTGTCGTCCTCCTGAGGAAAATGTGTGTGAGGACAAAAGGACACAATAAAGTCATGACGTCAGAGGACGCAGCCTGTGTTTCCTCTGATCATGTTACACTGTTAGATCTGTGATGACATCAGCAGGAGGAGAGCTAGTTAGCATTAGCTGCTAATAGTAAAAAGCAGTCCTGGGTGAAGGTAAATTATAACCTCCTCATGATGCGTTCACTGTCATCTTGTTAAATGCTTTTTGTGTGTTAAACAAACAAATTCCAGCTGTTTGATGTGTCAGTGTTTCCAGAGCACTCAGCCAGATGTTATGATGGACAGAGGTGGAAAGTAACTAATTACATTTACTCACATTACTGTCATTGAGTAGTTTTTTTGTGTGTAATATTTTCAGTAGTTTTTCAAATCTGTAATTTTAGTTTCACTTAAGTAAGTTTTGACAGAAGTATTGTACTTGGCTACACTGGAGATCACATCCCTTACTGAGTAGTTTTGGCTAAATGGAAACCAAAGGGTGAATCTCGTAACTCTCGTGTGGAATTGACCCAGAACAAGAACTGTGTATCATCAGTCTAACAGTTGTGTTGGTGAGTCAAAATGAATGAGGGCTGCACAATATTAGACACAACTGACACTGTGAGGACAATTTTGTATACTGTGATATGTGCTGCAATGTACAGTGTGTTGCAGTAAGTTGAACAGCTCTATTTGGACAGAGGTCATCACGTGGGAGTTGAAAGGCTGTATTTACATGAAATATACAGTTTACAATCAAACTGTTCTGGAAGCTGCGAACTTCACAACCTACAGTATTAAGCAGCAAAATAAGTTTGGCATATTGCCTTTGACTAATATTATACTGATATGATGAACTCATACTGTGAGTCTCACACTGTGACTGTTGCACAAGAACACATCGCCATGGTGACGCTCTAATGATATTGTGCAGCCCTGAATTGAATTGAATTCTATGGTTCATCATAGAATTCAATTCAATTGTATTTGACAATGTTTTATTGTTTTATGGGATGGTCTACGTTAGGGCTGGGCGGTATGACAAAATTTTCATATCACGGTTTTAAGAAAAAATCATATCGGTTTCACGGTATTTCACGGTATTTTGCTCAGGTTCGGCCAACTTGACATGCTGCTGTGTGGTGCTATGGCCTATTCAAGTGCCGGAATTTGTTATTTACCTGACAACGCCTAAACGCAACACACGCTGCGTACGGAAGCGACACATAGAGAAGCCAGCGGGGTTGTTTACTGTTTGCCGAGCCGAGAGGCTGCATGAAATGTTAAAGCATTTTCCACCTAAGTTATTACATATATTTGAGTTATCTACAAGTTTGCTGTACTGTTTGTCATCTACTCGCTTTCAAATGTCCGCCACGGACATTTACACAATGTCACGGATAAACATGGGTAAATGCATGGAAAAAAATCATCACATATCACCTCTGATAATGGTTTATTCATTTAAAAACACATTGTGCTCGTTTAGCACACTATTTCATATAGTTTTTATCTGCTGGAGGGTCGCGTAGGGGAGCGTAGCGTGACAAAAATAGAAGAGCCGCGTAAAATAGAGAGTTGTCGCGCGGCAGACGGAGGTTGTCGCGCCGCTCCCGTTGCCAGTGGAGCCGCTGTAATTGATTAACAGGGTGGCGAGCTGCTACAGGACTCGCACTGCAGACGTGTCGTGCCGCTGACGTGCCCGGTGGAGCCTGTCTCGGACTCGGGACGGGTCGTCTTCGGTCAGGAAAATGCAGTCCGAGCCATGCTCTAGTGTGCTTACCTGTGTGTGCGCTTTGTGTGTGTGTGTGTGTGTGTGCGCGCGCGCATCGGGGCGAAACTCCGCCGTGCACGATACAGAGGACAGAGGAGAATTGTAAAGGGCGGTGTGCCGCTGCTAGTTGCATTCAGGGGAAACACTGCTCTTTTTGGTATGAGTTCTTCTGGGACATCGTGTACAGTTGCTTTGCTTTCAGGACTCTCCGGCAGCCATTCTCGCCTCTAAACTTTTCTATGCTCTCACTCTCACCCGCTCAAGCGTGCCTGTGGTGTGCAGCAGTGAAATGGGTCCCCGCTGAAACACTTTCCCGCCGCGCACGTTCCGGATGTTGTTTGGGCTATTCACCGGTATTGTGGGATATGAAAAATTCATATCATAACGAAAATAAATACCGGTTTTTGGTACAAACCGGTATACCGCCCAGCCCTAGTCTGCGTTGTACTGCCCCAAAGACACACTAAATGTTGTGTTGATATGTTTAATGTCATCATGCTCTTATATTTGAAAAGTTTGTCCTTTAATAAAAAACAACCAGTTTGTGGACTGGATTTATGACTCTGGACCATTTCTGCACTGCACAGGACTGACCCCCATCAAGCTGTTGGAAGTAACTAAGTAACTTCTACTTTAAGTACATTTTAACACACTACTTTTTACTTTTACTTGAGTAGATTTTTAGATGAGTAGCTTTACTTGTACTCAAGTAGAATTTCATCAAAGTAAAGGTACTTTTACTTGAGTAGAATGTTTCAGGTCTTTTTCCACCTCTGCTGATGGATCATATGTAGTGAAGACGTTTATATTATATTATAGTTTGATTCATCTTTACAGAGTAGATGTGTGTTCCTCTGGAAACAAAAAGTAAATAAACAACAATATAAGAACACCAGCTGTCAGCTCAGCTGAGTCAGCCAGAATGTCACAGCTGGAGCGTCCTTACCAGCTTTAACTCTTTGTCCCTGACACTTTGTGATATTTGATATGTTTGACTGTTGGTTTCATATTTGATCTCACACACTGTTGGACTGTGACCCTGATGGTGTTTTATATCAGGAGTGTTTAGCTTCATGTTTATTAGGCTCAGAGGGTGAAAGGAGGCTCCAGAGGCCCGGGCTGCATCCTGCTCCATGTGCTCCTTACTCACGCTGGACCTCAAGGAGACAAGGAGCGTCTGAGACTGTGTGATGAGCAGGTTTATGGGAAAAACAAGCTGTAAATGGACTCTTAATGATCCCATGAACGCTCTGCTTGGGCGTGTGACTTTTCTATGTAGGAACTGAAAACTGTCTCTGCACTCTGTCGTTCTTGAACTCACCAACCAGACGACACTCAGACTGCCAAGCTGACGCCATGACGGCGTAGGTTCCCGCCCCCAGTGTAGTGTCTTGGTGATGCACCTGAACGCACCCGTCACAGCCATGAATTTGAAGGACATGTTGAATATTAACAGTGTGTGTGTGTGTGTGTGTGTGTGTGTGTGTGTGTGTGTGTGTGTGTGTGTGGGAAGATGTTTTGTGTTCAGGTGTGTTTTCTGAGACCACCTCTACTTCTCCAGCAGCACAGACTGTGTGAGGGTTCATGTCCAAAGTATCCTGAACCTTTGAAACCATGTAATCACGTGTGTTCTTTTTGATGGCTTGGAATCATTTCACATCATTATTGAATAAAAACAAGGAGATGGTTGTGATCTGCTGAAAAGGCAGCCGTGACTTTTGAACATCCACACCTTTGCATGTGAGATCATGTGCTAATCTGCGTCTGTGTGGCGTTCGAGGTGTTGGGATCAGAGCTGGAGGGGTAGAAGGAGTCCTGAGTGGGAGATGTGCCACCCTCTCTCCTCCCATGAGCTCTCAATCAGACGCTGACATTTCTCTCACAGGAGCAGAGACCTTTAGGTATGTAGTGACACACACATGCTGCTGATGACATGTTGTCTTGCTGCTGACATTGTGCTTATTGTTGCTCAGCCTCTGATGATTAGAGACACTGTGTTCATCCTCAGGTGATACCTGACAACCGAGCTGCTGGGCAGGTAATCATCCATCCTAAAGCAAGTCCTTCCTGCACCCAATCTGAAATGGGAACGAAGAGAGAGCAGAGGTCTTCATCATCATCATCCTCACTGTGACCTCGTCACATGTCCACGTTTGGTCATGGACTTTCCACGTCCACATATGACGTCCAAGGTACCCTGGGTGTGTTGGTTGTTGACGTTCTGGGACGCCGTGTCAACTTCAGCCTGTTACATGCATTGTCTGTTTTCAAAATACACTTCTGTTTTCACAGGAAATGTACAGTTTGCATACAGTCTCTTTCAAAATAAAAGCACTACGTCAGTACAACACCACCAACTGATGATTTTTTACGTTACGTTTAGGAACAAGGAACAAGGTTTGGTTCTTATAATCTTACAGGAAGTGAACACCGGCCTCCTGGGTGAAAGATGGTGGTTGTTGGACTCATCCTACTCAGACTTCCACTGCCTTAACTTGCGTCAGAGTTTTTTCATTTTGTGTGTGTTGTTGAAGGAAAAAAACATCAGTTGGCAACATAGTGCTTTTATTTTGAAAGAGACTGTATCACACTGTACATTTCCTGTGAAAACAGAAGTGTATTTTGAAAACAGACAATGCATGTAACAGGCTGAAGTTGACACGGCGTCCCAGAACGTCAACAACCAACACACCCAGGGTACCTTGGACGTCATATGTGGACGTGGAAAGTCCATGACCAAACGTGGACATGTGACGAGGTCACAGTGAGGATGATGATGTTACCACGAGGATTTTTACTGTGAAATATCTGCAGGACGGTACAGTGACTGAGCAGAGCAGCATGATGCAACAGTGTGTGTGAGCTGCAGCAGTACAGGAAGGAAGTGGTCACACAGTCTTCTGGTCTCTGATGCTGTTTGATTGACTACTGTGGTCACATGATTTCAGAGAATCGTCTCAGAGACAGTGAAAGTTAACGGGACAGACTGAGCTCAGAGCTGCTGTGACTGCTGACACTTCACCAACAGGTAAGAACCTTCATCATCATCATCATCATCATCATCATCATCATCAGCACAGGTCTTCATCACACTGAGGTCTGCTCCACTCAGCTGCTCTCTAACACTCCCTGATGTCTCTCTGACAGCACGGTGTACACACACTGTGACACAAGAACAAACGTGTCAGCGTCACACTCTGAGGACTAACCCTTCATGTGTTCATTCATGTGTTCATCTCTTTAATGCTGCAGCTCCTTTTAGTGACTTCATCAACCCACAGCTTCACCAAAGGCTCAATAAAGTTTTCTCTGTATCCTGACTGAATATCAGAATGTGACACTCACTGTCAGACTGCTGCAGCTGCATCTAACCTGACTGAACTTTGTTTCACTCGCTCAACAGGCTCTGCAGGAAGCTCCTGAAAATGGCAGCAAGACAGAGGAGGAGGAGTATATCTGAGCCTCTTAATTTTTCTGACTCAACAGAAAAACTTATGAGACATGCAGCTTCATTCATCTCAGCGTTTGACGTCAGTGAACCAAAGATGAGACAGATTGTAGGAGAGTTTAACAAGATCATTGATGAAGTGACAGAGATGCAGCAGATGACAGATGAACAGAGAAGAAAAGGAGTTCGTATGAGTGGAATTCTGATGGCTGTCGCTCCGTTGACTTTGGGATTGAGCTTAATAGGAGCAGCAGTAGCTGCTGCAGATGTTGTTGGTGCAAACAAGACAAAAATAAGAGAAGAGAAAGAAAGTGTAAAGAAAGTCAAAGAGCTGGGGAAGGAATTCATGGAGATTGTTGAGCTGCTGAAAAACGACCTGGAAGAAATAAAGACAACGTATGAAGAGCTGGAGCAAAGGTCAGCTGAAGGTCAGGCTGCAGACACTCTGTCAGACATGGAGGAGTTTCAGAGGATTGTTGGACGAGTGTCTGAGCTGAGAAGAAGGACTGGAGAAGTTTTGGATGTGACTGTAACAGTGCTGGCACTGATGCGTGATCTGTTCATGTTCATTCTAAGTGTCTTCAGAGTGACTGCGACCCCTGAAGAGGATCAGAAGTTAAGAGACTCCATCATCAAGTCAGCTGATCAGTGTCAGAAGGTCATTAATGCGTTTGATTGGATGAAGGTGGAACTGTTAGTCATAATAGAGGAGACAAAATCGTTGGAGTGAGGAGAAGCCGACGTGTCGTCCTCCTGAGGAAAATGTGTGTGAGGACAAAAGGACACAATAAAGTCATGACGTCAGAGGACGCAGCCTCTGTTTCCTCTGATCATGTTACACTGTTAGATCTGTGATGACATCAGCAGGAGGAGAGCTAGTTAGCATTAGCTGCTAATAGTAAAAAGGAGTCCTGGGTGCGATATTTTTTTTCGTAGGATGGTAGGGGAAGGTACTGCCTTTTCCGCCTCTGACTGGCTAGAAGAGCTCTCCTCCGGTTGGTTATTTGCTATATGCTGTCGGCTAGTCTGTTTTGATCGTCTTTACCACCAACAGAAGTAAACAAAGTCAATCCAACAGTGTGATAAGTGCGTGCCATCAGATTTATATTAATGGAAAGCACATCGCCGAATTTAAGGTTGACACCTAAAGTGTATGTCCACATCTTAACATATGTTCTCATAGGCACGAAAAGTATCCAAGGGACGAGGAAACTGTAAACTAAGCGATTTCTCAAGGCACTTTGGCAGCACGCTCTGGAGGACAGACATGTGTTGCAACTTTATCTCTGTAAGGCTGGACTCCTCAAGTCTCCAAACCAGCTAACGGAACTGTAACGGAACTGAAAGTTGGACTGACCTGTTTTGAAATCGGTGTTACTGTCGTGTGTTGTCACGTCTGTCCTCCAGAGCGTGCTGCCAAAGTGCCTTGAGAAATCGCTTAGTTTACCATTTCCTCGTCCCTTGGATACTTTTCGTGCCTATGAGAACATATGTTAAGATGTGGACATACCATCCTATGAAAAAAAATATCGCATCCTGGGTGAAGGTAAATTATAACCTTCTCATGATGCATTCACTGTCATCTTGTTAAATGCTTTTTTGTGTGTGTGTTAAACTAACAAATTCCAGCTGTTTGATGTGTAAGTGTTTCCAGAGCACTGAGCCAGATGTTATGATGGACCATATGTGTGAAGACGTAACGAAAAGGGGGAATAAATAACATATCACTTTATGATATTTGATATGTTTGACTGTTGGTTTTATATTTGATCTCACACACTGCATTTCACACAGCACTTAGAAAAAATTTGAACATCCACAACTCCCGCCTCCCTCCACTACGTCCTCATTATAGACATAGCTGTTGGCATGGTAACGTTAGATACACAGAAGAGGAGAGCGAGTGTAATGTTACAACCAAGACAGTCAAACGCAACCCTGGAGTTTTAAAACTCAACCACAGTCAGTGATGACTGATGAATTTTAGAATAAGGTTACAGTGCTAACGTTAGATAGTAGCCTTAACGTTACTAGTAAGTGGAAACACACAAGGAAGATAACGTTAATGTTTCAGAGGCTACGCAGTACTACAGTAGGCTAATGTTAGATAGTAGCGTTAAGGTTACTAGTAAGTGGAAACACACAAGGAAGATAACGTTAATGTTTCAGAGGCTACGCAGTACTACAGTAGGCTAACGTTAGATAGTAGCCTTAACGTTACTAGTAAGTGGAAACGCACAAGGAAGATAACGTTAATGTTTCAGAGGCTACGCTACAGTAGGCTAATGTTAGATAGTAGCGTTAAGGTTACTAGTAAGTGGAAACACACAAGGAAGATAACGTTAATGTTTCAGAGGCTACGCAGTACTACAGTAGGCTAACGTTAGCCATTAGCGACTGGGTGCTGTGTTGTCATAATGTTATTAACTGAACTGAACCAGCACAAAAACTAAATGACATTTTGCATACCCCAAGCAAACAGAAACAAAACATATTTGTGCAACATATACAAAAGAACATATAGTGTAATATTAAGATGAAAAGGGTCGACATTTCACAGTCAAAAACTCCACATCCTGACAGCAGAACTGGGAGCTCCTCTTCACATCACGGCACCATGAATTGTTTGTGTATACACCACGGAGCTTACCAGATGATGCTGCCGTCCTGTCTGCTCTGTGTAGTGTTAGCCCCGTTAGCTCAACACCGGAGTCTGATATGTTACCATTCATCCATGTCTCAGTGAACACAAGGATGCAACAGTCCCTCACTCCTTGGTGAGTGGATCTCCATAGTCGGGTGTAATCCATTTTCATGTCCAGTGAGCGGACATTGGCCAGAAGGACACTGGGAACAGCTGGTTTGATGGGGTTAGCCCTTAGCCTAGCTAACCCCCTCCGCATTTGTTTGCTTTTGTTATGGAGAAAAGTTTATATCCACAAGGGTCCCTGTCACTAACCTGTTTGTTGTCTCAGACTCAGGGGTGGAGGGTGTGGGGGGTGGTTACGCGAGCGGTTACGTCAGTCGGAGGCCTTCATGTGGGGAAGACAGACAGGACAGGAGAAAACTCTGACCAATCATTGCATTCGGTCCGAATCCAATGATTGGCGGAGTTTTCTTAGAACCATATGAGAATGGTATAATGATGAGTTTTCATCTCTGGTGGAATTCACTTACATTTCAGTGTGCCATCAGCTTATTAATAGCATTTTAACCTAAACAAAGAAAAGTGTAAAATTTCCAGAAAGTTAAGAGTTGCTTTAACTTCATGTTTATTAGGCTCAGAGGGTGAAAGGAGGCTCCAGAGGCCCGGGCTGCATCCTGCTCCATGTGCTCCTTACTCACGCTGGACCTCAAGGAGACAAGGGAGCGTCTGAGACTGTGTGATGAGCAGGTTTATGGGAAAAACAAGCTGTAAATGGACTCTTAATGATCCCATGAACGCTCTGCTTGGGCGTGTGACTTTTCTATGTAGGAACTGAAAACTGTCTCTGCACTCTGTCGTTCTTGAACTCACCAACCAGACGACACTCAGACTGCCAAGCTGACGCCATGACGGCGTAGGTTCCCGCCCCCAGTGTAGTGTCTTGGTGATGCACCTGAACGCACCCGTCACAGCCATGAATTTGAAGGACATGTTGAATATTAACAGTGTGTGTGTGTGTGTGTGTGTGTGTGTGTGTGTGTGTGTGTGTGGGAAGATGTTTTGTGTTCAGGTGTGTTTTCTGAGACCACCTCTACTTCTCCAGCAGCACAGACTGTGTGAGGGTTCATGTCCAAAGTATCCTGAACCTTTTGAAACCATGTAATCACGTGTGTTCTTTTTGATGGCTTGGAATCATTTCACATCATTATTGAATAAAAACAAGGAGATGGTTGTGATCTGCTGAAAAGGCAGCCGTGACTTTTGAACATCCACACCTTTGCATGTGAGATCATGTGCTAATCTGCGTCTGTGTGGCGTTCGAGGTGTTGGGATCAGAGCTGGAGGGGTAGAAGGAGTCCTGAGTGGGAGATGTGCCACCCTCTCTCCTCCCATGAGCTCTCAATCAGACGCTGACATTTCTCTCACAGGAGCAGAGACCTTTAGGTATGTAGTGACACACATGCTGCTGATGACATGTTGTCTTGCTGCTGACATTGTGCTTATTGTTGCTCAGCCTCTGATGATTAGAGACACTGTGTTCATCCTCAGGTGATACCTGACAACCGAGCTGCTGGGCAGGTAATCATCCATCCTAAAGCAAGTCCTTCCTCCACCCAATCTGAAATGGGAACGAGGAGAGAGCAGAGGTCTTCATCGTCATCATCCTCACTGTGACCTCGTCACATGTCCACGTTTGGTCATGGACTTTCCACGTCCACATATGACGTCCAAGGTACCCTGGGTGTGTTGGTTGTTGACGTTCTGGGACGCCGTGTCAACTTCAGCCTGTTACATGCATTGTCTGTTTTCAACATACACTTCTGTTTTCACAGGAAATGTACAGTTTGCATACAGTCTCTTTCAAAATAAAAGCACTACGTCGGTACAACGCCAACTGATGATTTTTTACGTTATGTTTAGGAACAAGGAACAAGGTTTGGTTCTTATAATCTTACAGGAAGTGAACACCGGCCTCCTGGGTGAAAGTTGGTGGTTGTTGGACTCATCCTACTCTGACTTCCACTGCCTTAACTTGCGTCCTTGTCCCGCCGCATTTCCCTCTACACAGCTGGTCGCCGTTTCACAAGCTCTGTAACAGTGGCCCCCATCTTATAACAATGAAAACACAGATTGATAGAATATCTCGTCAGTGGCAGGGGTAGTGTAAAGGCGATACTGCTCTGTCCCTTCATTCCATGATTGTTCCTTATGTACAGCACAGCGAGGCAGATTAACGGCATGGTGTTCCAGCCTTCAGCAGGTCCTTTTCACTTCTCACACACTACAAAGTCTTTTCTTTACACAGAACCAAACGATGGCAGCATCATGTCGCTGCAGTGTGTGATGTCAGACAGCATGATGACACCAGCAAAAGAGGCGTGACATGTAACACAACAGCGTCGGCCTCTAGTGTGACTTGACTGTCACGACATGTCAGCTTCATTAAAATCGCAGCTGCAGATTAAAGCAACAATAGATGTGAAAACACACAGAGACAACACATTTGTGATCAGCTCCCTCATTTAACAAATTCTTTTCCTCTTTTCCAATTTCTCGTTTTATTTTATGGAAGTGATCAATGTGAGTGCACCTGTCCTTTAAACTTGAGAAAAGATAAAAGCTAACAAAATAAAACATTCGTTACAGCCGAATCAGTTTGTAGAACGGTTAGAACAAGAGGCTGCACTGCAACGTGCAGATCACTCCTCGCAGCTGCAGCTTGCGCTCCACTGCTGTACACAATTTAAAAACTACAACACCCATAATTCATGTAGGAACTGCTGCAGCCAATGTGCAGCCGGCGAGAGCTGCAGGACGACTCAACCACCATGATCAGTTTGTAATGTTTCATCAGGCAGTAACTCCTCCAGACTCTGCTCTGGTGTCATTCTCGGGACAGTTAGGGCAGGATTCAGGATTCGGGCCAACTGCTTGGATTTCGGGACTGTCCCGAATTTTTCGGCACGTCTGGTCACCCTACAGGGACAGAAGTCTGTGAGAAAACAAATGCAGGATGAGACATTTGAAACAGGTTTTTGTTTTTTAGAATACATTGGACACAGCCACAAATAAACATGTTAAATGTGTGAAAGCTGAAGGCTGTGAGCTGCAGGCCTCACAGCGTCGCTCCGTGAGTCAGTGCAGAGAGCTTTACCGACGCTGCCTCTCTTTTCACACAAATTTAAACTTCATTATTCAGTTTGGAGGTGGGCCGTTTGTCGGCTGTGTCAGCTCTCATTAACCGCAGCCCAGACTTCCTCCCTGCAGCCTCGCCCGCACTCCCCTAACCTCATCTGGTGGCTGATTATGGCTTCCTCCCCGGTCCCTCTCTGGCCACTGTGTCCTGATGGAAACAAGGTGGAGCAGTAACACTGTCGCTGCGAGCCCAGCTGACACTAATCATTACAGTTAATGTCCAACACAGTTAGGCTCTTACCTTGCTTACCACCGACCTGTCTGCGCTGCAGGAGATGAGGCGGGAGGGGAGGGCAAAGGAAGGAAAATAAGAGCTCCTCAGAGACCCTGAAGGGACACGGAGGAAAATATTTTAGGAGGGGCGAAAAAACTAAAGAGGAGCAGCAGTGGAGAGTCGGTCTGCAGCTGATCTCCAGCTCCTCTCTTCAGTCAGCTGTCACATGGGATCAGCCATCACTCAACACGGCAGGTGGTCTGCAACCGCTCATCGTCTGCATTGAGACGTCTTCATTTTAAAACGCTGATGTCACGGGAAAATGATCTGCGTCCACGCTAACAGCGTTTCCACATGATGTTAGTTCAGGTTTATTTAGAAAGCACAATTCATACAAACCAGCTGTACAGGAGTAAATAACGAATACAGAACAGCAAAGTTATTTTCCGTAGGTGTCGACATGACAAAGCTCTAACGTGTTGATGTGTGACGTTTGTTAACCAACATGTACGTTACTTCATTTCCTTGTTCCATCTCTCTCCCTCCATGTACCTGTGTCAGCTAGCTGATTTTTTGATTACAGGCCCATGTAACGGGTCTTTCTAAAACGTCTTGGAAAACTTTTGAATTTTGTCCATGTAAATGTGCGTGAACCCTGGGCCGAGTAAATGTGGGTACAGTCATCGTAACTAGGATAATAAATGGTTTGTCAGAGCTTGAGCCGATAAAGCTTGAAGAATAAAGGCCCTTAAATCGACCCCTGAGGGACACCACAGTAGAGACGTGTGTCCACAGTGAGACACCTGAACATGAAAACTCTCTTCTTCTTCTTCTTCTTCTTCTTTGTCTTTTTTCAGTTGGCAAACAACAAAACTGCTGCACAGCCAACATGTGGTGAGGAGACAGAGACAGACAGACGGCTGAAGAAATCATTATTTGATGGTCTGGACGTCGTCTGCAAAAAGGTCACTGTAAATCCAGGTAAATGACAGCAGCTCTGTTCTGTGTTCACATTTATTGACGTTTAAAACAAGAAAGTTGGAGGCGACCGAATGTTCCTCGCTGTCACACAGCTCTGAACCTCACTGAGCAGCTGACGCGTCCTGGAAAAACTCTTGATTCACCTTTTGTTGGTTGTGTTTCAGTCATCTCAGATAAAGTCTGCTCTTCTGTTCAGGCATCATTTATTTGGAGTTAAAGTAATTAATACCTTAGACCATGTCCACCTTGTTGCTGAGGGCGCTACTGTACGAAGGATTATGGGTAAAACTTCCAGTGAGATAGCGTCAGTGGCAGCAAGCTAATTGATCTGTTAGTAATCTGTGGTTAGTCTCAGTGGCTAATCTTTGTGGCTAACGGCAACGAGGGTTATTCTATAAAGTAATTTGTCTTTAAGTTAGCAAAAAGTTGAGAAACATTAAAAGCCAGATGAAAAAGTTATGTCTTTAATTTATGTATACAAATACAGAGGGAGCGTCAGACACTCTGATATCCAGAGCTCCACAGTTCAGGGACATAAAAACAGAGCGCGCTCTCAGCAGGACTTTTATGGGACACGTGAGGAACATTTCAAAGTAAAGCAACATAAAATGATCTCAGACGTGTGAAGGGGCGGGGCCAATTAAAACTTCACACAAGAGGTTCACGTCTCAATTTTGGGGAGATATGCAGTTACCAGTTTTACAGGGTGTAATAAAAGTAATGTAATGAGTAGTGTAATGAATTACTGTTGGCAGGGAGTAATAAGTGAAGTAATGTAATTACTTGTGTAAAGAGTAACGAGTGCTTCTGGGGAACTGTTAAGTCTTCCTCCTGATGTGACCGATTACAGGCTCAGGAAACCTGCGCAGGTGCTTTGAGTTCATCAGCTGATCTGAGTTCGTCTTCTCCGTGTGAGTGCAGAATATGAAGAGTTTTCACTTTCTGAAATAACTGACAAGAAATATTGAACTTTTTCATGATATTCTATTTTTTGTTCACATACATCATGTTGTTGTTCGCTAAACTGAAAACTAGTGAAGGTAGAAGATGAAATTCTAAATCCCTGCGTTCAGTCCCTGGTAGAGACGAGAGTTGAACGATGCTGTGAAGCAAAGTGAGCGCTGAGAGGACGATGATGAGGAGAGGCGCAGATGGATCCTGTAAATGGAGATGTAAAGGAGGCCAGAGCAGATGTGACAGATGGATTCAGTGTGGAAACAGAGGGAATAGAGACGGATGGGTAGAGTTGAACACAACCTGCTATCACTGTCGTCTGAATCAAATGGAGAGAGTAAGAGCTCAGATTAGGCAGAGCGATGATGGAGGAGGAAGAGGAGGAGGAGGAGATGTGAAGGAGTGACAGTGTGTGAAAGACAAAAGCTGTAATGCAGACACACTCACACACACATGTTGGGTCAGTAGTTCTTATTTAATCACTCTTTTGACGGCCAGTTGTCAGACTCAGTGCGTCTCTTCACTGACGTGTTTTAATCAGCACTAACATGTGTCATCAGCAGGATCAGACGCTCGTCTCTCGCCCACCGCTCCACAGGTATGAATCACTCGTAACGTACTCGCCGCTCTCGGTTGTGCAGAAACATATGGAACATAAAGTTGAGTCACAGGTCAGTTTTTTTAAAAGCCTCTGTCTGGTTTTCTGAGCACATTAAGAGGAGGAGGTCACACTTTATGTGCCGGTGATCAACGCTGCAGAGTGGTCACACTAAATTTGGGAAAAGGTTGCTGAGGAGGCAGAAAGACCTCCAGTCCGACCGAAACACATCAGCTGAAAACTTCAGCGTCTGAGAGAGCAACTAAAGAGAAAACTTCACCTTCAAAATGACCATCTATGAATACATTTAATCACCGCGTGGTGTGGTTAATTACCTCATAAATTGAAGTAAACACCTTGTTTAACAAAACTATATCAACATCAAACTCTCACACAGCTCGTTTAGAATAATCCAAGACTCATTTATCCAGTCAGATGATCAGGACTCAGGGTGCGAGATACCGTCCTAAATGATATCAGGATATTTCAGGTGTTTTTGCTTTGTTAACGATATTCCTGACGATATGACAAATTAGTAAAAAAATATTTTATCATTAATTTGAGAAGATAGAATTCATATAGGGGCAGCACGGTGGTGTGGAGTTTGCATGTTCTCCCCGTGTCAGCGTGGGTTTCCTCCAGGTGCTCTGACATGTTCTCCCTGTGTCAGCGTGGGTTCTCTCCGGGCACTCCGGCTTCCTCCCACAGTCCAAAGACATGCAGGTTAATTGGTGACTCTAAATTGTCCGTAGGTGTGAATGTGAGTGTGAATGGTTGTCTGTCTCTATGTGTCAGTCCTGTGATAGTCTGGTGACCTGTCCAGGGTGAACCCTGCCTCTCACCCAGTGTCAGCTGGGATAGGCTCCACCCCCCGCAACCCTCAAGAGGATGAAGCGGTTAGAAGATGAATGAATGAATGAATGAATTCATATAGTTTTACAGTTTGCCTTCAGATATTCAGGTGGGTGCTGTCCATTGACAAGTTGCCATCACGGCAACAATGCTGGTTAGGTAACGTAACCCCGGCGCAACCCCAGACTCAGAGTACAGGCTGCTCTTTCAGTGTTTTCAGTTCATGGTCAAGTTTTATTGTAACACTTGGGTTGTCTTTGGGGACTCACACGTGCCACATTTTTTACATCCTCAAATTCATTGTTTTTAATTTAGATGCTCAGCAGGTGCACTCAAACGCCAGAGTGACAGCGTCATGGAACACACGCATTCCTGCCCACCCTGACATAAACTGAGTTTTGGACCTTTGTAACACAGCAGCGCGCACTTTCATGTGACAAGGAACAACCAGTCACTGCTGACAGATATCTTTCCCTTCTTCTATGAATATTCAGTCTGATAAAAGTTGATCATGTTAGTGCAGGGCTACCAAGAGCTCTACATCTGTCCCACAGACAACAGGTCTGCACATTTATAAACAGCTCCTGGAAGAAGATCAGCTCTGCACTCAGGGTTTCAGGTAAACAGGCTGTATGATGCTTGTTAAGGTTGCGCCAAGCTAGCTCCCACCTGACCCAGTCGGTGGGCAATGCAAAGCCGCCGGTGGGCAGTAGGCACCATGTTTCTGCATATTGACACAGCAAGCCGTCTGTCTGTCTTCCAGCAGATCTAGATGGTGCACAGCACAGCAAACTAAAGAGTAGCAGAATCAGCGTATAGACCAACATGCAGTCAGAAATATTCTCTGTGGTTTACCAATTAATGGTTAACTGACCACATCCCTGTGTCAGCGTGGGTTTCCTCCAGGTGCTCCGACATGTTCTCCCCGTGTCAGCGTGGGTTTCCTCCAGGTGCTCTGACATGTTCTCCCTGTGTCAGCGTGGGTTTCCTCCAGGTGCTCCCAGATGTTCTCCCTGTGTCAGCATGGGTTTCCTCCAGGTGCTCTGACATGTTCTCCCCGTGTCAGCGTGGGTTTCCTCCAGGTCCTCTGACATGTTTTCCCCGTGTCAGCGTGGGTGTCCTCCAGGTGCTCCCACATGTTCTCCCCGTGTCAGCGTGGGTTTCCTCCAGGTGCTCTGACATGTTCTCCCTGTGTCAGTGTGGGTTTCCTCCAGGTGCTCTGACATGTTCTCCCTGTGTCAGCGTGGGTTTCCTCCAGGTGCTCTGACATGTTCTCCCTGTGTCAGCGTGGGTTTCCTCCAGGTCCTCTGACATGTTCTCCCTGTGTCAGCGTGGGTGTCCTCCAGGTGCTCCCACATGTTCTCCCTGTATCAGCGTGGGTTTCCTCCAGGTGCTCTGACATGTTCTCCCTGTGTCAGCGTGGGTTTCCTCCAGGTGCTCTGACATGTTCTCCCTGTGTCAGTGTGGGTTTCCTCCAGGTGCTCCCAGATGTTCTCCCTGTGTCAGCGTGGGTTTCCTCCAGGTGCTCCCACATGTTCTCCCTGTGTCAGCGTAGGTTTCCTCCAGGTGCTCCCACATGTTCTCCCTGTGTCAGCGTGGGTTTCCTCCAGGTGCTCACACATGTTCTCCCTGTGTCAGCGTGGGTTTCCTCCAGGTGCTCCCACATGTTCTCCCGGTGTCAGCGTGGGTTTCCTCCAGGTGCTCCCACATGTTCTCCCTGTGTCAGCGTGGGTTTCCTCCAGGTGCTCTGACATGTTCTCCCCCTGTCAGCGTGGGTTTCCTCCAGGTGCTCTGACATGTTCTCCCTGTGTCAGCGTGGGTTTCCTCCAAGTGCTCCCACATGTTCTCCCCCTGTCAGCGTGGGTTTCCTCAGGTGCTCCCACATGTTCTCCCTGTGTCAGCGTGGGTTTCCTCCAGGTGCTCTGACATGTTCTCCCTGTGTCAGCGTGGGTTTCCTCCAGGTGCTCTGACATGTTCTCCCTGTGTCAGCGTGGGTTTCCTCCAGGTGTTCCCACATGTTCTCCCTGTGTCAGCGTAGGTTTCCTCCAGGTGCTCCCACATGTTCTCCCTGTGTCAGCGTGGGTTTCCTCCAGGTGCTCCCACATGTTCTCCGCGTGTCAGCGTGGGTTTCCTCCAGGTGCTCTGACATGTTCTCGCTGTGTCAGCGTGGGTTTCCTCCAGGTGCTCTGACATGTTCTCCCTGTGTCAGCGTGGGTTTCCTCCAGGTGCTCCCACATGTTCTCCCGTGTCAGCGTGGGTTTCCTCCAGGTGCTCTGACATGTTCTCCCGTGTCAGCGTGGGTTTCCTCCAGGTGCTCTGACATGTTCTCCCTGTGTCAGCGTGGGTTTCCTCCAGGTGCTCTGACATGTTCTCCCTGTGTCAGCGTGGGTTTCCTCCAGGTGCTCTGACATGTTCTCCCTGTGTCAGCGTGGGTTTCCTCCAGGTGCTCGGACATGTTCTCCCCGTGTCAGCGTGGGTTTCCTCCAGGTGCTCCCACATGTTCTCCCTGTGTCAGCGTGGGTTTCCTCCAGGTGCTCCCACATGTTCTCCCTGTGTCAGCGTAGGTTTCCTCCAGGTGCTCCCACATGTTCTCCCTGTGTCAGCGTGGGTTTCCTCCAGGTGCTCCACATGTTCTCCCCCTGTCAGCGTGGGTTTCCTCAGGTGCTCCCACATGTTCTCCCCCTGTCAGCGTGGGTTTCCTCCAGGTGCTCTGACATGTTCTCCCCGTGTCAGCGTGGGTTTCCTCCAGGTGCTCTGACATGTTCTCCCTGTGTCAGCGTGGGTTTCCTCCAGGTGCTCCCACATGTTCTCCCCCTGTCAGCGTGGGTTTCCTCAGGTGCTCCCACATGTTCTCCCCCTGTCAGCGTGGGTTTCCTCCAGGTGCTCTGACATGTTCTCCCTGTGTCAGCGTGGGTTTCCTCCAGGTGCTCCCACATGTTCTCCCTGTGTCAGCGTGGGTTTCCTCCAGGTGCTCCGACATGTTCTCCCTGTGTCAGCGTGGGTTTCCTCCAGGTGCTCTGACATGTTCTCCCTGTGTCAGCGTGGGTTTCCTCCAGGTGCTCCAGCTTCCTCCCACAGTCCAACGACATGCAGGTTAATTGATGACTCTAAATTGTATGTGACCCCTGACAGAAAATGAATAGATGAATGAATGAATGAATGGTCACATCCCTTGTGCTGGCAGCTAGTGTTAGTGAGAGCTTCACCCTCTTGTCCAAATATGGTCACTTCTCCAACAATCCAAGTTGGCTAACTCAAGGCTTCAAACGGGACATGACAAACCGATAGGTGACGTCACAGTGGCTGGGCCCACTTCTCCTATGCCACATGACTGTTTGCACTGACGCCCACCTGCAGGAACACGTTACTTTAATGAACTCTGCAGGATATTTAATATGTGTTAACATGTCAGTGTAGGACTGTGCTCCTTTACGGAGGGGATGCTCCTGTGGTTGTAATCCGTGTGCATGTTTGAATATAATGAGTAGTAGCCCACTCTCCTGTTGCTCAGTATTTTTAGCCCACACATGATGGTGGCACAGAAAGTGCACAAACAGAAAAACCAACAGCTGTTGTTACAGATGTTACTTTTATTTAGATCTCCAGACACAGATTTCAGTTACACTGCTGTAGCGCTGTTAAAGTTTACAAATATATCAGCAAATTTACAACCTCACTTTCACCTTTTTCCTCCTCTCGTCCTCTCGTTTCTCTTTCCCTCCACATAATCACAGAGTGTAAAGCCCCGCTAGCGGCCGCAAGATGCTGCAAAATGAACGTTTGCGACAGAGGAATATACTCATGATTTAGCTTTTCTTTAGACCCTCAACAGTAAAAGGATTTAAAATCTGAAGTTTGCCCTGAGGGTGCGCCAAAGCAGTGGTTCCCAACAGTTGTTCATCGTGTTTTGCTTCTTGTTATCACTTTATGGCTTTAAGTTACATGTGGTGTTCCACAGGGATCCATTGTTGGGCCCCTTTTATTCTCATTACTTTAATAACTGTTCACTGAATCTTTGTTTTTTGTTACTTTTTGCTTGTTTCTTCCACAAAAATCACTTATTTCTGAGGCAATGTTGGAATTAGATTTCTAAGTCGTTTAAATTGAACAAACTTTATTTAAATATCTGTGAATGTAATTTAATAATATTAACTGGCAAAAAAAGAAGTTATTTTATATCTACTAAATAATTTTTCGTTGGAAACAAATCTCCTCTAATCTAATCTAATCTAATCTAATCTCTCTAATCACAAGGTTTCTTGGTGCTTTACTTGAGGAAAAGTGAAATTGGAAAAATCATATTATTTTAATTTGCTGTAAGATAAAATTCATTTGTATGAAAATAAGTACAACCTTCTTAAAAAGCTTTCTTTACTAAACAGATTTGTCAGGGATGTCATCTGTGTTTAATTTTGATTTTGAAAGCCCGGCACCTGTTAACCAGTAACTAACCGTCTGATTTTTGAGGGGAGAAAAAGCAAACTGACACTAAAAACAAAAGTCCTTTCCTTTTTGTCTGGCGCTCCACTGACTCAGTCAGTTTTATCCCTGCATTTCAAAGTGTTAGATGTTTTGAGGTGGTCACATTTTTTTCTATGTTAGGTGATTTAAATGTTTTGACTTTTCTTTTCTGCTGTCTTTGCTAACAGACAGCTAGACACGTTAACGTGGCAACATAGTTCCCGTTGCTCACCCTCCGGTCTCCACTGGTTAGGTAACAAAATCCTTAGCTGTTCTGCACTGCACGCCATACAGGTCTTGTAGGAGCTAGCTAGCGGCGCAAGGTGGTGTTGTTGCAGAAACAGGTTGGCTACCATTCAGTTTTCCCCCAGGTCACCCTGGTGACTAAGTATCTTAATTTTGAGATGCAACGAATCCCTTTAGCATCATTAACTATGTAGCACCACTAGTCGTGCTAACAGTGTTAACAATGCTAAAGAGGGTTTGTGGCTCAAAATTTAGCTGCTTACTCACTAAGGTGACCCTGGGGGGAAACAGGAGGGTGGCCACTGTCATTCCACAGTGACGCTGTTGGGTCAGGACGGCGTTACTGGCATTAAATGCTAAATGAGTGACGCCACCAGCTAGCTCTCACTACATCAGACCCGGCTGGTGCAATAAATGAAGAGTAGCAAAATTAACCCATAGACCAATATGTGTCACGATTAAGGGTTAACCTTTGACATCCCTATAGAAACATTTTTATCAGTCTGAGGAACATATGCATCAACAGTGTATTGCCTTTAAGGTTTCTTACTAAATGTTGATCAAAAGCTAAATTGGTCCTGATGGTGGTGCTGTGAAAAGCTCAGGGGATCCACAGAATCCTCATGATTCGTCCTCTGGAGACCATGAATACGGACACCTCATTTTTTTTTTTTTTTTAAGATATTTTTTTTGGGCATTTTGCCTTTAATGGACAAGACAGGTAAGTGTGAAAGGGGGGAGAGAGAGAAGGGGGGGGGGATGACATGCAGCAAAGGGCCACAGGCTGGATTCGAACCCGGGCCGCTGCGGCAATTGCCTTGTATGTGGGGCGCCCGCTCTACCACTAAGCCACCAACGCCCCAACACCTCATTTAATATCAATGTGACTCGTAGTTTTTGGAACACTTTTGCTCAGCACCAATTGTTGGACATTTCACCTTTGTCTCGACCGCTAGCGGGGCGCTAATACTCATCGTCTCTCTTTCAAGTATGTAAGAAAGAACAGTAAAGTAAGGCCACACCATAGTCACAGAAACTGATCTCTCTTTTACTTCCAGCTGACGGAGGACAGGACGTGACGACCCCTCGGGACACCGACCCCGTGGCCGTCTCACAGCACAACAGGCCTTCGCTCACGTTTCACGTCCTGCATTGTCTATGAAACATAAAAAATACCCCACAGAGTGTCCAGAGGTAACGTACACACCGAAGAACCCATACACACACACAGAGGTCAAACACGTTCATGAAAGCAAAAAACAAACAAAAGGACCAAATTATTTGAATGTTATAAGCAACTGAAGACGTCATGATGAACCATTGAATGTGGAATTATAAATACAGCTGAACTGAAGCATGAAAGACAAAAAGGTTTCTGCTGTTTCAGCTCAAAACTTTTAGAGTCAAACTTTCCTCTTCAGATTATTAGTCGCTCTTTGATTAAAAACAAATCAAAGTGTTAAAGCTTTTACATTTGTTCATATGATCAGATATAACTGAACTAAACGCACTGTAAGATTTGTTGGGGATCAGTTTCCAGTGTTTGGTTTTGGGTCTTTTTACCAATGAAACTAAAACAGAAGGAACGACCCTGTCTCTAAAGAACGATGTTAGTATATTACTGAACTGTTGCATAATTACACTGTGGTGACATTTTAAGACTCCTATGTAGCCTACAGCTGTGTGTGTGTGTGTGGGGGGGGGCAGCTTTACCTGCAGGTGATAATAACATGACGTCATCGTGACAACGGCCCTAGAGGGTCTATTTGCTCAAGCTGCAGCTCAGAGTGTGAGCTTCTCTTCAAACTTCAGTTTTTGAACTTGAAAAATTCACCGATGGGGATTCAAATGGCATTAATGGTTTCCGAAGGTAAAATATTCCAGTGCCATCAGTTCAGCGGTATTTCAATGTCAACACTAAGAGTTCAGCAGAGATACAGTTTCACACGTCGTCTTTCAGCTGCTTATAAGATTTGAACCCTTCCAGCCTTTCTTTGCTGCCATACACACACACACACACACACACACACATACTCCCCAACAAACAAAGAAAGACACACACACTGCGCTCACACAACTATACACTTACAGAATGTGAAATATACACTCTCCCATTGAGATTTCATTGGATGGACTTTTTTCATATTCCACATTAAATGAAGTTTGTACAGAATGTCGACGACAAAATTAAGATAAAGACCCGCAAAAAGCACACTGGTGTACAGCATGAGTGTTTGTGTCCGTGTGGGGACCCTGTTTGCCCGCTAACGAGGTCTAAGGGGACGGCGACAGTGTGCATGTGTGTGTGTGTGTGTGTGTGTGTTTGTGCTTTGAATGTATGTGGTATAGATTTCTTGCCACGAGAGAGGTCCAGGGGAGTGATAAATGGAGCTGACAAACACCGTGGAAGGATCTACCCCGTCTGTCCAGCCTAGAAAGCCTGTCGTCTCTCTCGCTCGCTGCCGGTTTTAAAACTTGTTGTCCGAATGTGTGTGTGTGTGTGTGTGTGTGTGTGTGTGTGCATGTGTGTGTGTATTCCTGTGTTTTCAGTCCAGCTGTCTCAGATCCAAAAAAGCTGGAGGGAGTGAGTCAGAGCCGGGCTGCACAAAAAGCACACAAACCCTCCAGACAGGGAGCATTGGAAATGAAGTCGCTGTGATCCGAAATCCCCACGAGTCCCTCTGTCTCTGCCTTTGTTATTTCTCTCTCAGAGAAGACACAGTCCAGCTTCCTCTTCCTCACCGTCTGTGTGTTTGTGTGTGGAGAGACACGGCTAATCTGAACGTCCTCCAAAACACTCTCCCTCCTCGAAAGCCTGTTGTTGATGTTTGGACGTCTGTCGGTTGACATTTTCTCGTAGCGGAGGGCGACGAGTCACGTGCCTTTCTCTGGGTCTTGCCATTTCTGAGTGTGTATGTGTGAGTATGTGAGTGTGTGTGTGTGTCTGTGTGTGGGTGGGTGTTTGTATGTGCGCGTGAGTTCGTGTTTATGAGACGAGGAGTAGAAACGTTGGCAGGATGGACACACACACAGTCAGAGAGACGTGGTGGAGGAGTGGAGCTGATTGCCGGCTGCTGCTCTTCGGTCCTGCAGAGTCCTGAGAGTCTATTGACCCCTGAGCCAACAGAGCCTGATGAGGAAGAGGAAGGATTTGAGGGACAGAAAGAGGTGAAAGCATTAGTGGAACAGAATTCATAGGAGTGGCAAAGAAAAGTGTGAGTGAAGTAACGCAGCAGCATTTGATATTGATGTGTACGTAGATACAGGAGAGGGCAAACATCATATTTTACAGCAATGCGATGCTACGACATTTATGGAGCAGTTTTTTACGACATATTATACAATGACTTTTTTTGTTGCGTCTTTTTACAACATGGTATACTATGTCTTTTTGGTGCCATTTTTTAGGACAAACTATATAATGACTTTTTTAATATATTTAATAATAATAATACATTTTATTTGTAAGTGCTTTTAACAAATGCTCACCGACACTTTACAGTTTTGAAGTCAGAATAAAAACAGCAATAAAACAGTATAAAACACACAAACTTATACATTAAAAGCTGATTTAAAAAGGTGAGTTGTGAGCATGGTCTTGAATGTTGGGAGGTGTGTGCAGATACGGATGGGTTTGGGGAGTGAGTTCCAGAGGGAGGGGGCAGCGATGGAGAAGGCCCTGTCCCCCCAGGTTCAGTGCTTGGTCCGTGCAGGTAGTGAGAAGAGACTTCCTTCGGAGCGGGTGTGGGTGAGCAGGCGGGCAGCAGAGTTCTGGATGTATTGAAGTTTATTGAGGAGTTTGAATGATGAGCCATAGAGGATGATATTGCAATAGACCAGTCTGGATGTGATAAATGCGCGGATGAGGGTTTCTGCAGCAGAGAAGGTGAGTGAGGGGCGGAGACGGGCGATGTTCCTGAGGTGGAAGAAGGCAGTCCTGGTGATGTGATTGATGTGGTGGTCAAACCCTAGCTGGCTGTCGAAGTTATCGAAGGTGAGGCAGAGGTTGTGGGTGGCTTTGGTGCGGGATGTGGGGTCAATGATGATTACGTCCAATTTGTCACTGTTCAGTTGGAGAGAGTTTGTTTGCATCCATGATTTTATTTCAGTGAGACAGTTGGTGAGTGTGGAGTGGGTGGTGTTGGTGATGGCTTTGGTGGAGATGTACAGTTGGCTGTTGTCGGCGTAGCAGTGGAACTGGAGGACATGACAATGGATGATCTTGCCAAGGGGGAGCATGTAGAGGATGAAGAGGAGGGGACCAAGCACCAACCCCTGAGGGACACCTTGGGACAGGGGAGCGGTGGAGGAGGTGCAGTTGTTTATACTGATGAACTGGTGTCGGTTGGTGAGGTAGGAGTGAATCCAGGAGAGTGCTGTGTTTTGTTGCACTTTTCACGACATACTATACTATGACGTTTTTTCACGACTTTTTACAACGTACTATTCCACGACTATTTTGTTGCACTTTTTATGACAAACTATACTACGACTTTTTAGGGGCATTTTTTACAACATGCTATACAATAACTTTTTGTTGCAGTTTATTAAGACTTGCTATAATATTTTGACGACTTTTTTTGTGGCAGTGTTTATGACATTATGATAAACTATACTATTAGTATTTAATTTTATGGCATATTAAACTATGACTTTTCGTAGCAGTTTCTACCATAAATCAAAATAATTTCCTTTTCTGATATACTATACTGACATATTTTTTTTTTTACAATATATTGTACTTCATCTTTTTCCTGGATTTTTTTTTTTTTTTTTTTTTACAACATAATACACTATGATGTTTTTGTGGCATTTTCATGACATACTATGGCTGTTTTAATGAAAGCTTTTTTTTTTTTTTTTTACTATATTTTTACTAACTTTGCCTCCAGTAACTCGTCCCTCTGTGATCTCTCTGCCTACAGTCTGAACACTGGCTTCAACACGCTGCTGGCTCCGTCCTCCCTCTGTACCCTTGAGGACAGGATCCAGGGTCCCAGTGAAGCCACCAGCTGCTGCCCAGTTTTTCTGGTTCAAAGATCATGTAATGACCACATGTCTGGTGGTCACCCGAAGCTGCTCCCTCGCTGCACCGTCTCCTGTGCTGGACTTAAATACTTTGTACTGTAGCAGCTGTTTCAAAGCCTCCATGTGTAGAATTAGATGTTTGATGACCTTGGTGTCCCTCTGAGTACAAATATTTTACAAGAGCATCACAAATACGTTTGCCTTCCTACCCGTCCACCCCCAGCACATATGGCATGGAGACGATACGTACAGCTGGCTGCAGAGGTGACCGCTGGGAGGTGAACTGAGTCATGGAGCTGAGAGAAAGTTTGCTCAAAGAAACCCACCAACAATACGGTGCTTCACGTTTTAATCACAGCAGAACTTTTCTTTTTTACAGGTGTTTAGTTTGAGCAGAAAATAAAACATTTAGCTGCAAGTCAAACTGAATCAGTTTCTTCTACATTGTTATATGTCATGTTACAGATTTGATTTATACTTATGGCGTTGTTCTGTCTCGTGTCCTGATGCTGACAGGAGAGCTCCAGGTTCTTTACTGCTGTCAATAAAGTTTTTTTGTCTTAACTGTTGAAACTGTATTACCGTCTGTGTCTGTCTTTCTCTCTGTCTGTCTCTCAAGTGGCTGTTTGTATACATTGAAATGTTTCCTGTCAAATTTACAGCCTCTGAACAAGAACAGAAATAAAACCTACGTGAAGACAAACGTCCTGTTTTAAGCAGCGCCTCACGTCGTCGCTCTGACCTGAACAGGACCTCAGTGTGCTTCCTCTTCTTTATAAAGAGAAACACTTTATGACTTTATGCCCCCCAAAAAGAACCTGACGGAGATCAGAATGACTCAATGACAAACTATACTGTGACTTAAGTTTGGCTTTTTCTTTGTTTTGTTTTCTTTTTTTAACTATGTTATACTATAACGTTTTTCATGACTTCGGAGGACATACTGTACTTTGATTTTTTTTTTTCATGGTTTCGGACAACATGCTATACTATGACTTTTTTTCATGGTTTCGGACGACATGCTATACTATGACGTTTTTTTCATGATTTTGGACGACATGCTATACTATGACTTTTTTCACGATTTCGGACGACATGCTATACTCTATACTATGACTTTTTTTTCACGATTTTGGACGACATGCTATACTATGACATTTTTTTTCACGGTTTCGGACGACATGCTATACTATGACGTTTTTTTCATGATTTTGGACGACATGCTATACTATGACTTTTTTTTCACGATTTCGGACGACATGCTATACTATGACTTTTTTTTCACGATTTCGGACGACATGCTATACTATGACTTTTTTTTCATGATTTCGGACAACATGCTATACTATGACTTTTTTTTCATGGTTTCGGACGACATGCTATACTATGACGTTTTTTTCATGATTTCGGACAACATGCTATACTATGACTTTTTTTTCATGATTTCGGACAACATGCTATACTATGACTTTTTTTCATGGATTTGGACGACATGCTATACTATTGGACGACATGCTATACTATGACTTTTTTTCATGGATTTGGACGACATGCTATACTATGACTTTTTTTCATGGATTTGGACGACATGCTATACTATTGGACGACATGCTATACTATGACTTTTTTTCATGGTTTTGGACGACATGCTATACTATGACTTTTTTTCATGGTTTTGGACGACATGCTATACTATGACCTTTTTTCACGATTTGGGACGAAATGCTATACTATGACTTTTTTTACATGATTTCGGACAACATGCTATACTATGACTTTTTTCAGGGTTATGGACGACATACTATACTATGACGTTTCTTCAGGATTTTGGACGACATGCTATACTATGACTTTTTCACAATTTCGGACGACACGCAATACTATGGCTTTTTTTTTCACGATTTCAGACGACATGCTATACTATGACTTTTTGACATTTTCGGATGACACGCAATACTATGAATTTTTTACACATATTCGGACGACATGCTATACTATGACTTTTTTTTCCACATTTTCGGACGACATGCTATACTATGACTTTTTTTCACGATTTCGGACGACATGCTATACTATGACTTTTTTTCATGATTTCGGACGACATGCTATACTATGACTTTTTTTCATGGTTTTGGACGACATGCTATACTATGACTTTTTTTCATGATTTTGGACGACATGCTATACTATGACGTTTTTTCATGATTTTGGACGACATGCTATACTATGACTTTTTTTCAGGGTTTTGGGCTACATGCTATACTATGACCTTTTTTTCAGGGTTTTGGGCGACATGCTATACTATGACTTTTTTCATGGATTTGGACGACATGCTATACTATGACTTTTTTTAATGATTTGGACGACATGCTATACTATGACTTTTTTTCATGGTTTTGGCGACATGCTATACTATGACTTTTTTTCATTGATTTGGACGACATGCTATACTATGACTTTTTCATGATTTGGGACGACATGCTATACTATGACTTTTTTTCACGATTTTGGACGACATGCTATACTATGACTTTTTTTCACGATTTTGGACGACAGACTATACCATGACTTTTTTTTCACGAGTTTGGACGGCATGCTATACTATGACTTTTTTTCATGATTTTGGACGACATGCTATACTATGACTTTTTTTTCATGATTTCGGACGACATGCTATACTATGACTTTTTTTCATGATTTCGGACGACATGCTATACTATGACTTTTTTTTCATGATTTCGGACGACATGCTATACTATGACTTTTTTTCATGATTTTGGACGACATGCTATACTATGACTTTTTTCATGATTTAGGACGACATGCTATACTATGACTTTTTTTAATGATTTTGGACGACATGCTATACTATGACTTTTTTCATGATTTTGGACGACATGCTATACTATGACTTTTTTTTCATGGGTTTGGACGACATGCTATACTATGACTTTTTTTTCATGGTTTCGGACGACATGCTATACTATGACTTTTTTTTCATGATTTCGGACGACATGCTATACTATGACGTTTTTTTCACGATTTTGGACGACATGCTATACTATGACTTTTTTTTCATGATTTTGGACAACATGCTATACTATGACGTTTTTTCACGATTTCGGACAACATGCTATACTATGACTTTTTTTCACGATTTCGGACGACATGCTATACTATGACTTTTTTTTCATGATTTCGGACGACATGCTATACTATGACGTTTTTTTCATGATTTCGGACGACATGCTATACTATGACTTTTTTTTCATGGTTTCGGACGACATGCTATACTATGACTTTTTTTTCATGATTTCGGACGACATGCTATACTATGACGTTTTTCACGGTTTTGGACGACATGCTATACTCTGACCTTTTTTTCATGGATTTGGACGACATGCTATACTATGACTTTTTTCATGATTTTGGACGACATGCTATACTATGACTTTTTTCATGTTTTTGGACGACATGCTATACTATGACTTTTTTCATGATTTTGGACGACATGCTATACTATGACGTTTTTTTCATGGTTTCGGACAACATGCTATACTATGACTTTTTTTCATGTATTTGGACGACATGCTATACTATGACTTTTTCACGATTTGGACAACATGCTATACTATGACTTTTTTTTCATGGATTTGGACGACATGCTATACTATGACTTTTTTTCATGATTTTGGACGACATGCTATACTATGACTTTTTTTCATGATTTCGGACGACATGCTATACTATGACTTTTTTTCATGATTTCGGACGACATGCTATACTATGACTTTTTTCATGATTTCGGACGACATGCTATACTATGACTTTTTTTCATGATTTCGGACGACATGCTATACTATGACTTTTTTCATGATTTTGGACGACATGCTATACTATGATGTTTTTTTCATCATTTTTTACAACATGCTATACTATGACTTTTTTTCACATATTCGGACGACATGCTATACTATGACTTTTTTTCCACATTTTCGGACGACATGCTATACTATGACTTTTTTTCATGGTTTCGGACGACATGCTATACTATGACTTTTTTTTCATGATTTCGGACGACATGCTATACTATGACTTTTTTTTCATGATTTCGGACAACATGCTATACTATGACTTTTTTTTCATGGTTTCGGACGACATGCTATACTATGACTTTTTTTTCATGATTTCGGATGACATGCTATACTATGACTTTTTTTCATGGTTTCGGACGACATGCTATACTATGACTTTTTCCATGATTTTGGACGACATGCTATACTATGACTTTTTTCATGATTTCGGACGACATGCTATACTATGACTTTTTTCATGATTTCGGACGACATGCTATACTATGACTTTTTTTCACGGTTTCGGACAACATGCTATACTATGACTTTTTTCACGATTTCGGACGACATGCTATACTATGACTTTTTTCACGATTTCGGACGACATGCTATACTATGACTTTTTTTTCATGATTTCGGACGACATGCTATACTATGACGTTTTTTTCATGATTTTGGACGACATGCTATACTATGACTTTTTTTCATGATTTCGGACGACATGCTATACTATGACATTTTTTTCATGATTTCGGACGACATGCTATACTATGACTTTTTTTTCATGGTTTCGGACGACATGCTATACTATGACTTTTTTCATGATTTCGGACGACATGCTATACTATGACGTTTTTTCATGATTTCGGACGACATGCTATACTATGACGTTTTTTCATGATTTCGGACGACATGCTATACTATGACTTTTTTTCATGATTTTGGACGACATGCTATACTATGACTTTTTTTTCATGGTTTCGGACGACATGCTATACTATGACTTTTTTTTCATGGTTTCGGACGACATGCTATACTATGACGTTTTTTTCATGATTTCGGACGACATGCTATACTATGACTTTTTTTTCATGGTTTCGGACGACATGCTATACTATGACGTTTTTTTCATGATTTCGGACGACATGCTATACTATGACTTTTTTTCATGATTTCGGACGACATGCTATACTATGACTTTTTTTTCGTGATTTCGGACAACATGCTATACTATGACTTTTTTTCATGATTTCGGACGACATGCTATACTATGACTTTTTTTTCATGGTTTCGGACGACATGCTATACTATGACTTTTTTTCATGATTTAGGACGACATGCTATACTAATAAGTTTTTTTAATGATTTCGGACGACATGCTATACTATGACTTTTTTTACTTGTTTTTGGACGACATGCTATACTATGACTTTTTTTTCATGGTTTTGGACGACATGCTATACTCTGACGTTTTTTTCATGGTTTTGGCCGACATGCTATACTATGATGTTTTTTCATGATTTTGGACGACATGCTATACTATGACTTTTTTCATGATTTTGTACGACATGCTATACTATGACTTTTTTCATGATTTTGTACAACATACTATACTATGACTTTTTTTCATGATTTTGGACGACATGCTATACTATGACTTTTTTTCATGATTTCGGACGACATGCTATACTATGACGTTTTTTTCATGATTTCGGACGACATGCTATACTATGACGTTTTTTTCATGATTTCGGACAACATGCTATACTATGACTTTTTTTCATGGTTTCGGACGACATGCTATACTATGACGTTTTTTTCATGATTTCGGATGACATGCTATACTATGACTTTTTTTTCATGGTTTCGGACGACATGCTATACTATGACTTTTTTTCATGATTTCGGACGACATGCTATACTATACCTTTTTTTCATGATTTCGGATGACATACAATAGTATGACTTTTTTTCAAGATTTCGGATGACATCCGATACTATGATTTTTTTTCAAAATGTTGGATGACATGTTATACTATAACTTTTTTTATGATTTCAAAGGACATGCTATACTATGATGTTTTTTCATGATTTCGAACCACATGCTATACTATGACGTTTTTTCATGATGTTGGACATCATGCTAGACTATGACTTTTTTTCATGATTTTGGACGACATTCTATACTATGATGTTTTTTCATGATTCTGAACCACATGCTATACTATGACGTTTTTTCATGATTTTGGACATCATGCTAGACTATGACTTTTTTTCATGATTTTAGACGTCATGGTATACTATGACTTCTTTTCATGATTTCGAGCGACATGCTATACTATGACTTTTTTCCAAGATTTTACACAACATGCTATACTATGACTTTTTTGCAAGATTTTGGACGACATTCTATACTATGAGTTTTTCTCACGATTTCAGACAACATGCTATAGTATGATGATTTTTCATGATTTCGGACGACATGCTATACTATGATGTTTTTTCATGATTTTGGACGACGTGCTGTACTATGACGTTTTTTCAAAATTTCCAACAACATGCCATACTATGACGTTTTTTCATGATTTCAAACGACATGCTATACTATGACTTTTTTTTCATGATTTCGGACAACATGCTATACTATGACATTTTTTCATGATTTCGGACGACATGCTATACTATGATGTTTTTTTCATGGTTTCGGACGACATGCTATACTATGACTTTTTTTCATGATTTCGGACGACATGCTATACTATGACTTTTTTTTCATGGTTTCGGACGACATGCTATACTATGACTTTTTTTCATGATTTCGGACGACATGCTATACTATGACGTTTTTTTCATGATTTCGGACGACATGCTATACTATGACTTTTTTTTCATGATTTCGGACAACATGCTATACTATGACTTTTTTTCATGATTTTGGACGACATGCTATACTATGACTTTTTTTCATGATTTTGGACGACATGCTATACTATGACTTTTTTCATGATTTTGGACGACATGCTATACTATGACTTTTTTTTTCATGATTTCAGACGACATGCTATACTATGACTTTTTTTTCCACATTTTCGGACGACATGCTATACTATGACTTTTTTTCACGATTTCGGACGACATGCTATACTATGACTTTTTTTCCACATTTTCGGACGACATGCTATACTATGACTTTTTTTCCACATTTTCGGACGACATGCTATACTATGACTTTTTTTCACATATTCGGACGACATGCTATACTATGACTTTTTTTCATGATTTTGGACGACATGCTATACTATGACATTTTTTCATGATTTTGGATGACATGCTATACTATGACTTTTTTCACATATTCGGACGACATGCTATACTATGACTTTTTTTCACGGTTTTGGACGACATGCTATACTATGACTTTTTTTTCATGATTTTGGACAACATGCTATACTATGACGTTTTTTTCACGGTTTCGGACAACATGCTATACTATGACTTTTTTTCACGATTTCGGACGACATGCTATACTATGACTTTTTTTCATGATTTCGGACGACATGCTATACTATGACTTTTTTTCATGATTTCGGACGACATGCTATACTATGACTTTTTTTCATGATTTCGGACGACATGCTATACTATGACTTTTTTTTCATGATTTCGGACGACATGCTATACTATGACTTTTTTTTCATGATTTCGGACGACATGCTATACTATGACTTTTTTTTCATGATTTCGGACGACATGCTATACTATGACTTTTTTTCATGATTTCGGACGACATGCTATACTATGACTTTTTTTTCATGATTTCGGACAACATGCTATACTATGACTTTTTTTTCATGATTTCGGACGACATGCTATACTATGACTTTTTTTTCATGGTTTCGGACGACATGCTATACTATGACTTTTTTTTCATGATTTCGGACGACATGCTATACTATGACTTTTTTTTCATGATTTCGGACGACATGCTATACTATGACGTTTTTTTCATGATTTCGGACGACATGCTATACTATGACGTTTTTTTCATGGTTTCGGACGACATGCTATACTATGACTTTTTTTTCATGATTTCGTACGACATGCTATACTATTACTTTTTTTTCATGATTTTGGACGACATGTTATACTATGACTTTTTTTCATGATTTTGGACGACATGCTATACTATGACTTTTTTTCATGATTTTGGACGACATGCTATACTATGACTTTTTTCACATATTCGGACGACATGTTATACTATGACTTTTTTTCATGATTTTGGACGACATGCTATACTATGAC
Source organism: Epinephelus fuscoguttatus (assembly GCF_011397635.1). Lineage (NCBI taxonomy): Eukaryota > Metazoa > Chordata > Actinopteri > Perciformes > Serranidae > Epinephelus > Epinephelus fuscoguttatus. The sequence continues at coordinate 39,623,731 of NC_064769.1, read as the reverse complement.
TTTTTTTCATGATTTTGGACGACATGCTATACTATGACTTTTTTCACATATTCGGACGACATGTTATACTATGACTTTTTTTCATGATTTTGGACGACATGCTATACTATGACTTTTTTTCATGATTTCGGACGACATGCTATACTATGACTTTTTTTTCATGATTTCGGACAACATGCTATACTATGACTTTTTTTCATGATTTCAGACGACATGCTATACTATGACTTTTTTTTCATGATTTCGGACGACATGCTATACTATGAGTTTTTTTCATGATTTCGGATGACATGCTATACTATGACCTTTTTTTTCATGGTTTCGGACGACATGCTATACTATGAGTTTTTTTCATGATTTCGGATGACATGCTATACTATGACTTTTTTTATGACTTTTTTTCATGGTTTCGGACGACATGCTATACTATGACGCTTTTTTCACGGTTTCGGACGACATACTATACTATGACCTTTTTTTATGACTTTTTTTTCATGGTTTTGGACGACATGCTATACTATGACTTTTTTTCATGGATTTGGGCGACATGCTATACTATGACTTTTTTTCATGGATTTGGACGACATGCTATACTATGACTTTTTTTCATGGATTTGGACGACATGCTATACTATTGGACGACATGCTATACTCTGACCTTTTTTTCATGGTTTTGGACGACATGCTATACTATGACTTTTTTTCATGGATTTGGACGACATGCTATACTATGACTTTTTTTCATGATTTGGGACGACACGCTATGCTATCACTTTTTTCATGATTTCGGACGACATGCTATACTATGACTTTTTTTCATGATTTGGGACGACATGCTATACTATGACTTTTTTTCATGATTTCGGACGACATGCTATACTATGACTTTTTTTTCATGGTTTCGGACGACATGCTATACTATGACTTTTTTTCATGATTTCGGACAACATGCTATACTATGACTTTTTTTTCATGGTTTCGGACGACATGCTATACTATGACTTTTTTTTCATGATTTCGGACGACATGCTATACTATGACTTTTTTTCATGATTTCGGACGACATGCTATACTATGACTTTTTTTTCATGATTTCGGATGACATGCTATACTATGACTTTTTTTTCATGATTTCGGATGACATGCTATACTATGACTTTTTTTATGACTTTTTTTTCATGGTTTCGGACGACATGCTATACTATGACGCTTTTTTTCACGGTTTCGGACGACATACTATACTATGACCTTTTTTTATGACTTTTTTTTCATGGTTTCGGACGACATGCTATACTATGACGTTTTTTTATGACTTTTTTTTCATGATTTCGGACGACATGCTATACTATGACGTTTTTTTATGACTTTTTTTTCATGGTTTCGGACGACATGCTATACTATGACCTTTTTTTATGACTTTTTTTTCATGGTTTCGGACGACATGCTATACTATGACCTTTTTTTATGACTTTTTTTCATGGTTTCGGACGACATGCTATACTATGACTTTTTTTTCATGATTTCGGATGACATGCTATACTATGACTTTTTTTATGACTTTTTTTTCATGGTTTCGGACGACATGCTATACTATGACGCTTTTTTTCACGGTTTCGGACGACATACTATACTATGACCTTTTTTTATGACTTTTTTTTCATGGTTTCGGACGACATGCTATACTATGACTTTTTTTATGACTTTTTTTTCATGGTTTCGGACGACATGCTATACTATGACGTTTTTTTATGACTTTTTTTTCATGGTTTCGGACGACATGCTATACTATGACCTTTTTTTATGACTTTTTTTTCATGGTTTCGGACGACATGCTATACTATGACATTTTTTTCACGGTTTCGGACGACATGCTATACTATGACTTTTTTTTCACAATTTCAGATGACATGCTATACTATGACTTTTTTTACAGGATGTCAGATGACATAGTATACTTTGACGTTTTTTCATGCTTTCGGATGACATACTATACTATGACTTTTTTTTAATAACTGGAGGACATGCTATACTATGACTTCTTTTTTCATGATTTTTGATGACGTTTGACTTCTTTTTTCAGTATTTTGGTGGACATGCTATACTTTGACAATATTTCATGATTTTGCTCGACATGTTATACTGTATGCTATACTATGTGTGGTGGTTAGCATTTCGCCTCACAGCTATACTATGACTTGCCGGTTCGATCCATGCTATACTCTGACTTTTTGCATGTTCTCCCCGTGTCAGCGTGGGTTCTCTCCGGGCACTCCGGCTTCCTCCCACGGTCCAAAGACATGCAGGTTAATTGGTGACTCTAAATTGTCCGTAGGTGTGAATGTGAGTGTGAATGGTTGTCTGTCTCTATGTGTCAGCCCTGTGATAGTCTGGTGACCTGGAATGAATGAATGAATGTTATACTGTGACATTTTTTTCAGGATTTCAGATGACATACTGTACTACAACTTTTTAAATTAATTTTGGATGACATTTTATTATGGTTTTGGACAACATGCTATCAATTGAGGGATCCCTCCTCAGTTGCTCTTCCTGAGGTGTCTACCATTTTTTCCCCCGTTAAAGGGTTTTTTGGGGGAGTTTTTCCTGATCAGCTGTGAGGGTGACATACTATATTGTGACTTTTTTTAGTATAGTATAGCATGTTGTTTGAAAACAACATGCTATACTATTATGTTATTTCATGGTTTTGGATGACATATTATACTTAAACTTATTTATTGCATTTTTATGGAACTTTTTATGACGTATAATTCTACGACATACTTTTTGCACTTTGTTCCACGTACTAATGAATGGTATATTTATTGCATTCTTTTTAACATACTATATTATAAATCTGTTATGGCAGTTTTTTCTCAAACTAATGTATGGCAACGTTATGGCACTTTTTTAATGTACTTATCTGTGGCCTTTTTATTACACTTTTTTCAACATACTATTCTATGAAATTTTTTTATAGCACATTTTTTTAAATATAGTATACTATGACATTTTTCTTGCATTTAAGTTGGCAAACTATACTATTAAATTTGTACAGCCTTTTTTCATGTAGTATATGATGACATCTTTTTGGCAATTTTTTTGCCATAATAAAGTATGATGGTTTCATGGCATTCTTTTTTAACGTTTAAATCTATGGCATTTTTATGGATTTTTTTTCCGACATATTATACTATGACATTTTTATGGCATTTTACACAATACACAAATCTATGACATTTTTATGGCACTTTTTATGACATATTAATTATGATGTTTTTATTGCATTATCTAAAGAAATACTAAACTATAACTTTTTTCAGGACATTTGTTATATACATATGTATACATATAGTAAACCTTGACATTTTTATGGCATTGTTATGGCAATTTTTTTTTTTTGACATACTATACTCTGACATTTTTATGTAATTATTTACGTCATACTAAATTATAAAAATGTTTGGGCAATTTTTTGGACATGCTATTCTTTTTTATTTTTATTTTTATTTTTACAACCTTCTATCTCCTGAGTTTTTTGTGGCATTTGTACGCCACCCAAAACAGACATGGAAGGATGTACAAATATATCTGTGTGTGTGTGTGTGTGTGTGTGTGTTACGTTATGGTATGCATGCCATTTTAAAAAACCTGTGACTTTTATCATCAGTTTTTAATAATGTCAAAGCCCACTGAGGTGTGTAATCAGAGTTCCTCACCTCCTCACACTCAAACTCATCGGAGGGGACACACTTCTGGCCTCCGTCCTGTAAAACAAACACTTAGCATCAGAAACACAGTCACTGTCCATGACTTTATATTCCCCATCATCTGTCCACTCACAGTCAGGGTCGTTAGGTCTGCTTCATGAAAAGGAATATTTTTGTGATTCCACATTATAATCCCAGAATGTGTTTCAGTCAGGAGCATTAAAGAATTATAGAGAGAAGTAGAAATAATAAGTGTGAAACTTTGAAGGTGGAGGGAAAAATTGATACAGCATAGTATTGCAATATTTTTGTGTGGCAATATGGTATCATCACACAGTGATAAGAATCGATTTTTTTTTATATGTAAAAGGTCAAACTGTAGTCTTCAAATATAACGATCCAACTTAAGCTCAAGCTAATACAGTATGAAAACAAACAAAGGCAGCAGCCCGCTCAATCACATTGTACGTTTCTGCAAATCAAAAATACGTCATAGATATCACTGCAATGTTTCTAAAGTGACGTAGTGTCTGAGCCGACTCTGTTGCCAGGAGGTGGAGAGCATGGTGGATGGCGTGACACCTAGGAGGAGTGTGCTTTTCAGACACCACACATCTGTGGTTTTTGCAACCTGTTGCTGTTTTTTCACCAAGAGAAGCAGGTTGTGTTTTTTTTACTGAGACATCACTGTGTTTCCTGCCGGCATAGTGCAATGAAATGCAGATATTCTAAGTCAAAACATGATCTTTGCCTGACCTGAACCAAGAGGTTTTGTGTCTAAATCCAACCACACATTAACCACAAACAGACAAACAAACAAAATAATAAAAGATACAAGAATCCTGTGGGCAGAAAAACTGAAGGAGAGAAGTCAACTACACCTCCTGAGGAGCATTTCAGTGATAAACAGCTGATCAGTGATAAACAGCTGATCAGTGAACTTCAAACCATGTGATAATTTTGTGTTCACACCAAATGCAACGCAAATGTTGGCGCTGCGTTACTCGCACTAGTTTGAACACTAGAATATTTTATCTTGACTTGCGTCTGATGTGCGAATAACCTGTTTCATACGTGTGTGAAATTGCTGAATTGATGAATGAACTTCCGTCAGTACGTCCTCGGCGTCATATGTCCCCGTGGGATCTCAATGCTGATTGGCTGTCACAGCGTGAATTGGTCGCTGAAGTTCAGATTTTTTAGCTCTTCTCATGAACAAGCATTTGACCTGAAATTGTGCAACTTGCTTAATTTGCACCGTATACGTCGCGTCATTTGTGTTGCGTACATTGTGTCCATCAAGCCACTCAGCGGGAATTCATGCGTCTTTACTTTGACGTTACCTGTGGTTCACCTGCGAATTGTTTTATTTGTGCCCAGGCTGAACACAACACTAACGGCAAGCTGAAGATGATAATGTAGAGAAAACAGAATTAATTACAGTGCGTCTTAAATCAGCCCTGACTCCCAGATCATTTTAAATGATTTCATAAATATGGCAGCGAAGCTCTGATCTCAGACATGAAGCTGAAATGATTCAAACATAAACCTGTGTGACGAACACGTGATCGAGGAGAGTCCTGCATATCTAAACATTGAGGGTGTCATTGAAAATGTGAATCCAGAAACAGGAAACCAGCAGCTCTTCAGGCGGGGCGATAAAACAATCTCCAAATGGGGGTTGCAATAAAATGTATGTCGAAGACGATGATGAACTATAATCATCATTACTGGACAGACTGAGACAGATCCAACCAGCGTGTCACGCAGCAGAAGTTAACAGACAGCTGTCACTCAGTCTCAGAGCTCGTGTTTCCCTCAAAAAGGACAAAACTGTGGATAAAAAAGGTCACACAATGTCTAGACTCACAAGTCAGTCTTTAGACGCTCTCTGTGTGTTTGTTTCCTTGGAAAAGGGGGAGCGCACATTTCTGAGAAGGAGTGTCCTTTTCAAAAGTGCAAGAGGCACTGCTTTGTTGCCGGTCGTTTTCGCCGGTGTGTTAAACACACTTTAGAAAGGAGTGTCCCCAGACTATCAGTGGTTTGGCCACTTGAAAGGTGACGACGCACAAAGACGGTGCAGTGCCAACCAGGACGGTAAACACAATACACCTGTTCCATCACCTGAAAAGCTGGCGTCCCAGCGACAACACTGAGAACATGAAAATCTGCCCAGTCTGCAGTGAGTCCACCAACAAGAGTTCAGTGGCCAAGCACGTCTGCTGCTGTGGGCGGGGCTAGATTGCCGGCACCAAAACACCAATCAGTAGTAGCCCGCATGAGAAGTGTTCAAACAGGAGCAGAGATATCAGACGCAGTGTCACTTTCTAACCAAACACATGACGCCCATGAGCCCCGTGGAGAAAGACGGGTTCAAGATATGAAGTGTGAAGCTGCAGGTACGGGCGCCCAGGCAGGAAACACTTTTGAAACTCGCAGCACTATCAGATTATAAATGATGTTAAATATCGATATGGATCAATACGGGGAAAAATTATCGTGATGATATTTTTTGTCATATCGCCCAGCCCTCGCAGCTCGTCACACAGGAAGTGGTCTGCTGTCACAGTTTCCTGTGATTGTCTCAGGGAAGGACGACAAACTGTTAAATGAGGCTTCACTGTCATTGAGATGCAGAGCAGTAGCGTCAGCGTAAACAAACACACACACACTCACACACACACACTCAGCATCATTTATCTCCGTCTCCCATCGGCCTCTCTGTCAGCGCTTCATTAGCATATCTCCTCCCGGTACCTGGGTGGGAGAGCCAATCAGATCTTATCGCTCCACTGGAAGGAAGAAAACTCTTTTCAGTGACGGTAAATAATGGCGAGCAGAGAGAGGAGCCATCATTATCATTTCCTCTCAAACACACGTGCACAAACATGCATCCATGTGCACAAGGCTGATACAGTGATCATTAATGTGTGCGGGTGAATCATTATCATATCATGGCGTGCTGACACTGAACGCCTCTGCAGGTCTGTTTCCTGTAAACTGTCTGCTCAGCAGAGCTCACAGAGAAATGATAGCTATATTCATGTGCTGCCATTCAAAAGACAGACTGACAGCGGCGTGCACGAGGGACGCCATGCTCGGCGACATCACTCTCACTCTTTTTATACCCTATCTGTCTTTATCTGCTTCACTGTCTGCTGTCGCTTTTCAGGTGTAACTTCAGCTCTGCTGCTGAGGGACCGCAGAGGATTCAGATTTATTGGAAATGAACACACTGACATCCCAGGTATTTACACGTGTTCCTTTAAAGTGCTGACAGACAGCGGCTCGCTTCACAGGTGGAGAACTCAGGCTGTGGGTTAAACAATGTACAGGAGCAGCTACTGTGTATAGAGGGTATGGTTTCCTATAACGAGTTATATTCACAACTGACACTGGCCGCATTTCCCAGATCCAGTTAAGAAGATCTTTCACTAAGAAGGAGTTGTAAGATGGAGCTGACCCACTCTTAACAGTCTTCTTAGCGACCAAACGCTCACAGATCCAGCCGCGTCAGGCACATTAATGTTACACTACACAAGGAGATGTTAAAACAGTGCACAGCGTATATATTTTGATCTATTTCATACTTCAGATTTATACTGTTGAGCATTAACTGGTGACAGAAAAGAACAAATTTCATTCTGCAGGGAAACGCGTGTCCTTACTGTGCATATTGAATCTTGAATCTATGTTTTATGAAGACCCTGTGTGTGCTCAGAGCTGTGGCACAAGTTACGCACCAAAATCTGAATCTGAAGAAAAATAATAATAAGAAAGATAAGAATGAGGAATAACAAGTGTGTTCCTGTATGTGCTGCGCATCAGGCACACAAATAAAATGAATCATCATGACGATCATTTATCATAATTTGTCCGCACATATCCCACATCTGCATGCACATATCAGATCGTTTACCACACCCAAAAATGCATCAGGGCGCAACAGAAACACATCCACCCTCCAAACCTGCGACATTCAGATATCAGGCAGCTGACAGGTGTAACTGAGCTCAGTTGGAACCTCATCAAGAGACGCTCCACCCGCTACTCTATATAAAGGGGTTGCCAGCTTATACCTGGCGTCTTGTCTGATTCTCAGTGTAGATTGATATAGTCCATAAATCTGTCAGTTTTGTCCTTCCGTGAACTGGTCACGTTAAGATGATTATTAGCAGAGACACAGCGCTGATGAATGCAAGTAGGTCCTTAAGTTCATTTGTCCTCTCGTCTTCCATATTTTTGTTTAAACATAATCATTTCCTCATGATTCTCTTACCAAGACTACTTCTCATTTAGTCATAGTCTTGTTTTCATCATGAAAATAATTCATTAACAAATATTTATTATTTATAAACACTCTTATCTTAGCGACCCTTTTTCGCTAAGATGTTCTTAACTGTGCTCTTAAGTCTTAAGATTGTTCTTAACTGGGAAACGCAGCCATTATGATTCCATCCCAATAATCAGCTGGGTTACACAGAGCCCTGGGGTTCTCTTATAAAACATTGTGTACGCACAAAAAGAGGCCTGAAAGAGGCGTACGCCACTTACCACGCAAAAGTTGTGTTCTATAGATCCTTTTAGGGCTGACATCACGATGACATCATGTTATCAGCTGGAGGTGCAGCTGCCTCTCTGAGAGGACGAGAGAAGAGGAATGGCTGCTGCAAGGCTGCATAGCTCTGGAGATTGGTGGTGTACCTGTGAATGCTGTGCCCCAGTGCCCACAGAAGAGGAATGCCTCTGTTGCAAGGAATGGGACCGGTTGCAGCCTTATTTTCAAGGTCTGGATGTGACCGAGGACGAGACACCTCCACCTGGAGTAGTATCCAGCTGGGCTTTATCTAGAGCTCGCCAGAGATATTTCGGCCACGCTTTGGAAAGCAGAGCTAGATGGTAAACAAACATGGCAGCACACCGGTAAGGTAAGACAACACTTATACATGTTGTTTTCTATATGTTCTCTGACATTTATCCTAACGATATGAGGCGGTCTTTGTGGGAAAAAAAAAAGCTTGTTTAGTGGACTAACTTTGCACTTGAAGGTTGCCCGTTCACTTACGTTTTAACAGGTCTGGCGCTACTATGCGCCCCGGCTGTATCTAGGCTAACGGCTAACATGATAACTATTATTTCTATGTCACTAGTCACTTGAAACAAATTTAGGACGATAAGAGACAGGTTGAAATAAACTGAAATTTCCCTTTAACATGAATCTGGATCTACCACTGTGACTGCAGGCTCTCCTCTGCAGCTTCAACCTGTGCAACGTCTCTCCACATCACGACGTGTAGAGGGAGAAATGGCAGGTAACAATACATGGTTCACATTATACACATTTATTATATGAGCTTTTTTAATGACAAAATTCTAGCTATTAGAGGCAAAATTCATGACCTCCTGTCCTCAGATAGTACCTATCTAACCTCAAACACAGCTGTAAAACCTAATATATATTTAGATTGCTTCTCCCCAATTTCTCTTCAAGAATTGACTGCAGTGATTTCTTCATCTAAATCATCAATGTGTCTCTTAGACCCCATCCCAACTAGGCTACTTAAGGAGGTCTTTCCTTTAGTTAACACTCATATATTAGATATGATCAATATATCCTTATTAACAGGCTATGTGCCACAGTCTTTTAAGGTAGCTGTAATTAAACCTCTACTAAAAAAGCCCACCCTGGATCCAGAGGTGTTAGCCAATTATAGACCAATATCTAATCTTCCCTTTATGTCAAAGATCCTTGAGAAAGTAGTCGCAGACCAGCTGTGTGATTTTCTCCATGATAATAATTTATTTGAGGAATTTCAGTCAGGATTTAGAGTGCATCATAGCACTGAGACAGCTCTAGTTAAAATTACAAATGACCTTCTGATTGCTTCAGACAAAGGACTCATCTCTGTACTTGTTTTATTAGATCTTAGTGCGGCGTTTGACACAACTGACCATCAAATTCTACTGCAGAGACTGATCACTTAATTGGCTTAAAAGGTTCAGCACTAAGCTGGTTTAAATCTTATTTATCTGATCGTTTTCAGTTTGTTCACGTTCATAATGAATCATCCTTATGTACTAAAGTTTGTTTTGGAGTTCCGCAAGGTTCTGTGCTCGGACCAATCCTATTTACTCTATATATGCTTCCTTTAGGTAACATCATTAGAAATCACTCTATAAATTTCCATTGTTATGCGGATGATACTCAGTTGTATTTATCAATGAAGCCAGAAGAAAGTAATCAATTAACTAAACTTCATAACTGCCTTAAAGACATAAAAACCTGGATGAGCACCAATTTCCTGATGTTAAATTCAGACAAAACTGAAGTTATTGTTCTTGGCCCCAAACAACTCAGAGACTCTTTATCTGATGACATAGTTTCTCTAGATGGCATTGCTCTGGCCTCTAGCACTACCGTAAGAAACCTCGGAGTAACATTTGATCAAGATTTGTCTTTTAATTCTCATTTAAAGCAAACCTCACGGACTGCATTTTTTCATCTGCGTAATATTGTGAAAATTAGGCCTATCCTGACCCGAAAAGATGCAGAAAAATTGGTCCACGCTTTTGTTACCTCTAGGCTGGATTACTGTAACTCTCTATTATCAGGTAGCTCTAGTAAGTCCTTAAAAACTCTCCAGCTAATTCAGAATGCAGCAGCACGTGTACTAACAGGAACTAAGAAACAAGATCATATTTCTCCTGTTTTAGCTTCTCTGCACTGGCTCCCTGTAAAATCCAGAATTGAATTTAAAATCCTACTGTTAACTTATAAAGCTCTAAATGGTCAAGCTCCGTCATATCTTAGAGAGCTCATAGTGCCATATTATCCCACCAGAACACTGCGCTCTGAGAACGCAGGGTTACTCGTGGTCCCTAAAGTCTCCAAAGTAGATCAGGAGCCAGAGCCTTCAGCTATCAGGCTCCTCTCCTGTGGAATCATCTTCCTGTTACGGTCCGGGAGGCAGACACCGTCTCCACATTTAAGACTAGACTTAAGACTTTCCTCTTTGATAAAGCTTATAGTTAGGGCTGGCTCAGGCTTGTCCTGTACCAGCCCCTAGTTAGGCTGACTTAGGCCTAGTCTGCCGGAGGACCCCCCTCTAATACACCGGGCACCGTCTCTCTCTCTCTCTCTCTCTCTCTCTCGTATCCTATTACTGCATCTTGCTAACTCGGCCATTCTGGATGTCACTAACTCGGCTTCTTCTCCGGAGCCTTTGTGCTCCACTGTCTCTCAGATTAACTCATATCACAGCGGTGCCTGGACAGCGTGACGTGTGGTTGTGCTGCTGCCGTGGTCCTGCCAGATGCCTCCTGCTGCTGCTGCCATCATTAGTCATTAGTCATACTTCTTCTGTTATTATACACATATGACTATTGTCACACATGTATACTGCCAGATATTAATACGTACTTTCAACATATTGTACCGCAGTAGCCAGAACTACAACTATAATATTATTACTTTCAATAATGTTGTTGTAAGCTACTGTCATTACCTGCATCTCTCTCTCTCTCTCTCTCTCTCTCTCTCTCTGTCTCATTGTGTCATACAGATTACTGTTAATTTGTTATGCTGATCTGTTCTGTACGACATCTATTGCACGTCTGTCCGTCCTGGAAGAGGGATCCCTCCTCAGTTGCTCTTCCTGAGGTTTCTACCGTTTTTTCCCCGTTAAAGGGTTTTTTGGGGAGTTTTTCCTGATCAGCTGTGAGGGTCATAAGGACAGAGGGATGTCGTATGCTGTAAAGCCCTGTGAGGCAAATTGTGATTTGTGATATTGGGCTTTATAAATAAAATTGATTGATTGATTGAATTGACATAATACACGTGGTTCACATGGTTCATGCAGGTGTTTAAAAAACAACAGGCTCATGAACACCGTCAAAAGTTGAAGCATACAGTCCAGTCTTAGTTTCACCTGCAGCAGCTCAGTCACGTCAGCTGAAAGGGAAACAGCCTGGCTGTATCTTTAGCGAGCCGCTGGCAGCAGAAACCACCCTGTGCTACACAGATGTCTGCAGGCTGCACATAAAGGGAAACACCGAGGACCCCAAGGCATGGCTGAGTTTAGGAGAGCATCGCAATGAGCAAACAGAAGATATGAGCTGTGGGAGGGGTCGAGGGAAACTGTGGCTCCAACTCATCTGAACTCTGAGTTCTGCACAAAGCTGGCGCTGACCTGACTGAACAGTGATGGAATAAAAATGGAAAACCACACTGTGTCAACTCCACTGTCAAAGTCATCAATAAATTCATCAATTAAAACTATGACCAGTGACGAGTCCTCAAAATGAAACGACAAAGACGTGATCTGTCCGAGCCCTATGTTTTATAATCTGACGCCTCTGATACAGACCAGCTCAGAACATCTGCGTTACCTTCAGAGAAAGAGCTTGGTTTGAATTAAAATGAGTTGGTTGTTAAGGTAAGGGGACCTTCGTCATCACGGTGACGACGAGGCTGTGTATAAATAAAATTGATTGATTGATACGTACAGATGTATCAGTGGCTGAGAGAAACGTACAACGCCAACAATTCATGTTGGGTTGAGTGGGCTGAATACTGTGTGTGAACTGTGCTCAGTAAGCTCTAGATAAACTCAGGATGAACTCTGTTGTCGTCGTGCTCCTTCATACAGTTTTTATATATTCTTCATCTCATATTTTATCATTGGAGGGTGTTACACATATCATCTCCTGGAGTAACTTAATCTCCACAACAAAGTGTGTCAGTGAGTTAGAAAAAAAGCAGTGAAACATCCACTCACTTTATATGTCGAGGTATTTTATAATTCATGCTTTAAATCTCTTACATAATGGATAGCAATTTATATTGGCCTTTAACCTCCAGCCTTACACCTCTTCCCTGTACATAATGGATGGGTTCCCACTTTCCCTGGATGCAGGATGCATGATGACGCTAATGTGTGTGAAGGTGAAGAAGAGCAAAGCACATAAATCTGTTCTGCTCAGACGTCCCCAGTCCGGTCTGGATGTGTTCCACTGCGTGCATTTATTTCTCTTCCTACAGTCGGTTGGACTCATCCTCACTTCCCCATAAATACGAGACAAAACTGCCGTGGTGTATTGATGTTCTGTCCCTCGGAAACAGAGAACAGTAACGGCACAGGCAGTGAAGTTTAGAAAAAACGGGTTTAAAGTTCTGGACAGGAGGCTGTGTGACAGACAGAGGGTTTATCTGAATATTTTACCCCAAAGAATAATCGCTGAAACTCAACATAAGACCTGCCTAAAGTGCAGATTCTGCAGTCTGAACCATCTGCAGGGAATGTGAGCTGAAAACTCATAAATACAGCCGACACAGGAGCACTCACCTGCAGGTTGGCACAGGTGGAGAACATACAAGCACTGTCCATGGGTTTGATTGCATTGCCGTGCAGAGAGGGAGCAGGTTTGGAGATGATTGGCGGCTGGGCAGGGGGTAAGAAGGTGGACGACGGCTCGGTGACAAGAAGAGTCCCTCCCTCTGAGCCGTAACCAAACGACTGGATGGCGTTCTCTGTGACGGGAGAGTCAGAGGGCAGACACAAAGAGGGAGAGCGGTTACCAATATTAGAGCCTCTTTACACTGCTATTATCCAAATTACACACTGACAGCTAAATTATTGTTTGCACACAGACTCATTTTACTTCCTGTCTTTATTTTTCCTGGGGGAGTAATCTGAATCAGTTTATTACACAGAAATATCTGTATTTGTATTCATGCACAAAGTTGGCAAATGATCTAATTTTCTGCCTCATTTTCTATCTTTGTTCTACTCCCATTCATAATTTTTTGATTGTGTTTGCTGGTCACAAAATAGCTTTTTTAATCATTTACCTCCATTAATCCAGAAAAGAAGAACTGAGTCTGAAAACCATGTAGCGTGGCCCAAATAGTCAAACTGAATGATGGAACTACGGTAAAAGTGTAAACACATGTTGGCGTTATATTTGGCCTTTCTGCATAGTTTCTCTTGCAAAACTGGAGGTTGTAGGTTTAATTCCAGATGAACAGATTCCCAGGAAATATAATAATTGGAAAATGGGAAAAACTAACATAAACTGATAGGAACTAAATATATGTCACACTCATGTAGCCTGAAAATTAACACCAAAACCTGCAGTTCCTCTAACGTCCACTTGAGGCTGGCTACAAGAGCGGGTCAGTCCCCACAGACCTCCATGTTAACATGTAGAAATAAACATGTTTACAGCCTGATACAAAAAAAAAGTTTATTCTTTTAAACAGTCTGCAGTTTCAAGATTAGAGTCACCAATTCAGTATCTGACCAAATGTCTCCCCTTCTGTTCCTGAGATATGACGTTAAAACATGATGATGTCACAGTCAAGCTGACCTTTGACCTTTTGACCTTCATTATTTTATCCTGTTAGACATTTGTGTCAAGTTTGGACAAAATTAGTGAATGAATTCTGGAGTTATGGCCAGAAACACGTTTAGTGGGATCACACTGACCTTCATGAGCCAAATTCCAATCAGTTTATTCATCAGTCCAAGTAGATGTTTGTGCCAAATTTTATTTCATTCTCTTTAGGTGTTATTGAGATATCACATCAACAAGAATGGGATGGATTGGAGATCACAGTGACCTTTGACTTTTGACCACCAATTTCTAATCAGTTCATTGTTGAAACTAAGTGGACGTTTGTGTCAAATTCCCTCAAGGTGTTACTGACATATCACATCAACAAGAATGGGAGCGATTGAAGGTCACATTGACCTATGACCATCAATATCTAATCCGTTCATTCTTCTGTCAAAGTGGACATTTGTGCCACATTTGTAGAAACCCATTAAGGAGAATGAAACGCACTGACCTTTGACCCTAGAATTCTAATCAGTTCACTGTTGAAGTCCAAGTGGACGATTGTGCCAAAGTCGAATAAAGTCCCTCAAGGTGTTCTTGAGATATCGCATTCACAAGAATTGGAAAAATTGAAAGTCACAGTGACCTTGACCTTTGACCATCAATATCTAATCCGTTCATTCTTAAGTCAAAGTGGACATTTGTGCCAAATATTGTGAAAACACAGTAAGGAGAATGAGTCAGATCCACAGTGACCTTTGACCACCGAATTCTCATCAGTTCACTGTTGAGATCAAGTGGATGTTTGTGCCAAATTTGAAGAAATTCTCTCAAGGTGTTCTTATGATACCACATTCACGAGAATGAAACGACTACGCAGGTTGATTTTAGTGCTGCTCATCGTGGACTATATTGCTGTCATTGTTCATTTTAGTCAAAGCATACAGTTTGAAAACGAGGCAAACGCGGCTCCAACTAGAAAACAATGTTTTGATGCATTGGATGTGCTGAATGTGCATATTAAGGCAGTACAGGAGGAGGTGCACATTAATAATCCTCCAGGACTGTAACATGCTCATGTTTAACCCAAACAATGTGTCATGTGACTGCAGTTGCTTCACATCCAGGTCGCAACACCTTCTCACCACAAACCAACCGCACCAGAGTTCCTTTGGAACCGGACTGAGACCACCTCTTCAAGAAGGTCTCAGTCCGGTTGATTTGCTGTGTTCACACCTGCACAAACGCACCGCACTGAGGGGGCAAACACACCTGAGTTTGATTGAACCGAACCAAACAGGGCAGGTGTGAGAGCAGTCCTCCTCAATCTGACACAGAGTTTGTGGTCATTTCATGTGTTTCTGTGAGATCAGGTTGCTCTGTTCATTCTCATTTTGATTAAGATTCTTTTGCCTTAAAAATTATTTATACAACCATATAATACACTCAGTGGTTTAGTTGGATACTCAGAGGTTTGTGCATATTTCTCTTTTAGGAAGTTAGTCGTGCTTGAAATACGACCAGTGAGTTTTGACTGTAGCTGAAGTTATACCTTAAAGCAAGTCAGTTTCCCAGGATTTGACAGAGAATGTTTCATTCTGGGGAAAAATATTCATCCCCAGGAGGTTGTGTATATAATCAGAGGAGTGCCAGAAGAACGTAAAACTTGTCTGAGGCATTTATGATAAAAAATAAGAAAGAAAAGCTCCTCTGCCTGTTGTACAGCCCCTAACTTCAGCCCATCATTTTCCCATCTATTGTTCAGTCCCTCAAACTGTCAGTTTTCAATATCACATCGCGAGGTCAACATGACATATGTACAACATCGACCTTCATCCTGCACTCCACAGCAAATCTGATGAAAACTCTTTGAGGCCTGAAAGGCACGCTGCTTTGGCTACAAGCAGTTCACAGCTCGTGTAACAGCATTATCTGTTCACATCTGAATAATGCACTCTGAAAATCCAATTTTGACCTGAAAATTGAAATTTCTTTGGAAATCTTTGTCGTTTTTTAAACAGTGTTATATTCAGGGGATCCACTGACCTCGGACACGTGCCAAAAATCTTTTTATCTTCTAATCT
Source organism: Epinephelus fuscoguttatus (assembly GCF_011397635.1). Lineage (NCBI taxonomy): Eukaryota > Metazoa > Chordata > Actinopteri > Perciformes > Serranidae > Epinephelus > Epinephelus fuscoguttatus. The sequence continues at coordinate 39,607,599 of NC_064769.1, read as the reverse complement.
TTTAGAAGAAATGCAACAAACACACAGATGATGGTTCAATGTTTGGACGCCAAGAGGAGGAGTAAACACTTTGTGAAGGCTGACAAACATCAGCATAAAGAATACATAGGCCTACAGATACAGAGCATGTACGCACTGTCTAAGTCAGCTCCCATCTTTAATAAATACCTAGTTGGTGCTGGATGTCAGAAAGGTGTTCGACTCTAACATTGGACAGACGTTTCTTTTTGGTTGTAAATGAAAATCAATTGACAACAAAACCCAACATTGGCTCAACAAGAACCTCCATCAGTGGATAAATGTTGCATTGTGGTTGGAATTGAACACCAGATATTTGACAAAAATCCAAAGTTGGGTTGACATCAAGCATCCAATACTGGACAGATGTTAAATTCTGGGTGGAAATGAAAATCAAGTTGACGTCAAACCCCAAGATCGGCTCGACCTGAGCCTCCAGTGTTGGATAAATGTTGCATTGTGGTTGGAATTGAAAAGGGGATATTTGCCGAAATCCAAAGTTGGGTTGACATGAATCTTCCAACATTAGACAGACATTAAATTTTATTTGGAAATCAATGTCAATTCGATGCCAAAACCCGACGTTGGACAGACATCAACCTTCTAACACTGGCCAGATGTTTAATTTTAGGTAGAAATTAAAAATCAGGTTGACGTCAAAACCCAAGATCAGCTCAACATTCACCTCTAGTGTTGGATAAATGTTGCATTGTGACTGGAAGTTAACATCAGACATTCGCTAAAACCCATCGTTGGTTGACGTCAACCTTCCCACACAGATGCTGGATTTTAGTTGAAAATCAAAAGCAGATTATCCGTCACCCCACATTAGGATGTCAAAGTTGAACTTTGCTTAGTGTGGATTTTGTTGGTGCGACATCAACGTTTTAACAAAGCCACTTTTTTGTTGTAAATGAAAAATGAATATAGTGAGAAACCAGGATGATGTCACACCAAGGTTGGACAGATGTCAGGATGCAATGTCAGATGGACCCAAACTATTAATTTGAAGAAATAGAACAGAAAATTTAATCTTTAAAATCTCAACCACAGCACCGTGCTGGAACGGCAGCGTGGTCACCGAACGAAGAATTTCCAACACACTGAACAGAAATAAGTCATTAGAGAGCAGTGGGTTACTGTCTGTAGTATGATCCACTCTGACGTCTTTGATGAATGATTAATGAAAGCAGTCCACTCAACATGAGGTGAAGGCTGCGTCTCTGCCTCTGTGGGCCGACTGACATGTTAACACAAGTGAAGATTGTTCTTGAGAACTTGTTTTTCCAGGTACAGATATCTTTCTCTGTTTTGGTCTCCCGTCCACACGAAAACAGAATTTTAAAACTCCTGTCAGGCTGAAGAGATTCTGCTTTCAGTGTGACTTAAAGACAGAAAATAGAGTTTTTGGCTTGTGACAACATACAGTATCTTTATACAACAGATCATACAACAGTGAAGTCCAGGCTTTACTGAACAAATGTGTAATGGTGGAATGCAGTTTTGACTCATTAAAGCAGAAGTAATGTTGCTATACCAGCCACCAGCCAGTTTACAGTACGTCACTTCAGCGTTTCCTGTGATGAATATGTTAAATTTGTCAGCGAGGCTGTGGTTAATGTATGGTTATATTTAGGCACAAAAAACACTTGGTTATGGTTCAGAAAAGATCATGTTTAGGAGTTAAGACAACCACGTTTGGTGGCGCAAAAGTTGCTGGAAAAGCAGGGAGGGCATTTCCCACTGGGAAATGTTGCTAAGGGTTGGTAAAGACATCCAGGATCGGTGGCACAAATGCCACTGGGAAAGGCAGCAGGGGTCAGTAAAAACCACTCTGGACCATGGCTCAAGTGACAGAAACTAACTGTCATGTTTTTGGTTAAAACACCTACATTTGGTGGCACAAAAGTTGCTGAAAAAGCAGGGACAGCTAGGTGAAAAACACTAAGGATTGGTGGCTCAAATCAGCTTTGAAAAGCTGCAAAGGGTCTGTACGAACCCCACTGAGAGACCCTGTGAAGGGTCAGTAAAAACATTCAGGATCAGTGGCTCAAATGCTGCTGAGAAATGCCGCGAAGGGTCTGTAAAATCCCCGGTTGGAAACCCCACTGGGAAACGCCGCCAGCGGTCAGTTACAACATCTGGGACCACTTGCAAAACTGCTGCTGGGAAACTGAAACTATCATGTTTTGGGTTAAAACACCCACATTTGGTGGCATGAAAGTCATTGGAAAATCAGGGACAGGCTGGTGAAAAATACCTGGGATTGGTGGCTCCAATACCACTGGGAAACGCAGCAAAGGGTAAGTATAAACCACCTGAGACTGTGACTGAAGTAATGCAGGGAAACTGAAGCTATCTATCATGTTTTGGGTTGAAACATCAACATTTGGTGGCACAAAAGTCGCTGGAAAAGCAGGGACAGGTTGGTGAAAAATACCCAGGATTAGTAGCTAAGATGCAGCTGAGAAATGCCACAAAGGATCTGTAAAAACCCCAGCAGGGAACGCCACTGGGAAACCCTGCAAAGAGTTGGGAAAATCACCCAGGATCGGTGGCTCAAATGATGCTGGGAAACTAAAACTATCATGTTTTGGGTTTAAACACTGATGTTTGGTGGAACAGAAGTCACACTAAAAGCAGGGATGGGTTGGTGAAGAACACCCGGGATTGGTGGCTCAAACACTGCTGGAAAAACTAAACTTATTACAGGGAGAGTGTGTTGGAAGAAATGGAACTTTGCAGATATTGGCATTTGTTTTTGGGATAACAGCCAATCAGAAAAATAGGCTTTGGGTCCAATGGGACATTTTTTTGACAGTTTTGGGCTGTTGGAGCAATGGCCTGGCACCCATGTCACGCTGTATGGTGCACAGGTTACAGTGCACAGTGTTCGCACTAATTCAACAAAGTGGACTCTGAGGTCGCGGCTTCATGGACCCAGGCCTGGATCCCTGATGTGAAACCCTCCTCAGTGGTCTGGTCTTGACTCGGTCTTGTTTTAGATTGTCTTGACTACAAAACTGGACAACAGTGATTTATTGTAATCATGACAACTAAAGTTATTTTAACCAAACATCAATCTTTTCCTGAACCATGTAGTTTTGTTCCCAAGCGTAATGTTCACTGGTATAAAACCAAAGAAAAGGCCCAGTGTACAACATCTCTGAGCCCGCCCACAGCTGATCAGATTCAATCTTCAGACCCTCTGTGATCTGTATGATTAGATTCCAACAATGTTTAATGCAGGATAAAATAAAGCTCTGATTATAAAGTATACTGACATGGTTTTGCTTTGCTGCCCTTCACATTTGGCACGTGGACATGCATGTATATGTTCACATCGGGGGGGAGGAGGAGAAGGTGCAGAGGTGATATTGTAGTTGGGTTAGTGTTATTTAAAGAAGGTGTCTTGGGATCTTCAACACGTCATCTCACACTTCTCTAGTCTTCCTCCTCCGCCTAACCTTTCTCCTCAATTATCTGCCTCGCCCACACTTTCTTTTTTTCCCCACTTATACATACGGTGCCTTACACCTCACACACTTCACACACTTTATGTTACTGTGATCGTGAGGACTTCCCTGTCCATTTAATTCACTCCACACTCTGACACCTGCTCCACAAGAACCTCCAACTCGAGCTGAAACTGCAGACAATTAATTCGCAATTATTTTGATTATCAGTTTGAGTCTCTCTCACATAAGAATTTATATCAGCTCTTTAAATGGCTGATCGATGTTCAGCTACCATCAACAAGACTCAACTCTATCTGGTGTTTTTTCACATTGAAATAAACCTATAAATATATATATATATATATATATATATATATATATATATTTTTTTTTTTTTTTCTATAAATATATAAAAACCTACCACCTATAAATCAAAGGCTAAAAGACTTTGTGACACCTGACATGACTCTGTTATTTTACTGATGAATGGTTAAGATTTGTCATTTAACACTAATAAAACAAGCTTCACTGACTGTGCTCTTTCATTTGCGCAATACTGCAAAAATCAGTCATATCCTGTCTCAAAAAGATTGTTCCATGCATTTGTTACCTCCAGGCTGGATTACTGTAATTTCTTCTCTCCAGCTGATCCACATGTACTGACGAGAACTAAGAAAGAAGATCATATTTCTCCTGTTTTAGCTTCTCTGCACTGGCTCCCTGTAGCATCATTCTATTCACTTACAAAGCTCTCAATGGTCAGACTCCGTCATACATCCGAGCAGTGGTTCCCAACCGATCCAGCCGCGGGGTCCATTTTCCTCCTTAGTCATCAGTTCGAGGTCCCACATGGTAATACATTTAGCATCATACGTGGATTCGGCCATGTCATGGAACTAGTTTAATGTCTCTCTCAAGTAGCTGTCTGTTAGTCACTCACTCAACAGCAGGAAACGGCACTAAATAAAAGCTCTGTGCTGTAAATTCACTGTACTTAAAAATGAAGTGCATTTATTTACAAACTTGACACGTTTGTGAGTCACTTGTTGTACATTCATTTATTCCATTAATTAGGGCTGGCTCTTACAGTTAGAGCTGATACTTATAGTTAGGACCAGCTCTCATAGTTAGGGCTGGCTCTTACAGTTAGGGCTGATACCTATAGTTGGGATCGGCTCTCATAGTAAGGACTGGCTCTTATGGTTAGGACTGGCTCTTATAGGTACGGCTGGCTCTTATGGTTAGGGATGATACTTATAGTTAGGACCGGCTCTTACAGTTAGGACTGGCTCTTACAGTTAGGACTGATACTTATAGGTAGGAGTGGCTCTTACAGTTAGAGCTGGCTCTGTTTTTTTATGTATCATTTTGTCATGTGTATCACTGTACATTTATCGTGTTGATCTGTTCTGTACGACATCTATTGCATGTCTGTCCGTCCCGGAAGAGGGATCCCTCCTCAGTTGCTCTTCCTGAGGTCAAAGGTTTATCAATCAATCAATCAATCAATCAATCAATCAATTAATTTTATTTATAAAGCCCAATATCACAAATCACAATTTGCCTCACAGGGCTTTACAGCATACGACATCCCTCTGTCCTTATGACCCTCACAGCTGATCAGGAAAAACTCCCCAAAAAACCCTTTAACGGGGAAAAAAATGGTAGAAACCTCAGGAAGAGCAACTGAGGAGGGATCCCTCTTCCAGGACGGACAGACGTGCAATAGATGAACAGATGTTTATTTGGGGAGTTTTTCTTTATCTGCTGTCAGGGTGAGAGGACAGAGGGATGTTGTGTGCTGTAAAGCCCTGTGGCAAACTGTGATTTGTGGTACTGCGCTTTATAAACAAAATGTCTAAATGGACATTACACTGAAGAAAAACAGGCTAACACAGAGGAAGTTTTGAGTTTAACTGGGGAGCAGGGAAATTAGAAACTCTCATATCTGAGAATTCACAGTAATGATACGTTTTTTTGTCCCCAAAGAGCGATTGAATGCACAGCAGCAATAAAACAGAAAATCACGAAGCATATCATAAACATATCATATAAATACAACATAGGGAAAAAACTAGGAGGACAGGAGTCAAAAATATTCTAAAAAATTATTAAAAATAAATAAGGTAAGTTTTGCAGTCTTGAGATATTCGGACTTGGTGTTCTGTGTGCCTCTCCTCACAGAGTTATGTTTGGAGACAACAGATGGTATGAAAGAGCTTTTGTATTTGTTATTTTTGGCTAACAAGAACCAGCAGGTCCAGTTAGATCTGAATCTGTGTGTGTGTGTGTGTGTGTGTGTGTGTGTGTGTGTGTGTGTTGGGGGGGGGTGGGTGGGTGCTGCAGTCATAAATTCAGCCCTGACCTAAGCCGTTACTCTCCCATCAAACCGCAGAAGTGCTCTTGACTGGACTGTGGAGGATTTTATTCTTGTTTTTAATCGGCTTGGTTTTGTGTCTAAATTTGGCCTTTGTACGTGTAGAAGATAACACAAAGTGAGGACTCACTGAGGCAGGTGTTGTGTGTGAAGTCCCGGTGGAAAGCGTCACACTCGCGCTCCTGATTGCCGGTGCCCCTGCAGGTACACCACAGGCTCATGGTGATGTTGGATGGACTGCTGTCGCTGTAGTTCGGCGTTACATCAGAGCCTGAGATAGAAAGAGAGGAAGGGGGAGGGAGGGGGAGTTCATGTTGGGGAGGAATAAGAATTAGGATGCAGATTAGCCGGGAAGAAAGCTAAAGAGGATTTTTGCAAATTGAGAATTGAATCAGTGGATGATTTCCAGAGAGGAAGTGAGTCACCTGCAGTGTGTTCCTGTAACAAAGACACACCACTGACAGAATAACAGCCCCTACTGTAAACTCTCTAATAAAAGATGGTCTTCAAATAAGGGCAGAGGAAAGCGGACGGTACCTGATATAGACTGATTGAAGGTTGTTAGAATTATCTGCACTATCAATCAACACAGGAACACAAGAGTGTCTTTTTTAAAACAACTCTTTTTTTCTGACTAAAATATCCATCATACTGATAAAAGAGGGAACATTAGAGTTTAGAGCTCTAATATAAGTTTCAAATTTCTCTCCACTGTGGAGGTTAATAAATAAGAGTTTACAGGAGCATCCCACTAAACATGTCGCTTTCCTTTTACAGAACAACAATTTTGTCATGATAACCACATGATTTTTCCGGAGCCTTTGTGCTCCACTGTCTCTCAGATTAACTCATATCACAGCGGTGCCTGGACAGCGTGACGTGTGTGGTTGTGCTGCTGCCGTGGTCCTGCCAGATGCCTCCTGCTGCTGCTGCTGCCATCATTAGTCATTAGTCATACTTCTACTGTTATTATACACATATGACTATTGTCACACATGTATACTGCCAGATATTAATACATACTTTCAACATATTGTACCACAGTAGCCAGAACTATAACTATAATATTATTACTTTCAATAATGTTGTTATAAGCTACTGTCATTACCTGCATCTCTCTCTCTCTCTCTCTCTCTCTCTCTCTCTCTCTCTCTCTCTGTCTCCCTGTGTCATGTGGATTACTGTTAATTTATCATGTTGATCTGTTCTGTACGACATCTATTGCACGTCTGTCCGTCCTGGAAGAGGGATCCCTCCTCAGTTGCTCTTCCTGAGGTTTCTACCATTTTTTCCCCGTTAAAGGGTTTTTTGGGGAGTTTTTCCTGATCAGCTGTGAGGGTCATAAGGACAGAGGGATGTCGTATGCTGTAAAGCCCTGTGAGGCAAATTGTGATTTGTGATATTGGGCTGTATAAATAAAATTGATTGATTGATTGATGATTTCTTGAGTTAACGTGTTTTCTGAGGTCACAGTGAGCTTCACCTTTGACCACTAAATTCTAATCAGTTCAACAGACATTTGTGCCAAATTTAAAGAACCTCCCTAAAGGTGTTCTTGAGATATCCCAGTTTCAACAATGAGATGGAGGTAAGGTCACAGTGACTTAGACCTTTGACCATCAAATTCTAATTAGTTCATTCTTGACTCAAAGTAGAAGTTTGTGCGAAATTTGAAGCAATTCCTTCAAGGTGTTCTTGAGATATCACAGATATGAGAATAAGACAAAGGGAAGGTCACAGTGACCTTGGCCTTTAGCCACCAAATTCTAATAACTTTATTGTTTAGTCCAACTAGACATTTGTGCCAAATTTGAAGAACTTCCTCAATGGCATTCTTGAGATATCACAGTCACAAGAATGAAACAGAAAAGATCATAGTGACCCTGACCTTTGACTAACAAATTACAAACGTTAATCCTTCTCTCACAGTGGACATTTGTGGTCAGGGTACCTTCAGGCAGTTCGTTTTTTCGTTTTAAACCAAAAACTAAAAAACGGATATACCGTGGTTTTCCCGTTTTTTCCTTTTTGGTTTAAAATGAAAAAACGAGAAAGTGGAGCCGTTTTTCTGTTTTTGTTGTCAGAATCAAAAAACGAAAAACGACAAAACCAAATTCAAATAACAGCCCGATTTTGGTTTTTTGCAGATTCATTTTTTCATTTATTGTTTTGGACAAAAAGTTGAAAGGCAGTGACATCAGAGGCGGAAGTAACTTCAAAATAAAAGACAGGAAGATATGATTGCCTATAAAACTTAGAAATATCCTATAAAACTTTCCCATGTATCTTTTATTTCCGCTTACACCTGATGTTTTGCGCATTTTGAAAAGCTGCCTGCCATTGCTGTGAGGAACTTTTTATTCATAAAAATAGAAATAAAATGTTATGATCGCAAATTTTATGGCTACAGTAAAACTTGTTGTTCAACCATAATGTTGTTTAATTATATTTTTTTTTAATATACTTTATTAATCCCCGAGGGGAAATTCAATTTTTCACTCTGTTGTCAATTACACACAGGTCCGAACACACACATGCATAAACTGGACCTATACATGCACATTATTCCCATGAAGGACGTATAGGGATTCCCTCAAAGGTTGTTTTAATATTCATTCGCTGAATTGTTTGCAATAAAGTAATCGAGGATATAATAAATTATTGTGTGCCACGTTGTTACTGTTAACACAGGTTTTCTCCATAACGCATCGTTGTGTCAGTGAAGTGTCAAGCTGATGTTTGTCCTTTTTACCAGCAGATGGCGGCAGGCCTATGGATTTATTTGCTGTCAGTGAAAGCCTGGTTTTCTCTTAGTTTCTGTTGGATTATACAGACCTGCAATTCTTCAGGTTATTGATACGGACAATTCAAATTATATGCAGCATATATTTACTTGTATTCTTTTATATTGTTGTATCACATAGGCCTATGTATTGTTGGCAGAGATGGGCAGCATTTTAATTACATGTATTTAAAATGTTTTATCACCTACTATGACAATAGAAATGTCATACAAAAATACATCCTGTGCCTTTTTTCAAAATCTGATTAATCAAATAAAATAATCAATGATTAATACATTATTTTTTTAAAAATATATAAGTTAGTGGCAGCCCTAACTGTATGCAACACATCTGATTCATATTATTTTAACCTGTTAGTGTTTCTTGCAATGTCCCTCACAAATAAACTAATAAATACATGAATACAAACACCTTAGCTACTGCTGAACATTAGAATGTGATGAGGAACCTTTAATGTTCATATGAAGGCAAGTGAAGGAGCTGCTATGTTACGTTCTAATAACCTTTCCTATTTTAATTTAAACGTTTTTATGTCAACCTCCCAGTGAGGTGCAGTTTCCTCATCGCTGCCCTTTGCATTGAGGCCCTCCAGACTGGACCCCTATAGACCGCTTCGTCCGTCGACCGCCAGTAAAACAACAAAGAAGCTGCCAAAAAAACAACTGACCTGACAATGCAAACTTTTTTGAAAAAAAAAAAAAAAAAATCGATTCACATGAAAATCGCGATTCTTTTCTTTGACGTTTCCGAATCGATTAATTAATCCAAAGAATCGATTTTTAATTTTTTTTTTTTTCAAAAAAGCACTAGGATCGGGCAGCGTTTGAATTTTAACGATTCCTGTTCTGATTCTTTTAAGAGGTGGGTTCAAAATGTTTGCATTGTCGAAATGAGGTGAGTTGTTTTTCTGCGGCTTCTTCATGGTTTTTCGGTGGCTGCTTCTTCCTTGTTTTACTGGCGGTCGATGGACTGCAAACCAAAGACAAAGCACGGATGAAAATTGTTTACAAACTGTTTAGGGGAATTGAAATTAAAACTTCTTAATGATTCTGATGAAATTGAAATGTGAGAACAGGTTCAATTCGATTCTTGATGCCCAACCCTAAGCAGCACTTTTAATTTACTTTTTGATAACTTGAATCTATTATTCTTGAAGTCACTGAGAATTCAGTTTTCATTTGTGCAAGTTAAGCGTGAATAAATGTTACCTTTTGTCTTAAGTTTGCCTTTCTATGTTTGATTATTGCAATCAGTTGATTTGACTTTTTCAAATATAAAAATCATATAATTTTGTACATACTTTACTCTGCTTTCATGCCATAATTTTCCACACTGTCTCTCTTCATGCACAGCAGACTGGAGTAGAAATTAAACACCCCTATGTACTGAATCAAGAATCAATTTTTGAACCGGGAATCGTTTTGAATCAAGAATTGATTTTGAATCGAATCGTGACCCCAAGAATCAAAATGGAATCGTGAGGTACCCAAAGATTCACATCCCTAGTCATCATGGCTCAGGCAGGATGAAGATGGGGCCTCCGCGCAGTATGTGCTGCTCCTGAGAATCACCAGTCCAAACCGCCCGGCAGACACGTCCCCGGCAACGCTGAGCAGAGCGAGAGTCTCCTGACCATTTCATTTTTAATTCCAGCCAGGACAAAACAGGAGGGTTTTTTTCTTGTGATCATTGAAAAATAAAGATTTGTTATCAAACTGCTTGTGGTCCCCACTTTACACATGTTGTGGTCAACACAAGCCTGACCTTAATACTAGTAACTTTAACTGGTACACACTACATTTTGAATCTGTCATTACTGTGCCACTTATATTCAAAGTATAAACAAACTGAGGAGCGTAAGAGTGACAATGCTGCTAGCATCATTCTTTAGGACTATTTAAACAAATACAACACAGACATTAATACAGTTGCTTGGTTTTATGGACTTGCAATCACATCCAGGTCATAAATGATAACATAGTTGTAGTTTTTAATCCCAGTTTTCATGAAGTGGATATTTGTTGAGGCTCACTGTTGCAAGACTATGTTATCCCAGTACAGGTCAGGTCCAGCAGTAAGGAGGACCACCCTACACTCTGTCCATAGCGGTCCAGTCTGAAGGGCCTCAGTGCAAAGGGCAGCGATGAGGAAACTGCACCTCACTGGGAGGTTGACATAAAAACGTTTAAATTAAAATAGGAAAGGTTATTAGAACGTAACATAGCAGCTCCTTCACTTGCCTTCATATGAACATTAAAGGTTCCTCATCACATTCTAATGTTCAGCAGTAGCTAAGGTGTTTGTATTCATGTATTTATTAGTTTATTTGTGAGGGACATTGCAAGAAACACTAACAGGTTAAAATAATATGAATCAGATGTGTTGCATACAGTTAGGGCTGCCACTGACTTATATATTTTTAAAAAATACTCAATTAATCATTGATTATTTTATTTGATTAATCAGATTTTGAAAAAAGGCACAGGATGTATTTTTGTATGACATTTCTATTGTCATAGTAGGTGATAAAACATTTTAAATACATGTAATTAAAATGCTGCCCATCTCTGCCAACAATACATAGGCCTATGTGATACAACAATATAAAAGAATACAAGTAAATATATGCTGCATATAATTTGAATTGTCCGTATCAATAACCTGAAGAATTGCAGGTCTGTATAATCCAACAGAAGCTAAGAGAAAACCAGGCTTTCAATGACAGCAAATAAATCCATAGGCCTGCCGCCATCTGCTGGTAAAAAGGATAAACATCAGCTGGACACTTCACTGACACAACGATGCGTTATGGAGAAAACCCGTGTTAACAGTAACAACACGGCACACACAATAATTTATTATATCCTCGATTACTTTATTGCAAACAATTCAGCGAATGAATATTAAAACACAACCTTTGAGGGAATCTCTATACGTCCTTCATGGGAACAATGTGCATGACGATTTCCCTCTGAACAGCAACATTATGGTTGAACAACAAGTTTTACTGTAGCCATAAAATTTGCGATCATAACATTTTATTTCTATTTTTATGAATAAAAAGTTCCTCACAGCAATGGCAGGCAGCTTTTCAAAATGCGCAAAACATCAGGTGTAAGCGGAAATAAAAGATACATGGGAAAGTTTTATAGGATATCTGTAAGTTTTATAGGCAATCATATCTTCCTGTCTTTTATTTTGAAGTTACTTCTGCCTCTGATGTCACCGCCGTTCAACTTTTTGTCCAAAACAATACATGAAAAAATGAATCTGCAAAAAAACCCAAAATCGGGCTGTTATTTGAATTTGGTTTTGTCGTTTTTCGTTTTTTGGTTCTGACAACAAAAACAGAAAAACAGCTCCACTTTCTCGGTTTTTTTCGTTTTTTCGTTTTAAACCAAAAAGGAAAAAACGGGGAAAACCATGGTATTTCCGTTTTTTCGTTTTTGGTTTAAAACGAAAAAACGAACTGCCTGAAGGTACCCTGACCATTTGTGCCAAATTAAAAAAAAAAAATCCTCACAGTGACCTTGACCTTTGACCACCAAAAGCAAATCAGTTCATCGTTGCCTAGACGGTAGAAGTTTGTGCCAAATTTGAAGAAATATCCTTAAGGTGTTCTTGAGGTATTGTGTTCACAAGAATGAGACAGATGCAAAGTAACAGTGACCTTGACCTTTCACCACCAAATTCTAATCAGTTTATCCTTGAGTCCAATAAGATGTTTGTGTCAAATTTGAGGAAACTCCTTCAAGGCATACTTGAAATATCACAGTCATAAGAATGAGATAATCACAGTGACCTTCACCTTTGATCAACAAATTCTAAGCAGTTCATCTTTGGGTCAAAGTGAATGTTTGTGCCAAATTTGAAAAAAAAAAAAAAAAATCTAAAGGTGCTGATGAGATATTGCATTTACAACATTGAGACAGATGAGGTCACAGTGATCTTTGACTACCAGAGTCTAATCAGTTCATTCTTGAGTCCAAGAGGACGTTTGTGCCAAATTTTAGGAAATTGACTAAAACCGTTTTTGAGTCGTGGGAAGGACAAACAACCCTCCGGCCACACCCCCACTGGTGCGGAGGCTTTAGAACAGATGAACTTACCAATGAGGCCGACGTAGGACATGAGGCAGCCGTGGTAGTTGTCATGAGGGCAGCTGGTGACGGTGTGAGAGGTCATCTGGCAGTTCATGTGGAAATCAGCGAGCCGAGACCTGCAGACACAAACGGGATGCGCTTTGGAGGTTGTTGGAAAGAGTATTTTACAAATGCCTGAACCTAATCATCTGGACCTTTTTCAGCGTAAAGGAGTAGCGGCTGTACTCCAAGCTCCTCCCCCTATTTCTAAGTCTGAGCCCAGACACCCCGCGGAGGTAACTCATTTTGGCCACTTGTGATCTCATTCTTTTGGTTACTACCCAGAGCTCATGACCATAGGTGACGGTTGGGATGCAAATGGACCAGGAAATCAAAAGCATCGCCTTCTGGCTCAGCTCCCTCTTCACTATGACAGTCCAGTGGTTGCAAACCCACATCATTGCTGAAGCCTCGCTGAATCGCCTGTCCATCTACGCCTGTTGAGTACATTGACCTTTTTTTTCTCAACCTGATTTACTGGGATTTTCAGCACAACCATCTCTAGGGTTTACAGAGGATGGTCCCAAAAAGAGAAAATATCCAGTGAGCCAAAATGCCTTGTTGATGCCAGAGGTCAGAGGAGAATGGCCAGACTGGTTCAAGATGATAGAAAGGCAACAGGAAGTCAAATAAGCACTGGTTCCAACCAAGGTGTGCAGAAGAGCATCTCTGAAGCAACAACACCTTGTCCAACCTTGAAGCAGATGGGCTACAGCAGCAGAAGACCACACCAGGTGCCACTCCTGTCAGCTAACAACAGGAAACTGAGGCTACAATTCACACGGGTTTTCTCACCAAAACTGGACAATAGAAGATTGGAAAAACCACATTCAGATGGAAGCATGGATCCATCCTGCCTTGTATCAACGCTTCAGGCTGCTGCTGCTGCTGCTGGTGGTGTAATGGTGTGGGGGAGATTTTCTTAGTACCAACTGAGCATGGTTTAAACACCACAGCCTACCTGAGTATTGTTGCTGAGCGTGTCCATCCCTTTATGACCACAGTGTACCCATCTTCTGATGGCTACTTCCAGCAGGATAACGCACCATGTCACAAAGCTCACATCATCTCAAACATGACAATGAGTTCTCTGTACTCCAATGGCCTCCACAGTCACCAGATCTCAGTCCAATAGAGCACCTTTGGGATGTGCTGGAACGGGAGATTCTCATCATGGATCAACTGTGTGATGTCATCATGTCAATATGGACCAACATCTCTGAGGAATGTTTCAGCACCTTGTTGAGTCTGTGACACCAAGAATTAAAAAGAGGGTCCAAGCTGGTACCAGCAAGGTGTACCTAATAAAGTGGCTGGTGGGTGTATAAAGCTTTGAAATTTGCATCACCTGTCCTTTCCTAATGACGACTGTGAACAAGCCAGAGCTCTAACAAGCTAACCATGGTCTGAGAGCTTCAATGTGTTGGGGTGCCCAAACTTTGTTTATGCCACTGTAAGTGTCTATAAATCTAGCAGGACACACTGATGTCACCTCCTCGTTAAACGTTAATTATTCATGAACTCAATCTGCTAATATTATTATTTATTTCATTTCTTTTGTCCTCCTGTTCCACCCGTCCGTCTGAGCACTGCAGTGAAAACATTAACTAGAACAGATCAGATGCAGAGAAACTCTCCTGTCGGTGGAAATAAATGGCTGATTCACACAGTAGTTTGGGAGATTATCTCTGCATTTCCAGTACGCATGTCCTGCAGTATCCACCACATCATGCATATGTTAATGCACCAGGAACTGTCACAGGCAATAACTGTACAGCTGCTGAGCTTAATCTACTGCCTGTCCTAGTTTCCTGTTTCTCCATCCTGTCTTGTCTCCTCTCTTCTTTTGTCTCCCTCTCTATTCTCTTTAATTCCTGAGCCTCTGTCCTGCCTCATGATTCTTCTTCTTGTCTTTCTGAGTGCGATGTTGCAGCGTGTTGGAGAGACAGACAGACGGACGGATGGACGGACGGACGGACGCAGGAGGAGGAAGGTGAAAGATGTCGTATGGTGGGATCAGCAGGGTGGCACACACGTGTGATCCCAGCGCTGTATGACGCCACACGATACAGTCCTCCTCTGTGTGTGAGTGTGTGTTTGTGTGAACGCATGAGTGCCTGACACGACTCGCTCACACATGCATCAGTGTGAAAATGTTTGTTTGCTCGTCTGTCGACAGCGAGGAATGATACAGTTTGACAAGCCTGAGTGCTGTGCTTTTGACTTTCACACAGAGGTCAGAGTCTGTGTGACTGAGTGTGTGTGTGTGTGTGTGTGTGTGTGTGTGTGTGTGTGTGTGTGTGTGTGACTGTGACTGTGTGTGTGTGTGACTGTGAGTGTGTGTTGTCCTGCTTGAGTAATCCTGCCGACGATGCCAACTCGAGACAAAAGACACAGCCATAATCCACACTGACAAACACACACTTTCCTCTAGTCTCTCTCTCACTGTCTGTCTCTGTATGTGACACACACACACACACACACACGCACACACACACACACACACACACACACACACACCCTTGTGAGGACCCTGACTAACATAATGCATTACCTGTCCCCTTACTCTAAGGGACTGTTTGTTATTTATGAGAAGTCAGGGGGAGGGGCATACACATTTAAATAGCTTATTATGTATTTATTTTATCACTGGTTTTTAAAGAAAAACATGCCTTCCAAATCCCGGCAATTTTCCATTTTTGGCGATAAGTTTTGGAGAAAATTTATGGCAATTTTTTTTATATATATATCTATAAAAAAATGCCCGTACGTTTTTTTTCTGTCTTTCTTTCTTTTTTTGTTTGCCTTTTTTTAAATTATTTTTTAAAGAAACACTCCTGTCAGAAAGAAAAATAAAACACCATAAACAAATCTGATCTTAAATTAATGATATTTTATCAAAATCACTTTATTCTACGTCTGATTTAAAATTTGGACCAAAAAAAAGGTGTTTGCATGAACGGATGAGCACAAACAACAAGAGAGAAAAACTTTTTCAACTCCAGGATTTTGTCTTCAACTTTTAACTTCCAAACATCAAAGGGTAAGTGGTAGACAGATGGTGGAGGAGGGTCAAGGACAAACATGAGTAGCTTCAGGGAGGGTCACATCCCAGTCACCCCCCTCCTCTGAAAGGTAAAGAACAGTCCCTAACTTCACCCATCAGAACTTAATACCTAAAGGCCCATTTATGCTCCCTTTACGTACGAAAATGTAAACGTCTGTTTCAAACGATGTTACCGTCACTGCCCACATACTTCCATGCATCCTTTACATTGGTATGGATTTTAACCAATATATCCACCAGGGGACAGCCCAGAGTCAAAAGTTTATGACAACAAACTCAAAAACAAACATGGTGACTGTGGAGGAGATACTGATAATGTACCTCTTGCATAAAAGACAAAAACAGAGGGACCCCAGTCGGAGGGCACGAGGGTCAGCCCTGGGAGTGGAGCGGAGCCGGGAGGGCGGGCAGGCGGGCTCCGCGGAGAGGGAGGCCTCCGTGTTTGAGGCGGGAGCAGGTGGCGGGAGGTCGGACACTCCCAGAGAGGGGAGAGGGAGAAATATAACAAAATAAGATGGAACAGGAAAAACCTGTCTCCCTCTTTTATTTTATTTTTTCAGCGTTTCAGGCGAAAAAGCCATTGTTATTTCTTCTTAGTGTCTCACTAGAGCTACGTAGCTACAATGAAGAAGTGAGGACCAGCCAAAATGTCCTCACTTTTCAAAAACGTCCTCACTGTTGCTAAAATACATTTTTTTTGGTCCTCACTATGTATCATATACAAGTACACACACACACACACACACACACACACACACACACACACACACTCAGTGTCACCTCCACCCTTGGCTTGTCAGGGCGGACTGCAGTGTGAGGCCGTGACTCAGACAGTTGCTGAGTTGTGTTTTCGTGTTTGGCAGCCGTTAATTTCAAAGAAACACGAGGACAGCGTGCCGCCATGTTTGCATCTATCGGCCGTACGTCACCCGCAGCTCAGCACTGATTTCTATCATCTATCCTCCTTTCATTCTGCCTCTTTATGATACGACAGCCAAACTTCACACACGAGAAATGCTCTTTCATAAAGCATCATGTTTGCTTTTATTGTCATCACAGTTCCTCAGAAGTGTTGAAGCAGCCGAACGCTCAGATGAGTGCTGGTGAGCTCTGTTAGATACAGCTGGGATTCATGGGAGCAGAACGTCACATCCTTTTATGCTGAGGGGAAAACAAAGCATTCGGTACCATGCTGAAGAGTCGGGAGGGTTAGTTTTAAAACATATTCCACTACAGAGCACTGAATTCATGTCCTAAAATGTCATTTGTAATGTATTCTATTAGATTATTATATGAGAAGGTGTTGAAATAGAAGTATGAGGGAAGCGACGTTTATGACGTTTGAAATATCTATTTTTGTATGAGTAAGTACAAATGAACCTTCCCCATAGACTCACACTGGCAAACAGACGCAGGGTCTACTGTGTCACTAAAACACACCAAAACAGTGGTATGACCCTTTAAATGACCCCTGCAGCCATCTCATGCATTAACGTCCTCCTCTTGGAGCTCTGAACTTTACTGAATCAACCTCTGAGCTTTGTGCTTGCTGCCAAAACCTCAGGTCATGTCTTATTTAAATATGTTTATTTTTTCATGTGTTCTGGCCCAAAGCCCTCTCATTATGACGGGCTAGAGTCTCATTCAGAGGAAACATCTCAGGTCAGACAGAGTACAGTACTTTTTTTCCCCTCTGTCCTCGGGGTTGATGATTAGTTTAGTTGAATCATTAATGAGCCCTGTGGGGACATGAGAAAGCCCGGGCAGGATTTGATCAAGTGGTTTCAGAGGCGCTAAATTGAGCCACTCAGCGATCTGTGCTCCGACCCTCCTGCTGTCTGCAGCACCATCGTCATCATCGTCTCTCTCTGTGACCTTCATCCGTCACTGCTGCTAACTGCATCTCACACCGTTAGCGTGCATTGTTTAAAGATCAATTAGTGCCTCATCTTCTCATTAGTGCTGATATTAGCTCTTCTATCAACACCTGTCACAACTTTTAGAACTGAAAAATGTCAACAGTCATTTTCAAATGGTCACAGCTCAGAGTTTCACACTCACGTTTCAGCCTGGTCTGAAGAAAACCTAAAAACATGAAGATTCTCAGGTTCTGCAGCCTCGTCTGTCATAATGGATTTTTATTTATGCTTAGTCATGATGGAAATCTGAGACAATGACAGTTGCCGAAAATTAAAAAATGTTTTTAAACATTTTTGTCCAAGAAAATTCATGACGTTTTAGTCAACTTTTAGTCATTATGTTTTCTATAGACCCTTTTACTGTTAGTAAACTAGTCTGGGGCTGTTTAGTGGCTGTTTTGGTAAGGAACCGGAACCAGGGCGGGAGAGACAGGATCCGGAATTCGATGGATGCACCTTTCCGTCAAAATAAAAGCACCAAGATAATAAAAATGCGGTGAAACTTTTTAATTTAAAGAATATAATTTACAAGAAAGGCCCAAGCCATTAAGTTAATCAATTTTCTTACACCCCTCATCACCCCAAATCGATGGTGCGCCAGAATTTAAAGTTTTGCTTTGGTGAACACTTTTACTTTGGTGAACACTTTTACTTTGGTGAATTTGGTGAATTCCGGATCCGCTCTCTAGACCGGAACCAGAATCCAGACAAAATTCTGGTGAGGATCAAACTGAAAAGTCTGAAAGTCCGGACCAAACAAAGTAGGAGTGAAAGGGACTCTCTGTTTGATCAGTCTGTCTTCCTTTTTCGGGTTGCTCTGCTGTGTAGACAGTTGTTAATGCCGGAATAGCAACTTCCCCTGCAGGATTCTCCTCCATTGAATCAGACTTTCAGCATCAAAAGTGTGTCGAATGACCTGTGAGCAGCTCCTGTTTGCAGCATACTCATGGGTGCACACACATCTGTCACTGGATTACTGTGATACAGGAGAAACCTTAAAACATAAAGATTAGTAGGCAGGTTCTGCAGCCTCTCTCATGAGTTCTTAGCAGATTTATGGACATTTATTTATGATGGAAAGGATAGCCTCAGAAAGTTTAAGTCACACTGAATTTAAAAAAAGTTGTTTCATGTCTGTGTTTAAATTTGAGTTATTATAAGAAAAGAAAAGTGTGAGATTCGGTTGAAGTGCCGTCACTGTCTATGAGCTGCTGAGCGGACAAACCCCAACAACTGACTTCCTGTTGTCTTTATAAAAACCTGCATCCACCTGTTCCTTTCACCTCATGCAGTATCTTTCACTTCACCCCCACTTCAACTCCCCCACGCCTCCCCGAAGACGCGCCTCACAGTTTGAAAAAAAAAACAAACTCAAAACATCTCACAAAAATAAAGCCCGACTGGTTTAAAGTGTGTAAAGTTAGCCAGGCTAGCCTCGGGCTAACTCACAGTCATGTTTTCATGATAACAGTCATAGACACCTGCTGACCAGTGTTTCCATGGTAACTATCACACACACCTGCTGAGCAGTGGCCCCCAATGACAAAAAAAGAAACAAAAACTAAAAACAAGCTGAATTTTCACAGGAAATACTGAACTTAAATAACATGTTTGCAACCATGAGACTAGTGTGACGCACAAAATTCAGAAGGAGGGCAGGAAGCGATAAATATATGTACTGCATGATTAAATAGGCTAAAGATAAAAGTGAAGACACAAAAGTGCTGCATGAGGCTGCAGGCAGCAGGCATCATCAGAAACTCATGTTGTGATCCACACAAAACAAAGAAAAGAGATCTTCACCACAACTTTACTGATTTGTTCAGTGTGGAAATGACCTCGACCTCCAGACCTCCTGAAGTTACTAACGTTAGACTGCAAGCTGATGAAAGAGTACCAGAGTCCAGCGGACTATGACTGTTACGTGTGAGGTTGGGTCGGCGACTGAAACGACTTTTTGTTCGGATGAGTAAACGTGCTTGAGTAAATGTCCTGTGTCATTCAGCAGAAAAGTGGTGGCAAGGCGCTGGGGAGCGCTTCATAAAAAAGTTTTTAATGGCGTGCTGTGACATCAATATCTTGACACTAACATCAGGTAGCTAACGTGATGTGACATTAACAAGGGGTTGACTACACGTCAAATTCAAGCTTACAAAGCAAACGGTGAGAAAATCACAACATCCAGTGTCCGCCGGCTGATCTGCTCTCAGAACATTCTGTCTTTGTTGTGACAGTAGACAGTAGCTTAGCTGAAGAAGCAGCAATGACATCACAGATGCCTTTCTGAAAAGTTCAGGGATTTTAAACTTGAAGTGCTCGGGCAGACGCACAAAAAAGGCAGAGTGCTCTGAAAGAAAAGACGCTGGGTGCAGCACTTTATCTTTTGGTGGCTGCATGCAGCAGCATACGCTCGCTCCATAACACCTGGAAAAAGATGCTGGTGCTGAAAACAAATGCTATGTGAACACAGGCTCTATAACTGTTCAACTCTGTGCATGGACGTTACTAGCTAAATTTAGCTAACTTAAGCCACTGCGTCCTACCTACTAGGTCAACCATTCCTTGAGGACTGGTGACTCGCTGTCAGGCTAAGGTAACTAGTGAACATTAGCTAACTTTATCAACTATTTTCTACCTACAAGATTAACCGTTCCCAGAGGTTGGATGAAACCCTGTCAGGCTAAGGTTAACCTACTAGCTAACGTTACATTTCCGCCTAATGTTAGGATAGACCATTCTATTAGATAGAGTGGCTAGCTAACGCTATATAACTTTGGCCACTATTTCCTAAGCACTAGGTGAAACTCTGTCAAGCGAACCTTACTAGCTAACATTAGCTAACCTTGGCTACTATTTTGTATGTACTAGGTCAACTGTTCCCAGAGGTCTGGTGAAACACTGTCAGGCTAACATTGCTAGCTAACGCTTCCTAACTTTAGCCACTGCTTTCTACCTACTGGGTGAACCAATCCTTTGGCTCAAGTTACTCGCTACTTTTAGCTAACTTGAGCCACTTTCCCCCTGCGTATTAACACTTGGTCAATCTTTCCTTTGGCTAACGTCAGTAATATCAGCTAACTTTAGCCACTGTTTTTAGGTCAACTGTTCCCAGAGGTCTGGTGAAATGCTGGTAAAAATCTTCAGTCCTAAATTTACTTTTTATCTAGTTTTAAGCCACATTTCCTCCCAAAAACCACTTTAGATCTTGGTTGTTTTTAACTGTATGATTTAGTTCTTTAAATCTTCAGTTAACAAAGAAACAAGCTGAGCAAACGTCAGCAGCAGCTCGGCTCCAGCCCCTGTGCCAAACAGTGATTTTTAACATAAAATATCTTTATTCAGTGTTTTTAAAGTTTAAACCGTTTAGGAGAGGAAGAGACCTCCTTAACTGATTGTTTTTAGGTGTCTTAAATATGTTTTGCTGCTGCCCCTCATCCTGTCGGTTTTCCCAAACTCTGGGTGTACCAGCCGCCATCTACTGTATGAGTACGTCACACAAGCCCACTTCAAACAATCCGAACTGTCCCTTTAAACAGGACTAATTGTCTAGGAATTCTGGGTAAATTAAGCAAACTAAGCTGCACGGCTCATCACGCACCTTGAGAAGCGAATCATTTGCTCCTGACAGAGAAAACAAAGCTAAATTTAACTGAGTGTGGATCAGGTAATGTGACTGTGAGTCATTTAACGGTGACATTTGATGAAAGAGCAGTCGAGAACAAAGCAATGACCTCCGTGTGCATTATGAGCCGAGTGTCTGAAGACGTGGGAGGAATCACAGACATCATCACATTGCTATAAACATGGAAACAGCGAGCTGCTTGCTGTCATGATATCTCCATGTGTGTTAAATGGTCCTCAGCGCAGCATGTGATGCTCTCAATTAAGACTGTGTGTGTGTGTGTGTATGTGTGTGTGTGTGCACGAGAAGGTGAGGAATATTAAAATCAAATTACAGCGAGGCTGACTGAGTCCAAATGGCCTCATTACGGACTGTCAGTCAGCACATACACACCGCTCCATACAACATTACATATTATGCTTCATAATAGACTCCATTCATTTATGTGTGTGTGTGTGTGTGTGTGTTTTCTCTTTTCTCTCTGACCCTGACTCGTCAGTCATGGTGTAACACACTCACACATCCCCGAGTCTTATTCAATTATCATGTCGGCATTAACAGGGATAAACAACACACACACACACACACACACGTTGTCTATTAGCCTGTTAGTAAATCTACATTTGAGTTGAACTCATCCAAATGACACTACCACGGACATAAATTAAGAACACACAGTCATGTAGTCATGAGCAGATTTAAGGACATTTAAAGTGTTATTTATTAATGTTCTGTAAAGCTGTGACTCTTCATACAATGCGTCTGTAAATATAAACTGATTATGAATTCATGTTCACGTTGGCACATACGATGTAAAGAAAGCGCAGCATTATTATGAATATGTGTAATGAGTTTGTCACACCACAGGAAAGTGTCTCATGAACCACCTCGCCAAATCAAAATCATTAAAAAGGTTGCAGAGTTTATGAGAGGACGTTTTAAAGTGTAGAACAATGAGCAGTATTTGTTCTGAGACAGTGGGGGCATGTTCACTGAGGGAGCTGAAATGAAGATCGAGCTGCTGAAAAGCAACTGTCACTAATCAGCAGCTAACCCACTGGCACAGCTCACACACAACCCTAAGCCGTAGAAAGAGTCGCCGCACAGTGACAGACTCTGGTTAGCGGCTAACCCAGCAGCACAAAGCCACACAGGCCTGTACTGGAGATTGAGCTTGTGGGACGTAGCAAACACTGCTCATACGGGGACTGAATGAAAGGACACTGATGCTTCCTACGCACTCTAACGTCAGTGGTAACGTAGTTTTATATAGTTGGGGAGAGGTTATGATAAGAACGGCTCCAGTGTGTCATCGGGCTGTGATTTCAGTCCTGCCCAAAAAATCTAAAAAGCCCAAGGAACCATCTGACTCCTCAGTTCAGTCTGTTCAGACTTTGAATATTTCAAATTAATCACAAAAATTAAGGCTTTAATTTGACAGCACTGGTTTGATCTCATTTCCTCACACAGTCGAAACAATATGGGATGTCTACAATGACACAGGTCACCTTGGCAACCTAATGAAGTTATAAATACATCAGCTCATTAAGCAGCTGCCTCCCCTGCTGTGATGGAGAAGGTTCATAAAGTTAAAGATGAACTCCGGGGATTTTCCACATCAGTGTGTCTCCAGGTGTTGTCGAGTTTTAAAAGTAGTATAGAGCCTTCGGTGTCTCCAGAGGAAGCTGTGAGGTCTGAGTGATGTCACTTAAGTCGGCGTTGGTTAA
Source organism: Epinephelus fuscoguttatus (assembly GCF_011397635.1). NCBI lineage: Eukaryota > Metazoa > Chordata > Actinopteri > Perciformes > Serranidae > Epinephelus > Epinephelus fuscoguttatus. The sequence continues at coordinate 39,584,465 of NC_064769.1, read as the reverse complement.
AGCCTACAAGTTTGAAAAGTAATCTAAAATTACTGCTTCACGGTCGCACGCCTTCACGAACCACTCTGTCTCTGACAGTCTCCATCCATGTCAGTGAAAACATGGATGCTTCACACACACAGAAGATCTATACAATCAGCACAGTTTCAAGATTAGAGTCACCAATTCAGTATCTGACCAAATGTCTCCCCTTCTGTTCCTGAGATATGACGTTAAAACATGATGATGTCACAGTCAAGCTGACCTTTGACCTTTTGACCTTCATTATTTTATCCTGTTAGACATTTGTGTCAAGTTTGGTCAGAATTAGTGAATGAATTATTCAGTTATGGACAAAAACATGTTTTGGGAGGTCACAGAAACCTTGACCTTTGACCTTGGACAACTAAATTCTAATCAGTTCATCCCTGAGTCCAAGTGGATGTTTGTGCCAAATTTGATGAAATTCCATCAATGTGTTCTTAGGATATCATGTTCATGATAATGACATGGAAGCAAGGGCACAGTGACTTTGACCTTTGACCACACAACTCTAATCAATTCATCATTGAGTCCAAGTGGGTGATTGTGCCAAATTTAATATCATTCCCTCAAGGCGTTCACGAGAAGGAAACGAACAGAAGGTCACGATGACCTTGAACTTTGACCACCAAATTCTAATCAGTTCATTCTTGAGTCAAGGTGGATGTTTGTGCCAAATTTGAAGAAATTCCGTTAAGGTGTTCTTTGGAAATAAGGTTCACAAGAATGGGATGGATGCAAGGTCACAGGGGCCTTGACCTTGGAGCACACAATTTTAATCAATTTATTGATGAGTCCATGTGAATGTTTGTGCCGAATTTGAGGACGTTCCCTTAAGGCCTTCTTGAGGTATCGCAAACAGGAGAATGAGACAGATGCAAGGTCACAGTGACTTTTGACCACAAAAACCTAATCAGGTGATTGCTCAGTCTAAGTGAACGTTTGTGCCAAATTTGAAGAATTTCCCTCAGAATATTAAAAGACTTTGTGTTCACAAGAAAGTGCTGAATTGATGTACATACGGGTGTATAAAGCACTCCACAGTCTGCCACCAGACTGTCAGAGGGAGAGGTGCATTGTGGGTAATGTAGATGAACAATGTGAGGAATAAAACAGACGATATCTCAGATTCTGCTGCATCGATTTTGCCCCTTTTTTTAAACTGTCGTTTGTGAGTCTGACGGGAGCGTGAGGATAAATCTGTTCTAACAAAGGATCAGGAGTTACGTGACTTCCTGTTGAAGCAGCGCTCTGAAGTCTGAGCAGCGTCAGCAGCAGTTTGTTGTGTCTGTGGAGATATTTTGTCTCCGCAATTTAGATCTCATTATTTAGTGTAAATGTAACACAGGACGTTTGTGTTTGTTGTGAGTATGAAGATGAGCAGCAGCTAACGGGCCGTGCTTTGATTCATCATGTCACTGTGCTGGAAACTACACGAGACTTGACACGCGACACTGCGATGTCGTTACTAGTGATGCTTTTTGCTGAGACATCTTTAACCTCGCTGCACGTGTTTAGTTTCCTCATCTGCCTTCATCTGTGTGTGTGTGTGTGTGTGTGTACACATCTGTGTGGTGATTAGCTGCTTTGTTTTGTCTTGATGTTCTCTTTAATTAACAGTCCCTAAGTGGGACTGCTCATTTACATATTTACATATTTGCATAGCTTATGAGTTTCTGGTTGCCGCTCTGGATCAGCGTCAGCAGAGACTCCCCTCTGGTTACTCGGGGTTAACTCGCCTTATTTCCCCTCTAAGACTCATCCCTCGCTCCTCATCGCTCCTGTAAACCGAGCGGACACATTCAGACGAGCGGCGAGGAAATGAGATGAATCAGGGAGTGTGTTTGTGTAAACTCACACACACACACAGTCATCACAGTGAGGGCCTGTTGCGTCGCCGCCGTCCTCTGTGACCTCCAGAAAAGAGGCAGCTATTTCCATCACGCCACCACCTCACCTCACTGACCGTGTAATGGAGCGATGCAGGCGCTAGATTGGCTTCCTCGCCTTAAAACACCATTCAGCTGCTGCTGGCGGCGTTGGAAAAGCAGTTTAGCTCACCACGCCTCGGTGCACGGGCGGGTGTGTTTGCATACATACCACTGTCATTAGTGGGAGTGTTCTCGGTTTGATGGAGGTCAGAAGGAACCTGATACGCAGAAATCTTCACATCCACCAGATGTGTCCTGATGGAAACCTCCAGCAGCTCCATCACAAGTTCAGCGGCGTGCTCACAGTGTGACCCTGCTCCAGGTCATAAAGGGTCACTTCACACAAATTATAATGTATATACTTTTCCTGGAGCTGTTTGACAGACTGATGTCTGAAAACTGAGCACGGGAAACTGAAACTGTCTGCAGGGCCAAGGTAGATGTGTTCATTGTGATTGTAATCAGATATTTTTGTAAACTGATATTTTCTCCTCCATTTAAAAAAACTCTGACTACACAACCCCACTTTTTAAAATATCTCTGTCGACTCTCGAACACTAATGCCACTCCAAACGCTCATGTGTGTTGCTGCTGCTGTAACTTCTGTATTCCTACAACTGAAAGTCGGTGCTCCACTGAACGATCACCAACATGATCCTGCAAATATTTCACAATAAAGAGCCTCATGGTGACAAATGAAGGGACTCTGTCCGCAGAAACGTTGTCAGAAGACTTTTATTTTGAAATGGAAGCAGGAAGTGTTGATTTATCCAAAAAAAAACCTTAAAATTTTTCATGTCTGTAGCCGTGTCACAATTCAGGGGCTGCAGCCTTTGCAGGACACAGCCTTCATGGTCGATATCGGCCACGTCCTTTGAAGACCGCATCAGCCGAACCAAACGGTCTCTGAAATGGGACGGACTGTTCTGCAGAGGATTTCCTGGTTGCATCACCAGTTGTTCTCGCGCCGACCCGTTGCCATTCCTGTTATCTAGCAACCAGCTGCACTTGACAAAAGAAGGAGTGAACTAGTAAGTTAGTTAGCCCTAAATCATGGACCCACAGATTATATGTATGAACTGAACTGAGACACAGACGACAGATATAAACATTGAAACTGCAGTGAAAGATGGCACAATGTCAAAGTTGCTGCAAATGTGAAAGGAGTCTATTTTTAGCAGGTTTACCCATGTTTGAAAAATCTCCGTACACACGCAAATTTTGGTGAAAACGGGCTATTGGACAAGAGCATCTCCTCAAAACTTAATTCCAACATTTCCAGGCCTGGAAAACAGTTTTTATAATTGGATAACTTTTCCAGGAATTTCATGATGATGACAGTAAGAGGATTAAATACTGTCCTCACTGCTGTTAGTCCACCTGTCAAGCTTTCCATTCCAGTACAGCACATATACAGGTTATAATGATTCAGACTTCTAAAAGGTTTTTGGATTCACACAAAAGCAGATCCTCATTTCTAGCTTAAGGCCCCTGTTCAACATTTATGAAACAGAAAACGAAACACCTGTCATCATCACAGCTGAATCAATGACTCACTAACTCCACCTGCTTTGTCTTCAGGACAATCAACTATTGATGGTATCACTTTTTTATTTTGGTATCCACGGACGTCTCAATCTCTCAATTTGTTCTCAGCCCACTAAAAAATCTGATTCTCTCCGTCACTGTGTGACACTAAATCTCATTTATGAGCAACAATTGTCCTTCCAGCGGTGCTCAGAGCAGAGATTGTTACTGTTCATCAATCAGCAGAGAAACATCTCTGGCTCTGATTATCAAAGGACGGAGCAGCAGAAACATGTTTTAAAAAATAATCAGCAACACTCTGACCAGCTCTCAGAGGAGCTGTGAATGTGTAACTGAAGCACCGCGAGTCATCGTCCCAACATGTGCAGACTGTCTTAATTTGAAGCTCTGACATTTACAGCACTGAAAATTAGACACATGACTTTCTGAGATGGTTTAATGTTGTAGGAACAATTTACTTTGAAAAAAAGGTCTCATGTTTCATCATGTTTGGCACAGCTGTCTCTTCCCTGACTACAGATTTTATAAAATGTCATTATTCATTTGCTCCTGTATTTTCATTGTTTCATCACAAAACCAACAACAACAACCAAAAAAGAAAAGAAAAGAAAACCACCAATAAACAACTTGGCTCACAACGTTTTAAAAAGCTGCTGTGAAATCAGCCATTTCAGCCTTTCTGAAGAGGACATACGGCCCAAACACACCGGCGGCAAATACCACGTGTCAAAAAATACGCCCCTATCATTTTCAATGTACAACCCCAGACGCACCCTGCGGCACTTCACACCACTGTCCTATTTCCAGCCTCACCCCCCCTGGATTAAATGCATTTTTGCCTCACTCACTCACTCTCTGCTTGTACAGACCAGCTCCCTTAGCAGCTCTTCTTCTCTGCTCCTGTAGCAGCTCGACTCCTCTCCTCACCATGGATGTATGAAGAGAACTCTGCAGCTGTTGCTGTGTCTCGTGTGTGATGAAGACTGGATGAGGAGAGACTTGTTGTTGAGGTTGAGAAATATCTTGAGCTAAACGACCCACAGTCCCGTCATTATAAACACAATGGCCAGAAAGATACTTCCTGTTGAGTCACAGCTCTGGAGATCAGCTCTACAGGTGAGAAATCAGCTTTAATTAGAGAATGTGCCACAAGTGATTTTAAGCTCATACAAAGATGGAAGGAAAACATGTGTGGTCGTCACATGATGCGCTGCAGCAGCGCTGGTGTGTTTTCAGCTTAAAAGCATTTCTGTTTTCTTCTAAACGAGTTCTTATGTTTCCATACACTGTAAACACCAGGTACATGTCCTCCTGAGACCCTGCGTCTTCATATGAGGACATCACATTCTGGGTTTACTGCACCTTATTCTTCATTCTATGTAACTCAGACCAGGGGTCCGTTTCAGAAAGGAGGTTCAACAAACTCTGAGCCTAACCCTGAACTCTGAGTTGAGTCACTCTGAGATGGGAAACTCTGAGGTTACGGGTTTCAGAACAGGTGATTTCAATCGGTTCAATCAACACAGAGTTTGTTCACTCTGAGTCAAGCGCGTGCACCACGACTTTAAAAAGCCGCCATCAGTGGAGCCCCGATACTACGATTCACCATGGCAACAAGCGACAAGAAAAGGTCTGCATTTTTTTACTCCTCTGGAGTTGGATATTTTAATGCACTCATACAACGAATTTGAAGCTGTTTTCAGGAAGAGGAGTAACACGGCTGCAGCAGCGAAGGAATGGGAGTCGGCGTGGGAGAAAATTACTGCTCGAGTCAAAGTGAAAGTTTAAATTTATTTTATACATTTATACAATCACAATAATGTTAGGCTACAGATGCAAACAGGTGGAATGGTGTTAATCCCACCTCATTATTTTTCAAGTGAAAATGGTCTGAAAACAAGTTCCTTTCAGGTGTGATTTGTTTTGACTAGAAATAAGACACATATTCTTGGTATGACTGTGAGTTCTTGCAGTGTGATGCAGTCTGACATTTTGAGACAGTCAGTCTACCTGCACATTAATGCTGTGAATGGACTTCATATTCACATAGTCTCCTTCATTTTGTGAAGGAGCAATGATGGGAATGTGGGTTCCATCAGTGCACCCTATCACACCGGAAATCCTAAAAGAAATTAAAATGACTAATCCCAGTCTGAGGTTGCAGCACCATGTCATTAACTGAATATGATTTATAATCATACATCTTAACTGATTTCTACATCATTCACCTGCAATCCTGTGGAGCTCGTCCTTGATGACCCTCACAGGTTTATGTCCAAGGAACACAACAAAAGAGTTTAATAGACGTTTCAGAGCTAGGGACACTTTCCTCACGGCTCTGCAGACAGTGGCCGCACTGATATTTTCTGCATCTCTGATATTATACAGAAAACTCCCGTTTGCAAAAAAACGAAGAGCAACACAAAGAATCTGGGTAGATGAAAGTGCACGTCCACGGTTGGTGACGTTGGTTATGTCACGACGGATGAGGTTATGGATATAAATGATGGACTGTGATGTGAAAAAAGAAAATGTTCTGGAAATGATAATACGTCAGTTCTGGGCCTGTGAATAATCTCCCGACGAATGCGTAACTCCCTCCTCAGTAACACTGCCTCTTCGTCCACAGGGTCCTCCAAGAACGGACGTGCCATGGTCGAAAAAAGTAGATTAAGAACTAGAACACACTTTAGGATCCGACTTTACCTTGAGGACAGGTGATCAAACTCGCTGAAACCTGCACGAATGAATGAATGAATCACACTGCGTGTGTGGCGTAAGAGGGCGGAGACAGCTAGAAACTCGAGGTTCATTGAAGAAAACCTGCTCCCAACCAGGTTAGGTTCACAGAGTCAGTTGCCATAGTAACTGACACCGAGCTTCAGTTACCTCTCTTTCTGAAACGGGCTGGAGTTACTCCGCTTTCTCTGGTTTAAGTTACCTCCCTTTCTGAAATGGAAAACCCAGAGTTTCCCTCATTTCAGGGTTAACAGATTTCACTAAACCTGCTTTGTGAAACGGACCCCTGTTGTCCTCATCTGTGGACACCTTTTGTGCCATCTAGTGGCAGTAAGAGCACAATACACTAATCCACGTGAAGACAAGATGGCAGCCATCTCTGCCAAGTCAGTCTGCAGCTGTGGTGTCCAAAAGTGGACCAGGTCTAAAATCTGATCATAATTTATGGTTGAAACTTGTCACTTTCAGCAACAGTAACAAGATAAGACTTTATTGTCGTCTCTTTTGAGGACACTGGGACTTTATTATCATGGGCAATGTTTGTTTTTATACTCATCAGGTTCCACTGATTCCACATAGCTAGGAGAAATTAAAAATGCATACTAAGCAAAAGTTCAGGTGTCAGGAGGATAAACTCTGTCAGACAGTCACGTAACTGTCATGTCTTTCTTTTGGACTGAAAGGTATTTTTCAGGTGGGACCCTTGTGTCCGTGTATTCTGGCTGAAGGAAAACAGATCATCAGAAACACTTTTTCCTCACTTGCCTCTCAGGGACTCTGCAGGGACCTGATGCTGTTTGATGAATATTATTACAGAGTATTTCACAAATAAACTTTTAAATTTTCAACGTCAACATGAACCCTCACAATCAATAAAGTTTAATTCTATCCTTCCTCCACAGCTCCGTCTGTTCAGCCTGACCTCTGATCAGCTCGAGCTGCTGTTGTTTGTTAATTTGTTGTTTATTTATATTTAGTGCGGCGTTTGACACAATTGACCATCAAATTCTGCTGCAGAGACTGGATCACTTAATTGGCTTAAAAGGTTCAGCACTAAGCTGGTTTAAATCTTATTTATCTGATCGTTTTCAATTTGTTGACGTTCGCAATGAACCATCCTTACGTACTAAAGTTTGTTTTGGAGTTCCGCAAGGTTCTGTGCTCGGACCAATCCTGTTTACTCTATATATGCTTCCTTTAGGTAACATCATTAGAAATCACTCTATAAATTTCCATTGTTATGCGGATGATACACGGTTGTATTTATCGATGAAGCCAGAAGAAAGTAATCAATTAACTAAACTCCATAACTGCCTTAAAGACATAAAAACTTGGATGAGCACCAATTTCCTGATGTTAAATTCAGACAAAACTGAAGTTATTGTTCTTGGCCCCAAACAACTCAGAGACTCTTTATCTGATGACATAGTTTCTCTAGATGGCATTGCTCTGGCCTCTAGCACTACCGTAAGAAACCTCGGAGTAACATTTGATCAAGATTTGTCTTTTAATTCTCATTTAAAACAAACCTCACAGACTGCATTTTTTCATCTGCGTAATATTGCGAAAATTAGGCCTATCCTGACCCGAAAAGATGCAGAAAAATTGGTCCACGCTTTTGTTACCTCAAGGCTGGATTATTGTAACTCTCTATTATCAGGTAGCTCTAGTAAGTCCTTAAAAACTCTCCAGCTAATTCAGAATGCAGCAGCACGTGTACTAACAGGAACTAAGAAACGAGATCATATTTCTCCTGTTTTAGCTTCTCTGCAGTGGCTCCCTGTAAAATCCAGAATTGAATTTAAAACCAACTGTTAACTTATAAAGCTCTAAATGGTCAAGCTCCGTCATATCTTAGAGAGCTCATAGTGCCATATTATCCCACCAGAACACTGCGCTCTGAGAACGCAGGGTTACTCGTGGTCCCTAAAGTCTCCAAAAGTAGATCAGGAGCCAGAGCGTTCAGCTATCAGGCTCCTCTCCTGTGGAATCATCTTCCTGTTACGGTCCGGGAGGCAGACACCGTCTCCACATTTAAGACTAGACTTAAGACTTTCCTCTTTGATAAAGCTTATAGTTAGGGCTGGCTCAGGCTTGCCCTGTACCAGCCCCTAGTTAGGCTGACTTAGGCCTAGTCTGCCGGAGGACCCCCCTATAATACACCGGGCCCCTTCTCTCCTTCTCTCTCTCTCTCTCTCTCTCGTATCCTATTACTGCATCTTGCTAACTCGGCCATTCTGGATGTCACTAACTCGGCTTCTTCTCCGGAGCCTTTGTGCTCCACTGTCTCTCAGATTAACTCATATCACAGCGGTGCCTGGACAGCGTGACGTGTGTGGTTGTGCTGCTGCCGTGGTCCTGCCAGATGCCTCCTGCTGCTGCTGCTGCCATCATTAGTCATTAGTCATACTTCTACTGTTATTATACACATATGACTATTGTCACACATGTATACTGCCAGGTATTAATACATACTTTCAACATATTGTACCGCAGTAACCAGAACTATAACTATAATATTATTACTTCCATTAATGTTGTTGTAAGATACTGTCATTACCTGCATCTCTCTCTCTCTCTCTCTGTCTCATTGTGTCATGTGGATTACTGTTAATTTATCATGCTGATCTGTTCTGTACGACATCTATTGCACGTCTGTCCGTCCTGGAAGAGGGATCCCTCCTCAGTTGCTCTTCCTGAGGTTTCTACCGTTTTTTCCCCGTTAAAGGGTTTTTTTGGGGAGTTTTTCCTGATCAGCTGTGAGGGTCATAAGGACAGAGGGATGTCGTATGCTGTAAAGCCCTGTGAGGCAAATTGTGATTTGTGATATTGGGCTTTATAAATAAAATTGATTGATTGATTGATTGATTGATTGATTGATTGATTTGTTCTGTCTCTTGTCAGATTTTAAGGAGGTGAAACGACTTGTGAACGCTGCCATTGAGGGAGAGCTTGTAGTGAAGCCGTGTGCTGGTTTGTTAGTGCTCACACATTAATATGGATGTTTGGAGCCAACGCTTCGACCTTGTTACTCCCTACAGCAGCTTACACTTAAAGCTCCCTGTGGATCTCTCCTGTAAACAAACTGCTCCTTTCACACCAGCAGATGTCTGTATCCTTGAGCTCTAATAAACATGTTCAACATTTTTCTTTCCTCATAAAACGTTTGCAAAGCTGAATTTTTTAAAATCCATTTTGAAACCTGCGTCGTTTAACGTCTTCGTCTTCACCCATTACCAGCAGATTGCTGCATTTCTCGGCATGTTGCTGGCAACAAGGTTGGCCAACAGTATTCCAACACGTCTGAATCTCTTTGAATCTTTCATCAGATCCAGCTTTCAAGATTTAACCAGCACTAATATTTTCACCAAAGTTAAAAATAACTGGGTGAGAAATGAACTCTTTGTTGGCTCCGAAGGCAGAAACACTTGTGAGAATCAACGTAATCGATGTTGACAACCTGCAGCTCTGACCTGAGAATACACCCAACAACACAAGACATGAAATATTGATGAAACATATATCTGAGCTGCAGCCCGCAGACTTTTACACCACTTGATCCAAATACTGATTCACTGATGTGAAGTCCATCATCTTAAAATATCTGTGTGATAATGAAGTTTATCTCCTGATGGTCTGAACAGAGACGTCACCGCTGCTGATCTGTTCAACCATGGAAACACTTTAAACAGCAAAGTTTTGGTTATCTCACAAATGATCTTTGGTCAGAGCAACACGTGACACATACAGTGTTAATGTGACCTCCACCATTCGACATTTAACCTGGAAAAAGTGACGTTTAGCAAAGGCAAAAAATGAGAACTGCAACATGAAGGTTTTAAACACTGCTGACAAAACAGGTTATAATATAGACTGTGAGTTAAATTCAGTCTGACGCTCTACACTAAAATGAGAGCCCTGTTGGTGGAAGAAACGCACCGTTATATTGCTACATGAATGAACCAACGGTTACCAGCGCCACCTAGTGTCAGTGGTGTTGCGTCGCACTGTTGCAATGACCAAACTGAGCGTGGGGATCAGAGATAATCAATAAAATGCAGGCTGTAAAGCCACCAGTATACCTCTATGTATATGTAGAATGAGAAAGTGTGTGGACACTCTACTAAATAAATGAGTAAAGAGAGCGAGCAACAATTATCAGATTTATCTGAAGAAAAAACAAATAGTAATGCAAATAATTATAGCAGAATGTACAGTACCAGTACAAACAGCTCACAGTGAATGACACCAATATGTACAGTACCAGTACAAACAGCTCACAGTGAATGATACCAATATGTACAGTACCAGTACAAACAACTCACAGTAAATGACACCAATATGTACAGTACCAGTACAAACAGCTCACAGTAAATGACACCAATATGTACAGTACCAGTACAAACAGCTCACAGTAAATGACACCAATATGTACAGTACCAGTACAAACAGCTCACAGTAAATGACACCAATATGTACAGTACCAGTACAAACAGCTCACAGTAAATGACACCAATATGTACAGTACCAGTACAAACAGCTCACAGTGAATGATACCAATATGTACAGTACCAGTACAAACAGCTCACAGTAAATGACACCAATATGTACAGTACCAGTACAAACAGCTCACAGTGAATGACACCAATATGTACAGTACCAGTACAAACAGCTCACAGTGAATGACACCAATATGTACAGTACCAGTACAAACAGCTCACAGTGAATGACACCAGTATGTACAGTACCAGTACAAACAGCTCACAGTGAATGATACCAATATGTACAGTACCAGTACAAACAGCTCACAGTGAATGACACCAATATGTACAGTACCAGTACAAACAGCTCACAGTGAATGACACCAATATGTACAGTACCAGTACAAACAGCTCACAGTAAATGACACCAGTATGTACAGTACCAGTACAAACAGCTCACAGTAAATGACACCAATATGTACAGTACCAGTACAAACAGCTCACAGTGAATGACACCAATATGTACAGTACCAGTACAAACAGCTCACAGTAAATGATACCAATATGTACAGTACCAGTACAAACAGCTCACAGTCAATGAGACCAATATGTACAGTACCAGTACAAACAGCTCACAGTAAATGACACCAGTATGTACAGTACCAGTACAAACAGCTCACAGTGAATGACACCAATATGTACAGTACCAGTACAAACAGCTCACAGTAAATGATACCAATATGTACAGTACCAGTACAAACAGCTCACAGTAAATGATACCAATATGTACAGTACCAGTACAAACAGCTCACAGTAAATGACACCAATATGTACAGTACCAGTACAGACAACAGTAGACACAGTGGAATTATACCAATATGCACATGTAAACAGTCCCCATTCTAGAATAAACGCTACCGTATGGAAACCATGCGGCGGTTGGAGCTCAAATTGAATGGGAAACAAAGTCCAGTGTTCACTTAGCTGGGCGTAACTTAGCTGGGCGATGTCCGTGGATAGCTGCCTCCGTGAGAAGAGAACAGAAGGAAGGGAGGGGGGTATCACTGTCCGAGGGCTGCCGTAGAATGGCAACCAGGATGTCAGCCGACCAACACTCGCTACCCGCTCCCTGGTTGCGGCGATTTGCGATGCTGGCCAGCTAGGAATGAACTAGCAGCCAGTACAGTCCAGTCCTCTCTGGTCTAGCTAACATTTAGCCGTGTTACTTACTGATCCATTAGAAAGAAAGCTAGCTGGACATGGGTTTTGAAGCCTCTTTGGTCACGGAGCTCCCTCCATCTCTTGAACGCCTGACTGAGGTTTACTCTTGTTTTTCCTCTTCTTTTATCACTCTCCTTTTTGCTCTTCTTTGCCTCCTCACACAGAGGAGCTCCTTTTCTTTTGCTAGGCCGTTTTTCACTTGTCTCCAAACTTTGTCCGTCTGCCATTGTGCTTGTGACTCAACTATCTCATGCCCAACTCCTCATAAGGACCAGCTCCAGTCCCTGATTGGCTGACCGACCAGTTTCGCAATACATGACGCGTTTCCTGCCGTAAAGCAGATTTTTTCTGTGGAAATTCGTTCCCGGTGGCAGAAGCTTATTGCAAAGATTGCAAAGCCACTAAGTAACCTATGTAAACGCTGATAGTCTGATTTTACTGTGAACACTACCCTGTGCAACCCACATTATTTTCATCATGATATATTTAGGAAAAGATGCTGTCTGTTGCCTCTTTAAGTTAATCACACATTCACTCCGCTCGGCGCTCTGCTGCTCCGTCTCCACAGACAGAGTGTCACATTTAACCATAGTTGTCTTTGTTTTTGTTGACGGGCAGTGGCGGCTGGTTTTGAGCCATGACTCCTTCTATTCTGGCTCCCAATAACACAACAAGACAAACACATTTTAACACTCCTATGGAGCCTACAGCCCTGTGGGGGAGAGGCAGCTGCACCTCCAGCTGATAACATGATGTCACTGTGATGTCAGCCCCTTGTAGGGCCGGATGTGGCCCACGAGCTGACGCCTCCCTTCACAAACCAGCTACTAACATTTCCTCACTGAGAGGTGTGATCGAGCTCTTAACTGAAATGCTAATAGATTTCCTTTTTTTTTTGTTTTTTTTTTTTTTAATGAGCGTCGGTCCAAAAAGCTTTCAACGCTCCCCGTAGGTTTCTCATGCATTACTTGTGGCAAAGACCATATTTAATTACTGTGTGTGTCAATCAGAGCGCTCCCCGAGCACTCACTTCTTCCTGCATACTCCCATCCACAGTGGGAGACGACCACCCTCCCGTCCTCTGCGTCCCTCCAGAGGCTGCGGAGACCCAAAGGACCTGCGGGATTCTGATTATGCAGCTCTCTGCTCTCCATCTGAGGTTAATGGAGGCTAAAACCAAAAGCTTACTTTGGATTCCTTTTTACAGGAAATCAAATGTGCTCTATAATGTCAGAGGGAAGCACTGAGCTGAGTGTGTTGTTGACTAACTGAGGGTGGATAAATAGTTGTAAGGTTTGGGGGAAGGAGCTCATTAGGGTCTTTGCGTGCTTGGTGGTCTGCAGGGTTGTGTGCACATATTGATTCATCTCCTCTCTCCTGTTAGACACACATGTTCGCTCACAGAGACTCAGAGCAACATGAACATAGCGGCAGCAAACACAAAGCCTGAGTGTGTGTGTGAGTGTGTGTGAGGCTGATTATCTAAAGGCAGCTCCTTCAGGACCGTCTTATCCTGCTTTCTGCCTCCTTTGTGCTGAGACAGGAGGCTAAGATCTCTGAGACTCACACAGGTCCAGAGAATTCTGGCTTTGACTCACTGTGTCATTGTGAGCATGTTAGCGTTTAGACATTCAGCCTCACACAGCTGCTCGCATGACTTCACACTCCTGAGGCCTTCACACACTGCAGGTGTTTGTTTTCTGTCATAAAACTTGCATCTGAATATATTTCCAACTGTTGCTTGTGTCCGGAGTGCTTCCACAAAGACTGTGAATATTACACAGCAAAAAAAGGGACAGGTAATTGGAACAAGGTGGATTTTTCTGCATGAATAAAGGCAGACCAAAGGAATGACATCGTGGATACAACCAGCGAAAATGAGTTTCCTCCGTAGGGTGTCTGGGCTCAGCCTTAAGGCCCTGACACACCAAGCTGACGGTCGGCCATCGACCAAAGTCGGGCCATCAGTGAGCGTCTGTCGGCCTAGTTTTTGCGGTGTGTCCCGCACCATCGGCACTTCGGCGTTGGCGGCTTTTCGGCCGATTGAGCATGTTGAATCGGCGGTGGAGCTTGTCGGTGAGAGAGATCACTCTGATTGGCTGTTCAGGTTTTATTTCCTCGCCCCTGTAGCGAGTGAATCTGCCTGTAGTGAAACCGGGGCTAACTGGTGCTTCCTCCTCAGGCTCCACTTCACTCAGCTGCCCCACAGACCTGCTGCTTCTTCACACTTTAACCTGAATAACAAACCGGAGCCAGCTGGGAGCGGCTAGCGGAGCGTTAGCCGCAGCATGACCGGAGGGACGCACAGCCAGTTAGCCTCCGCTAGTCTCTGAGCTAGCCCCGGCTCTCCGTTTGGATCCAACCGGAGCACCGAGCCCTGGTTTGTTATTCAGGTTAAAGTGGGAAGAAGCAGCGGGTTTATCGGGCAGCTGAGTGAAGTGGAGCCTGCGGAGGAAACACCGGGACCGTCTGGATGTAATAGTCCGTGGAGGTGCTGCGGTGCTCGGCTGCACAGATAGGAAACCCCTCGGCTGACAGGATGTACCACTCTCTCACTCCGCTCTCTCTCACGCAGGCGCAGAACGTACGTGCCACTTGGCCGTCGGATGTAGTCCGTGTAGTGTGTTCAAATGCAACTGACACAGGGCGATGTGAGTTACTGTTGGCTTTCGTCGCCGCTAGTTCTTTGATGTCGGTTTGGTGTGTCCGCACCTTTAGAGATAGGGGGAGGAGCTCGGAGTACAGCCGCTGCTCCTTGGTGTCGAAAAGTCTGATCAGGATCCTCCTCGGCGCCTCCGGTTAGAGGTGTTCCAGGCATGTCGAACAGGCAGGAGGCCCCAGGGCAGACAAATCTGAGGTCATGGTTCTCTGCCAGAAACCAGTGGATTGCCCCCTCTGGGTTGGGAGAGAGTTACTGCCTCAAGCGAGGGAGTTCAGGCGTCTCCAACTAAACTAAACTAAAAAGCTGCAGGAAGTGCAGTGACAGGTTGCTACAAAAGCAGCTGGAGACAAACACCATCCACCGTCCCTCCACCTCCTGATGACAGTCAGCTTATTCACTGCATCACTTTAGAAACGGTTTACAGAAACGTTCACTGCCAACAATTTCTTCTGCCGATTCGACCACTTCCTGTCGTGAATTTGCATCTCTGCCCATATGGAAAGTTTGGATGTGAAATATTTTGCATTTTCATGTTGTTTACTTGTCACGGTGTGTAAAGGACTTAGTTCTGACAGCTGCAAATTTGAATTTAAAACAAAGGGAAGATGAACCTTCAGCCACACAGTGTTTGATTAAACAGGCTCGCTGTTTCCTGTTTCTTCATCTGAAGGACAGACGTGAGTCACTGAGGAGAAATCACAGCTGACTCACTGAGAGCAGGCAGACGACAGGATGAAGAGTTGCCACAGCTCCATTTTGTTGTTGGTATTTTGAAGGATAAAAAAGGTTAAAAATCAAATTTCAAAAATCTGTTTTGCCAAAGAAAAAAAAAAAAATCTGGGTGAGAATCAGATTTAAAAATGCAAAACACGCTGTCGATGAAGCATTTGTTGTGTTGTGGATTATTCTAAGCGGCTCTGGTGCATAATGAGCAGCTCGTTTTCATTTTCTATTTCTGGACACATTTCCTGAGCCGCGCGTGTCACACTCCATTTATTGTTTTACAGCCACAAAACAACATCTGCATGTTTAGGGTCATAAAATCTGATTCAAATGATCCTCTCCTTGAATCGTGGTATTTTTGGTGCGAACCGTGAAAATGCTGAGTTTTAAACGTCCTGTGTGTGAGCGTGCAGCATCACAGCGGCAAAGCAACAGGCAGCTAAGCCTCAGAAAGCCGGAGTGATGGGAGGGAATCACCTTACAGAAGCTCAGCCTCGTCCAGGCTTCACTTCACTCACTCTCCGCTCACTCTTTGTTGTCTGGAGCCAGACGCAGCTCACGGAGCAGGCGGGGTTTGTTGTTTACATGTGTCAGTGTTTACCAGTTTATCTCGGAGAGACTCAGCCCAACAAAACCCACTGGCAGACTCCAGATCAGATTTAAAATGACAACACTCTAACGTCACAAACGAAGCACAAAGTTGAGATAGAGTTATAAATATTATTCAAAATAACCAATTAAATGAGAAACGAGACAAACATCAGTCTGCTCTGCAAAATATCATCATTGTATTTTCCTTAATCTGCGCAGCCTTAATGCACTTATACTAGCAATGTACTCAGGATGCTAATTGTGTATCATTAGTGCCAATAAAGTTGCACTCTAAGTGTCCTTGGCTGCTCTGTATTGAGACAGCATTAATATGTGCTTAAACATCTGAAGTACAACTTATTACCTTAAAAAATATACTTTAATCCAACTTTGGTTCAACAGGAAGATTTTTTTATCATATTTAAGTGCACTTGAAAGTCATTATTAGGCGGCATGGTGGTGCAGTGGTTAGCACTGTGGCCTCACAGCAAGAGGGTTCCTGGTTGGAACCCAGGGTGGAGGAGCCCTTCTGTGCAGAGTTTACATGTTCTCCCTGTGTCAGCGTGGGTTTCCTCCAGGTGCTCTGACATGTTCTCCCCGTGTCAGCGTGGGTTTCCTCCAGGTGCTCTGACATGTTCTCCCTGTGTCAGCGTGGGTTTCCTCCAGGTGCTCTGACATGTTCTCCCTGTGTCAGTGTGGGTTTCCTCCAGGTGCTCTGACATGTTCTCCCTGTGTCAGCGTGAGTTTCCTCCAGGTGCTCTGACATGTTCTCCCCGTGTCAGCGTGGGTTTCCTCCAGGTGCTCCGATATGTTCTCCCTGTGTCAGTGTGAGTTTCCTCCAGGTGCTCCGACATGTTCTCCCCGTGTCAGTGTGAGTTTCCTCCAGGTGCTCCGACATGTTCTCCCCGTGTCAGCGTGGGTTTCCTCCAGGTGCTCCCACATGTTCTCCCTGTGTCAGTGTGGGTTTCCTCCAGGTGCTCCAACATGTTCTCCCCGTGTCAGCGTGGGTTTCCTCCAGGTGCTCTGACATGTTTTCCCTGTGTCAGCGTGGGTTTCCTCCAGGTGCTCCAGCTTCCTCCCACAGTCCAAAGACATGCAGGTTATGCTGGAATAGGCTCCATCCCCCACAACCCCCAACAGGGTAAGCAGTTACGGGAAATGAATGAAATGAAAGTTATTACAAATCCCCAAAAATTATACTTAAAATGTATTTTCAAAACAGTTTTTTAAATTATAAATATATAAAGTGATTGTTTCCTGTCAGGAGAGCGGCACAAAAAGTCAGAGGAGTGAAATTATAAATGTGTGGAGGATTTTTAAACTTTACTGCTTTACATAAATCCAGCTCTCACGGTGAAGCTGTGGGATGTTGCAGTAATTGCTGAAGTTCATATTGTAATTATTCACCGTTGTGGTTACTGAAACAGTGACTGCTCAGCACTGGTCATTATCACTGATAGAAACCATGAAAATAAGACGCACACTGCATGAAAACACAATTCCCTTTAAGATTATTCTGTCTGTAATTAAATGTCTCTGAAGGGTTTTAACCTCGACCAGGACTGAGCAAAGTTTGACCCCCCCCTCCACACACACACACACACACACAGCACATCAGCTTCATGTGTTGATGAATATGTCAGAGTGCTGAAAAAAATCAATTGAAGCAAGCGCTGCTACAGAGAGAAACACACTGTTTTCTATCAAGGTGCGAGACGCTGTCAGAGGAATCAGCGCACGCTGGGAGGGAAAAAAAAGGACCATTATTCACATATAGCTCTCTAATTGCTGAAGATGTTGGAGCTTTAGAAAAAGACGGGAGCGGAGCGGCGCTGTGACCTCAGCCTTGACCATGAGACTGAAAATACTGCAAGTGTGCAGCAGAGAAACAGCATCACACCTACGACTGACAGAGTGAATGGAAACGATCCGATGTAACCTGCAGACTGAGTGAATGAGACGACACTGCACGCAGAGCAGCTTCATTACACCCGTTAGGTTTCATTTCTTTGCTTGCTCGTCGCTCTGCCTGCTCCTTCCTGCTCAGTCCTGTTCCACAGCGACAGTATGTCTGTCCACTGCAGGCCGGCATCTAACCAGTAGTTTCATTACTGATTTATCTGCTCGTTATTTTGTTGAATTAATCAACAAAAATTTTCTTGGTAACGTAGAATTTCCTTCAAACTTCAGATGTTTTGTACAGCCGGCGGTCCAAGCACAGAGAGGTTCACGTTAGTATCATATCAAACTTGAGTTACCACCTCGCAGTTGTACGCCTCTGTGGCCCCGTCAGTTTGCAGTTTACATCCATGTCTGTCCAGACTCATGACAGCTGATGTTGCTTCGAATATGGATGTTGCTGCAAAGCAGTTAAAAATTCTAAAACATGGATGCTTCATACACAGATCTTTACAATCAGCACAGTTGCAAGATTAGTGTCAGCAATTCAGTATGTGAGGCCTCATTCACACTGCAAGTGATGCACAAGCGTAGCAGCAGCACACGTGTATTCACACCAAAACCAAACAGACACGTCACGCAACAGCTGCTGCTGTCGTGTCAAAATACAAACCACACCTGGACAGTTGGTGGCGGTAGTGCACCGTGTTTGCAAATCTCCAATAAACCCCAAAGAAGAAGAAGTGAGTTTGGACCCAAAGCCCAGGGTGGACAGTCATTATTCCAACGCTTGGAGAATTAATACTATTTAGCACTACAAATGGGCAAGTAGTCTTTGTCTGCTAATTACTAGCCGTAGTACAAAAAGCCCATTTGTCTCAGTGTTAGCGACATGTGCTTAGCTGTCACAAAGCATACACAGCAAAGCTGCATTAGCTACTTACGGTTATCAAAGCCAATTGCGGTGGCGACCGCTGCCCATGCCTTCTCCTTCCTTTGACTGTCTTTATACAATGGATGTCAGACATCATGAAGGTCAACATGCTTTTTGACTGCCTCGATCAATCTGTAGTGACCTCTCTTGGCCACCGTAGATGTCAATTTTTTGTTGACTACAGCGACCATTCGCTCGTGCAAAAAATCGGCATCTCATCTATTTTCGAGCTTGCTGGCAAAAGCAGCACGACTCAAGCAGCGCATAGAACAGATGCGTTGTTAATGCTCTAGCTTGTTAACATGCTTGCCGAAATGAAAACGTGAGTACACAGCAACCGTTTACGAGCGCTACGCGAACACATCGCTTGAGATGTAAATGAGGCCTAAGGGTTGAAATAGTTAGCTAAAAGTAATAGTGACAGTAAGTAAGTAAATATTGCAATAGCATTAGTTAGCTGAAAATAATGCCTAACGGTTGAAACAGTTAGCTAAAAAGAACTGATAAACTGTCAAAATAGCATTAATTAGCTAAAGGTAAAGTTATTAAATGGTCAAAACAACATTAGTTAGCTATAAGTGATGGAGCAAAAGATTGAAACATATCGCTAGCTAAAAGTAATTTATAAACAGTTGATATAGGATTAGTTAGCTGATAAGTAGCTAGTTGAAATAGAATTAGTTAGCTAAAAGTAATGGCTATCGGCTGAAACAGTTAACTAATAACATCTAATGACCTGTCCGCATTGGTTAGCTTAAACAGTTCAAATAGCATTAGCTAGCTAATGGAACAAAAGGTTGAAACAGATAGCTTGAAGTAAGTGTTGCAGGTAGCATTGGTTAGCTAAAGGTAATTGATTAACAGTTGATATAAGGCTAGTTAGCAGCTAAACAGTTGAAATAGCATTAGTTAGCTAATGGATAATAGTTGAAATTGTTAGCTAATAGTTCTGATAAACAGTTGAAAGAGTTAGCTAAAAAAATAAACTGTTGAAACATACATATTCCTTTGTGTCTACGTTAATCTAACATAGCCCGAAGAACTTTAACATTTTTGCATTATTATTATTATTATTATTATTATTGTTATTAGCAAGGATAAATTACATTTATGAGCTTTTTCTGCATGTTGCTTTTTTACTTTAAACAGCTGCAGTTTGCTAAGCATTCTGGGAATTTTCTCTTACCACTCCATGTGGAGGGCCACCCAGAGGGCTGGATGACCACTAGCCCTCAATCCCAAAAGACACGGGACACACTATCCTATGCAGCAGCACTAAAAATGGAATGGCCAAGGGGGTGACTTGGGATTGAGCCCATTAACACACACTACCCACGTTGTTCTGACGCAGAGCTGGTTGAAAATCAGAGACATATCCCTATAATTAAGTTTTGAGCCTTTCCTCCCTCAGTAACCCTCTTTTGAACTTCCCCTCTCTGTTCTTTAACTCAGAAACTGTCTTCCTGCCTTCATCACTGTATTCAACATATATTTATCCAGAGAAAGCTAACCAATCAGGCGTGTGCTTTTCACCAGCACTGCTGCCTTTTCAAGGGCACCTCAACCGTAGTCACCAAGGGAGGAGGGCGGGGGTGTAACTCACTCACTTCCCCCACTTCAGGCTCCTCTAACCTTTGAAGCTAGTAGTTATCAATCAAACTCGCAATTTTGACCCAAGAGTGTTCTCGATTTCTTTCCAATTAAACCCTCCAGCAGCTGATTTCACTGATTAGTTCCTCCTCTCGCCTGATCATAATCAGCGAAACACGCTGCATCCAGCCTTCGTGCATGTGAATGGAAAACCGGCAGGTCACGCTCACACCTGATTGGCTGCTGGAGGCCGTCTCACCTGCAGAGAGCGTCGGAGCGGCAGATGCGTCGGAGCTCCAGGCAGGTGGGCTTGTGCCTCTCCTGGTGGGAGCAGGAGGGGACGATGGTGCGGCGGCGGCGCTCGGCACACGCCTGGTCCGGGCAGGAGCAGAACAGCAGAGGGTAGCTCAGCTCCCATGAGACCCGCTCGAAGAACTGACGCAGGGCCTGAGAGACACAGAGTGAGGAGTGAATCATCATCTTTGTATCATTTATATTACTAGATAGTTAAATATTCTCTATCCAGGAGCGGAGCAGAGGTCAGATCTTCAACAGCCTTGTATTCCACAGGACGGTTACATAACAGTGAAATTACATTTAGCTGTTAGCAGCTTAACGTTTAGTCAGTAGAAATGAGGAAAGGGAGCAGGAAATGAAATATTAATAACCTTTTAGTCTTAAATAAGCTTTTAGTTTTAACAGATCCAGCAGCGTGCGGGATGTTATTTCACCGTGCACAGCTCTGTCTCATGATCTCACCACTGGAGAAAAGGTCAGAAATCAGTTGGTAGAGTAGGTGCTTTTTTTTTTTTCTACTCCGATATTTGTGACTTGCAGGAGTGCACTTCAACATCATCAGTGGAGTAAAAGCTAAAAGGTGATACCACCTGCTGCACACTGATTAACGTATAATGGAGCTGGAGTGATTGACGGTTGTATTTTTGTATTCTTCAGATTCTGAGTGGCCGCATTATGGAGAGGTATATTTTACCCTGATGGGGAAATTCAGTAAGTACCACATGACATGTGAAGCCCTGTGTAGGTCTGTTCTCTCCAACACATTCTTACAGCTCAGCCTTTAGTGACACTAAATATTCACACAGCTTCACTTTATTATACAACTAGAATATCCGCTTTGTGGTTGCACGCCTCCACAAATCAGCCAAGTTTCCCTAAAGCCCAGTTCAGACCAAAACATTGTAAAACGCTGCCACTTCACACCAACTAGATGAGACGGTGCATCATATCATCTCTAGTCAACAACTCTCTGTGCTTCTGATCTGTAACGTCGACAGGAAGTGACGGCCATGAGACGGCGTATCATCTCTAGTCAACGACTCTCTGTACCTCTGATCTGTAACATTGACAGGAAGTGACGGCCATGAGACGGCGTATCATCTCTAGTCAACGACTCTCTGTGCTTCTAATCTGTAACATCGACAGGAAGTGACGGCCATGAGACGGCATATCATCTCTAGTCAAGAACTCTCTGTACCTCTGATCTGTATCGTTGACAGGAAGTGACCGCCATGAGACAGCGTATCATCTCTAGTCAACGACTCTCTGTGCTTCTGATCTGTAACGTCGACAGGAAGTGACGGCCATGAGACGGCGTATCATCTCTAGTCAACAACTCTCTGTGCTTCTGATCTGTAACGTCGACAGGAAGTGACCGCCATGAGACGGCGTATCATCTCTAGTCAACGACTCTCTGTACCTCTGATCTGTAACATTGACAGGAAGTGACGGCCATGAGACGGCGTATCATCTCTAGTCAACGACTCTCTGTGCTTCTGATCTGTAACGTTGACAGGAAGTGACCGCCATGAGACGGCATATCATCTCTAGTCAACGACTCGTGAGGACAGAAACAGAGGGCTCTGTGGGGACGGAGCACCTGCTGCAGCAAGCCAACACGCCATCTGTGGCCATTTTGACTTGACCAGCTGACTTCACTACAAGCTGATTGGCTGTTGAAACAGGTGACATGCTTTAAAACCAGCCGCCGGCCATTTGACCAGCTGAGTGTCAGGTGACGCCATCAGCCAGCTTGAGTCGAGCTCGGACGGACAGTTCACACCGCTGACACTTTTCTCTCAACGGTTTTGTCTCGTCGAGAATCTTTGGTCTGAACTTGACAGTTTGTATCCATGTCTGTAAAAACATGGATGTTTTACAACAGAAGATCTTTACAATCATCACAGTTTCAAGATTTCAAGCCTCCGTGATTCACCAGCAAACTATCCGTCCCAGGAGACGGGTGGTTTGCTGGTGAATTTACGGAGTCGAGGATGAAGTTGTTGGAAGGTAAAACTACAAATGACGGACATTTGCCAAGGGTTAGCAAGCTAAAGACTATCTCCAAAAGTGCAGCTGCAGGGTACCGGTAAGCTTCACTGTGTCATCTTCGAAGTGTTGTATTTATTTTATAGGCAGCGAGTAACAGCCAGTCAGGGCGCGGCATGGCTTCACTATCCTGGGAAACACAGATTAGCTCCCTGGGACTACGAGATGCTGTAAGTTTCAAGCCTTCCTTTTTTTAGCATGACTTGTAGTGACAGCTGATGGCAGTCAACAGTACCACCCACCTGCAGAGCCATAGAGCCACTTTAGACAATCATTTTTTAATGTGACCAATCAGATGCTCACAATCCTATATCAGTCAATCACTTCACAGTAGTGGGAGTAGTCAACATTTCTACTAGCTAGCTATCCTAGTGCTAGCTAGCATCTTCACATCAAACCCACGCTGACACGGGGAGAACATGCAAATTCCACACACAAGGGCTCCCCACCCTGGGTTCAAACCAGGAACCCTCTTGCTGTGAGGCAACAGTGCTAACCACTGCATCACTGTGCCGCCCATTTCAAAGTATCAACAGACGGAGGTGTTTTTAATCAACATATTAAAGTGAAATAGAAAACTTTTCATTGAGCTAATGCTGCAGCCAGAAACAAGTATCTATGCTCCATCGTCCGTTTGATAATCTAAGCAAAGAACACGTCTCCTTGGAGCGATCCTCCGAAAATAAGCTGTGGTGAAAGTTGCTATATTCTCTACTGATCTGGTTTTAATAACAATGATCCAAAATATGTATTTAGCGATCTCGGTCCGTACAACATAAAACGGCCTGGTACTCATTCACATCTAAAACGGCGGCTCTCCGACTCTGCAAGCGTAATATTAGGTGATACCGATGTAAACAGGTGCATTCCTAATTTAACATTAAACCAAACACTGAATTATTAGACAATAATTCTGCCCCCACCTTCTGACATCTTTTCCGGCTGCATGGCTCCTGATTGGCCAGAGAGGGCTGAGGGGGCGTGGCCTTGCTGCAGATGGAGTTATAGGCAGATCGTAGGCGTTTACACGTTTCGTTAAGGTTACAGGCCTTTGCCGCATCCAGACAGGGGTTACAGGGTTTCCCGGCCTCAGAGCAGGGGCTCATCTTGGATAGAGACGAATCTGAACAGAAAGAGAAAATAAAAACCACATTTTGAGTCATACACAGAATCCTCTGAGCTGCTTCAACACTGCTGTTTCTACAACTGATGTAAAAGTCATTTTGTGCTGAATAATAAAATCCATCTGTTGAGGGATAATTGAACATTTGCTGTGTGTGGACTTAGTGAGGTGACCCGGTACGCTGTGTTACTGCTGCTACAATCCCTCTGCAGTGTACGGCTTCATCACTTTCTGTGGATGTTTTCAGATATTTTTATTTTATTTTAATCGATTTCTCACCAATCCCACACACTGTTTATAGCTCCAAGCCTTCATTAGCTCTGTGATTAACAGTGTGTCTTCTCCTCCCCTGTTTATTGAGAGGGTATCTGCTGATGTGGGTGATAAGCGGCTGCACACAGCTGCCCTTGCAGGGACAAATAAAGTTTTGTAAAATTTAATTGAATCTGGAAACTGAATTTGAAAATCAATATGTATGGGAGTCAGGAGGGGAGGCTGCACGCTCTCCCAACATTACACTAAGTGACCTTTAAGACCTGTTTCTGAGATGAAAAATGAAGACTGATTTAAAAAATGGAGAAAAGTTTAAATCTGATAATAACAGTGGTATATGGGACTTTTTGGCCTGGGTTTTGCCTCCCAGGTTATATACAGAAGTACTGCAGACACCTCTGCGTGTTTTTGGGGAAATTAATTATTGACTCACATACTCACATAACATATCGTTGGACAGAGTTGCTTATAAGCCTTCATATGACATTAGTATTGTTGTTGTACTTAGAGTCACCAATTAACCTGCATGTCTTTGGACTGTGGGAGGAAACTGAAGCACCTGGAGGAAACCCATGCTGACACAGGGAGAACATGCAAACTCTGCACAGAAGGGATCAGAATAAAATTCTTATACTGAGTTTTAAACATATAATGTTATATTTTGATGATCAGTGCCACTCAGAACCAGCTCAGTGGCAATCCAGTGGGTCATGTCCCCTCTAACTGATTTCTGTTGGAGAGCAGGACTCTGTTTTCCCTGACACATCACCAGAGAACACTGTATCCATGACTTCTACCCTTCTCCCGTCTAAAAACTTCCCACTTCCCAGAATTCCCACTTTTGTAATCCTGGTATTCCGATCTAACTGGGGAAGGGGGCCAGGAAGCAGCTGACCTTGAACTGCTCCTCCCACGTCTTCAAGTGGACATTTGTGCCAAATTTGAAAACATTCCCTCAAGGTGTTCTTCAGATATTGCATTCACCAGAACAAGACGGATGAGGTCGCAGTGACCTTTGACCTACGACCAAGAGTCCAAGTGGACATTTGTGCCAAATTTGAGAAAAAAAAAAAAAAGTCCTATCAATGTGTTTTTGAGATATCATGTTAACAAGAATGAGACAAATGATGTCACAGTGACCTTGACCTTTCACCGCTGAAATCGAATTAGTTTATGCTGGAGTAAAAGTGGACGTTTGTGCCAAATTTGAATTAAAAAAAATTAAAATAAATAAAAAATCCTATCAATGTGTTTTTGAGACATCTTGTTAACAAGAACGAGACAAATGATGTCACAGTGACCTTGACCTTTCACCGCCGAAATCAAATTAGTTTATGCTTGAGTACAAGTGTACGTTGTTGCCAAATTTGAAAAATAAATAAATAAAAAAGTCCTATCAATGTGTTTTTGAGATATCATGTTAACAAGAATGAGATAGATGAAGTCGCAGTGACCTTGACCTTTGACCGCTGAAATCTAATTAGTTTATGCTTGAGTACAAGTGTACGTTTGTGCCAAATTTGACATAAATAAATAAAAAATCCTATCAATGTGTTTTTGAGATATCATGTTAACAAGAACGAGACAGATGAAGTCGCAGTGACCTTTGACCTACAACCAAGAGTCCAAATAGACATTTGTGCCAAATTTGAAAAAATAAATAAATAAAAAAAGTCCTATCAATGTGTTTTTGAGATATCATGTTAACAAGAGTGAGACAGATGATGTCACAGTGACCTTGACCTTTGGCCGCTGAAATCTAATTAGTTTCTGCTTGAGTACAAGTGGACATTTGTGCCAAATTTGAATAAAAAAAAAATCCTATCAATGTGTTTTTGAGATATCATGTTAACAAGACTGAGACAAATGATGTCACAGTGACCTTGACCTTTCACCGCTGAAATCGAATTAGTTTATGCTTGAGTACAAGTGTACGTTTGTGCCAAATTTGAAAAAATAAATAAATAAAAAAGTCCTATCAATGTGTTTTTGAGATATCATGTTAACAAGACTGAGACAAATGATGTCACAGTGACCTTGACCTTTCACCGCTGAAATCGAATTAGTTTATGCTTGAGTACAAGTGGACATTTGTGCCAAATTTGAATAAAAAAAAATCCTATCAATGTGTTTTTGAGATATCATGTTAACAAGAACGAGACAGATGATGTCACAGTGACCTTGACCTTTGACCGCCAAAATCTAATTAGTTTATGCTTGAGTGGAAGTTCTTAAGATATTGAGTTCTTGAGAATATTACAACCTGAAAACATAACACCTCTGGCCGAGGCTGTCGCCGGCATGGAGGCATAAAAACACTGCACAAATTCAGACCGCCTTTTGATCTGTTCAGAGCACATTAACTGTTGATAACTGAATCATGTGTTCACATTAATATCCTTCCCTATTGTCATTCTGTCATCATTAATCAGGAGCATGAGCCTCAGTGTGTGTTTTATCAAACGGACTGTGGTCTGCAGTGCATTAGATTACATGTGGAATTCATTAGCATCTCATTACTTGTGCAGCATAGTCATTATATTTATGTAAAAGCATTCAGCAGGAACTGTTAAATATAACAGATATGAGCCAAGACAGTAGTGCTGTGAGTCAGCTGATCCTGA
This sequence comes from Epinephelus fuscoguttatus, assembly GCF_011397635.1. Taxonomy (NCBI): domain Eukaryota; kingdom Metazoa; phylum Chordata; class Actinopteri; order Perciformes; family Serranidae; genus Epinephelus; species Epinephelus fuscoguttatus. The sequence goes on along the minus strand of NC_064769.1, from coordinate 39,557,759 downwards.
GTCAGTGAGGCTGCGGTCATGTGATGGGAGTGTTTACAGGCTGGTGTCACTATGAGACAGTAAATTCTTAACTAGAGCTCAAGTGTGCTGTAATAAAGCAACGTGGGGCGGATGAAAGTGTGTAACAGAGTTCATTGGTTAAATCATCACAACAAGTCTGCTGAAGAGCTCATGTGAGGGCCTGAGCAGAAGCCCCCTCTCCACCAAACCCTTTCAGTCCAGCACCTTTGGAACAAGCAGTGACCCTTCAGACATGGTACCTAGACCCTCGGTCTGTTCAGACAGTCCTCTTAAATGTGGGCGGGGGTGGAAGGGGTCTGGTTTGGGAACCTCAGAATTTCATCTCTTTCTTTTGCAGATGATGTGTTTCTGTTGGCTTCATCACACGGTGGCGAAGCGGTCCGGATGACACTTAGTACCTCCAAACCTGGGGTCATGGTTCTCTGCTGGAAACCGGTGGATTGTTCCCTCTGGGTTGGGGGAGAGTTACTGCCTCACTGAGGGAGTTCAGGTATCTCGGGGTTTTGTTCACAAGTGAGGGCAGAATGGAGCGTGAGGTGGATTGGCTGTTTGGCGCAGCATCTGCAGTGATACAGGTGCTGCGCCAGACCATTGTGGTGAAGAGGGAGCTGAGCTGGAAGGCAAAGCTTTTGATTTCCTGGTCCATCTGCGTCCCAACCCTCACCTATGGTCATCAGCTCTGGGTAGTGACTGAAAGAATGAGGTCACAGATACAAGCGTCTGAAATGAGTTTCCTCTGTAGGGTGTCTGGGCTCAGCCTTAGAGATAGGGGGAGGAGTCAGACATCTGGAGGGAGCTCGGAGTAGAGCTGCTGCTCCTTCATGTTGAGGTGGTTCAACATCTGATCAGGAGGTGTTCTGGGCACGTCCCACTGGTAGGAGGCTCCGGGGCAGACCCAGAACACACTGGAGGGATTTTGTATCTCATCAGGTCTGGGAATGTCTTGGGGTCCTCCAGGAGGAGCTGGAATGGTGGGGAGAGGGACGTCTGGGGTGCTTTGCTCGGATTAGCGGATGAAAATTGATGAATGGAAATTTTGTTCCATTCTCTGAAACAATCAGGCATTACCATATGAACATATTGTCATACATGTTTCATTTTACTGTCCTGCCACCCCGCCAGACTGTTTTGCGGCACTGTCCAGACGGTGTTTTCCGTCTGGCTGACTCCATTTCATGTCTCTACTCAGACAGCGACATCAGTGATCAGATCTCTTTAAGCCCAGAGCGTGGGGAGAGTGCACGACCAGTCTGACAGTTTTCTCACAAAACAGTGCGTGGCAGCTCCACCATGTGCAAACACAAAATTCATGTGCATTTACAACTTATTTGCTTCAGCAGATAGATTTAGTCAGAGACACACTGCCAGTGGTTTCAACGCAGAGAGCAAACATTTTTATTGAATGTATCTGTAAACTGTTTAATTTGTTTCCCTACAATCTGCTCGTCACATCTAAAGCATGACGTTTTCATTCAAGATCAATTCCTCTTGCCCCGATTTAATTCCTTCAGAATGACCCTTCTGCCAATACTGAGTCCGATCTGGTGCTTATTATGTTTGATTAAATGTTGATTAAATATATATCTGACAGTGAAACTGATGACAAAGCACAACACTGTTTAGCACAAACTTGGATGGACAAACTGAAGTGTGTCAGTGTTTGAAAGGATCTTGAAGCGACAGCAAATATTAAAATTTCCATTTCACACTTCTAAAACATTCCTACCAATAACTACTTCACAGCAAAGTTTGAGCTGCCAATAACAGGACGACAGAGCACAGAGTCTTCCTCAGCAGACCTGAGAGGACGTCTGCCACCTTTACAGAAGAGTCCACATCCACAGAGAGGTACAACAATCCTCTGTCTGTGCTGCAGATCTGATCACACGTGTGAATGTCACATCACAGTGTCAAGTGTGAACACACACATATGTGGACACCATTAAAATCCAATCCAACACATCCAATTACACGAGTCTAATGGAAAAGACAAGCGTGACCTTGACCCAGCAAAGTGTAGCATGATGACATTTCCCTGAGTTGAAGCTGCAGCCTCCTCCAGTGTTATTACATATTTTTATCAGGGAGAAAAGTGTTTGGGAGGAGGGCAAAGAAATTACATGTTTCCTGCACGGTGAACTCTGTTGAAGAGGACTTATCACGCTTTTTTCTGATTTTCTGTCATAATGTCACGATGTTGGATAATCACACCAACGCTTCAAATAATGATGTAAACATGTGAAAGTAAAAACCTCTGAATACTCCAACCAGATGATTTCTTTATACGGTCATCTGCTGCAGGCATGTCTCTGTAAGTGTTCATAAAACATATACGCTGCTACATGTAGCTACATGCTAACGTTAGGGAAACGTGTCATCTTGGTTGCTGATGTTGATTTTAGATCATAATCCAGTTGTGTTTCGAGGCTTTAACTGGTGATTGTTTACGTTAGAAAGTGCCGCTAATAAAGTGCTGCCAACTTTGGTCACAGGGCCGGAGTGAGATTTTAGCTTGTGACATAATATCTGCTTGTGCGTGTGTGGTCATGAACATGCGTGGACACAGTGGCACTTTTTTTTTCTTTTTTTTTTACCTTAAAAGAGTTCATATGCACATGTGGCAAACAGGGGAAATGAGTGTACGTTTACATTTTCATATCTATAGGCCTAAGCCCCACATACATCCATAGACGTATATTTGTTTTACAGTAACAGATCAAGGTCCATTCCATCAGTCTACGGTAGTTAAGTCATCTGCTTAAAGAATCCAGTAATATGTCCTGTTGTGACAAACAGAAAGATTTCAAGGAGGGTTCTCCCCCGAGAAAATTTTGAAATTCACACGGCAAAATCCTATTTTTATGCAGTTTCATACAGAAATAGATAAATTCAAGGACTTTCAATGACCTGTGTACAGAGCTGGACTGGGACAAAAAAATGTATGTATCTTATTTGTACTTGCACACATTTTATTAAAAATTGAAATGATGAATCTTGTAGAGTTTCTTTGGCAAGTGCTTTCACCATAGGCATTGTGTGCTCCAGGGCCATCTGCTACCACCAGGATGTTTATGAGAAGTGAAAGAGCACATCGATTTTCTGGCCTTGGTACTCTCTTCCAGCACACGTAGGGTACTACTGAGATTTATTTTAATGTTGGTAACAGCATAGTGTGTGCGTATGGCATTTCACCAATCATAGTGGGCCGCCATGGCCAAAAATGCCCGGGCCATTTTTTTGTCCCAGTCCAGCCCTGCTTTATACCTCCAGGGTTTCTGAAAATTATCGCGTGACATTATTATCTTGTGGCCGAATCCTGCATGTGACGGATCCAGTGGACATCCAGTATGTGGCCACACAATGGGCTGGACATAAAAAAAAAAACAAAAAAAAAAAAATGGACTTGGCGACGGTGGAGTGAGATTTCCTAAACGGGCGTGAGAGTTGGCAACCCTGCTGTAGTCGGCTGACTGTGAGACTAGAGCTGCCCGATCAAAACGCAAATATGGACTGTGCACCAATCAGAGAGTAGTTACCACAGAAACATTTGGCTGCACTCCATTTCACTCAACCGGTATGGTGCTCTCCTCTCCTCTCCTCTCCTCTCCTCTCCTCTCCCCTCTCTGAAGTCCTGTTCACAGTCGTAAGTGCTGCTATATGTCAGACAAACATGTCGTCTTGGTTGCTGACTTTGGATAATACTCGTGCTCGTGACTTAAGCATTGTGACAACATCGTATCGTGCATCCTCTGTGTAGGTATTGCTATCACTGCCATAATTTTAGCTCGTATTGATTTGCATATTGGTTAAATGATCACCATTCACAGTGCTGAGTGACCAATCAGCAGCTCCTGTTTGTTTGTACTGATGGACACACAGCTGTCCCAGGTTTACTGTGACACTGAAGAACTCTCTCTCTGGTGTCTGAGTGGACTTATGGATGTTTATTCTGGATGGACATCAGAGATAATGATAGATCACACTGAATATCAAAATGTGTTTCATGTCTGTGTGTTCACATTTCACCGAGCTATGAGAGAGAGAAGGAGGGAGAGTTTTTATTCTGATCTACTTCTCGCACCTCAGCTCACCCCTCATCCCCGCCCTCCCCGTCTGGCCGTCTCTTTACCGTTCAAACTGTGACACGCTATATATTATTCCAATAAAGCTCATTGCATTGAACTGAGGGAGTGGGAGAGGTGACGGAGAGGCCACCGCTGTGAGCTGTCATCACCTCCGTCTGTGATGTCAGATATAATTAAATATGAATATGGCCACAATTAACAGTTCTGTGTGTGTGTGTGTGTGTGTGTGTCTGCAGTATCAGTGTGTTCAGTCAGAGCTTCACACTGTGTTGCTTCCCCTGCAGATAACCTTGGCGCTCCACTGACTGAACGCACAGACAACACTCACACACACACACACACACACACACACACACACACACACACACACACACACACACACTGAGTCTCTCTGTGTACACTGGAGTTTACATGATGGGAAGTGCTGTAGTGAGTATTTTATTATCACTAACAAAGCCTGCTTCAATGGAACATGTTGTTCTTCAAAGTCAAACATCTACTGGCAGTTTACCACACACACACACACACACACACACACACACACACACACACACACACACACACACACACAGCCCTCAGCTGTATAGATACACAGTGTAGCAGTGTGTTTCCAGGAAAGGCTGGTTTTATATTGAGGAGTTTCTGCTGAATGAAACCGAACACTTCGTCTTCCTCTGGTAACTGAATGTAAAAATGGCCGTCGCATTCTGAGTCAGAGCTGTACACTGTAACTGTGAGATGCTCAACAAAGACAAATTCAGCCCAGTCACCAGAGGAAAATGTTGGCACTGTACATTTCTCCAAACCACAGATATGTTACATTTTGTACCTTTCATATGTTTCATATAAACGTTTCTAAAGTTACACAGTATATGAGCTGACTTTGTCATCACGAGGTGAACGAGACAGAGACCTTTTGTAGTGACCTGTCATTATGTATCCAGTGGCTTTTTTGGCTCCAAACATGGGTGTTGTGTCACAACCGGTTGCTTTGTTTCTTACAGCTTTTTAGGCTCCAAACATGACTGTTTTATAGCAACCTGTCACTGTGTTTCCAGCAGCTTTTTAGGCAGCAAACATGGGTGTTTCATAGCAACCTGTCACTGTGTTTCCAGCAGATTTTTATGCACCAAACGTGTGTTCTCTAATAACTTGTCACTGTGCTTCCAGCTGCTTTTCAGGCTCTTAACATGAGTGTTTTGTAGCAACCAGTCACTGTGTTTCCAGCAGTTTTTTAGGCTACACATGGGTGTTTTGTAGTGACCTGTCATTATGTATCCAGTGGCTTTTTTGGCTCCAAACATGGGTGTTGTGTAGCAACCTATTACTGTGTTTCCAGCAGTTTTTTAGGCTACACACATGGGTGTTTTGTAGTGACCTGCAAATATGTGTTCAGTGGCTTTTCTGGCTCCAAGCATGGGTGTTGTGTAGCAAGCAGTCACTTTGTTTCTTACAGCTTTTTAGGCTCCAAACATGACTGTGTAATAGCATCCTGTCACTGCGCTTCCAGCTGCTTTTCAGACTCCAAACATGAGTGTTTCATACCAACCTATCACTGTGTTTCCAGCAGTTTTTTAGGCTACACACATGGGTGTTTTATAGCATCCTTTCACTGTGTTTCCAGCAGCTTTTTAGGCACCAAACATTGGTGTTTAGTAGCAACCTGTCACTGTGTTTCCGGCAGATTTTTATGCACCAAACATGTGTTCTCTAATAACTTGTGACTGTGCTTCCAGCTGCTTTTCAGGCTCCAAACAAGTGTTTTGTAGCAACCTATCACTGTGTTTCCAGCAGTTTTTTAGGCTACACACATGGGTGTTGTGTAGCAACCGGTCACTGTATTTCCGGCAGGGATTGTGCCATAAAAGCTGGATAATTTTAGCCAAAACACAATCTTTTCCTTACTATATCAAAGTTGCTTTTGTGCCTAAACCTAACTACAGCGTTGTTTAAATGTATCTTTCAACCTTTCTGCTACATAATAACACACAAATATAAAACATCCGTAGTTTGCAGAAATGTGCAATGTCAACATTCTTTATTTTGTTCCTGGCATTTGGGTTGAAAATCATTTTTAATCATGACGGTCAGTTCAACAGTGGGAGAGGAAGTAATAAGATCTACTAATGTAAAAGTGCCAGTGCCACGATGTGTAAGTACTTCACTACAAGTAAAAGTCATTCATTTAAAATCCTACTCAATCATTAATTAATTATTATAATCAAAATGTAATTAATGCATCAAAAAATCTAATAATATATTCTTATATTCTTCATTATTATCAATACTGATAAATTAGTATGTAAGTAGTTGTCAGTAGCTGGTGTTGTTTCGAGAATTTCTATGAATATTCTGGGCTTCTCTAGTCTTTGATATTTAGTGATTTGATCTTTTGGGGATTTGAAATGTTTAAAACAATATGCAAAACAGACAAAAACTAGTAAGTAGCTAAATGCAGTGCTTAAAGTACAAGTACCTTAAAATTGTTCTTAGGTGCAGTACTTGAGTAAAGGGTGTGAGTTACTTTTCATCCCTGCAATTCAACTTTTTTTGTAACCTATTTCCTCAGGTTTCTGTCCTTAAATGACAAAGACAGACTACATGTAACTCTAGTTTCATGTTCTCAGGTTGTATAATCTGGAGTGTTTCGGGGTTTCATGATGGATGAGGTTTGTCTGAAGTGTTTTCTTGTTTTTCTGGTGGAGAGCAGAGTCAGAGTCTGGATGTGCCGTGGCAGGAAAGTTTGGACCGTTTGTCTGATGTCAAAGTCATCCACTGTCTCTCCAAACTTTTCACTTTATGTAATAGTGCAGAAAACATCTGACAAACAGACGGACAGACTGACAGAGGGGAGGGAGACACAGGAGAGGCAGAAATAAATCATATCTGCAGAGAGGAAATATGAGCTGCTCTGTCTTCAGTCACAAACAGGAAACACAAGTCAAATATTTGGGTGCATTTTGTCTTCGTAAGCACTGTTGATATTTTTGAGTTCCTGAGGTCGTTGAGTACGTTGGAGTCACTGTTGGTTGTTAATTAATTAAAGAATAATTCCAGTTAATTGCACAAACTGTGCCATAACATTGCTACCACAAAAACAAGATGATCAGACGAACCAACAGTTCAACCAGATGATCAGAACCACTTTATTTTGAAGTCAAAATGTCAGTAATAACAAAGCAAATGCCAGAAAAATGTTGGCATTGTACGTTTCTGCAAACCACACATACATTTTCATGTTATTGTAGTGGCTACACTGAAACTTTACATTATAGCAATGCTGTGGTAAATGTGTGGTTAGATTTAGGCACAAAAACCCTGTGGTTGTGGTGAGAAAAAGATCATAATTCGAGGCACTATCCCCGCTGCAAAAACAGCCACAGATTGCTGAAAGAATACCATATTTGGTGTCTATAAAGTTGCTGGATGTCTTGATGGAAAACAGCTGCTTTCTGTGGCACTATCCCCGCTGGGGAAACAGGAATGGGCCACTAAATTACACCCCTGTTTGGTGCCTAAAAAGCCGCTGATAAAAATAGCTGTGGATTGCTAATAAACAACCAGTGTGTGTCATATAAAAACTAAAGTGATGGTCAAAGTTGTCACAGTGAAATTTAAGGTGTGCTGATGGATTCACGTCATCAACTCATGCATTGAGTAACATTACAAGTTAACGTTCCACCTTAAAAGTTGCCGGCAGTCGGCCCAGTGAATGAAGTTATTTTTTTCTCTTTCATTTTATAGTTGTAGTTTACTGATGTATGAACAGAGGTTACATAAAACCAGAGTGAGCGTCCTCTACTGACCAATCAGACTGCAGGGTTTCTAGCTCCACCTTTTAGTACCAGATCTGTGTGCTAGGTACCCCAACAGAGGGGGGACCAAACATGGGGACGCTAAGGAACGCTTCTGTTGGGACCATCCACAACTTTACGCAGTGGAAACGGAAGAAAAGCGTACTGAACTGAACTGAACTGAACTGAACTGAACTGCTCGGTGGAAATGGGGCTTCAGTAAACACCCATGTTTGGGAGCCAAATATCGACTGGAAACACAGCAAAGTCTCTGTAAAAACTACCCCTTTCTGTGGCATTATCCTCTCTGAAAAAACTGTGATGCTAAAACAGCCATATTTGGTGCCTAAAAAGCTGCTGGAAACACAGTCATGTCTTGCTAAGAAACAACCGCTTTTTGTGGTGCAATCCCTGCTGTAAAAACAATGACAGGTGGCTAAAACAAGTCACATGGCTAAAAAGGTTGCAGGGATACAGCAATGCATTGCTAAAAACAACCCCACTTGGTACCTTAAAAGCTGCTGGAAACACAGCAGTGTCTCAGTAAAAGACAATTGCTTTTTTAGGGCACAATCCTGCTGTAAAAACCGTGACAGGTAGCTAAATGAACTGCCATGTTTGTGCCTAAAAAGCTGCAGAAAAAAACTCTGCTTTTTAGCCCCCCACATCTGGGGGCTAAAAAGCAGCAGGAAACACAGCATTGGGTCCTTTAAAAAACAAAAACATGTTTGGTGCCTAAAAAGCTGTGTCTCTCTAAAAAAAAGCTGCATTTTGTGGTGCTATCTTTGATGTAAAAAGTGACAGTTAGTTAAAACAACACAGGTTTGAGGGCTAAAAATCTGCAGGTAACAAAGCAATGTATTGCTAAAAAACAACCATATATGGTACCTTAAAAGCTGCTGGAAACATAGTTATGTCTCTGTAAAAAACAATTGCTTTTTGTGGCGCTATCACTCATTTTGGTGCCCTAAAAAACAGCAGGAAACACACTGACAGGTTGCTACACAACAACCACTTTTGGTGCGTAGAGAAGCTGCAGAAGTCAGGACAAAATCCTCAAATAGATAAATGATGACCCGTGCTGTTGTGACTCCGTCTGTTGGTTTGAGAGGCTCTGTCATGATTTTTTTTCCCCCTCAGCGAAGGATCTCTGCAGCAGAACGACTGCTGTGCTTCATTTAAAGATATGATGTACTGTTTAGAGTCGCTCACATTCAGTCATATTCTGCTGGAATATCTACATCTTCATTCCTGACAGAAGCCAAAGATAAAGTGCGCACAGCAGATTGTCAGCGTGCACGTCCAAACAGAGATTGGGAGTCAGGCGGCACAGTGAGAGAACATGCACAAGGATTTAACTGCATATGTCCAGAAAGCTAAATGAAGGCAGCTCAGCACCACTGAGGCTCGTTGGCCACTTGTTATGCACAACATTTGACGATGCATTCAGGGGCGGATGGGAAACATGTGCTTCCAGCCCATAAATAAACTCTCCAGCCACTTGAGTGTTTGCTGCCTTGATGCAGTCAGTTAAATGAGCATGTTTGGTCTCGGAGGAGCAGCACACACCTCCTCACATCCAGGCTTATTGATTGTGTGAAATGAAGCAGGCTTCCACTGCTGGAAGCACACTCGGCTTAATGCTCTGTGCAGCTCTGTGTTACAGTTTGAGGCACGTCTTAATGACTGCAGAATAAAGACTTCACAGCGGCTCTGTGCAGGTTAATGAGAATTTATCAGGCTCAGATCGCTGCAGCACGAGACCTCACCATGTTTGTGTGGAACTTGAAGGCTGTTTGCACTCTGCCAGATAAGTGTATGTAAATCTGACAGGAAGTGCTGCATTAGCATAAATACATCCAGAGACAGAATTAGATTCAGCACAGTGAGTAAGTTCATTCAGAGAAACATAAAGACAGTCAGAGTCCTCGTATGTGTTTATGTTGGCCACAGAGTTTTAGCCATGACAGAAGACAATGCTTCAGGTATGGCTGCAAACGTCAAACGTCTCCTTCTGTTGCTGAGATATGGCACAAATTAACTGCCAGAAAATATCATGATGTCACAGTAAAGTCGACCTTCGACCGTTATCACGTCATCATTTTATTCTATCAGACATTTGGGTGAATTTTGGTCACATTCAGGAATGAGTTTTCGAGTTAAAAACATGTTTGTGCGGCCCGGTCACCAGAAGGAAATGTTGGCATCGTATGTTTCTGCAAACCACGGATACATTACATTTGTAAGTTTAACACTTTTCATATCAGCGTTTTTAAAGTGACATAGTATCTGAGCTGACTTTGTCAGGAGGTGGAGGGGATGGTGGATGGTGTGACGCAAAGCTTCAGAACGCTGTTCAACACCAACAAACAACAAAACTGTTAACGAAAACAACGATGAAAATATTTCGTCAAAGACCTTTTTTTCCACGACGTAAACAAGACGATGATGAGCTACAGATAGATCTTAATAAGGTTTCATTTTGATTGACGAGACATGATGAAAATATTCGTGGTGGCCTACTGGACGTTGAAAGCCGAGAGCGGCCGTGCTTGTAATGATCTTCAGATGCCTGATGAGCGACAGGCTGTAAACTCCAGTAAATAGTCTGCACCAGGATGTTTGGGTTGGTGCGAGTTGTGAGCTGTAACTCAGCAGTAAACTGTGGATGGTGGAGCTGCTGAATGGATTTGTGGAGTTTGTTAGTTGCAGCGGTGGCTGTTAGCAGCTAGCTCCACTTGTTAGCTGCTGAACGGCAGTGGAGCTAGCAGCCACTGGCTGGTGTTTGTGATTTGCTTTGATTCTTTCAAACCATATGAATGAATGCCTTAAGTTATTTGTTTTACTATGACTTCATGTTCCTGATATTACTGAAGTCTGCTGCTGAATCCAGCTTCATCTTTCCCTTGGTAGACGAGCGGCACATTAGCTTGCAAACATCATGTTTATTCACTTTACATGGAGCTGGAATTAAAACAGAGTTATGTTAAATGTTTGCCTCGTGTGTTACTGTCTGTTTATTATCATAAATCATCTTTGAGGAGTAGATGTTTATTGTAAGCTAGCTCAGGCTCTGTTACACTAAGTGAGCAAGGTGAGCTAATCGCTAGCATGCTTAGTTAAAAAGAAAAACATCAAATGCTTTGAGACGCCTGTCAGAGACGACAGAGGTATCATCATGTCATGTCGTCTGAGGTGTAACAGATGGTGTGCTCCACATGTTTTATCTCCAAATCACTCTAGAAAAGAGGATTAGCAGACAGTTAGCATACAGTTAGCATACTGTTAGCCTACCATTACCGTAGGAAAACACTGGCTCTGGTTCAGCACCAAAAGCTGCACCTATAAGTCACGCAAGGTATCATGGGGGAATAAAGTGGAAGCAAAGCTCAGTTTTCCTTAGTAAGACACCATGTTTGTGTTTAGGAAGAATTTTTGTTACAATCTATACTGGATGAAAACACACAGGCTGTGGTACGTTATGGCCACAGTGACGTTAAAAGCGTCCAGAGGACATTCGCTCTCTTCAGTCACCAGGAGTTCAGGATTGAATTTATCCCCCCGCACAAAATGGACTGTCCCAAATAAAGTGTGTAGAAGACAGGTGATAGGTGTGTAGCCAAAACATACCCACTAACATGAGCCCACATTGGCCAACGCAGTTGCTACATCAAAAAGGGGCGGGTATGTTGACACCAACCAACATGACATGGAAGCTTCAATGTCCTAAACGTCTTAAGACGTCAGAAATGTTCTTTTAACAGAACAATTTCTGACGTCTAAATGTGCATTTGAACACAGCGGTTTTTACACCCCTATTACTTTCAATGTACAACCCCACACCAGCGGCGTCAGCACTCCTGGACACACCGCCCTGCGGCACTTCACGCCACTGTCCTATTTCCAGCCTCACCCCCCCCTGGATTAAATGCACTTTTGCCTCACTCACTCTCTGCTTGTACAGACCAGCTCCCTTAGCAGCTCCTTTGCTCTGCTCCTGTAGCAGCTCGACTCCTCTCCTCACCATGGATGTATGAAGAGAACTCTGTAGCTGTTGCTGTGTCTCGTGTGTGATGAAGACTGGATGAGGAGAGACTTGTTGTTGAGGTTGAGAAATATCTTGAGCTAAACGACCCACAGTCCCGTCATTATAAACACAATGGCCAGAAAGATACTTCCTGTTGAGTCACAGCTCTGGAGATCAGCTCTACAGGTGAGAAATCAGCTTTAATTAGATGCTGTCCACATGATCTGAAGCTCATGCAGAGGTGGAGGACGTACAGATCTTTCAGTAAAAGTAGTGATAACTTTGCGTGGTCATCTGGTGATGAGCTGCAGCGCAACATGTCTGGTGTGTGTGAGGGGCGCCACTTGACGCTGCATCAGTGTGTTTGCAGCTGAAGAATCACACACAGCTGCTTCATTCCAGCAGGCAGACACCCATCAAACTGTTGGGTCCAGGCTCTGTTGGAAGGCTGAGTGTTTCAGCTTCAGTGGGATTTTCTTCCTCTGGAACAAAAACATGTAACTTCCTGTTTCACCTCAGCTCTCTATAACTTCCATAGATCGGTGCCAGGATCAGCACACGGTGTAATAAAGAGACCGTACAGAACGTGACATTTACCAACTCCAAAAAAAGTTACTCTTTAATTTCACTTGAACGACTTGAGCCGTGAACAAACAACAGAAAACAGCCTCATGAATTAAAAATAAGCAGCGCGGAGCAGAGCTGCAGATTTAAACCTCGGCGCCGAGGAGACGCGCTAATTGCGTGTTGACACAAGCTGGATACAAAACCGTCTTCAAACAGATACGTTTCCTTTTTTCATCAGTGTGATATTTTCATTAGTGTCAGACTGTTTAACCCTCTCAACCCGAGGCGCCTCCCCGCATCATCACCTCCATCTTTACTGCATCGCCTGGCTACCTCGCAGCACAGAGAAGAAGAAGAAGAGGAAGATAGGAGGGCAGCGTTTGAAAGGGAACAGATATATATAGAGAGAAAGAGAGCAAAGTATCCGGGGCAGGAGAGCGGGCCAATTAGAGAGTTGCCCCAGGTCGTCCTGTTATCTTCCTCACACATAATGTTTTATTAAAACACTGTGTGCTCGGCTGTCCCTTCTCCATCACACACACACACACACACACACACACACACACACACACACACACACACACACACACATATCCAACCACACATAATGTTTTATTAAAACACTGTGTGCTCGGCTGTCCCTTCTCCATCACACACACACACACACACACACATATACAGTATACACCACTGAGACACGATCTAACAAGGTCAACAGCAGAACTGGAGGGAGGAAGTGGGCGTCAGCGAGCGGGGGAAGAGAAGGGGAGTAGGAGGGGAAAAGAGGCCGGGCTGTGACTGAGAGAACGGAGGAAGACGTGAAGAAGAACCGAAGGCGCTGAAGGAGTGCCAGACACTCTCTCCGGTTAGCAGGAAGTCCAGGAGGACTGCTTGCTCAGTTTGAAACAAACAGTAATAACGTTTGTGTCACAGCACCTGGATCAGACCGTACGAGAGGTTCGTCTTTAAAAACAAAACCTTACAGAATGTACGGCTGCAGGTCTGTGGGTTCCTGCAGAGCTCAGGCTGGTCTCACTGATTGTTCATATGTTTTCCTACAAAAACAAATGCACCCAAATTCATACACATATTTTGAAAGGCTGCGATCACGTGACCAATGCGCTGACAGCAGTAAACAAGGAAGCAGTCCTGAGTAAGGAGGCAGGCTGGGGTAATTCTCAGGTACGTCCTCACCATGTTTCTTTTCCCAAACCTAACCTCAGTAACTTTACGTTAATTATGTAACTGTACGTTAAGGATATAACGTCATTCGTATGGTGCAGATACGTAGAATATCATACGAACCGTTGTAAAGGGATACGTTGGTCTGTGACTTAACCAAAGCAGAAACACTGTACGACAACCATTTCACCAACAAAGACCAGGCCAATAAAGATCAAGGTTTAGAAAAGTTTATTGCATATGATGGATTAAAGGTCTGAGGGAAAGGATGAAGGGATGAAGGGATGGGGGGATGAGGAGGGAGGGAACAACGCTGGGTCTCCAGGTCTTCTCAGAAATGTTTTTTGTTTGTTTTTCTATGAAGAGAAATGCACCCAAATACATACATGTCATACATTTCATGTTTTGAAAGCTGCTATCATTCTCTCTAGGTGCATTCAGGTAAGGAAGACTGTTTGTGAATAAACCCCGACACAATAAATGATTAGACTATAAAAGTGAGGACACATCGTATGGATTTAAGTTACTTTAACAAATTAAAAGCAGTAAAAGCTTTAATTAAAACTCAAGATTTTATTCCAGTTTGTTGCCAAGAAATTTCCATTTATTCATTTTCCTTTTACAGAGTGTGTAAACTATATTGGAGATATATCTGCTCTCCTGCAGCAAGAGGGACAACATAATTATATGAATCTGAAACTGCATTCAAGTAGCAACAGGCTAATCCTTATCCAAATCCTAATCCAGAGCTAATCCTAATCTAGTCCATTAAAATCCAAATCAAATAGTTTTCTCACTAAATCTTGCTTTTCATATACTTTCTATAACTTTGTCCCGTCGTCTAAAATCTGACCTCAAAGTCCACAAACAGCAGCTGAGTCGACGTAAAAACATGTGACGTCGTTCATCTTTGAAAAGTTGGAGACATGAAATCTTTTCTCAGAGACTCTGCGTGTCACCTGTTTGTCTTCATGTCTATCACCGTCTTTGTCTTCTCACCTCGGCTCAGCCTGACAAAGTGTCTCGTCATAACAGCGAGTCCCACAAGCTGCTGCTAAACTCGTCACAGAGGGCAAATCATTACTCTCACTTCAGCCTGTCTTCAGCGGCTGCCAGAAACATTTAGGACTGACTTCAATTTTTAACTTATCGCTGGTAATCCCCAAAGAGCCTCAAGTGCGTTCTCACACAAAATTAACAAGATTAAAAGTAATGTTTTAATTTGGTTGTGACTTTGAAGCAGGAAGCTGCAGCAAAATGTACTTTGAGATCTTTTCATGAACCCTGAAGCTGAAGAAGTGTGAGGGACCACAAGTCTGGAGAAAAGTACAGAAATAATCAGCAGTTAATATATTTGAAATAGTGAAAGAAACGAAGTGGCAGTCAAAATACTATGACACACTGAAAGAATGGCAGTGAGAGCAGAAGTGCTGAAAGAGCTGAAGTTCTCTTCACTGTAAAGATGAAGAGCTGAAAGGGTTTGAAGTGTCAGTAACTGGAACAGGAACTGGAATCAGTGTTGTAATAAAATGAATTTATGTGTCATTCCAGGTGCACAATAATGACTTATTGTGGTGAAAGAATTACTGATGAAAGTGATGACTGTTTCCTGTCCATATAATATGGGTATTTTGGTGCCTTGCTCAAGGGCACCTCGGCAGTGCCCAGGAGGTGAGCTGGCACCTCTCCAGCCACCAGTCCACGCTCCATATATTGGTCCGGACGGGGACTCGAACAGGCGACCCTCCAGTTCCCAACCCAAGTCCCTATGGACTGAGCTACTGCCGAGCTACTGCCTTTTAAGGCACCAAACATGGGTGTTTTGTAGCAACCTGTCACTATGTTTCCTGCTGCTTTTTAGGCTCCAAACATAGGTGTTTTGTAGCAACCTGTGACTATGTTTCCTGCTGCTTTTTAGGCTCCAAACATAGGTGTTTTGTAGCAACCTGTCACTGTGTTTCCTGCTGCTTTTTAGGCTCCAAACATAGGTGTTTTGTAGCAACCTGTCACTATGTTTCCTGCTGCTTTTTAGGCTCCAAACATAGGTGTTTTGTAGCAACCTGTCACTGTGTTTCCTGCTGCTTTTTAGGCTCCCAACATAGGTGTTTTGTAGCAACCTGTGACTGCGTTTCCTGCTGCTTTTTAGGCTCCAAACATAGGTGTTTTGTAGCAACCTGTCACTGTGTTTCCAGCTGCTTTTTAGGCTCCAAACATAGGTGTTTTGTAGCAACCTGTCACTGTGTTTCCTGCAGCTCTTTAGGCACCAAACATAGATGTTTTGTAGCGACCTGTCACTGTGTTTCCTGCTGCTTTTTAGGCACCAAACATGGGTGTTTTGTAGCAACCTGTCACTGTGTTTCCTGCTGCTTTTTAGGCTCCCAACATAGGTGTTTTGTAGCAACCTGTCACTGTGTTTCCTGCAGCTCTTTAGGCACCAAACATAGATGTTTTGTAGCGACCTGTCACTGTGTTTCCTGCTGCTTTTTAGGCACCAAACATGGGTGTTTTGTAGCAACCTGTCACTGTGTTTCCTGCAGCTCTTTAGGCACCAAACATAGGTGTTTTGTAGCGACCTGTCACTGTGTTTCCTGCAGCTCTTTAGGCACCAAACATAGGTGTTTTGTAGCAACCTGTCACTGCATTTCCTGCTGCTTTTTAGGCACCAAACATAGGTGTTTTGTAGCAACCTGTCACTGCGTTTCCTGCAGCTCTTTAGACACCAAACATAGATGTTTTGTAGCGACCTGTCACTGCATTTCCTGCAGCTCTTTAGACACCAAACATAGATGTTTTGTAGCGACCTGTCACTGCGTTTCCTGCAGCTCTTTAGGCTCCAAACATAGGTGTTTTGTAGCAACCTGTGACTGCGTTTCCTGCTGCTTTTTAGGCTCCAAACATAGGTGTTTTGTAGCAACCTGTCACTGTGTTTCCAGCTGCTTTTTAGGCTCCAAACATAGGTGTTTTGTAGCAACCTGTCACTGTGTTTCCTGCAGCTCTTTAGGCACCAAACATAGATGTTTTGTAGCGACCTGTCACTGTGTTTCCTGCTGCTTTTTAGGCACCAAACATGGGTGTTTTGTAGCAACCTGTCACTGTGTTTCCTGCAGCTCTTTAGGCACCAAACATAGGTGTTTTGTAGCGACCTGTCACTGTGTTTCCTGCAGCTCTTTAGACACCAAACATAGATGTTTTGTAGCGACCTGTCACTGCGTTTCCTGCAGCTCTTTAGGCACCAAACATGGGTGTTTTGTAGCAACCTGTCACTGCATTTTCTGCTGCTTTTTAGGCACCAAACATAGGTGTTTTGTAGCAACCTGTCACTGCGTTTCCTGCAGCTCTTTAGGCACCAAACATGGGTGTTTTGTAGCAACCTGTCACTGCATTTTCTGCTGCTTTTTAGGCACCAAACATAGGTGTTTTGTAGCAACCTGTCACTGCGTTTCCTGCAGCTCTTTAGGCACCAAACATAGGTGTTTTGTAGCGACCTGTCACTGCATTTCCTGCTGCTTTTTAGGCACCAAACATAGGTGTTTTGTAGCGACCTGTCACTGCATTTCCTGCAGCTCTTTAGGCACCAAACATGGGTGTTTTGTAGCAACCTGTCACTGTGTTTCCTGCAGCTCTTTAGACACCAAACATAGATGTTTTGTAGCGACCTGTCACTGTGTTTCCTGCAGCTCTTTAGGCACCAAACATAGGTGTTTTGTAGCGACCTGTCACTGCATTTCCTGCTGCTTTTTAGGCACCAAACATGGGTGTTTTGTAGCAACCTGTCACTGCGTTTCCTGCAGCTCTTTAGGCACCAAACATAGGTGTTTTGCAGCAACCTGTCATTGCGTTTCCTGCTGCTTTTTAGGCTCCAAACATGGGTGTTTTGTAGCAACGTGTCATTGTGTTTCCTGCTGCTTTTTAGGCAGCAAACATGGGTGTTTTGTAGCAACCTGTCACTGCATTTCCTGCTGCTTTTTAGGCACCAAACATGGGTGTTTTGTAGCAACCTCTCACTGTGTTTCCTGCAGCTCTTTAGGCACCAAACATAGGTGTTTTGTAGCGATCTGTCACTGCGTTTCTTGCTGCTTTGCACAGAGGCAAAATTCAGCAGTGGTATGAGGTGCACCACACAGCAGCAGTTTTTGATGCTGAAGTAAAAAGAGTAAGTAAGACTGCGTAGGCCGAACTGTCAGGACACGTGTCAGTGGTAACAGTAGGTAAAGTCTCAGTTAAAGGTGAAGTGATGAAAACTCTTCAGGTGTTCAGACTGTCAGCAGCTGAAGTGTCCTCTGGTCTGTCAGCTGACTGTACGTTATTTTATTTAATGCAGCATTCACACACATTTCATTTCACTGTGACAGCAGAGTGTAGGAATATAAGGAAATACACACAATGACACACACACACACACAGATCTTCATGTTGTTTTCTCTGAATCTACAGTACGATACACACACACACACACACACACACACACACACACACACACACACACACACACACTGATGTAGCTGTGTCAGTAGGAAGCGTCTTACTGTTCTGTCCCCTGTGGATAGATTATCTCCTCTGCTCTGCTTTCTGCTTCTGCAGCCTCTCTTCTCACGTTTCCTCTTCACCTTCCTTCTCTTCTTTCCTTCTCCTCTCTCCTTTTTTCTCATCTCCTCTACTATATCTCCTCTAATGTGTCCTACTCTCCTGTCCTCCCCTCTTATGTCCTTTCATTGTGTCCTTTTCTATTTTTCTTGTTTCCGCTAATCTTTCCTCCTTTCTCACCTCCTTGTCTCCTCTACTCTTCCTCTCGTTTCCATGTTTCCTTGCTTTCCTTCTTTCCTTTTCTCTTGCCTTGTCTCTTCTCTCTTGCCTCCTTGTCTCCTCTACTCTTCCTCTCTTTTCCATGTTTCCTTGACTTCCTTCTTTCCTTTTCTCCTTTCTCACCTCCTTGTCGTCTCTTGTCTCCTCCACATTTCCTCTCCTTCTTTCCTTTTGTCTCATCTTGTCTCCTTTCTCATGTCTTTGTCCTCTCTTGTCTCCTCTCCTCCTCCTCTCTTATTTCCTCTAGTCTTGTCTCCTCTCTCATCTCCTTGTCTTATCTTGTCTCCCCTCTTTTCCATGTTTCCTCTCCTATTTCCTCTCCTCTTCATCTTTCCTTTTCTATTGTCTTCCCTCCTCTTTCATCCCCTTGTCTCCTCTACTCTTCCTCTCTTTTCTATCCTTTCCTCTCCTCCTTTATTCACCTTTTCCTTGTTTCCTCCCCCCATTTTCTCCTCTCGTATCTGCTGTTGGTTTTTTAAACAAACTCAAACCGCTGATGTCGCGTCGTTGTGTTTCCTCGGTTCTTTCCCCTGATTCATAGTGACAGTGTAAACATGGATCTCGTGCTGTGGTGCTTATGATGTCTTGTATGTATCTGTGTTTTATGTGTTGTTGTTTTTTCCACATCTCTTTGTTTTGTCTCTTTATTTCCTCATCCTGTTTCCTTCCACCCTATCCTCTCCTCTTTTCTCCTTTCCTTGTCTCCCTTTCTCTCCAACAGAAACTCATCTGATCATGTTGAAGAAGGACTGTAAAAGCTGAAGCCTCTGTGAACTCGTGACAAGGTTTTCAGCTGTGGACGAGCGAATGAAAGACGACCCATGTGTCGTCTCTGAGGCTGAAGCTCTTTAATGGATGCAGATTTAAAAAGATGAAAATTGAGATGAGAAATGAGGGAGAGGAGTTATTTATTTGGAGCAGAGGAATGATGAGTCCTGGTCATCAACTGTGAAGTGATTGTGTCTGATTAAGAGAGCATCTGAGAGCCACGAGGACACAAACAACATGCTAATGAGTTTAGCTCCTGCTGAGTTCTGACTGAATATTAATGTTCACCTTGGACGCACTGATCTGATGCCGAGTGTATCTGAGCTGATGGTGACCTCATAAGCTCAGGTACAACCCAACAACAGGAACAATCCATTAACTGTAAAATAAAACGAGTGTTTCTGATATTCATTCAGTAATGACGGTTTTATAGGCAGCAGTTGGGTGTTTTGTAGCAACCTGTCACAAGATTTCCTGCAGCATTTTAAGCACCAAATGTGGGTGTTTTATAGCAACCTGTCACTCGGTTTCTAACTGCTTTTTTTGACGTTTTGTAGCAACCTGTCACTGTGTTACCTGTGGCTTTTTAAAAAAAAAACATGGGTGCTTTGTAGCTACCTGTCACTAAATTTCCTGCAGCATTTTAAGCACCAAATGTGGGTGTTTTATAGCAACCTGTCACTCGGTTTCTATATGCTTTTTTGGATGTTTTGTAGCAACCTGTCACTGTGTTACCTGTGGCTTTTTAGACAAAAAACATAGGTGCTTTGTAGCTACCTGTCACAAGATTTCCTGCAGCATTTTAAGCACCAAATGTGGGTGTTTTATAGCAACCTGTCACTCGGTTTTTTTATGCTTTTTTGGACGTTTTGTAGCAACCTGTCACTGTGTTACCTGTGGCTTTTTACAGAAAAAACACGGGTGTTTTGTAGCAACCTGTCACTGTGTTACCTGTGGCTTTTTAGACAAAAAACATGGGTGCTTTGTAGCAACCTGTCATGAGATTTCCTGAAGCATTTTAGGCATCAAACATGGGTGTTTTATAGCTACCTGTCACTAAATTATCTGCAGCATTTTAAGCACTAAATGTGGGTGTTTTATAGCAACCTGTCACTCGGTTCCTAACAGCTTTTTGGGACGTTTTGTAGCAACCTGTCACTGTGTTTCCTGCAGCTTTTTAAGCACCAAACATGGGTGTTTAGTAGCAACCTATCACCTCATTCTCTGCAGCTTTTTAGGCATCAGATTTGGGTGTTTTATAGCAACCTGTCACTCGGTTTCTAACTGCTTTTTTTGACGTTTTGTAGCAACCTGTCACTGTGTTACCTGTGGCTTTTTAAAAAAAACATGGGTGCTTTGTAGCAACCTGTCACTAAATTTCCTGCAACATTTTAAGCACCAAATGCGGGTGTTTCAACCTGTCACTCGGTTTCTATATGCTTTTTTGGATGTTTTGTAGCAACCTGTCACTGCGTTACCTGTGGCTTTTTAAACAAAAAACATGGGTGCTTTGTAGCAACCTGTCACGAGATTTCCTGACGCATTTTAGGCATCAAGCATGGGTGTTTTATAGCTACCTGTCACTAAATTTTCTGCAGCATTTTAAGCACTAAATGTGGGTGTTTTATAGCAACCTGTCACTCGGTTCCTAACTGCTTTTTGGAATGTTTTGTAGCAACCTGTCACTGTGTTTCTTGCAGCTTTTTAAGCACCAAACATGGGTGTTTTGTAGCAACCTGTCACTGTGTTCCCAAACCAAACCACATGTTGACCACAGCGTTGTTGAAACAAACAAAACCACAACATATCAACGTGCAAATGTAACATATCCGTGGTTTGTAGAAACGTAACGATGTGCCGATTGGTTTGGTTCAGTCTGTTGAGAATACAGCATTTATATTCTTTCAATCATTTATTTTAATATCCTAATAATGTATGACGTATTTGATTGATATAAAGATACACAATGTAGGAAAATTAAGAATTAGAATTAGCAGTCATAACTCAGGAACAGAGGGGAGATGGCTAAAACAAGGCAACAAATTGAGGTAAAGAACAGACATGTAGAAAGTAGAAGTAACAGGTGTATTTATAAATATATATGTGAATATATATTTAAAAAGGCAGCGGTGCATTCCTGCACTCAGTGTCATTTTCTTTCTTTGGTTGATGAACCTCTGACTCCATGTGCCTAAACATGTTTCCATCTTGTCCTGGCTCTCCATCACGCCATCAGCAGTCCACTGATTGGTCATACTACATTAGAGCTGCTGCACAACACACACACACACACACACACTCACTCACTCACTCTGCGTCTGTGTCCGCCTCACACACGTTTCTGAGGAGTGTTTAAATGTCAGAAGCCCCGAGCGATACATCGTCATTTACACTTTCTCTGGGTCTGTGTGTGTGTGTGTGTGTGTGTGGTCAAACAGCTGTGAAATAGACTCGCAGCTCTGTAAATTGGGTTCTGCTCTCTCAGATTAACACAACACAAGTACAAACATGGTCAAAGCAGGAGAGCTGCAGCCAATGCAACTTCAAAAGCACTTTCTCTCCCCATATCTTTCCCTCTCAGAGAGCGCAGCCGTGCAGGTGCCGTGTAACATCTCAATTATTTCCAATATCCGACCTATAACAGCGCCAGAAAACATCACATCAGTCCCCACACCGCTGCTCATACATGTGCAGCAGCGGAGGGTGTGTGTTCTGTGTTTGTTAAAGCTGTTTGCAGTGTGTCCGTCGCTCTCAAATCACCTGTCGACTGGAATCTGAAAGCATGATGTGAAGATTCACAGTGAGGGAGTGTCTGAATGCTCCAAGCAGATAAAGAGGAAACAAGAGGGGAGGGGGAGGGGGAGATAAGAGGATAATACAGAAGTGTGTTAAATAGCAGTGGCAGAAGAAAGAGCACTGGAACATTAAAGTATGTTTCAGACAAGAGTGTCGCAAATTGATTGGAGGGAAAGGCTAGGCGTGACAGAGTGTTTGTGAATATGGAGCTGGGTGTGAGTGTTTGTGACAAAGGCAGCTCCCAAAGAAGTTAACTGTTTGTAGACGTGAGAGAAACAGCAGTCAGAAACCGGAGTCAACGCCCGACGGCTGTAGGTTACAGTCTCCATCCCTGTCAGTGAAAACATGGAGATCTATACAATCAGCACAGTTTCAAGATTAGACTCACCAATTCAGTATCTGACCAAATATCTCTGGTCTTAGACATTTGTGTCAAGTTTGGTCAGAATCAGCATATGAATTTTTGAATTATGGCCAAAATCCTATTTTGTGAGGTTACAGTGACCTTTGAACCCCAAATTCTTCATTGTTGAGTCCAAGTGGACGTTTGTGCCAAATTTGAAGAAATTCCCTGACATAGTTCTTGAGATATCACGTTGACCAGAATGGTTCAATGTTGCATTCACAAGAATAGACAGACAAAGTCACAGTCACCTTGACCTTTGACCACCAAATTCTAATCAGTTCAGTGTTGAGTCCAAGTGGATGTTTGTGCCAAATTTGAAGAAATTCCCTCAAGGCTTGTTGAGATATTGCTTTTACGATTGACCTTGGCCTTTACCCACCAAAATGTCCTCAGTTCATTGTTGAGTCCAAGTGGACATTTGTGCCAATTTGTAAAACAAAAATTTCACTCAAGGCATTCCTAAGATACCTGAGATAAGCCTTCATAAGATAACACTTTCGAAAGAATGAAACAGACGAGGTCGCAGTGACCTTGACCTTTGGCCTATGCTCAACAAAATCCAATTAGTTCATTGTTGCATCCAAATGGGCGGAGCACTGTGGGTCGGAATAGCCAGAAACCCATGCTGTCTTGTATACAGCAGAACATCCTGGTATTTTTGGCATACTGCATTTGACAAACTGTATACTGGGACATACTAAATATTTTCCTGCCATACTAAATAATGTGGTAGTGTGAGAACACACAGCATGTTTAGGGATAAAACACTTATGTCTGGTGACACAAAAGTTGCTGGAACAGCAGGGACAGGTCGAAGACATACACCCAGGTTTGGTGGTGGAAATGCTGCAAAAGGGTAACCAACAACAACTGGTTTGGTTGATGTTTTGTGATGGTTATTATGTGGTCAGCCTTAGGCACAAAAAACACTTGGTACAGTAATGTTCATGTTTGGCTTAAAATACCCAGTTTTGGTGGTACGATCCCAGCTGGAAACACAGTGATGACTCACTAAATCACCACCACTTTTGTTGTTTGTTGGTCTGGAACTGAGGTCTGCAGCTTGGAAGCCGACTCTACTGAGTCACAATCCCAGCAGGAAAAGCAGCGATGTCTCTGTAACTAAAACAGTGACATGACACTATGAAACACCCACATTTGGGGCCTAAACAGCTGCTAAAAATCCAGCAATGACTTAAACACAAACTAGTTTTGTTGTTTGTTGGTCTTGAGCAGTGGTTATACTTGTATGCTACATCACTTTAGAAACGTTGATACGATACATATGTTATGTATTCATGGTTTGCAGAAATGTGCAATGCCAATATTTTGTTCTGGTGATCTGGAACCTTTCATGGCGGACACACTGTCTGATACCGACGTGTATGTGACAATATGGACGATAAAAACATAATGAAAAATGAACACACTGGTTTTCTCTCTGCCCTGAGAATAATGAGAAATGTGCTGCAGTGCATGGGAATTTTGGAAGGAAAACAGGTTTTCATGAAAGGGATGCTTCAGTTGAAGTCTCTCTCTCTCTCTCTCTCACACACACACACACACACACACACACAGTCGTAATTACAAAGACACGCATTCATTCACACACTCACAGATGGGGAGAGCTGTTCAGTTCATCTTAATCAGCGGGAGAGCCACCGAGATTTGTATTCTTCTTGGTAATCCCCCCCAACATCCCAGAGACTATCACTCACTGCTGCTGCAACCTTGATAAGTGTGTGTCAGGCGGCTCAATCTGCTCCAAAACACACACACACACACACACACACACACACACACACACACACACACACACACACACACACACACACACACACACACACACACACACACACACACCGCAGCGGTACCTGAGATGATGGAGGCATGTCGGAATTCCTCTGAGAAATGGATCGGCTCGTAGGGAGATGTCTCGTAAAACTCTTCCCCTGAAAAACAAGAGAAAACAGAAAAGTGTTCAGCTGGAGAACACAGACACACACACACGCACAGACACACACACACACACACACACACACACACGCAGCAGCCTCGTCTGCATTGCCAGGTACACACCTGACCATCTGGCTCTACCTGGAAACTACCTTCAAAGTCAAATTGTCCGTGCTGTCGTGTAAAAATGCTCACAGCAGCAATCTTCGATTTTATTTCAGCTCCAAAAATACATCAGGGACTGTAGGAAATTTATTACAGCGGGGGAGGGGGGCTGACTCTCATATTTCATATACAGGTGAATTACCACATCATAGTTTTACCAGTCCAGTGTCTCTGACGGTCTCCATCCATGTCAGTGAAAACATGGATGCTTCACACACAGAAGATCTATACAATCAGCACAGTTTCAAGATTAGAGTCACCAATTCAGTATCTGACCAAATGTCTCCCCTTCTGTTCCTGAGATATGACGTTAAAACATGATGATGTCACAGTCAAGCTGACCTTTGACCTTTTGACCTTCATTATTTTATCCTGTTAGACATTTGTGTCAAGTTTGGTCAGAATTAGTGAATGAATTCTTCAGTTATGGACAAAAACATATTTTGTAAGGTCACACTGACCTTTGAACCCCAAATTTCATTGTTGAGTCGTGGACGTTCGTGCCAAAGTTGAAGAAATTCCCTCAAGTCGTTCTTCAGATATCACGTTCACAAAATAGGATGTATGAAAGGTCACAGTGACCTTTGACCTTTGACCACCAAAATCTAATCAGTTGATTGTTAAATCCAAGTGGACGTTTCTGCCAAACTTGAACAAATTCTCTAAAGGTATACTTGATATATCACATTGACAATGTGAGACAGACGAGGTCACAGTGACCATAACCTTTGACCTATGACCACTGAGTGCACGTTTGTGGCAAATTTGAAAAAATTCCCTCACACGTTCTTGAAATGTTGAGTTCACGAGAATGGAACCGACATAGAGACATGGAAAAACAGGAAAAAAGTTATTGAGGGATATATACTTTTCCCCATTGTCCAATGGGATGATTTGAGAGGCGGGGCTTCTGTGGTGGTCACGACAACAAGTTTACAGCTGGTAAACAATGGAGGAGAAACTGGTGGTAGTGGTTGCTGGATACCCAGAGCTATACGGCCTGATGATAGACAGCAGGTTGTCAAACTGCCCCTGAGTCATCCTAAAATCTGGAGGAGAAGCTCCTGGACCAACTGGTGGTACTCCCCATGATCCAGCCTCTTTTTTAGGGTCTCATGTACCCACACAGATCTCTGTTTATCTGCTGACAGCCTCTCACCCTCAACCAGAGCTACAGACAGCACCCTCTGCCTCAACATGGCAGCAGCTACACACTGATCACTGCAGGACACACAAACTGTAGACTGACCACACAGGAAGGTTAGGGTGAGGAGGTGATGGGCTGGTTGCCTGGCAACAATAAAAATGCGCAGCAAGTGGGTTTTTTGTTTTTCACTTGTGGCATTCAATTAAAATGTTTTGGAATCTGCAAAAATTCTTTCTTGTGATTGATATAAGCCTTTTTTTTTTTTTTTGCTAGCAAAAAC
The DNA here is from genome assembly GCF_011397635.1 of Epinephelus fuscoguttatus. NCBI lineage: Eukaryota > Metazoa > Chordata > Actinopteri > Perciformes > Serranidae > Epinephelus > Epinephelus fuscoguttatus. The sequence goes on along the minus strand of NC_064769.1, from coordinate 39,531,762 downwards.
TAGCATTAGCACAGTTAACCATAGCTGTGAATGCACAGTGCTAACGTCAGCGTTAGCTCCACCCTCTCGTCCAAATATGGTCACTTCTGGCTCTATGAATCAGGGATGGTGACGGCCAAAATGCCAAAGTCAAGGTTTAAAACAGGAGTCCATGGACCAATGGGTGATGTTATCTTATTCGCCCCCTGTGAAGCTTCGATAAATATTTCTCCTTGAAGCTTCGATGCACAGACAGAACATGAATTTATTGTTTTACCAGCAGAAACAGAGACTTATCAGGTCTGTGTTTTTCTACCTATTTTGTGCCATTACTGGATCAGAGGAGTCATTTGATGTGACAACATGTTGTGACAGCTGTAGCTCGCTGTGAAAAAATAAAGAAAGGTGTCACCGTCTGACAGATTTCATCATCTGGAGACTTTCAAAAGATTCCCAGTGCGATCATTCAGAAAGTAATTTGTCTTTTAAACATCGTCCACACCGCGGCTGTCATCGCTCCGCGTGTCTTCACTTCTTCACCCACTAAAAGTTTTGTGTTTGACTGCCGGGAAGCGTCGTGTACTTTCCTCTGTAATGCATCAAGGACGACAAACAGAAGCGTCTGAGTGCTGCGACTGTAAATCACCCAGAGAGACAGTCACAGGAATTAAATGAGCTCAATTTGGCCGATTGTAGAGACATCACACATCACTTAATACAAGTTGTATTATGTCGCCAAACTCTGACTGAACTGTGCTCACATCATGTTTCTCTGAATAAATATGTTGCCATGGAGACATTGCTCAATTGTTTTTTCTGTCAGAGGGTGAAACAGTGAAATCAGTCAAATGAAATTTGTGTGAGTGTGAGCTGCAGTCAGAATCAGGTGATGTTTCAGAGGCGTTAATGAGGACATCACCTATGAACAACACTCTGATTCAAAGAGCTTCGTACAGGTCATAAAACAGATATTCAGACACGACGCAGAGGAAGCACACAGTGAAGAGACACAAACAGGTCTTTAAAGATGAAAAGAGCGAATAAAGGAAGAATTTAGTGAAAACAGAACAGAAAACAGAAAAGGTCGACACACAGATACCTGTAGTCAAACTTAAATACTCAACCCAATCACTGGGAGAAGTGTTGGCTATTTACATTTCTGCAAACCACAGAGACGTTACATTTGCATGTTGTGAAGTGGCAGATACATTGAAGCTAAATGTTTCAACAGTCCTGTCGTCACATTTGGTTCCATTTAGGCACCAAAACCACTTCATTATGGTTTCGGCTTGTTCTGGGGGGACTATCCTGGCAGGAAACGCACCGATGTCTTGATTAAAAACAACCAGTTTTCATGGCATTTTACCAGCAAGAAAAGCCACAATCCCCCTATCCCAAATGGATCTCTTACAGACTTGTTGACTCAATCCATCAGGTTAACCTGACGGAGAATTGGGACACCACTTCCCCTCAGGTGAATGCGCAAAAAAAACAAGAGGAAGGGCCAAGACAAGGGCTAAGGGGAAGAAATGGAATCGGTCCTAGGTCTGTAAGGGCTTAGGGCTTGAGTCAACAAGTCTGTAAGGGATCCATTTGGGATTGGGGGATTATCTCAATAAAGAGCAACCACTGTCTTGTGGCACTATCCCGGCAGGAAATGCACCAATATCTTGGTAAAACACAACCACTTTTTGTGGCAGCATCCTGGCAGGAAACGTGCCAATGTGTTGGTAATAAAAGCAACCAATTTTCAGGCCATAAAAGCTGCTGGAAACACACTTGTGACACACAGTGACACTGAAATCACAGCCATTTCTTTGTATGTTTGTTTGTTTGTTGAAAAAATTCCAATATCTGAATATGAAAGAGCATAAATAAATAAATAAATAAATAAATAATAGACCCTTCGATTCTGCCAGTTAAACATATATTCATTGCCATCCTCATGTTGTTCCACACACCATCATTGTGTTGACTGCTTGCTGCTGAGCTGCAGTAAGAAGACAAACAGAAATGGCTAAATGTCACTTCAGGACAATGGAGCAACAGAAGGAGACAGCGGGGAGCTTGTCATCAACTTCACTCTCCTCCCACTGAAGCTACGTTCACAACAAACAAGCACAGAGTGATCCAGAAGCTTCTTTCACCTCCACACAGACTTCTTTTTTGATTTCAGGTCGAGGACAAAAGACTATCTCAGTACATCACTTTTATTTTAAATTCTGACTGTTGTACTAACGTGAGTCAAAAACTAACGTTTTTATGCACATTTCAAAGCTTCACATCAGGAAAGCTGTTTGGCCAATGTTAGCTGAGATGAAAGAACAATGTAAACTTGCTTATTTAAAAACAAATTTCTGTTCGTTTTTTCTCCTGTAGATTGTTAAATGGCCGAGTTGCCTTGATTTGTTTCCGCTTGCTCTAGTTCTTCCCCTCAGTTTACTGGAGGATCACAGTCACATTTAAAGTGACACGTACGAGTTTATTAACTTCCCACCAGCTGATGAAAAGGAGTCTGACTCACGTTTCTTTTCTGCATCATTTCAAAAGCTCACTTAGAATTCGGCTGACAGTTGAATAGAAACATGACCAGCGCGTCTGACTGTCAGCTTAGATTAGCAATAGATTTAGACTAAGCAACAGATTAGGTTATTTTAGCACAAGCTCTGGAAAGGGATGTAAAAAGCTAGCCTGGCACCAGGTATCCAAAATCATTGAAAACCACCGCTCGGTCAGTGACTTCCAGCGTCAGACACCAATGTCCTTTCATGTCGGCATGATATGCAGCCGGTCAACATTAGACACCAACCGGCCGTACACTAAAATTCAACCATCTGTATATTTTCATTCACTTACCAGGGTTGTGGGGGCAGCAGGATGAGCAAAGTACTCCAAACGTCCCGCTCCCCAGCAACACTTCCCAGACCAGATGAGATATATAGTCCCCCCAGTGTGTTCTGGGTCTGCCCCAGGGCCTCCTACCAGTTCCATGTGCCCAGAAAACCTCTAACGGGAGGCGCCCAGGAGGATCTTGATCAGATGCTGAACCACCTCAACTGACCCCTTTTGATGCGAAAGAGCAGCAGCTCTACTCCGAGCTCCCTCTGAATCCTTAGCTCCTCGACCAGCCCAGTCTCACTCCAAAGTCGTCAAATATCGGTGCTTGGGCAGTGACTTCGGCATCAGACACCAGTTAAAAAGGCCGTCCTTTTCACGTCAGCATGATACGCCTCTTGTTGCTGTTATTGTTTAACAGAGCTCAACAGCATCAGGGGGAAATGCAGCCGGACAACAACGAAAGTTAAGGAGGCGAAAATCTGAGTAGGGAAGGTGGGAGGGGTGGTGGGCGGGTCCAACAACCACCTGGTTTACAACTCGTAAGATTGTAAAGCCAAACCCTGTTCTTTTGTCCTAAACCCAACGACGTGTGTGTTGTTGAAGGAAAAAAACATCAGTTGGTGGTGGTGTACCGACATAGTGCTTTTATTTTGAAAGAGACTGTATCAAACTGTACATTTCCTGTGAAAACAGAAGTGTATTTTGAAAACAGACAATGCATGTAACAGGCTGAAGTTGACACGGCGTCCCAGAACGTCAACAACCAACACACCCAGGGTACCTTGGACGTCATATGTAAGTAAGTAAGTAAAACTTTATTTTTATAGCACCTTTTTTAACGCAGGTTACAAAGTGCTTTACGTTGACATTGGGACACAATGAAAAGAGGAACCTAAGACCATAAAAGACACATTCAAGAACACATACAGACAACACACACGTATACGAGCACAGTGAGCATGCAGTCATCATCCAGAGTATAAACTTGAATTTATCAAATGTTAGGAGTAAGCCATTCTAAAAAAAAGTGGTGTTTTAGGTGTTTTTTGAACCAGTCAACAGACTCAGCTGATCTAATGGAAGTGGGGAAGTTGTTCCAAAGTCTGGGTGCCAGGGCAGCAAAAGCACAGTCACCTTTGGTTTCTAGTTTGGCACGTGGTATGGCCAACAGGTTTTGGTTGGAAGACCTAAGTGACCGCTCAGTGGTATGTGGGCTTAGTAGCTCAGAAATATAGGTGGGAGCTAAACCGTGTAAGGCCTTATAGGTGATTAAAAGAATCTTGAAATGAATCCTGAGCTTCACTGGCAGCCAATGCAGTGAGGCTAAAACAGGAGTGATGTGAGATCTACGGCCAGTCCTAGTTAAAAGCCTCGCTGCTGCATTTTGCACAAGCTGGAGACGTGACAGGACAGCTTGGCTAAGGCAGGTCAAAAGGGAGTTGCAATAATTGAGACGGGAAAAAATGAAGGCATGAATGATATGTTCCAAATCAGAGGCTGACAATAATGGTCTGATTTTTGCAATGTTCCTGAGTTGAAAAAAAAACCCAGAATTGAACCATTTTATTGACACGTTCAAGTTTCAATTTAGGGTCAAATGTAACGCCAAGATTCCTAGCATTAGTTTTGACATGGGGGGCAAGTGGGCCGATATGCTGAAAGATGCCTTGAGCAGTATTTTCAGGGCCAAAAATGAGAATCTCAGTTTTGTCAGAATTTAGCTGAAGAAAGTTGACAGACATCCAGTCCTTTATCACAGCTAAACAGTTGTGGAGAGTGTTTAGGTTCCTAAGATCATCTGGCTTTACTGAAAAATATAGCTGAGTGTCATCCGCATAGCAGTGATAGGACATACAACCAAAATGACTGATTATCTGGCCCAAGGGAAGCATATACATTGAGAAAAGAATGGGGCCAAGGATTGAGCCCTGGGGCACCCCATATAACAGCAGAGTGGACGAAGACACATAGTTACCTATGGAGACAGAAAAACATCTATTTGACAAATATGACATGATCCATTGCAGGACTTTCCCTGAGATACCAACACATGTATTCAGTCAGCTGATGAGGATGGAGTGATCAATGGTGTCAAAAGCAGCGCTCAAGTCCGTGGACGTGGAAAGTCCATGACCAAATGTGGACATGTGACGAGTTCGCTGTGAGAATGTGATGATACTCCCCCTAATCATTAGAGTGTAAAACAAAAATAAAAGTGCATGTTTGAGCTCACATTATTTGTAAAGGTCAAAATCTAAAGTTCGGTGCTCATGAAAAGCTCTCAGTGGAGCCGTGTGTGAGCACGGGGCATTACAGGGGAGCTACGCCCATTTTAAAGAAATCTTACATGTTCTTCCTGCAGTCTGAGACAGTCTAGAAATATCCATTAACATGAACAACTGTCTCTCAGAACCAAAGTGCTAAAAGTCAAATTTTTGAATTTGTAAATTAAATTTCTTGCCTAAAGTTTGGAGGAACCATGTCAGTCAGGACCTGCAGCTTTTCTTTTCTCTCTGCCATCGTCCTGCCTGCTGCGTTCCTGGCACCAAGGCAACATTTACTTTTTAACATCTGGATAATCAGAGCCAAAGAAGGGTAAATCACTCCCAGCTGCAGAACTCTGTGGGCGTTTGTGCTGTAACATCATTATGGTAACACCTTCAAGAGTCCAAGTGATTCTCATTCATGATGAGGTCACTCATTCTTTGTGAATTCGCCCCTGTCTGTCATCAAAGTTTGTATCAGTGTATGAGAGACTCCACCTTTTAAACGTCAAGGAAAGTTTTATAATTTAATCACAGAGCTGCTTTCACACAGAAGTTCAGCCGGTCGTGTTCCAGAGGAGCCAATAAGCTCATATCACAGCAGCTGCAGGCGGACAGGCTGGACATCATCACGCAATATGTCAAAGGCAACAGACTTTTGTGGTTATCCACACACACACACACACACACACACACACACACACACACACACACACACACACAGCTGAAGGGAACTGTCTACCTCTGGATGAAACTCAGTCAGATTCATCTGTTTCATTAATGTGTCTGAAGATGTTGAATTTAAGCTCATTACAACACACACACGCACACACACACACACACACACACACACACACACACACACACATTCAGCCCAGATACATAATACAATATTCAGTGTCTATAAACAATCCAATTATCAGAAAACATGTTGGCATTATACATCTGAAATTTTATGTTTCGACAGTGCCGTGATTAACGTGTGGTTAGGTTTTTACAGGAAACACTGCGATGAGTCCATAAAAAACAACTATGTTTGGAGCTTAACCACCGCACGAAACAGTGACAGGTCTCTAAAAACACCCACATTTAGTGGCTGAAAAGCCACTGGATGAAAAAAGAAAAAAGCGATCCGCACACCAAAAGAGCTCTCGTATGCAATTTTTATTTTGCGTGACGTTTCGAGTGTGATGCTCTTCCTCAGACTGCTGAAAAGCCACTGGAAACACAGCCACAGGTCCCTAAAAACACCCGTGTTTGGGGGCTTAAAAGCCACAGGAAACATAGTGGCAGGTCCCTAAAAACACCCATGACTGAAGGCTGACAAGCCGCTTAAAACACAGCAAAGAGTCCCTAAAAACATCCACGTTTAGTGGCTAAAAAGCTGCTAGAAACACAGTAATGGGTCCCTAAATACCATGAATGTTTTGGGGGTTAAAATGTTGCTGGAAGAACAGTGACAGGTCAGTCAAAATAACCATTTTTGGAGGCTAAAATGTCCCTGGAAAAACAGCGAGGAGTCTCTTTAAAACACCCACATTTGAGAGCTGACAAGCTGCTAGAAACACAGTGAAGGGTACCCCCCCCCCCCGATGACATACGTATGACACGTTCATGTGAATATAACATATCTGTGGTTTGCAGAAACAGAAACACCAACATTTTCTCCTTGTGACTAGGCTGTAAAAAAAGGACTTGAGATAATTAAACACAAAGGAATACAAACATCAGTGAACAGCCTGATTTAACGCATTCTTCTTCTTACATGTGTGACAACAGCAGCAACAGTAATGAAAACAGATGCTGGTGACATGCTGAGAGCCAAACACACGTTTAAAGACGGAAACAAAAGCGCACACATCATTACATCCCCCCGCTGCCTGACAGATGATGCATGTGTCATACACATGTGTATTTTGTGTGGGACACAGCATGGAGCTTTATCTCAGGTGTAAATATAGAAATACTGCAAACACATGCAGAATGTGACGCTAGAGATGCAACATGTGTACGATACAGGAACATGCATCACATGAGAGGTCACTTCACACTCACTTACACTCTTGAGTCAGTTTATTACAGCATCTGTTGATCCTGCTCTTAATGTAGTGTGTTTATTACAAGTGAAGATCCGTCATGCTCTCCACTTTTTTAAATTAAAGTAAAACGTTCAATAAGCTTCTTGTTAAAACTGATGTCCGTGTTGTCCGTGATGTCAGTTTGTAATTTTGACATTTTTGGGATGTCATTTAAAAAAAAAAATCCAAATCAGACAATGTTTCTTCAGATTAATTATTTAATTTGAACACAACCCAGAACAGCAGGTTGTCAAACTGCCCCTGAGTCATCCTAAAATCTGCCTGTAAACGTCCATGATGGAGGAGAAGCTCCTGGACCAACTGGTGGTACTCCCCATGATCCAGCCTCTTTTTTAGGGTCTCATGTACCCACACAGATCTCTGTTTATCTGCTGACAGCCTCTCACCCTCAACCAGAGCTACAGACAGTACCCTCTGCCTCAACACACTGATTACTGCAGGATACACAAACTGTAGACTGACCACACAGGAAGGTTAGGGTGAGGAGGTGATGGGTGGTTGCCTGGCAACAATAAAAAGACACAGCAAGCTTTTTTTTTGTTCCACCAGTGGCATTTAATTTTTTTTTTAAATGCAGTGTGGCACACCGCACGGTTTGCAGCCTGCAAAGCGCTCTCTGTGTGATCGGGGCCTTAACTGGGCTTAAGGCTTTGTGTACAAACTTTCATATGAATGAATGTGACCCCACCTCCAGCACTCTATCCAGGTGTCATTGTATATCCATGTGTATAAATGCTGACAGCCGGCTCTGCCTCAAACAAACCAGTCAGCATTAGCTCCCCTCATTTAGCTTTCATAGGCAGAAACAAACATTTATAACAGGTTTATAATGTAGCTGTAGTCAGACACAAGGACATCTGAAGTGTGTGCTAATGTCTGGTGTTTGTTAATGATGCTTATAAATGTTGCATCAGTGCAGTCACAGTGTTGCTGTTGATTCTGATAAAACATGAACCACCTACTTTCCTAATTTTATTCAGCTCAGCTGTAGCACAGAGTAGCAGTCTGAACACGACTCTGCAAAGTGACTCCACAAATACTAAACGTGGCGTTGACGCATGAGCTTAGCATCGCCTCAACAGCAGTTGATCAAAGAGCTTGTTTTCTTTTTACCTTTAACAGGAAATGGACTGAGGATTACGGCAGATTGCACCCAACAGCCAACATTTCCCTTCATCCTTCAGGTAAACACTCAGCAGAGAGTAGCTTATTCACAGTGCACTCAGAGGCAGCATGACATTTCCATTGGCATCTGCGGGAACATTCTGTGCCGTGCCAGGATCTCCAAACTAACAACTTCTGTTCATTTGGTGTTTTGTCTTTAATCTTTGCACCACACATTAGCATGCCAGCGAACTCCGCTGCTGATTTACTACAGTCCTGTTACAACGCTGCCCTAAATTTCTCTGCAATCATCTGCCACCCGTGAGCATTTGTCTGGCATTTAGCAGCGATGCGGCCTCCCACTGCTGCGCTGGCACGGCTCCTGCCTACAGTTACAGAGTGGAGATCATTGCGTCCCGCAGAGCTTCTTACACACTGAAATAATACTTCATGAGAGACAAACAAGGCGGCAACAAATACACACATCCACCAGAGGAAACAGACGAGCACTCCTTTGTCACAGCTGCTGTGTTTTATGATGTCTTCATGTGCTGCAGAGGACACACGTGTTGAAGAGGAGGAAAAATAAAAGACTTGTCTGAAGGAGTTCTCTCTAAATAAATGCTGGAGTGTCTATTTTTGGCAGTCGGGGTAATGTCCATAGATTGGTGCTGAGGGGAGATGAAAGGAAAACTGAAAAAAAAAGAAAAGGCGGAGGTATTGGCAAAAGTGCTGCTCGGTGTCTGCAATTACTGGCAACAGCAGCAGCTACATTTGGAGGAGCTGCTTTTTACATTGTCAACATGAGGAGACTCGGCTCAGGTTCCTGAGAGTTACATCTGTCACGTCCGGACAATTCTGCCATTCATGATTAAGGTTCAGCGATGACGCAGGAAGCAGCGGGGCTGAACCCAACTCAGAATGATGTCAGTCTCACGGGCAGCGTGCATGGGCAGCGTCAGAAACCAACGAAAAAAGCCGTCTTTTAATGTTGGCATATATGTGCCCGGTTGCCGTTATAGTTCAATGGCGCCCAGCTGCATCAGGGGGAAGCGCGGCGGGACAAGGACAAAAGTTAAGGCCGCAAAAGTCCAATTGGGGCAGGTGGGAGGGGTAGAGGATGGGTCCAACAACCACCAACTTTCACCTGAGAGAGAGGTGTTCGCATCCTGTAAGACTGCAAAGCCAAACCCTGTTCTTTTTTCATAAACCCAACCATGTGTGTTGTTGAAGGAAAAAAAACATAAATTTGCGGGCTTGTACCGATGTAGTGCATTAAGTTTGTAAGAGAATCTAAACTGTACATTTCCTGTGAAAACAGAAGTGTATTTTGAAAACAGACAATGCATGTAACAGGCTGAAGTTGACACGGCGTCCCAGAACGTCAACAACCAACACACCCAGGGTACCTTGGACGTCACATGTGGACGTGGAAAGTCCATGACATGTCCATTAATATGGGAAGAGGTCGGGGTGAGGATGTGTTGGACCAGGCAAAAGTTGAGCTGACTCTGTCTTACTCTTACTCACACTCACCCTGGCTCTGTGTCTGCAGCTACCTGCACCAGACGGCAGCATGAAACAGAGAAGCCGTCACTCTGCAGCTACATGTGAGGTCTGAAATGTCCTCGTCAAATCGCCTTCAGTTGCTAAATCTAGTGAGAAAGTCACGAAATTGGTAACACAGGTCCTCTGCTTCTAATGTTGTGTTCACATCAAATGCTGTACAAATTTTCCCGTCGTATTACTCACACTAGTATAAACACTAGAATATTTTGTGTTGTCATTCAGTCACTGAAGTTAAGATTTTTTTAACTCTCACAAATAAGTGTACTATGCAAAATCGTGCTATTCGTTTATTTTGCATATTTCACATCGTGTCCATCGCGTCACCTGGCAGGAATTCACGTCTAATTGCATAATTACATTGACTTTACATGTGATTCACTTGCGCAAATTCTTTCATGCGTGCCTGGTGTGAACACAACATTAGTCAGATTCACCCTCTCATCCAGATATGGTCTCTTCTGGCTCCAACAAAACAAGATGGTGACGGCCAACAGCCTAAACTCGAGGCTTCAAAACAGGAGTCCACAAACCAATGATAGCTATGTCAATTATTTTTACAGTCTATGGTCGGGTCGGGTTGCGGAACTAATTAGTCATATTTGTGGGTGGCGGAGCTGGTGCAGTACTGCACAGTGTGGTTCCAGTGTAGGGGCGGAGCCTTTGGTTGGTGTGGAGGCAGAAAACATTGTTTCAGTCAGGAGCACTTTAGTAATAGAAAACTTTATTTCCATTTACAGTATTACATTTGGTGGTATGGCTCTGTTCTGGGGCCTCCCTGCCCTTCCATGTGCCTACATGGAAAGCCTAAGGCACAGAGAGCACATCTCTCCACCCTTCCACGCGCCTATGTGAGAAGCCTAAGGTGAAGACGGGAAAAGCCTGAGGCAAAGAGAACATATGTAGGCGCATGCCCTTCCATGTGCCTACATGTAAAGCCTAAAGCAGGGAGAGCAGCAGCAAAGACCCCCGGGAACAGAACAATAAGTCAGACACAGCATGAAAAGGAGGAGCTGGAGTGGAGGCAGGTTGCAAAGCAGCTTGCAGAGGAAGCAGCAACAGTAGGCAGGTCAGAGCAGTTTAAATAGGGCGCCCTGAATGAGATTCACCAATTGGTTGCATAGAAAGGAATTATGTGATCTATCAGCTGACTCCCTTCATCAGTGCTTCAGATCAGCTGATGTAGCTGGGGTGTGAGCTGAGCTGACATCACGTCCTGCCTGAACTGACGCTAGGCTCAGTTTTTGCAGTTTGGGTGAAGGGAGGCTATAAAGATGCATAATAAGTAAAACTCATACATAAATGTAAAAAGCTTAAAGAGTATCGCAGTGACTTTGCAGGACAGAAATGTGCCTCCGTCAGGGAGCAGCAACATCATGGTGGAGCATGTATTCATTTAAAAGTTCTGCTCAGCCATACGGTTAATGATAACACGCTGACTGTTTCACCTGAAGGTTAATTATCACAGACATGTTCTTGAATTATGAGCCACCTTGAAACCATGAGAGTGTGGAGAGGTGTGTGTGTGTGTGTGTGTGTGTGTGTGTGTGTGTGTGTGTGTGCAGGTAATCCAGCCTGAGGAAGGAGGAGGTGGAGGCGGTGGTGGGTGGAGGTGAGGCAGGAGTGATGATAAACAGGGCAGATGTTTATGTATGAAGCTGTAACAGTGATTCCACCTGCAGGCATGGACACACACTCTGCTCTGCTGACTGACGCTCACACACACACACACACACACACACACACACACACACACACACGCTGCTCAGGTCTAATGAAAATGTGAGGAACATTATGAATACCACTTGTTGTGTATTTTCTGCTGGAGGCATTTCTTATTGCAGTTATTGACTTGTGTAAGTGTTTTCACTCTCGGCCCCAGATGGAGCCAATAAGTGTGAAGAATGAGCTCCTAGTCACATTACACCTCTCTGATAAAGCTGCGACACACACAGCGCTGGAACAAGTATTCAGATCCTGTACTGCAGTAAAAGTACTGATACCACATTGTGAAAATACTCAAGTAAAAGTACTGCATTCAAAACCTTATTAACCCTTTGAATCTCCCTGAAATCTGTACAACCTGAGCTAAGAGACTAAGGAAGTCAATAAACCATAATAATTGATAAAAGTATTGAAAATTCCATCAAAAAAAATACAAAATGTTGTTTATAGTCATCATATAGTCAACATGTTGGTGAAGATTCTCAGTCATCCAGGTCATGGTTATCATAAGTGCTGTATCGTAGGCAACAAGACGTGCTTGCATTTCTTGAAGACGTTTCGCCTCTCATCCAAGAAGCTTCTTCACATCTAGCTGACTGGTACGAAGTTGCAGTGTGTTGTGCCACAGCACATGAGAGCCAGCTCCTCAGGTCAAGACTCGGCTGTCCACTTACATCTACAGGAGAAGGGACGCTCCTTCGAGGACAGCAATGTGCACATCTTGGCCAGGGAGGAAAGATGGTTTGAAAGAGGAGTAAAAGAAGCCATCTATGTCAAGCTGGAACGACCATCGTTAAACAGAGGAGGCAGTTCAAGACACCACTTATCATCCACCTACAGTGCAGTCTTGGGATCCGTCCCCAGAGGACTTCACACCCATTCACCCCTGGTTCCACCTAGGGCTGCCACTAACGATTATTTTCATTGTCTTCTAATCTGTCAATTATTTCTTCGATTAGTCGACTAATCATTTAATCAAAAAATGTGTTAAAATGTTGAAAAATGTCAGTCTGTCTCGCCCATACCCAAAAACTATGTCATCTAATGTCTTGTTTCGTACTCACGCCAAAGGGTTTCAGTTCACCGTCATGGGAGAGTGTGTAAAGCTGCCAATATCTGAACGTAAGAAGCTGCAGTAAGAGTATTTTGGGTACTTCTATAGTACTTTTCGATGAAAAATGACTCAAACCGATTCGTCGACTACTAAAATAGTCACCAATTATTTGAATAGTCGATTAGTCATCGATTAGTCAACTAATCGTGGCAGCCCTGGTCCCGCCTGACCCTAACGACTCACATTGTGACCTTAACGACTCTGAAACTGAGGCCCTGTTTAGATGACAACGGTTCTCTAAAAACAGTCTCTAAAAAGTCTGTCCTTTGCGTTTTAAAAAACTTCTGTGTTTATATGACGACATTTTTTAAACGATCCCCGTTCACACAGAGCCGCAAAATCTACTGGAAACGCTGTAGTATGCACGCCAGGCCAATGGTGGCTGTGTAAATTTGCAAAGCAACACCATGGCATGACGCCTTGCGCCTGCGCTGAAGCACCTTCCTCTACAACGCGGTGATTACAAACCAAAACAAAGAAGACACAATGGTGAAAGCATGCATAGATAACTTTGTCTGGATGGACGACGAGGTGGAGTTGCTACAGGAACAGATCTACACTTCACTTCAAATCAACAGGGTGAGCAGCACAAACAGAGCTCGGCATTGTTGTTGTGACGGTCAGCGTGCCTAGTGACTGGAACCGCAATGCACATGTGCGAAAAGTCTCGTTTTCAGAGGAATTGCATATTGCACGTTTCCATGACAACAGAGACGCTGCCGTTTCCAAAAAGTTGCACTCTGGAACCCATTTTCAAAACGTTGCGTTTTCAGGCACCCAAAACGCCGCTGTCATGTAAACAATCGGCCAAAACGCAACTAAAGTTTACCATTTTCAGTTGAAATCGTTGTCGTATAAACGGGACCTAAGAGCTCACGTGACCCCTATGACTCTGCAAGGGTTCCCACCCACACAGGGTTTATAGTCTGCAACTTCGTACCAGTCATTTAGAACTGAAGAAGCTTCTTGGATGAGAGGCGAAACGTCTTCAAGAAACGCAAACAAGTCCAGTTGCCTACGATACGAGTTTTTTCATCAGATTTTACAAAATAAAACCACAGAACATATTGATCTGAAAGATTTTCAAATATAGAAACATAAGGAAAATATTTCTTAACACTCTGTAAGTTATTTAAACTCTGTTCATTATTTAGTTTTTGAGATATGATAATGATCTTGATGGATTCATCTTTAATCCCTCTGACACTATGCAACTATGCTGCAATGTCTTGGTGAAAAGCAACCACTTCTGGTGGCACTATCCTCTCAGGAAACACGGTGACTGGTTGCTAAAAAACATCGTGTTTGGTGCCTAAAAAGATGAAGAAACAGCGATAACTCACTAAAAAACAAAAGACTTTCTTGTTCGTTGGTCGGAACACTGGTCTGCAGCTTGGCAGGCGTAACATGGAAATGGAGTAAATGTACTTGGTTACATTCATTTACACACATTCTCAGCTGACATGACTTGACATAAATGATGTGTGTGAACGTCCTCACAGTGACCCGTCCTCTCTGTGTGAGTGTCTGAAGACAGATTACATGTCTCTGGTGTCCTCACACAGTCTCTCCTCATTGTTCACAACACACGCACACGAACCTGAAGCTGAATCTCTGGCACACACCCCGAACAGCTCGGCAGTGACAGAAGAAGTACTCACAAACAGTGTAGAAATACTCTATTACAAGTATTAGCATTATAATATACTTGAAGTGTACCCACTGAAGTACTCAGTACCTTGAGATATGCATCACTGTTTACTCAAAGTAAGTTTCACACACAGCTAACACAACTTTAGTCTTTTATCAGCATGTTAAAAATGTTAATATCGACTTGTCACTGCCAACAGGAAATGTTGACACACTCCGCTCAGATAAAGAAAAAAATCCTCTGAGAACTTTAATGGGAAAAAAGAAAGAAAGAACTCATTCATTCTTCCTTCAGTATCTGCAGCTGGTGACTGAAACAAGTTGAACATTTTGATGTTTAGACTCACAGCTCTCAGTTTATCTTCAGATGACACTCTGGTCTGTGTTAAATATTAAAAAAGTCCAGGCTGTACTAACTTCCTGACATCATTATTATTATTATTATTACATAAACAAAACCAGGATCTGTCTGTAATCTTAACAAAATGTCTCCAGAACTACAGGTGCTGTGTTGTGGGAGGGCCTGATGGGCCTGGACCCGCCCACTTGTACAACAGGCCCACCCTAAGTGACTGGGAGAACTCATATTTTCTTAACTTAACTTGTTGATTATTAAAATAACATTTAAATACACAATAAAGACTAAAAAAAAAGTTTTCCTTTCTAAAACAGATGAAGACGAGACAAAATGTATTACGCTATCGTCATGTGTGAAGTCTGGACCCATCGTAAGATCGTTTGAGGTCAGAGCAGCCACACACTCAGGAACACAACCTCTGATTGGTCGACAAGTCAGGAACACAACTTCTGATTGGTCGACAAGTCAGGAACACAACCTCTGATTGGTCGAGAACTCAGGAACACAGCCTTTGATTGGTCAACAAGTCAGAAACACAACCTCTGATTGGTCGACAGACTCAAAGTATGGTCAGCTGATAAACGACTAACAAAAACAGTAACTGTTCTCAACATGTAAAATGGATAAACAATAACAAGGGTCACATTTATCGTTAGACGCCACTCTTCAAGGAAGGTTTACAAAACTTTTGAAACATGGATCACACCAGAGTACTGGAACAGCATGACGGCTAACGTTAGCTTCTCCGCAAAAACAGTCTCACATGCAGCCTTCCAGAGATATCTTCAGTTAGTAACATTATTTTTTATACGTAGAATAAAAATAGTGGACATAGCCTCGGTAACATCACACATTGGCTTGTGGACTCCTGTTTTGAAGCCTCAAGTTTGGTATTTTGGCTGTGGCCAAGTGATGCCTCTTCCAACTGAAGCAGGATTTATACTTCTGTGTCGAATTGACGCCGTACCTGCGGCATAGGCTCTGTGTCAACATAGAGCCTTTGCCATACCCTACGCCATAGCCGCCCCAGAGATCTAACTTCATGTTGGGGTGACGCAGACCTCCTGTCTGTTTCTGTCAGCTGAAACCATTTCCCTCAGTGTTTTGTCAGTGAACCTTGTGAGCTGTAATGCAGCCTAACTTTGCTACGTTACCTTTGTTAAATGTTGCCGTTGCCCCTGGCTTCATATGAGTAGAGACAAGTCTGCTAGCCACGAGGCTAATTAATACAATGTAAATACCATAGGCTTGTGCTAATAACGTTAGCATGTTGTATTTGTGGGGAAAATGTGTCCAGATAAAGACAAGTGTTTGTCTGTGAATGCTGCGAGTTATAGTGAAGCTGATTTGTGTTTGAAACTGTCTCTATTAAGCCATGTTTAATGTGTGTTTAATGTGTGTTTAATGTGTGTTTTGAATCAACTAAACTTTACAGCACTTCACAGAAACCTCCACCGCCGACTAGTGTTTTGGAGGTGTAACTGCAGAGTGACACAGACACACCACCACACAAGTATAAATGCTCACAACAGTGTAGGCTACGGCGTAGGGTGTGATACACAAGTATAAATCCTGCTTAAAAGACAAGCTAAGTGAAACTCCTGGAACAATGCAGTTACCTTCATAATCCAGCCGGTGAGCTGCAGTCAGCTCCTAGGGAAGGACGCCCTGGAGCCAGGCAGTTTGCTGCTGGATTAACGGAGGTAAGGATGAAGTTGTTGGAAGGTAAAAATACAAACAATGTACTTTATGACTCCTTGACAGGAGTTAGCAAGCTAACGACTATCAGGACTGTGAGTCTTCCATACCAAAATACAGCTGCAGGCTACTGGCGAGCTACACTGTGTCAGCTTTGACATGTTTCATTGGGGAGAATAACTGCGTCCGCCGTTTATTGTAACATGACGGCTAAACTGTTGTTGACGTGTAGGGCAGTATGGAGGTCAGCAAAATGATCGTGATGTCCGTATATCATACCATAGTGACCTGGGACCCGTCAGACTCTGGCCTGGTATCCAGACTTTAATTTTCCACCGTCCATCCTGACTTTAGCGCAGCGGGGCTGTCAGACGTCCTGGACTGAATAAACATTACAAATGAACATAATCGAGGCAGCAAACACATTTCCTCCAAAACATATTAGGCAAAACAAATCAGGGCGATGTGGATGTGTTTTGGAGGAGACGGCGTTGTCGGTGCAGACAGCAGATGTTTTCAATCACTTTGAGTGTAATGAAATGCTCAAGTGTGTTTTGAATTATGTTGATTGCATTACATGATTCTGAAGAAAAAGCTGCTTTACGAAACACACCCATTTAATTGCGAGGCCATTACGGCTCCTAACACCTATTCTGTGACGTGGTGAAAGGATGAGGCGGCGGCACGATGAGGCTGTGAGCAGCTGGTTGGAGGGAGCTGTGCTGCACTGCGTCTCCTCTACATTTAAATCTGCACACGTGCATTTTGCCTGCTTGCATGTAGAAAGTGTGTGTATATGTGTCAAGGTGTGTGTAAAAAGCTGAATTTGAGGAATCTCAAAGTGCTTAGTTGCACTCCTCCCTGGTGCTCCTCTCAGCTTTCACTCCCCCTCTTTAATTATTACTGACAGAGGAGAGAGGACCCGTCCACCCTCTCAAACAACCGCTGTCTTTAACTCATCTTCTGTTTTCTATTGTGTCGTGACCGAGTGCTGCAACATCAATTCACCACCTCCTCATTCTCTCTCTTCTTTTCTCTGCCTTTGGATTTTTGTTTCATGAAAGCGGCTGTAATCAATATTCTTATATTTAATGTTTTTTAATAACAAATATCAAATGTTAAAATGCTGCTCAGGTACACTGTCCTCTACCTGCTCAGGTACCCTGTCCTCTACCTGCTCAGGTACACTGTCCTCTACCTGCTCAGGTACACTGTCCTCTACCTGCTCCGGTACACTGTCCTCTACCTGCTCAGGTACTCTGTCCTCTACCTGCTCCGGTACACTGTCCTCTACCTGCTCAGGTACTCTGTCCTCTACCTGCTCCGGTACACTGTCCTCTACCTGCTCAGGCACACTGTCCTCTACCTGCTCAGGTACACTGTCCTCTAACTGCTCAGGTACTCTGTCCTCTACCTGCTCCGGTACTCTGTCCTGTACCTGCTCAGGTACACTGTCCTCTACCTGCTCAGGTACACTGTCCTCTACCTGCTCCGGTACTCTGTCCTGTACCTGCTCAGGTACACTGTCCTCTACCTGCTCAGGTACTCTGTCCTCTACCTGCTCAGGTACACTGTCCTCTACCTGCTCAGGTACACTGTCCTCTACCTGCTCAGGTACTCTGTCCTCTACCTGCTCAGGTACTCTGTCCTCTACCTGCTCAGGTACTCTGTCCTCTACCTGCTCAGGTACACTGTCCTGTACCTGCTCAGGTACTCTGTCCTCTACCTGCTCCGGTACTCTGTCCTCTACCTGCTCAGGTACTCTGTCCTGTACCTGCTCAGGTACACTGTCCTCTACCTGCTCAGGTACTCTGTCCTCTACCTGCTCAGGTACTCTGTCCTCTACCTGCTCAGGTACTCTGTCCTCTACCTGCTCCGGTACTCTGTCCTCTACCTGCTCAGGTACTCTGTCCTCTACCTGCTCAGGTACTCTGTCCTCTACCTGCTCAGGTACTCTGTCCTCTACCTGCTCAGGTACTCTGTCCTGTACCTGCTCAGGTACACTGTCCTCTACCTGCTCAGGTACCTGTACTCTACCTGCTCCGGTACTCTGTCCTCTACCTGCTCAGGTACACTGTCCTCTACCTGCTCAGGTACACTGTCCTCTACCTGCTCAGGTACACTGTACTCTACCTGCTCCGGTACTCTGTCCTCTACCTGCTCCGGTACTCTGTCCTCTACCTGCTCAGGTACTCTATACTCTACCTGCTCCGGTACTCTGTCCTCTACCTGCTCCGGTACTCTGTCCTCTACCTGCTCAGGTACTCTGTCCTCTACCTGCTCAGGTACACTGTCCTCTACCTGCTCAGGTACACTGTACTCTACCTGCTCAGGTACTCTGTCCTCTACCTGCTCAGGTACACTGTCCTCTACCTGCTCCGGTACTCTGTCCTCTACCTGCTCAGGTACACTGTCCTCTACCTGCTCAGGTACACTGTCCTCTACCTGCTCAGGTACCTGTACTCTACCTGCTCCGGTACTCTGTCCTCTACCTGCTCCGGTACTCTGTCCTCTACCTGCTCAGGTACACTGTCCTCTACCTGCTCAGGTACACTGTCCTCTACCTGCTCAGGTACACTGTACTCTACCTGCTCAGGTACACTGTCCTCTACCTGCTCAGGTACTCTGTCCTCTACCTGCTCAGGTACACTGTCCTCTACCTGCTCAGGTACCTGTACTCTACCTGCTCCGGTACTCTGTCCTCTACCTGCTCAGGTACTCTGTCCTCTACCTGCTCAGGTACTCTGTCCTCTACCTGCTCAGGTACACTGTACTCTACCTGCTCAGGTACTCTGTCCTCTACCTGCTCAGGTACTCTGTCCTCTACCTGCTCAGGTACACTGTCCTCTACCTGCTCAGGTACACTGTCCTCTACCTGCTCAGGTACACTGTCCTCTACCTGCTCAGGTACACTGTCCTCTACCTGCTCCGGTACTCTGTACTCTATCTGCTCAGGTACTCTGTCCTCTACCTGCTCAGGTACTCTGTACTCTACCTGCTCAGGTACACTGTCCTCTACCTGCTCAGGTACACTGTACTCTACCTGCTCAGGTACTCTGTCCTCTACCTGCTCAGGTACTCTGTCCTCTACCTGCTCAGGTACACTGTACTCTACCTGCTCAGGTACACTGTCCTCTACCTGCTCAGGTACTCTGTACTCTATCTGCTCAGGTACTCTGTCCTCTACCTGCTCAGGTACTCTGTACTCTACCTGCTCAGGTACACTGTCCTCTACCTGCTCAGGTACACTGTCCTCTACCTGCTCAGGTACTCTGTCCTCTACCTGCTCAGGTACTCTGTCCTCTACCTGCTCAGGTACACTGTACTCTACCTGCTCAGGTACTCTGTCCTCTACCTGCTCAGGTACACTGTCCTCTACCTGCTCAGGTACACTGTCCTCTACCTGCTCAGGTACTCTGTACTCTATCTGCTCAGGTACTCTGTCCTCTACCTGCTCAGGTACACTGTCCTCTACCTGCTCAGGTACTCTGTACTCTACCTGCTCAGGTACACTGTCCTCTACCTGCTCAGGTACTCCAGCAGCAGGGCTGTACTGGTGTCACTGGGAGCTCAGGTACAGACTGCAGTGGGGGCCGTTGGGAATAAATGGGGGCAATGACTTCATAAAGTTTTACATTTAAATCATGATATTGGTCACAGAAGTCCTGATTGGATCCAAGCTTATCCTCCTCTGCTTCCTGCCTATCCCCCTCCTCTCCTCAGCTCCTCGCCGGCCTCTCTCGTCTCAACATGAGCTCATTGTTGATGATAATTGAGCGTTCAGGCCGTTTGATGTAACGTTACGTGAGCCTGCTGCTCCAGATGAAAAGTTTGGAGAGAGCAGCGTATTCGATTCTTGTGAAACCGCAGAGGCTAAACCCATCATTATGCCTGTCAAGTGTGTGTGTGTGTGTGTGTGTGTGTGTGTGTGTGTGTGTGTGAGATAAGGGGTTGAGAGGGGGAGGGGGGGGAGATTTGTTTTCTTTATCCTTAATGAGTACACACATACTCAGCTGAGCACTTCCAAAGAAGAAACTGAGAATAATTTCAGCCCTAATCACTGTAATTAGTGTGTGTGTGTGTGTGTGTGTGTGTGTGTGTGTGTGTGTGTGTGTGTAGCCCTATTTTCCATAAAATACATGCCATATGTGCTAATGTTGTGTACCCAAGAGGGCTCATTACATAAAGGTGCATCTCATCTGCAGAAATCTCTTCATGAAGTTCATCCTCCACTTTTTCTTTATGGCGACAAATAAAGGATTCAAGTCAAACAGGAAACTGGAAACCTTATGGTGAAATATAACTGTTGATTTAATGTTGCGATGACTTTGTAGCATCTAAACGTTTAAATTAGAAAGTTGTGAAGTATTCCACTGCTGGAGAGATGGGTTGTCTCTGCAGTAGGAAGACAAAAAATACATTTGAAATTGGCGCCACACGACCAGAGAAAACAGAGAAAAAGGACTGTGACACTTGCTCTTGCTGAAGAGGTAGAAAACCTACAACTACCAGAATGCACTGCGCTGCATCGGGCCAATAAAGGGGTGATGGATGGGTCCAACAACCACTGACTTCACCCTGGAGGCTGGTGTTCACTTCCTGTAAGACTGCAAAGCCAAACCCTGTTCTTTGTTCCTAAACCCAAACACATGAGTTTATTGTTGAAGGAAAAAAAACGTTATGGGTTACTATAGAAACAAGGCGGTGCAACATGGCCATGGACCTGCTCCCTACGTAGATATAAACCAACCTGGTCTCACTCTGAAGTCGTCAAATATACGCACTAGGTCAGTCACAGCTGGCGTCACACACTGACAAAAAGAGTCATCCTTTCACGTCGGCATGATACGTGGCCGGTGGCTATTATTGTCTAATAGTGCCTGGCGGTGTCAGAACAACACTATAAGTTAATGGGGCAGAAGTCCGAGTAGGAGGGGCGTGACAGGTGGTGGATGGGTCAAACAACCACTGACTTTCACTCCAAAGCCCAGTGGCTACTTCCTGTAAGATTGTAAAGCCAAACCCTGTTCTTTTTTCCTAAACGTAACCACGTGCGTTTGTTGTAGAAGGAAAAAACATCAGTTGGTGGTGTTGTACTGACATAGTGCTTTTATTTTGAAAGAGACTGTATCAAACTGTTCATTTCCTGTGAAAACAGAAGTGTATTTTGAAAACAGACAATGCATGTAACAGGCTGAAGTTGACACGGCGTCCCAGAACGTCAACAACCAACACACCCAGGGTACCTTGGACGCCATATGTGGACGTGGAAAGTCCATGACCAAACGTGGACATGTGACGAGGTCGCAGTGAGAGTGTTGTCTCACCGTATCTCTAAAGCTAAGCCCAGCCAGCATACAGAGGAAACTAATTTCAGAAACAACAAAAAAATGTTATGTGACATTACAGTGACCTATGACCTTTGACAACCAAATTCTAATGAGTTCATCATTGAGTCTAAGTGGACATTTGTGCCAAATTTGAAGAAATTCCCTTGAGGAGTTTTTGAAATATTGTGTTGTGTTTCCAGCCACAGTTGCTGCTGGCACGGAGGCATAAAGAAAAACCTACTTCCTTTTATGATGACGGACGTGATCCAATCTGCAGAATAAATGTTGACATTGTACATTTCTGCAAACCACAGATACGGTATATTAATATGACTACATACACTACGCTGTGCTCAATGTGTGGTTGGGTTTAGGCACAAAAAACACTTGGTTAAGGTTGGAAAAAGTTCATGTGCTTAGAATATCTGGTTTTGGGTTACAATCCGCCCAGAGAGGCAACAATGCTTCAGTCAAAAACAACCACATTTTTTGGCACTATCGCCACTTGAGAAACAGTGACAGGCTGCTAAAAAACACCAATGTTTGGTGCCTAAACAGCTGCTGGAAACTGGAAACTGGAAACATTTTCTTCAGGCGACTGAGCTGGAAGGACGGGCATTAAACACGTTTGTTGGAGCTCCGGGAAACACGCAGTGTGTTTCAGCGAAAGAGACGCTGAAAGTAAACTTAACTTTGTTTGCAAGAAAGCTCCGATGTAATAATCATCTACTGACACACACACCTGCCTGCACCACATTAGGCCGTTCTCTAAACTCGGCGTGACTCATAAGGAGCCATTTGAATCAAACACACACACACAGCAGTTTCCTGAGGGTTGTGTAGTCAGCAGTAAACAAAATGAGCACTTAAGTTTGTCTGCTTCCACATAATCAATATCACTACAGCAGCTTAACAATACGGCTTTGTGTGTGTGTGTGTGTGTGTGTGTGTGTGTGTGGTATTAAACACGGGGCATGGAGACGTAATGAAATAACTACAGAGCTATATTAGTCTCATTAAACGTTGGCTGTTACATTTAACAGTCCACCAAACAATATTTTTTATGGAACTCTGAGAGACTTACAGACGAGTGTTAGTGCCAATTAGGCACAAAGGAAAAATAGAATTGCCACTCTGTGGTTGTATGACTCCGCCCACCAGCCCACCCTGTGGTTGTATGACTCCGCCCACCAGCCCACCCTGTGGTTGTATGACTCCGCCCACCAGTCCAGTGTCTCTGACAGTCTCCATCCATGTCAGTGAAAACATGGATGCTTCACACACAGAAGATCTATACAATCAGCACAAGGATACCATGAGGGAATTTCTACATATTTCGCACAAACGTCCGCTAGAATTCAAGGAGGAACTGATTAGATTTTGGTGGTCAAAGGTCAAGTCACTGTGACCTTGTCTGACTCATTCTGGTGAAAGCCATATCTCATGAACAGCTTGAGGAATTTTTTCATATTTGGCACAAATGTCCACTTGGACTTAATGAACTCATTAGAACTTGAAGGTCAAAGGTCAGGGTCGTGTACACAATATTTAGGGAATTTACTCAAATTTAGCACAAAAATCAACTTGGAAATAATGCCTGAATGCCTGGTTAGAATTTGGTGGTCAAATGTCCAAGACCAAGGTCACTGTGACCTGCAAAACTCAAAACTTCACAAGCTAATTATGACAAAATTCCACACAAATGTCTATGGTTTTCAATAACCACCTTGAGGAAATCTCATCACATTTAGCACAAACGTCTGCTTGAACTCAAGGGTCACTGTGACCTCGTCTATCTCATTCTTGTGAAGACAGCAACTCAAGAACACCATGAGAGAATTTCTTCAAATTTGGCACAAACATCCACTTGGACTCTAAAATGAAGAGATTAGACGTTGGTGGTCAAAGGTCAAGGTCACACTGATCTTGTCTGTCGCATTCTCATGAACACAGTACCTCAGGAACACTTTGAGGTGTCAGAGGTCGAGGTTACTGCTACCTTGTCCATTATCATTGTCCATTTCATTCTTGTTAACATTATATCTCAAGACCACCTTGAGGACCTTTTTTTTTTTTTTTTTTTAAACTTGGCACAAATGTCCACTTGGACTCAACAATGAACTGATTAGAATTTGGAGGTCAAAGATCAATGTGACCTCACAAAACATGTTTATGGCCATAACTGAAGAATTCTTACACTAATTATGACAAAACAAACACAAATGTCAAACAGGATAAAATAATGACAGTCAAAATTTTCAAAGGTCAACATTTTGGACTTTGGGAGGAAACCGGAGCACCCGGAGGAAACCCATGCTGACACTGGGAGAACATGGAAACTCTGCACAGAAGGACTACTCCACCTCAAAGTTCAAACCAGGAACCGTCTTGCTGTGAGGTGACGATGCTAACCACTGCACCACCAGCAGATACTCAGTATTAAATGACTGGGATTGGGATTGGGGGAAAAATAACCTCCAGACTCTGATGCTGCTCTGAACGACGACAACGATGACAAAACAGAGTCCTGATTATCAGCCCACACAGCCAGGAGAGACTGAGGACGCTTCTTTGAATCCATGGACGAGGAGGAAGCTGCCTCGTCGAGCTCATCTTGTAAATCACGACCCCATAAGAGGAAGAGAAAAAGGAATTTAAACAACTCTAAAAACAGATCCTTGGTGGAGGGAGCAGATATCCCTGACCCTACTTCACCCTCAGGCCCAAACAAAGTGAGGATGTGGAATGAAGCGACATCTCTACAGTTTGGCAGAGTGAGGACGTTTTGTAAAGTGATAAATATTTTTAGTTTGGAGGATTTGTTGGTTTGAGATGATCTGAACTCTTCCCCGAGTTTACAGTAAACTCACTTCCTCTCGTGTGACAGAGAAGAAATAAGTGAGAGTTTACGAAATGGAAACTTGTCCTTTTCTACGTGTGATTACAGAGAGCCACTTATCCCCGGAGGAGTCAGAGAGGAGGAAGTCTTTCCAGCGTGAAAAACTTCCAATTTGAGGGGAATAAATGGGCCGTGACGGCAGGAGATCTGATTCTGAATTCAGCGTTTCTGGAACTGTCTCCTGCATATTCACACTCATACATTTAAAAACACATGCTGTCCACATTCATATGCATGCTCTGCTGGCGCTCGCCACACTGTTTCTGTGTGTGCATCTGTCAGGCAGCTGAGAATGAGATGAGTAAACAGCAAACAGTGGCGTCTCTCTGCGGAGCAATACTAATCAGCCTCCAGCTCACTCATTAGCCCGCATGCTAAATATCTCGCTCATTAGCCCGCATGCTAAACACATCAGTCATTAGTCAGGCTCGTAAATTAGCCATTTATTTGACTGCATGCTTAATACCAATGTCAATGTTAAATGTGTAATTTAGCAGGCTGAACTCTAAGCACCTCTGTGATTAGGCGCTGGCTCGGGCCACTTACTGGACAGAATACTTACAGCCTGAAATATTAGCACGCATGCTAAGTAGCCTCAGTCAATACTAAGTGCCCCGATCTATTAGCTAAAGGATTTGGCAATCTAGTCCGAGCAATTACTTAAACACCGACTGGTCACTGTGAGCCTGAACCGCACTTTATAAATTCTGCACCTTCAGCAGCTCAGCTCAGAGCGGAGGGAGGTGGAGGAGGGGAAGAGGGGAGGAGGGGAGGAGGTCCAGCGTTGGGCTATGTACTCTAAAAATGTAATATATTACTCATTACGCTTTTCAAAAGTAATAACAATACTTATTACTCCCTGCCAACAGTAATTCATTCCACCAGCCGTTATATTACTTTCCTGTTACACACCATAAATCTGGTAATTGCGTGTCTCCCCAGAATACACGTGTGTCAGGGTGATGTGAGCTGCAGCTACATCTTCAGTCAAACTGTGATTTTCTCAAAGTTCTGTCTGACAGACAGGTAGTCACTGGTGGAGCAACATTTCATCCACCACATATCCAACCACCAGCGTCATCACTTCTGTGTGTCTGCAGCTGTCCACAATTAAAATTCAGTTTGGGTTGTTTAGCCAGTGCAGAGCTACAGCCGACCTCTGCAGCCGAGCAGGCTCACCTTTGTTGGGGTGTAGAGGCTAAGCCAATGCTTTAAGCCACTGAGATGCTGCATCCGGGATGACTTAACTGACATGCTGATTGTTAGCGTGTCTGATGAATTAAAGTCTGAGTCAAACTTGCCAGCTGAGCACTCCGTCTATTTATTGTCCATCACAAACTTGTCAGTGTCCATTAAACTCGAATATGTTTCTGACAATACTCAAAAACATCCACACACTTCTGGGTGGCACACCTGACCAGACAAAGAAAGGTTCCTACTACAGCGTATGTAGGGATGACAGCTAATTACCCCGTGAGACCTGATATCCAATACAACACACACATCATACAAAGAAAGATAATTAAATCATATTCTGCTCCAACAGGTGCAGTGTATTTCCTGGAGCTTCATATTGCTGTGCTGTCGGACATAGCAGCCGAGGTGTTTCAGACTGGAGGGTTGACGACATGTTTTTCGCAGAGGAAAGAGTTTCAGTTTCAGTACTTCTGTAGCAGAAGTGTTCATGTCACCTTTCCTTGTGACAAAATCAAAGTAATGAGAGTATTTCCAGCTGCTGAGGTAAAAAGGCACTGGATGTATCACACCAGACAAAACGAACGCTTCGTTGCAAATGTGGCACAATAATCTTTTTATCTTGATTATCTTGTTTCATTATCGTTCGAAGCCAAAATCCTAATTGAAAATAAAATTTGATTAATCGCTGAGCTTTAATCTCATTAACCTCCGCTGTCTCATCAGCTCAGTGGCTTCAAACGTGCCCATGACTTTGTTTTCTCTCAGTAACGTATGAAACATGATTGATCTGGACAATAACAAGTCCACGCGTCTGTGAAGACACAAAGAGACACACACATGTATGGACAGCACGACCCTGCTGGACATGGTCCTGGAAATGAGAGAACTCCCAGGAAATGTTTGGATGTGTACTGAGCTTTAATCCTGGTGATTACAGCACGTCACATCTCTGTTGTTACTGTCACATTGTTCGGCTGACATGTCATGATGTCATTTACAGTGTTGCATGGACCCCATACTGTGCAGCTTTCTCTACAGCTTTAAATCCCTGTTTTACTGAAGTCATGCATTTTGTTTTTGTCAGTACCCCCCGCTGGAAACATGTTCCAGTACATCTGAGCCGTGTGCATGTTCCTCTGTCAACATGTGAGCGATTATCTGCCTCAGCACATGACGGCGGTGACTGGAAGCTGCCTCCTCAGCACCAAACGTCTCTGGATGATTCTCTGCGTGATGTGTGCTGGCGCACCACATGTGTCTGTTAACTAACGGCAGCTGGAGGCAATCAGGTGGCAGGTGTCTGCAGGGGTGGACACGATGTCAGCGAGCAGAGCTGATGGCGCCGCACCAGGTCTGTGAACGCCACAAGAGCACCTTGAACTCAGCTCGAGTACCTTCACCTGCGAGGAGCTGCGGGCAGCTGCAGGTGTCGAGTTCCGTGTGAAAGCTTCTCTGCCCCCACATCGCCGTCAGATCGGCTCAAGTGGCGCTCCATCCACTCCACCTGTCATGTTCCCGTTCTGTTGGTTTCAAGTGACTTTAAAGTGGATGTTAAGTAACACTACAGAAGTGGTTATTGTTACGGCTGAGGTGCAGCTGTGAGCACGAGCAGCACACGTCACTTTTAAATCCCGAGTGTGAAAAACATGAAGAGAATCACTGATTTGATAATTAAAGTGGAAACAACTGTAAAACACAGAAAATTCTGGAATCTGCCTAAAAATAAAAATCAGGTTTGTTACAACAACAAATGTTTTTTCACAGCAGCGCTGAATAAGACAGAGGAGACACGCCGCTTCTGTCTGTCACAGAGGAAAATATCTGCATTGTTCGTTTCTGCAAATGACATTGGTTACATTTAAACCTCATTATTATTATTATTATTATTATTATTATTATTTTTAGTAGTAGTATTATCATGGGGGGTGGAGCCTATCCCAGCTGACAATGGGTGAGAGGCAGGGTTTACCCTGGACAGGTCACCAGACTATCACAGGGCTGACACACAGAGACAGATGTTTCGGGGGCACTTTCCTCTCAGGAAACACGGGGATGTCTCCAGAAAAAACAACCGCTTGGTCTGGCTCCATCCTGGCAGGAAACGGTGATATCGCGATAAAAAGCCAAAATTTTTCTCCCCAAAATCAGGTATTTTGAGCCAAACCATGATCTTTTCCTGACCATGGATGTGATTTTTGCGCCTAAACTTTACCACACATTAACCACAGTGCTTCACAGTTTCACAGTTTCAACATAATCATGACATCAAAACCTGAACCTGTATTCAGTGGCTAAAAACCAGTGACAGGTCCCTGAATAATCTCTGCACCAGAGATAGCCGCGGCCAAAGGCATTATGTTTATAAATGCAATATCTCAGGAAGAGGGCAATTCCTTTAAATTTGGCACAAATGTCACTTTGACATAAGAATGAACTGATACGGTTTTGGTGGCCAAAGGTCAAATGTCACTGTGACCATGTGTACATTTCATTTTAATACACCTGAACTCTCAAGAATGCCTTAAGGGTATTTCCTTAAATTTGGCACAAACAGCCACTCGGCCATAACTCAAGAATTCAGACACTAATTCTGACCAAACTTGACTCAAATGTCTAACAGGATAAAATAATGAAGGTCAAAGGCTTGACTGTGACATCATCATGTTTTAACGTCATATCTCAGGAACAGAAGGGGAGACATTTGGTCAGATACTGAATTGGTGACTCTACTCTTGAAACTGTGCTGATTGTATAGATCTTCTGTGCTGCTGGGTTTTGTAGCTTCTTTGCAGTAATGTCCATATTTGAATCTTTGTCTCCTGTCGTGGCTCCACACGAGTCTGAACAGACAAACATGTAAACTGTTGCTGCAACTTGACTGGTTGGCGGAGGCGTACAACCGAGAAGTGGTGATTCTGATTATGTATTTAGACATTTGCACACAGACAGTTGTCTAATGGACCTGAACTGCTGAACGTGTCCTCGGGGAAATCTTCGGCCCGTTCTGTCACGACTCAGATGATGCTCATTTTTGTTGAGTTTCGGACCTCAGAACTAGTTTACATCAAAATGTAATTATGGGTCATTAAGACGGTAATGTGGGAAAGTCAGAGCTCAAGTAAACACTGTGCGGATTATGTTAATGTGATCGACTTGTTAATCAGAGAAACTATGTGTCATGTTTGAAGTTCAGTGGAATTCTTCAAGTTTGGCACAAATGTCCACTTTGGCTCAAGGATGAACTGATTGGATTTTGGTGGTCAGAGATCAAAGGTCAAGGTTACTATGACAAAGTCTGTCTCTTTCTTGTGAATGTGATATCTCACAAACACCTTGAGAGAATTTCCCCAAATTTGGCACAAACGTCTACCTGGACTCAGTGATGAACTGATTAGAATTTGGTGGTCAAAGGTCACTGTGACCTCACAAAATATATTTTGGCCATAACTCAAGAATTCATACACATAATAATGATGATATATATATGATATGATATGATATGATATGATATTATATTATATTGTATTATCATCTATAATTATGTCAAAACTTCACACCAGTGTCTAAAATAAATGAAAATAATGAAGTGATAACTGTCAGATTATTATCGGATTAATATTCTATTCTATCCATCACATTGACAGAAAACAACTTCTGCAGACTTGTTGTTCTCGGATGTTTTTTTAAGACACAATTTTTATTATCTGTCCAGGTGGGGATTAACAGGAAGGACCAAACACAAAGACAGAGGAAGTGATGATGTGAGCTGTGCGTTGACCCTGACTGTTGAATAAAACATCATTTTGAAGACGCACAGCTGGAAATCATCGTATGAGATAAAGGAGGTGCATTTTTTTTTACATTCTGAATTTCATTCCAAGCAGACGATAAGAATAAAGTGTATTCATCTTCTTACTCCTCGTCCTCCCAGAAGTAATGATATTCAGGATTACAATGCAGCTCTGTGCTGGAATAGATTAAAACGTATGTCAGGGTCGTGAGTGCAGGACATCCAGAGCGCCGACTCTTAACTGGGGGGGTTCCTCTGTGGTATCCACACAGCATGTATGCAGTGCGGAGGCAGATAATGTATCATTTTATACTAAAGGTGAAAATAAGTTTGTCATGTGGATTACTGTTAATTTGTTATGCTGATCTGTTCTGTACGACATCTATTGCACGTCTGTCCGTCCTGGAAGAGGGATCCCTCCTCAGTTGCTCTTCCCGAGGTTTCTACCGTTTTTTTTCCCCGTTAAAGGGTTTTTTGGGGAGTTTTTCCTGATCAGCTGTGAGGGTCATAAGGACAGAGGGATGTCGTATGCTGTAAAGCCCTGTGAGGCAAATTGTGATTTGTGATATTGGGCTTTATAAATAAAATTGAATTGAACTGAATTGAATAAGGTCAGTTACACAAAGTTTAGAAGCAGCTAGTCAAATATCAGATTTGGCAGCAAAAGGACCCATAAGAGATGTTTAGATAAATTGAGTGGTTTGTGCGTAAGTCAAGCCTTGAGAGGTTAAATGAGGGAGAACGTTCTGGGTTAGGGTGACCTGACCGTTGGAACAGATGTGCCAAGTTTCGCAATAGAAGCGGTTGTTTTTGCCAGAAAAGATGAAGAAAAATAAGGATGTATTGACACACGAACCTCAGTTCCAGTGATAAGTAGGAAACCAGGAGAACTTAAGATTCCCAGAAAACACACGCGCACACACACACACACACACACACACACACACACACACACAAACAAGCAAACGTAGAGTATAAAAAGCATTCGAAGGATGATTGTTCGAAGCTGTTTCCAACTGATTCGGTGTGTAGACTAGTATACGTTGTATGCTATCGATCTGCGATTAAAGCAACCCCGTTGGCTGTAACTTTTCTCCATGGTTCTCCGAGTCTCTTTATTTCAGTGTTTGCTGAAGTTGAGCATTTTTCTTACAGCAGCAGCACAGCCAATCAGTTAAACAAGATGTAAATGATGATCACATTACGAAAACTATAGTCACATATTTGTATTTAGGGGGACAAAAAGAATCAGTCACCAGTGTGCAGTCACCAGAAAAATGTTCGTATTGTACATTTCTACAAACCACAGGTGTATTTACAGGTTATGATGTCGTGGATACGTTGAATCTTTACGTCACAGTCACCAATTCAGTATCTGACCAAATGTCTCCCCTTCTGTTCCTGAGATATGACGTGAAAACATGATGATGTCACAGTCAAGCTGACCTTTGACCTTTTGACCTATAAGTTTTGTTATAATTAATGTATGAATTCTTGAGTTATAGCCAAAAGCATGTTTTGTGAGGTCACACTGACCTTTGACCACCAAAATCTAATCAGATCATTCTTCAGTCCAAGTTGGACGTTTGTGCCAAATTTGTACAATTTCAACCACGGCCTTCTTAAGATACTGCTTTCACAAAATGAGATAGACATCAGGTCACACTGACCTTGATGTTTGACCACCAAAATCTATTCAGTTCATCGCAGAGTCCAAGTTGATGTTTGTCAAATTTAAGAAAATACCCTAAAGGCATTCTTGAGATTTCACATGCATGAAAATTAAAGTGACACAAGGTCACAGTGACCTTTGACCACCAAAATCTTATCAGTTAATTCTTAAGTCCAAATGATGTTTGTGCCAAATCTGAAGAAATTCCCTCAAAGCGTTCCTGAGATATTACATTCATAAGAGTGGGATGGACGGACTACCCAAAAACATAATGCCTCTGGCCGTGGCTGTCACCGGTGCCGAGGTAATTCAGTGACCTGTCGCTGGTTTTCCAGCAGCTTTTTAGCCACTAAATGCAGGTGCAGGTTATGATGTCGTATATGTTGAAACTTTATGTTTTGACAGCACTGTGGTTAATGTGTGGTTTATTTTAGGCACAAATGTCACTTGTCTATGGTCAGGAAAAGATCATGGTTTGGCCTAAAATACCTGATTTTGGTGCCACAATCCTGACAGGTAAAGCAGCGATGTGTCAAAAACAAACAGAGACTCTGTGCTCTTTCCATCTAAGATAGTGTCACACCCTCAACTCAAACCACCAAACTGTCACAATCTGAGAACTCGTCCTCTGCTGCTGGAACGCTCTCAGTCCTTCACTTCCTCTGACCCTCCAGAGGCGGAGTCACCCGTCAGCCCTCTGCTCTCTCTGTGCGGTGAGCGCTGCACTTTTAAGTATCCATGGCGGCAGCAGTCACAGCGGGCATCAGAGCCATTGCACCGGCCGGGTTGTCTCGGCGTTGCTTTGGTCCCACCAGGAGCTCAGAGCAGAGGTGAAGAAATCAGCTCGCCGTGCAGAGAGCTGCCCGTGACTAATGCTGCAGCCTGCAGCCTGCCCTCTTGTACACGACTCCCTCCAGGGACAGCTTAGACCAATCCCTGCGCAGATTACTCAAAGCCTGAGCTCTCCATCCTCCCTGCAGCCCCAGCCAGACTCCTCATTCAGATAAAACAATAATTATACAGTTTGTGTTGCCTTACAGCCGCACAAAGGCTTTATTTTCTGAGTCTGATCATCTGTCATGCTTTGATGTGGCAAACTGTTTCAATTGGACTGTTTTTGTCCCAGCTGTTCATAAATCTGGATCTCAGAGGGATTAAAAATCAATGGAAAGTGTTTCTTTTATCAAAGCTTTTCATGAGTGTATCAAATCGATTTACGAGGAAATTAATTATCTTCTTCTGGCCGTCGTTCACCTGAATCTCTCTCCAGGAGTTCTCCATTTCACCTCCCGTCTGAAGTGCTGAAACTTTAAAGAGCTCTACGTGAGCATGTTAGCCGAGGGGTGACCGCATTGTTTCGTGTCATC
The DNA here is from genome assembly GCF_011397635.1 of Epinephelus fuscoguttatus. NCBI lineage: Eukaryota > Metazoa > Chordata > Actinopteri > Perciformes > Serranidae > Epinephelus > Epinephelus fuscoguttatus. The sequence goes on along the minus strand of NC_064769.1, from coordinate 39,499,112 downwards.
AGTCCGTCTTGAGTGCCCATATTCTGTTCTTGGAAATCGACTTTTTCTCTCCGTCTGACTTGTCTCTTTCTATTTCTGTCATTTCCTGCAGATATTTTCTACAGAAGCGACTGTTCATGCAGGAGAAGGTTTTCGCCCTCAACATCTCTAAAGAATGGTGACTCATGAAAGAAGCCATTTATCTTAAATGTCTCCTCGTTTTCCTCCCACATAACTGAGTGAAAACAGCGCAGTGTTTAAAAAACACAGCACAGCCAGTCACCAGGAAACCAAACCGACCAGTTCGCCACCAAACTACCACGTCTGATTCACAGCCCTGTGTGTTCCTGAACGTTACTGTATTTCAAATACACTGATGGTATTTTCTGAATAAAGTCTAAAGACACAGACTCAGTCCAGTGGGGGGGACCAGGGTAGACTGTCACACTTTTTTCTTTGATTTGAATCCCTTAAAAACTGTAACTATAGATGCACTTCAATGTGTGACGGAGGCCTGAAGTGTCAAACAGGACGGGAGTGACTTTACTCTCTTTAACGGTCCAGTCTGGAGGATTCAGGGAGCATATTGGCCGAAATATTCAGTCTGTTTTCTTTAGTGTATAATCAGCTGAAAATATGAATCGCTGTGTTTTCGTCACCTTAGAATGAAACATTTATACATCATCATCCTCACTGTGACCTCGTCACATGTCCACGTTTGGTCATGGACTTTCCACATCCACATATGGCGTCCAAGGTACCCTGGGTGTGTTGGTTGTTGACGTTCTGGGACGCCGTGTCAACTTCAGCCTGTTACATGCATTGTCTGTTTTCAACATACACTTCTGTTTTCACAGGAAATGTACAGTTTGATACAGTCTCTTTCAAAATAAAAGCACTACGTCAGTACAACACAGGTTTTCCAAACAGGGTTATGCCCCCAAAACCAGATTTTCTAAATTAATTCAACTTTTCCCGAACATAACCGAGTGGTTCTTGTGCCTCAACCTAACCACACATGTTGTGTGTTGTTTCAATGTAGCCATATAAATGTAACGTACCTGTGGTTTGCAGAAACGTACAATGCCAGCATTTATTCTGCTGACTGGAGCACGTCCATCATCATAAAACGAAGTAGGTATTTTTATGCCTCCATGCCAGCAACAGCCGTGGCCAGAAACACGACACCATATTTCAAGAAACAAACGAGTTTGGTGGGACGAGACGAGATCTCCATGACACACGGACATGATGACGACAGAGAGAGAGGCGGAGCCAACAGAGCACTGAACCATCACTGAATTTGACAACATGTTCCACTGCTGCACCTCAAAGAGAATATTATTTTCATTATTATTATTATAATTATTATTATTATCTTACTATATAATGATGAAACTCTGTGTGTGTGTTCCATGTTTTTCTCCTCACTGACTTGGTCAATCCATGTGAAATTTGGCACAGTGGTAGAGGGTCATGGGAGGATGCCAATGAAGCAATATTACATCAATTGGCCAAAGGGGGGCGCTATAGCAACCCATTGAAATGTCAGACTTTGAATGGGCATATCTCATGCCCCATATGTGGTAGAGACATGAAACTTTGCACAGAGATGCCTCTCCTCATGAGGAACACATTTGCCTCAAGAACCCATAACTTCCGCTTATATAGATTTTCCACCATTTTGAATTTGTTGAAAAACACTTCAAATGGATCTCTTCCTAGGAAGTTTGAGCGATCTGCATGAAACTGGGTGAACATAATCTAGGGACCACTATCTAAAGTCTTAAGGTCACACCACACAGTGGTTCCCTACAATTAATCTGTCTGCGCAAAATATTTGGTTCTAGAAGTTTGGGAGAGTCACAGCGAGTCACTTCATGTGTTGGTGCATCAGATATCTGATCTGTGAAAGTGTAAATGCATCTGTGAAATATTCAGATGGATCAAAACTGTATGTTCAAAATGTGTAAATACATCTGTCTCTTTAAGACACATACTGTACATAATCTTTCCTCCTCCCACAGTGGAACTACGTCAGTTAACAGAGAGGAAACATCCACTCAGTGTCTGATGGTCTTAAAACATCCGTAGTCTGTCTCCTCTGTGATAACAGCAGCTACTGTAGAACTGAAATCAACCGTTTGTTCTCATTAAAGCAACAAGGAAACGAAATTAGTACCTCGTGGTGAACGCCTCCGCCAAACAGTCAGGTTCCAGTTTTCATCCATGTGTGTCCAGATTCATATGTGGAGTAAAGACTGAAGGAATTCATCATCACTGTGTTGAGCTGCATGATTCCAGTGAGAAACTTGCTGTCTTCACTTAAAGACCTTCCTACAGAGGACAGACCGGATGCCTCGATACATGGCGCAACGATTATCACCCGAACATCAGGAGACCCAACGAGCAGGTGGTGGAACACCAGAGGAACAGGAGCCATGACGCATCACACACAGAAGATCTACACAATCAGCACAGTTTCAAGATTAGAGTCACCAATTCAGTATCTGACCAAATGTCTCCCCTTCTGTTCCTGAGATATGACGTTAAAACATGATGATGTCACAGTCAAGCTGACCTTTGACCTTTTGACCTTCATTATTTTATCCTGTTAGACATTTGTGTCAAGTTTGGTCAGAATTAGTGTATGAGTTCTTGAGTTATGAGCAAAACATGTTTTGTGACCACCAAAATGTAGTCAGTCCATCCTTGAGTTCGAGTAGACGTTTGTGCCAAATCTGCAGAACATCCTTTAAGGCATTCTTAAGATACTGCATTCACAAGAATGAGACAGACAAGGTCACAGTGACCTTGACCTTTGACCATCAAAATCCAATCAGTTCATTGTTGAGTCTGAGTGAACATTTGTGCCATACTTGAAGAAAGTCCCTCAAGGTGTTCTTGAGATTTGACAAGAATGACACAGACGCAAGGTCACAGTGACTTTGACCTCAAAAATCTAATTAGTTTGTAGTTAACTGCATTTGTGCAAAATTTAAGGGGTATCGTTTCAGGTGCTCTTGAGATATCACGTTCATATGAATGACACAAACACAGGGTCACAATGACCTTTGACCTTTAGACAATTGAAATCTTGCAAGTTTAAAGTTGAATCCAAGTGGACGTTTGTGCAAAATTTGAAGAAAATCTGTGTTCTTGAGATATTGTGATCATGAGAATGACACAAATGTAAGGTCACACTGACCTTGACCATTGACCACCAAATTTTATTCATTACATCGCTCAGTCCACGTGGACGTTTGTGCCAAATTTGAGGAAATCCCCTCAAGGTGCTCTTGAGGTATCACAATCACAAGAATGAGGCAGACACAAAGTCACAGTGACCTTGACCTTAAACACCAAAATCAAATCAGTTCATTTTTGATTCAAGTGGATGTTTGCGCTAAATTTGAAGACATTTCCTCAAGGTGTTCTTTAGATTTCACAAGAATGACATGGGCACAAGGTTACACTGACCATGACCTTTGACCACCAAAATTGAATCAGTTCATTGATGAGTCCAAGTGACTGTTTGTGCCAAATTTTAGGAAATCCCCTTGAGGTATCACACTCACAAAAATGAGACAGACACAAAGTGACAGTGACTTTGACCTTTGACATTCAAATTCTAATACATTTATAGTTAAGTCCAAGTGGATGTTTGTGCCATACTTTAAGAAATCCTTCAAGGTGTTCTTGAGATATTTTGTTCACAAGAATGAGACAGACAGACCAACACCCAGAAAACATAATGCCTCCAGTTTTCACTGGCACAGAGGTAGAAAACTTAAGTTGATATCATTTTAAAGTTAAATTCAGCAGCGTGTGAACACAGATAAATATAATGTGAGCGCCGCGTCCTTCAGCCTGAGAGGTCAAACACTCGTCACCTGTGAAGTTACATCAGCTGTGTTTCCTGCAGAGCACTGACATCAATAAATATTCTGATGACACATTAATGATTTATAAAGTGTGACCTCCTCTGTGTTCCGTGGATCTGTCTGGGTTGATTCTGCTCTTTATTTCTATCATGTCTCTGAGTCGCACACACACGCACACACACACGCACGCACGCACGCACGCACGCACGCACACACACACTCCACCACTTAACAGGGTAATGATCACCATTGTCGAGCGTGGTTTAATGGAGCGGCAAACAACAAACATCACGCCATACACCCGGCAGACGTCACACATCAGCAGCGAAGTGATGGATCATTGTGGGACAATCAAAAATCAGATCTCCATAAATCTCCTCTGATGTGCTGAGCGCCACGGCAGCGGGCCGTAATCAGGGCCAGATGCTGATTCATTGACCGTTTCTGCTGCCGTAAAAACTTTACAATCAAAAGTTTACACCTGCGACTCGACGGCAAACAGTCTCCAAATGGCCGCATTAAACAGGAGGTCAGCGGTTTAACCTCCGCCACAGACGCCGCCCTGCGTCCTGTAATAAACAGGAAGTGTGTCAGAAAACAGATAAATGGAGGTTTGATCCTGCGTCTGATCTCATCTCTCTGGAATCACCCCGCTCTACTCCATTTCCTCCTTTTTCTGTTCCTCGCCCTCAAATTGCCTCTTCCTCCGTCAGCTGTGCCATCATACGTTCATCTCATTCCCTGGATATCACTCTGTTATCTGCTGCACTCCTCCTCCTCCTCCTCCTCCTCCTCCTCCTCCTCCTCCGTCACCCTCAGATCCTCCGTCCCTCCGTTCAGACACACAGCGTCTGGTTCCATCCACACAGCCGACAGACTGCAAACAGCTCAGCTGATTAATCTGTTGTCTAAAAACATTAGCAGCACATTATTCTCTCCACCCGCCCACTGAGCGTTCAGAGTTAGTACATTAGAGATCAATTAAAGGTTTCAAATGCAGTCGACATGAAAGTTACAACTTTGACTCATCTGAAGCTTCAGTATCAGCAACACAGTATCTTATGACATCATTAATTAGTATTAATTACTGCATGTACTCGTGGGATCAGTGCACAGGAAGAGAGAATATTTACACATTCATGAAGCAGGTTGGCTGAGTTGCAGTTGCCAGAACAAATGTTGGCATTGCCAGATTTTCATGGTTCTATTCCGGCAGAAATGTCTTGGTAGAAAACAACTGCTTTCTGGAGCACTAAACCGGCAGGAAATGCACCGATGTCTGTGTCACTGTCCTGTATCTGTTATTGACCATTTTGTGACTCTTTGTGGATGCTTAGCGTCTCTTTGTAGTGGATCTACGTCTCATTTTAGTCATTAACTTTTCTTTAAAGACCTTTTGTCTCTTTGTAGTTGTTTCGCGTCTCTTTGTGGTTGTTTTGTGTCTCTTTGTGGTTGTTTTGTGTCTGTGTGGTTGTTTCGCATCTCTTTGTGGTTGTTTTGTGTCTCTGTGGTTGTTTTGTGTCTCTTTGTAGTTGTTTCGCATCTCTTTGTGGTTGTTTTGTGTCTCTTTGTGATTGTTTTGTGTCTCTGTGGTTGTTTCGCATCTCTTTGTAGTTGTTTTGTGTCTCTGTGGTTGTTTTGTATCTCTGTGGTTGTTTTGTGTCTCTTTGTAGTTGTTTCGCGTCTCTTTGTGGTTGTTTTGTGTCTCTGTGGTTGTTTCGCATCTCTTTGTGGTTGTTTTGTGTCTCTTTGTGGTTGTTTTGTGTCTCTGTGGTTGTTTCGCATCTCTTTGTGGTTGTTTTGTGTCTCTGTGGTTGTTTCGCATCTCTTTGTAGTTGTTTTGTGTCTCTGTGGTTGTTTTGTATCTCTGTGGTTGTTTTGTGTTTCTTTGTAGTTGTTTCGCGTCTCTTTGTGGTTGTTTTGTATCTCTGTGGTTGTTTCGCATCTCTTTGTAGTTGTTTTGTGTCTCTGTGGTTGTTTTGTATCTCTGTGGTTGTTTTGTGTCTCTTTGTAGTTGTTTCGCGTCTCTTTGTGGTTGTTTTGTGTCTCTGTGGTTGTTTTGTATCTCTGTGGTTGTTTTGTGTCTCTTTGTAGTTGTTTCGCATCTCTTTGTAGTTGTTTTGTGTCTCTTTGTGGTTGTTTTGTGTTTCTTTGTAGTTGTTTTGTGTCTTTGTGGTTGTTTTGTGTCTCTTTGTAGTTGTTTTGTGTCTGTTTGTGGATGCTTAGGGTCTCTTTGTCGTCGATCAACATCTCTTTTCAGTCATTAACTTTTCTTTAAAGTCATTTTGCACATTTCGTTGTTGTTTTTTGTCTCCTTGTTGTCATTTTGCATCTCTTTGGGGCATTTTGTGTGTCTGTGGAGATAATACAGTAATAAGGTATCCCGTGGTATCTAAAAACAGCAATGGTATCAGTTTCATTACTGTCATTAAAAAAATCTGCCATGCATACAGGCCTATAGAGGCCTATAATGAGTGTTTGTCCAGCACCTGGCCAGTATGTGTGGTTCAGTTTTCAGTGTAATACTAATTACAGTTTAAAACTAATAGTAGGCTATAATGTTTCTCTTCTAACTGTCCTTAACTGTTGTCGGGACATTTGATAAAGTTTTTGGATGTGACGTCGTCACGTGACAGCTCAGACGTGAGAAAGAGAAGAAAAGATGTCAAGTCACACATCAAGCGAGCTGGTCCCACACAAAAACACAATTTCTGCAAGTAGCAGCAGCAGCAGGTCCAGAGGCATCAGAGCGGAGGAGGGAGAAGCGCAACCCCAACAAATGACAAACAGATGACTGTGGGCCGTCTCCTTCAAAGAAGAGCCGATGCGGTGGCAGGTCCAGAGCGAGATAACGGCCTGTTGTCGCCAGCCTGTTATTCAGGGAGATGGAGACCTCCTTCTCTGGTGGAAATGTGATGGAGCCAGGCGGTTTCCTCTGATGTTGAGGGCTGCCCCAAAGTGTCTGTGCGTTTGTGCCACGAGCTCTCCATCAGAGCGGGTGTTCAGCACCGCGGCCAAAGTTGTCAATCCACTACGTGCCCTGGCCTTCAAAGTGATTTTTAATTAGTCACGGTAACACCGTAAACCCCGGGAAAATGTGGGGAAGGTTTAACAGATACAAGATACTCTACCTGTGGTCATGCTGCATCTCTTTGCTGTCGTGTTACGTGTCTTTGTAGTCACTTTGTATCTCTTTGTAGTTATCCTGAATCATTCTGTGTCTTTATCTGGTCGTTTTACATCTTGTTGCAGTCCGTCTGCATCTCTTACTGACCATTCTGCCTCTCTGCTGTTGTTCTGTGTCTCTTTGTAGTCATTTTGTGACTCTTTGTAGTCGCTCTGTGTCTGTCTCTGGTTATTGTGTCTCTTTGTTGTCGCTCTGCATGTCTTGTAGTTGTTTTGCAAGTATAAACAGCTGTTATATGACGTTAAAAACACTTATAATCTGTATCTGCTGATAATGAAGGGTAGTTAATATTTTATACGTCTGCTGTGATAGCTCCTCTGTCTGCTGCCTGTGAGCTTTGTTCTCTTTCTGTGTTATATATGACATGTACAGTAGATGGAATATATTTGCAGTTGCTCTGCTGCTTCCTGTTTTCGTTGCTGCTCCTGAGACTCGGCTCGCAGCTCTGGGCGATCTGTATTTGCCGTTAGTGCCGGAATGATAAATAGCACGCCGTCAATGAGCTGTGTGGAATATTGCTTTCCTGTTGTGTGTTTTCTCTCCATGGTCGGGGTTATTGCTCCGACGCTCACCTGCAGGCTGCTGAATCGTGTCTGCAGTCACCGTGATAGAGACTGCAAACAGGACAGAGAGCAGGACGGATGATGAGCTGTGGAGCATTCAGGGCACAAAGCTGGATGAGACAAGACTCAGATTTAAAAACAGACTGAAGTATAAAGTAGGGCAGCAGAGAAGAGAGCCTCACGCCTCACGCCTCCTAATTGAGATGTCATAGATCCACCCTGTTTACCCAAATGAAAGTCTGCTGCTGAGGATGAACTGCGGCGGGGTGGAAAATCTCTCTGGCACACAGGAGGTGATGAATCCTGAATTAGGAGCAAAATGAAAATCTGTCTCATGAACAGCGATGAGGTCGCTCTCAACAATGGCCGACCCTCCTCGACACCTTCACCCACCACATGTGTCACTAACACTGTCGGGGTTCATTCAGTGTGACGAATAAACAACTCTGAATAATCTCGTGTGAAAAACATCATTGAACAGCTTCGAACTCTGACTCCAAACGTCTGTGGCTGAGTTGTGTCTCTTCACAGTTGTTCTGCGCCTCTTTGTAGTCATTTAGTGTCTCCTCCTGGTTGTGTTGCATCTCTTGATAGTTACTGTGCACTTCACTGGGACATGATGCGTCTCTGTGGACATTTTGCATCTCTATGTCTTTGTTTTGTGTCTGTTTGTAGCATGTTGCCTGTCTTTGTTCTCATGATGTTTCTGTGGTCTCTCTGTAATCGTTCATCTCTTTGTGTTGTAGTTGTTTTCTTTTCAGTCATGTTGCGTCTCTTTGTTGTCATTTCAATCTCTTTTCAGTTATTTTGTGTCTCATAGCATTTGCATCTTTTTGTAGTCATTGTGCACTTCATTGAGGCATTATGCATCTCTTTGTTGTCACTCTGTGTCTTTTTGTAGTATTGTGACTCTTTGTCTTCATTTTGTCCTCTAACTAGTTGTTTTGTGTCTGTTGGCATTTTGTGTTTTTGTCTCTTTGTGTCTCTTTTAAAGGGATAGTGCACCCAAAAATGTAAATTCAGCCATTATCTACTCACCCATATGCCGAGGGAGGCTCAGGTGAAGTTTTAGAGTCCTCACATCACTTGCAGAGATCCAAGGGGAGAGGAGGTAGCAACACAACTCCACCTAATGGAGGCTGACGGCGCCCCAGATTCAAACGTCCAAAAACACATAACTGAAACCACAAAATATCTCCATACTGCTCGTCCGTAGTGATCCAAGTGTCGTGTCCTGAAGCCCCGACATAAAATACGGTCTCGCGTAAGTGCACACACGTGAGCGCGGTGCACAGAGAGGCAGTCAGAGCTACAGGCTACAATGAGGCTAAAAACAGAGTTCAAATGAGGTTTTTCCAAACAACTTTTTATGGCGGGGCTTCAGGACACTTGGATCACTACGGACGAGCAGTATGGAGATATTTTGTGGTTTCAATGATGTGTTTTTGGACGTTTGAATCTGGGGCGCCGTCAGCCTCCATTAGGTGGAGTTGTGTTGCTACCTCCTCTCCCCTTGGATCTCTGCAAGTGATGTGAGGACTCTAAAACTTCACCTGAGCCTCCCTCGGCATATGGGTGAGTAGATAATGGCTGAATTTACATTTTTGGGCGCACTATCCCTTTAAGCCGTTTACATGTCTTAGTTGTTAGTTTGTGTCTCCTTGTAGTTGCTTTCTAACTCATTTCGCGCCTCTTTGTCTTCATTTTATCCTGTTTTTATTTGTTTTGTGTCTTTTCGCATTTTGCATCTTTTTGTTTGCACTCTGCACATCTTTGAGTGGTTTTGTCTCTTTGTGGTTGTCTTGCATCTCTTTGTCGTTAGTGTGTGTCTCTGTAGTTGTTTTCTAGCTAATGTTGTGTCTGTTTTGGAGCCTTTTGCTTTTCTTTGTAGTCTTTTAATGTTTTTAGTTGTTTATGTGTCTTTGTTTGCACTCTGCACATCTTTGAGTGGTTTTTGTTTCCTCCTGCTTATTATGCATCTCTTGGTGGCCATTTTACATCTCTGCCTTTGTTTCTTTGTTGTCGCTTGTTGTCTCTATCTGGTAGTTTTGCATCTCCATTTAGTCATTTGCACCTCTTTTGGAGCATTTTCCATGTCTTTGTAGTTTTGCATCTCTTTGTAGCTGTTTTAAATCTCTTTAAAGTCATTTTGTGTCTCTTGCTAGTTGTTTTGCATCTCATTGTGGCTATTTTAACCCTTTGTGGTCGCTTTGAGCCTCTTATCTGTGATTATCTGGTTGTTTTGCATCTTTTTACAGCCACTGCGCATCTCTGTTATGTTTTGGGTGTCTTTGTAGTAATTTTGCTTTTCTTTGTGGGTTTTTTCAGTCTTTCTGTGGTCGCTTTGAGCCTCTTTGTAGTCATGCTGCATCTTTCTGCAGTCGTTTTGCTGGACTCATTTGGCACCTCTTTGTAGTAACTTTGCTTTTCCCTGTGGTTGTTTTGAGCCTCTTTGTAGTTGGTCTGCATCTCAGTGTCTCCTTCAACTGCCTCAGTGTCTTGTAAGCCCTCTTGCGTCTCTTTGTAGTTGTTTTACGTTTCTTTAAAGTAATTTTGTGTCTCTTTCTGGTGATTCTGGATCCCTTCTGTGGTCATCTTGCATCCATTGTGCTTGTTTTGTGTCTCCTTCAAGTTGTTTTCTGTCTCGCTCTGGTTGTGTTGCTCCTCTTTTCAATCTATTTGCATTTCTCTGCAGTCGCTTTGTGCCTCTCTGTAGCTGTTCTGCATCTCCTGTCGTCATTTTATGTCTCTCTGTGGTTGTTTTATATGCCTTTGTGGTTCCTCTACTTTAATAACTAGACTGGTCTCCTCTGACCACACAGACCAAGTTTTGATTCGCTGCTTATTTGTTTCCCTCCATCACCTTTTTAAACACCTGTTTCCATGACCCGTGTGTGTGTGTGTGTGTGTGTGTGTGTGTGTGTGTGTGTGTGTGTGTGCTGTTTCAGCGCAGTCGACTGTAAGCACGAGTGTTTCCTCTGCTGTGTGTCAGGCTGAGAGTGACGGCCTTCAAAGAATGAAGATAAAGAAAGAAGACAAGGTTGCAAATACGACTCCAGTTCTGTGTCTCCGGGCTCTGCTCTCTCCACCCACAACCAATTTCCTGTCCCTCAGCTCATTAGTCATCTCCACCCTCCCGTTCAACACCTTCTCCGCTGCTCTCTGAGGATCTGCTGGCTAATCACAGATTCATTGAAGGCTCCTCAGTGTGAGACCTGGATGCTGCTGTCAGTCATGACTCCTTTAATTAACCAGAAGTCTGCTGATTTGCTGACGTGGGATGTGACATCACACACAACGTGACAGAAACCAACCGAGGTGAGCTCCTTTTATACCGAACTGTCCTCCTCGGACCAAAACATCGTCAGTGTCAGTGTAAATCTGCAGAGACACACAGCCGCAGGATTCCTCTGTTTAAAGTCTGAAGTTTATACCAATATTTTCAAATCTCTTAAATCTTAATGTCATCTCAGTTAATTACTTCAGAATAATGAGTGTGACAAAGTCTTTTAATGAATTGTCACCGTTCAGTGTTTTTAGTGTCCTTATTCATTGCACTGTATTTCTGCGACTTTCATTTAAAGACACATTTCAGGCTAACGAGTCATAATGAGCCGTGAATTGTTTCCTTCTCCAGCACAAAGTTTTTAATTATTTCTGTGTTTCATTACTTCATCTGTGTGGTCTCGGAGGCTTACTCATGACACAAGTGTCTTCTCAAAAACCCTGGGCTCTGTCCGTTCAAAATGAAATAATAGAATATAATTTTTTTTTGGTGAGATAATCATGAATTAGAGGTCAGGGTTTAACAAACATCAAAGTACAAAAAAATTTTCCCCTCCTGCCGCTATCTCCTTGTTACCGTTGTCAAAATCCACTTTGCTAAGGGAAAACAACAAGCTAACGACCTACATGCTGAAAATATGAAGATAATTTTTGCCAAACACTTGGATCGTGAAATGTCTGCTTTGCTCTTTTCCACTTTAAGCATCAACTTTTACGACTTCCTATTTCTTGTAGGATTTGTTGATCACTTCTATGGCTCCAGATTACATTTCGAAGTTCTTGGGATCTAACCTGTTGATATAAATAACAATTACACTTTTTACATTTACTTTACATTTACATCTTTTTTTACATTTACAATATAAATAACATTGCATTTCTCCTCATGGGGATTAATAAAGTAAATAAACTTAAACTTAATTACTGCTTGCCACTAGCTCCGCCGGCAGTGCAGCAATATTTTGGTAAAACACAACTGCTTTTCTTGCAACTATTCACACTGGAAATCCAGCAGTGTCTCATTAAAACACAACCACTTTTCTTGCAACAATCCCTGCTGGAAATGCAGCAATGTCCCGGTAAAACGCAACTGCTTTTCATGAAAGTATCCCCGCTAGAAAAACAGTGATGTCTCAGTAAAACACAACAGCTTTTTGTCCAACTATCCCCGCTGGAAATGCAGCAATGTCCCGGTAAAATGCAACTGCTTTTCATGAAAGTATTCCCGCTAGAAATACAGTGATATCTCAAACACAACAGCTTTTCTTGCAACTATCCCTCCTCAGACAAGAACCAGCTCATGAGGAGGTCAGGCTCACCAAATTATCTTATTTCAAATTACCTCTTAAAACTACTTTGTCTTATCCGCTTAACGTGACGTCTCTAACACACGGCACACATCAGATTTTGACTGGTTTTAGTCTCGCTCATTTTCTTTCTTTATCTTTGTTTTGTGTGAAGCACTTTGTGACGTTGGTTTTAAGTAAACTGTTCCGTTATTACTGTGTAAAAGTGTCTATACTTAAATGGTAAATGGTAAATGGACCTGCATTTGTATAGCGCCTTTCTAGTCATCTAGTGACCACTCAAAGCGCTTTTTACACTACGAGTCACGTTCACCCATTCACACACACATTCATACACTGGTGGCCGAGGCTACCATACAAGGTGCCACCTGCTACTCAGTTTTAACACACTCACACACCGATGGAACAGCCATCGGGAGCAATTTGGGGTTCAGTATCTTGCTCAAGGATACTTCGACATGCAGCCTGGAGGAGCCTGGGATCGAACCGCTGCTCTTTCGATTGGTGGACGACCCGCTCTACCTCTGAGCCACAGCCGCTTAACAGTAGTTATAGTTAATCTTCTTTCTAATGCTGGCCAAACTTTGTCCTTCTTGAATTTTTAATCCCTCTTCTAACTGCCTTGTTAAATATTCATGCATGAATGAGAGACAGAAGAAAAGCAGTGCAGGAAAAACTCTTTTGTTCATTGTCACATGAAAGAGAAAATACAGCTAGAAATTAAAACTGCAGAGCACAGTTTATATCAGACGTATATAAACTAATCTGCAATGTAATTAACCATGCAGCAGATGAACCCTCCTCCAAGAAATACAGATATTTCTAAGCTTCTTTGTAATCAAGCTGCCGGTGTTAGAGAGCGCCTATCTGCACACAGATTGCTGCTGTGTTTGAATCATTTGTTTGATGTGTTCAGACTCATGACTGAAGGCCGTATCCAACTTAAACCCATTTACCTGTGCCCTTGAAATCCTGCCAACTGAAGTGCTCAGAAAAAGTGTTTGAAATATATTTTATTTTTTCTTGCTGTTCATTAATTCCGCCTGCTGCTGGTATTGTCCACATCTATCCATCTGAAGCATCATGTAGATTTCACTGGTCTCTAAATTATCGTCCTGCTCACAGTGTATCCAGTCAGACGGCTTTATGATGCGTATGTACTGTGTCTGAGAGTCTGAAGGTTCTTCTTCACTGTCTCAGTCTGACCTGATTAATTACACTGTCTCCAAGATGAGAAAGGGCATTGCTATTTCAGGGATATATTCTGCATATGTTCCACCTTCTGTAAAGATTGATGCTGTTAGGTCACCTGTTGTCATACCTTAAGTACTGCACAGTCATCTGGTCAAGTGCCGCTGACAAACATCTTTAAAAAGAACTCCAGATTGCAGAGAACAGAGCAGACAGATTACTGCTGCATCTTTCTTTCTTCACAACTGCAACTCAATCAGAAGAATAAACACATTTCTGCAAAACATGTTTTTATGCAGCAGATATGCTGAAATGTCACATTTCATGTGGTTTGGTTTAGGCACAAAAACCACTTGGTTATGGTTAGCAAAAGATCATGTTTTAGCTTAAAATACCTGCTGTCAGGGGCACAATCACAGCTGGAAAAGCAGCAATGACTTAGGCAAAAAAACAACAACCCTTTTTGTTGCTCTATCCCCGAAGGAAATGCAGGAATGCATTTGTAAAAAAAACAATCCCTTTTGATGCCCAGTACCCTAGCTGGAAATGCAGCAATGGCTCAGTGAAGCACAGCTGCTTTTCGTGCAACTGTCCCGCTGGAAATACAGTGATATCTTACTAAAACACAACCACTTTTGATGCCCACTAGCCCCACTGGAAATGCAGTAATGTCTCATTAAAAACACAATTGATTTGTTGTCACTATCCCCATTGAAAATGCAGCCATGTCACTTTTGATGCCTACTTTCCCAGCAGGAAGTGCAGTGATGTCTGGTTAAAAAGCAACTGTTTTTGGCACCACTATCCCAGCTGGAAATGCAGCAATGTCTTTGTAAGAAAAAACAACTTCTTTTGATACAAGCAATGTCCCCTGGACATGCAGTGATGTCAAGGTAAAACACAACTGCTTTTTGCACCACTATCCCTGCTGGAAAAGCAATGATGTCTCTGGAGAAAACTGCTTTTTGTGCCTTTATCCCAGCTGGAAATGCAGCATTGTCTCAGTAAAAAACAATCGCATTGTTGTCAATCATGTTTCATGCCACATGTCCTGCTAGAAATGCAGCGATGTCATGGTAAAAAAAAAAAACTACCTCTGTTGATGCTTCTATCCTCGCGATGTCTTGGTAAAAACTATCACTTTTCAGGCCACTATCCCTGCTGGAAAAGCAATGATGTCTCTGTAAAAAACAACTACTTTTGATGCCCACTATTCCGGCAGGAAATGCAGCAATGTCTTGGTGAAAAACAACCACTATTAGTACCACTATCCCAGCTGGAAATGCAGTGATGTCTGGGTAAAAAAAGACCCAACTGCTTTTGATGCTGACAATCTCGACTGGAAATGCAGTGATATCTTGGTAAAAAACAATTACTTTTGTGCCACTCTCTCCACTGGAAAAACATCAATGTCTCCATAGAAACTGCTTTTGATGCCCACTATCCCCGCTGGAAAAGCAGCAACATCTTAGTTGAAAAACAAATACTTTTTATAGCTCCATCCCAGCTGGAAACGCAAGGGTGTCGTAGTAAAAAACAACCAATTTTCGCGCCACTGCCCCCGTTGGAAATGCAGCAATAGCTCCGTAAAAAACAACTGCTTTGGATGCCTACTACTGCTGCAGGAAATGCAGCAATGTCTAAGTGAAATTGTCACTTGTGATACCCACCCACTCAGCAGGAAGCGCAGTGATGTCTCTAAAGAAACAAATGCTTTTCATTCCACTATATTCACTGGAAATGCAGCGATGCATGTGATAAACAATACTGTTGATTCATGCATACTGTCGTCTGGAAAAACATTCCACACTTACTGGTTTCTGGTCACCTGGTACCAGTTAAGCTAACGTCTGGAATATTCTCCCTGATCAACTTAGACTAAACAAAAAGTGACTAAAACAAAAACTGGTAAATCTGACATAGGTTTCATTGTGTTGTTTCTGTCTTTGAACATTCTTGTTTTTAGTTATTCATCTAGTGTTGTTTGTTTGTGGCCATTTTGTTGTTGTTTCCATTATTGTTTCATGGGCGAAGTCATTTATTTCATATTGCATTTTATTGTCTTATTGACACTGTGTGATTTCAATACTGTGATTTTTTAATTGTTCAGGGCGACACAAAAGAAGGAGAAATACAAAATACAACACTGCGTCAAATATTACGGAGTAACATTAATTACATTGGTATTAAAAAGTCATTAAGTAGCAGAAGCTTCCTGCCCTGTGTGTAATTAATATGACAGCAGAAAACTAACGTTATAACAGCGTGAGCTCACATCAGGAGGTCGTGTTGTGTTCAGGGGTACTGAGCCAAAGAAGGGATACTTTAAATGTTTTATATCCTCCAAGACACCTTCAACAGTCAGCTGTGTGTGACCGTTCTGTACGGACACATAAACGCACCACAGACACTCAAACGCACCACACTGTCTGTCCTTGAACACAACGTGAAGTCGTGCTGCTGATCACACTGAGTGCTACAGACGTCTGACACAATGTCTTTGTGTAGTCGCACACTTGGTCCAGCTTAAATGTATGTCCTGTGAGTCGCCACCAAGCGTGTGTGTGTGTGTGTGTGTGTTTGAAATGCAGGGGCTTTGCAAGCATAGCTGGCACCACAGAGGCATCCTTAGTGGAATGGAGAACAAAGAGAGAGGCTCTTAATGAGCTCTGCCACTGCTGAGACCCAAACTAGGCCAGCCAACCGGCCGTAAATGTGTGTGTGTGTGTGTGTGTGTGTGTGTGTGTGTGTGTGTGTGGTGCTGACACACACAGAACACAGTGCAGGGCCAGCAGTGGGACCTGAACCAACCAAAGACATTGGCCAGGTGACTCCAAACACAGCAGCTCTGCAGTCAAAGAATGTTTCATCTGATGTGCCTGTTTGTTCTATTAAAATTCCCACAGCACATTACGATGACAACAACAACAACAACAACAACAACAACAGTAACAACATGAGTCGTTGTTAGAAGAGATTTATCACTGCACTCTTAGAACACTGTTGGACCGGTTTAAAAACAAAGGATCAGGATCGATGCAGCAGAACCACAAACACTGAAACATTCTTCTTCTCTGTCACAACGTGGTGCTCACAGATTTGTAGTCTTCAATGTCACAGTGCACTGAATTTTACCAGGTGCCACACTTGACTCAGCAGACGCTCCTGAGCCAAACGTAATAGCGCTTTTCACTCAGAGGTGGCGCCACAGAGCCGCTACAAAGTCTCGTCTTTACACAGAACCAAACGGCGGCGGCATCATGACGCTCCAGTGTGTGATTTTACACAGCATGATGACATCACAGAAGTAAAAGAGGCGTGATGGCGTGACACGTGTCAGCAACTCTTTATAAACAACAACAATGACATCACATGTCAATAACAATCATTTAGCGTCCCTGTTATATGGCGGTTGATCCTGTCCTGTGCTTGGAGGGTAAGGAACTCCTGGACCTCGTTGTTTTTTATTATCTATGGACATTTTCGGATGCTGTTTGCCTTTTTTGAGTTAGCTGCTAACTGCTAACAGCTACTTATTAAATTTCCCGCAGTGGAACACACACATAACACATTTTAGGCGCTGTTACTTCCTCACACGGCGACTTAAAGACAAGACAACTGCCCCCGTCCTGCAGTCTTACACGGGGAGAACATGTCAGAGCACCTGGAGGAAACCCGGACTCGGTCACAGCCTGACAGACACTCGTGGCTCCCTTAGTTTGTTTATAAACATAACGCTATACTAGTCTTATAGTCATATTAATTATTACTAATTTAATATGAGTTGGATTCAGCGTCATGACGCTGTCAGCACAGGTTGATGATGTAGGCTTCTTTTTAATTTGCATAAAATAAAACCGGTTTAAACTCGTACACCAGACAGAAAAACCGGAAACCAACCCAACTGTGGAAACACTGAGGAGTGAAATGGGTGCAGATCCTCTTTAAATGAAAGTGAAGCCAACAACACGCTGGTTATTTTCTCCACTTGTTCGTCCCTGTTGGCACTTGAGGCAACATTCAAACACAAACCCACACAACAATCGATGCCGAGCATCTTTGACCTCCTGCATGTGTGAAGTTCTCACAATAACACCAGAAGTTGTTGCGTCTCATCTGGCAGCTCTCAACACTGAGGGGAAATCAACAGGCAGCAGGAGGCTTAATTAACTCTCCACACGGCTCTGTGTCGGAGGCTTACCCTCAGTCAGACCCATGTGGATGCTCCAGTAGTTCTGCAGGCACTGCAGCTCCTTCTTCATGCCTCTCTTGCAGCGGCAGTCGTACAGTGGGGAGTCCTGCAGCACCTCCAGCGCCCCCTGGCACTCCTTGGAGGCCAGCATGGTGCTGCGCTCTTTGTCCCCGCCGGACAGGCACTGGCGCATGATCCGGTAACGTGAGCTGCACTGGCTGTTCTGGTTGCACAGTTCAGAGGCTCGGACGCAGTCCAGAGGTTCCCTCCACCCGGGGGAGCCCAGCTCCGAGTCACACACACACACATCTGGAGGGGAGACAGAGCAGAGCAGGAATCAGAGATTATATCGTTAATAAGGTTTGATGTGTGTCTGTGGCCAAGTTCTGCTCCGACGGGATTTTAGGATTCCTTCGGTTCAATATGCAAAACATCAAATCAGCTGATACTTAAAGCATCACAACACTGGAGATGTTTATCAGCTTATTTTAATCACTGTTGCAGAAAAGAAAACGGCCGTTATTATTCTGCGGGAGTTCAGTTATAAACAGGGAGATTTAATTGGTGTAAAAACTTCTGTGGATTCAACAGACCCTGGTTTTTAAATTCAACCTCCTGTTTTAATTCTGACTCAGCTCTCAGCTACATGTGACGTAAGACTCCAGTTTCTCTCAGGTTTAAGTTAAAGATCTGAGAGTGTTTATGAACCTTAAAGATAAACGTCTCTCGAATTTTGGTGCTTCAAATCCATTATCATCAGTCAGAATGAGCCTTAAAGCAGTGAACACAGAAGAGTTATTGTTGGGTTAATAAATGTTTTATTTCTATGAGTGATGCTTGAAACCATTTTGTTAACGGAAGTTTGTGTAAAAAAAAGTCTCCTCATAATATTTTTCAGAAAGTTATTTAAACTTCTTTTTGGGACATTTTCTTAATATTTTCAGACATTTCATTGACATTTTTACAGATATTTTGATAACATTTTTCAGACATTTCAATAACACTTGTTTGGACATTTTAAAAATATTTTTCAGACATTTTTATAATATTTTTCGGACATTTTTAAAAAATCTTTTTCAGATATTTCATTGATATTTTCTGGACATTTTAATAAGATTTTTTAAAAACATTTATCAACATTTTCTTGGACAATTTATTATCTTTTTTTAGACATTTTTTACTAATTTTACTAATGATAATAATAACTGTATTAATTTTAATCATGTAACCCTTTATGTTGTGCTTCACAGTTGGAGAAATAATAACCTGTGCAGCACCCAGCTTTGTTACAAACTCTTGACATACAATCCTTTGTTTTGCTAACTGAAGCTGATGTAATATTTATGTTAACACCTTCTTGGATCAAAACAATTCCTTTGATGCCTTTCAGTCTGGATTTCGAGCACATCACAGCACTGAGACTGCACTTGTAAAAGTTTTAAATGACATTCATCTGAGCAGTGATGCATCAAAGATTTCGGTTCTGGTATTACTGGACCTCAGTGCTGCATTTGACACAGTCGACCATAACATACTGCTCGACAGACTAGAAAAGTTGTGGGACTTTCTGGCACTGTGCTAAATTGGTTTAAATCTTATTTACGAGACAGGGATTTCTTTGTGTCACTTGGCAATTATGAATCTGTGCGAACAAAGATTACATGTGGAGTTCCTCAAGGGTCCATTCTTGGGCCTCTTCTGTTCAACATCTATCTGCTCCCTCTTGCTCAGATTATGGAATATCATAACATCTCCTACCATACTTATGCAGATGACACACAACTTTACATAACAGTGTCACCAGATGACTACAGTCCCCTACATCTGCTAAATAAGTGCATTGACGAAATCAATACATTGATGTGCCAGAATTTTCTACAGCTAAACACAGACAAAACTGAGATAGTTGTTTTTGGCCCCAAAGAACAAAGATCAACAGTCAGTGCTCACCTTGACGCCATGACACTAAAACCTACAAATCAAGCCAGAAATCTTGGTGTAGTTCTGGACTCAGACCTAAATTTCAATGGTCACATTAAGACAATGACTAAATCAGCCTACTACCACCTTAAAAACATTGCATGAATAAAAGAATTCTGTCTAAACAAGATACAGAAAAACTTGTTCAGGCTTTCATTTTCAGCAGGCTGGACTATTGTAACGGTGTCTTCACAGGCCTGAGTAAAAAATCAATCAGACAACTGCAGCTCATCCAGAACGCTGCTGCCAGAGTCCTCACCAACACCAAGAGAGTGGAGCACATCACACCAGTGCTTAAGTCACTGCACTGGCTTCCTGTGTGTCAAAGGATAGACTTTAAAATCTTGTTACTTGTCTATAAAGCACTAAATGGTCTTGGTCCTAAATACATCTCTGATATACTTGTACGTTATGAAGCATCCAGACCCCTCAGATCATCTGGAACAGGTTTACTCAGTGTTCCCAGGATCAAAACCAAACAAGGTGAAGCAGCCTTTAGTTTCTATGCTCCCCGCCTGTGGAGCAAACTTCCAGAATATCTGAGGTCGGCTGAAACTGTCAGCTCATTTAAATCAGGGCTTAAAACATTACTATTTACTGCAGCTTAGCAGTGAACTAGATATGTAACTTATTGTTAGGATAATCTGTAGCTATTGTTTTTATATCTGTCTGCTGTTGCTTTATGTTTGCTTTTTAAATGCATTTTCTGCACTGTTTTTAACTATTTATTGTCTTGCTTTTAGCTCTTGTTTTTAATGATCTATTGTTCCTTTATTTGAATGTATTTCTCTTGTAAAGCACATTGAATTGCCTTGTGTATGAATGGTGCTATAGAAATAAAATTGCCTTGCCTATGATAAAACCCAGTACTCCCAGTTTACGTTGGGCTCCGTCACCCCACGCAGGTTGCTGAACTCTGGGAGTTTCCCGCCAGCAGCTCCTTCTTTTATTTGGCTTCAGATAAACTCTACAGCAGAGACCGTCACCACCGCGCTGCCTTCAGCCAAACCCAGTTTAATGGACACGTATCAGAGCTCTGCTGACAACAGTGAGGCTGCAGCAACGTCTGAACACAACCTGCGCAGAGCCATCAGTCAGGAAACTTCCGGGTTGTTTCAACCTGCCGTCTCTGCCATAAATCTGTCCACTTGGACCGAGCTGAATCTGCACTCACTATCTGTGTTGCAGAGTCTGTGAGACAGTGTTCTGTGTCCAGAAAACAAAACCCTCAGGGATCCATTTTAAACACGTTGCCATGTAACAAAGACTCACTGTGTTTCAGACACTTGACCTTTAGATGTAAATGATCTGATTGTGGGTCTGGAAGTGGGGGGCACAGAAATGCTCATTAGTCTGTACGCAGACGACGTCATATTAGGTCTAAAAACACCAGAAAAATCAGTTCCCCTTTTGCTAGAACTGATTACCTCTTTCGGTAAGCTGTCTGGATACACAATTAACTGGACAAAAAGCGAATTTATGCCTCTTTCCAGCACTTACACGCCAGGCTTCTTAGAAGGTATCCCTTTTAGATTGGTTAAAGATCACTTTACATATCTTGGCCTGACAATACCCAGGGAACCCAGACTCATATTTAAGTTAAATTTCTCTGAGTTCGTTGCTAAGCTTAAGCGAAATATAGAGGGTTGGAGGATCTTGCCTCTGTCTATGATTGGCCGTATCAACTCGATTAAAATGGTTTCCCTTCCCAGGTTTCTTTACCTTTGTCAGAATCTCCCTATTTTCCTCATGTCAGCTTTTTTTAAAGAACTAGACTCCGTAATTTTGCCATACGTTTGGAATTATAAGAATCACAGGATCTCAAAAGCCCATTTACAATAGCCCAAGTCAGAGGGAGGGCTGGGTTTACCCATATTTAGACATTATTACTGGGCTGCTAACGTCAGGACATTGACGTTCTGGCAGCAGGAATCTCCAGGCAATTTGGCCCCTGGTGCCCCCTCCTGGCTGAATATGGAGGCCAACTCTGTAGTCAAATCCTCCTTGTCAGCCTTGTTGTTCTCTAAAATAGAGAAACCTGACATTTTAAGGAGTCAAAGTTTTGTTATTAAAAACTCTATTAGAATTCTGAACCAGGTCAGAAAAGCCTTGAGTTTGCCAGCGACCTCTGTACATACACCCATCTGCTTCAACCATTCCTTTATACCTTCGAGATCAGACAGAGTTTTCCACGCCTGGAGGGAGAGGGGTCTTACCTCTATCAAGCATTTGTATGTGGGTGGACGTTTTGCTTCTTTTGAGGCGGGTGAAATATGAGTTACCCCACTTACACCATTTTCGTTACCTGCAAATCAGAGATTATGTTCTATCCAAAATCCCTAATTTCAAAACTCTTTCTAAGGAGCATGTGTTTTTTTGATACCTTGAAGAAGCCCCCTGACTCCAGACATCTCATTTCCAGTTTTGTGCATTTGTTTGATGATTGTAATAGGGCTGCCACAGATAGGATGAGGGAGGCCTGGAAAGGGGAGCTAGGCATTGAGCTGTCTGAGGCTGCATGGGAGAGGTGTTTAACTATGAGTTAACAGCAGACATCAGCTGATCCAATTGAAGGTTGTTCATCGTCTTCACTACTCTAAACTCAGGCTGCACAAGATTGCTCCTTCTGTCTCACCGCTGTGCGACAGATGTCAAGTGTCTGAGGGCTCACTGTCTCACGCCTTCTGGTTCTGCCCCTCGCTGACTGGATTCTGGGACAAAATATTTGACTGGCTTTCCAAGGCTTATAAAAGATCTTTCCAACCGGATGCTGAACTCGCCATCTTTGGCTGCTCACAGACTACAGCAGGCCTACCTGCAGCAATCGCAGTCTCTGATGCTGGGGACGACTGTTGCAAAAAGACTCATTTTGATGGAGTGGAAGTCGACATCTTTCAGAGGTGGCTTGCTGATATGACTTCAGTCATACAAATGGAAGGACTCAGGTTCACAGGGACTAATTCAGTTGGAAAGTTTTTGACTATTTGGGGCCCCTTCCTTGCCCACTTGGATGAGGTCAGGACAGATAACTGGTAGCTTTATTGTCTATCTATTTATTTATTCATTTATGTATTTGTGTACTGTAATCTTTTAACTAATGTCACAGATGTTCCCCTTTAACTTCATTTTACATGTCTGAACCGGGGTGTTATTGTTAGTGTTGTTGTTATGTCTGTTTTTCTTGTAAAACTGCAAAATAAAATTTTAAAAAAAAAAAAAAAAAAAAAAAAAAAAAAAGATGTAAATGATCTAAATAAACACCTACTGGTCACAAATTCAGAATATACACATATATATTCAGAATGATACACATCTGTCATCATTTGAAAGCCCTTTGTTATCTTTTGACCATCCAAAGAACATCTTCATCAACATGGCGGGTCGGGAGGCTCCAGGGAGGGGAGAGCCTGTGTCGTCCAAACACTATTTCAAGATGATTTTAATAAACAATAGTTTTAAACAATCTAAAAATTAGACTTTCTATCTCATGGGTTTTGATGATAACAACGTCTTGGTACATGGGACACTGCTCTACCAGGTGAGCTACTGGTCGTCCCCACCCCATGGTTGTATGACCCCGCCCACCAGTCCTCCCTGTGGTTGTATGACTCCGCCCACCAGTCAACCGAGACAGACAAGGTCACCGTGACCTTGACCTTTGACCCCTGACCAAAATCTAATCAGCTCATTGTGAGTCCTAGTGGATGTTTGTGCCAAATTAAAAGAAATTCCCTTATATCGTTCTTGAGATACCTTGTTCATGAGAATAAGACAGACAGAAGGTCACAGTGACCTCTGACCATCAAATTCTAATCCGTGAATGTTTGTGCCCAATTTAAAGAAATTCCCTCGAGGCATTCTTGAGATATCACATTTAAGAGAACTGGACTGACAGATGAACAACCTAAAAACATGACACCTTGAGGCATAAAGACTTAAGTGTATTTTAGGTCTCACCTTAAAAAAGTTATTCCACCTTAAATTAAAAACTTAAGTTTAGACGTAACGTTACTGTGCAGATTTAATGTTCAAAATAAATAAACTGTTTTCAGTGACATTTAATAAGAAATATGCTAATCACACGCTTTCGTCAGACTGTCCATCAGGGACGAGGTGAACAATAAAGCTAATGTGTGCACGTATTAAAGCTCTGCAGGCACTTCTGTTCAGTTTGTATTTTTCTCTCAGAACTTTAAGTTCAGTTTGTTTGTGATGTGACCTGTGGCTCTCTTTGTTTCCTACTCACCACACTCTGCATGCTCTCCAAAGGGGGCGGCAACCAAACACTTCCTGCTTTTATACTTTTGCTGACATCATCTCTGACATCATGGGTTCAACCAAACGTAGGTGCAGGGGTGGCTTTGTGCCCAGGAATGTTCCTCACTGAGTGAAATGACCCCGAAGTATCTGAATGTCTGTCATGATGACAGCTGTTTGAGCTCTCTTCATATGAAGGAAAGGTGCGTCAGTGCTTCCTTTATTAGCTCCTTCAGCCGAGGACACACTGCAGCATCCTTCACCAAAGGAAAGGACGTGAAGTCCAGTGTCTCTGACAGTCTCCATCCATGTCAGTGAAAACATGGATGCTTCACACACAGAAGATCTATACAATCAGCACAGTTTCAAGATTAGAGTCACCAATTCAGTATCTGACCAAATGTCTCCCCTTCTGTTCCTGAGATATGACGTTACAACATGATGATGTCACAGTCAAGCTGACCTTTGACCTTTTGACCTTCATTATTTTATCCTGTTAGACAATTGTGTCAAGTTTGGTCAGAAGTAGTGAATGAATTCTTCAGTTATGGACAAAAACACATTTTGTGAGGTCACAGTGACCTTTGACCTGCAGCCACCAAATCCGTATCAGTTCATTCTTGAGATAAAGTGGATGTTTGTGTCAAACTTGAGTAAATTCCCTCAAGGCCTTCTTGAGATATTACATTCACAAGAATGGGACGGATGCAAGGTCACAGTGACCCTTGACCACAAAATTCTGATCTGTTCATCGTTAAGTCCAAGTGGACGTTTGTGCCAAATCTGAATCATTCTGTGAAGGTGTTCTTGAGATACTGCCGTCACAAAAAATTAGACAGACATGTCACAGTGACCTTTAACCTTCGACTACTAAATTCTAATGAATTTATCCTTGACCCAAAGTGGATGTTTGTGCCAAATTTGAATCATTCCCTCACGGCCTTTTTGAGATAATGCGTTCACAAGAATGGGATGGATGCAAGGTCACAGTGACCTCTGACCACAAAATTCTGATCAGTTCATTGTAAAGTCCAAGTCGACATTTGTGCCAAATTTCAATTATTCTGTGAAGGTGTTCTTGAGATATTGCCTTCACAAAAAATTAGACAGACAGGTCACAGTGACCTTTAACCTTTGACTACTAAATTCTAATGAAAGTATCCGTCACACAAAGTGGATGTTTGTGTCAAACTGGAAGAATTTCCCTCAAATTGTTCTTGTTATTGAAAATGAGAAAATGAGTCACAAGGTCACAGTGACCTTTAACCTTTGACCACCAAATTCTATTCAGTTCAATCTTGACTCAAAGTGGATGTTGTGTGCCTAATGTGAGGAAATTCCCTTAAGGGGTTCTTGAGAGACCATATTCATGAGAGGGGGGGCGGGGACAAACTCACAGCGACCCTGACCTTTGACCTTTGACCTTTGACCACCTTAATGGTTCATCCTTGACTCAAAGTAGATGTTTGTGCCAGAGTGCGGAGGCATTAAAGTCCCACCTAAAACAATCAGTATCAGTTTAAGTGTACGCTATATTACAGACAGTCATTTACATCTGTAAAATAAAGGCATTACATCGCTCTCTTCAACACCAGACTCCATTGAGAAAACCAGTAATTTAACGTTGCTGAACACAGGAGCTGCTGAGCGACTGCTGCCTCCATCAGTGAGTCAGTTTGTGTTACTGTGTGACTTTAGGTTAGTTTGGATTCACCAAAGTCACAATATAACACAAACTAACTAACTGATGGAGGCAGCAGTCGACCAGCAGCTCCTGTGTTCAGTGAGCTAAAATTACTGTTTTTGTCAGTGGAGTCTGGCATGGACGAGAGCACAGATGGGAAACTGAAGCCGTTAATGGTTTCCCTGTTGGAACAGGCTGTCTGACAGAAAGGTAAAGAGGTGAAAATACTCCCAGTATAGCGTACACTTAATACGATATTGATTTTTTTATGGGTGGCTAAAAAAAGTTTTGCTGCCGACCCCTCCACAGCAGCACATTGCTTAGCTTCCCTGTTGGACGCCTGCCTGCTTCCTCAAACTGAAGGCATGCCAACTGACACTGATTATGGATTATGGATCATACCTCACACGGACCTGCTTTAAAAAAATCCAAACTACCCCTTTAAGTTTTGGCATTAATGAGTTCAGACAGAAGACTGATGAGGGTGACGAGGGACAGAAACAAATGTTGTGTCAGACGCTCCTGAATCAGCTGCGGTCTCTGCAAGCGAGGGTGGCCTTCGCCAGGCGGTTCAACAGCTTCCATTACTGCAGCGACAATAGCTCGCAGGTGGAGTCCAATTAACTGAGAGTCACAGGGACAAGATAAGAATGCTTTGGCTGGTCTGATATGAATGTTTACCTGTCTGCAGCTGTGTGTTGACAGCTGTGTGACGAGGTGAGACAGGACCACAGCTGAGCTCACGTCCTCTGTGTGTCTGCAGGAGAGTTTGTGCTCCACACTCAGACTGAATCACAAATGTCAGCAGTGAATCATTCATCGGTTCACTGCTGAGAATATTTCTGAGTGGTGACACGTGTCGGTCAGTGTGTCAATGCTCCGCAGATAAGTCATATTACACAACAAATAGTTCCCACCAAGCGATCTGATTGGTCGACAAGAAATTTAGAATGTGCTCAGATCAGCAGAACAGCACACCTGGCTCATCACTGGAAATATTACTCCGTCATTTCCATGGCAACGCTGTAACCGCCAGAGCAGGACCACAAATCTACATAACTGTCACAAAATGGACGGTTGTGTTGTTAGTGTTGATCCATATGATGCACTGAGTTCATTTATGTTTGGAGGAAGACGAGGACGCTGCTTTGGCTCACAGTGGACACACACGTGCTGCATATGTGTTCATGTATGTGGGCTGACACCTGTATGTTTAAACATCATCACACTGGAAGTCAACATTTGTTAAACTAATACATCTGAAACATTTTTGCTCTTTATTTCATATGACCTGAAAAGCTGATATGTAAATCATTTTCTAATTGTTTCAGCTGCACTTTTATATCTTTATATTGTTTGTGTGCTAAAATCTTAATTTGAAAACAGACCAAGAATATTGATTTTTCTTTTGCCCTGACATTTAATAATAGAGTCATTATGATTAAAACATAATAATCTAAATTTAATGTTATGATGTTCATGCATTCTTTAATGTTCATAAATTATTCTTCTCCTAAAATTGGACAAACAATTAGTGACTGTGAGAAGTGTATGGATATATTTATGGGCGAGCTCTCGACCGCCTGTGAGAGGAGCAACAGAAAAGAAAACACTGGTGAATCCCAGAATCAGTGAGCACTGACAGGAGAACAAACTGCTGACTTCCTGTATGAGGCTCATCCTGCTGGACACACTGAGGAACAAAGCAAGCGCTCCCTCAGAGGACGGCTGGTGTCAGGACCGAGGATGCTGACTGTGAGCATCCACCCACAAACAACTAACACTGTGCAGGAATGTAACTGAGTACATCTACTCAAGTACTGTGTTTACTGACGTATACTGTAACAGCACACTGCGCACTGTGACTCCACCTCACAGACTCAGGCTTTAAAATAAAAGCAAATGCAGAGCCGCAGGCTGAGCTTCACCTCGACCAGCAGCACTTCAGCCTGACAGCCGAGATCAGCTGATCTGAGATCTGTCAGTGTCAGCTGATAAAGGACAAGAAAATAAAGTACAGGAAGCACAGGTGGGCGACTGATACCAATGAATGGAGGGTACAGATACTGCGCCTTCATGGTGAAGAGCATCAACAGGATTCATCAGTCTCACTTTCCCTCATCTTCATCAAACCTTTCAAGAGTAAAACTGTACAAACAACGTTCTGTTGTCGTGAACACATCAAGTGCACGTGGCTGCATTTCAGGGCTGTGAAAGCTGTTTATATGGAGCATAAGGGCCCGAACACATGGACACGTGGACACATGGACACATGGACACATGGACACGTGGACACATGGACATGTGGACACATGGACACATGGACACACGGACACGTGGACACATGGACACGTGGACACGTGGACACGTGGACACATGGACACATGGACACATGGACACATGGACACATGCCACGCCCTCAAATTAAATGTTTCCAGTGTAGACAGGCGCACTCAAACACGGCAAACACACACATTCTGGAGCACCTATTTTTCAGGGCAGCACACATGTCATGTCACGTGACGAGGACCAACCAATCACAGCCCACAGATATCTCTCCTTCTTCAGTGAAGCTCAGTGTGTGATAAATATGGAGAAGAAGTTGATCATGTTAGTGCAGACTGTCAGAGCGTCACATCTGTCCACAGACGACACATTTGGCCCAATACACACTAACAAAACACCTGGAAGAAGATCAGCTCAGCGCTCAGGGTTTCAGGTAAACAGGCTGTGATACGGTGCTGGTTATGGTCGCTTAGCAACCTCAGACACAACCTGCCTCCACGCCACTAACATCAGCCTGCAGGCAGAAGTCAACATAGTTTCACCAGCTGACACAGAACTGCCTGCGTGGAGAATGACATCATCACTTCTCTATCTTCTCAATCTTGTGTCCGTATGGGTCTTGGTGACGTAAATGCTTCTCTCGCCCATGTGCACGCAGGAACATATTTTCACTGAGGGCTGCTGCACAGTATAAATGTGCGCACATGACTGTGTGTGTGTAGACATGTTTAGGCGAGACTGTCGTCAGCTAGCGAAACATCGGACGCATTTCCAGCGACGATCGTGCCACCAAAAGCAGATATTTAAAGCCGAAACATGATCTTTTTCTCACCAGTGGTTTCTGTGCCTAAACATAACAACATGTTAACCACAGCGCTGTTGAAACACGTAACATCTAAGTAACATGTCTGCTACATAACAAGGTAAAAAATGTTTTATATTTTGCGGAAATGTAGAGTTTGATCATTTCATCACAGCGTGGCTCTGCATTCATACAGGAAGTGAACAGCAGGCTCCTGGGTGAAAGTCCACGGTGTGTTGGACCCACACCACCTGCCCTATGAAGACTGTCCTGCTGCTAACATTACAGCGTTTCAACCAGACACCACCCAGCAGCGTATCATACTGCTGTGACATCATACTGTCACTCACAGGTAAAACGACACACTACTTTACTCCACACTAAAGTACATCAGCTGCTTTGAATAATAAAAAGTGTCGTATCAGTATGAAAACAGCCGACTGTGGGTGGAGCAGTTGTTGGGTCTGAACATCCGAGGCTTGTTTCATAAATCTGGGTCATATTTCTAAAACAAATAAGAATAGGCCTCAGAATCAGACAACATGCTTAAAGGGATAGTGCATCCAAAAATGAAAATGCAGCCATTATCTACTCACCCATATGCCGAGGGAGGCTCAGGTGAAGTTTTAAAGTCCTCACATCACTTGCAGAGATCCAAGGGGAGAGGAGGTAGCAACACAACTCCACCTAATGGAGGCTGACGGCGCCCCAGATTCAAACGTCCAAAAACACATCATTGAAACCACAAAATATCTCCATACTGCTCGTCCGTAGTGCTAACTGCATCTCTGTGAACCCGCTCTTGCGCGAGACTGTGAGACATGGGCACCGCCTTCATGTGTGTTCATGTGCTTTCCCTGGTCTCACATGCACACGTGAGCTCGGTGCACAGAGAGGCAGTCAGAGCTACAGGCTACAATGAGGCTAAAAACAGAGTTCAAATGAGGTTTTTCCAAACAACTTTTTCTGTCGGGGCTTCAGGACACTTGGATCACTACGGACGAGCAGTATGGAGATATTTTGTGGTTTCAATGATGTGTTTTTGGACGTTTGAATCTGGGGCGCCGTCAGCCTCCATTAGGTGGAGTTGTGTTGCTACCTCCTCTCCCCTTGGATCTCTGCAAGTGATGTGAGGACTCTAAAACTTCACCTGAGCCTCCCTCGGCATATGGGTGAGTAGATAATGGCTGCATTTAAATATTTGGGTGCACTATCCCTTTAATAAATATTACACACACCAAAAAGTATTATATCTCATGTCTCCATCTGCTGGTCACCTTGAGAGCATGTATGTATCACCTGATGTTAATTCACTACAGAAGAGACGTGATGATCAATAAAATTAGGTGGGAAAAGGTGGATATATTGATATCAGTCATCGGCCAGATGAGTTGTTATCAGGATATGAATATATCAGTGAATACAGACAGTGCAGGCAGTGTCGATGTGATGATGGGGCCTGTACAGAGAGTGATTCAACCGGCCACCTCACAAATACACCTGCTGTGTTCAAAGAATACAAACGCTGTCATACCACACCTCATATATTCATCTACCAGTAAGCTGCTGTTCTGATCGTTCCATATTTGCACCATTGGAACTGAAAAATCAGAGTGAAACGTTTTGATTTTCTACATGTCTGTTACATGATTGTGGAGCTGACGATAAAACTTTGTGAATCTTGAATCTACATTCTCTAAATTTTAATGACAGCAGTTGCAAAGCAGCAAATGAACTACTGGTTTTCAGGTATACCCTGATTAGGGATGTATCGGCCGCCGATATTAGCAAAAAAACGGGCATCAGCATCGGATCGGACTGCATGGAAAAATGCCGATCCATGAACTCCGATCCAGTTTTTCACGGAGTCCATGCCAGGTTTTCCGGCCTGCCCAGCACTCTGCGATTCAAGCAGTCCATTCCAGTGATCCGCTACAGCTCTTACTATCAGTCCACCAGGCCAGCATGCAGACGGCAGACACACACACGGAGGGTAGGAGGAGTAGCGGTCAACTTAGTTAACTGACTATTTGATTTCTGCTCTGGTTTTTTGAGAGTGATATTTTTATTTGGTTTACACTCTTACTGTTTAAGTAAAGAGCACTGATGGCACTGTTTTGAGCACAATTAGTGAAACTGGAGCCATGGATGGACTACAGAAACACTACTGAAATAACTGAAAAGGAAAGGCTGTATTGCTTGTTAAATGTCAACAATGTCTTGTGGTGTTAATCTTTTTTTTTATTTATTAGGGGGCCAAAGCACAAGTGTGTGGAGTCTTGCTGCTGTTTTAATTTCAATGTTAGACATTTTAAAGATTTCTTGTGTTGATTTATTTTCTATTTATTAAGGGGCCAAAGCAAACCAGCTATATTTTTTATTTAATGTTAATGTTCAAGTTTAAAGTTTGTTTATTTAACCCTGTTAACAATAAACAGGTCAGTTTCTCATACCAACTGTTGTGGATCATTCTAACTAACCTGATTAAGTAGTTGTTCTTTACTTGATCAAACCTTTTCTAACATGACTGACAACAAAATAAGTGAATATGTATAATACACGCTTGGATCGGATCGGTATCGGCCAAAACTCAAGGCTGTAATATCGGTATCGGATCGGAAGTGAAAAAGCTGGATCGGGACATCCCTAACCCTGATATTAAATTTGACGGTTATCACACCGTGTACATTTGCTTATCTGGGATACTGAAGAAAATAAAAATACAACTACATGTTGAATCTCAGTTTTATTTTAGTTTCAATTATAGTAATAAAACATTTGTTCAACCAAAAACAATCTTTCTGTTTCCACTCCTTTAAGGCTCAGTCCAACTGATGATAATAATAATAATTGTAAAAAAGTATTCTACAATTTTTAATTTTCAAGTTTGGAAAGTACGGCTCGTTCCTTTTGCTTTTTTAGCTGAAATGCCAAAATCTTAAATGCTTTTGATCTCTTATCAGAAAGGTTTTGTCCTGTCGAAGCCACAGTGAGTTTCTTCTATTAAATCCGTTAACAGACCGTGACGTTTATTTTGCTGTAACTCTCTTCTAATGTTTCCATCTCCTGCACTCTGTCATTGTTCCAGCTCTTTGTATTTGTCGCATTTATTTCCTTCTGTCTATTGATATTTCTCCAGGTTGCAGATGCAACACACATCTCTTCTCTCTTTCATTATTATACTGTGAGTGTACTGGTTGTTTTTATCATTCGTATTTTTCCCCTTTAACACTGACCGATTTCTGTCTTTGTACTGAACTGTAAACTAAAAACACACACACGTGGTTATGTTTAGCCAACAAATTCAGGTGGTTACATTTAGCCAACACACACACACATGGTTATGTTTAGCCAACAAATTCACGTGGTTACGTTTAGCCAACACACACACACGTGGTTATGTTTAGCCAACAAATTCATGTGGTTACGTTTAGCCAACACACACACACACACACACGTGGTTACATTTAGCCAACACACACATGTGGTTACGTTTAGCTAACAAATTCACGTGCTTATGTTTAGCCAACAAATTCACGTGGTTACGTTTAGCCAACACACACACATGTGGTTACGTTTAGCCAACACACACGTGGTTACGTTTAGCTAACAAATTCACGTGGTTATGTTTAGCCAACACACACACATGTGGTTACGTTTAGCTAACACACACGTGGTTACGTTTAGCTAACAAATTCACGTGGTTATGTTTAGCCAACACACACACATGTGGTTACGTTTAGCTAACACACACGTGGTTACGTTTAGCTAACAAATTCACGTGGTTACGTTTAGCCAACACACACACGTGGTTGGGTTTAGGACAACAGGACAGGGTTTGGCTTTACAGTCTTACAGGAAGTGAACACCAGCCTCCTGGGTGAAAGTTGGTGGTTGTTGGACCCGTCCACCGCCCCTCCTACCCGCCCTACTTGGACTTCCACCCTAGTAACTTACGTTTTTGTCCTGCCATGTTTCCCCCTGACGCTGCCAGGCGCCATTAAACTATAACAGCCACCAGCCGTGCATCATGCCGACGTGAAAGGACGGCTTTTTCGTTGGTGTCTGATGCCAGAAGTCACTGACCAAGCGGCAGTATTCAACAACTCCAAAATGAGACGAGGTTGCTGTTACCCAGGTGTGCTCAATGATTACGGGTAACGCCCCCTAAGCACTAAAAAGGGACAGGTGTTGTGCAGATGCCCAAGAATCAGAGAGATGCCACCACAAGAGCTGTTAGAGGAAGATCTGCTGCAGTGAAACTGATGTACTGTTGAATAAAATTAGACAGTAAACATGTCAGTACTGCTGCTACAGGATAATAAACATTCTGACCCCTCCACCCACCCTAATCAGACTTTCACCACCTTAACTGTCATTCTTGTGCTGCCGTGTTTCTCCCTGACGCTGACAGCACATCAGATGGATTTTTACGTTGGTGTCTGACGCCCCCAGTCACTGGCTAAGCACCTGATTTCGATGACTTGGGAGTGAGAGTGGGTTGGATTTGAAATGTTTTCTCAGTTCGTCCACTAGAGAGCAGTGATGAGTTCATGTCTTCACTGTAACTGTCCTGTAAGAACATTTTCCACAGATATTCCACGCGCTGGCTTGGTTGGTTAGGTTGGGGTTCAAACGCAGCGCTCCGAGGGACACGAGCTTCCCGGGGAGTGGCCGAACAGGATCGACTTCAAAATGTGCTTTTATGAGTCCTGATAGGAGCTGGAGGAGAAACTCGTCAGCTCGTACCTGCGGCCGCCGTTGGTTTGGTTTGTTGTTGAGGCAAAAGCAGTGGGACTGGTCAGGGTGAGGGTGCAGGGTGAGCCAACCAGAGGCAGAGTAAGGCGGGACAGTCCTTCGCTGTCCCAAGATTCGTCAATTCACATCCTGTGCATGAATTTTCAATTTTCCTGGGACGGTGAAGGCTCGCTCCGCCCTCCTCTGCCTCTGATTGGCTCATCTTTGCTGCTTGGTTGGTGGGTGAGGTTCAGGCATGAGGTTAGAGTCAGGATGAGACTCAGAGACAACATAACCCTCATGGCCTGGCTGACTTATGTAAATAATAATAATATAAATATCAATATTAGTGTCACTAGATGATGATGTGTGTTTGTCTTCAGACACTTTAAGGAGGTTTGACTGATACTGAAGTCATTTCACTTCTTCCACCTCTGCTGTGCAGCCTCTGCACCCACAGGCAGACACAGATATATATTTATATATGTAAACACAGTATATGTAGATACTCAGCGGGTGCAGCCGGAATGTAACGGGATTACTCGAGGGTTGTTTCTGTTTTTGCAGTGAGAGGAACTCCGAGGTGTTGGACGCAAATCCAGCATCTGACTGTGTCTGAATCTGAGTCGTGCACCTTCACCGTGTGTGTGTGTGTGTGTGTGTGTGTGTGTGTGTGTGTGAGAGAGAGAGAGAGAGAGAGAGAGCTCCACACGGACGGACCCTTTGCCCTCACCTGTGAGTGTGTTTGCGCGCGCACGCCGGTGTGCGGGTGTGCGGGTGCACAGACACTCCGGTACTCACCCAACACAAACACCAAAGTGATGACAGTAATCAGGATCATGTCGCGTGCAGCTGTAAATCCACAAGTCATGAAGGCGGATCAAAGGCTCGGTCCGGTCCGGTCCGGTCCAGTCCGGTTCACGCCGTGTATCTCTCTCTGCCTCCCGGTGTGTCTCACTGTCGCTCCCGCTCTGCGCTGGAAACCGGTGAAACTGCCGCCGACATGGTGGAGTGAGCAGATGGCCCTGGAGACGGTGTGGACCGGGAGGGAGCCCGGACTCCGCTCGGTGGACTCAAACCCGCACACAGGGACAAGTGTTGGCACAGTCCGTTAAGGACCGCATATTCCGGTGCAGCAGCGCGTGTGTGAGTATCCACGGTTCATCCGGAGGAGTCGGTCCACGCGCGGAGAAACAACCAACACTTTCCTCGGTGTTAGACGTTAAACATCCACGCGCTCCTTCCCGCACCGTCCGCCCGCGTTACTCCAACTTTCCCCGGTGCTCGGTGTGTGTGACGGTGCCCGTAGCGCCGCTCCCGCTCCTCCTCTGCTCCCTCTGCTCCTCCTCTACATTAACACGAGTGAGAACAGAAATAACAATCAGCCTGGTCGCGCTGGTTGAACCGATGCTCTCCACACCGGAGCAGCCTGATGCGTAATGGCACGCGCGTCTCCCTCGCTCTTAATCCACTCCAGCTGCCTCGTGCGTCCGCTCGTGTCTCCTTCAGCAAACTCAGTGCGTGCGACCACTGAGGAAAACCTAGAAACAGCCCCCTCCCTCCCTCCTCCCCCAACACACACACACACACACACACACACACACACACACACACACACACACACACACACAGATACACACTGGAGGCGCGTGGCAGCCCCGGAGGAGGTCCCGTTTTCACACAAACTCTCTCTCTCACCAGCACCACGCACGCGCGCTGACTCCGCAGGATGACCCGGGGTGATGCAGCGCGCGAAGGCATCAAAGCAACGACCCCAAATACCTAAATGCGCGCGCGCTCCCACGATATTAAAACTGTTATTACAGCCACAGGTGCAAATATCAAACTATCATCATATACATGTACACACACACACATATAAATGTATTTTATTTCATTTAATTTTTTTTGCATTTTTGAGGATTATTTAACACACACTCACCAGCCACTTTATTAGGTACACCTTGCTGGTACCAGGTGGGACCCCCTTTTTAGTTCTTGGTGTCACAGACTCAACAAGGTGCTGGAAACATTCCTCAGAGATGTTGGTCTATATTGACATGATGACATCACACAGTTGATCCATGATGAGAATCTCCCGTTCCAGCACATCCCAAAGGTGCTCTATTGGACTGAGATCTGGTGACTGTGGAGGCCATTGGAGTACAGTGAACTCATTGTCATGTTTGAGATGATGTGAGCTTTGTGACATGGTGCGTTATCCTGCTGGAAGTAGCCATCAGAAGATGGGTACACTGTGGTCATAAAGGGATGGACACACTCAGCAACAATACTCAGGTAGGCTGTGGTGTTTAAACCATGCCATGACCTCTGACCTCTGGCATCAACAAGGCATTTTGGCTCACTGGATATTTTCTCTTTTTGGGACCATCCTCTGTAAACCCTAGAGATGGTTGTGCTGAAAATCCCAGGAAATACTCAGAGCAGCCCTTTTCACTCTTTTCACTGCTGTTTGCTGTGATTGCTTCATACTGTGTATTATATATTTTCTGGCCCACTGTGTGAATGTAAGGAGCTTGAGGAGTAATCAGTGGTTTGACAGTGATTTATCAGGATTATCTTGTGCACCTACAGCTAGCTCACAGTAAACCAGCGAGCTAGCTGACGTTACCGGACGTCATGTTGTGTACAGCTCTACAGGTGAGAGCCTCTGTCCTTCTAAACTGGGCGCTGTGAAATTATCCGTCTTGATTGTGCTCGAGTGCACGTCAAAGAGTCAGATGGAAAAAAGTCTTGGTGAAAAAAGTCACCATGCAGCAGGTGAGGCCAAGTGTCCAAAGAGAGTACGGGAGACAGAAATACTCAGAGCTCGATCTAAGAAAAGACACGAGGACGCAGGTAAGACGAGGTGTGGTGAGAGACAGGAAGTTAAGGAGGACAAGTCAGTCAGGAGGCTCGTGTAAGTTATTGGCCTTTGTGGTGATTAAGTGTGCAGCTGGAGCAGAAAGGACGTCTGAGGAAACCGACGTAATTATAGATGCAGCAGAGATTTCTGTGTGTTGTGGGAGTTTCTGGAGAAGGTTTCTCTCAGGCTGTCAAACACCTGGAAACAGGAGAGTTTATAGCAGAGTTACTGGGAAGGGTTATTAGTATTTCATCTTATTTAGTAAATGAAGATTGTTGTTTAAGTCCAGTAGTTTTCCAGCCGCCAATTAAAAAAAAACCAAAGAAAAGGAAGACATCAGAATGTAGCTCGCCTGTTCTTGAGCGCTGGGACAAATCATGTCGTACCAAAGAACCCTTAAATTAACTTATCAACACACTAATTCTGTTTCTGAGGTGAAATGAAATGAAAATGATTTATAACATATTTAACTTGGCCTGTGCCAGAGCACAGCTCGTCCCACACAGTAAAGCACATTTACCAAAATCCTTCATCACTAAATTGAGCACAGTCTTTGACAACCAGTTTAAACAAAATTGTAGGAAATAAACAAAATTCGAAGTAAATTTATTCATCACAAAAAAATCAAGCAAAAATTATGAATTAAGCAAAAGTTAAGCAAAATTCAAATGAAATGTGCATAATTTGTGTGAAATGAGCAAAAGCTTTGATCACAAAACTGAATAAATTCCATCATGATAGAGTTGTGCAAAAAATTCATAAAATAGGCAAAATTCATATGAATAAAATAATTACCCAAATCCTCTATCACAAACTAAAGTACATTTCTTACTCTCTTTCTTAAATACGCAAAATCACAAAATTTAGCAAAATTCATATGAAATAAGCAACTTTTGTTTTTTAAATAAGCATATTCCACATCACTACATTGAGTTAATTCCTTCATTATAATATCAGGCAAACTTTGTACAAAATAAGCAACATTTTTATGAAATAAGCAAAATCCTTCTTCACAAAATTAAGTCAATTCTGTCATCACAAAATGAAGCAAATTATGTGTGAAATAAGCAATATTCATCTGAAAAAAGCAAACTCCCTCCATCTTGATAGAGTTGTGCAAAAAATTCATAAAATAGGCAAAATTCAAATGAATAAAGCAAAATCAGAAATCACAAAACTGTGTAAAGTGTGATCACCCAACTAAGAGAATTCATTCAATATAACATCAAGCAAAATTTATGAATTAAGCAAAATCTTATGAAAAAAGGCAAAAGTCTACAAAGTTAAACAAAATTCATATGAAATTTGCATAATTTGTGAGAAATGAGCAAAAGCTTTGATCACAAAACTGAAGAAATTCTTTCATTATAATATCAGGCAACATTTTTATGAAATAAGCAAAATCCTTCTTCACTAAACTGAGTAAAACATGTCACTGCAAAATAAAGCAGAATTTGTGTGAAATAAGTAAAAATCTGTTTTAAATAATCACAGAATTAGGCAAAATTCATAGGAAGTAAGCAAAATTAAAAAATCATTCTTTCATCACCAAATTATGTAAATTCCTTGACCACCAAATTTAAACAAATTTATAGGAAATAAACAAAGATCTTCATCACAAAACTGAGTAAATGTATTAATCATAAAATTAAGCAGGATTTTTCTAAAATAGGCAAAACATTTACAAAACAAGCAAAATCCTGAGTAAAACAAGTCACTGCAAAATAAAGCAGACTTTGTGTGAAATAAGTAAAAATCTGTTGAAACAATCAACACAGAATCAAATAATAATCAGATCCTTCAGCAACAAAATGAGTAAATTCCTTCTTCTTAAAGCAAAATTCATATGAAATAAGCAACGTTTGTACGAAACCAGCAAAATCCTTGATTAAAAAAATGCATAAATCCGATAAATTTAGAAAAATCCTTTATTTTTGCTCCTATTTAATTTACATATTTATTTTTGTTATGTAGCTAAATGTAGCCCTGCTGCAAAAATCTGCAACGTATAATCATTTATCATTTAATCCGTCCATTATTTTCCTGATTGATCATTGTATTTGATTTATATATTTGATTATTTTACTATAATATACAGCAGTATTCGGCCAACACATCCCTTTGCCTGGGCTGGTGTATCTTTGGTTGGGAACTGTGCCAGAACAGCTGCTTTCAAGTGAACGTTTCAAATTAAACTTTATATTCGTGTCTTTTGTTAATTTGCGTCTTCAGTAGGAACCGATGGGCTCGGAGAGAGTGTCAGACAGGAAGTCAGACAGTATGAAGACACAAATTGTTGATTTGTTTTTTTCATGTTGAGAGAAAGAAAAGTAGAGTAAATATTGTCAGTTGACGTGCTACTCTTCCTCTTCAGTCGGCCCTCCTTCAGATGCAGCAACACCCAGGTTATAATAATCCAGCTCAGTGTTCTCCCGTCTGGCCACCTTCTGCCCCCTGCTGGCCTGGAGACACATGACAGCACACACATGTGACTTCCTGCATCACTCCTCTCTTCACTTCAGTAAACACAGACTGAGTGCTTCATGTCAGTCACAGGTCTAAACAACAGACACGTGTCAGTACCTTACAGTAGAAGTAAAAGGCAGTGACCAATGGCAGAATCAGCGGCAGGACGACGGCTCTGATGATGAAAGGTGTTGGATCTGCTGCTGAAACACATGGTCATTACATCCCATCATATCACACAACAACATCACATTTACTTCACATTAATCAGTCCTTTCATATTATGAATATCCTGTTTAAGATCAGTTTTTGGAGCATCCCGATCATGTGTGTGAGCATGTAAACATCACATTCCTCTGATGAGAAACCTGAATGCTCCAGCAGGAACACTCTGACAGAAACCAGGATGTATATCCTCAATATGATCATGAGTTTGTGTCCATGTAACTGCCCTCACTGTGTTAGTGCACATAGTTATTCTCCTGTGGTGATCCTCCTCATGTTTCTCCTTCATCCTGTTAGAGGGCTTTAGTGGAGTTTATCTGAATCAAGGCTCAGAGGACAGGGAGTGTCCTTTGTTGTATTACAAAGTCCTCTGAGAATAATCTGTAGCAATAAACCCGAGTTGACCTTAGTCAGGCGTGATTTTGGATGTGCGCTGACATGTGGGTGTTTCCCTGCCAGACAGTGGGACTATGCACCAACGCTACAGGCTGGTTCTGTGACATCAAACAGTCAGTACTCAGATGGAAGCTAGAACAAAGCAGAATGGTGGGGAAACATCTACAGTTCTACGTCAGGCAGCTGCTTTGCTTGAGGTTCTTGAAGACATTTCACGTCTCATCCAGGGGCGAGAGTAAGCCGGTGCGGTCCAGTACTGCGTACCGCTAAAAGATTCAGTGACGGTACGCAGTACGAGGAAGAGGAGAGAGCAGCTGCCTGCTAAAGCCCACATCCAGAACCAGTCACGGCCGCACTTCCAGAGAATAGATCTGCTAGCAATATATGCAGTTTTAAACACCACTTTGTCTGTTTATTAATTGCTTCTAACTCGTTCTGAATGGCTTCTGAACCATCCGAGCTGTGTTTTGGTCCATGCTGAGCGGAGCCTTGCTGCCCGGACGTCTCCCTCTCTCCCCCTGCCCCTCCCCTGGGAGAGAGTGTGGTGGTCTCCTATGAGCCCAGCCTTCATTCAGCTCATCAATTAAAATCAGTGGCATAATAAGCAGATATGTTCCATGTTATTTTGTTTAATTTCAACAGCACAGAGAACAGTTTGAACAGTGTGTGTGAGCCAACCATCAGGGAGTTCACTCTCAGCAGTATGTGACTGCACATGTGTGTCTACTTCCGAAACACAGTGGTTGGGGTGTGTTTGATTTATTGTATGAAGCAATGAAGGTTTTGGTAATAGTACCAGCAAGAATTTAAAACTACTTTCACCCCTGGTCTCATCCAAGAGGCTTCTTCAGTTCTAACGGACTGAATAGAATAGAGGGTCATGAGCTTGGTTGGATAGCCCAGAGCTTCTGCCCTTTTCTATCCATCATTGGTGTCTCGGTTAATGGCAGAGGCAAAAGGACCTCAGAGGTCAGAGGACACATGTGGACCAACGCACAAAACAAGAGGAGGACAGAAGACAAGAAGAAAAGGGAGTGAAATAAAGGAGAGAGAGAAGGCTCGTGTGTGTTTTTACATTGATGGATCTTTTCTACCTGGATGTTGTATCACTGAGGACGTGCTGTTGTGGTATGCTAAGTCTGTTTTACAATACACACTGAACTGTTTTTGTTTTAACCTGTAATGATCCCACACTCTGTCACACTTTGTCGTTTTCTTTGTTGTGTCTCCTCTTTTTGCCTCAATTTTTTCTTGTTTTCCTCCATCGTTTTGCACACACGTTTTTCACATCCACGTTACAGCTGTGCAGGCTATCAACAGCAAAAGTAACATAATAAGTAACATATTTAAGATTTAGTTTGAAGCTGTCTACTGAATCAGAGAGTCTGTTTCAGAGACGAGGGCCAACAACACTGAACGCAGCATCACGTACCTTTTAATTCTACTCTGGGGGACATTTAATAGAGCAGAGGTGGAGGATCTTAAGGATCTAGAGGGAATGTATCTGTCCATTTATATTAATAGTCTTGGTCAAAACATGATTGGTGCCAATTTTCATGTTTATGCTGATGACACAGTGATATATTGTGCCGGCTCATCCATTACAGAGGCCGTGGTGTACCCCAGGGTTCTGTGTTAGGTCCACTGATATTTTTTATTTACACTAATAGTCAGTGTCGTCTCTTTGTTTCCTGTAAATGTGTTAACATCAGCAGACAGTCATTCAGAGGAGTCTGAATTACAGCTGCAACTAACACAATACATGACATTAGTTAATGATGAATCTGTTGGTTATCTATGATCCTCCAACTGTTAGTAAGTGATAAAAGTGGTAAACAACATCATTGGCACCTATCAGGGCGGCATGGTACGCTGCTGGATGTGATCAGGTTGAAATACTGCTGGTAACAACGTAATATAATATAATAATATAATATTAATTCTACTCTGGGGGACCTTTAATAGACCAGAGGTGGAGGATCTTAAGGCTCTATAGGGAATGTATCTGACCAACATGTCAGATAAAAAGTCAGGAGCCAGTCCATGAAGAGATTTAAAAACTTTAAGCAACATTTTACAATGAATTGTAAACTGAACAGGAAGCCAATGAAGAGCCTCTAAAACCAGAGTAATGTGTTCTCCATGTTTAGTCTTGGTGAGTCGACGTGCTGCTGCATTTTGGATCATCTGCAGTTTGTTTAAAAGTTTCTTTGAGAGATCTGAGAACAAGGCATTAAAGTGGTCCAGTCTCTGTGAGATAAAAGCATGAACTAGTTTTTCTGTGTCTTCTTTAGATAAAAGAGGTCGCACACAGGCAATATTTCAAGGATGGAAAAATGCATTTTTGGTGATGTTTCTCACTTGGGGTTCAAAACA
Source organism: Epinephelus fuscoguttatus (assembly GCF_011397635.1). Lineage (NCBI taxonomy): Eukaryota > Metazoa > Chordata > Actinopteri > Perciformes > Serranidae > Epinephelus > Epinephelus fuscoguttatus. The sequence goes on along the minus strand of NC_064769.1, from coordinate 39,457,449 downwards.
CAGGTCACAGTCAGAGATCACACCGGGGTTCTTTACTTCATGCTCGTTCCCTTCCCGAATGCCAAACCAAGATGTTTTTTCCAAACCTAACCACGTGCTTTTGTTGTTGTCCCAGTGATGATAGCGCGTCCTGGAACATCAACAGCAGACGCAGGAGGACCCAGTGATACCCAGTGAACATAAAAGGCCACTGACAAATCAGTGAGATGTGTCTGTATCAGGGATTTTGACATGTAACGTGGTCACTCTTGGATGTCTCTAGTGGCGATGCTGGGGATACTGGGGTTTTACAAGTGCTAATAGCTGAGCTGGGACACTTAGAAACTTTGACGACTGCGCAGGAGATTATGTTAATTTGGTCAATATACGGTCGTCACAATTATAACCAACCATAAAACACTTTTCCATAAAAACTTTTAAAAAATAATCATTGATGATTTACTAGTTTTGTTTCTGGGAAAAATCTGGGAATAAACAGGTCAAGGTTCGTACTCACCGAGTTTCTTTTCCTAAATCGAACCACAGTAATGTTCGGTGACGGACGGGACGTCATTAGAGCTAATTTACAGGATATCATACGAACCGTTCTATGAGAATACGCCGTGTTAGTGGCAGCCGCACTTATTTTAAGCCAAACCATGACGAAGTCACAGGGTTCATGAAATCATGTTAGTCAGATAAAAGACAGCACATTGATGACAGGGTGAAGCTCGGAGCTGGAAGGTTAAACACACGTCAGTATCTGCTGTGTGGAAATGTGTAAGCATTCAGCAGTATGGAGCACGAGCTCATGAACCAGCAGACTCTTCCTCCTCCAAATAAACCAAATGATACGTTCAGTTTGAGCCGTGTTCATCCAACCGGCAGATCTCAACAAAGGGCTCCACGCAGCCCCCTCATTATGTCACATTTGCCAACAAAGATCAAAGGAGTCAGAGCAGGTCGGAGCAGAGAGCGCCGTGCGTCAGCTGCGGTAAAAATACAACTCAGTTAGGTGGAGGGAGACCAAAACTCTGTCTCACAGTCTGTGAGACAACTCTCTGACTGTCCATCTTTCCATCCATCTGTCCATCTATCTGTGTGTCTTCATCTGTCTGTCTGTCTGTCTGTCTGTCTGTCTCATGTCTCCATCCACACATTATTCAGTAACATCAGTAGTTTCAGAGTGGATTTGTCGGAGTAGATTTTAGAAACAGCTGTCCTGGTTTTAATGAAACTCAGGTGACGTGCATCTAACCATGACGAGTCTGCATTTATAATGATAGTCTTTAGCCTGCGGGGAGGATTATAGCAATTATCTGACTTCCTGTAACACAAACATTCCCTTCCTGTCACAAAATATGAATCTCATCACAGGGAAGTGATTTGTCACACAACCACATAAACTCAGCCCCCAGTAGACTTTGCTGAAAGTGATTCACTCATATGAAGGGAAGTGATTGGTCCCCGAGGTGGCCCTGCGTGACGGGAGGAGAACCTGCTGGTTTAAAGTGGAAGTTTAAACTGGGATTAAAGAGACAAGGAACAAGATCTGGGATGGATTCATACTGGTTCAATAAGAAGTTATGGCAACACGATGTATCCTCTTAGAGCGGTTCATCTGATACATCCTTAAACGTACAGTTAGGTAATTAACGTAAACCTAGGTTTAGGGAGAGAAACATGGTGAGGACGTACCTTAAAATGACTCAAAGTTCACATGGATCCGAACATGTGACTCCAGGGGAAAGACCCGGGCGAAAGTCTGCTATTTAATGGTCCATCCACCGCCCCAACCTGCCTCCTTACAAGCACTCAGGAATGCTTACTTATTTACTGCGGTCAGCACATTGGTCACGTGATTCCAGCCTTTCAAAATATGCGGGCCTTTCAAAATCCGTGTTTATCCCTCTCTCCCCATCCCTTCATTCTTTCCCTTAGACCTTTAATCCATCATACCCAATAAACTTTTCTAAACCTTGATCTTTATTGGCGTGGTCTTTGTTGGTGAAATGGTTGTTGTGCAGTGTTTCTGGAGCTGTTAGCAGGGACTTAGCTGTTTTATAAAAGGTAAGAGTCTCACTCCTACCACTATTTTTGGCTGAGATATACCGTCTGGAAAGTGGGATCATAACTTTCACGTTTCATATGGTGATATTTTATGGTGTTTCTGTGTCATAAACAACATCAGCTATCATAATCACACCTGATTTCAATACATAGTATTACATATCTCGTCCGGCCTGGGAACACCTTGGGGTCCTCCAGGAGGAGCTGGAAAGTGATGCCGGGGAGAGGGACGTCTGGGGTGCTTTGCTTATCCCTGGATAAGCGGATGAAAATGGATGGATGTATATCATCTGTGTGTGCCGCTATATTGAGGACACTTACAGTATGTTGTGCCTTTAATACAAATGTCACTATGCACTATTTATTTGGTAATTATTTTTACTGGTTGCACGTGTCTGCGATGACTCTATCATTATCTTGTTGTTTTTCTGAGCAATGACAATAAACTACTGAATTGAATTGAATTGTTTTTGTCGCTGCCCTGTCCACAGCAACGTTGCACAGCTTCCTGTCTGCTTCTCCAAACTGATGGCGTGCCGACTGACACCTGCTGTTTGTAATACACTGACCATGGCTAATTATCCCATACCAGCCCAGTATCACTCTGAAATTGCTGAAAACCGGTGCCTTCAGTGACTTCTGGCGTCAGACACTGATGAAAAAAGCCGCCTTTCATGTCGGCATGATACGCAGCTGGTGGCCGTTGTTGTTTAATGGTGCCCAGCAACGTCTGGAAGTGCTGCCGGACAACAATGAAAGATAAGGTGGTGGAAGTCTGACTTTCACCCAGGAGGCCGGTGTTCACTTCCTGTAAGTTTGTGAAGCCAAACCCTGTTCTTTTTTCCTAAACCTAACTTTGTGCTTTTGTTGGTGGTGTTGTATTGACATAGTGCTTTTATTTTGAAAGAGACTGTATCAAATTGTACATTTCCTGTGAAAACAGAAGTGTATTTTGAAAACAGACAATGCATGTAACAGGCTGAAGTTGACACGGCGTCCCAGAACGTCAACAACCAACACACCCAGGGTACCTTGGATGTCATATGTGGACGTGGAAAGTCCATGACCAAACGTGGACATGTGACGAGGTCACAGTGAGGATGATGATGGACACACAACCCTGCTACAAAAAACCTGGACTATCCCTTCAAGTATTTCAGGATGCAAACACCACCAAAACAAAAATTGGACCCAGAGAAATTTTCACGACACTTTTTCTCTCCTTTTTAACACTGATCCAAAATGTCCTCCATGTGTCACGTGACCAAAATATGAGGTTTGTGCAGATTCTCTCCAGCATGAAAACAGACAAACCATGAGTATGAGATGTGTGCGTGCCGGTGTCCTCTGTGCATGTGTGTCAGGCAGCTGCTGTTTGTGTCCTGTGTTGTGATCAGTATCAATCAGACGTGTTCGGCTCGTTCTCCCGTTCACTTTGTTGGCTGAACACTCACATTCACACTTTGCAACACGTGTTGTTGGCTAAATAACCAGCTGCACCTAAAGCACCAACTGGCACACGCACCCGGCTTCATTATGATTCAGCGTGCTTTATGGAAGCATTCTGCACATACTGCCCGGATCTGCTTGAAATCGTAGCCCCCAGCAGAGCGTCAGTTGTTGCCAGATTGTAAACGCAGACTCTGGGAGAGTTTATTTTGGTTGGTTTGGATGTAAAACAATCGTCCGCACATCACAAGACACGAGAGGCGTTTGAGATAAGAGCTCCTACGAAGACGCCTCTTTGCGTCTTTGAAAAAAAAACAAACAGAATATTTTTTACAATATCTGAACAGGAGCTGATGTGTAGTCGAGAGGCAAATGTGTGGATGAAATTCACAAAGGGGGGAATACTTTGTTTGGCTAAAAAGAAAATGTTCCTGTGTGAAAATTAAGAAGAGAAAGTGTGACAACCCGAACCAGATGCAGTCTGCTGGGAAATCACTTTTACAACACAATGAACAGCGAACTCTCCGACAGCTCCAGGATTAGTCTGTCATGATTTTCCCTCTCATCATCCTCCCTGTTAAACGCCCTCTACACGTCCACTCTTTCATTCCCATTTCTCATTTAAACTTCATCTCTCTCTGATTGCTCGTCTCTTTCTCTCTCGCAGCGGCAGCGGCGGCGGCGGCGGCGGCACAAACCTGAACTTCCTGCAACACTGACCTCTTTTACCTTGGTCTCTTGGCACTAATTCAATTACAGCAACCACTAGAAAAGGCAATTATAATTAACACTGATTAATGAGGTGAAGTCAGAGGATACATCAGTGATAGAGTGATTGGACAACATTAGGAGGGGACAATTACAGCGCCATGGAGTGAAATGAATCACCGCCACAGTGGTTAGAGGAGGACTCAGCGCTCGTTGTGGGGAAAGTTAGGCCAGAGGTTAACTCTCTGCTAAACAGCACTCAGAATCACGTCCAAATCATTCTGCTCGTTATCGGAACGAGCGGGTGGACGACTGTGAATAATGTGTGCAACTCAGAGCTGCACGATTTCGACACAGGAGAAGTCAACGTGCTTCTCTGTGTGGAACACACACACATCATGATGAGGTCTATGACAACATAAAGTCATTATTTTCTAAGAAGCTCAATATTCAGACTTTTTTTAATGCAAACAACTTGTTGCAACTTAAATTCTGTGAAGTAACGCATCACTTCCTGTTTCAAGCCACAAAGTTTTTAAAAACGTTATAATATATTGAAACATTTTGACCGCACACCACCTGTATCACCACGGACACAGCTCAGTCACCAGAGGAAAATGTTTGTGGGATCTTGTGGCGTTTCCATCAGTGTTGGTGCAGTGTTTACATCACCGAGCCTGGATCTCTTTAACCACACACTGCAGCATTTCCCAGTGGCGTTTGTTTCGTGAGGTGGCGTTCCCCAGCAGTGTCTGAGCCACTGAACCTGGGTGTTTTTGGCGACACACCGCAGCGCCTGTAGCACCAAACCTGGCTGTTTTTACTGACATCACAGCATTTCTTAGAGGCATCCGTGGCAGTGAACCTGGGTGTTTTTAGCGACACATTTCTGCATTTGTGGCACCAAATCCTGGTGTTTTAAGTGCCACACTGCAGCATTTCTCAGCGGCATTCGTGGCACTGAACCAGGGTTGTTTTTTTTATCACCCACCAGTATTTATGGCACCAAATCTGGATGTTTGTGGCTCTGAACATGAATGTTTTTGGTGACACGTTATGGCATTTCTCAGCCACATTCGTGGCACTAGAGCCTGGATGTTTTTAGCAGCACACAGGGCATTACCCAGCAGCATTTAAGCCACCAAGCCAGGGTGTACATGGCACATAGGGCATTACCCAGTGGCCTTTGAGCCATTGAATCTGGGTGTTTTAAGCCAAAACATGATCTGTTTCTGACCATAGCCAAGTGTGTTTTTAACCCAATCATACTTTAAACCACAGCTACACCGTCAACATATCTGCTACAAAGTAATGTACTAATGTAATGTATGTGTGGCAGAAACATTCAAAGTTTGCATCTGTTCATGGACGAGAGGCTCGTGCTCATGACGGCGTGAGATGTGAACATTAATAGCCTCTTATGTGGTTATATTATTATATTTGTGCGTCACTGCTCTGAACATCCCAGATATAAAAATGTGTCTGAGTGGAGGAGCCTGTCGGAGCTCTGCTGAGGACGACAGTCTAAAAGGCATGAAGTGAATAAGGTGTTACATTACCTGCTGAATTCTCTGATTCATAACCGACGTCACAGTTAAGAGTTAAAAAGCTTTTCTAATTCTCTCAGTACAGCTCAGAGAAACATGATCAGACTGTGAACAGAAAATCTTTCAGATGGTGAGATGTGATGATTATAAATAATACAAATCTTCCCCGGCTCACCTTTGTATTTATTTCAATATATTTATTCATCAGCGCTCTGAAATGGAGCTGCTGGTAAATCGTCCACAGTCAGGCAGAAATGATTTAAACATAATCAGACTTTTATTCAGGCTTTAGTTTCTTATTGTGTCAGAGACAGAAAGCTGCGTCAATCCTCTGTAATACTTTTATTTACTCAGTTTATTCATCTTCACACACGGGAGCAGAAATGTTTCAAATGTCAATGCTTTATAATAATCGACCTATATGGTACACAACTCCTCCTCTCACTGACAGCGGGCTAATTATTATTACTGCAGAGTTTATTTATCTATGTTAAACGTGCTGCTCCTGATCAGTGGACGTTGTTGATGATGTTGACGGTCATTATAAAAACTCTGTCCTATTAAAAAAAGAAAAAAAAAAAGAAATGGATCAGTGGGAACGTTTCCTCAAACAAAGGTTTGTGTGATATCCTACAGATCAGTGCCCCACTAAGGAGGAATTTATCCTTCCGCCTGGTGTCGGCGCCGTACCTACACCACAGGCTCTGCATCATCGTAGAGCCTTGACTGTATCTACGCCGTAGCCTGACGTGCACCTCCCCAGAAATGTAAGCTGAAACCATTTCGCTCAGTGGAAACAAAGTACATCCTGGGTCTGATGACTGGAGGTGCAGCTGCTGGTGTACAGGGAGAAGAGCAGAGGAGAAAGAACACAGCCTTGTGTTGATAGTGAAACACGTCTCTCCTGCCTCCTGTCGGACAGGAAGTCAGTGATCCACCTGCAGGTGGAGTCGGGCACACTCAGCTGGGAGAGCTTGTCCTGCAGCAGAACCGGGATGATTGTACTGAAGGCAGAGCTGAAGTCCACAAACAGGATCCTGGCGTAGGGTCCTGGGGAGTCCTGGAACTGGAGGGTGAAGTGGAGGGCCATGTTGACAGCGTCGTCTACAGACCTGTTGGCTCTGTAGGTGAACTGCAGGGGGTCCAGGAGAGGGTCAGTGATGGCCTTGAGGTGTGACAGCACAAGACACTCAAAGGACTTCATTACCACAGAGGTCAGGGCGATGGGTCTGCAGTCATTAAGTCCCGTGGTCCTTGGCTTTCTGGGGACAGGAATGATGGTGGAGGACAGAAGCAGAGTCATTGGCTGAGAACTGGTGTTGTAGTTTCTCAGCACACAGCCGTGAGCTTCCCTCACCGCCTTGCTAAACCCGTACTTTAAACCTCTCCTTGTCCTCACTCCTGAACGCATCTTCCTTCAGCCGCCTCAGCTGTCTCAGTTTAGGACTAAACCAGGGTCTGTCATTGTTATACCTCACCGTGGTGCGTGATGGTATACAGCAGTCCTCACAGAAGCTGATGCATGATGTCACAGCCTCTGTGTACTCATCCAGACTTTTGGTGGTGGTCTTGTAGTGTCCAAACACGCCTGGAGATCCTCCACAGCATCACTGCTCCACTTCTTAGATGACCTCATAACAGGTTTACAGAGCTTTAACTTCTGCCTGTACGAGGGAATCAGGCAGATGGTGGCGTGGTCAGAGTGGCCCAGTGCAGCGCCGGGGGCGGCGTGATAGGCGTTGTTGACAGTTGTGTAACAGTGATCCAGGATATTCTTCTCTCTGGTCGGACATTTTATAAACTGTTTGTATTTGGGGAGTTCATGGGTGAGGTCACCTTTGTTAAAGTCACCAAGGACAATAACTAAGGAGTCTAAGGTAAGTCCGCTCAGCACACAGTAGAGTTTTAGTCCAACTTCCTGCAGCAGCAGAGTTGCTGTCATGTTTCCTCCGGACAAAATCCAAGTAACGGGAATATTTCCAGTCGCTAAGGGAAACGTTTCCATCTTCCAAACTAAGTTGCTGCTTTGTGACGAGCCTGCGCAGTGTGCTGATGTGACTGTTGTATTTCATGTCCATGTGATTTGATAACAAAATTAAAGTTGTTTGGTTTTGGAGTAACTGTGATATTATTACTGGTATTTTATCAGTAATCAGTTACATGACTTGTTACCAGAGGTGGGGAGAAAAAAAATCGATGCAGCTTAGTATCACGATTTATGTATCGTCACAGTGCCAAGTATTGATTATTTTATTATATAGATTATTAATTATTTTCTATGATTTTTATTTATTTCAGTTTCAAGAAGGGACAGAGAAAATTAATAAAAACACACTTGTAACAGAGTATTTGTACAGTGTGGTATTAGTACTTATATGTAAGTAAAGATCTGAATACTTCCTCCACCAAGATTTTGTCGTTCATCATCATCATCATCATCATCTTTACTTTAGCTAATCTGATTTAACAGTACGTCACTACAGCTGGTGTTCTCCTTCCTCTTGGAGCCGTCTTTGGTGACATCTCTCTGATTCCTGTTCATGTGTCAGAGTCTGTGCACCACACCTGCCTTACATCGTGTTCAGGGGGCGTTACCTGTGCTGACAGGTGACTGATGATCACTGAGCACACCTGGTTAAGGTCGTTTGATGCATCTGAGCTGACTTCTTATTTTGTCTCTTAACAGAAAATTAAGACGTGAGGGAAATTAAAGAGAATGTTGTTGCATGAGGCCCAGCGTCTGTTACAGACCATAATATGCTGCGATGGTGGCTACATGCTGTCCTGAACGGTGAGCTAAAGAACAGAGGAGTTAACTCTGAAAAAGGAAAGACCTGAGTCCGCAGTGCGTCTCCATCTTTTATCAAACACTTTGCAGCGTTTACGACCACTTTGATGTTCAGAGGTTTATTCTGCAGCAGCAGCAGCAGCAGCGTGTGTTGGTGAACAAGACTTAATTAAACTTAAGCATTATTTGAGTACATGATGTTTCCAGCTGGAATCAGGCTGTTGCATTTCCTTTAACCAGCTGGAGGCACTTTACTCTCACAGACACACACTCTGATTACAGTCAGCACACTCCACAAAGCCTTTGTCTTGTCGACTTCATTAATTCACACACCGCTGGATCACAGCCACGTGTCAGGGACTTGAAAGAAAACAGACATCTGTAGATGTGACCAGCCGCAGAGGTAACGCCCACGTCAGTACGCGTCGCTCTCAGTTACACGCCGCTTTGTTCATTAAATAAAGACTTGATTATATGTGAAGATTCAGGCGTCGACAGGGGAGCTCTCTGCAGGTCTGATATCCACTCAGGTGCCTTCACCAACGCTTAATCGAATCTCGCCTAAATTAAAACTAAAATGTAATCTCACATCGAGTTGAATTAAATCAGAATTTATGCCAAACATATGAAGAGGAGTTTGGAAGTTTTATTCTGCTGACTGACTGTTGTCTTCAGCTGCTGATGCAGGTTTCTCAAGTGCAGTAGTTGTTTTGTTTCAGTGCAGGTGGCTGAGAATCATCGAGCCGAGAGCACGAGACGATCTGGCAGTGGTTTATAGGCTCATCAGGGAAATGAGCCGCAGGTGAGTGAGCGGGTGGAGACGCTCAGGTGTGGGAGGGGTTACTGCAGGTCAGGAGGGAGCGACAGCAGTGACCGTCTACACCTGGGCTGTTCCATTACAGATTCAACTGGGCTGGATTTTAAAACCAGAAAATGTCGATGGGCAGACGTTTTGAGCAGCGAGCAGCCTACTTTTAGCTTCTGGTGACAAATCTTAAACAAATGCAGATTATGTATTAATGTTGCACCAGATGACACACTGGTGTGTGTACCTACTTATCCAATGAGACAGATGCTACGTGAGTATTGTATGTGTCATGTATGAAACCTTATTTTAAATTAGGATAGTTAGTCTTGTCTCTGTAAACATCCCATGACCTCCATCTGTATTTTTTTTTCTTTACACTGTTTTTCTTTTTTCTTTTCCTTTTTGAAAAGTATAAAAAAAATGGATGTTGCACATGTAACAATCAATAAATTATTTTATTCATATATCTGACTGAGGAGCATCACTTAATGCAGAAACAGAATAAAAAGATAGCGATCAATGCACAGAAGCATAATAAGTGGCATTTACGGCATCTAATAACACACTGTTTCTCAAAGTCAAGGACGGATCCTTAAATGGCTGAATTTCAAGGATGCTACGTCATCAAATCCTCCCTACGGACTGTTCAGTGGGCTCCTTTGAGATGAACTGCGCCTCGCCTGGTAAGAAGACAAGATCAGGCGGCTGCAGCAGGGGGCGGTGACAACAAGCTGTGGACAGTTTCATGACAGTTTCCAGCAGCATTCAGTTCGTACAGGAAGTCACATAAACACTCACATCCTGTCAGATATGATGTTGATTATTGAAATCATATCAGACTCATATCAGTTTGTTTTCAGTCTCCAGATATTTTAATTATGATAGATTAATTTATTAAAATGCTTTACAGGTGACACAGAAGTTTGAAGCCTAAAAAGCCAAAGGGAAAACACAGATGGGACACTACAAAAGGCAAGGGTAGCTACCAAACACGCACATCTGGAGCTTAAAGGACCAATGGAAGAACACAGACAGGCAGCTACAAAACACCTACAGCAGAAGCCTAAAAAGCTGATGGAAAAATCCCACCAAGAAACACAAAAAACACACATTTGAAGCCTTATGTGTCAGTGGTAAAACTCAGACAGGACACTACAAAGCACGCACGTTTGGAGCCTAAAAAACTGTGGGTTAAACACAGACAAGTAACTACAAAACACCCACATTTGAAGCCTGAAAAGCCAATGATAAAACACAAACAGGTTGCTACAAAACATGCACATTTGGAGCTTAAAGGATTGATTAAAACACACAGACAGGTCGCTAAAAAACAATGAAAAACACAGATGGAATGCTACAAAACAGGCACATTTAGAACCGAAAAAGTGGATAGAAATACACAGACAGGTCACTACAAAACAAACACATTTGGAGCTTAAAGGGCCAATGGAAAAACAAACAGGTAGCTACAAAACACCTACAGCAGAAGCCTAAAAAGCTGATGGAAAAACCTCACCAAGAAACACAAAAAACACACATTTGAAGCCTTATGTGTCAGTGGTAAAACTCAGACAGGACACTACAAAACACGCACGTTTGGAGCCTAAAAAACTGTGGGTTAAACACAGACAAGTAGCTACAAAACACCCACATTTGGAGCCTAAAAAGCCAAAGGGAAACCACAGACGGGATGCTACAAAACAGGTACATTTAGAAGCGAAAAAGCAGATAGAAACACACAGACAGGACACTACAAAACATGCAAGTTTGGAGCCAAAAAAGCAGATGGAGACACACAGACAGATAGTTACAAAACACTCATGATTGGAGCCTGAAAGGCTGACAGAAAAACACAGATGGGACACTACAAAAGGCAAGGGTTTGAAGCCTGAAAAGCCAATGATAAAACACAAACAGGTTGCTACAAAACATGCACATTTGGAGCTTAAAGGATTGATTAAAACACACAGACAGGTCGCTACAAAACACACGTTTTTGGAGCCTGAAAAGCCAATGAAAAATACAGACGGAATGTTACAAAACAGGCACATTTAGAACTGAAAAAGCGGATAGAAACACACAGACAGGCCACTACAAAACAAACACATTTGGAGCTTAAAGGGCCAATGGAAAAACAGACAGGCAGCTACAAAACACTTACAGCGGAAGCCTAAAAAGCTGATGGAAAAACCCCACCAAGAAACACAAAAAACACTCACATTTGAAGCCTTATGTGTCAGTGGTAAAACTCAGACAGGACACTACAAAACACGCATGTTTGGAGCCTAAAAAGCAGATGGTTAAACACAGACAAGTAGCTACAAAACACACACAATTAGAGCCTAACAAGCTGTTGGAAAATCAGACAGTAACATATAACTAAGGGAGGATTCCTGACTGTAAGTGAATCAATTTTTCTCACCCCTACAGTTAATCAACCGCAGGTTCGCACGCACAAACATTATTTCTAGAAAAATAATGCTAATAAAAAAAAAAAACAGGTTTTAGTAGAATCGAGCGGAGGCCGTAATTACATCTGCAGACTGTAATGACTGATTACTGATTCCAGTTACTACTGAGAAACTGTGATTGCTTTCACTAACATTATCACATCCATCCTAAATGTTTTCGGGCTGCTGTGACCTCTGTGGGTGGTTGGGGGGGTGGGGGGGGTGGGGGGGTCAGTGTGTGGGTTACTCAGGGGTCATTAAGGGTTATCCGAACTGATCGATGCCTTCAGGTGGTTGGGACTCATGGCAATCACTGCCACAGATGAGAATTGATTGGCTCATCATAACCTCCACCGGTGGCAAGAAACTCACAACGTGAGGCGCTATTTTCCACACAATATGTACTTGTACACACACACACACACTCACACTCACACTCACAACATGACATGTTGTTGCAGTTACACAAGCGCAGTCCTTTTCCATAATTATGTGCGAGCATTGACAATTTCTCCGCACAGAAAATACATTTTCCCGGCTTTTTTCTCAACAAGCCGGCTGATTATTTTCTTTCCTGCTTCGGCTTTCTGTTTTGTAACATTCACACACACACACACACACACACACACACACACACACACACACACACACACGGCTATAGGAACAAACACACCTGTGAGGCACTATCAATGTGAGACATGTTCGTCAGGTTACAAAGCTTGAAGCTGTAATTGGGGACTTTCTCGCTCCCTGTGCGGAGCAGACAGTGATTTAATTTAATTTAATTTCAGCTCTCCTCCACGGGGACGTTCAGATAACATTAATTAGGTTTTCTCTTTTAACTTTTTGAACACTACCCCTGTGTTCCTGCGGCTTTTATGCCAAGTGAGACCTGTGAGGCCTGTCTACCTGTCTCCGTCTGTCTGTCTGTCTACCACTCTCTCTGCCTGTCTCTCTGTCCGTCTTCTTGATGGATCGTCTGTCTGCCCATCTATCTGTCGCGTCCTCACATGCACATTATTCTTCACCTTTATCTCAACCTGCCGTCCTGACAGGAGCTATTTCTCTCACATACACAAGCGCACACATAAATATTTCCCTGACACAGGCAGTCTGGGTGGTAGTTATGGATACAGTCCAGCTTTTAAATGTGTTTCTGAAAGCCCAGGACTGATGCTATGACTGCTATATAATTATAGTTGACAGAGGGGAGGCAGACACTGGAAGGGAATAAAAGCAATTGCTGCGCTGTAGCTTTTATGCATGAATACTTAAAATAGATCGCTGGAGAGACCTCCCTGCCCTGACGAGAGTACAACCCTGAGCTCTCAAACCTTTATTTTGGAGAGTCAAGATGGTTATTTGGTTAAATTGCACCTGCGTCCTCCTGGAGTCGAAATCTGTGTCTCCGCCGTGTCTGGATATAAAGATTCAAATATTTAAGGAAGGCGTGATGGTCTGTCAGCTACAGATAATAACATCTTAAACCCCTGATCCTGTCAGCGTGCTGGGTTTAATGCCAAAATATGAAAGACAGGAAACTAAACCACAGCTCTGATCTTAATTTAGGTGTATGTTTTTTTCTGTACGCCATCCACCCAATCACCAGAAAAAATGTTGGCAGTGAATGTTTTCTCCAGTCTACAGACACCTCACATTCACACCATTATTAAAACTTCACATTTCAACAATGCTGTGATTAACGTGTGGTTTGGTTTAGGCACAAAACTGTCCCTGCCAACAGGTTGCTACAAAACACCAACATCTGGAGCCTAAAAAGAAAAACGATAGTAAAATACTAACAGGTCATTCAAACACCAATAAAAAATAAAAATTAAAAATTAAATGGGAAACACAGACAGGTTGCTACAAAACACCTAAGAATGGAGCCACAAAGCCGCTGGAAAGACAGAGATGAGTTGCCGCAAAACAGCCATGTCTGGAGCCTTTAAAGCAGAATTAAAAACACAGATGGATTGCAACAAAATAAAAAAGTGGAGCCTATAAAAGCAAAACACAGACTGGTCACTACAAAACACGTACAACTGGAGCCTAAAAAGCTGCTGGAAAGATTGAGAGAAATTGCAACAAAACACCCACATTTGGAGCCCCACAAAAACAACAGTAAAACACCAACTGCTCTTTCAAACACCCACATTCAGAGCCTGAAAGCAGATGGTAAAACACAGACTGGTCACTACAAAACACCCACATTTGGAGCGCTACAAAAAAACCATAGTAAAACACCAACTGGTCATTCAAACACCAATGATTGGAGCCTGAAAAGCTGCAACACTCAGAGTTGCCACAAAACACCTGCATTTGGAGCCTTAAAAGCACAGAGAAAAAGCACAGACAAAAAGCTACAGAACACCTATGCTTGGAGCCTAGAAGTCGCTGGAAAGACAGAGGAGAGTTGCTACAAAACCCCGATATTTGGAGCCCTAAAGAATCAACAGTAAAACATCAACAGGTTGCTACAAAACACCAACGTTTGGAGACTGAAAAGCAGATGTAAAAACACAGACTGGTCACTACAAAACAACTACAGTACAACTGGAGCCTAAAAAGCTGCTGGAGAGACCAAGACAAGTCAGTGACCATCCCCTCCACCTCCTGATGACAAAGGCAGCTCAGATACTACGTCACTTTAGAAACACTGTTATGACACGTGTGAAATGTAAGAATGGTTGTTTCATTTTGATTATTTTTGATCATTTTCCTTCCTTTAATGCCGTCTGAAGTCATGTTTGCTGGACTGTGATCCTGGCTTGCTCTGGATTTATGGCATAACTGCTTTCATGACACATTCATTCATTTATTGTAATGTATTTGTGGTTTACAGAAATGTGCAATGCCGGCATTTTCTTCTGGTGACTGGGCTGTTCCTGTTAACAGGGTAAATGAACAAAATTCTGTCTGGGTAAAGTTTCGCAGTGTTCAGTAGTTTTATTGTTAAAAGTGATATTTTTGGATTCATTTTTATTTATTCAGAAACAGCATATTCGTCACATAATCCTAAACTTTTGCTTTATATGTCAGCATGAACGTTTCACTGATTCACTGGAGGCCAGCAGACACCTGCAGCACCTGCAGCAACAGTTTTACCTGTTGTATTTCAACAGTTATTGTAGAAAAATATGATTTTAGGAGGTTTTATGATCCTGAGAGGACAAAAAAATGTTTTCTTCTAACTGCGACAGAATGAAAATGACTCAAGTCACCGTAATGATTCCTAAATGTTTGTTTCCACATGTAGCTGTCATCCTGAGGCACACCGACCAAAACATCAGGCTGCTTTTGTTTTGCTCTCAAATGGGGAAAAAAAATATAAAATTACACAAAAGCAATTAAAATGATTTCCTTTCATCAACAGGCGGGGCGGCCACAGTGTGTTTGCACGCAGATATATTTGTGAGAAGACTGGTAAAGAACAATTAGAGAGCATCTGTGTTTGTACATATTGACAGTGTGGGGTTGTTGTGCAGCTGCAGGCACAAAAATAAAAGAAACCCATATTGATCCTGTTGACTTGGTGTGACTCCCCGAGGCTTTGATGCTGCAGTCACACACATTAACACCCGCACTCGCCATCAGAGCGCCACCAGCAGCACGCCCTAATTGGTTCACTTCAATATCAGTCTGCAAAATATCAAATAAACGTCAGCTTGACGATCGGCACAGATTTCAGGGAGCTGATTTTGATTTGGTCCTTTTATAAAAATGTTTTATTAGTTTTCATCCGTAAAATCTGAGTCTTAATGTTTTAATGTGACGTATTCAAAAAACACTCTGAGGTTACAGCTCGCTCCGTTTTCCATGTGTAGCCTTCAGTTTCCATGGTTACAGGCGCTGACCTTGTCTGTCCTGAGGTTAGTGAAAAAAAATATTTACCTGTTTATGGCAGGATGTTGTCAGTCACACACACACACACACACACACACACACACACACACAGTGCCACTGTTTTTTTTAAAGATTGAGATAGAAAAGTTTTTGATCCTTCCAACAGATCTGAAATGACGTCTGTGGGACAGATGTGAAGCTCTGGGTAGCCCTGCACTAACATCATCAACTTCTCCTCCACTTCCATCAGTTGCTCCCTCAGGAATAAGGAGGATGGTGATCATGACGATTACCAGTAAGAATGGTGGTCACATCAAATATATCTTGTGACTGCATCGTGCCGGTGTCTCCACCTGCCTCAATGTCATCACACACACACACACACACACACACACACACACACACACACACACACACACACACACACACTGCTGCCTTCCTCCCTCCTGCTGTTAGAGCTCACTGCACATCAAACACTGAGCCTGCTGTCATCTCTACACACACCCAATCAGAAAATCACACACACACACACACACACACACACACAGACACACACACATTATCCATGAATGTAATCTATGTTCACTGTGTCTGTGCGGTCAGTGCTTCTGAGCGTCTCATACACAGGCGGTGTGACGGAGCTGAAGTGACAGCGGCTGCCAGCCCACCGACCAAACTTCTGAAGCTGCCGCGGCTGAATAGCAAAGAGCAGCTCCCACTGTGTCTAAACACAGGGGCACAGGGGGGCCGTGACAGATGATGGCGGCACCGCTGCTATAAACACATCCAGCTCTCAGATGCTAAACGTCAGCAGAGAGGAGATAATCACAGGCGGAAGGTACGGGAGGAAGAAGTGTGGAGAGGGAGAAGGAGGCAGGGTGAAGTGCGGGGCAGTGGAGCGAGGAAGAGGAAGAGGAAGGCAGTCAGTGTGAATGTAGTGATGCTGAGGGGAAGCTGTAAGCGCTCTAATAGCCTCACAGCAGGAACCTGAGAGAGGCCGACACAGCTCGACACGACCATGCGCTGAACTCTCTCAGCTCCCCTCCGTCTGCTGTCACACTGCGGACACAGTGTCACCACCTGACGCTGAGATCCACTGCAGAGCGCCGCCCGCCATCGCTCCACAGTCTCAACCACACCGAGACGTCAGCGTGCTTCACCTGACAACACCGGGTTTATGTTTATAGAGTCATAATTTGAGTCTTTTCACATGCAGCGTTTGGAGTGACAGAAGTGTTTGTTCTGCAGAGTTTACTGAGTTCAGGACTTTGACATCTCGACTCCCACCTGAGGTTCACTTCACACAACAAAAGCACTTTGGTTAACTCAAGCTAATATGAGTCAGACAAATCAGGCAGATCTCTTCCAAAGTTTGACTTTATATCACAAAAACTTGGAAGAGAATTCTGAGCTGAGACGTATGGTGTGGCCTGATTTATGGCAGGGCGGGGTTCGTTTTAAGACCAGTTCAGACCAAAGATTTGCAACGATGCAAAACTGTTTGGGAACGTTGCAGGAGTGTGAGGTGGAATCACAAGGAGCTGGAAAGTCTCTAAAATGCGAGTAGAGGGGAGGGGGGTGGACTGGTCCAACAGCCCCGGACTTTCACCTGAGAGTCTGCTGTTTGCTTCATATGTGAGTTTTAAGCCAAACCTTGATGTTTTTTTCTATCCGTGACCACATGCTTTTTTTGCACAAGAAAATAGAACTAAAAATGAGGTGTATTACTGATGTAAATGTATTTGGAAATGAAATAAACAGAACTGTATTTGGAAAGACATTATGCATGTCACAGACGTAAAATGACAACCCCCGTCAACCCCCAACGCTTTGTCAGCGACACCGTAGCCAAAAGGTCACTTTCTGGCAGTATGACAGAAACGATGATGGCAGGTGTTTTTTCTAAACCGAACCACGTGCCTTTGTTGACATCCCAGTGTTGGCTGCGGCGGTGTATGCAGGTACAGTGTTGCCAGGTGTACGATAATTATTGTATTTGTACGATAGTTTGGCCCTCTGTACGATGTACGATCAATAATCCCAAAAAAGGCCAAATGTACGATAATTTGACCATTTCATGAATGTGTGGTTGTAATCAGCGTGCCGGAGTTTTTTTGTGAGCCCGGAAGGCATCTGTTCCCATGTGACATGTTTCCAGCCAATCACATCGTTTGTCTCTGAACAATGAGCACGATTGGCTGAATGGTCAGCTGTACCCGCCTCATGAGGCGCTAGGACTTGTCAGGAAGTCGAGCGAGAATGAGATTTAAAACAGAAGAAGAAGAAGAAGAAGAAGAAGAAGAGGAAAAACAGAAGCAAGGAAAATGGGAAAAAAGTAAACCAAAAAGTAAACACTGGAGTGACTATATTTGCCTATAGCGCATCAGTAGGATTGTTATTTTGGTTATGACGGATGTACGATAACTTCCCTCAAAATATGATCATTTTGAGTCTGTGGTACGACCACTACACCACTGGTTTTACCTACATTGTAAGGTTATTCTGAAAAAGACTGTTTGCATCTAACAAGCAGAGACTGAACATTTCCTGTGAAAACAGAAGGGTAGACACAGTGCATGTAGGGGGCGATAGACAAATATCTACTGTAGTCTGTCCTGCTATTAATAGGCAGCACTGTAGTCTTGCTGTGCAGCACAGAGACACTTGGACCCAAACTCAGACATTTATTTTCAATAAAGCAAGACGGGGAGTTGATCCAGGGCACTTGGGGGAAACAGGGCAGGCAAACGGGTTACTGGTGAGTGTCGATCTGAGGCACAGAGGAACGATCTGGCGCAGACTGGACTTTGCTGATATTCTTTGTGTGTTGAAGTCTTCTTCAGTCTCACAGTGATCCACTGATAGTTGACTGGACATTCGTGGCGACAGGAGCTGCTCAGATCATTCAGCACTTTGAATGGAGCCCACAGTGTCCTGCTCTGAGCGTTCGCTAACAGCTGAAGAGACTCAAATCAGGGCATCAATATTTTTAGCATCTCTTCCGTTCTCTCATCTGGATGTTGTCAGGTGGACAATAAAAGGACGATCCTCAGAGAGACAGGACTGTACGTACAGAGGAGATATTAGCAGTGTGTGCATCCTGGAAATTTGACAGTTATGACAAATATTTATTTTCGTCTCTGTGGATAGAGCTGATGGGGCTTTTATCCAGCGACGTCCTTGCAGCCATTCATGATCACCGTGTCTCACACACACACACACACGTGTGCAGATCCTCCTGACGGTGTTGTACAGTGTGAGAGCGGATGTCTTTGTTGGGCTGATAAGTGGTGGTGCACTCCCTGCTGTCTGAGCTGAAGAGAGCTGCTGCAGGCTGTTTGCCAGCAGCACCGAGGAAGAGGTGACAGATCACTCCTCTGTGTGTGTGTGTGTGTGTGTGTGTGTGTGTGTAGGTATGAGAGCAGTGATGCATTGGCGAGCCATCGACATGTCAGTGAATTGATTTACATTAAACAGGCCAGATCACCTTTTAGTCTACTGCACTCTGCTCATCAGAGGACGTCAGGTCCATCTTCTGCCTGTCGCTCTTCATCGTGACACTGTTAAACTTGTACTGCACTGGAGCAAGTATTTAACTACTAATCTGAGGTACTTTTACTTCATTTGAATATTTTCTTTTCATGCTTTTACTCCACGACATCTCAGAGGAAAGTGTTGTACTCTCTACTTCACTGCATTTCTCTGACCGGTCCAGTCGCTACAAGAAAAATGTTGGCGCTGTACATTTCTGCAAACCACTGTATTTGTCTATGACGTGCTGGCTGTCCTCCTAATCAGCTGCCGTGAAAACACAAATGTTTCTATCTAGAGTGTTTGTCAGTTCTGGGCTACTGTAGAAGAAAGGCAGTGCAACATGGCGATCTCCATAGACGAGGACCTGCTCCTTATGTGGATGTACACTCATCGGCCGCTTTATGAGGTGCACCTGTTCAACTGTCTGTTAACGCAAATATCCCATTAGCCAATCACGTGGCAGCATCTCAATGCATTTAGTCACGTAGACATGGTGAAGACAAGCTGCTGAAGATCAAACAGAGGATCAGAAAGGAGAAGAAAGGTGATTTAGGCACTGATCACACAGAAAGCGTTTTAGCAGCTGGGGCGGCTGTTTGTAACAGTTTTTAATGAGAATGAAGCTTTTTGCACGCCGAAACGTGTGATGCACCTCGTGTTTCTGTGCTCCAGGCACCTGGTGTGTGCTGAACTCCTCGAGTTGATAAAACTTTAACCCAGAGCAGGAAAGTGCCCCTCATCCTTTTTGTCCTCATTATCCAATGGGATGATCTGAGAGGCGGGGCTTCTGTGGTGGTCACGACAACAAGTTTACAGTTGGTAAACAATGGAGGAGAAACTGGTGGTAGTGGTTGCTGGATACCCAGAGCTATACGACTTTACAAAGCACAGTTAGCACCATCTGAATAGAAAACAGCAGATAAGTGCAGTACTGTAAACGTCCATGATGGAGGAGAAGCTCCTGGACCAACTGGTGGTACTCCCCATGATCCAGCCTCTTTTTTAGGGTCTCATGTACCCACACAGATCTCTGTTTATCTGCTGACAGCCTCTCACCCTCAACCAGAGCCACAGACAGCACCCTCTGCCTCAACAATAAAAAGGTGCAGCAAGCACTTTTTTTACTGGTGGCATTCAATTAAAAAAAGGCAGTGCGTCGCGCCTTGTGTCTTGCAACCTGCAAAACGTTTTCTAAGTGACTTTGAACGTGGCATGGTTGTTGGTGCCAGACGGGCTGGTCTGAGTATTTACTGGGATTTTCAGCACAACCATCTCTAGGGTTTACAGAGGATGGTCCCAAAAAGAGCAAATATCCAGTGAGCCAAAATGCCTTGTTGATGCCAGAGGTCAGAGGAGAATGGCCAGACTGGTTCAAGATGATAGAAAGGCAACAGGAAGTCAAATAAGCACTGGTTCCAACCAAGGTGTGCAGAAGAGCATCTCTGAAGCAACAACACCTTGTCCAACCTTGAAGCAGATGGGCTACAGCAGCAGAAGACCACACCAGGTGCCACTCCTGTCAGCTAACAACAGGAAACTGAGGCTACAATTCACACGGGTTTTCTCACCAAAACTGGACAATAGAAGATTGGAAAAACCACATTCAGATGGAAGCATGGATCCATCCTGCCTTGTATCAACGCTTCAGGCTGCTGCTGCTGCTGGTGGTGTAATGGTGTGGGGGAGATTTTCTTAGTACCAACTGAGCATGGTTTAAACACCACAGCCTACCTGAGTATTGTTGCTGAGCGTGTCCATCCCTTTATGACCACAGTGTACCCATCTTCTGATGGCTACTTCCAGCAGGATAACGCACCATGTCACAAAGCTCACATCATCTCAAACATGACAATGACTTCACTGTACTCCAATGGCCTCCACAGTCACCAGATCTCAGTCCAATAGAGCACCTTTGGGATGTGCTGGAACGGGAGATTCTCATCATGGATCAACTGTGTGATGTCATCATGTCAATATAGACCAACATCTCTGAGGAATGTTTCCAGCACCTTGTTGAATCTGTGACACCAAGAATTAAAAAGGGGGTCCAACCTGGTACCAGCAAGGTGTACCTAATAAAGTGGACAGTGAGTGTAAACAGCTCATTCGAAAGTAATAAAAACATGATTCTTATTTTCAGGTGATTATACACCAGGGAAAACAGACCGATTAGATTATATCTCTGCTAATATATCACTCTAAATCCTACAAGTGGAGCTTTAACACTTATGTGAAGGATCTGAGTTCTTCCTCATTAATGCAGAACAGACACAACTTCTTCACATGTGGGAACAGCACTGACCTGTCATCAGTTATTAAAGTCTGCGTGTGTGAGTTTACAGTAAGTGATCTATAACTAAAATTATCGCAGCACCCTGTGGTGTCAAACACCCTGTGTTAGATTAATACACATCCTCAGTCCCTTTAAAACGTTAATGAAGTCTTAAACTAATGTCTCGACATAAACATTCAGACACAGTCTGTGCAAACTGAACATTAAGAATATCTTTCCTGACATGAAGCCATGAGAGGGACTGGGAGAGTCATTTTCCAGGAGTGTCTGTGTGTTTAGACCATTTCTTTATATGCAGTGATATTCACCATGAAAAAAACACACACATTTTAAAGTGTATCACAAACATCTTTTGCCCCAGGACACCTCCACCTGAACGTTTGATGGAAGAAGAAAGAGAAGAAACTCGGTGCGTTCCTCAGAGACACACTGACGAGATGAGAGATGAGAGAGGAGGAGGAGGATGAAGAGAAAGACTGTTTTCAGTCCCAGAGAAGAGAAGCTGAGTGACGACAGCAGCTCTCTTCAGGAGGCTACGAGTCCTTGAGCACAAATATTATATGTTTCTCATGTGTACACTACAGTCAAGTGTTTCAGTGTAAGATCAGTTAGTATGACCTCATCATTACTGTTTTCCAGGATGGTCATTAAAATATGAAAGCTGCTGTTTCTGTTGTCCGGGAAACATAATGAACTGTCTCATTCATCTCCCATGTCTGACAGGAAGCTGTTTCTCTATCTTAACAGCAGATTGTTAGAAAAACAGAAATAACAATCTCTTTCATTTATTCCTGTGTGCTTATGTCTTTGGAAAACAAATAAGCAATTTAAAATATGAGTCTGGTGTTATTTTCTATTTTTCCAGCCCGTTCTCACTCAACACTCATCAATACTGCTGCATTGTCAGAGACTGGCGTTAAATAGACTGATGCACAAAGACAAATTTGTTGTGGTATAATATGCACAGGACAACAGCAATTGTTGTCGCAATGGCCACCAACCGCAGTCCCCAAATATCCAGCACTACGTATTTGGATGTCTGTGTAAGATGCTGACACAAAAGGCAACTTTCGCTTTGGCATAATGCACACCAGATGACAGCAATGTTTGACGCAGTGGCCACCAACTGAAGTCATCAAATATCCAGCGCTATGTCGATGGACGCTCACATTAGATACCAACACTCAAAGGGCCTTTCGCGGCTGTTCAATATGCACCAGGCAACAAGAGTTGTTGATGCAGCAGCCACCAACCAAAGTCTCCAAATACCTGGCGCTATGTCAGACAACGTTCCATGTAAGACACCGACGCAACAAAGGCACCTTTTGCTGTGGTATAATATGAACCAGGCGGCAGAAGTTATTGACGAAACAGCCACCAGCCGAATTCGTCAAATACGCGGGGTTTCGTCAGTGGACGCCTGTGAAAGACACTGACCCACAAAGGCACCTCTCATAATGGTATAATACGCACCGGGTGACAGTAGTTGTTGAAACAGCGGACACCAACTGAAGTTGTCATATACCCAGCGCTACATCAGTGGATGTCTATGCATGACGCTGACGCTCAGAGGCACCTTTTGTGACAGTATAAAGGCCCATTTATGCTCAATGTTAAATACAGATCCGGATACGGACGGAGCCTTCTGTCCGTGCTCTGCGTTCATTTCGTCCATATTTCTGCATGTTTCTGTAAAGCTTACAGATACGGGCCAAACAGAGCAGTACCATCGGGAACAGTGGGGGCAGTGTTGCTGTCACTACCCGATACGTAGCTCTAGTGAGACACGAAGAAGAAATAACAATTCAGTTTCTTTCATCGGCAGTACTAGAGAAAAGAATTCTCCGTCCTCCAGTCGCGACGTATTTAACGGCCTCACCGACCACCGCCTCCTACAACGCTGCCTCTGTTTTTGTCTTTTATGCAAGAGGTACATTATCAATATCTCCTCCACAGTCACCATGTTTGTTTTTGAGTTTGTTGTTGTCATAAACTTTTGATTCTGGGCTGCCCCCTGGTGGATATATTGGTTAACATCCATGCCAACGTAAAGGGCGCATGGAAGTATGTGGGCAGTGACAGTAACATCGTTTGAAACGGACGTATACATTTTCGTACGTAAAGGGAGCATAAATGGGCCTTAACGCACACCAGGCGACAGCAGTTGTTGACGCAGCTACCCAAGTTGTCAAATACTCGGCTCTGTGTCAGTGGGTGTCCATCAAAGATGCCGACGCAACAAACCACCTTTCACAGAGGCACAGTACGCACTGGGTGATAGTAGTGTCAGTGGACGTCTGTGTATGATATTAATGTACATCGGCACCTTTAGTGACAGCATAATAACCAATCAATCCCTGCATGAGGTATGTCACACAGGTGTTTGTGTGAGGCTTGTGTTGCGTTTGCTCCACGTCGATTTCAACTTGCATATTTCCACCATCAGCCATCGAGGAGGGAACAAACAATGGGTCAGTCAATGTCCAACCTGGCTAGCTTAGCAAGCTAACGAGCTCAATGGGCATTTTGTCTTCTTTTGTTGTCACCTGACATTTTCTGCAGTGTTTCAGTCTGCAGGCTGTTCAGCTGACTCTGCAGGTGATAGAGGAGCTGATCATGTGACCTTCACCTTAGTTAGAGTTTGAATGTATCATCTGCAGTTCGTCAGTTCAAACTATTTAATGGACAAAACTTTCACCTTCATTAAAAATGAACTAAAATAGTTTTAAAGTGTAAAACCCTTAAATGTGTAAAATAACATTACAGGTGACTGAACCTTCATTTGTACCTTCATTTGTCAAAGACCTGAATTAAGATGCAAATTTCAGGTTATTAAATGGATGCAGTGTTTATTAACCTGGGGTCAAGACTCAGGGTGGGCGACACGTCCCTGTGAGCTCTGTGCTTCGTCATTCACGTCCAGGACCTTCCTGTTGTGAGTCA
Source organism: Epinephelus fuscoguttatus (assembly GCF_011397635.1). NCBI lineage: Eukaryota > Metazoa > Chordata > Actinopteri > Perciformes > Serranidae > Epinephelus > Epinephelus fuscoguttatus. The sequence continues at coordinate 39,433,034 of NC_064769.1, read as the reverse complement.
ATGGAGCTGAGCCACCGTGTCGCCCTACTGAGGAGGAAGAAGACCAGGTTTGGGGGTGAAGGTCCTGAGAACTGAGACAAACAGGAGAAGGGGTTAGAGGTCACATCGGGTGGATGAATTAATGAGGCACAGGTGATCGAATAAGCAGGGACATTATGAGACCAATCACAAATCATACGACAAGTTCATAGGTGACGAGTGAAAGGTTCAACATGACTTATCTGCCAGTCTTCACTTTGGGTACAGTAGGGAAGCTGTAACACAGGTGAGCTACGTGATAATGAGTTAGTAATAGGGGGGTTTAATTGTTTGTCTCGACACTTCAAAGCTTTTAAAAATCCTCAAACACTTAAGTCTCTTCTGTCGTTTATTCTGTCCTGGTCAGATTAATTATAGTTTCTACTGTAAGAGAAACAATCCCATAAACATGTACCAGATCACATTAAAGCCAGCTGACACACATGGTAGAAAACTTCCTGCACTGTTGTGTCCTTTGTGTTTTGTGTTTGTTGCCCCTCAGACAGCCTGAGTCAACCGATGGTACTGAAGCTCAGTGCATGGAGTTGCTCCCTGCAGTCTGACACTGCAGGGAGTTCCCATAACAACTGCCTGACGTGTGAACAGCGTACACATCAAGTCAGAGCTGTAACGGGAGATATCACAGCTGATCCTATCATCTGGTCAGATTACTGTTTGTGTGTTTAGTGCTCAACAAAATTTGCTTTGCTGTGATTTGTATGTTTTCATGGCACGCTTCCTCACATATTCTGAATTAGCTCTGCATGTGTTTTATTTGTTTTTCCTTCTGCCCGTGGACGTCGACTACACCGGGTGCCTCCACCTGTGTGTGACTTATCTTGTGTTTGAGTTTAACAGACAGGTTTCAGAGCCACTCCCTGTGTTGAAATCAACCCAGTCACCAGAATAAGTGTTGTACGTTTCTGAAAACCACAGATGCATTACATTTACACTCAGGGTGACCCCGGACAGTCGATGATTCGGCGATTCGATTTGGAGGAGTCTGATTCGACGGCCAGTCTCGCGATTGAATCGTTGCAAAATGTGGTTATGAAACAAGACCGTACCATTCTGACTATATGGGGGTGCTCACTGCTGCTGAACATCTTGATCTGACATAGAATGTGTTTGTTTTCTAGTAATTCATGATATATAGCCTATTTTGATACAAACATCAGCCTAATTTCTGTTAATAAAAAATTGAAAATGAGCGTGCGTTTAATCAGTAGGCATAATCGTTACTACGCATGAATAAATCACCCAGTTGCTTGATCCAAATAAGCTGAGGTGAGTGAGTGCGCTGCAGGACCTTCAGAGCAGCATCGAGGCCTACGGTGGTTTAAAGTTAAAGTCCCACTGATTGTCACACACCTGAGTGTGTGAAATCTGTTCTCCGCATTTGACCCACCCCCTGAGGGAGCGGTGAGCAGCAGCGGTGCCGCGCTCGGGAATCATGTGGTGATGATTTATGGTGGTGGGGCGCATAAACAAACACTCTGGAGGAGGTATGTGCTCTCAAATCAAACTTTTTTGAAGGATTTCAAAAAAAATTTTGTGATAAACTGATTTTTTCTTTGGCTACTTTCTGTCCGATGATTGAGAGCGGTGACGCACGGCCCGTGTGGATGAACTTGTATGAACCTGAGTTGATTAATGAAGTAACTTGAAGTCAGAAAGAAGGAAAACTGTTTTACTTTTACTTTTACTTTTATTATTATTATTATTATCTTATTATGCCAACTGAAGAATTAAATTTGTTTATTTGGGTGTTTTAGCTCTTTTCTCTGGAGCAGAAACTGACGCAAATGAGCTCATTAATCAGTGAGGGGGAAAACAACATGATTTGACGATTAGTCGGCTAAAAGGAAAAATCTGTCAAATCAGATTCGACTATGAAGATTCTTAGTCGGGTACACCCCTACTTTACACATGATCATGTAGCAGATACGCTGAATCTCTGCTTCAGCATTGCTGTAGCTAACGTGTGGTTTACTTTACAAAACAAACCTGGTTATGGTTGAGAGAAGATCATGTGGTGGAGTAAAATGACCTGTTTTTGTGTCACAATTCTGACAGTAAACACAATGTTATCTCCGTGAAAAACAACCACTTTTTGTGGCATCGTCCCTGCAGGGATCACAGCAATGTCTTGTGAAGAAAACAGGCGCCTTTCATGATACTCTCAGCAGGAAACACAGGTATGTCTTAGTAAAAAACAACCATTTTGTGGCATTATCTTGGCCAGAAATGTAGTGAATTTTTTGGCAAAAACCAACTACTTTTTGTGACATTATCTTTTGCTGGAAAAACCGCAATGGGCCGCTATCAAACAGCCACATGTGGTCCCTAAAAAGCTGATGGAAATAGTGCTTTTGAGCCTAAACAAAGCAGAGTGTTAACAGACCAAAGGAAACCAAAACAGATATTTTGTCTTCATCATTTATTTGGGGATATTTCCTGTTGTTGAAAAGATGTCAGACGTGCCGGTTAACGGTTTCTAAATATTGCCTCGGACAGTCAGGAACAATATGAAGGCTGCTCTCAGGTCAGTGAAGGATAATACGGACTGGCACAGAGCCACAGCCTGGGACTAATGCTGGGTAATTTATAGTTTTGATCGAAGCTGTCGTCCAGCTGTTCTGACATCTGAAGCTAAATGACAGGAGGTCAGAGTGTGTGCAGGCAGAGACGGAGCTCCTGAGACTCGTATCTTCTGTCACATGTTGTAGCTGTTTCTTTTATCATTGCTTCCACTCCATATGAATGACTTCAGGACTTTAACCTTGTGCATGTGCTCAGTCCACTAGAAATGAACAGTAATTTCTTTCTACAGTCGACGCTCAGGTAATTACTGCATCATTTCACTGACAGTTATATTTATTGGAAACCACACAAACAGCTGTTACCACATCTTGCATGTCGTTGGAAGGACGCCACATTCTGGTGAAATTAACATGTTGATCTAAAGTAACACCTACAGCTACCTCCAACAAATGCTCCAACTTGCTCCGGTTCATCACAGGTGTAAATTAAAGGCATGCACTCACACTTAGATTTCTCTGGAAATTTGGGTGCAGATTTGTTAAAATCCGTGTTAGAGAGCACCACTCCTTTTCCAGGACAGTCCATCCACCTGACAGGCGTGGCATATCATGATGCTGATTAAAAACGCGTCATTACGACACAGGTGTGTCTGTGGATGGTCACAGTACAAGTCACTCTGAAATGTGACGTTTGATCACTACGAAATAACACAGGTGTCAAAAGCTTTGAGGGAGTGTTGGCATGCTGACTGCAGGGATGACCACCAGAGCCGTCGTCCATGAACTGAATGTTTGTGTTACGACTCACTGCTACACGAAGTCTCAAATAAATGTCAAACATTATGCAGAATCTGCTTATAAAGATTAATGTAGAAAAAGATTCATTTCATTTATTTCCTTTTGACCCCTCCCCGGGGTATAAGGGACAGACAGAAATAACATTAACAAATCAGAGCAGGCGGCAGCCAATGCACAACAAAATAAATAGAACAGAATACATACATACAAGTCAAAGCAAATCAAGAGAAACTATTCAGGATTTTCTTTAAAAGTTTCAACCAATTTGACAAGACCTTTACTTTTCCAGATGACATTAACTTTTGAAACTTATAAATATTTGGATTTGCTCTATAGAACTGTCCGACCAGCTCTCTTCTCTCTTTTTCAAAAAAAAGAACACACAAGTACACAATGATATTCATCTCCTCGATTGCCAGTCAAACAAAGAGTCCATTTCCGGGGGACATTTTCACGATCATACCTGCGCTCAGAGATAGGTAACTTATGATTTCCACACCGAAACTTAGACAAACAAACTCTTTCGGCAGGTCTTAACATCATCAGATAAGGTTCAAAAGTGAAATCAGTTTGAAACAGTTTATAACTATCACATAAAGGGTTGCTTTGTAATTTCTCATGCCATCTCTGTAGTTCCATGTCAGATAATCTACGTTCAATCATCAAGAATATTTTTAACTTTGGAAATCCATTTACACTGAAAAATATTGTCATCATACAAAGTCTTGAAAACAATAAACACAGTCAAAGAGATTTTTGCTGTATTATGACTAATTAAATGAACCCAAAAGTTAATCATTCTCATGTTTACCTTTAAATCTAAACTATTTCGACCAAACTCTCCATAAATAATACAATTTGCTGTGCGTTTATTAACATTAAGTAAACGTTTCAAGAAAGATCTGTGAAGCATTTCAATCTGGTCAAGTTTATGAAATCCCCAGACTTCACTTCCATATAAAAGAACAGGCACTATAAGCTGGTCAAATAACTCACATTGTATATCAACAGGTAAGTGTAATCTAGTAACTCTGTTTTCCAAGGAGAATAAAGCTCTTTTAGCTAGTTTAACTTGCTTAGCTATTGCTTTATCAAATCGTCCATTAAAATTAAATAACGTTCCAAGATAGTCATACTCAAAAGTAACTTCTCATTTATCTGAATCAAACTTAAATTCTGGGAGTATCTGTAATTTCCCCCTAGAGGAAATAACAACCTTTGTTTTGTCTGTGTTGACAGTTAAATACCAGTTTTTACAATAAGAAGCAACTGCATTTAATGCGGCCTGTAATGCTGAAGGAGTCTCTGTCAATAGAATCGTATCATCGGCGTAAAGCAGGACATTTCATTTCAAATATATTCCTATTTCACCATTCATCACACTGCAGCATTCAGTTGAGAAAAGCTGAAGTCCGTTGTACCATTGACCCACATGTTTTTCAAAGTCATTTAAATATAGTGCAAACAATAGCGGTGATAAATTATAACCAGCTCTAACACAAGATTTAGCATTCTCATAAATATTATGTATCACATTTAATACCCTTCAGTTTATACCAAGTGCAGCTAATTTAAGCCATAACGTGATATGTAAGATAAAACTGGTGCATAAAAGTTCATTTCCACAGCAACATTGCAACTTCCAGAGCCAAATCACAAACCAAATTTTGATTTGAATTGACTTTCTTTAATGAATATCATAATTCAGAGTGAGAGCAGGTTACTGCATGGGCTGGAATAAAGTGTGGACAACACACAGGTGTATTTTATTGATGGTAGTTTGAATGCACAGACATGACTGGACCTCAGTGTGAAAGCAGATACATGTTTACTGGTGTTTAAAACAAGCCAGAGATGCTGTAGTTCAACTAGAAGGCCGTAAAAGTTTGTGCCAGAGGAATCAGTAGTCCGTGCTGTAGTTGATTGAATGATACACGTAACACTGACTCGCAGTGTGTGATTGTATTTGAATCCTTTGTACTCTTCTTTGTCTTTGCTCTCTCTTCAGCTGAAGTGTTCGTCTGTAATTTGTTTGCATCTGTGAATGTCAGCTGCTGTCTGCGGTTGGAGTCTGATCAGTCTGGCATCTTTAAAAGCTCAGCCTGACAAGTAAATAGCTGGAAATTGCCTCAGAAGAGATTTGTTTTGGCTTTTGTTTTGATTTCTGCAGAAATTACATTCCTTTTAGGAAATGGCAGGAAGATGGCTGTTGGTGGAGTCGGCGGCGTGTGAGGCGACCCTCGCTTAAACCCGGGACATTTCAGCACTGCGTCTTTGTCTTTGGCTTAATGTCAAACCATTTCCTTCCCTCCGGACGCACTGATAGAGGTCTGATGATAACGCCCGAGAATATTGCACTCACATATTAACACCTGCCAACACTGTGCACTGTTTAGACAGCTCCAACTAGACGTTCGGAGGCCTTCCACCCACAAACATATTGTTTTTATGTTCCATCTCTGGGTTGTTGGAGCTGTTTATTCTGCCTGAGGATGTTAATCTGCTCTGTCGACCAGCATGCACACATATTTGTAAGGTGTGTATTTAACTGTGACTTCAGCTGCAGTGGAGGGTAAACATACGTAAAAGTAACACTTTTGTGCACTTTACTAAAGTCATAGACACTTTGTTCAAGGTGTTAAAACAGGATCCAGGTTTAAAATCCGTTTAACACCAGGCACGCATTTTCATTGTTTTTTAGAAAACGGCAAAAGGGCTGTATGTCGGCCTCAGCGTTCACTGGGCGCCCTCCAGGCATGGCTTTTTATCAAAAAAAATTGCACATGAATGTATATAAAAACTGATTTTGTGGGTTCTCATGAATGCGTGCACAATAACGCAGGTGTAAAACATTCGGACTGGTGTTGATTTAGTCTGCGATGGCAGGGATCGGCAGGCCCGGGGCCGTGCCTCTGCCTGCTGTCCGGCACACAGTGCACCAAACCCTGTTTCCTGTCCCTGTGGGTGGTAGGCCCACAAGGCGACGGCTCCATGTTTTTTCTTCCTTTGCTCCAACTGATGTCATGCCTCCAGGTCATAGCTAGCTCACTGCCAAAATGTAGAAACATCTTATCAATGTGGGCTCCCAACACCAGTGCCGTGCACAGACAGTTTACAGGGCGGGGTATGGAGTAGAAGAACGGGGCGTCTCTTCCACAGTCGGTCATGAGCAAAGTGCTGGTGCAAATAAACTGTGCATCCTGCTCAGAGGTTTTTATCCGCCTGCACCAGACGGTTTCTTGAGGCCTACGGTACATTTGTGCACAGTAATAAGCAGGGAAAGCGTCTGTCTCACTGACAGACTAAATATCTATACTATGTACACCCAGCAGCTGCTACACATTCACATTCTACAATAATCATTTATTTATAACAGGCAACAACAAAGAAAACAATGACACAGTGTGCACACTTTAGTCATCTGTAAAGTAAATAACTATCGCAATCAACTCATCTTTACACAAAGCTGAAAAAGGCTGTTTTCTGAATAAATAAAACAAACCCACCAGTCTAAACCCACACTATAAAGTCAGCCTGTGTGCAGTCACAGCAAAGAGACGCAACGTGGGAGGCGTAAATGTTATTTCAAATTGAGTTTTGGTTTAATAAGACACCTGGAAATGGGAAAGCAGTTCAAGAGAGTTGGAGGAGGGTGGAGTGGTTTCACACCATACTTGCTTACTTGTTGTTAAACTTAACCTCTCTAACTCTGCCAGGACACCAACGTCCTCGCCTCCCCACTCATCTGTTAAATGGTATCTCCCAGGCGCACTACATCATCAAACCATGTGATGTTTGGTATTTCCGGATTCAGGAAGCTCTCGACTTTTCAAAATAACATTGTTTTTCTTTTATTTATTATGTATTTGGCACCAGAGCAGCCTAAACACACAAAGTCCAAAATCATGATGAGTGGTAACAAGTCATGTCATGCCGTTTTTCGACGGGAAAAGTTAAAGGATTACTCGTGATCTTATGTGGAGCTGTTAGCAGGGACTTAGCTGGTTTATAAAAGGTAAGAGTCTCACTCCTGCCACTATTTTTGGCTGAGATATACCACCTAGAAAGTAGGATTATAACTTTCACGTTTCATATGGCTTTATTTGGTGATATTTTATGGTGTTTCTGTGTCATAAACAACATCAGCTATCATAATCACACCTGATTTCAATAAGGTACAATGTTTGAAGCTGGCTGAGTGTTGTTTGATCACTGATAGTACTGTTTTGAAGCAGAGTGACCGACTTGTCATTTGGAGCTCCGCCTGGATCTTTTCATGGTAAAAACACTGAAGAATGGTCATACTTTAAGTGTTCATTGATAGTGTGCCTACAGCCCCACAGTGTCATTTACCTCCTCAGATGAAGCCACAGACAGTTATTCATCCTGAAACACAAAATCTTCAATTTGTTACTGACTCCAGAGGCCCATTACTCTGTCTCTGTATCACCTAGAGTGTTTCTGACACTTTCACAAGAAACTTCAGGGAGTTTTCTTTCTGGCAAGACCTCATGCATGCATGTAGTCAGAGCGGTTCAGAAGCTACAGTCATTATAATCTGGGTATGTCATTTTATTCGCTACAAAATGGGGGTGGAGTGCAAGAGTGGGTTATTGCCCAAATAATGAGATGTTTTAATAGTGGTTTAATTTCACAACAGTGACAAACAATGCCGAGGCTGAGAGCAAACACTAGTTACCTGGCTGTCCGTGACGGCAGGTCAGGGAGATGTGACGCTGCTCTGCAGGGCGCTCAATTTGTGTGCGGCTGACAAAAGGAAAGCTGAAGAGGGAGGCGCAGGGGCTCGAGTCATGTGCAGTTGTCAGGCAAACCAACCAACCGAACCAACATGCAAGTGTTCTTTACTGTATGTATATTTATGAATTAGCTTGAAGTGGAAACAAATTAATTTCATGTTATTGTGTTATAAATACAGACATCATCCTTTAATAAAGATCACACAGATTGTGTTTGAGGTAAATTAGTCACCATTTATTTTCCAGCTGTCATCCTCTGCAGCACCAGCTACCTGTGGGCGATGTGCGCTCTCCCAAACACCTCTTATGTTTATTTATATATGAGAGACATATATAAATATATATAATAATTCCTACAGTGGACTGAAGCCATTTTGGCAAACGGTAACAGCTCCCTTGATTCAAAGCAGCTTTGATCACATTCCTGTGTAAATACTGCGAGTATTCAGCCCTCAGCCTCCAAACATATGCTCCAATAAAAAGCTACAGAAACAAAAATCCACTCCAAAGACTTCGATCCTTTCAACTGTGCGAGCGTCTCTGTGAAGACGCACTTTTTGTTTTGTCATGTCGAGATCTCTGCATGAGGAGGAAATTGGAAGCAGCACTCTCCTTTCATCTCCCCACCTCCCCACTGACTCAAATTAGGAACACACACACACACACTGTTACCTACGCAAGACTAGCCTTTTCCCCTCCACATCCAGTCTCTCCTCAAGCAGAAGATGATCCCAGTTTGACCTTAAAGCTCTCTGATGCAAACACATGCACGTATATACATCCTCATAAATACTGATGTGCGATTTAAAGGCCAGTAACAAGAAAAAAAAAAACAGTCTCCTCTCTGCATGTTGACAGAAGATGTTCATGTGTGTGCTGAAAGCATCGTTCCTCTCTGCAGCCTGTTAAAGGAAGAGGCAGGGGGATTTGGAGGTAGGCGTTCCTCACTTTATAAAAGCATAACTCGAGGCGACACACACCAAACAATGAAGAATACCTCCCCTCTGTGAGAGGAGACTCAGCAGAAATCAAAGCAGAAAACAAAGGAGTTGACAACCTGGTGAATTTTAATAGGATTTGAGTCAGCAGCTTTTTACAAATTCTTTTCTCTCTCAATGTCACTGACACACAGATACGACGAGGGCGGCGAGGAAGGTCGTCCTGCACGTCTGTTAGCATACGTTAGCCTGCAGGAGCGAGATACAGCACACGTTGACTCAAGAGACTTTCATTCTGCTTTCCCATGGCAGAGGGAAACGTTGTACTTTTTACTGCACAAGAGCTGGAGTTACTTTACAAAAACAAAAAATGAAATGAAATACTTTTTTTTAAAAGCAGTGTTTTACAACCCTTTTGGACTGTGACCTCTTGAGACTGTCCTCCCAATGCACCCTCTTGACTTTCACATCTTAATGTAACAAAAAACGCATCACAATTTTTAGAAAAGCTGCAGTGAAATCAGACATTTAGGCCCCAACAAAAAAAGCTGCAACAAAAGGATTATTTGATGTCACATGAGACCTTTGGATGACTTACAAAACTACAGTCGACGTTGGTTTCTTTTAACTATCATTCACTAACCCAGGGGTCGGAAACCTGCAGCTCTTTAGCCCCTCTCCAACTACTCCCTGTGACTTTGACCGAAAAGTACAAACATTGTAATTTGCATTTATCATTGTTGTAGGCCTGAAGTGTTCTTGCATTGTCCAGTTGTAAAAATGTGTAACGTATAGGCCTACAACAAATTTAAAAAATGTTTTAACATTTCATCAACTAAAACGATGTCAACGGCCTGGCACCTTTTCTCCAAATTTTGCCGAACATCAAGAGCGGTGGCTTGTCTTGAGTCTCCTCGACAAAGCTAGCCGTGGATTTCAAATCCAGAAAGGAAAAGTCATGGAGGAAATTATCAAATTTAATGGGCCCTTTCAGGGCCGACGTCACGATGACGTAATGTCATCACCTGGAGGTGCAGCTGCCTCTCCCCACAGGGCTGTAGGTCACACATTCACTCCGCTCGGCGCTCTGCTGCTCCGTCTCCACAGACAGAGTGTCCAGAGTGCGCTCTGCCACTCTGAGAGTGCGCTGCTCTGGATAACCCAACGCTACATTCACACAGCGCTCCCAGTCTATCAACGCTCCAGTTTGTGTCAGAGTGCGCTCCCACTCTCACAATGAGTGTTTCTGAACGCACCACTCACATCATCTTCCTCCATCGTCTAAAACAAGACAACACAACTCGTTAGCTAGCGCTAGCTAATGTCTGTGGAGAACTGTTTTTACTTTAGCTGCAAGGTACCAAGTATTCATAAATACTTTAGCGCAGAGTCGCCACCGAACAATAAAACAATTTAATGATCAGCCCTACTAGTAATGTTGACGAGCTAATTTAGACTTAAGGCTGTGTTCCCTTCATTATGAGGCTCTCTCCTGACAGATTAAATAAATTCTTTTTTGACCAGTAATGGCTCTTCTGGTTGTAAAGGTTACTGATCCCTGACCTACCCTTAACCAGACTTTCATCATTGTAACCATGACGACAAAGGTCCCATAACCTCTACAGAATGCTTATTTTAACCCAAACCACAATCTTTCTTTAGACGTAACCATGGCGCTGTCACATCATAACACAGATTTATTTCTCATCAGTGTAAACACTTATTTACTTTGATGTTCAGAACAAAAGCACAGAACATAATCCACCCAGCAGACGAGACTTTGTTCTGTTTGCTGCCGTCTTGCCGAAGGCTTCACTCAGTGATTATACATTTCTCACATGTGCAGTTTTTATCCCCCAAAACTTTACAGTTTAAGTGAAAACATTGTTCTTGTCTTCTGGGGCTGATACCTGAACTGTTGTTGATGTGACATCCTCATGGCTCGATGATCACTCACATGTTTAAACTTTAAAGCGACAGATATATAAAGGGGAGATTTTTTAAAAAACGTTCACACAGTCATGAAAAATGTTAAATAAGTACAGCAGCTTAAAATTAATCCAGACTGAAGGGCAAAACAAAACAAACCTAGAAAGGACTCAGAACATCCTCTCAGCTCTGCAGGCTGATGAAGATGAGTTTGCTTTAGCTGATTAGTCTTGGAAAGTAACTAAGTACATTTACTCCAGCACGGTCTACTGTACTGTAGACATGTTTGAGGTACTTGTACTTTACTCAAGTGTCCTCATTGTGTGCTGTTTTACATGTACTGCACTCCAGTTAGTGACAGCTCAGTAACAGAGCCCAGTAACCAGAAGAACATGTTGGCATTGTTTCTGCAGCACAGATACATTACTACTGTACGTTTTTTAAATCTCCACATATAGTATCAACAGTAGTATCTGACCTGACTTTGTCATCAGGAGGTGGAGGGCATGGCGAATGGCATGTCACCTGCAAAGCTGCACACCACTTGACACCAACAAACGTTGGCAGCTTTTTACAAAGTTGCAGAACGGAGCATTGACAGTAGTTTCCTGTTTCAACTCAACTTGTTGCACATCTGAGCTGAGCTCAAAGAACCAACAGAAGAAATGCAAAGATGTAAAAAAGGGACAAAAATCAGTGTTTCTCATGGAGTTCCATCAAACTTGGTCGTCATGTGTAAATATGCTCTTTCGGTACTCACATATTTCCTGGAATGAAAGAACAGAAATGATCTGAGCGGGCTGAAGGTGTTGTGAAGTCTCACTGTGACACTTGTAAAGTGTAATTTCCTGCAGCAGGTGTGTCCTGAGCTCTGCTGCACTGAAGCATCCTTACAGTGAACAGGAGGACTGTTTCTAACATAGAACACAAAGGGACGGGCTCACAGCCTGAGTCGGCCACAACTGACATGAAAGGCTGAAGTGAGAGCGCATGAAAGCAACAAACCATTTATCCAGCATACAGAGATATTCATAGTATTTATGCAGTTTAAAATGCTGGTGACCAAGCGCACTAGAGCACCACAGGTGGCTTAATCCGCCACTGAAAATAGATCCCAACAAGTCACCAGCTGTGCAGTTCAGGGGCTGCAGCCTTCGAAGGTTGCATTTGAAGACTGATTGCGTCACATCGGCACGACCAAGGCTGTCCCATGTCAAAGGCTCACTCCTGCAAAAGACAATATGACATATTAATCACCTCCTGGACGCCTGTTTCTGCACCGCTGCTCCTAAACACACAGAACAACAACATTTTACACCAGAAATTGGACGTTAAAACTGCAGCACTGTGCTGATCATGTGACACAAGGCGCCTCGCTGTTACAAAAATTGTGGCAAAAAGTTAACTGAACAAAAGTCTACGAAACTCAGATTAACAGTCACAACATAACAAAATAAAACAGCTGTGAATGTGACAATAAAAGCGGTGAACAATGAGCAGCAAACATTACAACACAATCTGCTGGCTTTACAGTGTAAATATTAAAGTAGCGCAGCAGCAGCACTTTTCAATGTGACTCACCCTCAGCACTGTGAGGGGCAGACGGAAGGAGCTACGGAAACCCAGGAGGTACAGAAGAGGCAATGTGCATCAAGTCCATTTCCACAGGAAACATTAATTATGACAGCAAACAAAATAACTCAGAGAAAAAAATCACAAACACTCTACAAAAAATTTGAAGGATAAATAAAATGTACAAAACATAGTTGAACAACATGAAATGATTACGTGCACTTCTGACTCTGTTACACTAAGTAACAGGAACGCCACCGGGTCGGGGCGAGAACAACTGGTGATGCAACCAGGAAATCCTCCACAGACAAGACCATCCCGTTTTGGAGATGGTTGGTTTGGTTGATGCGTCCTTCAAAGGCTGCGGCCCCTGAATTGAGACACAGCCACAATTATGTTTGATTAAAACGACAGCGAGCAGCTGAGACACACGGACAGGAAGTCAGACGGTATTGAGAGACAGACCAGCATATTGGTTAGGAGTTTGTTGACAAGAAGAAAAATTTATTTCAGACTATAAACCTGTGAACAAGTTTGAGGAGCGCCTGCTGGGTTTCTGTTTCTCTCAGTCAGCGCTCACTGTGCCAGAGTCTTTATTAAAACTATCACATGCACAGGAAGTCGTGTAAATCTCAAGGTGTCGTGGGTCTGTGTTGGTGTGACAGGTGAAAGGTTAACTCAGAGAGCTCTGCTTTGGGTGAGTTACTTCACATTTTAACACTTAAAGGTTGATGCACTGTGCTGTTCTACTGTCGGCATGTCACAAGCAGGACAAAGAAAAATAAGTCGTCTCAGATTCTGACGTTTGGTGGAAGATTCTTGAAATGAATTGCAGTAATTGCAGCTCTGGTTCCTCAGTGCAGCAGCTCTATTAAACACAGGCAGACAGACAGTTTGTGTCCTTGGCTGTCATTTTCTAAAAATAAGCGAGTGGTTTGGACAGATGTAAGCAGAGCGCAGTCGCTTCTGTTCAGCAGGGAACAAAAACATTCAGCCAACAAGCTGAAATCAATGGACAGATCATCGCGGGGAGGTAGGGCTCCATGAGCGCAGCTCTCACACATAATGATGGTGACGAAGAGTGCCAAGAGGTTAGATGAGAGGAGGTCCTCAGAGTGCTAGACTCTAGACCCTTTATGTCATGTTCATACTGGACGATTCTGCTTTTCACTATTTAGCAGGAAGTTTGTGTCTCTTATGTAAAGAACAGTAGAGAGCAGTAAGGGCCACTGTGTGCTTCTTGTCCTGAGCGCCACAAACACACAACACGCAACAACTCAGCTCTCCCTGCTCTCTGCTTTGGCAGCAGCAGCATTAGTCCTCAGTGTCAGCTCCTAGAGACGGATCGGCTTCTGGTTTTGTCAGTCCGGTCTGCTGTAGGAGCTGAATCTGATTTGATTTGATTCAAACCAACCGGACCAGCGTTTGTCAATATGACAAATAAATAAATAAAAAATAAACAAATAAATTGTGTGTAATATTAGCTGGTAAACTTTGCATCAGTGAATGTGCCAAAGCCTGCCACCTCATCCTTAACACAAGATTGTCCTTCATGAGTTCCAGTTTATAAAACAACTGCTTTGTGTTTTGTTTTCATGGTACCACAGTGTACGTTTTTATAATCTTTTTCATGATGCTTTAGTTGGTGTCTCACAACTCTTTTGTTGAGTGGTCCCTGACACTTTTAATTTTGTCAAGGGGGAGGGGGGTAAATTGTATTGAATATTGTGAATATTTTTATAAACATATATTCCCTCTGTACCCTCATGTATTTTTAAATAAAGTTTATCTATCGATCTATGACACGTTCTGACAAAACATTAATAATAAGCAACATGACAGCATGATGAAAATTATAATTTGTTTGTTTACAGACAGACTAAAGGAGCCACTGTGTCTGACCCGCCAGGAGCCGAGGCCAGCAACATGAAGGAGATCATAGGTCACTGGACATGGAGGAGCAGAGCAGTGCACTGTGTTCATTTACCAGAAAGTTCATGTGTTTCTCAGGAAGCGCTGCAGTGGATGAGGAACAGTTCATTCATGAAGCTGAAATGAGGCGTTATCTATATGATTATACAGTTACTACAAAAACCTAAATAGGATGGCAGCTGGCTAGAGGGCCATTGTCAGGAAGCTGACAGTTTCAGGTAAATCTCTGTCACTAATAACAACCTACTTCCTGTTGGCTGTCATTTAAAGTAAATATCACAATATAAAACATGAGTTTTGTGTTTCAGAATAACTAACACAGGAGGATAGAAAGTATGACCAATCTTTAGTCTGATCTCAGGTGCACAGCTGATAGACAAATGGAGAAGTAGCAATGTCTCGCTAAAAAACACCCACTTTTTGTGGCACAAATGCTGCTGGAAATGCAGCTCTGGTTTGCTTTAAAAAATCACTTTTGGTTGCACAATCACTGCTAGCTGTGCAGCATTCTCAGAACCCATCAGCTGTATTCAGCATCTGACTTCCGGCAGACGGTGATACAGCCTCTGGGGGCAGACCCCCGATTTTTTGGCATTCCAGTTTGATTTGGGCGGAGGAGGTGAATTTCCGTTTCTGACTTCCGTTTATTTGTAAGTAAATATGCAGAACCATTGCGATGGATTCAGAGTTTGCAGTGACGCCAGTTATGTTCCGCCTCATTAGTTCACCGCACAGACTGCTTAACCTGGCAACAACTGCAGCCGGCTCAAACCTGATTGGTCAATATCACACAATCATTGCTTACAATGCAGCAATGGCTCACTAATAAACACAGACATTTGATCCTGAAAACACAGTAATGGGTCACTAAAAAACACCCACTCTTGGTGGCACAATCACTGCTGGAAAAGCATGATGGCTCTCTCATAAACATCCACTTTTGATCGCACAGTCACTGATGGCAGCGAGTGATGGCTTGCCAAAAAAAACCCTGCTTTTGGTGGTGCATTTGCTTCTGAAAACACAGCAATGTGTCACTAAAAACACCTATGTCTGGTGGCACAGTTGCTGCTTCAAATGCAGCAATGTGTCACTAATGAACACTGACTTTTGATGGCACATCTGCTGCTGACATCACAGTCAGATCTCGCTAAAAATATACCCACCCTTGATGGCACAATCACTGCTGGAAATGCAGTGATGTCTTGTGAAAAACACCCACTGCTGAGGCACTGTCTTTACCGGAAACGCAGCAATGTCTCAAACTTGTGGTGGCACTATCACCACTCGCAGTGCAGTGATGGCTTTCTAAAAAATACCAGCTTTTGGTGGCACAATCGCTGCGTCAAATGCAGCATTGCACCACTTCTGGCATGTCTTGAAGACATCAAGGACTGGATGGCCTTAGTGTTTGGTCCCAGTGGCCTTTGTGAACCCCCCCTGTTGACTTTTTAAAGCCAACAGTCTCAAACTTGGGTTTTAAGATGGACAGTGATTTTAAATTGGATTGGCAAATTAGCTCTGTAGTGAAGTCCAGCTTTTTCAAATTAGACTGCTGGCTAAGGTGAAACCTTTCACTTTGAAGCAGTAATCCATGCCTTTATTACATCTCGGCTGGATTACTGTAATGCACTTTATTTTGGAGTTAGCCAGTCCTCCCTCGCACGCCTCCAGTTGGTGCAAAACGCAGCTGCACGCCTGTTAGCTGGAGTACATAAGAGGGAGCACATAACTCCCATCCTGGCCTCCCTCCACTGGCTGCCTGTGCACTTTAGAGTCCATTTTAAGATTCTTTTATTAGTTTATCTTTATTAGTTAATCTTTAAATGGTCTGGCCCCACCTTACCTCTCTGAGCTTCTTCACCCCTACGCTCCTGCTCGGTGCCTCAGGTCAGCTGATCTGCTGCTCCTGGAGGTAACGAGGTCCAAGCGAACGCTTAGAGGAGACAGAGCTTTTTCTGTTGCCGCTCCTAAATTGTGGAACGAGCTACCCCTCCACATTAGACGAGCCTCCTCACTGTCCATTTTGAAAACTCGTCTAAAAACCCATTTTTATTCTTTGGCTTTCAACTTCGCATGAGACTCTGCTTCTGTTTTAGTGTTTTATGGTTTGTTTTATTTATTGTTTTTAAATTGTTTTAAAAACAATAAAACAATTATTTTAGTATTTATTTCCTGTTAATTGTTCTATGTCCCCGTGTTGCCTTGTCTATTTATGTACAGCACTTTGTTTCAGCTGTGGCTGTTTTAAAGGGCTACATAAATAAAGTTGAGCATTGGCTCGCTAACAATTACTGACTTTTGGTGCCAGAGGCGACCGAACACAGTGATGTGTCGCATAAAAACACCCACTCTTGGTGGCACAATCACTGCTGGAAACACAGTGATGTGCTGCCAGAGAAAAACAGGTGTCGATCTTACGCAGTGGTCGTCAGCCTTGCAGTCGTCTTGCCGAGGTGTCGTGCCATCCACCTTCCCCTCCACCTCTAGAGTCAGCTTATATATACTTCTAATCAGAACTTTGTTACTTTAGAAGTGTTGATATGTATTAGATATATAAATTTAACCTACGTGTGTATGCAGGAAACATACAGTGCCAACATGTATCCTGGTGACTGTGCTGGTGCAGTAGAGCCTGCATCACCTACAGTGTTATAAAGCGGTTTACTCAGTGACCATGTCTGTATTACCAGTAATGTTTCTGTGTTTTCAGATGTATTTTCTTGTGTTTTTGTGCCTTAAATCAAGTCTTTCTCTAATGTTGTACTGTCACTAAAGCTCCTTGGAGGATGCAGTTTACCCACTTTCCAGACGCTGAGATTACCCCACTCTGCATCCAGCGAGCATCATTGTTGTTCCATCCTGTTTATGTGAATTTGTATACCATATAAAAAAAGAGAGAGGATGAATCTGTTTCCTAGCAACTGCTTTAATAGATGTGGAAAAACTCCCGCACCCTAGTTAGTGTGAAACGCTTTTAAAGATGTCACTTTAAAGTTCTGGAGGAAAAATGAAAAGCGATCTGCAGTCTGTCAATGCGACGTGAATCCCTCAGAGGTCTGAACAAGATGCTGCTCAGTAAACATTTACTTTACCTGTGTGATTACAGCAAACTCCAGCTCTCCACGGGGAGTTGAGACCCAGCAGAGTGTAGATAAACAGGGGAGAGGAAGACAGGCCAGACAGAGGAGCTGGAGAACCAATTAACACTTAGACCTGCTGTTAAATACAGCCGCAAAACCACAGATTTAGACCAGTTATATTACAGACCCCACCCAACAGAGGAACAGAGCAAGTAGGATGGGATGAGGAGAGACAGAGAGCTGTTTGTTCTTTTGTGATCTTTTTCTCTCTTCAGTTTAGTTTTGGTAATAAAATGTATCATCCTATTCACCGGAAAACATGATGGCAGTGCAAAGTCGTTCAAATCACAGAGACGAAAAGAGAGACTTTATACACAAACTACCATTTAAAAAAAAACATTTCAAGTTTCAATTATAGAAATTTGTTTATCCAAAAACATACCCTCTGTTTTCATTCCTTATAATAACAGTTATTCTGTAATACTGCGATACCCTGAAACCACAATATTTTCTGAGATGGCTATTGTACCATTAAAATCTTATACTGCTGCAACCCTACTGGGAACGCACAACACAAGGTTTTGGACCTGATTTGCCCCTCATGACAACGGTCAAAGCCCTGATTATTTTGATGGTTCTTGCCAGATTTTGCTGTCCCCCGATCTTTCCCCATGAGTCCATCCTGTCCACACTGATTTCAAATCTCAAATATTAAGTGTTCACTATTTACAATCAGATACTCTGCTGTGAGGGGGGGTAATAATAATAATAATAATAATAATAATAATAATAATAATAATAATAATGATAATAATAATAATAATAATGCATTTTATTTATAGGCGCCTTTCAAAGCACTCAAGGACACTGTACAAGACAAAAAAAAACAAAACAAAAAAAACAAGCAGCACTGTATCCAAACATCATTAAAGGGAAATTTCGGTTTATTTCAACCTGTCTCCTATCGTCCTAAATTTGTTTCAAGTGACTAGTGACATAAAAATAATAGTTAGCATGTTAGCCGTTAGCCTAGATACAGCCGGGGCGCATAGTAGCGTCAGACCTGTTAAAACGTAAGTGAACGGGCAACCTTCAAGTGCAAAGTTAAATGGTAAACAATTTATTTGAGCCAGAATACACTGACGAAGAGCTTCGTGAAATTGAAGAACGGAGGAGGAGAGAGAGAGAGGCGCAACAGGTAGAGGATGAGAGAGGAGGAATGGCTGCTGCAAGGCTGCGTAGCTCTGGAGATTGGTGGTGTACCTGTGAATGCTGTGCCCCAGTGCCCACAGAAGAGGAATGCCTCTGTTGCAAGGAATGGGACCGGTTGCAGCCTTATTTTCAAGGTCTGGATGTGACCGAGGACGAGACACCTCCACCTGGAGTAGTATCCAGCTGGGCTTTATCTAGAGCTCGCCAGATATATTTCAGCTGCGCTTTGGAAAGCAGAGCTAGATGGTAAACAAACATGGCAGCACACCGGTAAGGTAAGACAACACGTTTACATGTCGTTTTCTATATGTTCTCTGACATTTATCCTAACGATATGAGGCGGTTTTTGTGGAAAAAAAAGCTTGTTTAGTGGACTAACTTTGCACTTGAAGGTTGCCCGTTCACTTACGTTTTAACAGGTCTGGCGCTACTATGCACACCGGCTGTATCTAGGCTAACGGCTAACATGCTAATTATTATTTTTATGTCACTAGTCACTTGAAACAAATTTAGGACGATAGGAGACAGGTTGAAATAAACCGAAATTTCCCTTTAAGTCTAACAATTGCGTATTATACAACATTAACTTAATAAAAATAACTAGACAAAAATCAGGTTGATAAAAAATCAACCAAAAAGATTGTTGGCAGTCCCACCAAGTAGAAATTCTGGGCTGAAAATGAAGCCGACGCAGAAGTGCCTAAAACTGCAGTTCCTCTAATGTCCACTTGAGGCTGGCTTGAAGAGTGAGTTAATCCCCACTGACCTCCATGTTAAAATGGAGACATAAGGCTTTTCATAGCCTGGCACAAAAATCAGTTTTGGTCTCTGTAGCTAATTTCAACATTCATGACGACTGTAGGGGGCTGAATTTATATAACCCACCTGTTTAAATGTTATTATAGCTGTCGCTATTTCAGTGTGTTTTCAGCTCATGAAGGTTAACTGTTACTTTTTTATAAAAGTCTTGTCCTGCATTTGGTTGAAATAAAAGACCCTCTAAGGACTCAAATGCTTAGCTTTTACAGTTTGTGGGTTTTAAGCCCATGTCTTGCTGGCCAAAATTAGCTGTCGCATTATTGTAAGGGGGAAATTGAAACCAAGCTGCAACCTCTGAGGCTGAAAATGAAGCCAATGCAGAGGTGACAAAACCTGCAGTTCCTCTAATGTCCACTTGAGACTGGCTCCAAGAGCGAGTCAACCGCCACAGACCCCCATGTTAAAATGGAAAAATAAACATGTTTACAGCCGTGTACAAAAATCAGTTTTGGTCTCTGTAGCTAATTCAACATTCATGACGACTGTACAGGGCTGAATTTATATAACTCACCTGTTTACATTTTATCAAGGTATAATCACGTACATTTAAGGGCAGGGCTCAACAATAAGGATTGCCCAATTGCCCGGGGCAAGTAAAACTTGCGGTCGGGCATGTAAACTAACAACTCACTTGCCTGATCGGGCAAGTTGCTAAAAATAGTTAAAGTTAATAACTAATTGATAAAATAAATGTATTTTAAAACGTGCTCCTTCGGCTCTGATGCAGCGGTCTCTCTGCCTGAAGTCACAGGCACAGCTGTGTAACAGTGTCCTGCCCACAGCCCCCATTGATATTATTTTGCGCGACGGACGCTTCATATAATAACATAACAATATACTATTTATGGTGTTATGCCATCGTGTCATTTCTGTCTCTACATGGTCACGCGTTAACAATTCTCCTCTGCTCTCTGTATCACGCACGGCGGAGTTCCGCCACACGCACAGGTGAGCACGCTAGAGCCGCATTTTCCTGACCAAACCTGACCCCAAGCCCGGTGCAGTTTGTCAGCTGACAAAGTTATTGAAATGGACAGTGTGTAAATAACCATCAACAGACTGCTGTTACGCACAGACAGACACGCTGCTCGCACAGCAGCTCAGCACGGCACTCATGCTGAGCTTGTGTTGCGTTCAGGTGTTGTCACGTAAATAACAGCTAAAGCTTATATTAAACAATTTTTACAGGGCAAGTAAAAACTGACATCGGGCAAGTAGATCTCTGACCAACTTGCTGACTGGGCAAGTGAAAAAAAACCTTAGCGCTGAACCCTGAATGGCGTGGCTGCTTTTAGTTCCTATGAAAATGCAACAGTTTGAACACAGAGGAATTACAGAGGTTAGGTTTGGTAAAACAAACGTGGTGAGAATGCACTTTAAATGACTCAAAGTTCACGTGGATCTGAACACAGGACTCCAGGGGAAAGTTTTGATTAAATGGGTTGTATATGAATTCAGCTCCATTACTTTTGGGGCCACAGAGCCGACAGGAAATGCAGCAATGTCTTTTTGAGGCAATGTCACCGATGGAAAAGCGGTGATGTCTTGTAAAAAAAAAAAATCTTTTCAGCTACGTATGTCTTCATAAAAAACAAATGTTTTTCACATCACAAGAATATCTCTGTCAAAAACAACTTTTTTTCATGGCAATATTGCAGCAAGAAAAACAGCAGCGGTCACTTAAAATGCTCCTGTGTGGTGTCTAAAAAGCTGCACAAAAAACATCAACAACTCAGTAAAGTCCAGCTGTTTGTGTTTGCTAGTCTCGGACATTGGTCTGCAGCTTGGCAGGGTGCCAAGATGTCACCCCGTTCAGCATCCCCTCCACCTCCTGATGAAAAACTCATGTAGTTTAAACCATGTCACTTTAGAAACGTTGATAAGACACTTATGAAACACACAAACGTAAATGTATCTGTGCTTCACAGAAACACCAACATTTTCTCCTGCCGACTGGAGTGTTCGTCCAAACTCTTGCCAGTAAAGCTCATTTGAATTTGATCGGAAAGAAGTTCAGCATCCAGAACTCTTTCTGTTCTGGTGTCCTCTCCTTCCTCCTCCTCCTCCTCCTCCTCCTCTCTATGGGAGGTATATCTGTGGTTTAGTGAGGGTGTGTCAGGTGCTGCAGTGAGATTATACAGCACAGGCAGTATAAAGTACACACTCACACACAGTTAATACCCTGGGCCAACATTTACACAGTAATTCCCAGTTGGTCTTCATCTCTTAATAATAAAGTTATTAAATACTTAGATTAAAGCATAAAGTGTGAATCCCAGAAGAGATTCCTGATTATAAACACAAACTGCAGCTGAGGATTCAGTCTGCTGCTGCTCTGCCTCTAATATCTTCGCTGCTTTTGTTCCTTTGTTTTCTGCTCTGAAATGTGATTTAGAGTTTGTGTCGTCCTCTGCAGCAGAATAACGTGCTTTTCTCCTCCCAATAAGGCTCTCATATCAAAATTGGATTTCAATGCTTTGCTGGGAAAGTTAATGAGTCCATGATGTAGCCATTTGTTTGTGTGTGGCTCAGTAATGTAATGACTGTATGATGGGGAGGCCTGTACAGTCTCCCGGTCCTTACAGGGTCTCGAGGGACTCGGCAGACCTGCGCACAGACGGTTGGACCGACTTGATTTGTGACCCGTGTCGGCGAAGATAAGAGCTCGCTTTGCTTTTCTATTTTTGAAGCGTTTTATGGTTCCAAATGAGATTTCTGTGTCAGCTGAGCCTGCCCTGGTTTGCAAAGTGTTATATTTGTGTCTGTGCTCTGAAGGCGTGACGGGACGTTTGGAGCACACAAACCGTTTATGTACACAGAAGTTACATTTTGTACAGAAGTCACTGTCATGGAAAGAAAACAAACTCAAAACCTGTTCTGCACTCAACCATTTTATTTGCATGTTTTCTGTCATCGACATAAAAGCACTGCCCTTCCTCAAAGAAAAGTTCTGTTGAACAAATTCTTCAGAACCTATGAATACGTAAATGTTCATTTAAAACTTGTGAACACATGATGTCTCCTTTGTCACTGTAAAGTCCATTCTCTGCTTGTCAGCTCAGTCGCCAGAAGGCAATGTTGGCATTGTACATTTCTGCAAACCATGAATATGTTACATACATATCACATCAGCATTTCTAAAGTGATGTAATAATGAGCTGACTTTGTCATCAGGAGGTGGAAGGGACGGTGGATGGTGTGACACCTGGACTATGGGGTGCCGTTTGTAAAGTGTCTCACGCTGAAAATAACATCAACATTTTGCCACATTTAGCTTCAAACAATGTTTAAAAAAGTGTTGTGAATTTTTTAACGTCACCTTTTACCACATTTACAGCAATATTTGTTAACTTAGAAATATATTAAATAGTTAAATCTAAATATTAAATGTGGCACCTAAATGTTAAATCTAAATATTAAATCTAAATCTAAATCTAAATGTTAAATCTAAATGCTAAATCTAAATCTAAATTTTAAATGTTAAATCTAAATATTCTGGGTCAAACTAAATATTTAGCTAATATGCAAATTCACACTGCCGGTCACCGGAAGTACCAAAATAAAAGCTTGACATGGTCAGACTGTGTTTATAGAATCAATTAATGAATTAAAACCAACTTATCGGGGGAAATGGACACTTGAACATACATTAGCGTGATAATAACTACCTAAAATAACAAGAAACGTGTTTGGAGAAATTTTATTTGACGTGTACTTTGAGTTGTTAGTGTCCCTTCGGAGGGATTAACAACCTAAGCTAAGCTAACAACCGTTAGCTCTTAGCCCCGTTAGCGGTGTCTGTAATGACTCATTAACTCTTAAACGGTCCGTGAAAAAAAATCTTCACAGTTACATTTCTGGGGAGGTGCACGTCAGGTTACAGCACCGATTCATTGAAGAAGTATAAATCCCACAATATCCGCTACATCACTGGTTCCCAACCCCCACTCGAGGTCGCCAAAGCTTCAGGCGGGGTTGTAAGGCCTTCTTGATTTTAGGGAGCGTAGGAAAACTTGTTTTAGGCCTATAACTCAATGTTTGATTTATTTCTGTGAAGAAAACCAAATTGATTTTTTATTTTTAAAGTTCAGATTATTACTCAAGGTATAAAGTTAAAATCTCACAGGATACAGGCGACCTGAACACTTTATTCATGGAGTCTTCACTCTCTGCTAAACAGACTCACCCTGCATTAGAAAGGTGAACAGAAAAGAGTCGACAGAACGATAGCCAAGCTTCAGGGAGAAGGACACACTGCCACTGTGAAAAAAGAAGCTTTTTATTACAAGTATGATTGTTAAAAATAAAATAACATGAAATAAAAAAACACATAATAAAGACAGAGAGCTGTAAAAAAAAAAAAAAAAAAAAAAACCTAAAAGTTTTAGGAAAACTTATCTCTGATGCAACATGTTGAAATAATCTCCCCACAATTCATCAAAATGCTCATCTGACGCACACTTCCTGCACTTTGTGTTCACTGTTTGGGTTTATTGCTCTCAGGGCTGCCCCTGACCAAATTGGGGCCCTAAGCGAAATTTTATTTGGAGGCCCCCATCCCAAATGTATCATAGGTACAAAATGACCGTACAACAACTTGCCATTTAACTTGACAACCTTTACTGGCAATAAGAAATGTACTGTAGATACAGTAGTTTGGCTGTATGAGTCAAATAAAATAAAAAATTCAACCTGAAATAAATAAATAAATATTAAATAAAAATAACTTCAAACTGAAATAAATAAATAAACAAACCTGAGTCACAAACAGCCATCAATTACTCATCAAAAGAAAGTAACTTCCACCACCTCAATCCCCCACCCTTGATTAAACACTGAAAATAAAATAAAAGAGGGAGACAGGCAGGTTTTTCCTTTTTAATCTTATTTTGTTATATTTCTCCCTCTCCCCTCTCTGGAGGCGTCTGATCTCCCTCAGCCCTCCGCCTCTCCCACCTTAATTAAACACTGAAAACAGAAATAAAATACAGAGACATTCTTTTCTATTTTCATCTTATTTAGCTATATTTCTCCCTCTCCCCTCTCTGGGAGCATCCGTCCTCCCGGCCCCACACATACCCCCGAGGCTCGGGTCTCCCCCTCCGTGGGGCCCGCCCGCCCTCCCGCCCCCGCACACACTCCTGAGGCTCTTTTGGACGACATGTCGACAACTCTTCACCTGCTGCAGCTCTGCAAGTGCCTGCCAGCGCACCCCTCTGATTGTTCAGATGTTGAGTGCTGTCAATCATTGCAGCAACGCATGGGCGGTCAGGTCTCTTCTCTCCTTCCTCGAGCTGATTCTACGCGTGCCTCACGGTAGCGCATGTGCGCATCCATTGTGCATATGCACAAATGCGTCCCCTCGCGCAAAATGTGGCCCCCCATGGAAGATGAGGCCCTACGCACAGTGCGTGTTCTGCGTTTAGGGAGGGGCGGCCCTGATTGCTCTGTTCTGTTTTTATTATGCATCATATATAAATATCCATTAATTATGTCACTTCATTTACTGACTATAAAGTTGTTTGGATTAGTATTCTTTGAGTGGGAGCTGCAGTAGTGTTCATAATAACTGAACACTGTAGCATGATGGACGATGCGTCTCCACTTCCTCCCACTGAACAAAAATGAAGCTAAAATATCTTGGATAGAGCCGCTGCCGTGTTGCACCAGTGACGTCTTGTGGTGGAGCCAGAGTCTGCACAGTAGCTATCTCAGGGGTCCATGGGTCCATCTGTGAAAACCTGCACTTGCTCATACCCGTGACGCTCAGCGCCAGAGCCGGCCCGTTAATAAAAGTTCCGTGACCTGACTTTGTGATTAAACCATACTTGCCAACACTGGGTCGTGAAAAATAGGGAGATTTTTTCTTTGGTGTATCGGCCCAAGGAACAAGGTTCCTTCGCAGGGTGTGCGTATAATTGCCGTCATTTCTTGCCTTCTATTTTAAACCTGATGAAGGAAAATGTTGTTTCTTTGATATTCAATAAATGATTCTGTTCACCATTGAGGACAATAAAAAATGAGCAGTTTTAATTGTTGAAATGAGCACCAGAAGGCTAAATAATAAGGCGGTTACACTGCAATGCATTTAGTATGCAGTATTTATTGCACATCAAATTAAAAAGTGTGTGCCACTGACTGTGCCACCCTCAGAGGAGTGCCACACCACCGATTGTGTCATCCACCGTGGCTGGCTCACGCCCTGCAGCGATCGTTTCGGCGTCTGCTCTATTTTCTGCGCAAGCTGCGAGCGAACATGTCAAGCTGGGTGACAGAGACAACAGCTGGGAGCAGAACCGCTTGTCGACCAGCGTGGAGAAATTTTTTGTGAACGGAAGTGCTCCGGCTCACGCGAGAATTTCGGTGCACTGCGCTTCGCAGCACTTCCGCGGGTGGTGTGGCCCTGGCGTCAGGTGTCTCTCTTTCTCTATCCATCTCTGTCTGGGCGCTGAACTGAGCGGAAGACAGAAACCAGCGAGTGACTTCTTCTTCTTCTTCTTCTTCTTCTTCTTCTTCTTCTCCGGCAGTATCAACACTACTTGGCGTATCACTGCCGCCAGTGAGTGACTGAGTCACGTCACCGGCTTGTAAAATAAAATATCCCCCACAATATTACTTGTTTCCTTCACTGTAAAATCGGGAGATTAGCGGGAGAAATTATTGACCTGGAGCATCGCGGGAGATAGGGTTAAAAATCAGGAGTCTCCCACGTGAATCGGGAGAGTTGGCAAGTATGAATTTAACCCATACAAGCTACAGTCCCTCAAGTCCCTTAAGCTGGGTTCTCCGAATTCCAAATCCAGCGGAGGAGACGTCTCTTTCACTGGATGGTGAAAACATTCGATCACTGCCAGGTTAGGCCTTGATCACACAAAAAGCATTTAAGCAGCTGGAGACGTCTTTTTGTAACAGTTTGTAATGAGAATGAAGCGATTTGCTTGCTGTTCTTGCGTTGCTATGCCTGGACCAACTGGTGGTACTCCCCATGATCCAGCCTCTTGTTTAGGGTCTCATGTACCCACACAGATCTCTGTTTATCTGCTGACAGCCTCTCACCCTCAACCAGAGCTACAGACAGCACCCTCTGCCTCAACATGGCAGCAGCTACACACTGATCACTGCAGGATACATAAGAACAGTTGATGGATTATACGGGTTGATTGGTGTAAGGTGGTTGCCTGGTAACAACATTTTTACCAGTGGCATCCAATAATAAGAAGTGGGAGGGCAATAAGAAGGGCAGTGTGGTGCGCCTTGCATTTCGCAACCTGCAAAACACTTTCTGTGTGATCAGGGCATTAGGAAACATGTTAGCATGCTCCTTCCACCACCATCAAACCTCCAAAGGATCCCAACTCCATGTAGGCTGCCACCTCATCCTCGGGCTGCAAAGTTTCATGGCTGGAGTCCTCCACGTTGGTGACCAATGTGACCACGGGGTCAAAGGTTACACTGGTGTCACTGACTTTCAAAATAAAAGGAGCTGCAGCTTGATAATAGAGATTTAGATGTCAGAATATTACACATATACTGCACAGCTTTTACTGTGTTTTCATGTTTTTGTTCTCACCCGCTGCCTGCCCACATGGAGTTCATATTTTTACCCATACATTTAAATTTATATTTATAAAACAGCTATTTGTGGGTTACACATCAGGATGTTTTATTTATTTATTCATTTATAATTTAACTGATTTCACAGTGTTACAGCTACAAACCACTCGTCCTGGTGTTAAAGTAACTCTGACATCGTAACAACAGAATTTGCACAAAACCAACCCAACAGCCTGAACACACAGAGCAGACTCATCAGCACACCGCTCTCCTCTTTCTTTAGACCGTCTTTACAGAGGCAGCGCACGCTGTCGCACAGGTGTTTCTTGTTTCTTTAGCTGACACGTCTTCATCCACACACTCCCACGCTGCTCCCAAGGTGAACGTCTGAAGGAAACACGCAAACCTTGATGTCAAACGACGGCCGTGAGCGTGGTGTTTGAGCGCAGTGTAACGGAGGGATTTAATCCGTATTCAAGGGTGCACTGGGAAGACGGAGCGTTTTAAGCCTTTTGATTTGTGGTTTCCTGGAGTTGCTTCTGATTTTAATTAGCAGGACTTTTCAAAAGGAGAGGTGGTTCTTACGGGCCAGTTGTGCATGAATGAGTTAGAGGAAGGAAACACTGCAGGAAGAAGTTCTTTGAGAAGCTATTAAATCCACACATTCCTAGAATAAATGAATTTATTCCCCCAGCATTTGTCTCCTCACCTCGCCTGTATATCCGATATTTTTTAAGAGCCATCGTTTTCCACCTTTTGACACATCCTACAGCAAATCACAGAGAGTGTGTGTTCCTGTGTTTGTGCTGAGAGACTGTAAGCTATTTATACTGGAGTGTGATTGATTCTATTCGATACAGGAGCGTAACAATTTGGAGCTGTAGTGTGGAAGTACCTGTCAGGCTCAGATAAGCATTAAAAAAAGAAGCCAGGGTGAAAGAAAAGAGGAAATACATCGAGACGGAGGGAGAGTGAGAGGAGGAGACATGATACAGACAGATGTTGACAGTCTTCATTAACAGGTGGCATCATTCAGAGATCAATAAACACTCTGCTAGAAGATGGATTGTTTTAATGGAGGTTAATATTAATGATCTGACACTGATATTAATGGAAGTATAATCATCTTCTTAGCAGGAGTCAGATGGGAATATTGACATCAGTTTGATCTTTGTGTGTGTACACCATGTTTAGCCTAGCTTAGCATAGAGACTGGAAGCAGAGGGAAATATTAGCCTAGCTCAAACAAAATACAAGCCTTCCAACAACTCACACACGTTTCGATTAAAGATCAGGTGTGTCAGATTGAGGGGGATTTAGTGGTGTCTGTCAGTGAGCGCTGCAGACTGCAACCAGCTGAAACTCTTCCTGGTTAGAATTCCTTCAGTGGTCAGTGTACGGGATGTTTCTACCAGGAGCTGAATCATCCACAGAGCTCTCTTCCTCTCCAAAACAACAACAACAACAGACCAGCTGATTTAAACCACTGAAAACACTGAATAAAGCAGTTTCACATTAAAAAAATGGCTGTTTCTCCTGTCACAAGAAACACAGCCGGTAACATCCTGACATGTCATTAAAAAATACAGGGTTTTGTCCCAAGAAACACAGCTGGAAATGCTCAAAGGTGTTGTTGAAATATGCCCAATTTTGTCGTAACAAACAGCTGTTAGTGTGCTGACGCGTCGTTAAGAAATACACGGTTTTGTTTCAAGGAACACAGCTGGAAATGTTGGACATATTGTTCTAACACCCAGTTTTGTTTGTTGTTTGTTGGTCTCAAACAACTGTCTGCTGCACATACGTGTCACCTGAAATATGTCATAAGTATGAAAGGTACAAATATGACGCGTCCGTGGTTTACAGCATCGTACCGTGCCAACATTTCATCCTGGCTGGTGTCCAGACACCACCGTCAGTGAACACAATCAGCAAACTGCTGATGAATAAATATAACTGAGTCCTGTGAAGGTACATATTTTAATAAACAGCGTCATGGTCGTCCCTCAGCCTGTTTGTGTTTGTTTCCTCATTGTGCGCCTGTCACTCGGTCACTGATTCTTTTGGGGGTAAACAAAAAGCACTGGAAACCTTCATTTGTCCTTGTTGTCATCACAAGTTTGCAGCAGAAGTCTCTGCACACACACACACACACACACACACACACTCGTGGCTGTCAAATGTCAGCAGTTACAGTAGCGTGCTGTGTGTTGCTGTGTGTGCAGCTCTGCAGACGGAGATGATTGCTCGTGTTATCAGTGTTGAAACAGACAAATCAATCCCGCCCTGACAACCAGACAATTAGCCGCTTTATTAGCCTGCTTGTAGACCAGCTCATCTGGAGGGGGGAGTCAAGTACCCACAAATAAATGTTCCAGCACACAGCCCAGTGTGTGTGTGTGTGTGTGTGTGTGTGAGTGTGAGTGTGTGTTAGTTTAATATGGAGAGCAGGGACAGGGGTGAAGATTGATTGGGCTGATTAAAACTGTGAATTACAGAGAGGATCGGCGCTCTCGCTGCATATCTCACTTGTTGACCATAATGAGGACTGTGATTCTTTAGTCTCTCACTGGAGCTGAAGGGGACACACACACACACACACACACACACACACACACACACACTCACTCACATACAAACACACAACAACAACGATAACAATAATAAACTTATTTATTCAGCTCGTTTCAGCACAGATTTACATAGTGGTTGAACCAGGATTAAAACATTTCAGGAGGCAGTGAGGCAAATCAAATCAGATCATTACGAATAATACAAGAATAAAACAGAATAAAAATAACACTAACATCTATTTATCCATCCAGCAGCTTATTCTTGACAGGGTGAATAAATGAATAAATGAATGAATGAATGAATGAATGAATGCCTTTATTGTCATTGCATGTTCACATACAACAAAATTTGCTGTCTCTCATAAAAGAAAAAACTCACATTCCTACACATTAAAATAGATAACAGTGTTTTTCACGTGATAAGATTACATACAAAGCCAATGTAAAGACGCGAATAGACGCAAATTTGTGCTGGCGGCGTGAATGATGTGAATGGCGCAAACACACAAAATTCGCATCATTCGCTCCAGTTTGAACTGGAGCAAAATATTCTCTTGATGCTGTGTCGGGGCAGCCTATCAGCATTGAGATTTTCCTGTCGTCACCGACGTCACTGACGTGCTGCTGCCGTTGTAGTAAACAACATTCATTCAGGCGACATGTGACTTTCCGGATACAGTGAATATTTATTGATTTTCACACACAAAAAACTCACCAGAGACAGATGGATATTTATGGATATTTATTTTGGTGCTAATATTCAATGCAGACTCCACTCCAGACTTCACCAACGGCGACTGGGATGCTCGCCCTCACTGCAGGTGTCTGGGTTATGGAGAACGCAGGTAGCCTTCACACACTTCTGCTACATCTGGATGGACCTCAATGGTCAACAAGTGTCCCACGTTGTTCCGAAAATGGAGGACAAGCTAATGATAGCTGTTTGTGGCCACCCTGAGCGTTATGACGTTACATCCCCAAATTATAAGCTTCGGACCAAGAAAGACCTGGCGTGGAGGAAAGTGAGTGAGGAGGTCGGTCTGCCTGGTAAGTTTTGAAAATTGATTCCAACTATCGGCTGTACGTTTCTATCAACAAAGTTAGCACTAGCATTAGCCCCAGTTAGCACAACCAATGTAGCTTGCTTTCCAGCCGGCATACTTGTGTGATTTACTAGCGGTGTGAACACACTGCTACTCGCGCGAATGACTGGCATGAATGTTGCGAGTAAAAACAAATATTCCAGCGGTCAAACTCGCGCGAGTAGAGCGAGGCGAATATTTTACTCACGCCCGGTGTGAACACACTGTAGGGCTAAATTGTGATAAATAAGGCGCTATGAAAGGGACAAGATAAAGTGTGTATGCAGTTCGAGTACATCAGTCTATGGTGGTGCAATTTACAGTTGTTGTGGTGGTTGTGGAGAGAGCAGGATCTGTGGGTGAGAGTTCAGATTGTGTATGGCTGTTGGGTAAAAACTGTTCCTCAGTCTTAAGCTGGGGGCAGCAATGTGAACAGGTGGTGCACTGGGTGAGTACTGTCCTTAACAATCCTACAGGCTTGGCTGTGGCAGCAAGATGTCTTCCGGGGGGGGCAGGGGGAGTCCAGTCATTTTTTGTGCTGTGTTGACCACCCTCTGGAGAGCCGGCCATGATTCAGTGTGTCAAGATGCTTTCTACTGAGCAGTGGCAGAAAGACTCAGGTAAGGTTGGTCCTCCTCAGCGTCCTGAGGAAGTGTCGTCTCTGTTGGGCCTTTTTCACCAGAGCAGTGGCGTTTATAGTCCACTTGAGGTCCTCGCTGATGTGGGTCCCCAGGAATTGAAAACTAGGGATCCTCTCCACCTCCTCCTCTCCGATTCTGGGTGGTAGGTGTTCGTCCTGTTGCCGTCTGAAGTCTCTGAGGAGCTCCTTTGTCTTTTTGATGTTTAGCTACAGGTTGTTCACTGCACACCATTCTATTAATTTGCAGACTGCAAATTAATAGAATGGCATTGTTTTAGATGTGGATGGACAGCAGATGTGCTCTAACATCAGAGCAGTGCGCAGGAGCTCAAAAGTGCCCATTTTTCAGGATGCAATGGCTGCGTCCTGAGATAAACAATTCAAGAATGCAGCTGTGCGCACCACGTCATGTGAGGAGGACCAACCAATCACAGCCAACAGATACCTTCCCCTTCTTCCGTAACTATCAGTCTGTGATGAATATGCCTGACCTCACGTTTTCCAGGCTGTTAAAGATGTGACGTGTACGACCCCGTACTCTGCATCTGATTGGCTTACCCAGACATTCTTACCCCAACCAATCCCACTCCTCTTGCCTAAACCTAAGCAATTCAACCAACGAAGGCAATGAGTTCTAGCCAGTCAGAGGAAGAGTAGGGTCGTGCCCTCGCAATCCTTGGATTCTTAAATTTGTGTGGGAGGCTGGAAACGATCCCAGCTGACACTGGACGAGAAACAGGTGTCACCCTCTCACCAAGTGTCAGCAAGGTTTAATACCAGTGACAGAAAGAAAGTCCAAAAGAGAGAAGAACCAAAACAAACCAGGTAAGTACAATCAAGAAATTCACAACAGAACGCAAAAGACCAGGCAGAAAATGACGCCATGGGCACGGGGACAAACACAGGCGAAATGAGGGGAATAAAGGAAATGGGGATTGGCTGACAACAAAGGGTGTGGTGGGGAACACTAGGGTGGAGCATACAAGACTAAAACAGAACAGGTGAGACTGATGGAAGACAGGTGTGATAGTGAGCAGGTGGGAAAACACACAAAGACAGGAAGTAAAACCGGACATGACACGTGAAGAGAGAAACAACAAAATAAAACAGGCAACAGATTCAACATGAAACAAGCAGGAACACAAACAGAGAGCCACAAAACAAATTCCACAAGATAAAAGAATATAAACAAAAACCCAGGATCATGACAGGCGGGGCTTCTTCAGTGACTCACACCAGGGCACTCGCCTCGCCTGTGAAGGACCCATCCTACCAAGAAAGCATCTTTGACTTTGAGAAGCACCGGCTACCTGCAGAACTTCAACTGACATTCACATCCGCCTCAGCTGAACTAATCTGCTAATGTTAGCATGCTAACACGCTAACCTAACACACACACACACACAGGGTTAGTGAGTGTATCAGGAAACTTGAAAAACTGAAGTACATCAGCCATAAATCTTTAACAGCCGACAGGCAGCAGCACAAGCTGTGACCATCTTCTATTGTGTCGAGCTATTACGAAGCCGATCTTATTGGTCTGATAGTTTAGAGTACAGTACATGTGTGTGTGTGTGTGTGTGTGTGTGTGTGTGTGTGTGTGTGTGTGTGTGTGTGTGGTGTGGTAGTCATTGATTCCCCCCTCTGCAATTGTATAGGTTAACTCAGCTGGACCAGAGAGGGAGGAATGAGGGGATGGATGAGGATTATTTGGTGGTTACACACACACAGACACTAACTCTCTTTCACACACACACACACACACACACACACACACACACACACACACACACACACACATAAAATCAATAGGGGTAAGAGGAACATCCCCCTGAAGACTGATTGTTTCCAGCCCAGATGCAGAAGGAGAGAAAATAGCTTTCTTATTGAATCAACACCAACCTGCTGCTCCCTTATCACACACACTGTATGCTCCTCACACACCTGTTTGTGTGTGTGTGTGTGTGTGTGTGTGTGTGTGTGTGTGTGTGTGTGTGTGTGTGTGTGTGTGTGTGTGTGTGAGGGAAAGAGATAGAGTATGGGAGCGAAAATTATCAATCAAAACCATCAGACACTTTCTAATGAGCCTGAAGCCAAACCCAAACCCCAGGAAAGCAGAAGCTCGCTCCTGTGGCTCCGCCATGTTTTTCTCTTCTCACTATCACGCTGTTTATTCACAGTCGACACAGCGTGCAGGAATTCATCCTATCAAAACAAAACTACTGTCACAATCTCATTTCCAGCATTTTGCCTCATCAGATGCTCAGACTTGATTAAGATCCTCGGAGCAACATTTTCCTGCTGATTTAGGTCCCGTTTGTTCCACTGCTGGTCGTTTGTTCTGCATCGGAGTTAATTAACAGATCATTTGATGGTGTCACAGTGCCTGTCTGTCAGCAGGATGTTTGGTGTTTAAAAAAGTGAAGATATGTTAAAGTGCGGCAGGAACATAAGATGCAAAACTCTTAGTTAAGATCTCAGCAGAGTATTTTCAGAACTGTTGGCCCAAAGTGTCAATAAAACAAGTCTGCTGTCCAGCTGACTAATTTAAAGCACCAGTTAACATGCCAACACTGACAGACAGTACAGATGGAGGAATTAGAGATCACAGGAAATTTAACAGATTTGTTGTTTACTTGTATTTATAGATTTAAAACAGCTGATGTACATGTGTTCAGCTAGATTTAATCAGTGAATACAGCACGTCTGTTGTTAACAGGGATGTAACTGTGAGAGAAGAAACCAGTTTGGCATGATCTGAGCTTTTTGATAGGAGGGTGGTATAGACTTGAAACTCAGCTCATAGAGCCCACATGATGTGAGCTTTGTGACATGGTGCGTTATCCTGCTGGAAGTAGCCATCAGAAGATGGGTACACTGTGGTCATAAAGGGATGGACACGCTCAGCAACAATACTCAGGTAGGCTGTGGTGTTTAAACCATGCTCAGTTGGTACTAAGAAAATCTCCCCCACACCATTACACCACCAGCAGCAGCAGCAGCAGCCTGAAGCGTTGATACAAGGCAGGATGGATCCATGCTTCCATCTGAATGTGGTTTTTCCAATCTTCTATTGTCCAGTTTTGGTGAGAAAACCCGTGTGAATTGTAGCCTCAGTTTCCTGTTGTTAGCTGACAGGAGTGGCACCTGGTGTGGTCTTCTGCTGCTGTAGCCCATCTGCTTCAAGGTTGGACAAGGTGTTGTTGCTTCAGAGATGCTCTTCTGCACACCTTGGTTGGAACCAGTGCTTATTTGACTTCCTGTTGCCTTTCTATCATCTTGAACCAGTCTGGCCATTCTCCTCTGACCTCTGGCATCAACAAGGCATTTTGGCTCACTGGATATTTTCTCTTTCTGGGACCATCCTCTGTAAACCCTAGAGATGGTTGTGCTGAAAATCCCAGTAAATACTCAGACCAGCCCGTCTGGCACCAAC
Source organism: Epinephelus fuscoguttatus (assembly GCF_011397635.1). NCBI lineage: Eukaryota > Metazoa > Chordata > Actinopteri > Perciformes > Serranidae > Epinephelus > Epinephelus fuscoguttatus. The sequence continues at coordinate 39,398,148 of NC_064769.1, read as the reverse complement.
AACCATGCCACGTTCAAAGTCACTTCAATCACCTTTCTTCATCATTCTGATGCTCCGTTTGAACTTCAGCACTTCATTATTTGCACTAACAAACAGTTTAACATCCATCCAGCAACACTTCCCAGCTCCTCCTGGAGGACCCTGAGGTGTTCCCAGGCCAGATGAGATATATAATCCCACCATCGTGCTCTGGGTCTGCCCCGGGGCCTCCTACCAGTGGGAAGTGCCTGGAACATCTCCAGTGGAGGAGCAGCGGCTCTACTCCGAGCTCCCTCCAGATGTCTGACTCCTGCCCCTATCTCTAAGGCTGAGCCCAGACACCCTGCAGAGGAAACTCAATTCTTCTCAATTCAAAACTTGTATCTGTGACCTCATTCTTTCAGTCACTACCCAGAGCTCATGACCATAGGTGAGGGTTGGGACTCAGATGAACCAGTGAGTTGAAAGCTTTGCCCTCTGGCTCAGCTCCCTCTTCACCGCGATGGACTGGCGCAGCGCTTGCATAACTGCTGATGCTGCACCAAACTGCCAATTAATCTGACGCTCCATTCTACCCTCACTTGTAAACAAGACCCTGAGATACTTGAACTTCCTCACTTGAGGCAGTAACTCTCCACCCAACCAGCAGTATAACAAGTGTACCTAATAAATTGGCTTGCGTGTTTATATATCTAGTTCCATCATCATCACGACATCACAGCGACAAAGAACAGGAGAACCAAAGCTGATTCAAACTCGCCTTTTTTTCTTTAATAAGGAACAGATTATGTTAACTTTTAGGAACGTCTCATCACAGCACACATTTTTATTTGATTTATCAAAGCAGACGATGCTGACGTGTTTTTTCATGATAGAATATTAGAAGACGAGCAGGTCTGATGAAGAACCATTTAACTTTAACAAGTGGCTGAAACAGCCAGCGGGGATATCTGATAGAAATGTTTCAAGATGAAAGTGAAATCTTCTCTACGCCTGTGTGTGTGTTTGTCTGCCTCACCTGTGGGAAGTTTTTCTGAGCATCCTTCATGTTCTCTTTAGCTGCAGCCCCGGGAGAGGAAGCTGAGAGCAGTTGAAAGAGAAGAAGAAGTAACCGCGGCTCGTTTAGGTAAACAGCCTCACTCTTGACGTGATTCTGTTTCTGTATCATTTGCTTCTTTTTTATCATAATCTCAGACTTTACCCACATTTGCATGCATATATGCAGCAGTGCAGACAAACAGCACATACACACACACACACACACACACATGCACCCACAACATCAAAACCCAGTTTGAAACGACTCTAATGGGATGTGCTGAGATTAAGGGGATTAAAAGTCATGGAGCCCCAGCAGCAGTGAGGGAGAGGAGAGAGTTGTTCCCAAGGTAACTCCGCTCGCAGCTTCCCTCCACCTGACACACTTAATCTGCCGCTCTGCATCAACACCGCAAACTCCTTTTTTCTTTTGTAACACCTTCTGTCACCACAACACTTCACTTTGTCCCAGGATACTCTTCCCCTCCTCTGTTTCACATCTCCTGTTTCTGCTCCAGCAGTCGCTCTGCTCTCTGCAGGAAACTTTATTTATACCGGCCAAAATCACACGCAGACCCTCACCTGGTGTGTTTCCATCCACATTATTAAGCTGTGCATCAAAAAACAAACCTGACTGGAAATGACAAAAATCTCACAACATCACAAAAAGGTTTTTTATGCTTCTGATGAAGGTGGAAAAGTTTGTGTAAATAACAAAATAATAAGCACACTGCATCAACAGATTTATGACTCAGCCGCAGGGTTTTTCTCTGTACACCTCTTCCCCATGAAGACGATATCTTAGGAAGATCATGTGGTTACTTCTCCTAATTTGGCACAAACATCGACTTGGACTTGATTAGAGTGATTAGACTGATGAGAATTTGATTGTCAAAGGTCAAGGTCACTGTGACCTCTTGGACTCAACAGTGAAGAGATTGGATTTTGGTTGTCAAAGGTCACTGTGACCTTTGAGCCATCTTGTGAACGCCATGATGTCCTTGAGGGAATATCCTCAAACTTGGCACAAAGGTCTACTTGGACTTGAGGTGATTAGAATTTGTTTGTTGAAGGTCAAGGTCACTGTGACCTTGCGTCTGTCTCATTCTCATGAATGCAATATCTCAAGAACACCTCAAGAGAAGTTCTTGAAAATTTGCACAAACGTCCACGTGAACTCAGCAATGAACTGATTGGATTTTGTTTGTCAAAGATCACTGTGACCTTTCACAATTAAGAAAAAACCATCAAAATTTGGTGGAACTTAGTGAGTAAACCTAAAAAAAGAAAGTGTTTTACAGATGTAAGTTTATTTTGAAAAAGACTGCATGTGTGTAACGAGCAGAAACTTCACATTTCCTGTGAGTGAATGTATTAAATTGACACGCTGTCCCTGAACGTCCAGAACGATACAGTAGGGTATTATGAACAACTGTACGTCCACTGACAAAGCGGCGATACTTGACGAGTTGGGATGAGACCGTGTTGATCAAACCAATATTTGGTATGTAAAGACATGATGGAATAAAGACGTCTGAGCAGAGAGTGAAGTCACGCTCCCTCTGTGTGGGCTGCAATCTGAGCTCCTCTGTGATTTGTTGTGGTGGACAGTCCAGCGTCACTGTCAGTGCGTCCCATTGGCTGGCTCATCACCACAGCTCTGCACTGCTCTTATATGGCAGTTACCACTGATATCGGCACGCCGTCATCAGAGAAGCTTAGCAACCATCCTCCATTTTTCCCCAGTTAACACCATTAACTCTGCCAGCACTGTTGCAGTTGTTAGTGCTACATGGAGTTAGCGCTGTTAGCTGATAGCCGCCGGCTCAGCTACCTCCATGTTGAGAGCCGAGTGCAGACAATCCCGCCCCAGACTCAGAAGTATAGAAATGCTCTGAATGTCACGTGCAGCTCCTTTAACGTCTGGACTCACAGGTCAGTGAAGAGTCACAGACATTTTGGCCTGTGTGTGTTTTCAGAGTAACCACAGACAGAGGAGCTGGTGCCTCGTCGTCTTCGTGTGTGTGTGTGTGTGTGTGTGTGTGTGTGTGTGTGTGTGTGTGCGTGTGTGCGTGCGTAACAGTGCATCAGGCTGTGTCAGAGATAATTGAGTGTGGATGCACATTTCATCGTGTCTGAAAGAGTCTGATAGCATCAATAAAGCAGCAGAGGAAGGCGAGGGGTGGGGGCAGACCTCCCTGCAGCTGGACTGCAGGTTAGAGGGCCTCATTAGCCGACCATCAGAAGCCGTAACTCACTCAGAGAGACATCAGCGGGGGCCCCTGAGGGCCCCTGAGCTGTCTCAACCCCCCAGTGTCCTCCTGATCAGCCTGAATCACACGTCCTCCTGCGCCTGCTCGCCCTCTTCTTCTCTTGTTTGTCTCAGCAGCCACTTACGTAACTGCGAGCCTTCAGTCACACAAGACAATGTGAGGACACACACACACACACACACACCTGGTGTTGTTGTGTTTCTGTATATATGAGGACCAGAGGAACGTCTCCCACACTGAGGACATTTCCCAGGTTCTTTTTTTTCCATCTCAGTCAAACTGTTCAAACTAGGGCTGCAAATAAGCGCTCTTCCTTATCAATCATTGATAACATTAATGATCGGTTAATTGTGATTTTAAAAAACATAAAACAGAGCTCACAGCAGCACCTGTATGTTCTGACAGCACTGCATGTTGAGGCCTAAACATACGAAACACACTGAATAATGTTTTGTTTTTCCAGCTTCACCATGACGCTCTTCTTCCTCATCATGAAACAGTTATATTGTGTCTTTTGTTTGGTTAAGGTGCAGTCAGTCTGACTCAAAAATGGGCCCAACGTAGGAGAAATTGCAGTTTTACAGTGACATGGTGAAATGATGTTAATGGAGGGTCGATGTTCTCATATCCAACATGTTTGGTGCCTTTTGTTTGGGGTCAGTCTTTTTAAGAGGATACTCTGAAGTATTTGAGGTACTGCTACCCAACAACCAGTTCTTTGCCAAATTTTCCACTTTCAGTTGTGCCATACTGCTCCTATGGGTGCAGCTAAACTGGGTATAAATTATTCTTCATATATTTAGTATTTATAACATCATCGCTCTCATGTTGGAGAATGATGTAGGGGACTGTAGTGTAGTGTTGTTCATTCTTTCAGTCACTACCCAGAGCTCATGACCATAGGTGAGGGTTGGGATGGAGATGAACCAGTGATTCAAAAGCTTCACCTTCTGGCTCAGCTCCACTTCACCACGATAATCCAGTGCAGCGCCTGCATCACTGCAGCTGCCGTCCTGAACCGCCGATCCATCTCTCACTTTATTCTCCCCTCGCTCATGAACAAGACCCCGAGATACTTGAACTCCTTCTCTTGAGGCAGCGACTCTCTCCCAGCCCAGAGGGAGCAATCCACCAGTTTCCATCAGAGAACCATGAACTCAGATTTGGAGGTGCTGACTCTCATCCTGACCAGTGTGAGCATGTCACCTGTGATTTGACCAGCTGAGTTGCAGGTGACTCCATCAGCTGACTGAAGTGGAGCTCAGTTCACACCACTGCAGCTTTTCTCACTGGACTTTACATTGTGAGTCAGTTTGACTTCCTGTAAATGTCCTTCAGACACATACTGTAGACCTTCTGTCTGCCTCTCTCTGAAATCCCTTTTTTGTTTTTCCCAAAAATGTGATTTAATTTCCTCAGGAGGTGCAGTTAGTTACAGCGTAGGCTCCATGCTCGCTCCAACAGCTTGACCGACCATCACGAGAGGGCGGGGCTTCACAAAGGGTCACTTTGTGGGCGGGTTCTGAGCTTTTAGTTTCCTTCACTGCGACAGTCTGACACTCATTTTGCAAATCAACGCATTTCTATCATCAATGACGTCGAGCACTTTTTACAGATACGTACAATGCCAAAGTCGTCTTCTTGTGACTGTGCTGAGCTGACAGTCCTCACACTCCTGTGTGAAGTGTGTGTTCTCTCCTTCAGCGTTAATAAAGTCATGTGACTGTTTGTGTTCATGCAACGTGACGCTCAGCAGACTAATTGTTTCTGACAGAGGAGATAAATGCTGATGTTTGATACACAGAGAGAGGAAAACAACACAGCAACACGCTGCAGGGTCCAGCACACACACACACACACACACAGTGTCAAACATACATGACAGAGACACGCACACATGTAAGGGAGCATGCCCAGTGGAGTCTGGAGTCACACGGGGGCATACAGAGTTTTACTGTTGATGCTTTTGCTGAAAGACATGTCAGAACTCCTTTACCTCTTCTTCCTCTAAGTACCTACACACACACACACACACACACACACACACACACTTCAACCCCGAGGCTGTAATCAGGGAAATGTTCTAGCAAATTTGTTGTGCAATAGCAACCCCAAAGGAGGCTGAGTAATGATGCACTACAACAAACACACGCACACACACACACACACACATCTCGTTGTGTGTGTGTGTGTGTGTTATTGTTCACATTGATACAGAGAGATTTTAAAAACAAAGAGACAAGCTGCGTCCCAACTCCACACACAAACATCCAGTGTTCTCGGCTGTGTGTTTAATCTGACCGAGGTTAGAGGAATCAGTGAGCGTAGTTCACAGTCAGCAGACGACAGACGTCACTCAAACTGCAACTTCTGAAACTCAGTCTGTAAAATCCGAGACGGAGAAAATAAGATGTTCGTCCAAAGAAACTAAACTTTTTATTTTGAATGTTTCTTTTCACACGACGGCAGCACCACCTTCAGAAAACCACAGCTGGTGAGACTCTGTAGACAGAATGCAGAGATCATTTCAAACGTGATGAGACGACACAGAGTCACAAAAAAGAAAGACGTAAATAGACTCAGATTCACCCGGGATGGTACGATGTGGCACAGAGACATGTTCATGGGAACTGAAATTCTTCTAATTTTAGCAAGTAATTCACGTTTTACCTGAAATGTTCCTAAACCTACGTAACCTTAAATTAACTCTGTGCTAAGTTCGTAACTTGATGATGCCCAACTACTGTATATTTATTTTCCTAAACTTTACTTACTGACTTTACTCAACCCAACATACGTCACATTATGTTAAGTACATAACATGATGAAGCCAGTGACTGTGATTCTTTTCCCAAACCTAACCGATGTAGCTTTACTCAACTTGACTTATGTTACTTTACATTGAATACATTATATACGTTAATCATGTAACAAGACAACGGCCAACCGTGTTTACTTTCCTTAACTTAGATAAGTTTACTGTCCTAAACCTAACCTACATAACTTTACTCAACTTGACCTACGCATCTTTACTTTCCTAACCCTGACCTACGTTATGTTTAGTATGTAACACGATGATGCCCAACAATGTTTACTTTCCTCAACCTACATAACTTCACTGTTCTAAACCTAACCTACGTAACTTTGTATTAAGTGCATAACTTTACGTTACATATATAATGTGATGATGCTTAACCACGCTTATTTTCCTAACCCTACGAAACTTTACATTCCTAAACCTGACATACGTTACTTTACATTTGGTAGCTAACATCACTTAAGATGCCCAACCATGTTTACTTTCCTCAACCAACATACCTTCACTGTCCTTAACCTAACATATGTAGCTTTACATTAAAGGGAAATTTCGGATGTTAAACAAACATGGCAGCACACCGGTAAGGTAAGACAACACGTTTACATGTTGTTTTCTATATGTTCTCTGACATTTATCCTAACGATATGAGGCGGTCTTTGTGGAAAAAAAGCTTGTTTAGTGGACTAACTTTGCACTTGAAGGTTGCCCGTTCACTTACGTTTTAACAGGTCTGACGCTACTATGCGTCCCGGCTGTATCTAGGCTAACGGCTAACATGCTAACTATTATTTTTATGTCACTAGTCACTTGAAACAAATTTAGGACGATAGGAGACAGGTTGAAATAAACCAAAATTTCCCTTTAAGTATGTAACGTGATGAAGTCCGTCCATTTTTCTTTTCCTAAACCTAACCTATGTAGATTTACATTGAGTACATTACGAAAGGATGTCCAACCATGTCTCAAGGTCAAGCTGTCTTTATTGGTCTCCCTTGGGAGAAATTTGTTTTGGACAGAGGGGTCTGCTGCACAGACAACACATTACATCCACATGACTCATCAATAAAAAATAAACAATTACTCATACTCGTACTCGTACTCGTACTCATCGTCCTCCGCTTATCCGGGTCCGTGTCGCGGGGGCAGCAGCCTCAGCAAAGAAGCCCAGACAGTCCTCTCCCCAGCCACTTCCGTCAGCTCTTCCGAGGGAACCCCGAGGCGTTCCCAGGCCAGCCGGGTGATGTAGTCCCTCCAGTGTGTCCTGGGGCGGCCCCGAGGTCTCCTCCCGGTTGGACATGCCCGAAACACCTCCCAAAGGAGGCGTCCGGAAGGCATCCTTACCAGATGCCCGAACCACCTCAACTGGCTTCTCTCAATGTGGAGGAGCAGCGGCTCTACTCTGAGTCCCTCCCGAATGTCTGAGCTCCTCCCCCTATCCCTAAGGCTGAGCCCAGCCACCCTGCAGAGGAAACTCATTTCGGCCGCTTGTACTCGCGATCTCATTCTTTCGGTCACTACCCAGAGCTCGTGACCATAGGTGAGGATTGGAACGTAGATCGACCGGTAAATCGAGAGCTTCGCTTTCTGGCCAAGCTCCCTCTTCACCACAACGGACCGGTTAAGCGTCCGCATCACTGCTGACACCGCCCCAATCCGCCTGTCAATCTCCCGCTCCATCCTACCCTCTCTCGTGAACAAGATCCCGAGATACTTAAACTCCTCCACCTGAGGCAGGACTTCCCCCCTGACCTGGAGTGGGCAGTCCACCCTTTTCCGTCTGAGGACCATGGCCTCAGACTTGGAGGTGCTAAACAATTACATAATCAGTGTTGGGGAAGTTACTTTTAAAAAGTAGTGTTTGCTCGTTACTCGTTACTTCTTAAAAAAAGTAATCCCTTACTTTACTTTACTTAGTTACCCTCTGTGAAAAATAACTTTTCACGTTACTCGTTACTTTTATTGTGCTTGACTTTGGGTAGAACCCCATCTCATTTCCTAAATGTGAAAAAATCTGAGTTTCCCACTGGTATTTACCACTTTGGTGATAAAATAAAGATTAAAGAGTGAGAGTTAATTTGTGTTAACTAGGCTACATGAATTTGTTACATGACAGATTACTACTACTAATAGCCTATTTGCCAGACCTGCTGCATCACTGAATGAGGAAAATATTAATATTCACAGACACTATCTTTGAACAAATAGTGTCATATTCATGAATAAATCATTTTCTGTTCTGTTATTACGTGTGTAACTGTGAGACTGTGTTTGTGTAACAGACTCATACTTTGCAGTAAGCTACAGACCTGCACGAATAAATTAATTCATTTTCTCTTCTGGTATGGTATGGTAGGTACTTTATTAACCCCTCGGGGGGAAACTTCAACGTCACAGCAGCAATTTAAAATACACAAAACAGGAGCTGCTGCAACAGGCTGCCGTTCACACAGCGCCAGGAAGGTAGGCAGGTTATGATTGTTCTGTTTTCTGTTAACACAATGCTGCATTTTATTGATATTTGGGGGTCGTTTTGATTTCCTTTGAGGTTCTGGGGTCGTATGTTGTCCATGTCTGAGGTCTGACTAGCGAGGTTAACGTTACATTAAACAACACTTACCCAGCCATACCAGTGCAGTTCGCTGTCAGTATATAGTTGGTCGACTTGTTCAGAATCGCCCAGGTCTTGTACATTAGTTAACGTTACTGTTTTGTGTCCTTGTCGCTGGCTCGGCAGTACTTCGGTCCGTAGAGCACAAAAACCATCAGATAAATCCCGGTATTCAATATCTTGGACATGACTGCAAAGTACAAAATTATACACATCAAGGGATTTATATGCCTTGAGTTTTTCATGTGTATAAACGCCGGGTTTCTCCACAAGATATAAAAAAATGTCCGGTCACTGTAGCTTAGGCCATTTCGTTGGGTCGGTGACCCACTGACCCGACATTAAGTACGGATCAGGAAACCTCACTCCGTTGATAATTGTTCTTATTACAGTAAGCTAACCTGTCTTCGGTTGGCAAACTGTTAAAATAATCCGAGGAGGCGTGTGTATCTTCCATATTCCTCATACGATTCTTGATTTTGGTGCTCCTGTCCCCGGGAAAAGTAACGTTGTGCCCAACTGACAAAGTAACTATGTTCCGTTACTATATTTTCAGTAGTAACGCGTTACACTACTTTAACGCGTAACGCGTTACTGTGTTACTGTGTAACGCGTTACTCACAACACTGTACATAATAAATAAATAAATAGTCAACAAAATCACATAAAAGTGAAATTCAGCTCACGTGACCTTAAAAAACTCTGTCTTTTCTGTCCGTCCCAAACAATCTGCTTATTAATGAGCTTCACTGACAATGGACAATGTCTGTCCTTCTAAACCTAACAGGACTGATAGGGGTGAAAAATTGTGAGATGCTAATTTGTTAGATATCATAGGAGCTGTTGTATAAGGGTACATAACTTATTTGACTTTAGCTTATGATAAGTGTTGTTAAATTAAAGAAATATATTTTACAGTGGCGTTTGGATTTTTTATCAACAGCTGTAATTCAGATTCAAGTCAGGTTTGGACAGAAACTCAACGGGCTCATGGGATGTCAGGCCTGTTTTGCTTGAGCCCGAAAGCAGCAAACAAACAGAAAGAAGTCCATTTTATTTAATATAGCCGACATCACAAATTTGCCTCAAGGGCCTTTAAAATCTGTCCAACGTACAACTTCCTGCATCGTCACACAGAAGGTGTGTTTGGGTACGTGTTTGTGAATCATGGCCACCGCTCAGTGTGCAGCTACACTTTACCCTGATGTGTATTTCAGTCCAGCAGCAGCGCACATGTTTTAAACATACAGTGACAGTCACAGAGAGACTGAAGCCAAACCTTTCAAGCCTATCAGAGATCTGCTACACAAAACACACAACAGAGGCCACACAAACAAACACACACACCACACACACACGCACACAAACACACACTGAGCCCTGGGATCTGATGAGAGGAGATCTCAGTTCAACTCTATATTACTTTCCTGTCCTCAGGCCCAATTCCAATCAGACCCAGCTGCTGATAAACCGGCTGTGATATCAAGCCCTCCATCCCACACAGACGCACACATCCTCTCACCCGTTCACACGGCCGAGGCCTCGCTTCAGGCGTATACACACACATATACACACACTACACCCTTTTACTTATAAAACACACAATGAAATGATTCCAGTAACCCCAGTGGAGGATTTAAAGATAGCACAGATAGAGTCACTCAGATAGCCTCTGCTGTCGTCCCCGCTGCTGCTGGTGAAGGCAGCGGTGATGGAGGAGCAGAGGGATGCTGGGAGGGAAGCTGGTGGAGAGAGATAGAGGGAGCTATGGGTGGAGCAGAGGATGACGGAGAGCTGGAGGGAGAGAGGATGCTGGACGTGGACATGGACGTATGGAGAAGAATCCACATGTTGCCCAAAAAGTGTTAAAAAGGCATGAAATATGTTTCATGTCAGCATCAAATACCGGACGCTCTGTAAGCACCGACTCTGGGCTCATGTGGGTGTGACCAACTAATCCATTCAGTTTAAGGAGCTGGAGCGACATGGAAACAGGCGGGAAGCATGATGTATACAGTCTGTTACAGTCAGGAGGAGACAGTGTCATATGTCGACAGCTGTTGGATGGATGGTGACTGAATGTGGATCAGACCAGGGACGCCAGTTTCAAAGGAAGAAGAAGAGGATATACTTCCTCAATCCCAGAGGGCAAATACACACACACAGGCCTGAAATACACACACATGCACAAACAGGACAGTTGCTCTCCGTGTTTGTTTTGGTACAAGAACATGTAACAGTTGGCGTTGTCACATTCTCATCTACCTCCAGAGCTCAGACGCTTCAGTGTGATGTCTGGTGTTTTTACTCCAGTGCTGTCTCCCAGAAGGAAAACGTTGGTATCAAACGTTTCTGCATAGCACAGATACATTACATTTGTACGTTTCGTACATATCATATCAACGTTTGTTAAGTGACGTAGTTTATGAGCTGACTTTGTCATCAGGAGGTGGAGGTGATGGTGGATGGTGTGACTGCTAGGCGAGACGCAGACCACTGTTCAAAGACCTACAAACAACAGAACCAGTTGTATTTTCACGAGTCATCGGTGTTCTTCCAGCTCCTTTTCAGCCCCCAAATGTAGATTGTTTTGTAGCGTCACAATGCCGACATGTTTTTCTCCCGTTTGAGTTCAGAAATTGTTTTTAAACCTGAAGTTAGAGAAAGACTGTGATTTCACTGAAATGTTCATAATAAAAACAGTGATGATTCACAAGGAATGAAAAGTGTTTTCCAAGAGTCTGTTTTAGTTGAAAAATAAAAAGACATATGTTGTCAGTGAACATGTTGCGGGGGTTGTGTCTCGGGGAACCTTCTGCTTCGATTCGATTTCAATTCAGAGGACAACAATTTAATGATAAAACGAATATCGATGCATCGCTATACATCTTAATGCTTGATTTCTGTACGTGATTTATTTTTCTCACTGTGTGACTACTTGTTACTTTCACTGTATTTGTAGTGATCCATAGTTAAATTAACAGGTTAATTTATTTGCATACAGTGTGGCTCTTGGACAGGTCTCTTTCCCTTCCACCTTAAAAACCAAAATGCTTCCATGTAACCAGTCGGACTGTATCCGTCTACAGCTCTACATACTAATTATTTACTCTACACTAATGAATAGTAAAAGGTCCGCAGCCTTTTTATTTTAAAAAGTTAACAGCATTACTGATTAAATGTGTTGATTTGAAAGCACGTAACAGTCTCCTGCCTGTATGGGAATAACAAAATAAGGGGGAGGCGGAGTGCACTGCAGTTATGTTTTAACATCTCCAGCAGTGCAGAGCAGCCTCTCTGCCGCTCCGGGGAAAGCCAAGACGGTGCCGTCTGCGGCCATTTTGACTTGACCAGCTGAGTGTCAGGTGACACTATCAGTTGAGCTCAGACCGGCCAGTTCACACCGCTGACTCAGTTTCCTCTTATCGCGACTCTTTGGTCTGAACTGAGCTGTTACAACCCAGCTCGCAGGGGAGAGGGAAGCAACACAAAAACCCAGATGTTAAAAGGTACGGCAGTTTATTGCAACTCAAATGAAGGAAGTCTGGTTAACAAAGAACTGAGAACAAACCGAGGAAGAGAGCCGGCGGGTGCTGTTTAACTCAAAAAAACAAATATAACAAAAGGAGGACTCACTCAGAGTTTAATCTACAATCTGTCTAATCAAAAATAAAATGGAAAACAAACTCTGACTGTCTAATGCAGCTTTTAAAACAAACAACAACAAAACAGCACCCCTGCACCTAGTGTCTCTATACAGGTAATTGTCTAAGTGTGGATGGAAATGTTTGGAATCAGTCAAAAGGGTAGCAATTTCTAACAACCTGCCAGACTTCATAAGTTCACAAAAATCTACAAAAGCTTATGACAAGCTACAAATGCTATCAGTGGCTAACCAACACAACACAACACAACACAACACAACGTTATCAGGCAAAGCGGCAAGCTGCCACCAACAGTCAGCCGCACAGACTGGCAGGGCACGTATAGATGACGGTCTTGATTGAAAGGCTGGGATTGGTCCACTGCACCTGTGCCGCACCAATCAGGGACCCAGGTGAGCTGTGGACTGTGCGGTCAGAAGCAGCAGAGGCCGCACCAATCAGAACAGAGGAGGTGGAGCTTCTGAGTCCAGTGGAGGTGCAAGCAGCTCACATGCACACACACACACACAGTGAAGGTGGAAAGAGCGGCGGCCGTAACATGGGCTGTCAACATCTTTACATTTGTTCGTCTTTGTAGGTTTCTGCTCGTCTTCAGGTTTGTCCAGAGCTGAATAAATGTTGGCATTGTACGTTTCAGCAAACCACAGATATGTTGCATTAGTACGTTATTATATAGCGGATACATTAAACTTTATGTTTCAACAGTGCTGTGGTTGACGTGGTTACATTTAGGTACAAGAGACACTTGGTTGTGTTTAGGAAAAGATAGTGTTGTGGTTTAAAACACCCAGTTCTGAAACACAGTGACGCCTCAGTAAATCACAGCTAGTTTTGTTGTTGACGTCACTTCAGAAACGTTGACTTGATTTGTATGAAACGTGTTCCTGGTTTGCAGAAACTCCATCCCAAAGTTTCCTGTGGCTGTGTTGAAACCTGCTGAGGATAGCTGAAAAAAAAGGTGAATAATATAACAACACACACTGACCTCTGTGTGACTCTGTGTGTCCTGTTGTGTGTGTGTGTGTGTGTGTGTGTGTGTGTGTGTGTGTGTGTGTGTGTGTGTGTGTGTGTGTGTGTGTGTGTTTGAGTGTGCAGATTGTCCATTATATTTTCCTCATTAATTATTGATCCGTGCTGCTGCTCAGGGCTGTGAATCAGAGTCATGTAACAGATGAGTTCGTAGATATCGGTTAGAATGAAAATGATTTTAGTGTGAAAGGTTAAATCTGTCACTCTGTTTGCCTCGTGGCTACCTCACCCTAACCCAGGGGTCAAAGGTCAGCGCTCACTCTGACAGCGCTGAGTGACACTGATGTCACATGTCACAGTGACGAGCACTCGGTGGATTTAACAAAACTGTTCCTTCACCTTTTTGGGTGAGATTTACACAGACGACTTCATAGTTTAAGGGTTTTTTTAAAGGTTAAAAATCCATTAAAGGGACTTTAAGTTTTCAATCAAACAATCAATCATTACTGAATTAGTGAATAATAATATTCAGCTTTTTCTTAGTTACTGTTTGTGAACACGCTCACCAGTGAAAGCAAAAGTAAAGTCAACCCCAGACTCTCTCTTGGTTGTGTCTCTTCTTACTATATTTGTTTCTGTATCACCTCTTGGACCCCTGCTGCTTACAGTCTGACTCCAGGGGTCTCATTTATAAACAGTGGGTACGCACAAATCCAGGCCTGAAAGAGGCGTACGCCACTTCCCAGTTGATGGGAGAAACTTTGACTCACGCTTACCAACATTTTGGAGACTGGAAATTCTGCGATGCAGATGGTGAGGTGGAGCCTGACTGTAAAAGTTTTTGACTAAGTTTTTGGCGCATGTCATTTCTGGCTCTTGTCTGTGTGTACATTTTTAGTGTGGATCCTAAGCATTGCTTTATAAATGAGACCCCTGGTCACTACCTTTTTATAAAGCCCCAACGTCACCTGGGCGCCGCAGCGATACACACCCACAGTTAACCCGAACACAAAATATAAGATGAAAACAATAAACTCCAGTCAGAGGGCGGAGTCTCTGCAGATCAGTTCACACTGAGAGTGATGACTTGGAGGAATTACTGCTGTTTGAGTCCATACATTGTTTCTGAGGAAAATCCTGCAGAGTATTTTATTTGTTTTTATTTTGTTTATTTGCACACATAAAACTGCATAAAAAATCCAAATAGTAAAAAAGACAAAATAAGAAATGTGTCAGGAGAGGTCAAGAAGCCACAGGCTGACACAAACAGATCTCCCCTCAACTTCAGGAGAAAAACAGACAGTGACACAAAAAGGGAAAAAGTAGATGAAAGGACTAAACAACATTATACACAAGACACAAAAGATAAATGACAAAAGCAAACTGAGCAGTCAGTGAAAAATAATCCAATAATAAACAAAAGAAACAGTGCAGAGAAAAAAGAAAATATATTTCAAGTCAAGAAATAATTACACATCGTGTATTAAATGTCTTTAAAGTCATCAAGCTTTTCAGAAGACAGATTGTTTGGTTCATTCAAGAGAGACTTTTCACAAAGGAGATGCCTTCATCAAACAGTCCCCTGAGGGTAAACTAGAGCAGTCCAGGAGGGTTTTGAACCCACAACCTTCAGACTACGAGCCATTTTGTCAGCTGAGCTGTCAGGACTTTAATAGATACGGTTCAATTCACATAGTTTCTGTCTCCACAGTGAAAGTTGTGGATGGTACCAACAGAAGCGTTCCTTAGCGTCCCCATGTTTGGTCCCCCCTCTGTTGGGGTACCTAGCACACAGATCTGGTACTAAAAGGTGGAGCTAGAAACCCTGCAGTCTGATTGGTCAGTAGAGGACGCTCACTCTGGTTTTATGTAACCTCTGTTCATACATCAGTAAACTACAACTATAAAATGAAAGAGAAAAAAATCACTTCATTCACTGGGCCGACTGCCGGCAACTTTTAAGGTGGAACGTTAACTTGTAATGTTACTCAATGCATGAGTTGATGACGTGAATCCATCAGCACACCTTAAATTTCACTGTGACAACTTTGACCATCACTTTAGTTTTTATATGACACACACTTTTAGTAATGACTTTAAAAATATAGATTCATTTGGAGCGGATTATGTGAAGGTCATATATTCTAATCCTCACTTCCTGTGGGCTACAGCAACACTAAACCCCTGAGCTTGCCTGAGAAGGACTAAATGCACAAAGCTGCTATTTTAAATATCCCATGGAGAGAGACTCTCACTGCAGCCTGTTCTATTTTGTTGTGAAAATGTGGGCGTGCAGCCTCGTTCTGTGGACGATAAACCAGGTGCAGACTTCCATCTGTGTCACCGCTGATGAGGAAATACAGCGAGTGCTGGACGGAGCAGTGAGTGACAACAACCCCGCCCACATTTAAGAGGACTGTCTGAACACACCGAGGGTCTAGGTACCATGTCTGAAGGCTGACTGCTGGTTCTAAAGGGACTGGACTGAAAGGGTTTGGTGGAGACGGGGCTTAAAAGACACCTTTATCAAACACAAGAAAACAAGAAACCATTTCTGTTCCTGCATCTGATTTACAACTGTTCAGAGCATTTCCACAAAAACTAAATAGGTTCAGAACCCAAAAAGTTTGTTCTCAGCTGGAACCAAAAAATATCAGGTTTTCCTCCTCCTTTAGTGTCAGCTGTGACGACATGTGTAGAGTGTGCAATGATCTAGATAGTTGGTCCATGTTTGTTTTTTGGTTCTGTGATAACAGAACTAAAGTTGACAGGTAATCAGTGTAGTGGTGGTAATCAGTGCCACCACTGTTTATTTCCACTGTGCAACACGTGACAGCCTCCACTGATAACACATCCTTGATTACAACGGTTCTGATCCAAACTGGTGGAAACATCAGCTGGTTCACTAGATAACACCAAAGATTCATGAGTCCTGATGGGACCGGTTCAAGAACCAGAGCTGATCTGGTGGAAAACAGGTTTCAGAGCTGAACTGAGTCTCAGACAGAGAGGAGTTAGAGTCTCTCAGTTTGTAAATGTAAAAACGTTTCAGTGTTTAAACTTTGTTTCTCTGCAGGTTGATGGAGTTTCTGCAGCTTCGGTCTGATCTTCTTTCTCTCTCTGTTTCTTTGGCTTCATCAGCGATGGAGATGGTCCAGTGGTGAAGGACGCTGACTGCCAACATTCAGCTCCGGGTTCAAACCCTGCCAGAGGTACGTCACGTGATGAGAGTGCGTGTGCCTTGCGTCACGTCAGTTTCAACTTGTGAGTTTCTGAATCCCCACCATCAGCCAACAAGGTGGGAACAGAAAACTGGTAAGTCAATGTCTGAGCTAGCTGTAAGCTAACCAGCTCAATGGGCATTTTGTCTTCTTTTGTTGTCACCTGACATTTTCAGCAGTGTTTCAGTCTGCAGGCTGTTCAGCTGACTCTGCAGGTGATAGGGGAGCTGATCATGTGACCTTCACCTGTATTTCATGACAGTAAACTTGCCTTTGAATGGATCATCTGCAGGCTGTTCATTTAAACTTTAATTCTAATGGACAAATATCCCTTAAAACATAAAGATGTACAACTTCCACCTTATCCTCCTGAGACCCTGCGTCTTCATATGAGGACATCACATTCTGGGTTTACTGGACCTTATACTTCATTCTGCTTGACTCAGACCTGTTGTCCTCGTTCATGGACACTTTTTACACTAATCCGTGTCAAAACAAGATGGCAGCCGTCTCTGCCAAGTCAGTCTGCATCTGATCCTGATACAAAAGTGGACAAAACCTGATTAAATTTTATGGTTGAAACTTTCTTATTTATGATTAATAATGTTTGTAGTTTGATATGGCAACTAATTTGACCAATTTTAGCAACAGGAACAAGATAAGACACTGTTGATCAGGAAGCACTCACTCGAGGACACTGGGACTTTATGATCATTGACATTGTTTAGTTTTTTACACTTATTAGGTCCAACTGATCCCAAACAGGTAGGAGAAATTAAAAATGCATATCAAACAAAAAATCAGGTCTCGAGGGGTTCATGGGAAACAGGTGAAGATGCTTTAAACATGTGAAAAAAACACCCTTAAAATGTACAAAACACGGTCAGAGGTCAGAGGTCAGAGGGGGACACCTGTTACTGTCATATGAAATAATATTTTAGGTTTTCCTCTCAAATGAACTCGCATCTTTTTTTTCCCTGTAAAATCCAACATCTGTAATTATACTCAGTTATTATTAACGTGGCTGTCAAACACTGATTTAGTAATTCCACTCTAAGACGTCCAATAAAATGAGTCTGAAATAAAAAAGTTACAGAAATAAGACACAGAGCACAAAATATAACGGCTGATTAGCCTGTTTTTCTCAGTCGTCATTCTGAGAAATCAGTTCTTCATATCCAGCATTTTTTATGATAAACTATCAGAATGAATAAGAGAGTCAGAGCTGCTGATGTGAGGAGGAGACGAGCTGAAGAGACAGTCGCTCCGTCCCACAGTAAACAATGACACACAGACTGTCGAGTGTAAATCATCTCAGTGTGTGAAGACTGTCACGGATGATGAAGCTGAAACACTGAGCTGCCAACAAACCTTCAGGGATCTTCAAACAGATCATGTGACAAACAGAAACACGCGTTGCTGTTGAAGGCAGTTTGTTTCTGTTCTCCTGAGAGGTGCATTGTGGGAGGAAATGATCGCTGTCAATACCAAATATCTCAACATGTTGTTTATTTTGGTTTTTCTTCAGAAACATGATGGAGTAACTTCTGTGATGGTTTTACTTCAGAGATGCAGGTTGTGTCTCTGCAGGGAAACAATCACTCTTATCTTCAGTACATTTAACTTAAATAACAATAATGACAGTCGTAAATAATTGTTTTTCACTGAGGAACACTCTGACAGCTTTTCTGCTGTGTTTACACAAGGTATATAATTATTGTCTGTTAATAGTTATAATTATTAAAGTCCCCATGGAAAGAATAAATGTGTATGCACTTGCTCTTCATATTAATTTATATGGCACATAAACAGAAAAATGATTGTAACTGATTAATGATAACATCATCAGTGGCAACCAGAAACTCCTACAAAAACCCTAGAACATCCACATGCACCTAGAACCTCTTCAATGGCCACAAGAACCTTCAAAAAAGCCTACAGAACTTTCAAAATTACCAGTACGACCTTCAAATGACCTCTTGAACTATCTCAATTACCACTATATCTCTTAAAGGACCCCGAGAACCTCCTGACATACCCCTACAAACTCTTAAGTACCTCTAGTACCTCATCAAGGACTACAAAACCTCCTAAAGGGCCTGTAGAACTTCCCAAGGGATTCCTACACCCCATTAAACCTCCTAAAGAACCCCTAAAACCTCCTCATTTGACCCTCCCAGAGGAAGAACCATACCCTGTAAACCACAGAACCCCCTAAAGGACTTCTAGAAACTGCTCAATCAAGACATCACTTGCAGAGATCCAAGGGGAGAGGAGGTAGCAACACAACTCCACCTAATGGAGGCTGACGGCGCCCCAGATTCAAACGTCCAAAAACACATAATTGAAACCACAAAATATCTCCATACTGCTCGTCCGTATACTCGGGCTCAAACAAATACGGCTCAACAAAGAAATGCTGTTCCTCCTCAGTTTCAAAGTCTTCAGACATGTTGGGCTGTCCTTTGCTAAAAGACCGTAGTGCAAATTATCTTTTAGCTACTGTGGTTACGTTGTCTCTCCCTGCGGTGCACGTGTCACGTGATGTAAACACGGGTGAGCAAGGCTGGTCTCGCGTAAGTGCGCACACGTGAGTGCGGTGCCCAGAGAGGCAGTCAGAGCTACAGGCTACAATGAGGCTAAAAACAGAGTTCAAATGAGGTTTTTCCAAACAACTTTTTATGTCGGGGCTTCAGGACACTTGGATCACTACGGACGAGCAGTATGGAGATATTTTGTGGATTCAATTATGTGTTTTTGGACATTTGAATCTGGGGCGCCGTCAGCCTCCATTAGGTGGAGTTGTGTTGCTACCTCCTCTCCCCTTGGATCTCTGCAAGTGATGTGAGGACTCTAAAACTTCACCTGAGCCTCCCTCGGCATATGGGTGAGTAGATAATGGCTGCATTTCCATTTTTGGGTGCACTATCGCTTTAATAATCCTCCAGGACTGTAACATGCTCATGTTTAACCCAAACAATGTGTCATGTGACTGCAGTTGCTTCACATCCAGGTCGGAACACCTTCTCACCACAAACCAACCGCACCAGAGTTCCTTTGGAACCGGACTGAGACCACCTCTTCAAGAAGGTGCTACAGTCCTTCAGGGGACTCTATAAATGGTTCTAGGCCTTTTGGGAGCTTGTAGAGGTTCTAGTGGTAATTGAGGTAGCTCTAGAAGTCCTTTACTGTGTTCTCGTGGTAACTGAACATCCACAGTTATCACCAGAGCATCCTAAATGACTACAACAGCTTCCTCAAGTACCACTATAACCTCCTAAATACGACTAAACCTCCTAGAAAACTACTTCACCCTCCTCAGTTGCCACCAGAACCTCCTACAGGACCACTAAAACTTTCTCATTACTACTAGAACCTCCTAGTAGACTACTACAGCTTCCTCAAATACCACTGGAACCTGTTCAAGCTCCCAAAAGACCTAGAACCTTTTGCATGACCTCTATAATCGCCTTAAAGATGGTAGAACCTCCTTGTTGAGCATTAAGCCTCCTAAAGTACAACAGATCACGCTAAAGGTTTATGAAAGAGATTAGTGGTAAAGATGAGATCGGTACTCAGTACTGGACAGTAGCCTGAGTTTGTTTCTCAGAATGGGTAGAACTTCCTAACAGACCTGTAGAACATCACAAGGAACATCTACAACCTCCTAAAGATCCTGTTTATCCTTCTCAGAGACCACTGGACCCTGTAAGACACTGCAAAACCTCTGTAATGAAAACCAAACCTCCTAAAGGACCATCTCAAGATATAAACACAGACATTTACTGTATCAACGACCATATGTGGTAACGTCACATAGAAACCTGTTTGATAACAGTCATGTAGACTCTTCTTTTTATCGACACGTATCATCACACAGATGTTTCAGAGCTGTAAACACGTGTATCTGTCAGCTGATTATTTATAGAGTCTAAAACAGGTCAGATCAGTGTGCTGACGTTCTCGCCACGAGGGAGCTAAATTTATGAGTTGTTTTTTTGTTTGTTGTGTACCAAACAAAAGCCAGGACCAAAAGGGCCATGCCTGCAGAGTGTAGGCTTCACTTCAGCTGACAGGGAGGTAAAAGGTTTGTGATATAGCCAGGAGCCAGACCCAGCTGTGCCTGAAATGTGATGAAAGGAACTTTAAAATGCAGCTTAAAATAACTGCGGAGCAGCTAAAATGCAGGGTTGCTCAGATGCCTTATTTTAACAAAGAATAAAAATAATGTTTTCATTCGTTCCAGTCGAAGGTTTTAATTAGTCAGCTTAGTTACGGCAGCAGAGTCCCAGGAGTCAGTAGTTAGTCTAATGAATTTCTGCCCTGGTTGACCCGCAGACCTTCAGGCTCTGTACGTTCATGCTAACACACTCATTATCCAGCACACAGTGATGCAGGTGCTGCATGGCATGCACGAGAAGTATGAGTCTAACAAGACTAACAAACAAAAGCACACAGATTCAGTCCAACATGAAACAAGGCAAACAGAACATGTGAAGAGCTTAAAGCCAACAACTTCTGGGTCCATCATGGGATGCCTCTCGGCCCAAAAAATACTTTTCTCATTGACTTACATGAAGAAAGAAATGTCTGTAAATCAATGGAGAAATTTGTTGATTGTCACAACCCCCACAGAATGATTCGTTTGACTATCAGGATTTGATCCATTCTGTCTGATGACATTTTAGAAGTCTAAAAGAGACATTAAATCATTTTACCCCCATTCAAGTTAGCGCAGCACTAAACAGGAAGTTAGCTGCTCAGTCAGTGTGAGTGTGTTGTGCGGCTGCTCTGTGGACCCAATGATGCAGAATCATTTAAACACAGACATGCAGAAACAGAAATAGTTCAAATAAACACAAGAAGTTTGTGCTCTAGAGAAAGGATCAGCACTCAGTGAATAACCTCCTAAGCCCTATGATAAGCTATTATGGCAAGGCTTAACTATACAGACCAGTGAGCAGTGATAACTAGCATGTCTTTGGGGTCATCAGGTGGGAACCTCCTTTCACCAGTGTTTCGTCTAGTTGGTCCAACGACACCTCCAGGAGGCTAGACAGTGATCTCTGGCGTCCCAGAGACACTCCCCTAATGCCAGGTCTCACTGCTCCCCACACCAACCCAATAACCTCCTTTACCTTACTTACACATGGCTTTCTCAGCCCAAACAGCACTGCCACCTTCAACCAAACCCAGGCTCCGTACATGCGAGCTCCAGGTAGAAGCAATGCTGATACTACCTTTCCTAGCACATTCACCATACTCTGTTTCACACGCTACATAGCATAACTACAATATCAGCTAAAGTTAAAGGAGATAAATAAACTCACAGGATCAGCAAACACACTCACCTTGCAGCATGGCCTCAAACAAAATGGATTCAAATAGGCCACTCCCACACTTAAATACTTCCTCTTCCTGGACTTCCTCCTTACTTACACCTTACTTACTTACAAAACTAAATAATTAATAATACTTAACTTTTCATAAAAAGAAACACCTTTATCAAACAGTCCTCTAACGATCAATTTCTGTACCAGCTGGACTGTCAGGACCCGGAGTGCTGAGGAAGTTCGTTAATCAATTCATTTTTCAGTGTTTAAACTTTGTTTCTCTGCAGGTTGATGAAGTTTGTGCAGCTTCAGTATGATCTTCTTTCTCTCTCTGGTTCTTTGACTCCATCGCCTACTAAGCTAGCTAGCTTACTAAGCTAGCAGGAAATCTGTGAGGTTTCAGTGTGAGGCCTTTTTATATGGTCTTTCCTCAAAGATGCATTTGAGGTCACTGGAAACAAACCTTTAGTATAACTGCTTTCAGGGTAAAGATCAGGGTCTGAATTAGCACCCGCCACATAATAAAATCATCAGGCTATCCACCACTTTGGTGGACAAAGAGAAGACACGTCTAAGCAAATGGTGGAGTCACTGAATTCTGTCCATCAATAACCATCAGTGAAGAGAGGAGCTGTATATATGGGCTGTATCAAACACTGGATGACATCACTTTCAACATTGAACAACGTCCAAACAATCCAAATCTTATTCCTTTATTTAGCACACAGATTTTAAAAGTAGCAGATAAAATTTCTGAGTGACAGACAAAAAAACCAAACCTGCCTGTGACTGACAGATAATGAAAAATGTGTAAACCTTCTAATTTCTGTAATCTTCAGTGTTATTTGTTTTGATCACTGAGGATATTATTTACTCGCATTATTGTTTCCTGCACAACAACAGACGCACAGCTGCAGAGGAATGAGTGTGTGTGTAAAATAAAAAACAAACTGCAGCTTCTACAGTTAATGATCCTGTATCTTCTCAAGAGTTTATCACACACAAGGTGACAGAGCATTAGATCTGCAGCATCTCATCATGTGACTGTGTTCTGTTGTCTGTACATAATACACAACGCTCAGTGAGCTCTGTGAGAATAAAGAATCATACAGAGTTGCAGCGTTTCACGTCACAGAACACGCAAAGAAAAATCACACCACCTGAATAAAGACTTCTGTGTAGGAAACACTAATGTTTCCTCAATCAGCACCAAACCTCGGGAGTCCCAAAAAACTGATGCCATCACCGAAGGCAAGACCTTGGCCTTCTTCAGCACGAGATATGATGCACGCTTCCATTGCTTTGGTTTTCTTTGGTGGTGGTCTCCCTGACATCGGCTCATTTACAACACTCTCCCGGCCACGCTTGAATTCATCTGCCCAGCGTCTGGCTGTGACGTATGAAGGGGTGTTGTCATGTAAAGTACTGAGCATTTCTTGGTGGATTTCAGATGGTGACGTTCCTTTGAGATGAAGATATTTGATCACAGCACGAAATTTCTCTCAAGTTCAAAACATGAACATTGTTAATGATAATAAGGAGGTAGATTATAAAAATATCATTTGGCTTGCTAAGCATTTTCTGGGTTAGGCTCAGAAGTTTTCAGTCATCCCTCTTAAAGGGGAACTAATGTTTTTTCAACCTGGGCCCTGTTTTCAGATCTCCTTTTGTCTAAATGAGTGATAGGATGCTCAATATGTGACATGTCTCCAGTATGAAGCTAGGGCTGACCTGCCTGCAGCCCGTGAGCGCGCGCTATATTAAATAATAGGGCACTCAGACAGCGTCTTTTACCCGATTCTGACCAACTGGATCTGGATGAGCCATTTGAATGTGATGAGCGCCCGTATTTATTTGAACACGGAGTACACGGACGTACACGGACGCAGAGCTCATTGAAACTGAAGAGCGGACGAGGAGAGAGAGGGAGCAGCAACAGGCAGAGGAACATGTCTGAATCCAGCTAAAGGTAAACACACACGTTCATTTCTCCTTTCCGTTATGTTGTCAGATAATTATACTAACAATCCCAGCCTATCTGTGTGAAAAAAATGCACTTTTAGTGGACGTATTGTGACGTTGTTTGACGCTGTCTGAGTGCCCTATTATTTAATATAGCGCGCGCTCACGGGCTGCAGGCAGGTCAGCCCTAGCTTCATACTGGAGACATGTCACATATTGAACATCCTATCACTCATTTAGACAAAAGGAGATCAGAAAATAGGGCCCAGGTTGAAAAAACATTAGTTCCCCTTTAAGCTCCTCCAAAAACCTCCTCTCTCCTCTCTCCTTGTCTCCTTGAAGTGCATTTAAGGGATTGGAAGATCCTTCTTGATGGCAGACAGGATGATTTCTGAGTTGTGGGAGGAGAGAGGAAGCAGAGGTTAGCTTAATGAAAAGGACCCTAGGTAGCCTTCTGGTAATAGCTTTTTTCCAGGCGTCTGATTGGCCAGCATCTTCTTATTCTTATATTTCTTTATTTATTTTGGAATCGTTTATGTTGGTGCGATACTGCTGACTGCACAACAAACTGCCCCTCAAGGATAATAAAGATATCCTGTACCTGTTTCAGCTGTGTTGTGCATTTCCATTCAGACCAGTGTTAATTATGACAGCTGTTTTAGTCTGAGTCTTGAGACAAACATGTTTCTTAGTTCTAGTCACATTTTAGTAATTTTTATCTTTCATAGTTCTAGTCGACACAAATTCAAAACGTTTTAGTTGATCCAGTGAGGCTGATTCATGGATCAGAAATTAGAATCAAGGTGACAGGTTTTATAAAATAATGTGTGTGTCATGTCTCCAGCAGTGTGTGAGAAAACTGATCTGAGTTCAGACTGTTTACTTACAGCACAGCTACACTCACAGATAACTGAGCCTCCTACCTGCCTGTCAAACACCATCAACCCACAAACCTTCTCCAGTCCGGACTGAGTGGAGTCCTGCGGGGTGAAGCTGTGAAGGCTGCGAGCGGAGCTAGCTGCTAACTGCAACTAACAAACCCCACAAATCCATTCAGCAGCTCCACCATCCACAGTCAGACACACACGGCTGATTATTTACTGCTGAGTTACAGCTCACAACTCACACCAACCCAAACATCCTGGTGCAGACTATTTACTGGAGTTTACAGCCTGTCGCTCATCAGGCGTCTGAAGATCATTACAGACACGGCCGCTCTCGACTTTCAACGTCCAACACGTCTCATCAACGAAAATGAAACATAGATTTTGTCTTTTTATTATCAAGCTCTATTTTTAGCTCGTCATCAACTTGTTTTTGTCGGGGGGAAAGGTCGTTGCTGAAAATTTTCGAGGAGAAAAATCTCCGACTGTCTGAAACCCTCCGCACCACGAAAAATAAAGTTCCAGTCAAATCACCGAACATAAAACAGCCAGTAAAGCAGCAATGCTGCAGGTGTGATTGATGTGATCTGCGCTGGGAGAGAACGATGATTCTCAGAGTTCTGATGGAGCTGCACATTTAGAAGAAGTCACATTAGTAATTAAAACAGTAAGTTAGTGTGAGTGTTTAAACAGAGAGACTAATGACTCCACCGCGCTGCGTTTAGCAGACATTAGTGGTAATGGAGGTCACTGAAGACTGCGCTGGCTTTCCATGCTGCTTGTTTCAGACTCATGGAGTGTTTACACAGCCTTAATGTGCTCAGCATGGAGGATGTAGCGCTCTCTGGCCCAGACCCAGCGGAGCCGTCTACAGCTTTCACTCTGACTGCTGTTACTGAGCTGGCAGCTCGCCCGGCAGAGCGCACACTTTATCACCTCAACATTTCAGTCCAGCACACCAGAGACCTTCACACTGATACTGCTCAGCATCTCTGTCTGTTTCACACAGCAGGAGGAGAACAGGTGTAAATAATGGAGAGAATGAATTCAGTGTGTTGGCTCATTGTCACACTGTCATGGCTGACGCTGCTGAGGAGCAGCTGGTTCAAGGTACAGATTGATCCTCCATACACGACACAGACGGGCTGAATGAGCTGCAGTCGTAGGCCGAAACATGATTCACACAGAGCGTACAAACAAATACTTAAATAATAAAACAATAAAAGAGGCCAACAAGTAGAAGAAAGTAAATAAATGTCGCACCAAAATGTAAGGATTAAGGTCTTTGCACACTGAGTCCGTTTTTTCACATGCTTTTTTTTGATCCGTCATCCAAAAACAAATAGTTCCACACAGAACCCTTGCACACTGATCCTGACGCGTTTTATTGTGCTATTCGTTGTGAAAATGAACACTGGAGTTACCGAGTTACCTCCTCTTCTTCTTCATCATCCCCCTGAATATTACTATGTGACCTGTTGAAAGTAGTATTGTTGTGTTTTCGTGACCTCAGAATGAGACGTTTATATCTCCACAGGGAGCAGGTCCTCGTCTACAGAGGTCACCATGTTGCACCGCCATGTTTCTACAGTAGCCCAGAACGGACAAACCAAACACTGGGTTAAGATCAGTGTTGAGCTTGTTACTCTAAAAATATAATTGAATACTTATTACTTGTTACTCTTTTCAAAAGTAATAATATTACTTATTACTCCCTGCCAACAGTAATTCATTACACTACTCGTTATATTACTTTCTTGTTCCACCACATAAAGTTGGTAATTGCTTATCTCCCCAAAATTCAGATGTGTCTGTGTGGATGTCAGTGTGATCACAGGTAGAGTCTTCAGGTGCCTGTCAGCAGTGTTTTCCCAAAGATCTCTCTGACAGACGGAGACTCACTCATGGAGCAACATTTCATCCACCACACATCCAACAAGCTTCATCACCTCTCTGTGTCTGCAGCTGTCCACCCGTTAAATCCAGTTTGGCTTGTTTAGCCAGTGCAGAGCTGCAGCCGACCTCTGCAGCCGAGGAGGGCTCACCTTTGGTGGGGTGTATTTCCTGGAGCTTCAGGTTGTAGTCGGCGTTTCAGAGCGGAGGTTTGAGGACGTGTTTTTCACAGTGGAAAGAGTTTTAGTGCGACGACCTGCAGCAGCAGAGTTCCTGTCATGTTTCCTCCCGACAAAATCAAAGTTGCTGCTAAGGGAAACGTTTCCTTCTTCCAGACTAAGTTGCTGCTTTGTGACGAGCCTGCGCAGTGTGCTGATTATGAAAATGAGTCCGCTGATGTGTTCGTTGTATTTCAAGACAGTAGTGACGTGATGACAAAAGTAACTTTGTAACGAGTTGTTTTGTTTTGGAGTAACTGTGACATTATTACTGGTACTTTATCAGTAATTAGTTTCACTACTCATCACTGAAAAGGTAACGTTATAACTGTAATGTGTTACTGCCCAGTGATTCTCCTGGTTTAAATCAGCTGGTTGGTTCAATTCAGCTCCTGGTAAAAACCTCCTGAACAATGAACACTGAAGGAATTCTAACCAGGAGAACTTTCAGCTGATTAAAATCTGCAGTCCTCACTGCTAGACATGACAAATCCCCCTTAAATCTGACACACTGCTCCTTTAAAACACGTCTGTACGAACAGTCTTAGCATGAACTAGTAGTGTGCCTGAGCCAGGCACGGCATTATGGGTGGGCCTGACGGTCCTAGGCCCACCCATAAGTTTTCTTCAAAAAATAAAATTCTAATTTTGTCATGAATGATTCAAAATCAGCGAATAATCACATAATTTGTGCTGAAATAGTCTAAAAGTTTAGTTTTTAAAACGATTTTAAAAAGCTTCGACCTGTGATCGAAAGTCTCTTAAAACAGTTAAACAGAAATGTGAAATATTCGACCTCATGTTATACGAGCAGACTAAACTATGTTTTTGGGAAATACTAGATTTGTTGCTTTATTTAACCGTGGTCAGTGTGACCGCTTTTACAGCCTATAGGCCTTAGGTCTAAATGGAGAGATGCGTAAAAGTACAGCCAGGTGCGTAATGGAGGTTCAGTGGCTGCTGCAGCAGATCTTTACTGGAGGTGACTATTAATTGGAGGTGCTAAGGAGTTGCAGATATAGCTCCACAATCATGGAGGCAACCCTGGATATAGCAGCACCTGAGAGAGAGAGTGAGCATATTTTCACAGTCCATAATACATGCACTGAGCAATACAAAAGAGCACTGTCCTTGGCCCTGAAACGGCCCACACTAACGCAACACAACAACACTATCGACTGTGCCATGT
This sequence comes from Epinephelus fuscoguttatus, assembly GCF_011397635.1. Lineage (NCBI taxonomy): Eukaryota > Metazoa > Chordata > Actinopteri > Perciformes > Serranidae > Epinephelus > Epinephelus fuscoguttatus. The sequence continues at coordinate 39,370,098 of NC_064769.1, read as the reverse complement.
TCTAATTAAACATAATCCCTGTACTGCGCCTATGGCAGGCTGATATATTGTTACTCACCACTAGACGTCTTTACAGATTGTGACTGCTGGCAAAGGCATTGAAGATTTTATCTGCGTCCAGATCTTTGGTCCTCCTGGTGTTTGTGGTCAAGAATGCCAGGTTACTGCTGTGCTTTGTGTTACTGTGTCCTCTCCCTGCGCTTCAACATTGTCAAACCAGAGAAACAAGGTTACGTATGGTAACCACACGTCGTCATGAATTCAAGGTAACATGCGGTGAGTAAATGATATACAGGTGGACATGGTGTGTCTTAAAGGGAAATTTCGGTTTATTTCAACCTGTCTCCTATCGTCCTAAATTTGTTTCAAGTGACTAGTGACATAAAAATAATAGTTAGCATGTTAGCCGTTAGCCTAGATACAGCCGGGGTGCATAGTAGCGTCAGACCTGTTAAAATGGAAAGCAGAGCTAGATGGTAAACAAACATGGCAGCACACCGGTAAGGTAAGACAACACGTTTACATGTGGTTTTCTATATGTTCTCTGACATTTATCCTAACGATATGAGGCGGTCTTTGTGGAAAAAAGCTTGTTTAGTGGACTAACTTTGCACTTGAAGGTTGCCCGTTCACTTACGTTTTAACAGGTCTGACGCTACTATGCGCCCCGGCTGTATCTAGGCTAACGGCTAACATGCTAACTATTATTTTTATGTCACTAGTCACTTGAAACAAATTTAGGACGATAGGAGACAGGTTGAAATAAACCGAAATTTCCCTTTAAGTATTCTTTAACACTGTTTGATAAACAAGTTGTTAAGTACTAAGTTAGGTCACATGACCTGGTGATAAACTGACCTGCACGTTTCACCTGCTGATGAGAACTCATTCACAACTGTGTAGTTATTTACAGAGCTATGATTTGTGTGTGTGTGTGTGTGTGTGTGTGTTTGAAATATTCCTTCTGTCTGATGTAAATGAAGTCGTTTCTAACCTCCCAGTAACGGCTCGTATCTGAAGAGCTCTGTGGTTTATAAGCAGCTGCCTTCACTTTGACCCTTTGAAGCACTGAAGATCTCAACTCATCATCATCATCATCATCATCCTCAGCTGCAGCTTTTATGTGGAGCTCATCCACCATCTTCACCACTGTGTCTTTGAATTTCTTCAAAGCAGTGTTTACATCGTTTTCCTGACTTGCATCAGACCACTGTGAATCAGCATCTTTAATATGACCTGCAGTAAACAACCTCCGCTCCAGACATGAGCGTCGGGTTCATCGTGTGACGACGCTTCAGTTAATGTTTGCTTTCAGCCTGGAGCAGGTTCAAATGACCTCTGGCTATAGCTGATAGCTTCCCATCAGATGCAGCCCAGTCGCCACAATAAATGTTGGTATTGTTCGTTTCTGCAAACCACAGATACGTCACATTAATATGTCGTGGACATGTTGACATTTTAACAACACTGTGGTGACCGTGGTTATGTTTAGGCACCAAAAATCACTTGGTTATGGTTAAGAAGCAGGGGCGAAAATCCCATTTCATAGCTGGGGGGGACAATAAACAGTAAAATTTTAGAGAATAATTCCAGGGGGAGACAAGGAAAACAAGTTGTAGCCTGTCTTACAGCATCTTTTACTGCAATTTGACGCTTTAATCTTTTCTCTATTTCTCCAACAGGCAGGCATAGGACCTTTCTCAGCACTGGCTGAGTCCACCTGCACATGTCCAGATTTAAAACAAAATGATTGAAATCAAATTAACATGTACACATCAACAACAGTCAGGTGCACCGTGTTGTCCAGGTGCTGAGTGTGTGTGGAGCAGAGCAGGTCTCTGTCTCCCCGTGCGCAGTAGTGTGAATATTTATGCTATTAAGTAAACGGAGAAAACATGTCTCTCATTGTTTAATAGCAGCAAAACAATAAAGCTTCATTCATCAAAGACCGCAACTCGATCTCTCTCCTTCTCTCCCTCTTTTTCCTCTGGCTCAGGTGTGTGGAATGGATCCTTCATCTCTGGCTGGCTGATCATAACTTTAAAAAATGTTTGAAAGAAAAGTAACCAAAGAAAATGTGTAATACTGAATATTTTGTTTGTTTTCAAGGTATTTTGAATTTTGAAACCTGTTTTATTGAAAAATTGTTGGAAAGAGTGTGGGATATACCACTACTAGGAATGGGAGGGGGGGACTAAATCTTTTAAGATTTAAACAGCACATTATTGCGCGATTATAATGAGCACCGCTTACATTGTGCTTTCAATAAATACTACTGCATTGTTCAAAAACTATTAATTGTCTCTCAAAGTATTCTGGGGGGGGGGACAGCTTTACTGAAGGGGGGGTCATGTCCCCCCCTGCCCCCCCCCGGGATTTCCGCCCCTGTTAAGAAGAGCTCATGGATTGGCTTAAAATACCCAGTTGTGGGGGCACAGTGGTCGCTGGGAACACAGCGACAGGTCGCTAAAAACAATCACTTTTCATGGCACTATCCTGACACGTAGTGATGTCTTGGTAAAAAACAAGGCAGGTACTGCAGCAATAGGTTGGTGAAAAAACAACTGCCTTCTGTTTTTTGGTGGCACCGTCCTGGCAGGAAACCCAATGATGGGTTGGTAAAAAAAACAACCCCTTTTGTGGCACTATCCTGGCAGGGAACGCAGCAATGTGTTGGTAAAAAGCAACCGTTTTTCATGGCATTATCTTGGCAGGAAAGGTGGGGATAGGTTGGTAAAAAATGACCCCTTTTTGTGGCACTATCCTGGCAGGGAATGCAGCAATAGGTTGATAAAAAAAACAATTGCCTTCTGCGCAGCCATGTGTCAGTAAAAACAACCATTTTTGGTGTCACTATCCTGGCAGGAATTGCAGCAATGCGTCAGTGAAAACAACTGTTTTTCGTGGCACTGTCCTGGCAGGAAAGGCGGGGGTGAGCTGGTAAAAAATGATCCCTTTGTGTGGCACTATCTCGACAGGTATTGCAGCAATAGGTTGGTTAAAAAGCAACTGCATTTTGTGCAGCAATGTGTCTGTAAAAGCCAACCATTTTTCGTGGCACTATCCTGGCAGAAGACGCAGTAACAGAGATGACTTGCTATTGACCAGTTTTGTAATTTGCTGATCTTGAACAATGGTCTGCAGCTTTGGGCATCTCACCTTGGAGTCACGCCCTCCACCATCCCCCTCCTGATGACGTCAGCTGATATATTACGTCACTTATGACACGTATGTAACCTAACTGTGATTTACAAAAAGGTTCAGTACCAAAGTTATAATGCTGAGCAGGGTTTATGTGCTGCAGCTGGTTATTGTAGATAAACAGAGGAACATGACGTCAGTGAATGTTTTGTAGACACGTGTGTGTGTGTGTGTGTGTGTGTGTGTGTGTGTGTGTGTGTTGTTTCCTAATGATGCTGATAGAAAACTTAGTTTTAGTGGAATTATTTTCTCTCAGAACAGATTTGTGGTGTTTAAGTTTATAGGAGACAAGGCTAAGACGGGCTCCAGGACGCCTTATCTGGTTAATCCGACCTGATCTCTACTAATAAAAATAGAGGTTTAGAGTGTTTTTCCTCGGAGCTCCTGATGTCTGACGTCTCGTTTCCTCTGACCACACTCTGCCTCGCCACACTCAGCCAGCGAACACAGCCAGACCTTTTTTAGTCTGGCCGCTCTGCTGGAAGCAACGTCGCAGAGGAAAGTTGTCACAACAGTCTGATGGGCTGCAGGCTGTGTACAGAATAGTGGCGAACGGCAAATGGCCATCGCGGCTCCGCTTCGCCAAAACAAATTACTTAGAGCTCCTGGCGGTGTTCATAGCCCTGAAACATTTTCTGCCATTTCTCCACGACTGTCACATTTTGATAAGCTCTGACAGCTCCACAACAATACCTTACATCACCCATCAGAGGGGGGGCCGCTCCCTTCACACACCAGCACTACAGGAAGCTTCACTGAGCATGTGTGACCTCTCCGTGGCGTCTGCACCAGTCTGCTGCACTCGACGGTAACAGCAGGTTTATTCCACGTTAAAGACACAGAGGTCGTCTCTGGAGGACAAACACTCTGCTGCTTTGTCCTGTTTACTGTTAACATGTTTAAAAATCTGAGATCATATGTTTGAGTTCATGTTCAGACACTCCGTCCAATAGTCGTCTTTTCCTCCAGCGCCACCAGCAGGTAAATGTTTTCACCTGTTGGATGGATGGTGATGACATGTGGGTCATCGTTCATGTTCCCCTCAGGATGAGCTGTAATAACTCTGATCATCCTCTGACTTTTCATTTAGCGCCATCATCAGGTCAACATTTTAATGCGTAATGACAATCCCATCAGCTGGACTCTAGCTAATGTTAGCATGCTATAACATGGTAAACATACCTGCTTAACAACAGCACATTAGCATGATGACATTAGCATCAGCCCGGTCGCCAGAAGAAAATGTTGGCATTGTACATTTCTGCTAAACAAGGAATCTTTACATTTGTACATTTCATATGTTTCATATCAGCGTTTCTAAAGAGATGTAGTCTATAACCTGACTGTTATCAGGAGGTGGAGCGGATGGTGGATGGAGTGACACCTGCCAAGCTGCAGGCTTCACTGTTTAAGACAAACAACTAAACCTGTTGTTTATAGCGGCCCATTGCTTGTGTTTCCTGCGCTGTTTTGAGCCCCCAGATGTGGGCTTTTTTTGCAACCTATCCCTGTCTTACCAGCAGCTTTTCAGCCCCCAGATGTGGGTGTTTCTAGCGACTCATTGCTAGTGTTTCCTGCAGCTTTTTTTCCCCCAAATATAGGTGTTTTTTTTGGAGACATGTCCCTGTTTTTCCTGCAGATTTTCAGCCTTCAAATGTAGGTGTTTTTTTGCAACCTATCCCTGTCTTTCCAGCAGCTTTTCAGCCCCCAGATGTGGATGTTTCTAGCAACTCATTGCTAGTGTTTCCTGTGGCTTTTTGGCTTCCAAATATAGGTGTTTTTTTTTTTGAGACATGTCCCTGTTTTTCCTGCAGCTTTTCAGCCTTCAAATGTAGGTGTTTGTAGCAACCTTTCCCTTATTTTTAAGCCCCCAAATGTTTTTTTAAGCAGATCATGGCTGTTTTTTCAGCAGCTTTTCAGCCCCCAGATGTGGGTGTTTTTCGCCACCTCTCCCTGTTTTTCCAGCGGCTTTTCCGCCTTCACATGTAGGTCTTTTTTAGGGAACTGTTGCTGTGTTTCCCAGAGCTTTGTAGCCCCTAAATGTTGACCTTTTTTTCTGTGACCTTGCCCAGTGTTTCCTGTCGATTTTCAGGCTACAAATGTCAAAGTTCATCAAAGTTGTGATGCAAAGATGCAGATTTGGTTTGCCACCAGAAGCGGATGTTCTATTCATCCTTTCGCTCGTATTGAATGGAAGTGAACGGGAGCCGAATAGTTACCAAATTTTAATGTGTGACTGTACCCTAATCCAATGTTGGAGGGGGGAGGAGGTTTCAGAAACCAATGCACCATCTGACACCGTCTGAAGAAACATACTGGCCGTTTTAGTCTTGTTCTGACAACAGATGGCACTGTTGTCCCGTTTAGCAGCATCTTAACTCTGCTGCACGCCGCGGTGCCAACAGCACACACTAATATCCCCGGGTAGATGATAATTCTCCTCTGGCTGGGAAAACACTGGCTGGAGGAAACACTGTGGTTAGCTGTGGCCAGTCGCATCATGCCAGGATCTGTAGTGCAGCCACAGCCAAGAGGGGGCTGCAGCTTCCTGCTCCAGATTAAACACGTTGCTCATAGAAATCATTCAGTAAATATCTGAGTACATTCTGTGATTCCTAAAGGACTTTTTATACCATCAATGTGAAGCTTCCTGCCGGCTCTCCCTGCCATGTGAGTTTTGGGAATGATCCTGCCGACTGCTGTGCCAGCTCTTGATGGGCTCACACTGACTGCTTCCTGTTTTCAGACCTGTGTTTCCATCCTGGCGCCTTCACAGGGGTAAACCCATTTAGCACTCACTGCTGTTCCAGTGTACGGTGCATGTTGTTGTGTAAAGAGCAAACACAGAAGGAACGCTCAGGATGGTTGTTTTTAAACAGTTTGCACATGTTTAATCATTATTTGTAACGGTGTCTTCAGCAGCTTGGTCCTCACTGTTCATGTTGAACAAACATTTCTAGTATTTCCAGCTCAGACTCAGTGTGGTTATCTTACGTAACCTCGGTTCTCTGATGTGTGAAAGTGCAATAACACAAAGACCAAGACCTCTGTTCCCAAAAGCCCTTTAAGGCTGAGATGATCATCTTATGAGCCTTCTTAAAAGAACACCTCAGCCACATGACGACATGTGTATCAACACTCACCACGTGTTACACTGAACTCATGACGAAGAACTATTTTTCTCTCAATCCTCAACGGTGGACATAAAGTCAAAAGAGGTGAACATGAAGAAAACACGTTTAACAACAGCAAAACTATATCAGAACATCAGTTCACAAACTCTCACACAGCTCATGCAGAGTAATCCACGCCTCATTTATCATTTGGACTCAGCGAAGAAGAAAGTTGAGGTCACTGTGACCTGTGACATCATCTGTGGCATTCTCGTGAACAATCTCAAGAACACCTCAAGGGAATTCTTAAAATTTGGCACAAACGTCCACTTTGAGTCAAGGATGAACTGATAATAATGTTTTTTGATGGTCATACGTTAAAGGTCAAGGTCACTGTGGCCTAATCTTTTGAACACCATATTTCAACAACTTGAGGGAAGTTCTTCAAATTTGGCACAAACGTCCACTTGGACAAAACATTGAAATGAATAGAATTTGGTTGTGGATGGTCAAGGTTACTGTGACCTCACAAAACACTGTAAAGATCAAGAAAGTCTGCACAGACAGAGAGGAACCTCGGACCTCGTCCAGTTCATTCATGTTAACGTGATATCTCAAGAACACCTTGAGGGACTCTTATCAAATTTGGCACAAACTATCACTTAGACTAAAGGATCAACTGATTCGATTTTTGTGGTTGTAGGTCAAAGGTCAAGGTTACTGTGACCTTGTCTATTTCATTCTCATTAACGTGATATCTCAAGAAGACCTGAAGAGACTTTTTTCAAATTTGGCACAAACTGATGATTTTGTTCACTCTGTTTGTGTTGTTTATTCTTCATTGTATTTTGTGACTGAATAAAAACCATCCCTGCTTCATCTCAGATTATAGACATGTCCACAGTTTCCTGCACGTTATGATCTGAACCAGTATGAAACATCTTTATGATGCTCGGTCTGTATTTATAATCACAGCGGAGGATACGAGCTCAGCAGGACTCAGTTTTAACTGCTTTTCACTGTCTGATTAATAATCAGGGAAAATCTCTGCACTCGTGCTGATGCGCATGCATGTTACCATGGTTACCAAATGATTTATATTAATATGTACATTGCAGATTGATTGTGAGAAGTCTCCCTGAGCAGTTCACAATCAGCAGGCGCGTTGCTTCGATTAAGTTTTAAATGGATGCTGACATCTTAAACACTTCTTTAAACCCTGTCGTCAGTTCGTCCACATTCGACCCTGAAACTCTGCGGCTCGGTTTGACTGACAGATTTCACACCAGCAGCAACAAAACAAACCAAACCATCAGAGCAGGTTAGACAACAATCATCAGTTTTATTCTAGTGACATTGTGAGATAAGATTTATTTCACTGCTGTTTGAGAAAGCACACACACACACACACACACACCTCCACACTGTCACCTCTGTATTCCCGCGGTGAGTCCGTTTTCACTTCACTCCACTGAGACCCAGCAGAACGCTGGCTGTACTCAGACCTCCCACTGCAGGTTAGAAAACACATCATCAGACCCTCAGGGAGCTAATGTTGTCTCTATTAGCGTGCAGCATGTTGACACAGAGGGACAGACCGTCTCTGGGCGCTGAGCAGGGACACACAGCTCCGATGAACATGTGTTGATTTACATACGCCGCTGACAGCAGAATAAACAATATGATCCTCATGATGGAGGAGGTTTAAACCTGCAGCCTGCTCAACACTGACAACAACATCAATCCTAAACACACAAACTGAAGACAAACATGCTGCTATTAATAATTCATCATGTTTCACATGGATCAGGTGGTTTTATCACCTCCACAGGTTCATGTTCTTTCAACTAAACAAGACCACTCTGGATTTAAACCAGAAACAGTGTCTAAAGCCTCCGACAGACTGTGAGATCTGATCAGTCCTCTAAGTTTAGTGCAGCTACTCTGTGCAACATGGATCTAATGAACTTGGGTACGACATCATGTTGGATGTCTGCAGACTGACAGGCTACAATGTTATATAGCTTCCCATACTGAGTGACAAGGACGCTGCACACGTTATTACTTCTCCAACTGTGAAGCACAATATAGAGGCTCATAAAAATTAATACAATTATTATTATCATTAAAAGAAGTTATTAAACTGTCTGAAAAATATTAATTAAATGTCCAAATAATATAAAAAAATGTCAGAATAATATTATTTACATGTCCAGATAATGTAATTGAAATGTCTGAAAAACTATTATTAAATTATTTGAAAAATGTAGAGAAAGTTTCTGATTAAGTTGATAAAAAGTCAGAGAAATATTATTAAAATGCAAAACAAAAGGGGCGTCGGTAGAGTAGTGGATAGTGCCGGTGCCCCATCTACAGAGGCATTGCCTTGCTGCAGTGGCCGCGGGTTCGAATTTGGCTCGCAGCCCTCTGCTGCATGTCAGTCCCCACTCTCTCTCTCTGTCTCCCCATTTCACCTTCTGTCCTGCCAAAAAAGCCAATAAAAATAATCTTAATTTAATATCATGGCAGCACACCGGTAAGGTAAGACAACACGTTTACATGTGGTTTTCTATATGTTCTCTGACATTTATCCTAACGATATGAGGCGGTCTTTGTGGAAAAAAAGCTTGTTTAGTGGACTAACTTTGCACTTGAAGGTTGCCCGTTCACTTACGTTTTAACAGGTCTGATGCTACTATGCGCCCCGGCTGTATCTAGGCTAACGGCTAACATGCTAACTATTATTTTTATGTCACTAGTCACTTGAAACAAATTTAGGACGATAGGAGACAGGTTGAAATAAACCGAAATTTCCCTTTAAAAAAATGCAAAAAAAAAAATATTGAAATATCAAAAAAAAGGTTAACAAAATGCTTGAAAAATGTTATGTAACTGAAAAATGTCATTGAATTGTCCAAAAAATACTGTTAAAATGTCAGAAAAAAAGTATTAAAATGTCCAAATTAATAACGTGTCCGAAATATATTATTAGAATGTCTGAAAATAACAGCAGTCACACAGTGAGATCCCAGATTTCTGACAGTCAGAATTTTATCCACAGCTGTCTTTGATCGCAAGAACTTCTCTCACTGTGCGGCGCAGGAGGACCACCGTTTAAGAACCCAAAATCACTCAGTGCATACTGAGCTTTAGATTTAGTGGCATCTAGTGGTGAGAACTGCAGACTGCAGCCAGCTGAATAGAAACATGGCGATCTCCGTAGACGAGGACCTGCTCCCTGTGTTGATACAAACGACTCATTCTGCAGCTGATTGAACACTGAAGAAAACACATTTATTATATTATCTTATATTTCTGCCGTGTGTTTCCCTCTGGTTCCTTCAGACTGGAGCTTTAGTCCTCGCTCTTTTATTTCCTAGATATTCTGTTTTTGTCTTTAATATTTCACATTTTGATTTGTTATCATAACGTTGCACATTGATTGTGGCGTCTCTTTCACAGTCTTGTGATGCTTGTCACATTTCATTTCATCATGTGACAAATGGCCGTTCTGTGACTGTAAATCCTCCTGACGTTTGTGTAGCAGCCAGTCAGCGCTGTGTGCTGAATGTGTGTGTGTTCACATTGTTATAAATCTGTGGATGATAACGTGTTCGCAGCTCAGGGGGAACACAGGACTGCAGTTTATCTGGCAGTGAATGCAGCAGCAGCAGAGGATGCTGGGTCGTCGTTCTCTCAGAGGAGCTGCAGAGCAGAATTATCAACATGTGTGAGAGTCGGCGTCTCTGACGACTAAATATATTTGACCTTTTCTATCTTCTCTGATTAAAATGATTTCTGCAGTTTGTCTTTAAGTGCTGCTGGATGAATTCTTCTGTCGTGTTCAAGTTCAGAGTAAATCTGACGATAAAATATACTATACATATATATGTGTGTGTGTATATATATATATACATATATATATGGTTGTTTACTTCAGAACATAACTGAAGTAACTCATAACTCCATCTGTCCGTCCCATTCTTATGAATGTGATGTTTCATGAAAAGTTCTTTCACATTTGGCACAAACATCCACTTGGACTCAAGGATGAACTAATTATATTTTGGTGGTCACAGGTCAAAGGTCAAGATCACTGTGACCTCATCTGTCTCATTCTGTTGAATGCCATATCTCAACAACCTAAGGAAATTTCTTCAAATTTGGCACAAACGTCCACTTGGACTAAAAAATTAGCTTATTAGAATTAGTGATCCAAGGTCAGAGGTCAAGGTTACTGTGGCCTTGTCCATTTCATTCTCATTAACGTATTATATCAAGAACACCTTAAAGGAATTTCTTCAAATTTGGTATAAAAACTTCCACTTGGACTCAAGGATGAACTGATTAGATTTTGGTGGCTGTAATTCAAAGGTCAAGGTCACTGTGAGCTCATTCTTGTCTCATTCTTGTGAATGCCATACCTCCACAACTTAAGGGAATTTCTTAAAATTTGGCACAAACTTCCCCTTGGACTAAAAAATGAGCATATCAGAATTTAGTGGTCAAAGGTCAGGGGTAATTGTGACCTCATTCAATTAAATCTCATTAACGTGTTATATCAAGAAAACTAAATTTGGCACAAACATCCGCCTGGACTCAACACTAAAATGACTAGAATTTGGTGGTTGAAGGTCACTGTGCCCAGTACGTGGGATGTGTACGAATTTGGGCGCATTACTTTTCGTAGGAAAACACAGGAAGCGTTTGTAGAACAGCCTGATGTTTTTCTGTTTGTTTCACAGCTCCTGGTTCAGGTTAAATACTGAAACGTTCCTTTGTTGCCTGGAACATGGGAATATTTACGTCTCTGCCATGGATCGCACAGGACGTAGACACAGCCGGACTGTGTGTGGTGCAGCTGAGACGGTCAGAGGACGAGGAAATGTTGATGGACGAGGACAGGACAGAGGAGGACATTAGAGTTTGGGGACCTGTTTGAAGCACCTCATTTCTTTTTGTTTGTTTCATCTCAGTCTCCCCTCCACCCATCGATCCTCCTCTCCCCGTAGACTACAATCTCATCCGCCTGATGGAGTCAGGAGGGGTCCACCTGTGGCCCCGGCCCTCGCAGCCCACCGGCTCTCCTCCCCCCTCCTCCTTCTGTTTACTCTGCGTCGTCCCTCAGACACCCACAGCGTTTGGTTTTAATAAGAGCCTCCTGTTTATTATTCCACACTCTCCTCTAAACGCTTGTTTTCTGTCCTCTTTCATCTCGTCTTTGTTTTCTCGTCATCCTCTCGCCCTTTGTTTCGGCGGCCTCGTCTCTCCACACAGTGTGTACCTGCCGTATTCACACCCAGGAAACTTTCATCTTCAAACGTACATGTCGCTGTTTCCTTGTGCTCTCTATCGGCTCCTGCAGAGCCTCTTTTCACTGATAAATTACCCAGCAGGTGTGTGGGCACGAATACCTGCACACACACACACACACACACACACACACACACAGTGATAATCACACATCTGAGGCTGGGGGAAGAATATGGAAAATGTGACATAAAATTAAACATATTAGCTTCAGATTTATCATGTGTGTGTGTGTGTGTGTGTGCATTGACACAGGAGTACACAGGCGTACCTGATCCTGTACTGCCCCCCTGTGGACAGGATTTGTCACAACAGGCTCTCAGACACAATCATCATGAGCAGAGAAGTGATCAGATCTTTTCGGTTAAAGAACCAGCAGCAGCGTGGTGACCGACTCAGCTGAGTCTGAACATTAAACCTACTGACAGGTGACATGAAGAACATCGATCATCTCGTCACTCTGCAGCGTTCTGATGGGAAATCTTTGGTCCTGATGTTCTTGTTCCTCAAAGAAAACTGGGATGAATCAGTCCAGTCACCAGGAGGAAATGTTGGCATCGTACGTTTCTGTAAACCCAACGTTTCTAAAGTGACGCAGTGTGTGAGCTGAGGGGATGTTGGGTGGTGCCACAACTAGGAGAGACGCCAGACAAACAACAACAGCTGCTGATTTAGTCATCGCTGTGTTTTCTGCTTTTCAGCATCCATAGATGGGTGTCCTCACTGCAACCTCGTCACATGTCCACATTTGGTCATGGACTTTCCACGTCCACATATGACGTCCAAGGTACCCTGGGTGTGTTGGTTGTTGACGTTCTGGGACGCCGTGTCAACTTCAGCCTGTTACATGCATTGTCTGTTTTCAAAATACACTTCTGTTTTCACAGGAAATGTACAGTTTGATACAGTCTCTTTCAAAATAAAAGCACTGCGTCGGTACACGTGGTTGGGTGTAGGACAAAAGAACAGGGTTTGGTTTTACAATCTTACAGGAAGTGAACACTGGCCTACTGGCTGTTTGACCCACCCACCTGATCCTCCATACTTGGAATTCTGTTGCCTTAACTTTTCTGATGGCAGAAATCACTGACCAAGCGGCAGTTTTCACTCAGCTTTTTAGTCCTCAAGTATGGATGTTTTTTAGGCACTAGTGTTTTAAAAGCCCCGTCTCCACCAAACCCTTTCAGTCCAGCACCTGTGGAACCAGCAGTCAGCCTTCAGACATGGTACCTAGACCCTGGGTGTGTTCAGACAGTCCTCTTAAATGTGGGCGGGGTTGTTGTCACTCACTGCTCCGTCCAGCACTCGCTGTATTTCCTCATCAGCGGTGACACAGATGGAAGTCTGCACCTGGTTTATCGTCCACAGAACGAGGCTGCACGCCCACATTTTCACAACAAAATAGAACAGGCTGCAGTGAGAGTCTCTCTCCATGGGATATTTCAAAATAGCAGCTTTGTGCATTTAGTCCTTCTCAGGCAAGCTCAGGGGTTTAGTGTTGCTGTAGCCCACAGGAAGTGAGGATTAGAATATATGACCTTCACATAATCCGCTCCAAATGAATCTATATTTTTAAAGTCATTACTAAAAGTGTGTGTCATATAAAAACTAAAGTGATGGTCAAAGTTGTCACACTGCACCACGCAGCACGTACGCAGTGTACTTACAGGAGTGATTTGAGACACACTACATGGAACTCTCTTCCATCAGGTTTTACAGTCGTCTTAGAAACAGCTGAAGATCCATCTTTTCAAAACAGCCTTCGTCCCACCTGAAACTGTCCTGTGCTTGTTCTTATTGTGTTTCTCTTTGGGTTCTCAGTGGCCTTGATTTGCTCTGTTGGTCTTTTACTTTCATTTTGTTACCTTCATTTTTATTGATTGCGTGGTTTTTTTTGTATTCTTTTGTAAATCTTATTTCCAGGAAAGGTGCTAAATCAAATAAATGTATCATTTTCTTAAAGGTAACCATCCAAAATGAAAAGTCAAACTGTCCACGTTTGATTTAAACCAACAGCCTTCAGAGTGTGAAGCTCTGTCTCTGCCAGCTGAGCTGTTCAGGACTGTGGTGACCTCACTCAGTTTGTCAGTGTGAACATGTTTCAGTCTGCAGCTTCAGACTCTCTCTCTACACTTATACTGATATTTTTCAAGACACATATTTTCCCCTCAGTTTGAAAAATATTGCCCAAAAATATTCTGCCCACTGAACGTTTACAAAATATCATCTCTGCAGTCCCTCGTCACAGAGGCTAGAGAGTTTAGACTAACACTGCTGTTGTATAAAACACCAAGCGGACATCTCGTCACTGTTGATGAACTCACTCAAAGATACGAGTGATGCTGTGGACACACAAAAGTTTGTCTTCCACTCCTCATCACCAACAAGTGCAGTGTGAGACAGAGCTTCAGCCTGATCTTCTTGTTCTCTCGGGTTCTTGAAGTTCCTCGGTGGCAGAGATGGTCCAGTAGGGAAGGATGCCGACTGGAGTGCTGCAGCCGCGGGTTCAAACCCCATCTGAGGTACGTCGCACAGAAGTGTGTGTGATGAGTGTGTGTGTTTGCATCCACATCAATTTCAACTTGTGAATGTCTGAGTTTCCACCAACAAGGAGGGAACAGAGAACTGGTAATTCAATGCTCGAGCAAGCTCAACAGGCATCTTGTCAGCTTTTGTTCTCCCCTGACATTATCTGCAGTGTTTCCATCTGCCGGCTGTTGAGCCGACCCTGCAGGTGTTGGCAGAGCTGATCTTTTGAGTATATGTGTTTTTGTTCGGCTGTACAGACTAAAGCCCAAAGTGTTCATTATTTCCAGTGAAACCAGGAGCTCACACTCCCATCAAAGACGAGATTTCGATCCAGCCTTACCTCAGCCATCGACTGAGTGCAGACGAGACTCCTTTAGATGATGAAATGCTAAACACAGCTGAGCAATGTGATGCTGCAGTACATCAGGAAGACATCAACAAAAGGTCAGCGGTAAGTGGAGCTCTTTACAGCAGCTGAGAAAAGGGCAGACAGCTTTTTACCTTGTGATGGATCAGATGAGCCAAACTCAAGCTTCTCCACATAAACCTGATGAATCAGACCAGCCGACTCAAGGAAACGTTCACACTCTGTGTTTCTGCAAACCACAAATACGATTCGTATTTCATACACTTATCAGTGATGTAGTATATGAGCTGGCTTCATCATCAGGAGGTGGAGGGGAGGGAGGATGGTGCGACACTGAGGAGTGACGCCTGACAAACAACAAAACCACTTGTGTTTAGCAGGTCATCGCTGTGTTTCCAGGGGCTGAATGTGGGTGTTTTAAGGGACCCATCACTGTTTTTCTTGCGGCTTTTCAGCCCCCCAAACTGTGTGCTTTTTCCAGACCCATAGCGTGTTTTCCTGTGGCTTTATATGTGGGTTGCTGGTTTTTTCAAAGGACCCATCATTTTACTTCTTTAGGCTCTTTAACCCCCAGATGTGGGTACATTTCATGGACCCGTCATGGTTTTCCTGTGAGTTTCTAGCCCCCAGGCGTGGTTGCTTTTTAGGGACTTGTTGCAGATTTTCTTGTGGCTTTCAAGCCCTCAAATGTGGGTGTTTAGGGACCATTCACTCTTTTTCTTGAGGCTTATTAGCCCCCAAAAGTGGGCATTTTTTTGCGACCTGTAGTGTTTTTTCCTGCGGGTTTTTAGGGTGGATGTTTTTTACAACCCATCACTGTTTTGTTAGTCTGAGTGGGTGGAAGTTCGCTGCATAGATCAGCCTCTCATTGGGCGGAACGAGCCACCCGCTGAAGTCCCGCCCTACCACCTCCGGTTGTGTAGCAGTTTTCAACACGTCCTTTACTAACTTTTGCGGTGTTTGATCTTGCGGGGATGTAGCCATTTTTCTGCCATGGTTCGCGTCCTGTAGGCGATATTTTTGTGAGCGTGTTACACCAAAACCTGTTTCCACCCGGCAATATTTTTGCAAGCGCACCGTTGCTGTGGCACCGCCCAGAACGATTGAGATTGGTTGAAAGAAATAAAAAAAAGCCGGTGCGTTTTTTTCCTCCAATCTTAAAGTGAGAGTCGGCGCAGCCAGACCTCTCTTTTCTTGAGAAAAGTCTGGTGAGCGAGACTACGGTTTTGCTTGAGGCTTTTTACCCCTCACAAGTAGGTGTTTTTTAAGGTGTTTTTGGGATCTGTCACGGTTTTCCTGCGGGTTTCTAGCCCCCAGATGTAGGTATGTTTTACGGACCTATCACTGTTTTTCTTGAGGCTTTTTAACCCCCAGACTTGGGTGTTTCTTCTTAGGAACTTGTCTTGTTTTTTCTGCAGGTTTCTAGCCCCCAGGCGTGGATGTTTTTGAGGGACTCAGCCTAGCTAGTTTGCAAACTAGCCAACTTGCGTTGCACTTCAGTCCGTGATCCAAAATCAGCGTCATAAACGAGGCAGCGTCCAGAACCGAGGGTATCAACAGTTAGTCTGATGGAGGTAATCCAGAATCAGTAGTTAAAAAGAACCCAGAATAGTCCAAGCCGAGCACCAAACACACAAGCGAGCGAGCACCACACAGGAAACAGGAAACTGTTTCTGACTGGCTAACTTTCTTCTTCACAGTCCTCTCATCTACTGTACTCCCCACCCCCCTTCATGTGCACACGCGCTAACCCCAAAACCCCACCCGGCAATCAGTGATTGGCTGGTTGGTGCAGCCTGGACCGGAGCCTGGGCTGCCTGCAGAGACTGGACCTTCTCACCGCATATTCAGGGGAC
Source organism: Epinephelus fuscoguttatus (assembly GCF_011397635.1). NCBI lineage: Eukaryota > Metazoa > Chordata > Actinopteri > Perciformes > Serranidae > Epinephelus > Epinephelus fuscoguttatus. The sequence continues at coordinate 39,353,722 of NC_064769.1, read as the reverse complement.
ATGTAGCTAGAGTATCGTGAGGAGATGTTTGCTGTATGTGACAAAAACTTTTCAAGCTTAGGAAGACTTAGAGACCCTTTAATGTAAGCTCAACCACGGCTAAAGGTTGTTTTAACGTGAGTGTGAACGCACATAGCACACTTGTGCTAACAGCTGACAGACGCTGGGCAGCATTACCTAGCAGCAGCATGCCGCCGAAAAGGGCAATGACAGCCGAGGAGGGAGATGAACTCAAGAAGTCCCTGGAGTTTTTGGCTGAGGAGATCTCTGCGGTTAAACAGCGGTTCAACCGGGCGGGGGGGGGCAGTGAGCAGGATGACAGATCGGCAGAGCAACAGGTGGCTGCCTTCCTTTGTTCTGAATTTGAATCCTGAAAGCATCAGGTTGGCACATACTTTCTCTGACATGCGTGTTCATGACAGACACGTTCATAACATTGTTGAACGTAAACAACAACAGTGCTTAGCGTGTGTTTAAGCTAATTTTGAGCCATCACTGAGCCAATGGTGAGCTAACGTTAAGTCATTGTTAGCAGCACAGTCCTGATTGTTGGTTAGGGGAGGGTTAAAGGCACCAGACAAATTTGGTGGAAATATGAATATTAAAGACCTTTTTAAAGTCCTCTGGGAAAAAACCATATGTGGATGGATACTGGATTTTGTTGGTAAATCAGCCACGGCTTCAGTTTCATGAAGCGTGTGATGATGTGAGGATGGAGAGCCTGACAAACAAAGTGTCAGTGAGGCTAGAACTGTCAGACTGTTGCTTTAAAGGTTGACATGAAACTCTGTAGAGGTTCGGGCTTTAGTTTAATGCAGTGTACTACTGGCACACTCAAAACCGTGCAAGAGTTTAGTGTGGAATGATGGACACTTCTCCCCCTCAACCATGTGTTAATAATATATATTTAATTCATACATACAGGTTTATGTCAACAACAACATAAAAGCTCTGTATGCTTAAATATGTTTTTCTATGTGTTGAACACAGCCATGGTTTCTAATCATACATATAACATCAACATATATTTATACATACATGTCAACATACTGTTCCATTTTCTAAAAGGTTTCATGTATAATTTTTACACATATGTACAGAGCCTGTATGTTTTCACTTCACATGTACATATGTTTCATATAAGGAAAGAAAAGTGACACACAATAATCAGAGAGAAGCAATGAGCTACCAAGAGACACAACACAACTATTATTATTATTATTATTATTAATACACAGTGAAATAAATCCTTACTTTGTTTTAATCAGATTTCACTGACTCAGAACATTTACTAAAATACTTTAATCATGCTGTTTTGTTGCCGCTGGCTGAACTTCATCATGGTTTTAATATTAATATTAATAACTTCAAAATGAGTCACACACACACACACACACACACACACACACACACGTCTGCTGCCTGTCCCGATGTGTTTGTGTGGCGCCATCATGTGTTTTCATTGTGTTTGCTGCCCTCCAGTGGCCACAATCAGGAACTACAACACTGAGTTTAACAGGGAGCCTCAGTTTGTGATGATGATGATGATGATGATGATGATGACGCAGGATTTATTTATTTCTTACATCATGATATGAAGGAAAACATAAGACTTTTTTATTATATTTAAGTAACGTGGTAACGCCGTGGTGGAGAGTAACTGAGTACATTTACTTCTTTACATTTTAAGATACTTTTACTAGAGTTCTTCTTCTTGAACTATTTCTCATCTCAGAGACTTCTCACTCGACTATTATTATTTATTGAACAGTTTTAGTTTATTTTTCATGGATGAACATTTTTTCATATACTTTATAAAATATTTTGCTTTGTTATAAATTCAAATGCTGCACCTGAGGCTCATCGACAGAACATTAATGGCATCTGTTTCTTTTTCATGTACAAACATTTGATGGTTCCTTTTAAATATTTTCATTTATTTTGAATATGTTTCAGGTTACGACTGATGGACGGACGAAACAAACACTGAAAACATTTTGCACATGTTCAGAGGAAGAGATGTCGACCAGAGCGCTACAGGCTGATTGTATCGGTACTGTGTTTTAGTTCTCCTGCTGTGCCCGGGGGCCACTTCTGCAAACTGACAGGGGGCCAGGGGCCAGACGCAGGGGCCCCACACAGGTCAGGGGTGTTTCTAGGAGTTGAGGACCTTGGGGGCACAGTCCAGACCTCTGCTGGGGTTCTGCTGGGTCCAGGGCCGTCTCTCCTTGCACTTTCTTTTTTTTATAAACAAGCTCTATTTAAATGATTTTTTGATGCATCCTGAAACTGTTTTTACATGAAAAGTACAAACAAATCACAATCAGTGAATCAGTTTATTTTCACTGTGAAACACAAAATGGCTGGGGGCCACCCAACAGCCTATCAGGGGCCACATTTGGCCCGCAGGCTGTAACCTGAGTATCACTGATACAGGACCCTGTGGAACTCACCTGGTTTTGGTTCCTTGGACTCTGTGTCTTCAGTCATCGTAGAGACGGACGTGGAAAGTTGAACGTTTTCTGTGAGACGGCAGTTTGTTTTTATTGGAACAGACATTAAACAGTGTCATGAATTAATCTGAGTATGAATATTTTACAAATCAGCTGAATTGATTACTTGACAAAATAATCAGATTAGAAAATGTAAAAAGTAAAATCCTGCTTTTACATTAAAACATGAGTCAGAATCGTCTGATGAGATCAGATATGATGAGATCAGATATGATGAGATCAGATATGAGAGCACAACAGTCAGTTTTAATACTTTAGCAACATTATAGTGATATTGAAGTTTACTGGAGGAACATTGATGGAGGACTTTTACTGTAACAGTAATTTTACTGTGTGGTATTTGTGCTTTCACTAAAGTAAAAGATCTGAGTTCTTCATTGACACACGTGTAAAAAAAATATAATAATTATTATTAGTTTGTTTGTTTTTTTACACATTTTACATACAGCTCATTATACATATTTTATATTGTTAAATATTATATATTCTACTGTAAAACATTATTGTATAATGCACAGATTTTTAGTTTTCCATTTTTACAGAGTTCTTCTATTTTCTTATCATTCTTTATGTTTTACATCAGAGCGACTGTAACATACTGGGGATCAATAAAGTATTATTATGATATAATATTATTAATATTTTCTAATCATGTCTTTTGCTTTAATATGGCTGCTAAAATGTTTTTGTCTGCTGACGTCTGACAGGAAGACCATTTTACTTCTTTCTTTTTATTTTATTTTATTTATTTATTTTTAATTTAATTTAATTTAATTTAATTTATTTATTTATTTTTTTTTTTAATTTTATTTGATTTAACTGGTGGTTTTGGTGCTTTCACTTCAGGATCTGATTATTTCACCTCTGAGATAAATTCAGTTTTGATTAAACATTGTGTTCAAAGTCGTGATTTATTCCAAACCTCATCAACCCTCAAAGAGTTAAAGTGAGACACTGCATGAACATGTGTCACAGCATTCGTTTTTCCGAGGGGAGCTGGAACACACCGCTGTCAGATTTCCTGCTGGGGTCAGTGAACGTCTCACTGCATAGAGTTATTAATGTATAACATGTGTCAGTCTGTTATCAGACACAAACACACATGATCAGAGCACACATGTTCTCTTTGTGTCTCTGTTTGAATGGGAGTTTTTCCTGCTTTCACTTTTCCTCTCCTTCCGGAAGCAGAAACACTGCTGCTGCTGCAGGAGGGACCGGAAGTGTCGCCCTCTGGTGGTGGACACCAATATGACAGGACGAGCTGAAAGGCACAAAGCTGAGTGAGTCTGAGCCCACACTACAACAGGTGAGCTCCTAATGAAATCATATTATTGAAATCACCTTCTTTCGATCATTTCAGCTCAGACAAAGAGAAAATCAAACAAATATCAACTTAAATTAAGAAGTCAAAATAATGAAGAGGAAATACTGAAATGATAACAATATAATTAATGCATTATGAGAAATGAGTAACTTCAAACACATTTCTGTAAAAGTTCAAGTAATCTGATTATTTTTCCTACAAATGTAGATTTCTTTTAGGTGAACATTTTACTTTTTTACTGCGCTGGTCAGTTTTGAGATTTTGGGCTGTTTTTGCTTCCAAACACGTCTTTAAGACGAGCAGGGAAAAAACATATGAAATATACGTTTAGGTTTATTTTATTTTAGGTTTTGGTTCAGGACAGTTATGCAATGAGCACGTATTTAATTAGAGCAAAGCTTAATTTGTATGTAAACACAGAAGTATCATGGCAGTATCTGTAAAAATGTTTTACCCTGTTACCCTGCTGTATTCTGTGTTTTGTCTAATGATGTATGAAATTTTACAGTTCATGTCTTTAAAGAGCATTTTCTCACAGACGTCTCCTCTTCAGCAGCTCTCACAGCCTGCCTCTATTCTGAAGGTTCTTCTGCAGCTGATATCAGCAGAAGACCAAATGTTGATCGTGTCACTCAGGGTTCAATAAGAGGAGATTGTACGACGTGTTTTCAGCCAGTACGGAAACAGAAAAAAAGGGGGTTGTATATAAACCATTTATAGCCTTATTCATAGAACATTTTATTCCTAACAACACTGCAAAATACATATATAGGCTGCTGACACTATTTTTTGACTTACATAGTGATAATTTCCTACTTAAAAACCTTTCACTCTCATATGTCAAGAAAATTAAACAATAATTTTGATTTCTGTCCTGGAATTGTACAAAATTTCATTTGTGCATATTTAACTAGATAATGCCTCGTTTGCCCATTCAAATATAAAATTTCAGAAAATGTGTAATATTAAAAATAATGGTCTTAATGTGAGTAATTGACCGGGGAAGGTTCATGGTGATATGTATTTGAATGTTTTATTTTGGTCTGAAAATGTATGAAATGTTAAACTTCATGTACTTAATGGATGTTTTCTTAAAAATGAGTTTTTTTTCTGCCCCCGAGATCTCCTCTTCAGCAGCTCTTACCAAAAAAAAACTATTTTTCTGTTTTATTCCTGTCTATATAAATATGCTTGAAAACTTGGGGGAAATTATTTTTCATGTATTTATTTATTTACTTATTTGGCTTTTGACTGTTTTTTCTGATTAATGTGATGTTCAAAAAACCTTTGACTCCAACGTGTTAAGAAATGGAGACAAAGTTTTTTTTTGCATATTTAATTAGATAATGCCTCATTTGCATATTTAAACACAACATTTCAGAAAACATCTAATATAAAGAATAATTGTCTTAATGTTAGTAATCAGCTGGGGAAGTTTCATGGTGATGTCTGTTAGTTACAGTTTCTACCTGTTTCACAGTGTTTTATTTTGGTCTGAAAATGTGTGAAATTTTACTTCAGCAGCTCAAACACCACATTTTCCAGTTTTATCCCTGACTGTAAGTGTATATATATATATATATATATATATATATACACTTTGAAAGTGCTCGGTCCAGCACTTTGCTTGATAAATGAGCTCTCATACATATTCCTAGTTTGTGCATGTCACAGGTTCAGGAGGGATTTATATGGGTTTTTTACTTTTTTATTTTAATTCTGAAAGTAAGCTTCATCTTAGAAATAATCATAATCAGAGGAAATTGTGATTCATTACAGTCGCTAAGGAACAGAGAATTATAGGACGTAAGAATAAGAGTATGAAATAGACTGATGTAAATATAAAGCAATGAAATGTAAGTGTGGAATTTTAACTACAATATATAAACATCAATTATTACTACTGCTATTTTCATTGTTGTACTTTTATTGATTTATGTAGTTTTATTATTGTTGTTGTTGTTGTTGTTATCATTATTATTATTATTATTATTCAGATTCAGACAACTTTATTGATCCCACCAGGGGGCAATTTGTTGGAACAGTTTGCATTTCACACATAACATGACATACAGTAACATGTAGACACATAAATAGATGAGTAAAAATAAATAAGTAAAACCAAATCTAAAAAATGTGCCAAGCAACTCAGTGAAATAAAAGAATCTATAAAAAAAAGATAAGAAGTTTGTTTTTATTGTTTATTTATTTATTTATTTGTATTGATTGTTGTTTATATTATTATTATTCTGTGTTATATTCATTATTATTGTGATGAATGTTATTTTTATTTTATTTTTACAAGTATGTTTTTATTTCATTATTTTTTACAACTTTTATTTTTAGTTTTATTTATTTATTAATTTTAATTTTAATTTTAATTTTAATTTTAATTAACTGTGCTGTGTTGAAGTGAACGGGGAGCCCCTGCAGTGAGGTTCCCTCTCCAGCAGGGGCGCTGTTGTCACTTTCCATACCCATAAGCGGGGGAGTGAGAGGTGCATGAAATGGAGAAAAATGGCGGATCATGTGCAGGTAAGCAGAGGTTTCATGTTTTTGTAACCGACAGTTTCCCCACGGGCGTGAAAATGAGTGCGGGACGCGGATTCGGGTGCCTGTGTTACCGGCACGGAGGCGGTGCTCGGCCGGCGGGTGCAGGCGGCGGCCGTGTTCAGGCTGTCGGCGGTAAAAGAAAGGATGTGGCCGCCTGTGTTGACTTGTGGCCTGCTGTCATTGCTCGGGCTGCTGCTGGCTGCACTGTTAGCTCCGTGTTAGCCGGGGGGAGGCTACCGGAGGAAAACAAAAGCCGGGGACGCTCCGGGTCTCAGCCCGGGTGGACCGCGGTGTCGGTGCCGGCTGAAGGCGCAGCTCCGGCGGCGTAACGGCGGGTTTTATCGGTGTGTCTGACTGAAGTAAACAATAAAGGAGACACGGGCTGGCGGCGGAGCGGTAGCTGTCAGGCTAACACCAGTTCACCAGTTTGGCGCCAGTGAGAATCACAATGTGGACATTATTAATGTTATGAACCCTCACATGAACTCATTAATCCCCCCCCCCCGTGTTTATTTATTTATTTATTTGTTGTCTTGTTATGCTAGCCGACCCTGTTAGCACAGCTATGCTAACGTTAGCTTCAGTTAACTTCTCCCGCCCGAGCCCGTTTGAAAACATGGTTCGGGTTTGTTTAACTGTTTGTCTGTTAAACCCGGCTCCGTGACCCGGGGCTGCTGCCGCCAGCTCGGCTACTGGGAACCCTACAGTGGGGGCACTGGGGTATTTCCACCAGTGTTGTTAATGTGCGTAACTGAGCCGGGCTGTTGTGTGTGAAGCTAGCTGCTGCTCCGGGCTCCGGACTGGACACATGTTTGGGTGCTGGACTGGGAGGACAGACTGGTTCCACACTAGTCCAGTTCTCCCAGTTCCTCCAATGGCTGTGTCAGAGCAGAGTCCGTGCTCCGTGTTATTGTTGTAGCCTGTGCTGTGCGGCAGCTCTGCGTGTAGCTAGCAGCTAGCAGGGGATTATTAATAATACCGCTCTTAGCTGTATTAAAGTGCTGTAGCATGAGAGCGGAGCAGAGACAGAGGCTAACCTGAACACACTGAGCTGGAGCAGCAGTGTTAGCCTCGGTGCTACAGCCTCACAGCTGCAGCATGGAGCAGCAGTGTTAGCCTCGGTGCTACAGCCTCACAGCTGCAGCATGGAGCAGCAGTGTTAGCCTCGGTGCTACAGCCTCACAGCTGCAGCATGGAGCAGCAGCAGCAGCATCACTGACATTGACTCTGTTTCTCTGGCTGGGATCCAAACAAGCCTTATGATAATAGTTTGTCACATGAGCTGCGAAGAAAAGTTCGTGATCTGTTTGTTAAAGATATTCTAGAAGAATAAGCTCATCATTTTCTTTCTTTTTTAAAATGTAGAATTCAGATCCAGACAACTTTATTAACCCTCAGCACACACATTTAAACACACAGTAACAGCTAGACACATAAATACATAACTAATAAATAAAAATAACAAATATGCAAAGGAGTTCAGCAGATTAAAGACCTCTCTCTCTCTATATATATACACTGATTATCAATAAAATAGATTAAAAACAATAATATTTACACAGAATTTAATAGACAAATAGCAGAGGGAATAAAAGATTTTAAATACCGGTTTGTTTTGCAAGCAGTCATTAATCAATGTTGATCAACAGAGTCAATCACCAAATAATTTGATAATCAATGCATCATGTTAGCCTCTCAGATGTGACCATTTGCTGCCTCTTTTTTTTGGTCAAAATTATTATTATTATTTTTTTTAAATATAGCTGTGGGTTTAAGAGACATTTAAAGATATATTATATGATAAATACTATGTTATATTTTATTATGCTCATATATTAATACAGAAAATACTAAGTATTATCAGTGGCTGTTATAACATCTTGTAATCTGCAAGAAAAAAAGGTTTGAATATATTGTTTTATTTTATTTTATTTTTTTCATATAATTAAAGTAATTGGGATGTAGGAAACATATCACCAATAAGTTATATATTAATGTTAATATGCTAATAACATGTCCCTTGTATCGTGAAACACATATTTAATTACAGTAACTTACAGTAGATTTACATTATAAAATTAAATTCACTTGTAAGAAAAAAAAAATTTCTTCCCTATTTATCTGTATTTCTTTATATATTATTCTTTGTGCTGCTGCTAGACATTTAAAGACTCTGGGAAATCATGATGGGAAATTTTCTGACATTTAGACAATTATAGGTTTTTTGTTTTTTTTTGTTAAATACTCAATCTAAACACAAACAGGCCTGAATAATGAATAATGAAATAAAGTGTGGGCAGAGGCAAAAAACCAGAGGGTTTATTTAAAATCTCGACTTAAAACATGTTTTCCCATAGTTTAAATGTTTGATTGCCACAACAAAAAACAGCAACAATAGTTTCAATTTAAGAACAAAAAAATGGAGTAATTGAATAAATATATGATTAATTGATAATTGGAGAAAATAATCAGCAGATAATTATTACAATAATAACAATAACATTGTTATTATTGGATAGCTGTTGTTGCATCACACCTTGCTTGTACCATATCTGCACTGTACTTTATCAAACCATCATATGTCAATACACTGTTTTACTACATGATATAATATACTGTATTTCATTATATTATATTAGTACAGAAGTATTTAGTGGCCGTTATAACTTCCTGCAGTAACAGAAATTTATGTCATATAATTAAGAGAATTTTCTCTTATTTTTTTATCTCATCTTATCCTGTTATTATTATCAATGAAATAGATTAAAAAAACCCAAAACATACATATTTAGAGAATTTTGAACACCAGTTAGCGTAAAGACGCCCTGACAGTGACCAAGAAAATTCGCCTGCAGGAACAAGTTGTCCAGCAGAAGTTAAAACACTTGTGGCTTCCTGGAGGATTTGTTGATGCAAAAATCAGTCAGGTCCCGTCGTGTCACTGCTGTGATCTCAGAGCAGGTTTTAACGATGCTGTTGGACCATTTGTGTCGTTCAGTGTGAAACCAGCAGATAAATGAAAACTCAGGAGCGTCTCAATAAACGACTGATAGAAACCACAGAGGATGACGGGACTGACGGAGAAGCAATTTAGGTTGGTTAGTTTGAGAACGTGCATCAAATTATGAAAAATGACATTAGCTACAGTCATGTTTAGGACTGTTTTTGTGATAGATTAGTATACAGATTATTTTCTCTCTCAGTCAATTATTTGTTCAATAAAATGTCAGAAAATTGTGAAAAATAATAATTTCTAAGTGTCATAACTTCCCAGAGTCGTCCTCAGAGGTGTTTTATTTGTCAGATCCAAAGTCAGAAACTTAAGTATACCCAGTTTACAGTGCTTTAAAACAGAAAATCAACAAATTGAATTCATTCAGAGTTCATTGTCTCTTCCTCTCAGAAACAAACTGACCAGCTGATTTACAAGCAGCACACGTCGAACTTGTCATGAGTTTTTTTTTCGCTGCTCATGGAGTTTTGAGTCACAGGGTGGATAACTGATCTGTTGATCCAGTCAGAGCTGATCGGATCAGATCAATGGATGAGAGGAGCAGCTGCTGCAGAAGTGAGTGAAAGCAAATTTTTAGACCCGGCGCAATGAACGATAAAGTTTCACTGTCGCTGCAGCTGGTGTTGTGCTGCTCCGTCTGTGCCCAGCAGGACTGCTATGGTATGAGATGTTCATGAGGTCTCAGATGATCCTTAAAGAGGTGGAAACAGACATTTTATTACTGTAACTGAAACTTTAAGATTTTGTTAATAAGTCTCACTTTTGAAAATAACTCAAATAAAGGTGAGATTCAGCGTCCAGTTGTTTTTTGTTTTTTCTTTTGTTTGTTTGTTTTTTCCATATCGTAGATAAGCAAACATACACGGTATGATAACTGTACCCTTATATAGCTTGGCATACCTTAAAATCGTATATAGCTGTACCCAGAGTGTGCTCTGCACTCCGGGAGTGTGGCGCAGTGAATAATTAAGGTGTATTTATTCCAACAGTGCACCTGACGTACGGTCCAGCTCCAAAATTAGAAAATTCATATGTGGCGGCAGATGTTGTTGTTGTCCTTATGGTCGTGGGCGGCCACAGATAGATGTGTCTCAAGATAAACAAAGAGAGCGAAGCAGTACGCTGCATGCAGCTCTACCCTAACAAGAGATTTTATCCATTTTCAGTCATAAAACAAAATGAAAACGTTATGTTTGCGTGTGAGGCTGGGCAACATTTACTCTTTACATTGAACAAATGCTGACGTCTAAATCGAGCACTCAGGTTTATTTCCTCCCTTCATAACAGTGTTGAGGAACATCAGGAGGAAACGTCAGGAGTTGAAAGTTTCGTTAAAACGGCGTCACTGATCTGTTTTAACTGAATATTCTGTGGTGTTGCTAAAAGCACGAACACGTTCACTGCTGAGCTTGTTTGTCACCTGTACCGACAGCATCATCTCCGCTTTACCTGTTCAGTTTAAGTTCAGATAACAGACTCTCGACTGTCCTGCTTTCATTACAGACGTGAATGCACCACAGACACTCGCCTCCTTCATGGACTCACTGTGGTGCTGCATGATGAATTTAGAGGAAACACTGGAATAGATTTTTGGTGTTAAAAGAGATTTTTTGGGGCCTGGCGGAGTTCCCTGTACATTTATAGGAGAAACACTGCACGTCGGCTGGTCTGCTTTATTTGTAACTGTTAAAACATCTCATAGCTCCTTTACACCGCCTGTTCAAGACGGGAATATCGTGCCATTGTGCCACCCCGCCGTTCTGTATAAGGTACGATTGCAGAACGGGGGGACGGAGTTGTCGCACCTTTAATCAGCCACAGGAGGGAGTAATGGCACCGGAACAGTGTCTGAATAAGCAGGACGGGATCATGGGCGCCATCGGTGTAACAGTTTGAAGTCTTGTTATGCATGAGACCCTCTGCAGGAGATTTAAAAGTTAACAGTCAGTGGCTAACCTAAAGGAGAAGAACAGCAGCCGAAAATGTCCACAGTTTATTAAACACACAGTAAACACACAGTAAACACACATTAAACATGGCTTAATAGAGACAGTTTCAAACACAAATCAGCTTCACTATAACTCGCAGCATTCACAGACAAACACTTTCCCCACAAATACAACATGCTAACGTTATTAGCACAGGCCTATGGCATTTTACATTGTATAAATTAGCCTAGCAGCTAGCAGAGATTTCCTCTGCTCATATGAAGCCAGGGACAACAGCAGCATTTAACAAAGTTACCGTTACAAAATTCAGCTCCACGCTACGGCGTCGATTCGACCCAGAAGTATAAATCCCACCTTAATGCCATTGTTGTTGTTTATAAAGCGTGGCTGACGTGTATGTTACATGTCACTCCTCTGTTGATTCCACAAAGCCACGATGCAGTGTGTAGTCACACACTGATGCTGCTGTTGTTTGGTTCTGTGTAAAGACACAAAGGAGGTGTAAAGACAGGACTTTGGAGTGGCTCTATGGCGCCATCTGTGTGTGTGAAAAGGCCTGTGTTTGTATTGGAGATTAGTTTAAGGGGAGCTTACAATAAAAACACTGATTTGCAGACTTGATCTTAACTTCTGCTCAAATCAGGGCAGCAGCTTGTGATTATTATTGATCGGGAGGTCGTTGGGAGGCGGAGCAGTGATCTCTGTCTGCGTGGACGTCAGCTGAGTAATAACTGCTGAATCCACACAAACCTGCACGTATCGTAAAACGTAAGCAGTGATTAAAAACTAGAAAGCAGCAACACATCTGTGAGCTGTCAGGCTGCAAATACAACCAGAAGTTGGTCTGATTTAAAATTAGAAACTAAAAACCATCTGTCGGCTGGCAGGCGGCGTCAGGGGAGCAGGAAGTCAGGACATAAACAGTGTCCGAGCAGCTGAGATGGATGTGTGCAGCGCTCGACAACATCAATCCTGTTTACTCAGTTTAGAGCCTCGAACCTAGAGCGAGACAAAAACACAGCACTTATCACAATACTGGATGTTTGTCCAACACGACAGTTTGCTGCTTTTCTTCATGTCATGAACATCTGTACTGTGATGTGCACACTACACTACAGATGTTGTGAGCCAGTCCGAAGGATCTGTCTCAGAGCGGCTCATTTAAAGGGTCTGATACCAGCTGAAATAAAACCGATCAGATGCCGATCATGTCTTTACTGTGGTGTTTCAGCCTCAGCTGGTGTTGCAGCACTGCTCTCCTGTCTGACAGCAGAGCTTCACTGATTCATTTATTCAGTGTGACATGTAGAAACACACAGGGTGGCTCTGCTGCTTCTCGTTGCCTCTGGTACAATGACAAATTCATTTTTGTTTTTTACAGTTTTATTTAGTTTACCAGTCGGAGGGCTGCGGAGCTGCTCACAGACAGGAGGTAGACCAGCTGGACAAAACTGGAGTTGAGCAGCATGGTGCCTTCGAGGCAAAGCGCTGCTTCGGTGTTCAGCGCAGAAGTTTGCTGCGGACATGATGCAGCTGGCGTGTTGCATGCGCGTCCTGGCTCTGAGTTTACAAGCCTGCTGCTCATGTAGTGTCTCATGGCGTCAGTGAAAATAAAGCACAATAAAGCACGTCTTAGTTTTTCTTATCAAGATCTAGTTTTAGCTCGTCATTGTCTCGTTTTCATCGTGGGAAAAAGGTTGTTGACAAAATTCCGTCATAGTTTTCATAAATGAAATTAAGGCTACAGCAGATCATCCATAACTGATCTACCTGTATGTTTATAAAAGAAACACGTAACGTTGCTTTTGTGTTTTCTGTGTGAGGTCAGCAGTTCTCTCAGACTCTTACAGTAAACAGCCAGCAGGTGGCGCTCTGACTCTTATCTCCTCACAGAGTTCATGAAATTCCTGGAAAAGTTCTGAAATTGGAAAAAACTGAGAGAATGTTTTGGAAAAGTTTTAAATTTACATTATTTTGACTGTTGTTTGAATTATGTTCATGAAATATCTAAAACATGTCTGACATCACGATTGGAGCTTCAGTTGTTTATCTCCCCAAAAGAGGCGTGGCCTTGGCATTTTCCAAAGTTCGTCCGTATATGCTGGTCTGTTGGCAGCTAACAGTTAGCTGGTGGTAGGAATGAGTAACTTGCAAGTAAAGAGAAAAAGCGCTAATAGTTTGTTTACCCTCAAATATCTGTGAAGTGCGTGTTTATAGTCCCGCCCATTTTAAACTGCTTAAATAACGTCATGGAAATAGGGCGAAATCTTATGGAAAAGTTTAAAAAATTCATCAGTAAAACTGAGTGGGAGCGCTGTCTTCAAAATGTCTGACTTGTTGTTGATGACGACACGTTCCCTTTAATTATTAACGGCAACTCGAGTATGGAAACTCCTCAGAGATGCCCGTTCCTGCCGTGAAGACATTTTAACCCCCCTGTGTCAGACCTCCTGACTGCACTGCTGCGCTCGTGTTTATAACCTGCTGTGACATCATCAGTGTGAATCATTACACACTTGAGTTTGGCTCGGTGTGTTGCAGCAGACGGAGCGTTTCGTTCTTATCTGAGACCAGCAGAGTTTCACATGATGTAACACTCTGTCATACCTGCTCACTGCTGCACCCTGAACTCCTCACAGTGTAACGGAGGCAGTGAACACACCGCCACACATCCACAGGACACCCCTCCACCTCTAATCTCCCTCTTTACCCCTCCATTTTGAATCTGTCAGTGACTCTGCATGACTCAGCACTCTTCCTGCTGCCACATGAAGCTCTGTATCAATAAATGTGTGGGGAGTAAACATCTTGAGATCTGAAATGTGCACATTTATATCTGTTTTCATTTTGGCCCAAACATGCAGGCTCTCGTGTTGTTGTGTGATTGTTTCTTCTTCTGCAGTCATCAGAGTGTCGCTGTGTCGGCCTGTGAGACGAGCCTGTCAGAGACTGATAAGCTGTTCCATCTTGTGTCTCTGTGTGTTTAATCTAGGGCCTTGCCCAGCTGGAGATCCTGTGTAAGCAGCTGTATGAGACCACCGACACCGCCGTCCGACACCAGGCAGAGAAAGCTCTGGTGGAGTTCACCAACAGTCCCGACTGCCTCAGCAAATGTCAGCTGCTGCTGGAGAGAGGCAGCGTGAGTAGACCTGCACCGTCACAGTCAGGGACCTGGACCAAGCACCAACACCACCCTACAGACATACTCTGAAAACCAGGGCGGCCGCGGGTCATTAACAAGTCGTAAAATGTCTTAAATACACATTTACAGCGTGTCGTTAAGTGATTAAACCTTTGGTAAAGTAAAAAACTCCATATATGTGAATGTGCGGTATAGAGCTGAAGCGATTCCTCGAGTAACTTGAATAATTTGATCACTAGAAAGCCTCAAGGCTTCGTTACATCCAGTAACGTCAACACAGCACACTGAGTTTCACGTGGATGTTTATTTCTGTTGCACAACCCACGTACGTTACCTCTGCTGTAGAGCTACAGATTAATTGTCAATCATCTGTCTGAAGTTTTATAAAAAGACATCGGGCTACGTGTGATGAATTGGTGGCATGGCACCTTTTTAAATAACTTTATCAGTCAGTCAACGGGCGAACAGATTCTCTATAACCATGGCAACGATGACACTGAGCGACAGACCTGTCGTTATGTGACGTTCTCCTCTTGATTTAATATTTAGAGTGTTGTGTGCACAGAAACACGAGACAAACGGCGTCCCGTATTGACTCAGTGAGGGGCAGGACATTTTATTTTTCAGTATGGGACGATCCCGTGTTATACGGGACGGGTGGCAGCCCTGTCGTCCACGTGCCTCGGTGTGGCGCTGGCGCCAGTCACGACTTATCCTCAGTTTTATTGTCCTGACTGTTATCCAGAAAAACAGTCAGCTGCATTTCAGAGTTTTTCCAGAGAAAGAGTTTGTAACTTTTATGGACACTGCTGTGCTACTCCGTCAGTTAGTTAACATCACTACTGAAAAGCTGTTTGACTCAAAGTAGTGTTAAATTTGTAACGTCGCTTCTTGTAGTGAACATCTGCCCAACACTGATTATTTGTGACAGCCTGAGAAATAGAGGCTTAGCGTGTGAAATCGGTCATTTGCGTGACTTGTTGACAGCCTATAATATCACAGTACCCTGACATATTGTGATATTATTTTAGGGTCATATCACCCACCTCTTGAATCAACATCTGGGAACATTTAAGAGAGTTTGACTTTTTGGAGGTGAAGGCGATGCAGCACCTTTAATTGAATGAGGCTGTGCTGACCCTGGCGAGGGCCCACCTCGATATCCCAGATAGACCTCAGATATTCCAGCGATGGCACTTGTAAATTTGAAATAAATAAATAAAAGATATTGCACCCCATTTGGAGGGCTGAAAGAAAACACATGGGTTTAACTCCAGGCAAGTTGGGAAAAGAAGGTGTTTTAGTTTTAATATAACTATGAACTTCAAAGAATCTGAAGAAATCTTTATGTTTCTCCGTTTAAACATCTTTTGGATCAGTTCGTCGGATTATTTAAATTCAACAATTATTATAGTTTATCAACATACATAACTTTTTAGCTCAGGAAGTACAGATTTTAGGGTGATGAAGCGTTTGAAGATACTTCAGGAAATGACATCACAACAAACAAAAATTCCAAGTAGGCACAGGAGGAGCATTTCTACTACAGAGTTCAAAGGGTTAACTCGGACCTGCACACTGACTTCATGTGTAAAAGGTGGATTGCTCCTTTAAAATTCACAAGCAAGGACCATGTTTGTGTTTAAAGTTGGAGCATTGGTCGTGTCTGTGCGCAGAAACAGGAAGTAAAATGTCGTCTGTGTTTGCGCTTGACATGGTGTCACTGTCCCATCACAGGGTGTCGCACTGAAAAGACTTTTAAATAAACTACAGTCAAAGAAATAATTCTGCTGTTGTACATGTGATGTTTAGTTTCCTCTTGATGGAGCGTCGCCAGCACCAGTAACACCAGTAACACCAGTCCCTTGAAAACAAACACAGATTCTGTTGTTTATTTGTTTTTGATTTTTAAATTTTAATTGTTTGAGAAGAACTGAACAAACATTAATTTATTGTTTCCTGTCTCTTTGCAGTCATCGTATTCTCAGCTGCTCGCGGCCACCTGTTTGTCTAAACTGGTATC
Source organism: Epinephelus fuscoguttatus (assembly GCF_011397635.1). Lineage (NCBI taxonomy): Eukaryota > Metazoa > Chordata > Actinopteri > Perciformes > Serranidae > Epinephelus > Epinephelus fuscoguttatus. The sequence goes on along the minus strand of NC_064769.1, from coordinate 39,337,205 downwards.
TCGAACCAGCAACCCTCTACCGCTCGAACAACGCATCGACATCCGTGAGTCCACCTCCTTCTTTCAGCAGCGTCTCAGTCAGAGTGTCCTCAGAGACAGACGCACGGCGTGTTTACACCGTGGAAGTGTTGGATCGAGGCTGAACGCTCCTGCAGGCTGAGCAGAGACAAACTAACACAACATGTGATGTCATTTGTTGAACGCAGCCTGTGTTTGAGAACACTGAATGATCCTCTGATACACAGACGCCTGTTTGATCTCTTGTTTATGTAGAAAACTCTGCAGCTTCAGTTATTATACATATGACACTTTATTTTTATTTGTCATGTCCGTGTCCTGAGGGTGTGTTTTATTAAGTTGATGAGGTGATGAGCAGGTGCAGCAGAGCCGTGGCTCCCAGCTGTCTCTGTACCACAGAGCTCATTTTTTCATGTCCAGTGTTTCCAGTAGATAAACTGTGGTGGAGGGGTGGTGGAGGAGATAAGAAGTCAGAGCAGGGGTCAGATCCTGTCCTCATGCTCCTCTCATGGTCCAGACACACCGTCGAACGTTGATGGTCTTCGGCTCTTCCAAAGAACTTCATTGTTTTTGGTTCTTGGAAGTGCGTCTTGCTGCAGCTTTGCTCCAACTGGAGTGAACACTGAGCCGCGTTTGAGGGACAAACAACTACGCACTGAAATAACACCACAATTGTATAATTATTAACAGGCCCCCTGAAAACCCAAGAATTGAATCATCAGTCAGAGACTCAAAATTTGTTTTTGGTCATGACTCAAGAATTCATACGCTACTTATGGAAAACGTCACACAAATGTCTAACAGAATAAAATAATGAAACGATGACATTTTATATCCAAAAGGTCAAAGGTTAACTGTATGGCTGACGTCACGATGACATCATGTTATCAGCTGGAGGTGCAGCTGCCCCTCCCCCACAGGGCTGTAGGCTCCATAGGAGTGTTAAAATGTGTTTGTCTTGTTGTGTTATTGGGAGCCAGAATAGAAGGAGTCATGGCTCAAAACCAGCCGCCACTGCCCGTCAACAAAAACAAAGACAACTATGGTTAAATGTGATAAGACCAAAGGACTGGACGGAGGCCATCATCAAAAATGCTCACATGTGCAGCGCACACTTCATATCAGGTTAGGGAAAAAGTATTTCCTGTTGTAGGGATGAATAAGGTTCTGTGTATTAAGGGTTATCATGTCCACCTCATCAGAAACTGGGGAGGGATTAAGAGGAAGATTGGATTTCTCTGCAACGCTAACTTTTTAGCACATTAGCTAACGTTAGCTTCCATAGCAAAACAAACAAGTGTGGTCCTCCTTTGTAAGATTGGCTTCCTGTGACATCATCCATCCACTGAGTGAGAGCATACGGGTCGGCCAGTCTGGTCCCGTTGGTCAGATGTCTACTTATTCAAGTAACACTGGCGGTCCCGGAGAGTGAGTGACCTGACATGGTGCGTTGGTAAATTCAGTCTGACGCTCTACACTAAAATGAGAGCCCTGTTGGTGGAAGAAACGCAGCGTTATATTTCTACATGAATGAACCAACGGTTAAGTTAATCACACATTCACTCCGCTCGGCGCTCTGCTGCTCCGTCTCCACAGACAGAGTGTCCAGAGTGCGCTCTGCCACTCTGAGAGTGCGCTGCTCTGGATAACCCAACGCTACATTCAGACAGCGCTCCCAATTTATCAACGCTCCAGTTTGTGTCAGAGTGCGCTCCCACACTCACAATGAGTGTTTCTGAACGCACCACTCACATCATCTTCCTCCATCGTCTAAAACAAGACAACACAACTTGTTAGCTAGCGCTAGCTAATGTCTGTGGAGAACTGTTTTGCCTCCAGCTAAGCCCCGCCCACCAAAAACATCACACTGTTTACTTACAGTATGTTAGTTAGGACTTTTGAAGCACAGCAGCTCAGTCTGAGAAAGTCTTTCAGATGTTTGTTTGTTTGTGATGTTTTAGGGAACTATGTGCTGAATTATTTGGCCACGCGGCCGAAGTTAGCTGCGTTTGTGACGCAGGCTTTGATCCAGCTGTATGCCAGGATCACCAAACTGGGCTGGTTCGACTGTCAGAAAGATGACTACGTCTTCAGGAACGTCATCGCTGATGTGACGCGCTTTCTACAGGTGGGTGTGTGTTTTAGTCGTGTGTCACAGAGTGTGCGTCTGCTGCTGTGGAGCTGACGTGTAACTGGTGTGTTTACAGGACAGCGTGGAGCACTGCATCATCGGGGTTACTATTCTGTCCCAGCTGACGAATGAGATCAATCAGGTGAGTCGTCATCTCCTTCTTCTTCTTCTTCTTCTTCTTCTTCTTCTGCCGTTTGTGTGTCGTCGTATTGAAAATGTTGAACACCATCTGTTTCCTCTTCAGGCCGACACAACGCATCCTCTGACCAAACACAGGAAGATCGCATCATCGTTCAGAGATTCTTCGCTCTTTGACATTTTCACTCTCTCCTGCAACCTCCTCAAACAGGTGCGTTTACAGAGAGCACGAAACAACAAGATGGAAATCATCTTTTACAACTCCAGTATGTAGGATTTAAATGGAATATAGTGGAATCCGTTTTCTTTAGTGTTTAATCACCTGAAAATAAGAATTGTGTTTTCATTACCTGAGAATGAGACTTTTATATCTACACAGGGAACAGGCCCTCGTCTACAGAGATCACCATGTTGCACTGCTGTGTTTCTACAGTAGCCCAGAACAGACAAACCAAACACTGGCCTAGATGGAGACACTTAAGATTTCATGTCGACCACCATAGTTCGCAGCACATCTGCAACGAGAGCATCGGAACAGCACAAATGTTTATGCCTCCCCACCGTCGAGAGCCGTGGCCGGTGCTATTATGTTTTTGCGTTGTCCGTACATCTGTCTCATTCCTGTAATTGCGAAATCTTAAGAACATCTTAAGAACATCTTAAGGGAACGTCCACTTGGACTTGAAATAAAAATAAACTGATTAAATTTTGGTGTTCAAAGGTCACTGTGACCTTGTCTGTCTCATTCTCGTGAACGCAATATCTTAAGAACACCTTGAGAGATTTTCTTAAAATTTGGCACAAACGTCCACTTGGATTTAGACGAGGTCACAGTGACTTTGACCTTTGACCATCAAAATCTAATCGGTTTATTGTTACGTTGTCTCATTCTTGTGAATGTGATATCTTAAGAACCCTTCAAGGTAATTTTTTCAAATTTGGCACAAGCGTCTACTCTTTTACTCAACAATGAACTCATTAGATTTTAGTGGTCAAAGGTCACAGTGCGTCTGTCGGATTCTTGTGAATGGGATATCTCAAGAAAACCTTGAGGGAATTTCTCAAAATTTGACACAAATATTGACTTGGATTAAAGAATAAGAATTTGGTGTTTGAAGGTGTTCAGAAGAATTTCCTCAAATTTGGCACAAATGTTCATTTTGAGTGGAGATTGAACCAATTAGAATTTGGTGGTCACAGGTCACTGTGACCTTCTGTTTGTCTCATTCTCATGAACAAAATATTTCAAGAACAATTTGAGTGAATATCTTCATATTTGGCATAAACATTAACTTAGGGTCAAGGATAAATTGATTAGAATTTAGTGGTCTTTCTTTGTCATTTTTCGTGAACGCAATATCTCAAGAAGAATTTGGCACAAACATCCACTTGGACTCACAAATGAACTGATCAGAATTTGGTAGTCGTAGGTCACTGTAACCTTGCTTCTGTCTAATTCTTGCGATCGGGATATCTCAAGAACACCTTGAGGGAATTTTTTAAAATTTGGCACAAACGTTCACTTGGACTGAAGAATACAAAATTGGTGTTTGAAGGTCAAAGGTCACTTTGACCTCACAAAACATGTTTTTGGGCCATAACTCAAAGTTGTATAAACTAATTATGACAAACTGATGGTATTTTTAGGCCACTGTGACCTTATCTGTCTTATTCTTGTAAATGCAATATTGCAAGTTTTGAAATTTAGCACAAACATTCACTTGGACTCAAAAATGAACTGAATGGAGTTTAACCTCGTCCATGTCATTGTCTTAAACATGTCCCAGGAGGGCCTTAATGCAAATTTCACAAATTTGGCAACTTTCAAAACATGTTTTTGATCATAACTCAAGAATTCTTACACTAATTATGACAAAACTTGGCACAAATGTCGAACAGGATGAAATAATGAAGTGATGACATTTTATATCCAAAAGGTCAAAGGTCAGCTTCAGCTTGACATCATCATGTTCTAACGTTGTATCTCAGGAACAGAAGGGGAGACATTTGGTCAGATACATAAAGAAAAAATATCCAAAGAACGACAAAGTAAACAAACAGTAAAAATGTCAACAGCTTGTATAAACATGTCAGTAATGATAAAACATAACAAGTTAGAGAATAACAATTTGTGAATTGTTGTATTGTGTGATGCAGAGACCAGCTGATGTCACCACCTGACACACCGTCACTGTGCTGCGTTCACTGTCAGTCTGAAAATAATTCCCCTCAGCAGACTTTATAAAGAGCTTAATATTTGACCTGCTGTAACAGTCTGTCAGTTAATGACACAGATGGAGGAAAACAAACAGCGGATCAGAATTTAGAGGGGATTAAAAAACATAAGCTCAGACAGACGACATGATACTGAACTCAGTCAGCTGGATGAAATAAATGTCTCACCAACACAGTTTCATCATCTTCTTCCTGTTTGTTTTCAGGCGTCGGGGAAGAACCTGAACCTGAACGATGAGTCTCAGCACGGCCTCCTGATGCAGCTGCTAAAACTCAGCTACAATTGCCTCAACTACGACTTTATAGGAACTTCCACAGACGAGTCGTCGGACGACCTCTGCACCGTACAGATCCCCACGTCATGGAGATCAGGTAGCTGCAGTGAGCGCGGGGACAGTGTGCGCGCTGAGTTCAGTTTCAGCTTGGGGAAGCACGAGATTAATTTACAGATTTTATTGTACATTTTAAAAATGTGTTTCATGTTTTTTCATTCGAAAAATGATTCAGTGATTAAAGCTGGGGTGGACAGTGTGACCCCGTCAGTCCCGTTCTTGTGAACACGATATCTTAAGGACACCTTGAGGGATTTTCTTCTAATTAGGCACAAACGTCCACTTTCAGTCAAGGATGAACTGGATAGATTTTGGTGGTCACCGTGATATTGCATCCGTTTTATTCTCATGAAAGTAATATCTCAAAAGGGCCTTGAGAGAGTTTCCTAAGATTTGACACAAATGCCCACTTAGACTGAAGATCACATGTGACAAGTCACATTTTCATGAACGCAGTATCTCAATGAAATCTAGAGGGATTTTTTTTTAAAGTTTGGCGCAAACATCCACTGTCAGTCAAGGATGAACTGATTAGAATTTTGTGGTCAAAGGTTAGAGTCCCTGTGACCCTGTCTGTCACGTTCTCATGATCTCAATATCTCAAGAAGGCCTTGAAGGAGTTTCCTCAAATTTGGCCCAAATTTAGACTTGGACGAATGAATTGATTAGAATTTGGTTGTTGAAATTCCAAGGTCAAGGTCACTTTGACCCCATCCATTGTATTCCCGTTGATTCAGTTTCTCAGTAATATCTTGAAGTAAGTTTCTTCAAGTTTGCCAGAAACTTTCACTGTCAGTCAAGGATGAACTGATTAGAATTTGCCAGCAAAGGTCAAGGTTACTGTGACCTTACATCCATCTTATTCTTGTGAACGCTATATCTCAAGAACACCTTTAGGGAATTTTTGCAAATTTGGCATGAAAGTCCACCTAGACTTGAGAATAAACTGATTAGAATTTGGTGTTCATAAGTCAAAGGTCAAGGTCACTGTGATCTCACAGAACAGTTTGTAGTTACAGTTGATACTCAAAAGATTTTGTGAATCTTTTTGTGACCCTGAAGTGGATCGTTTTGATACAAACGTCAGTCTCAACTAGAGTTGAGACAATTAGGAAAATGATTGATCAGTCATTAAAGTGGTTGATTAAATAGACGTGCAAATAGTTTTCTGAGATTTCACATCACGGTAAACTGAGTATTTTTGGGTTTTGGACATTTACATATATCAACTTTGGATGAATGTTGAACTGTATAACTGTATTTTTTTTTTCTTTGGCATTTACAGACCAAACAATGAATCACTGTCGATGAAAATAACCTTTGAAGAATTGTCTGTAATGTGGGATTTATACTTGCGCTTGAAATCAACGATGTAGCCTGACGTGCACCTCCTCAGAAATGTAACTCCACAGTGTCACAGTGACGCAGACCTCCTGTCTGTCTCTGTGAGCTGAAACCATTTCCCTCAGTGGAAACAAAGCTTTGATTTACTTTAATTTCACAGATAAGAAACAATAAATTGTGAAGACAATAAAGCCTCCACACACTGTGTGTGATTTATCCTGGCTGAAATATGAGCAGAGGAAATCTCTGCTAGCTGCTAGGCTAATTCATACAATGTAAAATGCCATAGGCTTGTGCTAATAATGTTAGCATGTTGTATTTGTGGGGAAAATGTGTCCAGATAAAGGCAAGTGCTTGTCTGTGAATGCTGCGAGTTATAGTGAAGCTGATTTGTGTTTGAAACTGTCTCTATGAAGCCATGTTTAATGTGTGTTTAATGTGTGTTTAATGTGTGTTTTGAATCAACTAAACTTTACAGCACTTCACAGAAACAGGTGCCACCAACTAGTGTTTTGGAGGTGTAACTGCAGAGTGACACAGACACACCACCGCCCAAGTATAATATGCTCGTAACGGTGTAGGCCACGTGTGTAGGCTACGGCGTAGGCAGTGCATTGAGCTGACACACAAGTATAAATCCCGCTTAAAACTTGTTCTGACATCATCTTCTGTTTATTTTCTCTCTTGCAGCGTTTCTTGATTCCTCCACCCTGCAGCTCTTTTTCAATTTATATCATTCCATCCCTCCGTCCCTTTCCCCGTTGGTAAGTCCTTCATATCACGATAAACCCTCCAGAGTAACCTGCAGAGCCTCCTGTGTGTGACAGACTGTTGTGTGTTTGTGTGTGCAGGTGTTGTCGTGTCTAGTTCAGATAGCCTCTGTCAGGCGGTCTCTCTTCAACAACGCAGAACGAGCAAAGTTTCTTTCACATTTGGTGGACGGAGTGAAGAGGATACTAGCAAACCCACAGGTCGGTCACACAAGCACACTTTCACAGCTTTGTTTTGTTTTGTTAGCAGCAGTTTTTTTGACATTGTTTTGGTGTTTGTTTCAGTGTTTGCCCGATCCTAATAACTACCATGAGTTCTGTCGTCTACTGGCGAGGCTGAAGAGTAACTACCAGCTGGGGGAGCTGGTCAAAGTAGAAAACTACCCTGAAGTTATTCGCCTCATAGCCAACTTCACCGTCACCAGTCTGCAGGTGGGTGTTCACATCTCACACACAGAGAATTAAAGCAGGGGCGCTGAATAAATGCTTCAATCAGGAGCCGATGATTAACCAACTCTGACGTCTCCAAACGTCACAGATACTAAAACAGACGATAAACTCAGCTCAGCTTTCTGTTTTTTCCTGACACTGGGACGTGAATTAACACAGAGTGAAGTTAGTTTGATCAATCAGCGATTGTCTCCTGAGATGAATCAGACAGATCCTGATGACAGGGTTTTTACGGTCATGAATAACCTGGAAAGGTCATGGAATTTTTAAAAAGCAAAGCCTGGAAAAGTTTTGGAAAATATACAAACCCAGAAAGAAGGGTTTCAAGGGTAATAATAACAACAATAATAATAATACAGTTTATTTATGTGGCACTTTTTATACAAGAGATGAAGCACAAAGGTCTTTACAATAAAGAGACAAACAAGGCAATGTAATATAAAACAACATTCCAAACAGTTTAGACATGGATTAACTGATTCATAAAATGATGGCAGTGTTTTTGGAGGCAAATAGTTAACAAGGGAGTCAGTGATGTAGCTCGGTCCCAGCCCATGTAGGGCTTTGTCTACAAGGGGGAGGAGCTTAAAATCTGTAACAGGAAGTCAGTGCAGAGCAGCTCAGACTGGCCTGATGTGCTCTCTCCTCTTGGTTCTGGTTCATAGCCGAGCTGCAGAGGTTTCAATCAGCTCAAGTCTCTCAGTAAAAAGTGCGTTACAGTCGTCAAGTTGGCTCGAAATAAAGGCATGAATCAATTTCACGGCATCTTTTATATTTAGAAATGGTCGTACCTTAGTGATGTTTCTGTTTCTGAGGTGGAAACATGATCTGAATCTAGGATCACACCAAGACTTGTCACCTCAGATTTAATCCAGGGAGTTAAATTAGATTATTAAGCAGCATTTTTCTTTTTGTTTTAGCAGGATTTCAGTTTTGTCTTCATTTCACTTAAAGAAATTATTGCTCATCCATTTATTTATTGCCGAAACACAGGTAGTGATGGAGTTTATGGCTGCAGCATCGTTTGGCTCAGCAGAGATGTACAGTTGTGTCCACATAATTCCTACAAGATGTCAAACCCAAATACAGCAGGTTATTTTTACACTCGGAGCCAGTACCAGCAGAACACAGAGGTTAAAGAGTTTCATTTGTGACTCTGTAAAGTGACGCTCACGTGTCGTTCTCCTCCGGTGTGTCAGCACTGGGAGTTTGCCCCCAACAGTGTTCACTACCTGCTGAGTCTATGGCAGCGCCTGGCCGCGTCGGTCCCCTACGTCAAAGCCACCGAGCCTCATCTGCTGGAGACGTACACTCCGGAGGTCACCAAGGCCTACATCACGTCACGGCTGGAGTCGGTCCACGTCATCCTCAGGTGAGATCTGCTCTGTAACACCGTCAGCTTTAAAGTGAGACGCCTTTGATCTGCATTACTGCCCTGATTTTTTTATTGTTAGTGCAGTTTTTTTATCAGCTGCTTTTTTGGGTGGGTCAACTAGGACTGACTGACGCTTTTATTTTGCTAAGTTCACTGCTGGTGTTAGCTGTGGTGAGAGGCATTACGATTTCGGGTTGTCTGTCCATCTGTCCGTCTCATTCTTGTAAAGATGATATCTAAAGAACGCCTTATGGGAAGCCCTTCCAGTTTGGCACAAACGTTCACATGGATTCAGCAATAAACTGAATAGATTTTGATGGTCAAAGGTCACTATGACTTGTCTGTCTCATTGTCTTGAACACCACTCTCAAGAACACCTTGAAGGAATTTCTTTAAATTTGGCACAAGCATCCACTTGGACTCAACAATGACCTGATTAGATTTTTGGTTTTCAAAGATACAAGTCAGTGTGGCCCCTCATCCATCACATTTTTATGAAAGGGATATTGCAAGAAAGCTTCGATGGAATTTACTCATATTTGGCAAAAGCCTCAACCTGGATCCAAAAATTACTGATTCCAACTTGCTGGTCAAAGGTCAAGGTCACTGTCACTGTGACCCCAACTGTCGCATTCGTGTTTTTGGCCATAACTTACAATTCATATGGTAATGATGACAAACAAACAACAGTGAGGTGGTTATTCTAGTTTATTGTTGGTAATTTTTTTTCTCAGCAGTTTGTTTTGATTGACGAGGACTGACTGATGCTTTTATTTTGATAGTTTACTTTTTTCTTTTCCTTGTTTTACTTACGCAGGTGTTGTAAAATCAATTTATCAATTCTTTTTTTATCCTGATACAATATGTTATTATGTACTTTTACACATACATATAAGAAATGAAGGATAAAAGTTGAAACAGTCCAATCCAGTAAGAAAACAACAACTTGTAGATGTACAGGCAGTTATGTGCTTACACTTTCTCGGCCAGACCAGTTACTCTGACAGAAAGTCTCTGATGGTTGCTTGGCAACCTCATGGCAGCAACAAGACTCCAGGATGTCAAGGGGTCTGGCCAAGAAATACTTGAGCATGTAACCAACTAGCTCACAACTTTTACATTTTGCTCTTCTGTTGGTTTTCAGATAAAACAAACACATTGTAATCAGAGAGCTTTAGAGGAGATGGATTTTATTACCTTTGGTCAGAGCCAAGCTGTTTCTGCCTGTTTCTAGTCTTTATGCTAAGCTAACTAGCTGCTGGCTGTAGCTTCATATCCAGCATGTTAACATGTTGATATTCTTGTTTAAATCTCAGCAAGGAAGCAAATAAACCTTGTTCCCCAAATGTTGAACTGTTCTCTGGAGCTGGAGATGAGTCAGATATACGCACACTCTCTGACGGTCTGTTTCTCTGTACGACTTGTTTCTGTATAAACCACCAGTGGATCCTTCTGCAGGTTCTTGAGCATTAGTGTTGTTATAGTGTTGATTCTAAAAGTGTTCCCCTGTTTTGTTTGTATCTTGTTCACGTGTTTGAGGACGCAGACGATGCACAGCCTTGATATGTTTAATAATGTGTCATGAAATGAAGCAAATGCATCAACAAAGAACAAAGAAAGATAAGTTGTTATTCAACAGGGATGTAAACAATGCAGGTTTGAACTTTTTTCCAGAAACACCTGATTGTAGTCTCAAACTGAACTGATGTGTTGCCTCCACAGAGATGGTTTAGAAGACCCTCTGGACGACGCCGGCCTGGTCCAGCAGCAGTTAGACCAGCTGTCCACCATCGGGAGGTGTGAGTACGAGAAGACGTGCGCTCTGCTGGTGCAGCTGTTTGACCAGGCGGCTCAGACCTACCAGGAACTGCTACAGTCCACCAATTCGAGTGCTGCAGACATCACTGTGCAGGAGGGTACGAGCTGCAGGCACACACTGACACACACACACACACACACACACACACACACACACACTTAACACAGCACGCTCACAGTGTCACATTAACTCTTGTAGTTTCACATGAAGCAGAATCAGGTTTACTGCCAGGTGTTTTCTCACGTAACAAGGAATGGGTTTTGGCATTTTGATGCGTAACGATCAAAATAAACACAGTTAGAGAAAAGAAAAAGAAATAAGAAAAAACAATCTTCAATATAAAATAAAAAATTACACAAAAAATATGAAGTGTTGAAGATGATGTCTCTGTGATTATAGTGAATGAATTGAAATCTTGATCTTAATGTCTCCCTAACAGTGTGTTCCCTCCCTGTGCAGGTCGGTTGACATGGTTGGTTTATATAATCGGGGCAGTTATAGGAGGACGGGTGTCGTTTGCGAGCACAGATGAGCAGGACGCCATGGACGGAGAGTTAGTCTGTCGGTAAGAACTCAAGAAGACACGAGAGTTGTCGAGTTAGATATGTTTTGAGGAATCAAATTATTTTGATTTTTATCTGATTAGATTTTGCAAGGGTTTTTATGCTTAAACAAAATTAAATAAAATGAAAGGACAATCAGCAAAAGCCACAAAATCGTCTTTGAAATCAAGTGACAGAATAAAAATAACTGCAACTATTTTGATCTTGATTTGTCATTTAAACAAAATTACCCAGATTGAGGTTCTCAACTGTGAAAGTTTACTGCTTTTCTTTGTGTTTTATGATAGTTAACTGATTGATTTTTTTGCTTTAGACTTTTATTCAGGCAGAACAAGCAATTTGAAGACTAAACTTTGGGCTTATTTAACCAAGGTTTTGATTCAAGCTAAATACATTTTATACGTTTATAGGTTCTGGCCTTCAGGTTCAGGTCAAGACTGAACTGATCTTGATCAAAGTGAACTTTGATTATGTATAAATATATTCTGAGTCTTTCATGACACTAAAACGGAGGAGTCACCAGCATAGAAAAGTACATTGATTTATAATAGAAACAGTAGAGGACCCAATACGCTTCCCTGTGGTACTCCAGATGTTGTTGATAAAGAAGTCCTTTGAATTGATTGCCTGAAACCCCACTAGAACATCAAATAATACCATGACGCTGGCCTTTATACTCCCTAGAAACTGTCTTTGAAACAATTGGTCAGTAGACAGAAAAAAACTATCTGCAACTATGATGACCACAATTTTTGTGCAGTTAAAATTTCCCAGCATCCTTGGGGTTCAGGTTCTCAAGTTTTAAGATTTAATGCTTTGTATTATATGTTATTAAACTGGTTATATTTGTGTTTAGGACTCTTAGTCGGACAAAATTTGACAACAATTTGAAGACTTCACTATGGGTTTATTTCACTGAAATTTTGATTTAAGATAAATATATTTTATACGTTTAAGTTCTGGCCTTATGAAGAGTTCAGGTCAAGACTGAATTGATCTTGATCTTAGTGAATTCTTTTTGATTGTGTATAAAGCCTCTATCACACAGAAAGCCTTTTGCAGGTTGTGAAATGTGAGGTGTGCAGCACTGCCTCTTTTTTAAATTAAATTAAATTCCACTAGTGGAAAAAAAAAGCGCTTGCTGCACCTTTTTATTGTTGCCAGGCAACCACCCCATCACCTCCTTACCCTAACCTTCCAGTGTAATCAATCTACTGTTAATTTAATGTATTTGTCTGACAGTAATCAGTGTGTAGCTGCTGCCATGTTGAGGCAGAGGGTGCTGTCTGTAGCTCTGGTTGAGAGTGAGAGGCTGTCAGCAGATAAACAGAGATCTGTGTGGGTACATGAGACCCTAAAAAAGAGGCTGGATCATGGGGAGTACCACCAGGGCCTAAATATGTTCTCAGTCTTATGCATGCCTAAAACGGAGGAGTCATCAGCATAGTAAAGAACATTTCCACATTTCAAGTCATTGATATATGAAGGAAACATTAGAGGCCCCAAAACGCTTCCCTGTGGGACTCCATATTTTCTGGGGTGATTTCTACATTAATGAGTCCGTTGAATAGATTTCCTTAAACCCAACTGGAACTTGAAATAAAATGGATTTAAATAATTGATAAGCTGATTAAGCTGTTTGTGTTTGTGTGTCAACCTTAGGGTGCTCCAGCTGATGAATCTGACTGACTCTCGGCTCGCTCAGGCGGGCAACGAGAGGCTGGAGCTGGCCATGCTCAGCTTCTTTGAACAGTTCAGGAAGATTTACATCGGTGACCAGGTGCAGAAATCATCAAAGGTGAGCACTGCTTGTAATGATGCTGCTGCTGGAACATGTTGGACAGTCTGTAGCATGTGTCCACTGTGTTAGATTAACCCCCCTCCCCCCCTCAGTAACCCTGTCTGATGTTACCGTTGGTGGGGCCGGGCAGGTCTTTTGTCTGCCACACCGTGCTGACTGCAGCAGTTTGCATAGAGCCACAGAGTCTCAGTCTGCCTCTACTCATGTCGTACCATTGTGTTGTTGTACGTGGTGTAAAGTACAGCGGTTCGTGCTGACTGACGGAGTGTGTTCTCTTTGTTCGGGGCAGAAACTGCAAAATGTGAACGTCCCAGATAAGTGGTGTCATCTAGTTTGTCTCCGTGTGTGGTTCTGGTCTGGTGTTAGCTCCTCTTCAGTCCCTCACAGAGTTCATCACACAGCTGTTCAGTAGACATAGAATCAGATCAGCAGATATCCCAAAATAAAACTTCAGTGATGTTTGTAGGTTTTCAGTGTAGTGAGTCCCCAGGACCCACTGGTGATCATTTGAGTGTGTCCCTAATAAAGTTTGTGTTGACTGTAGTGTTTGATGTTATATGGATATTAAAATTATTGTTAAAGGTCCAGTGCGAAGGATTCAGGGGGGTATGTCAGCAGCAATATAAACTATATAATATAAAATAAAAAATAATATGTTAAAAAAAAATAAATAAATGTGATTTTGTTTCCCTGGATTGGGACGTTTATATCTACGCAGAGAGCAGGTCCTCCTCTGTGGAGATCACCATGTTGGACTGCCATGTTTCTACAGTAGCCCAGAATGGACAAACACCAATGCCTCTAAATGGAGACGTTTGCGTTTACGTGTACGCCACTGTAGCCCCGAGAGTGTCAGTAAAACATTAATTTTTATGCCTCCCCGCCATTGACAACCGTGGCTGGTGCTAATATGTTTCTGAGTTGTCCGTACATCTGTCTCATTCTTGTGAACGTAATATCTCAACAACACCTTGAGAGAATTTTCTTCACATTTGGCAAAAACATCCACTTGGACTCGACGATAATCTGATTACATTTTGATGGTCAAATGTGACAGTGACCTTGTCTGTCTCATTTTCATGAATGCAGTATCTCAAGAACACCCTGAGGGACTTTCTTCAAATTTGGCGCGAACGTCCACCTGGACTCAACAATAAACTGATTAGATTTTTGGTTTTCAAAGGTAAAGGTCAGTGTGAGTCTCACCCGTGTCATTCTTGTGAACTCCGTGATGGAATTACTCGTATTTGGCCTTCAGAACACCTAGAGGGAATTGTCTTCAAATTTGGCACAAACGTCCATCTGGACTTAATGTAAACTATAAACTGATTCGTTTTGATTGTCAAAGGTCAAGGTCACTGTGAGCTTGTGTGTCTCATTCTCTTGAAAGCCATATCTTGATGTGTTTCATTAAATTTGACACAAACGTCCACTTGGATTCAATGATGAACACATTAGGTGTGGAGGTGACCTCTGTGGATAATTCAGCCTCCAAACCTCCTGAACATCTGGATCTTCAGTTATCAGAGTAAAAAGCTGAGCGAACATTAGCAGGTGCTATGCTAGCAGCCTGTTTCTGATGTGACGAACACCGTTTTGTGACATGCATCGTCTTTATTAAGTGTATTTACCGGTTTAAATCAGCTGGTCTGTTTGTTTCTGTGGATAATTCAACTCCTGGTTACAACCTCCTGAAGGAATTGTAACCAGGAGAAGTTTCAGCTGGCTACAATCTGCAGTCCTCACAGCTTGACGACACTAAAGCCCCCTAAATCTGACACACTGCTCCTTTAAATGTCTCGACAGGTTAGAGTGAAAATATGTGTTTCTGATTTTGGGGTGAACTGTCCCTTTATTAGAAACATCCTCTGATATTAATACAGAACATGAACACAGAACATGTGTGTATTGTGACGGTAACACTGACGGAGCTGTGTGTTTGTTTGTTATTGTTTACTGCAGCTTTATCGACGACTATCAGAAGTTCTGGGTCTGAACGACGAGACAATGGTACTCAGTGTCTTTATTGGGAAAATGTGAGTAACAAATTAAACGTGTCTCTCAGGCACAGGTCATTTGTTAAGGCTGTAAGATTATGTTTGTCTATGTAACAAATATTAAAGTGACATCACTGATGAGGCATGTCAGTCTCATGTTGAACCTTGTCATATAAACAGGAAGTGTCTTCTTCAGGGTCACTCTGTGATGACATCACTGTAAACAATCTGTTCTGTGTTCCAGCATCACAAACTTGAAGTACTGGGGCCAGTGTGAACCAATCACCTCCAAGACACTCCAACTACTGAACGACCTCTCTTTAGGATATCCTTCATCTGTGTGTGTGTGTGTGTGTGTGTGTGGTTATTTAAAAAGAAGCATAATAAGATTATTATTTTTCTTGTTTTTTGTGGGGGGTTTTTTGGTTTTTTTTTTTACATTTTATTATTATTGTTATTGTTGTTGTTATTATTGAACTTTTTTAAAATTATTTATTTTTATTTATTAAGCTTTAATTTACTTTCTTATTTATTAACGTTTAATGGTATTATTTCTATTTTTATTTAAGTTTTTAATTGTTTTTATATTTTATTATTATTGAAAATTAACTTCTTTATTATTTGTTTATTTTATTTATTAACATTTAATTTACTTTACCTTATTTAATTTACTTATTTATTTATTCACTTTTTATGGTTCAACCTTTACTTTAATAACTTTATTATTAGTATAATTATTATTTATCTTTTTGTTTATTTTAATTCTTTTTTAAATTAATTGTCAGTTTATCTAACAATTATTTTTAACTATTATAAAATTATGAAATAAAAAAATATTGCTGAATAGATAACCACAAAGATCAGTAATTACAAAAATAAATTATTTTTTAATCTTGTCAGCTCAAATATGACTCGTAATAACATTACTGTAATGACTTCCTGTGTGTGTGTCCGTCTTCTCCTTGACTTCCTGTTTGTTCACGTACAGCAGTGTGAGGAAGCTAGTGAAGCTCAGCGCGGTCCAGTTCATGTTGAATAACCACACAGTGAGTTTAAACTTCACACACGCCACCTGTGACACGTCACATATGACCTGTGGTGTGGTGTTATTAACCTGCTCTGTGTGTGTGTGTGTGCGTGCGTGCGTGCGTGCGTGCGTGCGTGCGTGTGTGTGCGTGCGCGTGTGTGTGTGTGTGTGTGTGTTGTCAGAGCGAGCACTTCTCCTTCCTGGGAGTCAACAACCAGTCCAACCTGAGCGACATGAGGTGTCGGACCACCTTCTACACAGCACTGGGGCGTCTGTTAATGGTCGACCTTGGTAAGCGCGCGCGCACACACACACACACACACACACGCACACACACATACATACACAGTGGCTGTTCAGTCAGCCTTTATTTATAGACCTTGTTACCCAGAGATGGCGCCACAGAGCCGCCACCAAGTCCCATCTTTACGCCGCCTTTGTATTTTTACACAGAACCAAACGGTGACGGCATCATGTCGCTCTAGTGTGTGATTTTTAGGCAGCATGATGACATCACGGCATCGAAAGAGCCGTGACATGTAACACAGCAGCGTTGGTCTCTAGTGTGACATATAACAAACGTGTCAGCAGCTCTTTATAAACAACAACAATGACATCACATGTCAATAACAATCATTTAGTGTCCCTGTTATATGGCGGCTGATCTCGTCCTCTGCTCGGAGCTCCTGGACCTCCTGCTGC
This sequence comes from Epinephelus fuscoguttatus, assembly GCF_011397635.1. Classification (NCBI taxonomy): domain Eukaryota; kingdom Metazoa; phylum Chordata; class Actinopteri; order Perciformes; family Serranidae; genus Epinephelus; species Epinephelus fuscoguttatus. Next base: position 39,320,503 of record NC_064769.1, on the reverse strand, counting down.
TGCAATTTGTCTTTGAGTTAGCTGCTAACTGCTAACAGCTACTTATTGAGTGGCACACATAACACGTCCTCAGACGTCACACCCGTCCATTATGGTCCCGTCCTGCCAGCTGTCCCTTAACACAGACGTCGATTTGGCACTGTTACTACGTCCGTGAGACAACTCTGTCCCCCAACTCCACAACTGTACCTTTTTATACAGAACAGAGAGGCGGAATAACGTCACAGAATTCTCTCACAGTGGGTCACGCACATAACACGTTCTCAGACGTCACACCTGTCCTGTCCACGGTCCTGTTCATACAGATGTCTCTGGGCTGCAGCTACGTCCTGTGGTGGCTTGAGGGTGAGACAGCTCTGTCCTCCTGCTCTGTGTTAACAGACTGTCTGTCTGTCTGTCTGTCTGTGTAGGTGAGGACGAGGACCAGTTTGAACAGTTCATGTTGCCTCTGACGGCTGCGTTTGAAACTGTGGCTCAGATGTTGAGTACGAACACCTTCAACGAACAGGAAGCCAAGGTGAGACACACACACACACACACACACACACACACACTGCATGCTGTTTGCTTACAATACTGTAAAATATAAAACTTCATATTATCGGCACTGTTTATCAGCTATAATTTTAATTATGAGAATATTGCATTATTATAAAAATGTTCAGTTATTGGACTGGTATATATCATGCATCCCTAATTTTAATCCTAGTCAGATAATAAATTGACCATTTCCTTTTCACTGATGTATTAATCAGTGAAAAGGGGTCATTGGTTCCAGTCACTTAGGGACTGTTCTGTGTGTCAGAGGAGGGGGCTGACTTTTTACCATCCCTAAAGCTACAAATGTTTTTCCTCAATCCTCGCTGAGTGACTGGCGGAAAATGTTTCACCCCTCTGCCATAAATGAGATATTATATATTTAAAACTCACCCTGTGATGTTTGAAAGTTAAAAGTTAAAGATGAAATCCTGGAGTTGAAAAAAGCCTCAGTCTTTCAATCTTGTCGTACCGCTGGTTAGGTTGTGCAAACATTTTACGTTTTACATGAAAATCAGAACAAAATAATTTTTTTCTTTTTAAGTATTTTAAGCTCAAATTCAGTTATGTGTTTTGTTTTTGTCTTGTTTTTTTCTGACAGAAGCATTCGTCACACGTGATGTGTCCAAGAGCCGTCAGAAATTTAAATACAACAATAATTTCTGTTTTTACAGTTTCTGGCTGATAAATGGTGTCATGTTTATTTTTAACCCTCTTTTTGAACACATTCTTTATAAACTTATATGTGTTATAGAATGAAATACAAAAAAAGAGAAAAGAAAGAAAAACACAGACAATCTTTGAGAAATGAATAGCTCCAAATATAACAGGCTGTGTCAGTGAGTCACATAGACGGGGTTAAGTTGTTTCACTTCAGTCCATTTCTGTACCTTTAATGTGTTTCCCTGTTGGGTTGATTTGTGTCATTATATTTAGGAAATAAATCCACTTCTATGAGCATACTTAATTCTCTAACTATTTAGTTATTTCGGGGCCCAGTCAGACAGCTTCATCACACTCAAAGGGTTTATAGCCTTATATTTCCAGGCCCTCTGTAGGACACAGTGGACAACCAAAGTAAACCTAAATATAGGTATGAACATGGAAAAACTAATACAAAAAAGAACCTGAACTCCTCATATGAACCAGAATGTTGGGGTGTGTCTTCATGATACTCTAATCACTTTATAAACAGGAATAAAAGATCAATTAAAGATAAAATAAAACGACTCAAAAGGACATAAATTCACCTTAAACTTCCGAACAAAGACCAGGTTTAATGTACACCATCCAGTTCTTCCTGTCTTTTCAAAAACTTGTCCTGTTGCAGTCTAACAGAAAAAAATCATCCTTTCCATCCTAATGATGCAATTTTGCCGATTTTTAAAGAAAATAACGTCGAGTTTAGACGGCATGTTTACGTAAGAAATTGACAGTAAAATAAAAACAAAATGCAGCCATTTAAATGTGTATGCCTCTCCTCTAATGTCTCCCACTTTTTGCACCACCTCCTCCCCTCTCATGAATAACAAACAGTCCCTAAATCCTGAGGATTTATTTTGCTTTATGTGATATAAAATGTAAAATAAATTTTTGTATTCAGACATTTTCATATCATCATTTTGGGCTTTAGGAAACTGTGACGAGTATTTTTTTTTCTTAATTTAATTTCATTTATTTTTTAGTTTTTATGACATTTATGTTAAAAGAAAATAGAACAAGAAAATAATAAAAGAATATGATGTGCAGACGGATCAGTTAGTAGTTAAAATCATTGAATTAATAAGTTAAAGACACAATGTAGAAATGAAATTATCAATTAGCTAATTTAATTTTCTTGTGTGAGTCATATAGTGTGCTGTTTTATAACATTTGGGATTATTAACTTACGATAGCTGTACATGTTCCAGCTTTATTGTCAGAGGTGTTTTATTCTGAAGGTTCTCCTCTTCATCTCTTGTTTCCTGTAGAGGACTCTGGTGGGTTTGGTCCGAGACCTGCGAGGCATCGCGTTCGCCTTCAACGCCAAGACGAGCTTCATGATGCTGTTTGACTGGATGTATCCTTCAGCTGACCTCAGATCTGTCGTCAAACACTGAGCTGAAATAATGTTTGTTATTCATCACATTCCTTTAAAGATCCGTCCTTAACTCAGAGCCGCAGATATCCAGCCTACATGCCCATCCTGCAGAGGGCCATAGAGCTGTGGTACCACGACCCAGCATGCACCACACCTGTCCTCAAACTCATGGCGGAGCTCGTTCACAACAGGTAAACGCACTCGATGACGCACGACCTTAAACAGTGACTGGTTACTTCAGAAGCAGAGGGACGAGTGTGACGTCAAGTTCAGACCAAAGATTCACAGCCAGACGAAACCGTTTTAGAACGTCACAGAGAAAAGTGTCAGCGGTGTGAACTGGCCGGTCTGAGCTGGACTCAAGCCGGCTGATGGCGTCACCTGACACTCAGCTGGTCAAATGGCCGGCGGCTGGTTTTAAAGCACGTCACCTGTTTCAACAGCCAATCAGCTTGTAGTGAAGTCAGCTGGTCAGGTCAAAATGACCACAGACGGTGTGTTGGCTTGCTGCAGCAGGTGCTCCGTCCCCACAGAGCCCTCTGTTTCTGTCCTCACGGTGTGCCGGTGTCAGACGGTGGGTCGCTGCTGCTGCTGCTGTATGTGCTTATGCCCCGCCCCGACACACACATTCTCACTGACTGATGAATTGGCGCTGGTTATTTATATTATTGTGGCGTATTGTAAATCCGTACGTTCCATTTGTGTGAATGCGACATCTCATGCCTTTACACCTCCGTGCCGGTGATAGCTGGAAGCATTGTGTTTTCAGGTTATTTGTCCCATTCTTGTGAACACAATGTCTCAAGAAGGCTTTGAAGAAATTTCTTTAAATTTGACACAAACGTCCACTTTGTGTTAAGGATGAATAATCAGAATTTAGCCCTCAAATGTGAAGATCACTGTGACTCTGTCCGGCACATTCTTGTGAACCTAATATGTCAAGAACTCCTTGAGGGGATTTCTTGAATTGGCACAAACGACCACTTTAAGTCAGGGATTGACAAATTAGAATTTGGTGGTCAAAGGACACTGTGACCTCGTCTGTCTTATTCTTGTAAAGTGATATCTCAAAAACACATTGAGGAAATTTTTTTCAAATTTGGCAAAAAAAACATTCACCTGGACTCAGAGATGAACTTATTAGAATTTGGTGGTCAAAGGTAAAGGTCACTATAACTTTGTTCGTCTCATTCTCTGAAACATGATATCCCAAGAAGGCCTTGAGGGAATTTATTCAAATTTGGCACAAATGACGACTTGGGCTCAACAATGAACTGTTTAGAATCTGGTGGTCAAAGGTTTCTGTGCCCTCGTCTGTCCCCTTCTTGTGAAGGTTATACCTCAAGAACACCTTGAGGGCATTTCTAAACATGTGACACAAACGTCCACTCAGACTCGAAGATAAACTGATTAGATTTTGGTGGTCGAAGGTCACTGTGACCTCACCAAACATGTTTAAGGTCACTGTGACCTCACCAAACATGTTTACGGGTATGTGCTACCTCAGGGAAGATGTGTCTGAAGCATCCTCAGACATAGATGTAAACTGTGAGTGCAACTTGGTTGGCGGAGGGATACAACAACAGCACGGCAACTCCTTTGTTGAGTTGTCAGTGGAAACCAGTTTCTGTTGCTGGGACTACCACCGTCAGAGTGGTGACCATCAGGGATATTTTATTTAAAATCAACAGGTTTGTTCTGTTTCACTTTTAAACCACAAACAAACCACCAGTCTTAGAGCAGGTTTGAACACCAGATTGTTTCAGCTGAACCAAACAGGTTTGGTGTGAACGCTCTGTACGATGCTTCACATGATAAATAAGTCATACATCACTTCTCCCTCAGACTGATTATTGATTATTGATGACTGACTGTTCTGTTTTTGTTTTTGTTTGTAGATCCCAAAGGCTACAGTTTGACGTGTCGTCACCCAACGGCATCCTGCTGTTCAGAGAAACAAGCAAGATGATCACGACCTACGGTACGCTGAGGCAGCAACACTGACCTGCTGCTGTATGGAGGCCCAGAGGGTTCAAAATTAAATATATTAAATATGTACTAAAAAAGGAAACGTCAAAAATAAGACATTATATAATAAGATATACTTAAAAATATACCTAAAAATAAGACACTGTGAAATAAATAATCACATGTATCACTTAGAGCCTGACTGATACTGCATCTTGATATAGTTTGTTTTGTTTTTTGTAATTTATTTATTTATTTGTTTGTTTTGGTATTTTCAAAAAGTTTACTTTCAGTGTTATTAGAAATTGTTAAATCAGTTTATGCATTATATTTTATCTGTGTACATGTGGACATACACACAGATAAAATAGTACAGGTCTTGGTCACTACTCAGTTTTATATTACTGTAAAAACATCGACACGTTTCTCCTTCAAACGGCTGAATTATTCAAATTTCTCACCAAAAACTACATTATACAAGATTACACTGAATACATCATGAAAACAGTTTAATAAACCTTCATCTAATACTCATTTTTACTGAGTAGAGCTTGAACGCATCAGAATGTAACTCAGTGTAACCTCTGTGAGCTGTTAGTTCCTCCAACAGCTAACAGCTAACGTTAGTTGATAAAAGCAAACAGCTTATGTTAACTACCTGCTAACAACTAACAGCTTATGCTAACTAGCAGCTAACAACTGCTGTTAACCAGCTGATAATAACTAACAGCTATCATTAGCTAGCTGATAACAGCTAATGTTAACTAGCTTATAACACCTAATTGCTATAGTTAACTAGCCGCTAACAACTAATTTTAGCCAGCTGTTAACAGCTCCTAACTAATGTCAACTAACTTTTAACACCAAATTGCTATTGTTGACAAGCCGCTAACAACTAGCAGCTAATGTTTACTAGCTGCTAACAACTAACAGCTAATATTAACTAGCTGCCAACAACTAACAGCTAATGTTTACTAGCTACTAACAGCTAATATTAACTAGCTGCCAACAACTAACAGCTAATGTTAACTAGCTGATATCAGCTAACAGGTAACTTGAATTAGCTGGTAACAGCAAACAGCTATTGTTAACCAGTGGATAAAAGCTTACAGCTGATGTTAACTAGCTTATAACATGTGATTGCTATTGTTAACTAGTTGCTAACAGTTAATAGCTAACAATAACTAGCTCTCCTCCTGCTGATGTCACAGATTTGTTGTTCACAATATAACATTATCAGAGGAATCAACAGGCTGTGATACATTAAAGAAAATAGCATCAGTGTCATAAAGTACGGAGGCCTGGAAGGAGATCCAAACATCCAACATACAAAATCGTACAATGTACAAATACAAATGTTTTCAGACGTGTGTTAGACTCATTAAAACAAAGATGTCTCAGTAACAAAACCATGTCGTGTCTATCTTGTAGGGAATCGTATCCTGACGCTGGGCGAAGTCCCGAAGGACCAGGTGTACGGCGTGAAGCTGAAGGGGGTCAGTGTGTGTTTCGCCATGCTGAAGGCGGTGCTCAGCGGGAACTACGTCAACTTTGGGGTCTTCCGTCTGTATGGCGACGACGCGCTGGATAACGCCTTACAGACCTTCATCAAACTGCTGCTGTCCATCCCTCACAGTGACTTACTGGTACGTTAAGCAGCACATGTGATGACATCATCACAACACGGTTATCGATAAATGAAACACGTCGGGAAAACTCAGGACACTTTGAACCTCCTGACCTGCTTCTCTCCACTCTCCACATTACATCTTGTTTTTTTACCAGATAAATCAGAGCTAATGTTTTTCATTTGGAATTTTTATATTAAAATGTTTATTTTTTTGTTTTCTGACAAAAACAAAAAAGAAAATTGTGACAGAATTCCCAGATTAGCCTCTGTCTGTTCAGAGTTCAACACCTCCGTCCTCAGATCCTCATTTTCTCTGCTGTTTGTCGTCTTTTAACATTTCAACTCTCAACTTTATTTATGAAGCACTTAAACACAGTTGATCCACAGAGAGAAACAGAAGAAAAGACATGACTCGATATAAAGAAGCTATGCAGCAAGTAAACATCACAGTATAAATAAATAGAAAATAATTAGCTTTATTTTTGAGACTTCGCTGAAATTAGACTTTTATTATCAGTTTTATTGACCAGTTGTGTGTTGATTTTAGTATAAATACACAGAATATGCTAAAAACTAAAAAAAAACAAAGATAAAACATTTACCTTTAAATGTGTTCTTTAAGGGGTCTGAGACCTCTGGTAATATTTATGAAGGACAAAATAAATAAATAAATGAAAAAAACGTGCAAAAATAAATGGATATTAAATGAAAAAATAATCTTAAAAACATAAATTCATTTTTTTTAACATGAAAATAAGTTTATTTAAAAATTAATTTTGAAAAATACCTGAAAAAATAAAGAAATTAATAGAACTGCAAAATGAATACATAAAAAAATATACACTTAAATATAATTTCTAAAAAGATATAAAAAAAATATATAAATGAAAAACTTAATAAATACATTTTAAAATGAATAAATGATTTAAAAAGATTTTTTTAAATGTTAATGTAAAAATAAGTACATTCATTTAAAAATATACAAATAATTATATAAAAAGTAAATAAATAGGAGAATTAATCCAAAGATCAATAGATAATGAAGCAAAGTAGAACAAAAATAAAATTCATGAGCACATTTTATCAGTAAATGAATGCCTGCATTTATTTTTAATATTATTTTTGGTACATGTAATGGCACATTAATTTATTTATCGGGTAATTTATTTATTTTTGAGAGTCCGCTAAAATTAGATTGTTTAGGTTTTCAGGCTTTAATTAAGGAGTTCAACACACCTGGTGTTATTATATATTGTTATTTATGGAAGACAATAAGAATACATACATGTGTGACACACTAACAGGAGCACAGTCTGGTTTTATTGTTGCCTGATCTGTGTATGTGTGTGTGACTCCTGTGTCCCTGCAGGACTACCCGAAGCTCAGCCAGTCCTTCTACTCTCTGCTGGAGGTGCTGACTCAGGACCACATGAACTTCATCGCCAGTCTGGAGCCGCACGTCGTCATGTACATCCTGTCTTCAATATCAGAAGGGCTCACCGCGCTCGGTAAGGAAGAACAACACAGGTCTCCAGTTTTCAGGAGTGTGCAGGTGACGATGTGTGTGTGTGACGTGTCCGAGTGTGTGTGTTTCAGATACGATGGTGTGCACCGGCTGCTGCTCCAGTCTGGACCACATAGTGACCTACCTGTTCAAGCAGCTGTCTCGCTCCACCAAGAAGCGTCCCACTCCCATGGCAACAGACGACCGCTTCCTCCACATCATGCAGCAGCACCCCGAGATGATCCAGCAGGTCAGGACACGTTTCCTCGTCACTTCAGCACAAACGTACCAGTCGGACTTTTTACACCTCTGTTCCGGCGATAGCTGGAATCATTATGTTTCAGGTTGTCTGTCCCGTTCTTGTAAAAGTAAAATCTCAAGAAAGCTCTGAGAAATATTTTTTCAAATTTTGCACAAACATCACTGAGTCAGAGATGAACTAACCAGAATTCAATGCTCAAAGGTCAAGGTCACTGTGACTACGTCCATCACATTCTTGTTAATGCAATATCTTAAGAACTCTTTTTGAACTGATAAGAATTTGGTGGTTGAAGGTCAAGGTCACTATAACCTCATCCATCTCATTCTCTTAAACATGACATCCCAAGCAGGCCTTGAGGGAATTTCTCTAAGTTCGGCACAAACAACCACTTTAAGTCAAAGATCTCGTCTGTCTTATTGTTGTAAACATTAAATCTCAATACATTGAGGTTTTTGTTTTTTTTTTCAAATTTGACAGTAACGTCCACTTGGACTCAAAGATAAACTGATTAAAATTTGGTGGTCAAAGGTGAAGGTCACTGTGACCTTGTCTATCACATTCTTTTAAAGATGATATGCCAGGAAGGCCCTGGGAGAATTTCTCAAATTTGGCACAAATGTCCACTTTGAGTCAAGGATCAACTCATTCAAATTTGGTGGTCAGCGGTCACTGTGACCTCATCTGTCTTTGTCTTGTCAACGTGAAATCTCCAGGACGTCTTGTCAACGTGAAATCTCCAGGACATCTTGAGGGAATGTCTTCAAATTTGGCACACACGTCCACTTGGACTCAAGAATGAACTGATTAGAATTTGGTGGTTGAAGGTCATGGTCCCTATAACCTCATCCATCTCATTCTCTTAAACATGACATCCCAAGAAGGCCTTGAGGGAATTTCTCTAAGTTTGGCACAAACAGCCACCTTAAGTCAAGGATCAACAGAGACCTCATCTGTCTTATTCTTGTAAACATTATATCTCAACACTTTTGAGGGTTTTTTTTGTTTTGTTTTGTTTTGTTTTCAAATTTGACACAAACGTCCACTTGGACTCAAAGATAAACTGATTAAAATTTGGTGGTCAAAGGTGAAGGTCACTGTGACCTTGTCTATCACATTCTTTTAAAGGTGATATCCCAGGAAGGCCCTGGGAGAATTTCTTAAATTTGGCACAAACGTCCACTTTGAGTCAAGGATCAACTCTCGAATTTGGTGATCAGCGGTCACTGTGACCTGTGACCTCATCTGTCTTTGTCAATGTGAAATCTTCAGGACATCTTGAGGGAATTTCTTCAAATTTGGCACAAACGTCCACTTGGACTCAAGAATGAACTGATTAGAATTTGGTGGTTGAAGGTCACGGTCCCTATAGCCTCATCCATCTCATTCTTTTAAACATGACATCCAAAGAAGGCCTTGAGCGAATTTCTTAAATTTGGCACAAACGTCAGGGTTGAGAGAGTGTTACTGCCCCAAGAGAGGGAGTTCAAGTATCTTGGGGTCTTGTTCATGAGTGAGGGTAGAATGGGACGTGAGATGGATCGGTGGTTTGGTGCAGTGATGCAGGTGCTGCACCGGACCATCGTGGTGAAGAGGGAGCTCAGAGTAGAGCCGCTGCTCCTTCATGTTGAGGTGGTTCAACATCTGATCAGGATCCTCCTGGTCCAGCTGGTAGGAGGCCCCGGGGCAGACCCAGACCCGGATTATAGACCTCATCTGGTCTGGGAACGTCTCAGGGTCCTCCAGGAGGCGCTGGAGAGTGTTGCTGGTTAGAGGGACATCTGGGGTGATTTGCTGAGACCTGAACCAAAGCTCACAGTAAAAGCCCACTGTGACCTTCACATTGAAATACTTTTATTGTGAAGCACATATGCAGGAAGTTTGCTCGGTGCTCAGACTGGTGCTGATTGTTGTTGTTGTTTGTTGTTGTGCAGATGCTGTCCACAGTGTTGAACATCATCATCTTCGAGGACTGTAGGAACCAGTGGTCCATGTCTCGACCTCTGTTAGGCCTCATCCTGCTCAACGAGAAGGTAACCATCACTCTTACACTGTGTGTGTGTGTGTGTGTGTGTGTGTGTGTGTGTCTGTGTGTGTTAACTTGTGTGTTAACTTGTGTGTTTGTGTGTCCTGCAGTATTTCGCTGACCTGAGGAACAGCATCGTCAACAGTCAGCCTCCAGAGAAGCAGCAAGCCATGCACTTATGTTTCGAGAACTTGATGGAGGGAATAGAGAGAAATCTACTAACAAAGAACAGAGACAGGTACGCCACTGACATCATACATCATACACCTGGATTTCAGGATGTCAGGATCGTATTAGGTCACACAGATTCAGCCGACCTTGAAACTTAGTCCTCTAGCCCCGCCCACAGCAGCAGACGTGCTCGGCCGTTGAACACTTGTTGGTGGTCTCACTGCAGTTTGGGTGGATTTTCATGCTCTCTGTGTCGTCGCTGGGACGCCAACTTCTCAGGTGATGGAACAGGTGTATTGTGTGGCCACGAGCTCTTCTTCCACTCATTCTCCCCTCTTTTCGTTATGTCCGCGCTACGTTCACTTCCTCCTCACCTCGGCACAAACTTCCCCAACACTGCAGACTGACTGACAGCTGTGTGTTAACTTCTGCTGCGTGACACGCTGTTTGGATCTATCTCCGCCTGTCCATGTCCAGTAATGATGACTATAGTTCATCTTCCTCATCGACATCCATTTTATTGTGATCCTGTTTCGAGATCCTATTTCAGGCCACAACAACCCCAAAAACCAGCCTGCAAACTCCTGATGTCTCACACAGTTTGTGTTTGCAGCAGAAATCGATCTGCTCCGTGCAAAGCGTCTCAGCGCCGTCAAAAAATAGACAAGACGTGTATTTTTGTTTCCTCTTGAGTCGCGCTGCGCCGCATCTGATGGAAGGAGAAGAGTTGTGGTCAGCTCAGGTTGCCGCCTGCTGGAGATCTGCACACTGCTGCGTTCACTTTTCTAGTTTCCAGACACTCTGATGGGATTTTAAATATGTGGACGCATCACACGTGTTGATCAGAGGTGTCTTATCTTCTGTCTGTGAAATAAAACTGATGACAATCCTGCAGCCTTCGAGTACTGTAAGGATATGTCCAATATTTGACCCTCATGGTAACTGTGTGTGTGTGTGTGTGTGTGTGTGTGTGTGTGTGTGTGTGTGTGTCTGCAGGTTTACCCAGAACCTGTCTGTCTTCAGGAGGGAGGTGAACGACAGCATGAAGAACTCGACATACGGCGTCAACAGCAACGACATGATGAGCTGACATTCCACACAGACGAGTCTTACCACCCAGCTGCAGACAGAGCTCACCGCCCCTCCCCCGCTCCTCCACAGCCTCCCCGCCTCCTCCCTCTCTGCATCAGCCTCCCCCCTCCCTCCCTCCCTGGGCCCGGATGCCTGGGGATCGTCTCCTCACCCCGACACCACGTACGGGACCCCCCCTCCTCCTCCCACTCCTTTTTGATATAAGCATATATAAATATATACAGATCTATTTTAAAGCGATGGTCTAACTCGTCTCCTGACGGCGGAGGGGTGAGGAGGTCAGAGGGAGGAAGGAGAGGGCGCGACAGGAGGTGAGGAGGGGGCGAGGAAGGGGACAAACGCCGGTAAACGTAGTAATCCGCTTCTGCCTGCCTTGTATAGAAAAACACACAACAAACCAAGTGTACATTTTTTTTCGTAACATTTTGAACAATGTTTATAATGATCGAATTTAAAACACAAAGATGAGTTGAGGAAAAACACAAAAAAACAAAACAAAAACCGTGTGATTGAGCTTTTTACAGTGTAGTGAGTTAGTGCAACTGTCTGTCTGCGTGGGGAGCTGGCGAGGAGGTGACGGGGGAGGTGAGGGGGAGCACTCAGGCTGCAGAGCTGTCAGCATGAAGAAGAAGAGGTACACACTAACAGACAGGGAGAGTCAGAGCATCCACGTTGTACATTTTACTCAAGTCTCTGGTTGAAGTGATGTAAATAGCCACGTCCCTCGCGGCAGCAGGCTGGACAGGCGCTAAAGGGACAATCCTGCTAGTTTTCAGCCTCGCGTTGTGTCTCCGCCGACCCGACGTCGTGGTCATCTGTGATACAATCGTGTGTGTGTGTGTGTGTGTGTGTGTGTGTTCAGAGCAATCATTTCAAACTGGAGCCAAAATAATTGATACAAACATATTTATTCAACTTGTTTCACACATGCAGTCGAACTCAACTTATCTGTAATCAGACGTCAGATCACAGCCCTGAAATTCCTGGAAAATTCCAAAACTAGAGAGGCTGTTTTTCAGGCCTGGAATTAACTGAAGGTTTTGAATATCAGTTTCTTTGATAGGTGTTTAAAATCTGCTCAGAAAAAAAACAAAACATGTCCAACAAAATATGTTCCTTATAATACTAACTGAGGGTTAGTGAAGAACTCATGTGTGCCAGTCGGGTCTGTCGACACATGCAGCTAGTCGGCGTTGTGAATATCAAAGTGTAGCAGTTTGCTGCTCGTTTAGTAATTTAAGGTGGTATTGCTACAGAGGCCGACCTGTTCTAAACTACTGAAAGGAAATGGGGAAAAATATGACGAAGAAGTTTTGAAAATTCATTGGTGAAAATGTTTGGCAACTCTGGTCAGTGCAGTTTTGATCATTTATAATTTGGGTCACTTTTCAAGAAGAAACTCAAACCATGAAACTTGTTTTTGAAACACACCCAAAACTTTATAATTTATTCAGAAAAATTCAAGAAACGAAGCAAAGTTTAGATGAAAATCTGAAAACATGAACAATTTTGTAATTTCTCACTTTGGCCACAAGAAAAAGAATCGACACGTCTCTGGTTCTCAAATGTGTAAATCAACTTATTTTCCTGCTCACTGACGGTAAACTGGATATTTTTGGGTTTTGGACTGTTGGTCAGAAAAACAAACAAATTTGTTTTGACAGTTTAAAACGACTGAAATGATCAAGATGTGACGCAAAGATGAAACACAAACCCTGCCTCACTGTCCTGTTTATATATATTTGTCCACCGACCAGATACATTTAAATTATATTGAAATCATTTGAAGGTTTATTTTTTTTCTATACATGCGATGTTACTCCGCCGACACGTCGAATTCATCGTTAATTGTTCAGTTAGTGACATTTTGATTATTGTTTCAGTCACTTTTCAAAGAAGAAAGCAGGAAGTGAAACAGATTTATTCAACTGTGATCATATAAAGTCAGGCACAGATCAGTTACTGAAGTTTTGATAATTTATTGTTTTGCTCATTTTCTAAGAAAAAACAGATTAAAACAGATTTATTCAACTTTTTTCATACCTGCAGTCGAACTCTCCCACTGCATCAAATTTCTCCTTTTTAATCACTCAGTTATTGCAGTTTTGATCATTTAACATTTTGGTCACTTCTCAAGAAAAACACAGATTAAAACAAAGATTTATTCAACTTTTTTCTCACATACAGTTGAACTCCTTCAACACATCTAATTCCTCTTTAATCGATCAGTCGTGATAATTTACGGTTTTGGTCACACTGCAGATCCAGCTTCTTAGATATGAAAATGTTTCTGTTGTCTTGCTCCTCAGTGACAGGAAGCTGAATGTCTTTTGGGTTTTTGAGTTTTTAAATATTTGGGACATTTAATACACTCAACGGTCTGAAACGTCTAAAATGATTCAGAAACTCTCAAGAAATGAAGCAAACATTAAAGAAAATCTGAAAAAGTTAACAATTTTGTGAAATATCACTTGAGTCACTTTTCAAGCAAAAGTATCAGCGAGTCTGATTCCAGTTTCTGAAATGTGAAAATCTGCTCATTTTCTTCGCTGACGGCAAACTGAATATTTTCCGACTGTTGGTGGGAAAAACAAACAATATTTTCAGACATTTTAAACCTCAAACAGTCTGAAACTTTTAATTGTTCAGAAACTTTGAACCAGTGAAGCTAAAGATCGGAGGATAAACTGTTCAAACTTTTGTCCACGTGACAACACAGTTCAGTAAACAAGAAAACAATTTAAAGATTAATGCATGATAATGTTAATAATTGTTCACTTCAGCTTGAATCATTTCAAACGTTTGACTGAAAATAGTTTCCTGTAGTAGTTGCAGCGAACGATTAGTTTTATTGTCGATTGATCTGATTATTTTCTTGATTTATTGATCAGTTGTTTGGTTTATAAAATATCAGAAAATGGCAAATATGTCCTGTTTTCCAAAAACCCAAAATGACATCCTCACATCTCGTTTTGTCCACAACCTAAAGACATGCAGTTATTATCACAGAAGAAAGAAACCAGAAAATATTCCATTTTTAAAAAGCTGGAATCAATTTTTTTTTTTACGTTTTTATTTTGTATCAAATCAGTTGAGGATTAATTTCACAGTTGAATATTCGATGCATCATTGCAGCTCAAACAGTAAAACTGCAGCTGAACATTTTTCATGTGCAGTGATAACAAACTTATTTTATTAATCATATTTTCATTGAGTTGTCTGCAGATTTGTTTTGTTTGTTTTTTGTTTTGTTTTTTACCCCAGATCTTTTTATTGACCTTTCTGCCTACATGAACCAGTCGGTACAGCAGCACTGAGCCTGATCAAGTGTCTGTGGCAGGAAATAAAGACAAAACAGAAAGCTGAAGATGGGAAAAGAACCACCGTCCGTAAAATCTGCAGATCTTCTTGATTTAATCATTTAGTCCATAAAATGTTGAGAAATTGTAAAAAAAGAAAAAAACAGAACACATCCACAAACACCGTCACAGTTTCCCAGTTTTGTCCAACCAGCAGTCCACATTTATTTAAAAAGCTTCACTTTACATTTTAGCTTCATAAAATTGCGGTTGTCAAAATAATTGAATCATTTTCTGTTGGTCGATTAATCGACTGATCGTTTCAGCTCTACTTGTCCAAAATCCAAACATATTTTATTTTACAGTAGAAAAGCTGAGAAAATACTCATATTTAAAAAGCTGTTTTTACACGTTAGCATAAACGATTAAGTGTTTTCAAAATAGTTTCCAAATTATATTCTATCGCTCAGTTAATCACGTGATGATCGGCTCTACTTCTAATGTTTTATTTTGTCCAAACCTAAATATATTTAACAACAATAACGGAAGAAATTCAGAAAATTTGCGAAACATTTGCGAAGCTTGAATTTAAATTTTAGCTTTACAGAAAATGCTTCAATGATGCGATTGCCAAAATATTTTAAAAATAAATTGTTGTCAGTCGATTGTTTGAGCTCTACTTCAGATGTCCAAATCCCAAATATATTTACATAACATAAAACAATTTTAAAAAGTTACAGTATTCATAAGAGAAGTTTTGAGCCACATAATTTTTTTTTACGTTTTAGCTTAAACAGTTATGCAGCAGTCAGTAGTATCCAAATTATTTTTCTGTCGATTTATCTCAATAATTTCAGCTCCACTTCAGATGTTTTTATTTAGTCCAAAACTTAATATTTTCAGTTCACTGACAGAAGAGACAAAAACAACAAATCATTACATCAGAAAAACTGAATATTTATTGACTGAAAGAAAACAACCCAACCGGCAGAAAAATGTTAGCATCGTAGGTTTCTGCAGACCACAGCAGCGTTACATTTGTTCATTAATATGTAGCGGCTACGTTAAAACGTTCAACAATGCTGTGGTTACTGTAAGTTTAGGTACACTTGGTTATGGTTCAGTAAAGATCACCTTTTGGGGGCACAGTCCCCGCTGGAAAAGTAAGAATGAGTAAAACAATATTGTAAAACAATAAACAACCGTTTATAGCATTTAGTCGTTTCGGAAAGTGCTTTGAAGTTTGGCGTGCATCTTGCCGAGGTTTCACGCTATCCACTGTCCCTGTCAGAGTCAGCTCAGGTACTGCGTCACTTTAGAAACGTTAATATGAAACGTGTGAAACGTAAAACATATTTGTGGTTTGCAGAAACAAACAGGGCGGACATTTTGTTTTGGCTACTGGGCTGAAAAAAAATAAACAAGAAAAACAGCTGCTGATTATTTTTAGCTGCAGCTCCAGTTTGAAGTAATTTATATGAAGTTGATTGTAAATCTCCCGGAGACGCGAGCTGCTCGACCTGACGTCCACAGAGTTTTGTTTGTGACTCTTAACAGCTGAAGAGGTGACGTTAGCATGAACGGACACAACGCTGAGGTTGAAAAAACATCAGCATTTCCCTTTATGACATCCCGTCCGGTCTGGCCCTGCTCCGCCTTTCTCCTCAAAGCGTGACGCGAGACGGTGGTGGTGGCGGTGGTGGCGTCGGCGTGCAATCGGTCTCGTGCACACACACCTGCTTGTTTGATTGACGTGTAAGCAACATGGTCACAGCTACATGTTCCCCTCTGGTAGGCCGGGTGCAGTTTCCACCATTTTGTTTACACTCTGGATTCCTTGGACCAGGCTTTGGGACTGCCCCCCTTTTAGGTCCTGCGGCGGAGTCCTTCTGATGTGTGTGTGTGTGTGTGTGTGTGTGTGTGTGTGTGTGTGTGTGGAGTGGCTCTCTGTTGCCTGGTGTGTATGTGGCGTCTCATGGTGCTGCGAACCCACGATGGAGCTCAAACAGCCGCGGTCTGTGCCACCGTACAGGATAAAATAAGGACGACGGATAGTTTATCGAGACGTCTGAGCTCCTTTTGAAGGAATCCAGTTTAGTTTTAAATATCTGAAGAACGGACCCGAGTCAGAGCAGTGTAAAAAGAGAAGCAGGAGTGGAGTCTATTAGCAACTTGTGTTACTCTCTACGATGTTGCTGCTAACTGTTTGTGACAACTAGCTCATTTCTAACCATGTCAGCACTCATGGATGTTTATTGAGTTTCTAATTTTTTGGTTTGTGTCCCTGATGTGAATGTGTTGGGTCCATAGAGTGAATAGCTGTTTGAGTTGTTTGGATGTCTGCTACATATAGTGTAAGCATTGTGACTGCAAATAAACCTCATTGATTTTTACATCACTGCTTCTCTCTCTCTTTGTTCCCGTTCAGTCAGTGAACTCGTTATTTGATCCACTCAGCTCATTGTAAAGGACGTGATACATCAGAAGGGCTTTACCCTGATAAAATATATTTCACCAAGTGCTTTCATAAAGTGCTGCAAATAAAAACTTTTACCGTGGCTTCTTTGATATTTTTTTTCTGCATTCATGAAGTTTTAGTAACATTTTGTCAACGTTCTGCATTATGATTTATATGGTTTCTTTTTTCTGTTTAATACGATGACTTTTTAACTCAGATTTAGTTGACATACTTTACTAGGATTCTTTTAAACACTGTAGCATGTACAGTACTTAATTCATACATTAACATATATATATAAATAAAAAAAATCCCAGTGCAGCGTGAAAATAAAGTTTTACTGAAATCATATTATAGTATATAGAAAGAAAAACTCAAAAAAATAAAAGTCAAAGCACAGTATGTGGGGAAAAAAACTGATTTAAAAAAAAAAAGTTAAAAACGTCAGAGTACAATATTAAATAAAACTTAACATGTAAATACCATGTCGTCTGAAATCATGAAAAAATGTCATAGTATAGCATGTCGTCCAAAATCATGAAAAATGTCAGTCAAAAGTATGTCGTCCAAAATCATGAAAAAATGTCATAGTATAGCATGTCGTCCAAAATCATGGAAAAATGTCATAGTATAGCATGTCGTCCGAAATCATGAAAAAATGTCATAGTATAGCATGTCGTCCGAAACCATGAAAAAAGTCATAGTATAGCATGTCGTCTGAAATCATGAAAAAAAAAGTCATAGTATAGCATGTCGTCCGAAATCATGAAAAAATGTCATAGTATAGCATGTCGTCTGAAATCATGAAAAAAAAGTCATAGTATAGCATGTCGTCTGAAATCATGAAGAAAAAAGTCATAGTATAGCATGTCGTCCGAAATCATGAAAAAATGTCATAGTATAGCATGTCGTCTGAAATCATGAAAAAAAAGTCATAGTATAGCATGTCGTCCGAAATCATGAAAAAACGTCAGTCAAAAGTATGTCGTCCAAAATCATGAAAAAATGTCAGTCAAAAGTATGTCGTCCAAAATCATGAAAAAATGTCATAGTATAGCATGTCGTCCAAAATCATGGAAAAAAGTCATAGCATGTCGTCCGAAATCATGAAAAAATGTCATAGTATAGCATGTCGTCTGAAATCATGAAAAAAAAGTCATAGTATAGCATGTCGTCCGAAATCATGAAAAAATGTCATAGTATAGCATGTCGTCCGAAATCATGAAAAAATGTCATAGCATGTCGTCCGAAATCATGAAAAAATGTCATAGTATAGCATGTCGTCCGAAATCATGAAAAATGTCATAGTATAGCATGTCGTCCGAAATCATGAAAAAACGTCATAGTATAGCATGTCGTCCAAAATCATGAAAAATGTCATAGCATGTTGTCCAAAATCATGAAAAAATGTCATAGTATAGCATGTCGTCCGAAATCATGAAAAAATGTCATAGCATGTCGTCCAAAATCATGAAAAAAATGTCATAGTATAGCATGTCGTCCGAAATCATGAAAAAACGTCATAGTATGGCATGTCGTCCGAAATCATGAAAAAAGTCATAGTATAGTATGTCGTCCAAAATCATGAAAAAATGAAAGTCAAAAGTATGTCGTCCAAAATCATGAAAAAATGTCATAGCATGTCGTCCGAAATCATGAAAAAAAAGTCATAGTATAGCATGTCGTCCGAAATCATGAAAAAATGTCATAGTATAGCATGTCGTCCGAAATCATGAAAAAATGTCATAGCATGTCGTCCAAAATCATGAAAAAATGTCATAGTATAGCATGTCGTCCGAAATCATGAAAAAATGTCATAGTATAGCATGTCGTCCGAAATAATGAAAAAAAATGTCATAGCATGTCGTCCGAAATCATGAAAAATGTCATAGCATGTCGTCCAAAATCATGAAAAAATGTCATAGCATGTTGTCCAAAATCATGAAAAAATGTCATAGCATGTCGTCCAAAATCATGAAAAAAATGTCATAGTATAGCATGTCGTCCAAAATCATGAAAAAATGTCATAGCATGTCGTCCGAAATCATGAAAAAAGTCATAGTATAGTATGTCGTCCAAAATCATGAAAAAATGAAAGTCAAAAGTATGTCGTCCAAAATCATGAAAAAATGTCATAGCATGTCGTCCGAAATCATGAAAAAAAAGTCATAGTATAGCATGTCGTCCGAAATCATGAAAAAATGTCATAGTATAGCATGTCGTCCGAAATCATGAAAAATGTCATAGTATAGCATGTCGTCCAAAATCATGAAAAAATGTCATAGTATAGCATGTCGTCCGAAATCATGAAAAAATGTCATAGTATAGCATGTCGTCCGAAATAATGAAAAAAAATGTCATAGCATGTCGTCCGAAATCATGAAAAATGTCATAGCATGTCGTCCAAAATCATGAAAAAATGTCATAGTATAGCATGTTGTCCAAAATCATGAAAAAATGTCATAGCATGTCGTCCAAAATCATGAAAAAAATGTCATAGTATAGCATGTCGTCCAAAATCATGAAAAAATGTCATAGCATGTCGTCCGAAATCATGAAAAAAGTCATAGTATAGTATGTCGTCCGAAATCATGAAAAAATGTCACAGTCAAAAGTATGTCGTCCAAAATCATGAAAAAAAGTCATACAATAATATGTTGTTCAAAATCAGGAAAAAAAAGTCATAGTATAGCATGTCGTCCGAAATCATGGTAAAAGAGTCATAGTATAGCATGTCGTCTGAAATCGTGAAAAAACGTCATAGTATAGTATGTCGTCCAAAATCATGAAAAAATGTCATAGTATAGTATGTCGTCCGAAATCATGAAAAAATGTCATATGACGTCCGAAATCGTGAAAAAATGTCACAGTCAAAAGTATGTCGTCCAAAATCATGAAAAAAAGTCATACAATAATATGTCGTTCAAAATCAGGAAAAAACGTCATAGTATGGCATGTCGTCCAAAATCATGAAAAATGTCATAGTATAGCATGTGGTCCAAAATCATGAAAAAAAGTCATAGTATAGCATGTCGTCCGAAATCATGAAAAATGTCATAGTATAGCATGTCGTCCAAAATCATGAAAAAATGTCATAGCATGTCGTCCAAAATCATGAAAAAAATGTCATAGTATAGCATGTCGTCCGAAATCATGAAAAAACGTCATAGTATGGCATGTCGTCCGAAATCATGAAAAAACGTCATAGTATGGCATGTCGTCCGAAATCATGAAAAAAGTCATAGTATAGTATGTCGTCCAAAATCATGAAAAAATGAAAGTCAAAAGTATGTCGTCCAAAATCATGAAAAAATGTCATAGTATAGCATGTCGTCCGAAATCATGAAAAATGTCATAGCATGTCGTCCAAAATCATGAAAAAATGTCATAGCATGTCGTCCAAAATCATGAAAAAAATGTCATAGTATAGCATGTCGTCCGAAATCATGAAAAATGTCATAGTATAGCATGTCGTCCGAAATCATGAAAAATGTCATAGTATAGCATGTCGTCCGAAATCATGAAAAAATGTCATAGTATAGCATGTCGTCCGAAATCATGAAAAATGTCATAGCATGTTGTCCAAAATCATGAAAAAAATGTCATAGTATAGCATGTCGTCCGAAATCATGAAAAAAAGTCATAGTATAGCATGTCGTCCGAAATCATGAAAAATGTCATAGTATAGTATGTCGTCCGAAATCATGAAAAAACGTCATAGTATAGCATGTCGTCCGAAATCATGAAAAAATGTCATAGTATAGCATGTCGTCCGAAATCATGAAAAAAAGTCATAGTATAGCATGTCGTCCGAAATCATGAAAAAACGTCATAGTATAGCATGTCGTCCAAAATCATGAAAAAAAGTCATAGTATAGCATGTTGTCCAAAATCATGAAAAAATGTCATAGTATAGCATGTCGTCCAAAACCATGAAAAATCGTCAGTTTGTTACGATATATATAAAACACATAGTAAACGTGTATCTTTGAGTAGGATCATCTTCATCAGACACTTCCTGTCTCCTCGTCCTGGCACAGAATTAAATACACTTATTAATGGATAACACTGGTTGTGTCCAAAACATCAAATAAACTCATTAAACCAGGGTTATATTTGTCGTTATGACTGTTTGAACATTTAAAATCTATGTGGCATCTAAATCCAGATGTTTGTTGAGGTGTGATTAACTCTGCTACTAAAACCCTCTGTGCGTGATGTTCGTCATGAACAGTCTGACCACCTTCAGTAAAATGCATCTGGGTTTTTATTAATGGTTTCCTCAGTTACAGGCAAACAAATGCAACTTCAGTGTTACAAAATAAACATCCATTTATGATTGGCACAATAAAACTTTACAGTAAATACAAAATGCAGAACAGTGCTGAAACAGCACCAAAGACAGGATCGAGTTTTTATAAGACGTCAGTATTAAACAACAAAAAACCACTGATGGATATTTTCAGAAAAGGTGTTGCAAGTAGATAACAGGCTGCCCGCTCAGGAGACGGAGAGTGTGTCAGTCCATCACCACGGTCCCAGTGGTGGTACACAGCGCTGTTTGATGGCTTCATTACTTTGAGACTAGCTCTTGGAACATTTGGACGTGAACACGGTGTTGTTGTAGCCTTCTCTGTTGCGGGCGATTTCAACGGCGAAGAACTGAACTCTGGTGGCTGAACACAGGGAAAGATTCACGGCACTTCATGCTGTAAACAATAATAATGTGTTTTCCACTGTGAGACACAAACTTACCAAATATAGTGTTCTCTTCTGTGTAGTCTTTCTCACAGTCCAGACGGAGCAGGGTGCCGTAGTTGAAGTCTTCGACGAGTCCTTCAAACTGGTTACAGAACGGACGCCATATCTGCACGCAAACATTGTACAAATTACACAGTGAATTATTACAGTGACAACACAGATACACTGCTACACTCAGCTCAGAAAGTTCATCTGGTGCCCTGCAGCTGTAAAAGTTTGCGTTACATCAGTTATGTTGCAAGAAGCGTCAACAAGTGAGCTGAGATTACACTAATTAGATTTGTTGCTGCAAAGAAGCCACAAGCTCTGAAACATGGATGCTTCACACACAGAAGATCTATACAGTCAGCACAGTTTCAAGATTAGAGTCACCAATTCAGTATCTGACCAAATGTCTCCCCTTCTGTTCCTGAGATATGACGTTAAAACATGATGATGTCACAATCAAGCTGACCTTTGACCTTTTGACCTTCATTATTTTATCCTGTTAGACATTTGAGTCAAGTTTGGTCAGAATTAGTGAATGAATTCTTCAGTTATGGACCAAAAAAAAAAAAAAAAACATATTTTGAGAGGTCACACTGACCTTGACCTTTGACCACTAAATTCTAATCAGTTAATTCCAAGTGAACGTTAGTGCCAAATCACTAGGTCACAATGACCATGTCCTTGATCTATTACCAACAAAATATAATCAGTTCATTGTTGAGTCCAAGTGGACATTTGTGCTTAATATGAGGAAATTCTCTCACAGCAATCTTGAGATATCACGAGAAAGAGTCAAACACAAGGTCACAATGACCTTGACTTTTGAACACCAAAATCCAAGCAGTTCATCCTTAATTTCAAGTGGATGTTTTTGCAAAATCGAAGAAAATTCCCTCGAGGTGTTCTTGAGATTATATTATATAATATATACAATATATATTATATTACGTTTGAGAATGAGATGAACAAAGTCACAATGACCCTGACCTCTGACGCATTACTACTAAAATATAATCAGTTCATTCTTGATTCCAAGTAGATGTTTGTGCCAAATTTGAAGAAATACCCTGAAAGTGTTCTTAAGATATCACGAGAATGAGACAAACACAAGGTCACAATGACCTTGACCTCTGACCATTAAAACCTAAACAGTCTTTGTCCAAGAGGATGTTTGTGCCAAATTTGAGGAAATTTGCCTTCATGAGAATGGGACAGACAGATGGACAAACCGAAAACATAACACCTCAGGCCACAGTGCGGAGGCAGCAGCCCACTGTTAACGAACTAAATCCATGTCAACGTTTTATTTTTATTTTTTTCCAAGCAAATCTTAAGGTTGGTTTTACCAAACAAACCAAACGTTGTGGCAAATCTTTCAGTTTTTAAAACCTCTGGCTGCACTCAAACACTAAACGACCTCTTAGCTTTATGTTAGTCCTTCAAACTTCATAACAAAAGCAACTGTTTTTTTATGCTAACAACATCTGGCTCATAACTTCAGTGGTCTATCCAACCTCTGTACATGATATCAACTGAACAATTATAAAAATAGTCGAATATCCAAATTTAGCAGTGCTGAGTTCTTCAGATTTTACTTTGTCTGCAGAGTTCCTCATTACATTTTGAACTGTTGATGTTCTTGTGCAGCTTCTTTGTGTTGAGACAAAATTAAACAGTGATGCATCGCAGACGTTTGACTTCTTCAAGGTTTTGTAGAAACACATGTTTATATCCCCTAAAGTGTCGTCGTGGCGTCACACTGACCTCTTTGGCCTTGTCAGATTTCAGGTCGTCTGCTTTCAGCAGCTTTATGTCGAGGTCTTTAAACGTTTCCCTGAAGGCCGAGTAGATTTTGTCGTCCAGTTTCGTCAGTTTCAGGAACCTCGGATCGACGGATGAAATGAGCTGAAGACAGAAGACGAGTTTTAGTTCATCTGTTAGACACACACACACACACACACACACACACACACACACGTATAGATGTTAACAGTATATAGTAGTGTGTATCCATAAATACAAAGTCTTACATTGAAGTAAACTTCTGCGTGGTTGTAGGCCTTCATCGCCCACATGACTTCAAGCCGCGGCTGAAAGAAAAAAGTACACACAAAGGTCAAAGGTTATTTAGTTACTAGGTCACATGTACCGTTACAAGCATCAACACATGTTGGGGTGACGTGATGTAAACTGCAGACAGTTTGTGTTGAGACGTGCACGCTGAAGTCCAGAGAATAAAGATTTAACAAATACATGAACAGAATGAAGCTGGACTTCAGGCCTTTGCACACTGACTCTGTTTTCTTTGCCAGAAATTGTTGCATGTCTAAAACGTCACGTTGTGTCAATCACATTTACGAAACTTTCATCCGTCATTAAAATTTTCAGAACAGGTTCAATTTTTTTCCATTTTTCGCATCGTGGATTTTCAGACATTAAATAGCATTAAATGTGTAAGAGAAGAAGAAGCCGGTAACAACATGGAGAAATCTCCATCCAGAGCCGTGACTTTTTGGACGGACCAAATGTACAGAGCTGTAAAGTTGTCCACCATGGTAGCAGTTAGCTGCTAGCTAACCGTAGCTAACTTGTTTGTCCATTGTTTGGTCTGTGACGTAATAGGTCAACAGGAAAAAGGTCCAATACTAACAAGCTGAAAGGGGGCATATCTCCACCTATCGTAGAGGAGTCGCACATACTTGGCTCAATAAATGGATTCCCCTCCCGTGCTTGTATCCTGGGACAAGGACAGTAGGCCAGTTAGATGTCCTCGTCCAGCTGGGACTGTAGAAACACTTCACTGAAGCTCTTTTTAGACAGGAATTGTGCAAATTTGCAGGAAAGCCCAATCAGTCTTTTTTCAGCATTGGCAGTATAAAAACAAAATCAGGGAGTGCAGCAAAATGCCGCCTACCTACTTTTGTTTATACAGAATGTGCCTTTTTCGGGGCAATGGGGGGCGTGAGCAAGTAACAAAACATGTAGCTCAGCGTGTGACGTAAACAGTGACGTGGGAGGGAAGCCGCGGCTGGTCAGTCCTTCGGTGATTCTCTCATAAGTCGGCCCGTCCTTCACCGTCCCCGTCATCTGACGGTTAATGGCCTCTTCGTTTGCGAGGACAAGGAGGGCGCGCAATTCCTTGTCTCCCCAGTTGCTCATCTTTACAGTGTCTGTCAGGTTTGTGTTTCCCTCTTGCTACTAGCTGCTCGCTAATTCCTGCTATCAGCTGTTTCCTGTTTATCCACCGCCAGTGGCTCGCACGTGCAGCGTCATCAACAGCTCCTCCCACAAGTCTTCAACAGCTCCTCCCACAAGTCATCAACAGCCCCTCCCACAAGTCATCAACAGCTCCTCCCACAAGTCTTCAACAGCCCCTCCCACTGCAGAAGGCCGCCTCGGTCTGTTTAAACTAAAAGGGTTCCACCAATATGTCTACCCTACGAGGCGGAAAATTGGGCACCTCGGATCAACTCGCCAATCCGGCTCTGTGTGTCTAAACGCTCGCAGCTTGTGACTGGAAATGTACAGAGTGGTTGGGTGGGTGGAGCCTGTCGGGTGGCGTCCACATGAACCTCAGGACCAAAGGTTTCCCAGCAGAACGCTGTAGCCAATGAGATGATGAGTGATGTTGATGTCACCTGTCTGTGGTTTTAACTGAAGGACATTTTCAGGACTTTAACGAGTACCAGAGCAGTGACGCTCTCACACTGACTCATCACAGGCTGGACACATGATAAACTCCACTTACATCATTTCCATAAGCATCTGCTGGCAGAGACAGAGCGTGAGCCGCTGCCGAGGCTCCCTCCACCCCCTGAGGACCAAAACACACACACACACACACACACACACACACACACACACACACACATCATAAGATGAGAGAGGCTTCCTTTACAGTTACAAACAGGTTTATATTGACCCTACGTTGGTATGTATGGATCCTATGTTCGCTTCTGGCCTGACGGCTCGTCCTGTGGACATGGACGGACTCTTCACCTCCAACATACGGACAACCAAACGCATTGTTTCATCAAAGGATCGACTGCATGCTTCTTCACCACCTGACAAACATTTCTAACCTCTGTGCCAAATATGGAAGCTGACAAATTGTAATCAAACACGCTGCTCCTGCGTATGTCACACAAGTTCATCACTTTGTCGTCATTTTAAGTTCATACTATCGTCCTCTCTCCTGGATCCCTCTGACGACTCTGTCTTTCATTGTTGGTTCCCATGTTGACGGGTGGAGCTGTTTTTTCCTTCTTATTGGCTCTGTGTTTGTTTATTAACACTCTGAATCTTTTTATTGACTTGTTAATAAAAAGTTTTACCCTGCAGAGCATCATCTGAAGAAATCTATGATGATATAAACTGTTCATTTTCTCAGCTCATCCAGAAACTGTGCTCCATTGTTTGACTATTTATCTCTTTGCTCCTTTTTTTTTTACTGTATTTCCTGTTTTTTTCTGTTTTCATATTGTTACCATTTTTTGAAGGTTTTTCTTTAATTTTTTTTTTATTGTTTTTATGTTTACTTTTTTTCCTTTTCCTGTTTTTTAATGGGGTTTTTTATACTTATTTTAATATATGTTTATATGTTACCTTTGTTTCTTTATTTTATGATTTTACTGATTTTTTGAGTTTGTTTTCCATGTTTTTATTAACTTTTTTGCTGTTTTTACTATTTTTACTTTTACTTAAAGTTTTTTAATAATATAATAATAAAGTAATTTATAATAAAAATATTTTTTTCTTTTAAAACACATTTTTACATCTTGTCTGTTTAAATTGTTGATATTTCAGCAGTTTGTCACTCTGTTTTATATAAACATTATTATTATTGTTATTTTTATTACAAAGATGTTGTAAATGACATAAATACTATTGTAACTTACCAATTAAAAGGACATTTAAACTGTTCTGTATGGTTCGTCTTACAGAACAGTTTCTCTCACAGTTCACGTCCATGTCTGTGACAACATGGATGCTAGTGGCTGCATGTAAACACGAGTTTTAGCGGATTAATTCTTTTCATCAGACATGTGAACAGCTCAGTTGGAATATTGTATTTTTTAAATCTGAATATTTTCTGCATGTACATGTGAGTATATGGAGACTGTGTCTGTTTCAGTGCTGAGAACTCAACAACAGAATAAAAATAACTTCTGTATAAAAAGAAAACAAATAAAATCGGTCGCCTGTTTATTATTTATCTGTAAAGTCTGTGACATCACAAGTGTGAGACAGAGAGCAGCTCATGTTCACTGGTAAATCAAATACTGGAATATTTAAATGTTCCTTTGAATTCCTTTATTTTTTCTTTTCCTGTTTCATTTTATTTCATTCATGTTGTATTTAACCTAACCCCCTGACACGTCTTCAATTCAGCACAGTGGTTATTCTCACTGACACAATGAGTGTATACATATCTAACTCTGTGTCACAGTGAAATATGTCCTCTGACAGCTGATAGGAACCGATTATGAAGAGGCTACAAACCAGGCAGGCTCTACACTCAGTGTTTCTACAACACAAACCAGCCCTGTTGTTCTGACTCGGTGTGAGACTCTGTTTCATGTCATCGGTGGGAACACACGACGTGTCAGCGTGTTTATCTCCAGGACTGTTCCTACACGTGTTTTCCTCTCGGCTAGTTAGCATTAGCATCGTTAGCTCACTGACCCGCCTCTGTAAACCTTTAAACTTTAAGTTAGTTAATTAATCAGACTCGTTAGAGGCTCTGTAATGAAGCAGGTCACACATTAAACCCTGACACACAGGTAATATAAACATTAGAGAACAGTTTGGTTCCTACCAGAGAGGCCAGTCCATTATCTGACGCCATTTTCCTAAACCAAAGATCGTCTGCTGTTACAGATGAACCACTACTACGTGGCTTGTAACAGAGCGCATGCGCTGTGGAGTGCCCAAAGTAATGAAATATTAAAAAACAATTAATATCGTTCAAACATTAACATTAATGACGAGAATTGACAGAAGAAAATGACGAAATATGAGTTAAAATGTGAGAAAAAATACAAATATGATCGTGCAACACACACCAATGATATTAGCATGAGATCATGCTAGGTGTATAAACTCTTACGCAGCTCACAGTAACTTCCGTTTACACATTTTATTACCGACAGTTTTCACGTGTGTGTCGTTTAGTTTCCGTAACAAAAAGTGTCGTTACAAACCATTTTCATCAGACTATCTTCGAACAGAGTGAACCATCTTCGTTTTCTCTTGACATTCTGGTGACGTCACATGTCTTAAAGGGCCAGTGTCGGATTTAAAAACGCGATACTATTTATTTTATTGTTAAAATTCACATTTTAAAATGTACGTTTACATTTGAAAAGCCAAACTGGATGTTTTTCACTGAGGAGGTGACACAGTATAAACCTGATCTGTTTGTTTACACATCTAAAGGCTGTAAAAACAATAACGATCAATACCTGTTTTTTGAATTGATTTCTCAGTTGCTCTTTTTGTTTGTACGTTTTCATTTACACAAGGTATCGTTTGTGAACATGTGTGATTCACTGTCCCCACAGATGTTATGTTTTACTATCGTAATTTCATACAATTATGAATACAGTCACAACAAGTAACTGGTGAAATGTTTTGCTCTAAGATTTCACAATAGGACAGGACAGGATGTGATGCGATACAATGCTATATGATATACTTTATTGTCCTTGTTGGAAAATTCGTGTTTGACTCAGGAGCTGCAGTGTTGCTGCCTCACAGTAATAATCCAGAAGAAATAAAAAGCATGAAAACACATACCACACCTTCAAACTAAATACTTGTTCAATAAAGTTTTATACATTAATTTTAAGTCTGGTTCAGCGCGTGTTCTGTGTGATTATCTTCCAATGAAGGTCGAAATGTTCCAAATATAGAAAATATTGTATTAAATTCAGCGTGTTACATCAGACCTCTGTTTCATCTGATCCATTTAAATTTATATTCAGGAATGAACTACCAAAACAAACACATTTTATACCGCCACCTTGTGGACAACTGACGTATTTCATATATTGATTTAATATTGTTATTAGTAATACTAGCATTTATTTTATTTATTATTTTATTCATTTATTTATTTATTTATTTTGGCCAAAAAAAATTTTTTGTAGGCCTATGTTTTTTTCTGTGTTTTTTCCTAAAATTATATTAATATATGTATTCACATTTGAGAAGCTTGAACCAGATGGTTTTTTTTATATATTTTTCTTTATAAAAATTGGATATTTTTAAAGCAACATCTTAATTAAGTTTATATAATTATAATACATATATATACACACACACGTGTATGTATTACATGTTTATTGCATGTTATTAATTTGTTATTTAAATCAATGTAACACGTTCACTGAGTATTTTACCACATTTTCATTGAAACTGCACAGTCTTTACTGTGCTGTATAAATCACGTGCAGCTGTGTCAGAACTAAATGTGTAAAGAAAAGAAAACACACAAAGAACTATTTGAATTAATTAAGTAAAAATAGAAACAAGACACTGCAGGTTTTATTATTGTATTATTACAAAGTAAAATAACAATAATGATTATTAAAATTATAATAATAATGCACGTGATATAAAAATATTAGAATACAGTACAGCAGCACAATAATTTGCAGCTGAGCTACACTGATGCTGTTAAACTGTCAGTATTGATTCATGTGTTCATAACTAAACAATAAAATGAATTAAAGGAGGGTCCAGTTGGTGAGATGGCTCCATATTAATAATAATATTAATAACAATAATTCCGCTCTGTCTGTGTGAATATCTGCAGGATGCTGCAGGCAGACATGATGTGGAGTCAGAACACAGAGGTTATTGTTCCCCCTCCTCACATCACAGTGGAGCAGCCCGCTGGAGCAACAGGAAAACAGCTTCCTCCTCCTCCTCCTCCTCCTCCTCCGAGGATCACAGCAGCCCCCTGCCCGGCTTTAAAAGCAGGCTGCAACCTCATCACATAACACCCCTCCTCCTCCTCCTCCTCTTCCTCCTCCGCCCTCCACCCTTCCTCCTCCCCTCCGTCCTCCTCCTCGGCTCTTGCAGGAGAGCAGAGGAGCGTCACCGTCGGGCTCCAGGACGCGTCCAGGCGGATCTCCTCCGGATTAATTCTGCGCTGTTTGGAGGTGAGCGCTTTCTGCTTTTCTCTAACATCACATTAAAGAAGAGAACAGGAGCAGATCCCGGGTTTGTACCGCGTCTAACCCGGAATATCCAGCCTGTGTTTTTATCAGGTTGCTGCAGACGCACTTGTCTCCTCTCCCCCTCCCTCCTTCCCTCCTCCTCCTCCTCTTCATCATCAGCGTTATTCTGAAGGCCACATGAGCATCCTGTCCTAACGTCGAGGCATCATCTCACACTCAGATGATGATGTTTGATAGAATCTGAATTTAAACGGCAGGTTATCAATATGACGTGTTTCCAGGAGCTGGTGTTTGTCCCAGGCCTCAGAGCCTCACAGCTCCTGCTCCTGACTGAATTATGGTTTGATTCTGATCAATATAAAGATCAATAACTGATATAAGTCTCAATATCGTGTCCATTATGCTGCAAATAATTGTAATTGCTTTCTTGATTGATTGATTAATTCATTGAGCTATAAAATGTCAGAAAACAGTGAAAAATGCTCATTAGCATTAATGAAGTTTTATTTCTGACCATCTTCTCATAATATGGAGAAAAGCAGCAAACCTGAGACATTTAAGAAGGTGGATGCAACACGTGACATTTTTGCAGTCATTAATCAATCAATTAATGTCCATAGATTCATATTTAAATGTCTTATTTTGTCCAAAATTCAAAAATATTCAGTTTACAGTCAATAAACACGAAGAAAACCAGTAAATATTCACATCTAATAACCTGGAACAAGTGAAATTTTAACAGTCTTGCTCAAGTAAATTAAATTAAATTAAATGTATTTTGGTTTTGGTTGTGGTCTGAAAAATAGGACAGGATTAGTAATAGTAGTAAAAAACATAACAGATTTATTGATAATGAAAATAATCTTTAGTCTTAACACTAGCTAATGTCCCAATACTCTAAACTACTATATCTGCCTACCTATTTATCTGCCCGTCCTACCATCTCCCTAGCAACACTACTCTACATATCTACCTATGTACCCTACCCTGTTCTACCTACCTAGATACCCTATCTACCTACCTACTCTATCTACTGAGCAACACTACTCTACCCTACCTACCTATGCTGTCACCCTACTTACCTACCAACCTATCAACCCTGCCCTATCTACCTACCTAACTACTCTACCCACCCTACCTCCCTATCTACCTCTGTATCTACCTACCCACCCACCCATCTACCTAGCAACACTACCTATCTACCTATGTGCCCTACTCTGTTCTACCAACCTAGCTACCTACCTATCACCCCTACCTACTTAACTACTCTATCTACTGAGCACCCTACCTCCCTATCTACCTCCGTATCTATCAACCTATCTACCTACCTACCAAACCTACCCCATTCTCCCTGCCTACTGACCCTATCTAGCTAGCTATACTATTCTCCCTACCTACATCACCCTACGTACCTGCTCTACCCTACCTATCTACGCCACACTACCCTACCTACCCTACCTATGCTACACTATCTGCTTACCTATCAACCCTACCCTATTCTACCCATCTACCTACCCTACCTACCAACACTATGCTATCCTACCTCCCTATCTACCTAACCACCCTACTTAGCTACCCTATCTAGCTACACTACTCTACTTGCCTACACTACCCTATCTATCTATCTATCTATCTATCTATCTATCTATCTATCTGCAGTGTTGTGGGGAAAATGATCCCTCCTGTATGATTTTGTACATTTACCTGATCACGTGTGTTTGAATGACATGGATGTGGTTGGACTAATGGTCCACTCTCTGACTGAGCTCAGCTCCATCGATGAGCCTGTGGCAGTTAAAAGCTCTTAGTGATAAGAAGACTATCAGACACACAAAGCACTCAGCCTGCTGCCGGTCAGCTGGATGGATCAGTCCGTCCTCAGAGACTCAGACACAGTAACTGAGTACATTCACTCAAGTACTCTACAAATTGTTTTCTATGTCCCTTTTTATACCAATTTATACTTGTACTGTTCATGTCAGAGAGAAATATCGCACTTTTTTCACTTACAGGTACAGTTTCTGTTTAATTCACAGATTCATTTTACATAAAACATATAAGTAAACCGCAGTACTCAGATCCCTTACTACGAAGTACAAATACCACAGTCTAAAAATACTGCATGAATACGTTACAATTGTACGTTTCATACGCATCACAACATTTCTTAAGTGACGTAGTATACGAGCTGACTTTGCCAACAACGCCTGTCAAATGGCGGACCACTGTTTGAGACCAGCAAACAACAACACTGTGTGTCCTGCAGTTTTATGCATGAAAAATGGTTGTACTTCACTGATATCACTCTGTTTCCTTACGGCATCGTTCCCCCAAATCTGGGTATTTTAAGGCAAATTATGATCTTTTCCGAACCATAACAAGGTGTTTTTTGTGCCTGAACCTAACCATACGTTAACCACTGTGCTGTTGAATCTTTAAGTTTTAACATGTAAGAATGTACAAACGTAATTATCCGTGCAGAAACGTACGATCCCAGCTGGCACCAGACGTCAATATGACCTCAGAAAGACGCTGCACTAAATTTTGGTTGAAATGAAAATCGTGTTGATATTTTAAACGGCTTATGACGTTAGCACTTCACAATGTGGATGTTAAAACGATGATGTTTTGCAGACGTTGAGTTTTGTTTACCCTACGACTAAATTATGTTATTCTTTTAACACCACTAATTTTTTTGATGCACGATTAATGCACGTACTTTCTGTAATTAAGAACTGAGAACTGAGCTACCACCACAGTACATCGAACTTTACATGTGTAAACTGGACACTGCATTGTGTTAGTATTACAAAGTAATGTTACATTCAGGTCAATATGTCCATCTGTTGTTGCAGATGGCATGAAGTACCTTTGAGGTTATTCTGGAGAATATTCTGGACAGTATGTGTCATTGTTTTGAATTGTTGCAATAAAAATAAACATACATTTGCATAAAGTGAGCACATTTGTCTACTACCATGTTGATAAGAGTATTAAAACTTTAAAAATATCCCTTTAAGATACATTCAGAACATTCAAATATAAAATAATTGCAATTAACTATTTTATTTGATTGACAATCACAGTTTATTTACAATAACTTCCGGGTAGAAAACCCTCACATCACATACATAAACTCAAACAGTGCTCAGCAAAACACTGTCTCAATTTGTTTCTCCTAAAAAAGGTAGAAAAAAATAAAAATCAGTTTAAGTGTTTGCTGTATTTAGAACAATTTCACTGCTTTACCTCACCATCAGGCAGCCTTTTCTGACAGGGAATTGAAGACGTGATATCAGAGCCACCAGGCTCCACTGACAAAAACAGTAATTTTACTTAGCAGAACACTGGAGTTGCTGAACGACCACCGCTTCAATGGATTAGTTTGTAAGGTGATGTGGAGCAAGTCTTTATATAAAGCATACACTTACAGTGACATCGATTTTTTAAAACTGGTCCCTGCAGCCCTGTTCACAGCAGTGGGCTACGCTGTTTAGCTTGATTTAGACATTAGCAAAGCAACATTAAAAAAAATTAAAAAATCGCAGCAGAAACGTCAGATAGCTCAGACCACTGTGTTTAACTACAAATGTTACAGATACGACTGAAAATCAATCAATCAATCAATCAATCAATTTTATTTATAAAGCCCAATATCACAAATCACAATTTGCCTCACAGGGCTTTACAGCATACGACATCCCTCTGTCCTTAGGACCCTCACAGCTGATCAGGAAAAACTCCCCAAAAAACCCTTTAACGGGGAAAAAACGGTAGAAACCTCAGGAAGAGCAACTGAGGAGGGATCCCTCTTCCAGGACGGACAGACGTGCAATAGATGTCGTACAGAACAGATCAGCATGATAAATTAACAGTAATCCACATGACACAATGAGACAGAGAGAGAGAGAGAGAGAGAGAGAGAGAGAGAGATGCAGGTAATGACAGTATCTTACAACAACATTAATGGAAGTAATAATATTATAGTTATAGTTCTGGCTACTGTGGTACAATATGTTGAAAGTATGTATTAATACCTGGCAGTATACATGTGTGACAATAGTCATATGTGTATAATAACAGTAGAAGTATGACTAATGACTAATGATGGCAGCAGCAGCAGGAGGCATCTGGCAGGACCACGGCAGCAGCACAACCACACACGTCACGCTGTCCAGGCACCGCTGTGATATGAGTTAATCTGAGAGACAGTGGAGCACAAAGGCTCCGGAGAAGAAGCCGAGTTAGTGACATGCAGAATGGCCGAGTTAGCAAGATGCAGTAATAGAATATGAGAGAGAGAGAGAGAGAGAGAGAGAGAGAGAGAGAGAGAGAGAGAAGCCTGAGCCAGCCCTAACTATAAGCTTTATCAAAGAGGAAAGTCTTAAGTCTAGTCTTAAATGTGGAGACGGTGTCTGCCTCCCGGACCGTAACAGGAAGATGATTCCACAGGAGAGGAGCCTGATAGCTGAAGGCTCTGGCTCCTGATCTCTACCTAGATCTACTTTGGAGACTTCTGGTGGGATAATATGGCACTATGAGCTCTCTAAGATATGACGGAGCTTGACCATTTAGAGCTTTATAAGTTAACAGTAGGATTTTAAATTCGATTCTGGATTTTACAGGGAGCCAGTGCA
Source organism: Epinephelus fuscoguttatus (assembly GCF_011397635.1). NCBI lineage: Eukaryota > Metazoa > Chordata > Actinopteri > Perciformes > Serranidae > Epinephelus > Epinephelus fuscoguttatus. The sequence continues at coordinate 39,285,907 of NC_064769.1, read as the reverse complement.
GAGAAGCTAAAACAGGAGAAATATGATCTCGTTTCTTAGTTCCTGTTAGTACACGTGCTGCTGCATTCTGAATTAGCTGGAGAGTTTTTAAGGACTTACTAGAGCTACCTGATAATAGAGAGTTACAGTAATCCAGCCTTGAGGTAACAAAAGCGTGGACCAATTTTTCTGCATCTTTTCAGTCAGGATAGGCCTAATTTTCACAATATTACGCAGATGAAAAAATGCAGTCCGTGAGGTTTGTTTTAAATGAGAATTAAAAGACAAATCTTGATCAAATGTTACTCCGAGGTTTCTTACGGTAGTGGCAGGGGCCAGAGCAATGCCATCTAGAGAAACTATGTCATCAGATAAAGAGTCTCTGAGTTGTTTGGGGCCAAGAACAATAACTTCAGTTTTGTCTGAATTTAACATCAGGAAATTGGTGCTCATCCAAGTTTTTATGTCTTTAAGGCAATTATGGAGTTTAGTTAATTGATTGCTTTCTTCTGGCTTCATCGATAAATACAACTGAGTATCATCCGCATAACAATGGAAATTTATAGAGTGATTTCTAATGATGTTACCTAAAGGAAGCATATATAGAGTAAACAGGATTGGTCCGAGCACAGAACCTTGCGGAACTCCAAAACAAACTTTAGTACGTAAGGATGGTTCATTGCGAACGTCAACAAACTGAAAACGATCAGATAAATAAGATTTAAACCAGCTCAGTGCAGAACCTTTTAAGCCAATTAAGTGATCAGTCTCTGCAGTAGAATTTGATGGTCAGTTGTGTCAAACGCCGCACTAAGATCTAATAAAACAAGTACAGAGACGAGTCCTTTGTTTGAAGCAATCAGAAGGTCATCTGTAATTTTAACTAGAGCTGTCTCAGTGCTATGATGCACTCTAAATCCTGACTGAAATTCCTCAAATAAATTATTATCATGGAGAAAATCACACAGCTGGTCTGCAACTACTTTCTCAAGGATCTTTGACATAAAGGGAAGATTAGATATTGATGACAAATGACAACAGAAATCAAAAAGTTGCAGTTCTACATATCTCCGCAATTTTAAACCAATTTCCAGTTATCTACCTGAAAGTGATTGTTGTTGTTAGCGTGACGTCACGGTTTAACTATTTTTACAAGGTAAAAAGGAAATAAATTTAAAAAAATCGAAACACCTTTGGGCTTGATAGCTGTAATGGTTCAATAATTCTACGCCGCATTAGTTTGACACCTTGTTGTTTTTGTTATTATTGTGTTAGCTAGCTAGCTAGCTAGCAATAAGTCACATAACACGAACAATATGAATAAAACAAACCTATGATGTGTTTGAAAAGAAAAATATGTGATCATACAATGTTAGTGATCTAAAGAATTTCAAATCACATTTTCCCCTGAGGGAGATGGCTCGTTAATTTGAGTAACGTCATTGTGTGTTCGACGTAATGACGCGGTTTCATGGAAGATATTTTAGATGTCTCTGTCCGGATGACAACATCCATCTGTTCTGCTTCTCCGTCAGCACAGATCAAGTTCACTTGAGGACAGACAGCAGAGAAATCATCTCTCACTGATCTGGTGTCAGTTTTGTTGACCTAACGACATTTGATGGTTAGACATGGACGGGAGCGGGAGGGAAGGTGACGCTCCCCCGGCTGTGTTTTGTAGATTCTCTGGAGGGAGGAGTGTAACCACAGCAATAACTGTTGAGGACCGGCTGGGCGTTGGCCCGGCTGGGTGAGCTGATAAACAGCCAGGGAGGAGAGCGGAGGGGAGGGGAGGAAGAGGAAGACGAAGGGTGGGATGGAGATGGAGATGGAGGAGGAAGAAGAGGGAGACAGATGAAAGAGAAGACACAACAAGAGGAGGGGGTTCACAGGAAGTCGTGTGGAGGATATCCTCCCCCTGCAGGGATGTTAGCAGAGAGGCTCTCGTGCTGTTTAGGTACAAGGTGTCTTTCCTGTGAGCAGGACTACAGCTGCCTCCTCCTCCTCCTCCTCCTCCTCCTCCTCCGTCCATCCCCTGAGGAGGCTCTGATAACAGCCATGCCTAAATCTGATTCACAGTGTTGTTTTACACTCAGTCTCCTTGTCCCCATCAGTCCGGCCTAACCTCGGGGGACGTGGTGTGTTTGAAAGGTTTGAAACAGGATCGTTCGTTCTGAAAGCTGCTCAAAAGGACGAAAGACGATCTATTAGCTCTCTGAACAACCCAACTGTGATTTCAATCACAGAGAATTAACACAATCAGTCACTTGACTGGAGAAATGTCTCTGAATATGATGTTAGTAAGTGAATTTTTTCACTAATATTGATTAACTCACCTCAGCTTTGTTGCAGTATCACAGGACTAATTATTGGACTAGTCTGACTTCATAACTACGTTTACCTTTTGGCCCACATTTTTTCAACTTTTTATCCTATAATAAAATCCTTTTTGCACACCTTACTGCAGTTTGTTCACTTGTGTGCATGTGCTTCAAATGAACTCTGATGGTAGTACTTGTGTTTGTTTTTGCAGTATTCTCTGTGTAATTTGTGCACTGCTGCTGTGACCTTTCAATACAGTCTTTAGGTTAAGGAAAATTAAAGTTACATAGTTGAGGTTTAGGAAAGTTATGTATGATAGGTTAAGGAACGCAAAATAACGTAGCTTAGGTTTAGGAAGGTGAAGCTACATCGTTTAGGTTTAGGAAAGAAAAGTTAGGTTAGGGTGAGGAAAACTAACGTAGCTTAGAATTACAAAAGTAAAGTTGCATAGTTTAAGTTAAGGATACTAAAGATAAGTAGGATAGGTTAAGGAAACTGAAGTTATTTAATTTAGGTTTAGAAAAGTAAAGTTACGAAGGTTAGGTTTAGGAAAACGATAGTAACATATTTAAGGTTTATGAAAGTAAAGTACTTAATTTAGGTTTAGGAAACTGAAGTTACTTTGTTTAAGTTTAGGAAACTGAAGTTACTTCATTTAAGTTTAGGAAAACTAAAGTAATGTAGTTAAGGTTTAAGAAAGTAGAGTTACGTTGGTTAGGGTTGGGAAAGTAAAGTTACCTAGTTTAGTTTCAGGATGGTAAAGTAATGAAGTTTAGATTTAGAAAGGTAAAGCAACGTAGATTAGGTTTAGGAAAGTAAAATTAGGTAGTTCAGTTAATGGAAAGTAAAGTTACGTAGTTTAGGTTTATGAGAAAAAACATGGTTGGGTGTTGTCCTGACATGTACTTAACATAAGGTGATGAAGCTACGACATCCTTTAAAATAACTCTTCACTTGGATTCAAACGGGATGTGAACACCAACGTCCTGGGGGAAAGTCCTGTGTTTGTTTGACCCTCGCACCACCCAACCTCCACCCTTATGTGGACTTCCAATTTAAATAATACTTCCTTCTTTACTCCCGTCAGTGCATTGTCTGCATGATCACAGCCTTCCTGATTACATGGGTTATATTTTTAATTCTGGTGCATTACTGTTTGTAGGTATACATACGAACAACACTAACATGCTGATGTTTAACAGTTTGTTTAGCATCTTAGTTTAGCACTTAGCATGCTAACATTGGTTTTGGAGTTAACAGTGACATGCAAATTTGCACCACTGACCAACATTATGACACTGTGGACTCATTGTTACGTTAGCAACAAGGCTAACATTGCTAACTGCTTGAAATGTCTTAATCTGCTGTTGAATATAGTCCCCAACAAGTGCACTTTTTTATTTTGTATTTTTGAAACTTAAGTGACCAGCTGTTTTGCTTCATTACAGATCTTTAAAAAAAAATTAAACACTATATTTGTGAGGTGGCCTCACACTTTAAAATGCCTGCTGTAAGAGAACATCGTGCAGCAGAAATGAAATTTCATTACTTTGCTTTTTCCTCAGACTCGAGATGAGTCATTCCCCAACTCATTCATAATGTCAGCCTGTGATGAGAAGCTGTATACGGTAATGGCTAATGCATTTGCTGATTGACTCTCTCTTGTTTCTGTTCCAGCTGGTTAAAACCAAACAGGAGGAAGGTTTCTCTCCAGCCATGCAGAAGGTAATTCATCATCCTGTCAGAGACTCATAAATGACAGTTTGAAAACACAAAGTATGCACATTCAAAACACTCTGCAACAGGGGCAGTATTACAAAAAAAAAAAGTTCTGGTATTTTTAACTCTCAGGATGAGACGTAACAGCACCATACATTTAATAGAAAACACAATATCACCGTACTACTTACAGTATAGCTTATATCTTACTAACATGCTCAACTGCTTTCAAAAACATATTCATAAAAAATATTTTCCAGTATTTTTGAACTCCAGGTCACTCAAAATGAGAAGTAGGCCTACTGTTAACAAAGTATCATGGTATACAGCAAGCTAATCTTTGTAGCACGTTAGCTTACTAACATTAGTATGATCTACTTTTAAAACATATAAGTAGAGTAAAAACTATATTCTGGTATTTTTAACGTCGCCCACTTAAAATGAGAGGTTAACATAACCATAACTTTAATAACAAATACATTATCACCGTATCAAGCTAATCTTTAAGGCACGTTAGCTTACTAACATTTGTTAGTATCATTACTTTGTTACATATTCATAAAATTAAAAAATAAAATAGATTAAAAAATTTTTTTTTTTAATTCAGTATTTTTGTAACTCCTTACTGCTCAGAATGAGAAGTAACAGCACCATAACTTTCATGTAAAACACAATATCACTGTATACAGCAAGCTAATCTTTACAGCACGTTAGCTTACCGACAGTTTAGTTTCATCTACTTTAAGAATATATTTATAAAATTAAGAAATATATATATATATATATATATATATATATATATATTCCGTATTTAACGCCTTACTGCTCAGAATGAGAGGTAACAGTACCGCAACTACACAATGATAACACGATATCAATCACTGTATTCAGCACGTTAGCTTAACAGTATGACCTACTTTGAAAACATATAATATTGATTAAACAGAAAAGTGAAAACTATATTCCACTTAATTTTTTTACACATATACATACATTACTGTATACAGCCTTTTTTTGTATTTGTAGCCTATTTACATTTTGTCTCTTCATACAGCACGCTAGTATTTACAGTGTGTTAGCTAACTAGCATGTTTGTTGGCATTTAGTTTAACCCTATGCTTCATTCTTTTTTTTTTTTTTTTACACCTCACTCTCACTAATTTAAAATGCCAATGTTAGTTAACATCAAGACCGAATATAAAATGATATTTATCCAGTAGGATATTTATGATTTCACATAGCATATTAGCACTAGCATATTTTTCACTCAGAAGTTACAGTGCTGTTAGCTTCTTATCTGACATTAAAATGAGTTGAATCAACTGTAAAAGTAAAGCTGTTTGCTCTTATATTTTAGTGGCAGAAGAGGAGTGAGTCTGTAAACTGAAATATGTTTACAGCAGACAGTTTGGGTCTAAATTTACTGTTAACCTTTGTTTTCTCTTCCACATAAGTTTGTCTGAGTTCTGTTAGTGATATTCCCAGATTTAGCTGAGCTCTATGTTTTTAATACTGTCAAAAATAAAAATGGAGTGAATTCACCTCCTGAATGTTTCTGATGGTGTTGCAGGTGGAGGGACAGGTAACCCCAGTCAACCTGCCTCCTTCCAGGGGTTCGAGCACCCCGGGGTCTCCCGCCACTGGCATCACGGTAAACACACACTTTTACCAGCTCAAAGACACCTGTGTTCTCAATGTATGCAGCACTAACCTGTCACCTGTGTGTGGTGTGTTCAGGCCCGAATGAACGACCAGGTGGTGGGCTACAGAGACCTGGCAGCTCTGCCGAAAGATAAAGCCATCCTGCAGGTTGAGAGACCGGACCTGATGACCTACAAACCACACCTGAGCTTCTCCCCACTCGACCCTCCACGCAGAGAAGTACACAAACACACACACGCTACATGGATTATATACCGTAAAACTTGTATTAGTAGTCCAGGCTATTGTTTGCTTAAATCACTGAACTCAGCAGGCCTACATTTGGGACAGGCCTTTAATTCCTTTTACACCAATCTGCTGCTCAGCAAAGATCAGGAAATACCATCCAATTGTTTATTTGAACCAGTATGAATATTAGGTAGAGGGAATCTCTTGCGCTTCAGCCCTTCCGTAATTGGAGGTCGGTGCTTCTCAGACCAGGACAATATAGATGAAAATAACCCCGAGGAAGAGTCCACAAGAAAAGCACTGGAGCACTCAGATCACTTGTGATGAAACTACTACACTACTTGTATAAATATTAAGGCTTCGAATACCATTTCAAATATGTGTTATGTTATGACACTCGTTTCAGACACAATAAAGTTTTATTCTGGTAAAACAATATTCATAAACTATTCATTTTTACAAAAAACATGTTTGATTCTTTTGATCGGTGGACCCTTAAAGACTAAAGGAGTATGAATAAGTTGTTGGGTAATCAGAGGAAGGGAGTCACCACTTGTGTTTTGTCACGCTGGTAAAACTCAGTGAATTATGGTCTTCTCTGGTGCTCATGGTTTCAGTAAAATGAACTGAACCAAGCTAACAATGTGTAGCATCTCCATATTGACAAAACTTTATTTACATTTATATTTATATATGCGATCTATGTTAGCTGCAATCTGGAAATCCATTGGTAAAAAAACAAAACAAAAAAACAACAACTTTTTTTTTTTCTTCCTTTACCTCTGGAGGCACAGCCCGGAGTTTTTTGACTAACGGAAGTGCAGGGGCCTCGGCGATCGCTCACACCCTTCACTTCCGGCGGTGCCCCCAGGGAATCGCCTTGTTGTTTACAAATACTTAAGGTAGAAAACCAGCAGAGTTTAGCTATGTATCACATTTTTCACATCACTATATCACCGTGTAGACTAATCTGATGTTTAAGTCTATAAACACAATGACTGAACAAACGTTACTATTTCTGTGTGCACGTTTTGTAAATAATAACAATAATAACATCATAGATTAGCTGGGCTAACCGTTAGCTGTTAATGTTAGCCGTTAGCTGTGTCTGTAATAACCACAGACTGTATAAAAATAAGGTAATAACTCAATAAACGGTCCGTGAATAAAATATTTTTTCCAGCGGATATCTTAGTTACAACATGATTGAGCTAGCAAAGCAGTTTTGTGTTGCTATGTGTGGTATTTATTCAGTTTTGGGAAATCACAATGTCTAGAAAGCATCAGTGGCTGCAGCTGACAGGGACAGTTAGCAAAGCTAACATCAGGACGTCATCTGTTAAAAGCCTCCCGTTGTTGGATACGACATGAAACTACTCCAGTTAGCTCAATCATGTTGTAACTAAGACATCCGCTGGAAAAAACATTTTTTTTCACGTTGACGAGACGGCGTTTTGGGTGGAGCCGTCGCTATGAACACGGAGTTTGCTGTTTCTGTAGGTACACATTTCCTGGGGACACCTGCACGTCTCTGCCACACCCCCTCCATTGTGATTGGCTAAAGCGCAGCATCGTTCAAACTCAAAGCCCCCCACCCCCCCGTCTAGTCGTCTTTCACACAGGACTGCCGACAGATTCTACGATGTAAGTTGCAGAATCTGTCTTGAGAGACTATGTTAGCTGAGGTGGGTAGTCAACAACCCGCTTTTATACATCCAAAGAAGAAAAGAAAAAGGAACTGCTTTGCAACCAGACCAGGCCTCTAATAGAGACAGGCCTCTAATAGAGACAGGCCTTTAATTGTCAAAATGTGGAGCCACACTGGGCTAGTGAAAGGGACTGGGCGTTTAACTGGGACCAGGCTTGTAATTCAAGTTTTACAGTAGTAGTGCAACACAATGGCACACAGTAACTAGAACTGAAAAAGTGACTGGAATCTCTTACCTGCTCCTCCACCTCTGACACCATCAGACACTTTTAGTGGGTGATGTGACTCCAGTTTATCACATCTCTAGTCTTAGTTTCGTAGTTTCGTATCTCTTTTGGTAATAATATTAAGCCAGATCTGGGAACACAATGACATCACAAAAACAAACTAAAAAGTTAAGCACAAACAGACGCTGAGGTTATCTGATGTTTTGGGTATGGTGTGATCTTCACATAGAATTTAAACAGGAGTTTGATTCCAAAAGAATGTATTGTATTAAAACCAAAACAGACGGGCTGTTTGTAACATCACGTTCAGCAGCACCAGAAGGTTCCTGGAAGGTGTGAAGTCTGACAGCCAGTGAAACAGTTTGGTGGACCAGTATGAATAATGAATAATGAATGAATAATGAACTGTAGGGAGAAGTGCTTCCAAAGTACTAATTAAACCATTAATCCATGTTTAAACTGATTTTTTCTTTAAGTAATATGAGCCAGACGTTATTGTAATTTAGGTGCCTTCTTGAAAAAGTTCTACTTTTGTTGAAGTAATTTAACTTAAAGGTTTACTGTACAGAAATTTGTTGTTACTGTACGTAAACAGGTTCAAAAATGAAAACCAACCTCAAGTTCATTCTTGTTTGATGTATTTGCATTTTTTCCACAGTTGAGTATTTACTGCCTTTTTTATTTCGTAGAGCAAAGCGTGAAAGTCTCTTCAGCTTGTGTCAAACACAGACCTTATTTCAGACATCCAACAAAAACCCACTGACTTTGAGACGAGGGAACAGTGAGAGCAAAAATGCTAATTTGTGGGTTTAAGGACTCATTTCTGCATCACTCTGCTCCATCGGTTAAAGTGACGAAACTACCTGGTTAGCTTTAGGCAACAAAGCTAACTGGTTAAGTTTAGGTGAAAGAAAATACCTGGACAAAGCTACATGGTTAGGTTTAGGCGACAAAATGACCTGGTTACATTTTGGCGACTCTTTGTCGGAAAAAGACGACGAAACAACTAAAACCTGAGATGATGAATATCGGTAATGAACTAGCCACTGCTAAACCTAAAACTAGAATTATTGATTTTTCTCTGGCTGTAATTAAAAAATAAAAAAATAAAAACATTTTGTGGTTATTCAATTTATTCAAACTAACGATGGGGGAATGACAACCAAAAAAAGCCCTGGTTTGTGTATCTCATGTTCTGTAATAATTCAGGTTACTGATTTAACTGTCACTGTCTTTAAAACAAAATGAACAGGTAGGTTTTTTTTCAACGACTCTTACAATCTGTATGAAAATATATTCTGTCAGCTGCACGATAAAACAATTAAGCAGTTTATCAAGTTCACCGGAGATGGCCTTCCAGTTCTCTGCCTTCCTGCGTAGTTTAAAGATTTTCAGTGTTAATGTCTTTATTGTGTTTCTGATCTGCAGCGGTCTCTGTCTCCTCCCGCCACGTCTCCCACCATGTCTCCTGAGGTAAGAGCTGCCACAGACTGCTTCACTTGTTTCACACACAAATCACTGCATGAGTTGTTTTACACCAGTACCTTAGTGTAGTTCAGAAATTTCAAAGTCCATCCCAGTTTCATTCTCACATCTCATGACCTTCACCTGCTGATGATGAAGGTTGTGAGATGTGGACCAAAGCTCCAGAAACAACAAGCCAGTCGATTAAATGAATGTTTTGTTCAATTTGATTTTGTTATTCTACTGTGTAGCTGTAATAAAGCTGCTGAATGTGCTGCTAAATAACCAGAGGCTGAATAAACAGTCTATTTTTAAAAGACACAGATCAGTGGTCAGTAGTTAGCAGTGTTTCAGTAAATGAACCTTTGGTGACCCATGTCAGATCTTCCATGAGTCAGGGGCTGGTCACGACCCAGACTGATTCAAAAAGCAAATGTTTGACTGATGTCTTCATATTCTCGTCCAGTTCTTGAAATCAATCGCTGCTTTGTTTCGTCACGAAGTTAAAAATGTGACATTTAAAGTCTCTACTCGCCTGCAGTCTCTGAGAACAGAAAGCGTCTCTGTTGAGCTCCAGTCCAGCATGGAGTTCAGCTGTTTGTTATGGTGGTGTAATGTTGTTGCTAATCGAGAAAGAAAAGGAGATCACATTTTTAACTACATGAGGGCAAAGCAAAGCAGCATTCTTTATATAATTCTGCCCGTCGGCTTCAAACATTTAACAGTTTGCACCACTTCTCTTTCTCCTCTGTGTGTTTTTATTTTTCCAGGTGAAGGCCCGCAGGGCAGAAAGTGAGAGTGGTTCTCCTGGAGGATCGATGATGCAACTGCAGGCTGCGCGCAAGATCAGCACCAGCCAGCAGCATTTCCACAGACCAGGTAACAAACACACACACACACACACACACACACACAAGATGATTTATATCAATTAAGGCTGGGGACCACAACTATAAAGCAACCGTCTGAACCCCAACATTGAATGATTTACGATGTGTGGACCTGATTTTTGTCTCCAAACCAGTGATGTCATTCTAATCCAGATTTACAAACGCGAGGGAGACATGGTTCATTTCAACCCAACGCTCTCTCATACTTAAACTACAGTATACATCGATGTCCACTGATTTCCAAAACGACTTATACGACCAACCCCAAAACATGGTCACAGTTTTAAATGCATCCTTAACGTCATGAAACACAAGCAGTCGGAGTTAAGCTCCAAAACTACCTGGGGTCCGTTTCACAAAGCAGGTTTAGTGAAAACTCAGAGTCTGTTAACCCTGAAATGAGGGAAACTCTGAGTTTTCCGTTTCAAAAAGGGAGGTAACTCAAACCAGAGAAAGAGGGGTAACTCTAGCCTGTGTCAGAGAGAGAGGTAACTTAAGCTCTCGGTCAGTTACCGTAGTAACAGACTCTATGAACCTAACCTGGTCGGGACCAGGTTTTTCTCAATGAACCTCGAGTTTCTCTCTGTCTCCGCCCTCTTTCAGAGCCACACACTCCATCTGATTTCCTCATTCATTCAGTCAGCAGGCGAGTTTTGGCGTAGCCTAGTTCTGCCGTCTGTCATTTAAAAATCATTAAGAAAATCAGAGTCAGTATATTAGAAGTCCATCAGGCACAGTAGATGGCGACTTTTTCCACTAACATGGCATGTCCTTTTGATAACGATCCCGTGGATGAAGGAGCAGCATTACTGCGCAGAGAATTAAATATTCGTCCGGAGATGGTTATCAGACCGCGCATAGATGTTTTAGCATTTCCAGACAATTATATTTTTGAGCTGTAGCCTACCGTTTCACGTCACAGTCCATCATCTACATACACAACCTAATCCGTCCTTACATTTGCAACATTACCAGTCGTAGTCATGCTCTCACATCCCAGCAGATATTGTGTGTTGCGCTGCGTTTCTTTGCAAATGAAGTTTTTTGTACAATGTCGGAGATGCTGAGCACTTGAGTAAGGCAACTGTGTGCAGGGTGGTCAGAAAAGTGTGCTCGTTTTACGGGCATCTGCCTTCTTTCTGTTGGCTGAGTAGAAGTATGTGTAAGTTTAAATAGGCTTAATTATTTAACAGAACATGATACAGATGAGAAGACATTTATGTGTGTGAAAACAGCATTATGTTGGGGATAAAACAACTGCACAGTCAAACAGCCACTTAATATTTACTTTACAATGTAAAACATGATCAAAATGAGGCACCCCCATGATATTATGCTGAGGTCTTACCTGTTTGAACAATGTGTTTACATTTCATCCTAAACTGCTGCCAAGTGCGCCTCTCCCCCGCGGGATTGCACCTAGCCTAAATGAAATAAATTAATAGGCTACCATTCAAGCAGTTTCCCCTGTAATATTATTGTGGTTGCAAAGGACTACATTTAACTTAATCATTGACCTGAGCAGCAATGTTCTCCCACGCCGTCTCCCTCTCTTTTGCAGCTGCAGCGGTGTTGCACTTCTTTTTGAAAACATGTGCAAACTCGCCGTATGAGCGCATTAAGATTTCTAATTCTAGTGGGGTGAAAAACGCAGCCCTCCTCTTCCCCGTTGCCATGGTGACTCGTCGAATCGGGGCTCCATTGATGCTGGCTTTTTATAGTCGTGGTGCAGGCGCTTAACTCCAGGTGAAACTACTCCGAGTTGATTAAACTGATTCAAATCAGCTGTTCTGGAACCGGAAACTCAGAGTTTCCTATCTCAGAGTAGATCAACTCAGAGTTCAGGATTAGACTCAGAGTTTGTTGAACCTGCTTTGTGAAACGGACCCCTGGTTAGGTTGAGGCGGCAAAACAACCTGGTCTAATATAGGCAATAAAACTATCTGGTTCAGTTTAGGTGACAGAACTCCCTGGTTAGCTTTTGGCAACAAAACTACCTGGTTAGCTATACGCGACAAAACTAACTGATTATGTTTAGGTGTCAAAACCACCTGGTTAGGATTAGGAAAAAAATCTACCTGGACAAAACAACCTGGTCTGGTATAGGCAATAAAACTACCTGGTTATGTTTAGGTGACAAAACTGTCTGGTCAGGTTTAGGCTACATAACTCCCTGGTTAGCTTTACACAACATACTAACTGATTATGTTGAGGTGACAAAACTACTTGGACAAATCTACCTGATTAGGTTTAGTTAACAAAACTGCCTGAACAAAAGTACCTAGTTAGCTTTTGGCAACAAAACTACGTGGATGGTTTAGGTGACAAAACGTGGTTAGATATAGGAAAAACATAGTTTGGCAATAAATAAGTACTTTGCTACTAACTTATTAACGTGTAGTGTGTCATGTGACATACATTACATATGTCACTAGCTTAGCATGCTACATATGCTAGCATGGCTATGTTGCTATTAAAAGAAGTCAATGTTGTCTTCAGGACATGAACATTAGTCTCCTCGGTGGATGTCCTGTGTTTGTTTGATGGACCCACCCTATGGGGACATTTGTACAACATTACGTGCACTTTGTTACGTTTTATGCTATATCATGCCCCTGTAATAATCATTATGGCCTCTAGAGGGCACAACTTTACAGTAAATGGAAGTAAGGGTTGAAATCAAATCCTGTCACATAGAAAAAAGATTAGGTTTCACAATCTGCCAATTTAGATATAAAAATAACTATTTAATTGCCATTTCTGTTATCTATTCGTTATACATCATGCATGCAAATTAAAATAAAATTAATGTAGATTAAATGATTATATTTTAATATGTGCAGCTTTGGGCTTCAATACTTTGTAATCTTGACTCTGAGAAATCTCTTTTCAGATAATGGATCCAACATCTACAGGAAACCTCCCATCTACAAACAAGGTGAGCTCCTCGTCACGTGTCTCCGTGCTGCTCCTGTATTTCCTCTTCTTCACGTCGTCCCTCTGTCGTCTCTGCAGATGTTAACAAACATCTGGAAGGCGTCATTAAGTCAGCAAAGTTTCCAGCAGCTCAGCCTCCAGACCCAAACCAGCCGTCCAAGATTGAGACCGAGTACTGGCCCTGCCCCCCCTCACTGGCTGCCATGGGTACGTTTAAGCCCGGGTTAAACCTGTGTTGCCTGAAACTAAATCACATCTCTTAAACCTGAACTCCACCTGTGGTTAATTATTATAACCAGCAACTGTTTCCTGCCAACATCACCTAAAGCCACGAGAAGTCATCGAATCTGTTGTTTAAAAACAGAAGTTTTATTGCAGTATGAAAATGTTCCATGATAGCGTTTCATTTAGTGTTAGACTGAGAATCGTACGGAGTCCCTGAGGGGACATGATGGAGAAAAAAAACAGATGGGTGAAATAAACGAATAAATACTTTTGTGTTCTCCCACGAAACATTTTGCTCTGCAGCAGCTGATAACTGTGGTTCTACTGAAGCAGCCTGGTGTCGTTTAATACATGATACGTTAAAGGGTGACTCAGCAGTTTCAGAGTGATGACACCAGTGAACAGACCGGCTGAGACAGTGTGTAATAATCACCACGCCTGCTTATCAAGGCTCTGTCCTCCTTCACCCAGCCCTCTGCATGTCGCACTGCTGCAGGAGGTGCACGCAGACAATATTTCTCAGGAGAACCCAAAAGTTTCACAATCCAAAGTGCAGCTTTAAATCACGAAACACAGTGTGTTGTCGTACTGTCTCATTCTGACAAACAGGTCCATCTTTGCACGCAGCCACACTTTAAACCCCAGGGAGCTCTGGTGGTTTGTATCTTGACCTAACTCTGAGGTTGAACTCTCGTAGAGATCGAGTGGAGGAGGAAGAAGAAGGAGCTGCAGGAGGAAGACGAGTTTGAAGACCTGACGAACGAGGCTGAGATGCTGCGGGAGCAAGAGCTGGAAAAGGTCTGTGGGTAAAGGGTCTGACTCACACACACACACACACACACACACACACACACACACAGTATGAAGAGATGACCGATGGCTCCTGTGTCTGTGAATCCAGATCAAGTCCAACCTGGGTCGTCTGATCCTGAAGGAGGAGAAGGAGAAGGCCGTTCACTTTCGGAGGAAGACACAGTCGCTGCCCGACAGAACGCACCTGCACACCAGTGAGACTCTGCCGTCTGAGGCGTCTTCAGGTTTTAGTTTCTGGGTTCATGAACCGGAGCTCAACGTGTTTTCTTAATGTTTGTCTGTCGGCAGGTTTGTCAGCGAGTGCTTCAAAGTCTCCTTCACACTCAGGACCAGGTCTGACCCGAGTAAGTGCTCGTCTGCAGAACCAATGAGATTCTGCACATTGAAAACATCATGAGTTAGAACAAACAACGTACAGATGATCAGAGGTGTCAGAAGGCCTCATCCGGCCCTTTGGATGACTGTACCTAAGAGATGATCGTACCCATGATAACTGCATCATTCTGACAGACTTTCCTTTGGTGCTTGTTGTAATAGTTACTCACTGGTAGCACCGACGTTGTTCGCCTAGCGAGCAGTGTTGGGAAATACAGCTGGTCTGAAGAAATGTAACAGCCACCTCACTAAAGGTTGAGACTACAAACCAGCACAGAAATGACAGCTACCAACATGAGCCACCGCGTCCTCAACAGACGCATCATAAACACTTTGTGTTAATACAAGCTCACATTTGTGTTCTGGAGCAACAGTTTGATTTAAACGTCTAATATAACTCACTCTCATGATTATTATATCTGTTAGCAGTGTTAGCGAGTAGTGATGGGCAAAGCAGTTCTTTAGATGTTACTGAATCACTAGAATCAGTTCATTAAAAAGATTCATTCGTTTTAAGTTTGTGAAAACAATGGGGAGGTGTGCGATTGTGTTCATGTGGCTTGACTCCTGGCTACATTAGCCGTTAGCTTGGAGAAAACGGTCCCTATGAAAGTGTGTCGCTGAGAAGAAATGATTTGAATCACTCAGGGATCAGAGTTACGTTGTTCACCGAGTGATTCGTTCACCGAGTGATTCGTTCACCGTGTGATTCGTTCACCGAGTGATTCGTTCACCGAGTGATTCGTTCATCGTGTGATTCGTTCATCGTGTGATTCGTTCACCGAGTGATTCGTTCATCGTGTGATTCGTTCACCGAGTGATTCGTTCACCGAGTGATTCGTTACGCGGTAGGCAGTCCCTCCCTGCACCCTGGCTGCCTCACGACTCGCGAGAGATTCATCGTTCGCACGGACCGAATCGTCAGTTCCACTCCTGGCCTGCACGCTCACTGCTGAGCTCAGCTGAACTGAGGAACGAACGAATCAGTTCCAGGAGTGATTCAGTTCAGTACGTTCACTCAACAGATTCGTTCTTTTGAACGATTCTTTCATGAACGACACACCACTATTAGCGAGGTAGCTACCCTGCTACAGCTCGTCAGTACAGTCAGTAATATAGAAGAATGAACTGCGGTCAATCACTGTGATGTCCACGGTCACATGAGCTGACACTACGACTGTAGTTCATCCACACACTGACATGAATATGTGTTACACTGAATAACACCTTCAAACAGCCCAGATCGAGCTGACGAGGGGAGCTAAGGACTGACTGAGCATAGTTAGCAGAAGGATGTGTGACTGCGTTCAGTTTTCAAAGTAAGGCGTTATAAAATACACACAACGTTATGGAAATACGACTGATTGGATTCTAATCAGAAGAAGTATAAAATTAATTACTGCTGTTCCTCATAAATTATAAAGTAAATGTTTTCATTCTTTGATTTTTCGGTTGCTGGAAATAAAAATGAAAAAGATAATTCCTGATGTTGAGGACATGACAGACAAGTAAAAGTCCCACATTTCTACCTTGAAAATCTGAAACTGGAAGTGCCATTACAAAGAAGGTTGCTCCTTAATGATTATCGTGTGATGGTGGACGTTAGTTTCGCAGGTCCGGCCCACCTGTTATAAACTGGGCTGTGTGGCCCCTGAACTAAAATGAGTTGGACACCCTGATCTAAAGTCTGTCCTGGCGGCGGCGTCACAGAGCTGACGGTAACGTTTTTGGTTCGTGATGCTGATGTTTTGACGGGCTGGTTTTATGACTCGCTGTGACCTTTACACATTGACAGTAGTGAGCACGTGTTCAGCTCTGAACCGTCTGTGTCATTTGTCATGTGTCGAACATCAAACTGTGCTGTGTGTGTGTTCACAGATGCAGTCTGCAGAGTTCTCCACAGACAAAGGACAACAAGGTAAATGTCTCTCCTTTCTCTTCACACAGTTAGAAATATACGTCAATAAGCTACTCCAGAACACTAAATGACGCACCAGCAGGAAAGAAGTGAGATTGTTTTGAACTCAAACTGACCTGACACAGTATCTCTGCCCGCCGTCGCTCCTCGTGGCGACATGATCCCAGTGTGAACACGTCTGATCTACGACATGAGATCACACAGCGTCAGGATGTTGAAGAACTTTGTGCACATTGATTCTGTTTGTTTGTTTGTTTGTTTGTTCGCACTGTGGTTGTTGTTTACTCCTCATGTTGTGGTTCTTCTTCTTCTCTAACTTCCTGTCGTCGTGTGTCTGCAGCTGCTCAGGTGAGTCTGTCGTCTCCACGCCATCTGTGTGGCACGTGCATGACATCAGCAGCTCTGTGTTGAACCCGCCGTCTGACTCCTCCTGCATCACTCTGTGTGTGTGTGTGTGTGTGTGTGCGTGTGCGTGTGCGTGTGTGTGTGCTACATCTTCACACCATCACCGTGCACTGATTTCTAACACTGCTGACTTTTGGCTTCAGCTCTGCGTCACTGTGACGATGTTTATGTTTATCAGACTGTACAGGAGTATCTGTCATACTGTGTGTGTGTGTGTGTGTGTGTGCAGAACGGAGATGCTCGCAGGGAGAGGATGGACAGAGGAAACTCTCTGCCGAGTATCCTGGAGCAGAAGGTGAGAGCTGTTTTGACTCTGAGCTGACACATGACGGCAGATTAGTTTGTTTGTGTTTGTTTATTGTTTCTATACGTGTGAGCGATATTTAATATCTGTTGTTAAACATCTCCTGTGACCATTTGTTTATTTATTTATTTTTTTAATCTCCTGGGACTTTGTTTTATTATTTATTGACTCATTATAATAATAATAATTATAATTATTATTATTAGTGTTTAGTGTAGTATTGACTTTGATTTTTAATTATTTAAATTTTCCTCTAATCTCCTGGGACAACATTTTTATATGTATAGTTTTTGTCTCTCTTTTTTTTTAATCTCCTGGGATTTTTTTTTCTGTAGTTTTTATCTCCTGACACATTTTATTTTGGTTTGATTTTTTTTTTTAATCTTCTGGAACTTTGATTTTCCTATTTTTCTTTTCTGTGTTTTCTCTTGTGTATTTGTTTATTTATTTATTCATGTATTAGTTGTTGTTTTATTTAGATTTTCTTTTTAAATTTTTTTAAATTAATTTAATTTTATCTCCTGGGACTTTTTTTTTACTTTGTTTGTTTGTTTTCAGCTTTTATAAAATATAAGTACTTTTATTTATGTATTTTTTTAAATCTCCCGCGACTTAATGTGTTTTAATATTTATTCATCTATTAAATATCATTATTATTATATTATTTAGTTTTGACCTAATTTGTTTTTTAATGATCTATTTAGTTATTTTGAATTTTTTTTAATCTCCTGGGGCAATATTTATTTATTAATTCATTTTTATCTCTTGTAATTATTATTATTATTATAATTATTTCATTTTTAGAACTTTGTTTTTTTAATCCCCTTCAACTCTGACAATATTTTTATTCATTTATTTTATTTTTTTATTTTTTCTCCAAGGACTTATTTTTTCTGTTATTTTTTTTTTTTGTAGTTTTTTTTTCCTCCTGGGACTTTATTATTTTTTGTTTATTTGTTTGTTTGATTTCTTTGTGTTTTGTTTGTAATCTTCTAGAACTTTGTTTTCTATTTTTTTAGTCTCCTTGAACATTTCAATATTTTTATTTTATTTGTTGTTTTCTATCTTCTGGGACTTTTTTGTGTGTTTGTTTCCATTTATTTTTAAAAAATTTCCTCAATGAGCTTTTAGGGTTTTTTCTACTGGGACTTTTTATCATCATTATTATTATTATCATCATTATTATTATTATTATTGTTTATCTGCTGGGCCTTTGTGTGTAGGCTTGTCTGAGGTTGATATATCGTCTCATGAGATGCTGACTGGTTTATATAATCAGAATATTGTGTTTGTCTTTGATAAATGTGTCTGAATAATTCCATGAGGGATGAACTGTGTAAACAAACACAAAAACAAAAACATTCATTCAGATATATTTTTGGGTGTTGAATTAAAAAGTTTTTATTGTGTTGAAGCAAAACACAAATCTGTCAAATGTCAACATGAAGAAACGTGTGTAATTTTTACCTGTTAATTTTAGTGATATATGATACAGCCTGAGAGGTGACATGATGATGATGATGATGATGATGATGTCACAGTTCATGCTGTTTCCTGTCTGTTCAGATCTATCCCTATGAAGCTCTGATTGTGACCCACAGAGGGCGCTGTAAGCTGCCACCAGGAGTCGACCGCACTCGACTGGAGGTGTGTATCAGAGTGTGTGTATCAGAGTGTGTGTATCAGAGGGTGTGTGCATGAATTATGACTCAGAAAATCCACAGTTTAAAATTATCTGTCAAATTATTGATACAAAATCTAATCAATAATAAATAATGTCATATTACAGATCAATCCACACAACAGTTTATTGAGTCATTAAAATGAGCTCCATCAGCTGATCAACATCAAACTTGACTTTTGGTTCTTGAAGTTTATTTTGACTTTAACGTGTTTGTGTTAAATGTTAACTGCAGGAGTGTTTGTGCTCTGTGGTGTTTCTACTTGACTGAAGTACACGAGCTGAACACGTCGACAGCAGCACTCTTCTTTCATATTTTGAGCAGGAAAATAAATAAATTATGTCTTCAAGTGATTTAAAACTGGAACATTAAACTGGATAATACATTTATTTCTATTGAATCACAGCTGCAGTTTATTGTGACGCCTCTCTGTCCTGAGGTCGGTGCAGAAAACTTGTGTCGAAGTGACGAATAGGGACAAGACGTTTTGAGAGAGAGCCCCGTCTCCACCAAACCCTTTCAGTCCAGTCCCTCTGGAACCAGCAGTCAGCCTTCAGACATGGTACCTAGACCCTCGGTGTGTTCAGACAGTCCTCTTAAATGTGGGCGGGGTTGTTGTCACTCACTGCTCCGTCCAGCACTCGCTGTATTTCCTCATCAGCGGTGACACAGATGGAAGTCTGCACCTGGTTTATCGTCCACAGAACGAGGCTGCACGCCCACATTTTCACAACAAAATAGAACAGGCTGCAGTGAGAGTCTCTCTCCATGGGATATTTCAAAATAGCAGCTTTGTGCATTTAGTCCTTCTCAGGCAAGCTCAGGGGTTTAGTGTTGCTGTAGCCCACAGGAAGTGAGGATTAGAATATATGACCTTCACATAATCCGCTCCAAATGAATCTATATTTTTAAAGTCATTACTAAAAGTGTGTGTCATATAAAAACTAAAGTGATGGTCAAAGTTGTCACAGTGAAATTTAAGGTGTGCTGATGGATTCACGTCATCAACTCATGCATTGAGTAACATTACAAGTTAACGTTCCACCTTAAAAGTTGCCGGCAGTCGGCCCAGTGAATGAAGTGATTTTTTTCTCTTTCATTTTATAGTTGTAGTTTACTGATGTATGAACAGAGGTTACATAAAACCTTTGACCTCACGATGCAGCGCGCTCTCTTAAACTGGACCAGTCTCAAATACTGTCGTTCCCATTGGTCACTTCGACGCTAACACACTGTGTCCTTCAGCACACGTTGGATAAATACGCTGTCATTCATTTCTTCTTCTCCTCTCAGAGGCATCTGTCTCCAGAGCAGTTTGAGGAGATTTTCGGGATGCCGATGGCCGAGTTCGACCGCCTCTCTCTGTGGAGACGAAATGAACTGAAGAAGAAAGCCTCACTTTTCTAACAGGAAGTGACCTCATTACTCTTCAAATACTTGATGAACCGCCTGCTTCGCGAGGAGGGGGAGGAGGAGCCCATCAAATATCAACAAACATCTAACTAACCAATCACGTCCCTGGATGTGTGTGTGAGGATCAGAGTGGACTGAAGGCTGGCCCTGATTAACCCTTTATTACTCTGACTAACCTTAACTGATGCACTGACACTCAGACATATTACCTGTGCTGCACTTATAATCACCACTGCTTGCAAACCATCATCATCATCATCATCATCACCACCATCACCATCATCATCATCATCATACAGTTTGTTTCAGAGCTGCAGCAGTCTGCGTCAGGACGTTAGTATCGAACTCTTCTGGTGTCATGAAGCTGGGTCTCTTTTAACCACGGTAGATCACCGTGGTAACCACGGTGACGCAGGGCTAATTAACTCTGGAATAATGTCAGAAATCATTCCTACAGGATCCTGACAGGGACAAAAGTCACGAGTTTAAAACAAAGTGACGCTTTTTAACATATATCAGAACAATTACTGCCATGACGGGTCGGATCACGTCAGACTAAAAATGAATGATTATTAATTATAGTTTATTAATTATTAATTGTTAAATGGGAACTTCATGATTTTTCAATCTGTTTCTGTGTCAATCTTTTTTTTTTCATCTTTTGTGTCTGAGAAATTAGAGTCCAGGTTGAAAACTACAGAAGTCACCGTTAAAGTTTCTTTATTTGTTTAATGTTTAACTTTGACATTGAGCAGATTTCAGACATTATTAATTAATGAATAACACTGATTTCCCACCAGGTGTCTGCAGCTAAAACTGAAATTTGACCCTGAAAGTTTCACCATCTTAGTTTAGAGTGTTGCTAACATGCTAGCATGCTAACATTAGCTAATTATCAGTGAACACAGCCGACGCTGATCGATGTCATCAGTTCTGCAGGTATTTGGTCATAAACCAAAGTATTGGACACGTTAACATGTTGAGTTAATGATGGCGCTAAATTAATGACGAACTACATTTCATCATCATCTATCCAATAGTTTTTTGGACATCAGCAGAAATTAAAATGCCTTTATTTTGCACTGTAGATTAAAAAGACCAAACAACAAATATTTGAATTAAACTAAATTATTCAAAACAGCAGCCAAAATTCCATAAAATATTTTACATATATTTTATTAATTTTATAATTTTAATCTTCATTTTTGGTTTTATTTCTATAATTATTTGTTTGTACTGATTTATTTAACCACCAAATTGAAATTAAATAAATTTTGGCAGTTTTATTTTTAATGTTACTGCAGCTTCTTCTTCACCTCTAGTTGTGATTTTGTTTTTTCAAAGCTGAAAATTAATTTTTGCTGCAGCAGTGAGCCAGTTTTCTGATCAGGTGTCTTTGTTTTATCTTAATACTTTGCTATTAATTTCATTATTATTTTAAAAGTATTTTTATTATTTAAATATGGTTTTAGAATAATAACTATTACATTTTATTTTCTTAATTATTTAAAATAAAACATATTTTATTTTATCGTTTTTATTTTAAAATATTTTATTTTTGGAACATTTTAATTTAGTATAAATAATAATTTTGTCTCTTCCGTGAGACCAGTTGAAATGTGGCTCCGTGAACTGGACCAGTTTAAACCAGCTCCATGACACCAGTTAGCGACTTCCTGATTCAGTCGTCTGATGTTTCTGCTTTAACTTGAACGACAGTCGACTCGTGACGAGCTGCTGTCTCGTATTAACAGATTGTAATATCTATTTATTATGTGGAGCTTTTTTTTATTTATTTAAAGATTGTAATTTTTACTGTGACGTTTGATTTTAAAAATATTGTTTTTGCTGTACAGTTGTTTTTTTAAAGGACTTTCTTCCTCGCTTTAACTCGCCGCCAACATTTCCCCACCACCACGTACCTTCATTTTAAAGGAGCAGTTCGTACTAATCAACATGGTAGCGTCTTTACTGGATCGTGTCTCGAGGTAGAAAAACGTCTCTGCCGCCGTCTTCACACTCTGTGTCCGTCCTTCATGCTTTCTTCTGGAAACGCCTCCACGCCATCCGGTCCTCATTGTTTCTGTTGTACGATGTAAAGAGTCAATAAATCTGAGAAAAACAGACGCTGTCTCGTCCTCTTCTTGTCTCCTTTAACCCGTCACACCCTGGTGTGATGTCTGTGACTGTTGCTGCTCTGTCCAGAGGCCGAAAATGGCTTTCAAATTTTTTTTCACGAGTTAATTATTTCATTGTCTGGAGAAAACGAGCTTTGTTGTGTTAGATTACGAAACAATCAACTCTTTATAACAAGAAAACTAAAGATATTTTCTCACGATGACTTATCGAGAAGTCGGCTGTTTGTTTTCTCATTACAAGATAAATAATTCACATGAAGGTCTTTTTAATATAAAATGTCATCACTTCGTTATATCTCATTAGACATTTGTGTAAAATTATGTCATAATTAGTGTATGAATTCTTGAGTTTTGTGAGGTCACAGTGACCTTGACCTTTGACCACCAAATTCTAAGCAGTTCATTTGTGAGTCCAAACAGATGTTTGTGCCAAAGTGGAGGGCATTCTCTCAAGGCATTTATAAGTGTGTTCTTGAAAATGAGACAGATGCAAGGGTCACAGTGACGCTGACCTTTAACCACCAAATTCTGATCAGTTCTTTATAAAATCCAAGTTTATGTTTGTGCCAAATTTGAGAGAATTTCCTCAAAGCCTTTTTAAGATGTTGCATTAACAAGACAAGATGAACCAGGTCACAGTGACCTTGACCATTGACCACCAAATTTCATCAGTTCATTGTTGAGTCCAAGGGGATGTTTGTGCTAAATTTGAGGATATTCCTTCAAGCCCTGTTTGAGATATCGTCTTCACGTGAATGAGACGGACGCAAGGTCACAGTTACCTTTGACCACCAATTTCTCCTAAGTTCATCCTCAAGTCCAAGTTGATGTTTGTGCCAAATTTAAGGAAATTCCCTAAGGGTCTTCTTGAGATATTAAGTTCACAAGACTAGACAAACCAGGTCACAGTGACCTTGACCTTTGACCACCAAAATACTATCAGTTCATAGTTGAGTTGAGTGGATGTTTGTGCTGAAGTTCTTGAGATGTTGCACTTAAGAGAATGTGATGGATGAGGTCACGGTGATCTTGACCTTTGACCACCACAATACCATCAGTTCATTGTTGAGTCCAAACGGATATTTGTGCTTAATTTGAGGAAACTCTCTGAAGTTGTTCTTTAGATCAGTGGTTCCTAACTAGCGGGTCAGTGTCCACGAGTGGGTCATAGTGACCTTTGACGACCAAATTTTAATCAGTTCATTCTGGTGTCCAAGCTGATGTTTGCACCAAATTTGAGGAACTTCCCTCAAGCCCTTTTTGAGATACTGCGTTCATGAGAACGAGACAGATTAGGTCACACTGACTTTAAACTCTGACCTATGACCACCGAAATCTATTCAGTGCACCTTGAGTCCAAGTGGACGTTTGTGCTAAATTTGATGAAATTACCTGGAAGCGTTCTTGAGATATTGCATTAATGAGAGTGGAACAGATATGGCGAAAACGTGATGCCTGTAGCCACGACTATCGCCAGCTTGGAGGAGTAAAAATATTTCTAATTTTGGGGTGAACTGTACCTTTAAGAGAATCAAACATTTCACTTTTCCACTGATTTATTAATCGGCTCAAGTTAAAAACAGTCTGAATCAAAGACCAGAATTTGAAGTTCTCTGATATGTCTCATGATGAAAACAGTCTCCTTCAAATCTGCAGCTGTAAATTTAATAATTTAAATACTCAGTAATTGGTGTTGGACCTGAACGCACCACCGTGGTTCCTCCCTGTTGTTTTATAACACGACACATTAAACCTCACGTCTGATTTGTTGTCTTCACTCTCGCTCCTGATTTGTTACTACAACGTTTCACACCTCGGTGTTGCAGTGATTGTTTCACACCTCTCGTCGTGACAGATTCGTGTTCAGACGCCCCCGCCGCTTCATCTTCATCATCATTAACCTTTTCTGTCTCGCTCAGGCAAACTTGAGCAGCGGAGCTACTTCATCCTGAGTGAGCTGCAGGTAATAATGTGGAGGGTCTGTGTTGCTACGGAAACATATGGGCCTACACATAAAAGCGAGGCGCTGGCGATGTTTCAATGCCACTCGTCTGGATGGAGCCGCACAAAGCAACACCTCCCACGCTGGCCTTTGATTGGCAGCCGGGCGGCGAAGGAGAGCCAGCGTCCTTGAAAGCAGCATTGAACAGACACAGAGGCAGCGTCATTTTTCTGTTTTTTATTTGAATGGAGTGAAACATCTACATAAATGAGAGGCCTCGCAATACATGTACTCGACAAAAAAAAGTTCTTTTTTTTTTTTTCAAATTTAGCTGTAAAGAAAAAAATCTTGATTTTATTTCTGTACATTCTGTGAGATATGTTCAGAGACCCGAACAGAAGTCAGAAATGAGGCCTCGCTCCCCGACAAAAGATCCTGAAATACGTTCACCCACCCACCTCCCCGAAAACAAAGAAAACAACAGTTAAATCACCCAGGACCGAATCGCCGCCGACACACCTCAGCTCTGCTCTTTATGCCTAAATGGTACTTCCTGTTTATTAAAACTTTGGGACTCTTCTTGTGGCTTTCTCTGTCACCTCTAACATTTATAAATCTGACGGGTCGGAAACAAGACGACGCGTTTATGCACAAACACGCAGGTCCTGACTGTGACGTTAATCAAAGTTTTCAAACTTGGAGTTTTCACAAATCTGACGATGACTTGGTAACTTGTGGCGTTTGGTGGAGACCCAACCAAAATGCACCTGTAAAATCCACGAGAGAACATTTAAGTGCCTTCATCTTCATAAGTGCTGATTCTGAGGGGAAATCTGCAGGACTTTGCAGTTTATTCAAGTCAGCTCTTATTTCTTTAACATGTCAGACCTTTAAACTCTGAGACTGAAGGACTGAGTTCAGAAACCTACGACAGTGAGATAATAAATTGCAGAGGTGGGGCAATGTGCTGAGAGAAAACTCGTACATTTATGACAGAGAAAAACTTGAGTGAATTTTCTCTGCGATTCTAAAATCAAAAATTTGCAAGAAAATTTAATTTGTGAGAATTTTTTTTATATATTTAAATTTACTGCTGGAGTCTCAGAGAATGTACGAATTTCTTTCTTATGAATTTACCCATTTAATCAAAGAGAATATCCGAGGTTTTTATCTCGTAATTTTACACTTCAATTTCATAAAATTTTAGATTTTTTCTCGTACATATATACGTCTTAAATCTAAGAATATCCACATTTATGACATTTATTCTCAGAAAATATCAACATTTTTCTGCCGTTAATTTACCAATATAATCTCAGAGAATATCAGACATTTGTTCTTGGAAATTTATCCACTTCAGTATCAGAAAATATCAGACTACTTTTTGTAAATGAACCACTTTAATCTTAGAGAATATCAGAGGTTTGTCACAGTAGATTTATGACTTTATTCTCAGAGAATATCTACGTTTTTTTCTTTATTTATGATTTTAATCTCAGATAATGTTGGAGGCTTGTTCTCGGAAATTTGCCACTTCAATCTCAGGAGAAATCTGGGTTTTTTCCTCATGAATATACAATTTTAATCTCAGAGGGTATCAAATATTCTCTCTTGTTAATTCACAACTTTAACCTCAGAGAATAATTTTAATTCTTACGTCTTTCATTGGTTTTAACTAATGTGTCTTATTATGTTTTATTCTCGTGTCTTATTGATTGTGACTGCTCGGCTGATGATCTTAATTATTCTTATTCCTTCTTCTTCATGGGTTTAACACATTTATTTATTTTAATTTATGTTTTTGTTTAAATTGTGTTTTCTTATGTCGAATGTTTGATCTTTATCCACATGGATCACACGTTATGCAGCAAACTGTGTATTCAGACACAGTCATCGCTGAAGCAGCGAGTCGACAGAGCGTTCGTCTGACCTGGACGTTTGTTTCCAACCCATCAGATTTCGTCCTAATGACGTCTTTTTCTTTTGTCTTCAGTGAGTAACATGTTTTCAGGACAGATGATGTTTGACATGAAAATCTGAACTCTCCGTCCAGTCACTAACTTTTTCTGGAGCTTTTAACCACATCTCGTTAAAGGGAGTCCGCTCACAGAGTCGACTCTGCAGAAAAAGACACCGAGTGGAACTTCAGTTAAGATTCTGTCATCAAACGACCGTTTCCAACCCTGCAGGGTAACTTTGGTGTTTTAACTTGGGCTCCATTCCCCTCGTGTTTTGTGTCTAAATGACGAATGGTAGTGGTCATTTTTTAAGCTGGTTCAGTACTGAGAGACAGCGCTGCAGCAGCGGTGAAACATACGTCCACTAACCGTGTTTTTGTCACTGACAGGCTCAGACTGTTATTCTAAGTTTTGGAAAGGATCCCTACAGAGATAAAACACACTTCATTCAAAGTCAATAGAAACAAAATAAAACTCACACAAACCATCTTGGTCCAACAATCACCAGCTCTGGTTTGGTTGAAATTAACCCTTAATTCACCAGTTAGATGTGACATCATGCTGCCTCTATACACACTAACATGACTGTTTATCTAAATGCAGGCTGGTGGGTTTGGTGACGGTGATTTCAGGGCTGTTTCTGGTTAAACAAAAAGGATCTGACTCTTTAACACAAAGCTCTATCTCTGTAGGGATCCTTTCACTTAGAATAACAGTCTGAGCCTGTCAGTGACAAAACAAACACTGTCAGTGGACGGACACTGACGGTGTGAACAGAGTGGTTACACTGCAGCCTGTTTGTCTCGCTCAGCTCTGGACCAGCTTCAAAAACAATCAGACACGTAGACACAAAAACATGGGTGAAAGGATCCAGGTTGAAAATTGAGAAGTTTCCTTTTAATAACGAACTTCAAACTTTAAGACCCGAGTTGCAATAAAGCGGAATAACCCTTTAATTCCCCCTCTGTGTTTCTGCGCCCACTCCCCCCCACTCTGGATAATTAAGCCTAAATCTATGTGTTGTAAAAAACAAAAAAAAAAACATCACATTGAAAAGAGGGAACAATTAAAATATACATATATAATATAAATGTCAATACTCGCTCCTCAGAGCTCAGTCACACTATCATTGGCATAAGAAAGGATGGATTTATCTGATTCTGTCGCTTCTGGTGTGTGTGTGTGTGTGTGTGTGTGTGTGTGTGTGTGTGTGTGTGTGTGTGGGCACGAACACAGCGTTTGAATGACTTCCTCCCTCGCCAAAATAAAACGCTGATAGAAAGGAAGGCGTCGTCCTGAATAAAGCGACAGCCTCCTGATCGTTATCATTATTCTTATTATATAAAATGGATTTGCGTCGACTGGACCGGGCGGTGATGATGATTGCCTTCAGCAGAGTCCACGTACGGTTTGAGATTTCATCCTGTTCAGTCTTAAACTATGATATTTAATAGATGATAAAATAAATTAAGCGTGGCGAGAGTCGCTCGGACTGAACTGCCTCTTCTCCTGCTCTTAAAGGAGAGAAGGGGGGAAGGGAAGGAAGCAAGGAGAGGAGGAGGAAGGGAGGAGGAAGAAGAAGGAGAGATAAAGGGGAGTAAAGGACGGGGAGGATTTAGGCCTGTGCGTTGGTGCCGTTCTTGTCCGGAGGTCCGGTGCTGGCCGGCAGGTTGTTGAGGGAGGGGGCGGCCTCCTGCTGCTTGCTGTCGCGGCGGGGGGGCATCCTCTCGTTGATGCGGTCCAGACCTCGAGCCTCCTCGAAGCTCTGGATCTTGTGCTGCGGGTTGAAGCCTTGAATGGCTGCAAGGAAACAGACACGTATGAGAGCGGAGCCACAAACGTCTGAAACGCAGCAGGGTCACTAACACGCCGCACGGGCCAATTCACAAAGAACCGATTGCAGCCGCTGACGGACTACGCTCATGACACGCAAACATAAAGTTTTAAACATTATAATTATCCATGTGGTAAAACATAAATGTTGACTTTGCACCAAGAACACAGAGGACAGCACCAATAAATATGTAAATAAATGTATATATAAATATGGGAATGAATAAATAGATTAATCACATTCGTAAATAATGTATGAATAAATAATTTACTGCATTAAGAAATACAGAGATAAACAAATGATTGTGGAATATATGAATAAATACAAAATAAATAGTTAATGTTTATATATAAATATGGAAATAATTAAATAAGTACAGGAATAAGTGAATAAATAAACTGATGTCTGTATTACTATTTATTCTACTATATTTATACTAAAATGAACAAATGAATGCAGAATATATATAAATAATTATGCAAATTAAAAAATAATTGTGAAATATAAACAAATAAATACAGAAAAAATACATAATAAAAAATAAATGAATGCTGAAAGAAATTAATTAAAGTATAAATAAATGCAGAAATAAATAAATAAATGCCTAATATGCAAAAAAAAAAATATATGGAAATAAGTAAATAAACGTATAAATGGATCAATACAGGAATAAATCTATTGTATGTATAATTTTGTAATGTAAATATTGAAATAAATAAGCAGAGCTGGAATATATGAATAAATACCGAAATTTAAAAAATGAATGTGAAATATGTAAAAATAAATACATAAATAAATAAATGGGAATAAATAAATTAAATTAAATAAATATATCATAATAAATACAGAAACATGGAAATAAATAAATAATAAATAAATGATTTTTTTTAATTAATACATAAATGTTTAAATAAATAAAAGTTACTAAACACGATATAAATAAATAAATTAATTAATAATATCTGTGTTTCTGTATTGAGTTATGAGGTCCTGACCTTTTGCATTCACTTCTTTATTTATGGATTTATTTCTACATTTTTAAAATGGATAATTGTGTCATTTTTCGTCCTCCATATAATTTGGACCTCATGTATTTAAATGTGTGTGTGTAAACAGCACAGCAGCACCGAGACGTTATTTCCTCAATTTCTTTCTCTCTTAAGTGTGCAGGTTCATCGGCTGCAATCATTTGTGAATTCACCCGTGGGTGTAATTTCCTCTTTAACCTGCGACCCTGCTGCACACAGTCACCACTGGTACATGACGTGTACTGAATACTGGGAGCACTGGTTGGACCAGCAGAGAAAACTTACTTCAACAACAGGACGAGGACAGCATGAAGACAAAGAAACAGACTTTCATTAAAGGGCCTTTCCACTGTTTACAGAGGCGTCTCTGTTATTTAGTCAGCCCTTGTTAATGTAACCGGGGTGGACAAAATAACAGAAACACCTGTCAGTATAACACAGACAATTTCCACAGACGACGTCCTGCTGACGTCTCTCAAACAAACATTATAACCTTAATGAAGGAGGATATTCACTGGTGATTAGACTCTGTTAGCTTCAGCTAGATGTACCTAATAAACTGAACATCACTTATATCTGCTTACAGCTACATTACAGTGTGTTATAAAAACGTTTATTAAATGTTTACAGGTGGCTGTTGCACACACTTTATTAGCTCGATCACTAAACGCATAAATGATGTGTGAATTCAAGACGTCCCCAAAATCAAAGTGTGACAGAGGTGGTGGAAATAAGCTCTCAACACGGGGACACTTAAAGCCAACTGAGCCCGTTTACCCTGCGTCAGAACAGGACTCAGAGTAAACTGGACCTTTAACTGTCACGACGTCAGTAATCAGAGACAAACATGTTGAAGCATCAGGAACCATCAGACAGTTAAAGACACAACACAGAGCTGAGAGAGGGACGGACGGACAGACAGACAGACAGACAGACAGACAGGTAGACAGACAGACAGAGATGGTTGCATACCTCGTGCCTCTTCTGCCTCTACGGTGGCTGTGTAAGCGTGAGTAGAAGTGCCATGCCCAAAACCAATGGAGAGAGAGTGGGAACATTATATATCAGAGCATTCAGTCAGTCACGTTATTATTATCACTGCAATCAGTCAGTCCTGTTAACATGTCACCACACAACCCATCACTACCTACATACCATAATAACAATAACACAAACAACAACAACAATAATAATAATAATAATAATAATAATGATAATAATCATCAACATCATCATCATCATCATCGTCATCAGGGTTTGTTAGAGGAACAAAATGTTGTGAAGTGTTGACACCATGCTGCCCTGAAAACATTTATAACTACAGATGTGTTTAAAAATGAGCTGAAGATTTAGATATAGACTCTTTAACTGTTAGTAAACAGTGTGATGGTTTTTTATTTTGAGGGCGGGGCTTAGCTGGAGGCAAAACAGTTCTCCACAGACGTTAGCTAGCGCTAGCTAACAAGTTGTGTTGTCTTGTTTTAGACGATGGAGGAAGATGATGTGAGTGGTGCGTTCAGAAACACTCATTGTGAGTGTGGGAGCGCACTCTGACACAAACTGGAGCGTTGATAAATTGGGAGCGCTGTCTGAATGTAGCGTTGGGTTATCCAGAGCAGCGCACTCTCAGAGTGGCAGAGCGCACTCTGGACACTCTGTCTGTGGAGACGGAGCAGCAGAGCGCCGAGCGGAGTGAATGTGTGATTAACTTAACCGTTGGTTCATTCATGTAGAAATATAACGCTGCGTTTCTTCCACCAACAGGGCTCTCATTTTAGTGTAGAGCGTCAGACTGAATTTACCAACGCACCATGTCAGGTCACTCACTCTCCGGGACAGTTAGCAGCTAGTCTGAGTGGGTGGAAGTTCGCTGCATAGATCAGCCTCTCATTGGGCCGAAGCCCTACCCTACCACCTCCGGTTGTGTAGCAGTTTTCAACACGTCCTTTACTAACTTTTGCGGTGTTTGATCTTGCAGGGATGTAGCCATTTTTCTGCCATGGTTCGCGTCCTGTAGGCGATATTTTTGTGAGCGTGTTACACCAAAACCTGTTTCCCCCCGGCAATATTTTTGCAGCGCACCATTGCTGTGGCACTGCCCAGAACGATTGTGATTGGCTGAAAGAAATACAAGCAGCCGGGGCGTTTTTTTCTCCAATCTTAAAGTGAGAGTCGGCCCAGCCAGACCTTTCTTTTCTTGAGAAAGGTCTGGTGAGCGAGACTAGTTAGCAGCTAACTTTGCCAACACAGCTAACAGTGATGGTTAACAATGCTAAAGGGAGTAGCTATCCTCTGATCTCCCTCCAGGTTGCCCCAGTGAGTTAGCAGCCTCTTTTTGAGCTATAAAACATCTTTGGGGGCGGCACGGTGGTGTGGTGGTTAGCACTCTCGCCTCACAGCAAGAGGGCTGCCGGTTCGATCCCGGGCGTGGGAGCCCTTCTGTGCGGAGTTTGCATGTTCTCCCCGTGTCAGCGTGGGTTCTCTCCGAGCACTCCGGCTTCCTCCCACAGTCCAAAGACATGCAGGTTAATTGGTGACTCTAAATTGTCCGTAGGTGTGAATGTGAGTGTGAATGGTTGTCTGTCTCTATGTGTCAGCCCTGTGATAGTCTGGCGACCTGTCCAGGGTGTAGTTAACATATAATTTTCATGTATATAATCTACCTTTTTTCTAAATGAACATTTGCATGTATCTGTGCACTTGTGTGTATTTTTCCTTTTGAATTCATTTTTGTAAGCACAAATTGAAAAGTGTATTCACTTTACATGATGTAATTTTCAACTAAGCAACTTTCAACAAAACATTCAAAATATACACTGTAAATTAATTCCGTCTCCTGGTGTAAGTATGAACATAATTAGATGAACTGAACAGGGACACGTTTTATTTGCATGAACTCTTGTTGTGGTCAATGTTTGAACACAACAGCCCTTTAGAGGAGGAGAGGATCCCACTTGACATTTCCGTCTCACTGTGTGTATGTTCGAGTGTTGATGAGGGTTAGTCTCTCAGTGTGAGTGCAGGCACAGGGAGTTAGTGTTAGCTGCTGGACTCTTGTGTTAGTGTTAGGTGGGATGCTCAGCTGCATTCGCACTCACCGCTTTGCAGGGTTCGCCGACCACCGGACAAAACTCCCACAGGCAGCGTTCCTGTTGGGGTCAGCCCCTTCAGCTGTAACACGCTCTCATTCTCCTCTCTGTCAAAACACAAATACATCCCATCAGAGTGATCAATGATTCAAAAAGAGCTTTTCATTTAGACACTGACGAAGGTGATCGTGATATTTTAATTGATAAACAATCTACTTTTAAAAGACAGGAGCTTCTATGTTTCATCTGAATATTTTAAACCATATTTTATCTGGTGTTCCACAAGGATCAATTCTTAGACCACTGCTGTTTTTCCATCTAAAGTTTCTAAGCCATATTTTATCTGATGTTCCACAAAGATCAATTATTAGACCACTGCTTTTTTTCATCTGACATTTATGAGCCAAATTTTATCTGGAGTTCCACAAGGATCAGTCCTTAGACCTCTGCTATTTTCATCCGGCTTATAAACTCCAGCTGAAAATAGCAGTTGTCCAAGGTTGAGCAGTTGATCCTTGTTGAACACCACATAAAATATGGCTTATAAACTAAATATTGATGATAAGCAATATTTAGAGTTCAATCCTTGGACAACTGCTGTTTTTTCATGTACAGTTTATAAACCATATTTTTAATCTGAAGTTTATAGTTGATCTTTGTGAAAAACCTGAATAAATACAGCCTATACACGTCAGCCTTATAAACTGCAGATGGAAAAAAGCATTTCTTTCTCCATCTGAAGTGTATAAGATAGATTTTAATGGTGTTCAACAAGGATCAATCCTTAGTCAACTACTGTTTTCCATCTAAAGTTAATGAGACGTATTTTATTTGGTGTTCCAAAAGGTTCAATTTATACACCGCTGCTTTTTTCCATCTGAAGTTTATAAGCCATATTTTCCATAAAGATCAATCCTTATAATACTGCTGTTTTTCCATGTCAAGTTTATAAGCCATACTTCATCTGGTGGTCCACAAGCATCAGTCCTTAGACTGCTGCTTTTTTTCATCTACAGTTTATAAGCCATATTTTCCACAAAGATCAGTCTTTAGACAACTGCTTTTCTTTCCATCTGAAGTTTATAAGCTGTATTTTATTTGATGTTCCACAGGGATCAATCCTTAAACCTCTGCTTTTTAAACTTGCTGCTGTTTCCCCAATTTTATAAGGAAACATGAAATAGATACAGTATGTATTTATGGGAACACCCACGAAACGCTGCAACGTTTTACGCTGACAGTGGAAACAAAGTATTTGCTGCCATGCTAAAGAGTTGCTGTGTCTGCTACACCGTCTTGAAACGTGCAGGATTTCACTAAAACATAGTCTCTAACATCACAGTGTTAATGGCTGTAGGGTACTGACATTATGGTGTGTTTAACAAATCATATCTGTCGTGAAAGTAACAGTGTCTCTTAGATGAAATGAAACACTTAGTCCAGCATTTACAGATCCAGATCTGATAACAGTGCTTTGAGCTTCATTAGTCCTGTTGACCTGAGATCTGTCACAACTGTGTCCACATTTACAAGAACAAACTGAGAACATTTTTATTTTCTCAGCCTTCATGATATGTTACTAAATATATATATATGTGTGTGTGTGTGTGTGTGTGTGTGTGTGTGTGTGTGTGTGTGTGTGTGGTTTATATCTGCGAGCTGCATGTGGGTTCACTGCTGTTTTCATGTGTGTGGGCGGCTTTTTGTATTTATTATGCTCCTTTGTCACATGTTTCACTTCCACATTAAGTACATATGAATAAAATTGCCTCACCAAGAACAAAATGTCCTCATCTGCTCAGAGAGAGGAATATTCATATTTCTATACATACATATATACATTTAAACGTAAATTTTAACTACTAATGTGACCAGTAACTCAGGACATTTACTCAACCACTGTACTTAAGAATTTCGAGGTACCTGTACTTCAATCGAGAGCTTCCATTTTACGTCAAAGGGACTTTTTTTTGTACTTGTCAACTGTTTAGCTGTGCAAAAAAATAAAATAAAAAGTTGCTCCATAATTCCAAAATCCATAATTGACAGTAACTGAAATTTTTGAGTTCAGGACATTTCACACTGCACCCATCCTGAAAATAAAGCATCTGTATATTCGTGTGTGTGTGTGTGTCTAGTTATTATGCAATGGTTGATGGTTTCACAGGTCCGGCCCATATGTGGCCCCTGAACTGAAATGACTTTGACACCCCTGATTTAAATTAAAAGCATTTAAAAATAGCCGTGTTTATGAGATGAGCGTGGTCTCTGCACACTGTGATATTAATGATCAGTTCACTAATGATGACCAGAGGTGGAAGAACAGCTTCAGAGAACGTGCCTGTGATGCTTATCTGAGCCTTAAAATAACTTCTGAACAAGATGTTCATCACTGAAAGGACAAATTATTCTGACACACTTCCACAGGATTTAAAGAGGACACGTGTGAATCGAGAAAAAAGTCATTAGCGTTTTACTTAAGTGGAGCAAGACGGGAGAAAAGATCTGTGGAGAAACTCCCAGTCGGCTGCCTCCTAAGACACATCGTTTTCTGTCCACTTACTTTATTTATAGGAAGTCTTTATTTGAATAAGACGGCACCCATAAAAGTAATAAATCTTTTTTTTTATGTCCAGGAAAGAAGCATCACAACTGAATCAGCAGTCAGCATAATAATACACACAGGAAGTTCACAAAAAGGCAATAATCTCCTCACAATAAGGTTCAAGTGACGGTGATGGTGACAGGCTCTTCATATCTTTTATTTAAAACTTTATACTTATGTAAAATTCTACCAGAAATAAGTAGAGAGATAAAAACACACCTGAGCACCGAGAAGACACGAGCCATCTTTCCGATCGCCCGGATCTTATTTCTGATGACTTCCTTTCTGACGGCTGGAGCTCCACCTGAAGGACGAAAAGACATGAGTCAGGAAGGAAGAAAGGAAGCTGGCGAAATTTACTCTTTTGTTTTTTAAGTTACAGCCTGAAGATCTTGACTGTATGGAGCTCTGATCTCCATTTAATAACCTGTGTTTGGTAATAAAATCACTGCATAAGAAATGCTCAACTTTAGTCAAAAATCGTGCTCCTTCTTGGAGTCATAACTCTGTAAAACACACAGACATGAAACACATTTTTACATTCAGTGCACTTTCTGGGAATATTACCATTGTGATGTCAGTCACATGAAAATGTTAATAAAGCCACGTAGAACTCTCAGGCAGTTTCTGCAGTTATCAGGAGCGTCTTTTTTTCTAAGGCAAATTTATGCTTCTGCGTCAAATCAATTCCGCCGTAGGCTCTGCGTTGACATACCCTACGCAGCCTGACGTGCACCTCCCCTGAAATGTAACTCCACAGTGTCACAGTAACGCAGACCTCCTGTCTGTCTCTGTAAGCTGAAACCATTTCCCTCAGTGGAAACAAAGCTTTGATTTACTTTAATTTCACAGATAAGAAACAATAAATTGTGAAGACAATAAAGCCTCCACACACTGTGTGTGATTTATCCTGGCTGAAATATGAGCAGAGGAAATCTCTGCTAGCTGCTAGGCTAATTTATACAATGTAAAATGCCATAGGCTTGTGCTAATAACGTTAGCATGTTGCATTTGTTTGGAAAACGTGTTTAGTATAAGACAGTTGTTTTGTCAGTGAATGCTGTGAGTTATAGTGAACTAGGGCTGTCAAAATTGCTCAAAAATGATGTTCGAATATTCCTTCTAAAAATAACTCATAGGTTCGAACCATTCGAATTTTTTTTTCGCATTATATCCACAAGAGGGCAAACTAATACAAGGAAACATAACTACCTGTAGGTATTTTTATTTCAACATAAACGTCTTTGAAAACATTTACATACCTACACATTAAAACACATAAAACAATTATCTATAACATTACGTTAGAAACGACCGCGGACCTCTCGCTCGCCCCCCCTTTCTGACCCGCCACACCGCCTGTGGAAGCGCTGCGAATAGCCTCGAAGCGAAGCCAGTTACCTTTCAGCGCCCATGTTAATCGATTGTGTCATCCACACCGGCTGCGCCGCACCGCACAGCTCCGTGGCCGGCTCTGGTCTATTTTCTGCACGAGCGAATGTGTCAAGCCGAGTGACAGAGACAACAGCTGGGAGCAGAACCGCTTGTTGACCAGCGTGGAGAAATGCACGTCTGATGTGAACGGAAGTGCTCCGGCTCGTGCGAGAATTTCGGTGCGCTGCGCTTCACAGCACCTCCGCGGACGGTGTGGCCTTATGCAGTGGCCCAGGCCAACGCCCACTCGCAAAGAGGACAGCTGCAGTGGCGTTTTTTTTCCTCCACAATCGAATATCAATTTTCACATTCGAAGGTCCATTTTTTTTTCAAATTCAAATTTATATTCGAATTTAGAATATTCGTTGACAGCCCTATAGTGAAGCTGATTTGTGTTCGACACTGTCTCTATTAAGCCATGTTTAATGTGTGTTTAATGTGTGTTTAATGTGTTTAATGTGTGTTCAGTGTGTGTTTAATGTGTTTAATGTGTGTTTAATGTGTGTTTAATGTGTTTAATGTGTGTTCAGTGTGTGTTTAATGTGTTTAATGTGTGTTCAGTGTGTGTTTAATGTGTGTTTAATGTGTGTTTAATGTGTTTAATGTGTGTTCAGTGTGTGTTTAATGTGTTTAATGTGTGTTCAGTGTGTGTTTAATGTGTTTAATGTGTTTAGTGTGTGTTTAATGTGTTTGTGTGTTTAGTGTGTGTTTAATGTGTGTTCAATGTGTGTTCAATGTGTGTTTAATGTGTTTAGTGTGTGTTTAATGTGTTTAATGTGTTTAGTGTGTGTTTAATGTGTTTAGTGTGTGTTTAATGTGTGTTTTGGATCAACTAAACTTTACAGCACTTCACAGAGGTCGATGCCAGGGATATCAGGGATGTTTTCACCATCCCTGCATCGAGTGCAGCCAGTGAAAGAGACGTCTCCTCCGCTGGAGAACGGTGAACACAGCTTAATGTGAGGGACTGTAGCCTGTGTGTGTTTAATCACAGGTGTGGGCAGGTGTGGCTTTGACTTCGACAGAATGACTGGTAACAGGTCGGGCTGGGTCTGGTACTGAGCTTTACGGGCATGGGCAGGTGCAGGACTCTGGTAGGAACCAATGGGCTTAGATCTGAGAGCCACAGATAGGAAGTCAGACAGAGTTAGGAGACGGACCAACATGTTGTTGGAGTTTAAATAAAACAACATTTGACCCAGTTTCTATTTTACACATTGAACAGTTTCTGCATTGACTTCACAAGAGAATAAAAATCAACCGCAGCCAAGAAGCAAGCTTTCATTTTCTACTTCACTATCTGGTGTTAACGCAGCTTTGAGCAGCAGCAGCCATTTTAAAACTCTCCTTTGTGGTGTGTTCAAGGACAATCTGACATTCAGTCTTTAGAGAGCTTTGAAAAAAAAAAAAAAAAATCCCTCCCAGGACAAAGCCGGCATGAACGTAGTGAAAAGCAACACGTGGGTTTGGTTGGTAACTGTCAAGTCTGCGATGTCCAACAACAACAAGATGAACTGTCATCACTTACACCTGCCCGACCACCTGACCTTAACCCTCGCACAGACATGCAGGTGACAAACTGACAAACGGGCGTCACGTCTCTGCGACTAACGGCTCTGAGAAACAGTTTAATGAGTGGAAACATCTGAAAAGCCTTTAGCTTGCTGAGTAACACTTTTTTATGTCGTGAGAAGAAGAAACTGTGAGGTGTGATGATGTGAGAAGGTGTTACATCCTCTTACCCTCACACGTGTCGTCCCCTTCTGACATCAGCTCATCGTCAGAGCAGATGTTCAACACGTTCACCAGCATCTCTGTCACTGTGTGAAAACACAGACCAGCGTCACACAGAAGCTCAAATTACAACTGCACGAGACATAAAGACAAATATCAGAGACACTGAAACATGTTCACACAAGAGCTGCGACGCATCTTTATTTTCATTACTGGTTTAAAACAAACGCTGAGCACAAACTGATTAGAGCTCACAGTGATGCCTTCATGGTGCTTGTTCTGTCCGACACCTAAAGATATATTTACCTTACTGTCATACAAAATTTACCACTGACAATTTAACAATATCAACAACAACAACAACAACAACAACAACAGGTAAACATGGAGAAAGCATTGAGTTAAAGTCTGTAATAGGAAAAAAATGCTAAGTACCAGTAAATAAATGTAAAGATAAACACAGGAATAAATAAATAAATAAATACAGAAATACAGAAATTAAAGAATAAATAAATGCTGAAATAAATATGGAAATTAATTCTGCAAATTAATAAAAGCAGAGGTTATGACCTCCGACTTCACTGATATATTGAAAGAGAAATACAGAAATAAATAAATGCTGTCCTACAATATATAGAAATACATTTACGATATTTATTTATTTATGTCCTATTTAACTGTTAACTTTTATTTATTTATACATTTATTTGTTCTTTATTTATACATTTATTTATTTATGTATTTATTTAATTTTTATTCTTTGTATTTATTTTTACATTTTTTAATTTATTTATTTACTCATTCCTATACATATTTTTGTATTTATTTATTTATACAGTTATCTATTTATTTGTGCAATAATTAATACATTTGTATATCTATTTTGTTTATTTGTTTATTTATATGAGTTGTAGATTTATATTTATATTTATTTCACTAATATATACCTATATAATAAATATATTTTATAAATGTCCATATTTATTTATTTATTTAATTATTGCCATCTACATATTTATTTTTCTATTTATACATTTATGTATTCCTTTTTTCATTTATACATTTTTTTATCTGAATTCACTCATAATTATTTATTCATTTTTGTGTTTATTTATTCATTTATTTATTTATGTAATTATTACAACATTTAGTTATTTATTAATTGGTACTTTTTTGTCCTCCATTAGCTGATGTCCTGTCCACGTTCTAACATGGTCGACACATTTCCAGCTTTTTCAGTTTGAAAGCAACAGGAGATACGTCCAGAGTCCACTGGGGCAAAGGGACAAGTTTGTGTGCTCCGCTTTACGTTGGACCCAATCTATGAAGTGTCTTCTGATAAACGGCGGCTCGACTCTGAGAGCACCGGACGGCCTGCGGTTCCTTGTGGACGGCTGAAGCACGTTTAACCTCTTCCAGCACCTCGTCAAAGTGAGCGGCGTCCTGTTGGAACGAAAACCACGAAGGCTGCGTGCAAATCACTAAATCTGAGTGACATTTACTGCGTGACACAGTACAGGTGTCCCAGCAACAGGAACAAAGACTTTTATTGACCTGATTTTTTAAAACAGAACCTGAAGTTAAATATCAAAGTGTGTTGTGCGCTCTGGTTTTGGGAGATTTCATAATATGAAAAAATATTATTGTGGCTTTTTTTTGGTGCCAGACTGATTCATGTATTCTAGATATTATATGTTTTTGTCTAATAATGCAGCAAAATGTTGTTTTATTTCATCCAAAATTCTCACATTAATATCCCTCATGTCATGCACGTCTTTTAGAACGAGCCTCTGCTGCATGTCTTAAACAATACCTGGAAATAAAGAATAATTTCCTGTGTGAGGTTTTCTTTTTTTTCTTGGCTAACATTAATATTCTTTTTTCTTTTTGCTTAGAAATAATTTCAGTAACTTTGCAACTTTAAATTATATTCTGTTTTTAGAGTAACTTTGTACAGCGTTGTTTGTTAATGTACATGTTAAAAAAAAACTAAATAAATTATAATTGTCATATCTGTGGTCAAATTTCTACATTTCCTGACTTGGATGTCCGTAAAAATGAGGCCCTGCGTCCTGAACTGTGAACGGTGTGTGTACACGGTGAACCTAATGATGTAACACAATCATACAAAGAGCTGAGAAGTCATAATGACGTCGCTGCTCTGATACTGCAGCTATGTCACATGACGCATAACTCTCATCCGTGTCACAAGATAGATTTAGACTTTGTCTGGAGCTCCTCTGTTGTCTTCAGGCTGCTACAGAAGGAAATACGTTTCACACACAGCTGGGCTGCGTGAGAGGAAACAGCGTGTACGGCGAGGAGCGTCTTAACAATTCAATGTGATAATAAAGTGATTTAAAGGAGAAACAGTGTCGTGTGTTGTTGCTGTTCTTAGATTGATGTGTTGCTTGATGTGTTTGATATGCAGCAGCAAACACAAAGTCACTGACATTATTTTCCTTTGTTTTACAACCTGTTTCAACAATGTTTTAAACTGACATTCACATTTATCTGTCAAAGAGATACAGACTAAAAACAGCTGTTTTGCACATTCACAGCATTTTTTGTTAACGTGTGTGTAACATAGATTTTAAAGAAAGGGAACGAAAAGCACCTAAATGTATAATATAAAAA
Organism: Epinephelus fuscoguttatus; assembly: GCF_011397635.1. Taxonomy (NCBI): domain Eukaryota; kingdom Metazoa; phylum Chordata; class Actinopteri; order Perciformes; family Serranidae; genus Epinephelus; species Epinephelus fuscoguttatus. The sequence continues at coordinate 39,245,237 of NC_064769.1, read as the reverse complement.
TTAGGTTTTAGGTTAGTTTTATTGAAGCGGGTTAATTCAGATACTAGTGAAAAAGAGTACGAATGGATTTCAAATCATTTGATAAAAATCAGACACACGATACTGAAAAACCAATAACAAGCTAGCAGGCCACACGTTTCCTTCTGTCAGTTTATTTGTCTATTAATTGTCTGTCTGTTGGGTCGTAAGTTGTTCATTAGTTAGGTTGTTCATTCTTCCGTTTCAGACATTAACTCGTCTGTTAGGTCATGTGGTTTGTAGGTTGGTTGTTTGTAAGGTCATTTGTTCGTTAGTTTGTCTGTTGGGTTATTGGTTGTGTTTGGTAGGTCGTTCATATTTTCATAAAGTTGTTCCTTCATCCATTCAGTTCTTATTTCTTCCAGTAGTTCGTTCACTCGTTGGTTAGGTTGTTCACTTGTCTGTTAGGTCGTTAGCTAGTTCTTTAGTTAGGCTGCTCATTCTGCCATTAAGTCATTAACTCATCTCTTAGGTCATTCAGTTTTAAGGTCGCTAGTTTGTTCATCTGTTGGGTTACTGGTTTGTTTGGTAGGGCATTTGATATCTCGTTAGGTCGTTCGTTTTTTCATAAGGTTGTTGGTTCGTCCATTAGGTCATTCATTCATCCATTCAGTTGTTATTACTTCTATTAGGTCGTGCGTTCATCTGTTCTATGTTAAGTTGTTCGCTTGTTGCTGGGTTGTTGCATGTCCGATAGGTCATTACTTGTCTGTTTGTTTGTTCATCAGTTAGGTCGTTAGTTTGTTAATGTGTTAGCTCGTTCATCCGTTAGGTCGTCTGATTGTCCTTTCGGTCATTAGTTTATTCGTCCGTTAGTTCTTTAGTTTGTTCGTTTATCAGGTGGTTTGTGCTTTAGGTTACATCATTCACTGTTCTCTTAGGTTATTTGTTAGTTAGTTAGCATGTTTGTTTGTTTGTTTGTTTGTTAGGACTTTATTTGTTGTTATTTTGTTCATTAGTAGGATGTTTTGTTTGTTCTTCTGTTAAGCCAATTTTTTGTTCGTTAGCTCGTAAGGTTTTCAAATCGTTTGTTTGTTAGTTAGCAACCTACCATCTTTAGCTTTGTTAGCGGCTCATGGTCAGTCATTTTTTTGGCAAGCTGCTCATCATGAGAAAATAGTGGAGAGTAAGGAGAGTAAAACTGATTTCACTTGGAGCTCTGCTTTTATTTTTTCATCCAAAGTCAAACTCTCAGTTTGTTGTTGAAGCAGCTGATATCAGAGCAGCAGCCATCTGCTCAAACTGGAACTAATTCTATTAAAAAGTTCCAGTTCTTTAGATTATAACTTTTATTTTAATGCCGTTTTATATCATATTTTCAACATGTAAAAAGATCTACAGGATCTGCTGGAGGGATTATTTGGAAAAAAGTCACTCATTTTATTCTTGTTCTGAAATGTAAATATAAATTTGGTGTCTGAATTATACTGATTTTTATCTTTGTACAAATACTGCTGAAGGACAGAAGAAACCTGTGAATCATATGTGGGTGTGTTTACTTCTGCCTCGACCGACAAAGTGTTTTTTTTGGGTAATTCCTGCTGTAATAACTCTGCAGCCCTGACACACAGTCCTCACCTCCACACACACACACACACACACACACACACACACACACAGTCCTCACCTCCACACACACACACACACACACACACACACACACACACAATCACAGACTCTGATCTGCTGTCTCACCTTTCTCTCCGACGAAGGGCAGAGACCAGGTGAAGACGTCCATGAAGTTGGGCAGCCAGTAGGGGTGAGGGGAGCAGTTAAACTGCCGGATGTTCATCACATTATTCTCATATTTCAGCACCGCCGCTGAGGACAAAACACCCAACACACACACGTTAACATTTTCTACTGCATGATGCACTTCCTGTCTCCTGTTGCCAGGGCTTCAAGGTTTTTTAACCTGTTGCCATGGTTTCCGTCCTTCAATTCTCTTACCTTTGTTATTGTACACATCCAGGTAGTTAGGAGCAGAGAAGATCGTAATTAAAGAAGGGAAGCCTGTCGTCTGACTTTTCCTGTACATTCGATACCTGACAGACAGAAAAACAAACTGTTGGAGGATTCACAGACAAATATAAACATAAAGAGATAAGATGAGATAAAGACTAGGTGAAATAAAATAAAGATAAACAAGTAAAATAATGTAAAGATAAGGATAATAACAAAATTAAAAAACAAGATAAAATGTAATACGGTAAGAAAAAAGAACATAAGATAAAGTGAAATAAAATAAAGAAGAAAAAGACATAATAGAGATAAACAAAATACAAATTAAAATTATGTAAATTAAGATAAGGATAAAGGAAAGATGAAATAGAGTAAATAAAGAGAAGGAAAAAGAAAAGATAAAATTTAATAAATTAAGATAAGGAAAAATTAAAGATAAAATAAAATAAATTAAGATAAGGAAAAATAAAAGATAAAATAAATTAAGATAAGGATAAAGAAAAGATAAAATGAAATTAATTAAGATAAGGATACAGGAAAGATGAAATAAAGTAAATTAAGATAAGAAAAAATAAAAGATAAAAGGAAAAATAAAAGATAAAATAAAATAAATTAAGATAAGATAAGGATAAAGGAAAGACAAAATAAAATAAATGAAGATAAGGAAAAATAAAAGATAAAATAAAATAAATTAAGATAAGGATAAAGGAAAGACAAAATAAAATAAATGAAGATAAGGAAAAATAAAAGATAAAATAAAATAAATTAAGATAAGGATAAAGGAAAGACAAAATAAAATAAATGAAGATAAGGAAAAATAAAAGATCAAATAAAATAAATTAAGATAAAGAAAAATAAAAAAAATCAAATAAAATAAATTAAGATAAGGATAAAGGAAAGATGAAATAAAGTAAATAAAGAAAAGGAAAAATAAAAGATAAAATTTGATAAATCAAGATAAGGAAAAATAAAAGATCAAATAAAATAAATTAAGATCAGGAAAAATAAAAGATCAAATAAAATAAATTAAAAGAGGAGATAAAAAGAGGATAAAGTAAAATAAGATAAGGATAAAGAAAGCTATATATAATGCAGTATATATAAGTAAACATACTATACAGTCATATAGTAAGTAAAAATACACTGTATACTTGCTGTTTAGAGCATAACTTTATGGTAAAATATAGAATATAATGAGACAAATATTAATAGGGATGTACAATAGCATAAAATATATAAACAATAATTAGAGTATAGTGGTAATATGTGGTAAAGTGTACTGCAGAAAATCACTTACCCTGCATCCTGAGCTTCATGTGCTCGTATTACAGACAACAGGTTATTGTTCATCAGGAAGTCACATACTGCTGGGTAACTGAAACCACAGAAGAAGAAGAGTCACACTGCTGGGTAACTGAAACCACAAAAGAAGAGGAGTCACACACTGCTGGGTAACTGAAACCACAGAAGAAGAAGAGTCACACTGCTGGGTAACTAAAACCACAGAAGAAGAGGAGTCACACTGCTGGGTAACTAAAACCACAGAAGAAGAAGAAGAGTCACACTGCTGGGTAACTGAAACCACAAAAGAAGAGGAGTCACACTGCTGGGTAACTAAAACCACAGAAGAAGAAGAGTCACACACTGCTGGGTAACTGAAACCACAGAAGAAGAAGAGTCACACACTGCTGGGTAACTGAAACCACAGAAGAAGAGGAGTCACACTGCTGGGTAACTGAAACCACAGAAGAAGAAGAGTCACGCTGCTGGGTAACTGAAACCACAGAAGAACAAACACCAGCAGATGATGATGATGATGAGATGCCAGCTTGACAAACAGAGACAGGATGACAGCTTCATTTTTATTGCCCAAATGTTGAGGCAGGATGTCTCCTCCTGCAGCTCGGCTGTCTCTCTGTCACCTCGGTTGCCATGACAGCTGAGCAGGCTGCTTGAACTCGAGTATAACAAGAGATGCTGAAGGCGCTAAAATTAGAGATCAATTAAGGTCGAGGCTGTCGACACAGGAGGTTACATGTGATCGTCACAGAGCGGACGATTCACTTCAGTGATAGACTGATTCTGTTTGGAGAGACTTTTTGACTGAGTCCATCAGTACGCAGGTGTTTCTTCTTCTGTGGTGGTTTCAGTTAAACATACGTGACGCTACGTCTTGAAAAGCTCTGATTCAAGTGAACAAAGCCTCACTTCAGTTCATTCAGTTGGCAGCTCTGATTGTTTCTGTGTCTGTACGAAGGTTTTGGTTTTTAGTGTGACATCAACGTTCGTCTGTCCGCCATTTTGTTCCAGACTGAAACATCTCAACAACGACTGAATGGGTTGTGATAAAAAGTGTTTCATCATTCATGTTCCCATCAGGATGAATCGTAATAACTTCCTCTGACGTGTCACCTAGCGCCATCACCAGGTCAACAAATCAACCTTTTCAACTCTGCAACACAAACGGCCCTCCAGTGCCTACGTTGGTGTTTGTTTATCGTGATGTCAAAGAAATGACATCTTCAAATGCTTCATATCCCTAAAATCTACACAACCAAGCCATGTTTGCACAGCGCATAAGGTAACACAAGTTACTGATGGGGCAGACAGAGTCTTTGTTAGCTTTCTGCTGCAAACAGAATGAATGCTCTCGCTATTTTGGATCTTATTTTAAATCTATATAAACTGTCTGTTTTTAAAGGGTTAATGTGTCCTGTACTTTGGTTTATGACCAAACACCTGCAGAACTAACCACATTCCCATCAGCCTCGGTGTGTACTGATAATTAGCTAATGTTAGCATGCTAATAGGCTAATCTAAAGGCCCTGACACACCAAGCCGACGGTCAGCCGTCGACCAAAGTCGGGCCATCGGTGAGCGTCTGTCGGCCTAGTTTTTGCAGTGTGTCCCGCACCGTCGGCACTTCAGCGTTGGCGGCTTTTCGGCCGATTGAGCATGTTGAATCAATGGCGGAGCTTGTCGGTGAGAGAGATCACTCTGATTGGCTGTTCAGGTTTTATTTCCTCGCCCCTGTAGCGAGTGAATCTGCCTGTAGTGAAACCGGGGCTAACCGGTGCTTCCTCCTCAGGCTCCACTTCACTCAGCTGCCCCACAGACCCGCTGCTTCTTCACACTTTAACCTGAATAACAAACCGGAGCTAGCTGGGAGCGGCTAGCGGAGCGTTAGCCGCAGCATGACCGGAGGGAAGCAGCCAGTTAGCCTCCGCTAGTCTCTGAGCTAGCCCCGGCTCTCCGTTTGCATCCAACCGGAGCACCGAGCCCTGGTTTGTTATTCAGGTTAAAGTGGGAAGAAGCAGCGGGTTTATCGGGCAGCTGAGTGAAGTGGAGCCTGAGGAGGAAACACCGGGACCGTCTGGATGTAATAGTCCGTGGAGGTGCTGCGGTGCTCGGCTGCACAGATAGGAAACCCCTCGGCTGACAGGATGTACCACTCTCTCACTCCGCTCTCTCTCACGCAGGCGCAGAACGTACGTGCTACTTGGCCGTCGGATGTAGTCCGTGTAGTGTGTTCAAATGCAACTGACACAGGGCGACGTGAGGCGACGTAGACGACGCAACAGTTGGCTTTCGTCGCCGCTAGTTCTTTGATGTCGGTTTGGTGTGTCTGTCTGTACCATGAGGAGGCTGTGCTCACTGACACCTCTATTAGAGACACAGTGGATCATTTAAACATCCTGCTACTGAAACAAACCGCAGCAGTTGTCCCCGCACTGTGACCTCCATGTAGTGTCAACAAATTCAGTCCAAATATTAAGACAGAGCAGAGAATGCTAATATTTATTTTCAGTATCTGTCTGACAGCGGATTTAAGCGGCGCTCACTTATCCAGAGATAAGCCATTGTTTGTAAAAGCTTTAATCAGCTCAGATTAACAGACCAAGCTGCTTTCTGTCTCTTTTTTTTTTTTTTTAAAATGTGGAAACGTGCAGCAGCAGCAGCGGGGAGAGTCGGACAGATGTCCTACCTGTAGAAATAAGAGCAGCCTCTCACACTGTTGTGGCAGAAGTGTTCCTGGGTCTTTTCTGAGCCGTAGTCCTCCCCTGGGTCCGACCACAGCAGGTCACACATCGGCCCGAACGCCGGAGGTTCTTTAAACCGGTCCAGCTTGACACACACAGAGACACAGTTTAAACTAATGACACACAGTTCAAACATCTCCAGGGACTTCCATATTTACTGATAAATAACACAAATGACAGCAGCGACTCTTCAGCATTTTTGTTTGTTTCATTAATGTTTTAAATGTTTGAGTTTTGAGTTGCTTTGAACAGAACAATGTGGCTGATACATCACGTCAGTTTCAGACAGGTAGCTGGTGAACACCTCCGTAGATGTGGCGGGTAAATCACAGACAGATGGAGGACAGGGTGGTTTAACTTTTACACATCATATAATTATCTGAGAAGCCAACGTTAGCTCGGTGGCTTCAGGTCAGAGCCGTCAGCAGGACCAGGTGTCGTCACTCTGATGTCAAAATAATTGGGGATGTACTGATAGTAAAAGTCTGAACTGATACGGAGGTTTAAAATAAGAATTTGCTGATACACACGTTTTGTTGTTTGTTCTCTTTTGTGCCACAGAAACAAAGATGTCTTCATTACAAAAAAATAACTGATCGGTTACAAAAAAGTCAATAAAGTGTTGTTGTTATAAAGTTAAGATTAAATTAAATTAAGTTAAATATTGACCCTACAGGAAACATCAGCAGGAAACTGTCTGTTTACCTTCCGTATGTCATCCAGGCAGGTGACTTCAGGGCTCAGACCTCCGTGCACACAGAGGAACTGCTGGTTGAGGAGCGCCGCCAGAGGCAGGCAGTCAAACGCATCCATGCAGGCGTCATATACACGCTCGGAGTACTTTATTTTACCTGCAGAACACACACACACACGTTAAACACAGCACTTCCTGTCAGACCTGCAGTAACGGACACAGTGAGGTCATCAGTTTGCTCATGGCGGAGACGTCTGAAGACAAACAGACAACAGGAGCGTCGGGAAGAGGACTCACACTCCTGTTTGAAGGTGAAGTACTCTGTGAGATGCCGGCACTCGTGGTTGCCTCTGAGGAGGAAGAGGGTGTTGGGGTGGTTGATCTTCAGAGCCCACAGGTACAGTACGCACTGCAGGGAGACACAGGGGAGGGAAGGGTTAACACGACACTCAAGCCCCAAACTCAACCATCTGCTGTCAGATATGAAACTAAACATGATCTGATTTTTATTTTTGTGCACAAACCCAAAATTCAATGCTCTATCAGGCTGGAGGTGCTGTTAGAGAGCGTCACTGGAGGCATCGTGTTCACAGTGTCATGACGGAGACACTACAACTGAACGTTCTGCATCGTTTTACAAGGATCTGTCCACATGAACACCCAAAAAGATAAATATGGAGACTACGGCTGTGTACTGGCAACAATCTGCTGATTGGACACATATCAGTGGTTATGACTCAATATACTGCGATACTGTAAGCAAGGTGATATATTTTTTAAATCCCATTTAAGAACTACAATCACAGCCTCGCGCCCACCAGTCAGGTTTCTCTGACAGTTTTCATGTTCTCTTTGGTTTCTTCATAAGACAAGACGAACCAGGTCGCAGTGACCTTGACCTTTGACCACCAAATTCCCATCAGTGTGTTGTTGAGTACAAGTGAACCTTTGTGCCAAAATTCCCTCAAGGTGTTCTTGAGACGGAAGAGGTCACAGCAACCTTGACCTTTGACCACAAAATTCTAATCAGTTTATTCTTCAGTCCAAGTGGATGTTTGGGCCAAATTTAAAAAGATTCCCTTCAGGTGTTCTTGAGTTACTGCATTCAAGAGAACAAGAAGGTCACAGCGACCTTTGACCTGTGATCACCAAAATCAAAACTGTTCATCATTGAGTCTAAGTGGACATTTGTGCCAAATTTGAAGAAATTTCCTGAGGTATTCTTGAGATATCACGCTCACAAGAATGAGCAAGATGAGGTCACACAGACCTTGACCTTTGACCTCCAAACTCTAATCAATTAATCATGGAGTCAAAGCGAATGTTTGTGCCAAATTTGAAGAAATTTCCTGAGGTATTCTTGAGATATCACGCTCACAAGAATGAGAAAGATGAGGTCACACAGACCTTGACCTTTGACCTATGACCACCAAAAACCAATCATTTCATCGGAATTTGAAGAAACTCCTGAGGTGTTCTTGAGATGCTGCGTGGGAGCATGGGACTGACGTATGGACAACCTGAAAACATAATGCCTCCAGCCACAGCTACCATCGGTGCAATGGCATAAAAACAAAGTCTGAAATGAACCGTGGACTTGTGACACTGCTATAATAAACTATTTATATTTGACAAAAATCAACAACAATAAAAAAAACTTAAACTATACAAACTGCTGACTTGTTTGAATTTGTCCCAACAGGAACATTAAAGGGTTTGACAGTGTGACTTTGGGTAAAAACAGGCAGAGTTTCCACTGATTAACTTCTAATGTTATTAAGTCAAAGTTTGCCAGTCATGAGGGACTGATTAGTGACGGAGCGCTCTCTGGAGACAGAGACAGAGACAACAAATACAGAGGCATGAAGAAAAGTGAAGATCACAAGAAGCAGAACTGAGGTTTCATGAATTTCTCTCACATTTACACCAAAACAATTATTTGTTGGTTGAACTTCACAGTGAAAATGTGGAGTTTATAGAAGCTATCAGAAAACAGAGAAGCTGGTGAGTTACTGTTTTATATGTTACCACAAGAAATGTGGCTCTCAGAGGATGTTAAAACGTTGGACCAGGTAATCCAGACGTCACGTACGAAGGACAGAATCAACTTGTAAATGTGAGTTTGTTATCACTGAAGGAGCTTCTGCACGACTGAATGTGACGCATGTCGTACTTTAACTTCCAAACAAACCCACTCCTTTCAGCTGCCACTCAACCAGTTCGTGTTTTTGTTCTGAATCAAACCACCTGTTTCATTTTTCTTTTCTGAAGGCGTCGACGAGGAGCCAGATCTCACCAGCTGTTCATCCAAACTAAACAGACCTGATCACACACCGACAGGAAGACAAACACTGTATCCTGGAGAAATATCATCGGCTCAGTGTGGGTTTACCTCCGTATCAAAACCTTTACAGACGAAGTGAAACCTGAGGTTTCAGACGCATTTATGCCAGATGTTGAAAAGGTGTAAATATGTGTGTTTCTTAAAGACAAAAATATAAGTCTTTGTGTGTGGGAGGAACATGCAGGTCTTTAGTCCTGTTACAGAAATCAGCTCTCCGTGACAGCTTCAGTTATTTCACTACATCTGAACATAAGCTGCCTTTCCACAAAACTTTTTTTGAGCATCTAGTACCCTTAGTACTGTTATCTGTACAGACGTGTACCTAACAGGGATGGGCATTTTAAGTAACTCCAATAATTGAGCACTCGCATTAAATTACTATAGGGTACTTGAGTACTTGCAGAAAAATCTAATTTAAGAATCCGAATGTAAACTGGCAGCACAGTGGTGCAATAGTTAGCACTGCCGTCTCAGAGAGTTTGCATGTTCTCCCCGTGTCAGTGTGGGTTTCCTCCAGGTGCTCCAAGGCATAAAAAACTTATTGTGTTAGTCCGACTTAAACCAAATTTTTAAAATCCCTGTAAACATGTTAGTTTGACTGAAATCATACTAAATTGAATTTCTCACAGTCTGACAATGTGACTGACTGTTGAGTTCCTCCTGCATGTATACAGTCAGTCAGACCCAAACTGGCCGAGGCGCTCTGAGCATGCTCCACAGTTTCCGCCCCGGGCTTTGACCCGGAAGTCCAATAGCATTAAATGTGTAAGAGAAGAAGAAGCCGGTAACAACATGGAGAAATCTCCATCCAGAGCCGTGACTTTTTGGACGGACCAAATGTACAGAGCTGTAAAGTTGTCCACCATGGTAGCAGTTAGCTGCTAGCTAACCGTAGCTAACTTGTTTGTCCATTGTTTGGTCTGTGACGTAATAGGTCAACAGGAAAAAGGTCCAATACTAACAAGCTGAAAGGGGGCATATCTCCACCTATCGTAGAGGAGTCGCACATACTTGGCTCAATAAATGGATTCCCCTCCCGTGCTTGTATACTGGGACAAGGACAGTAGGCCAGTTAGATGTCCTCGTCCAGCTGGGACTGTAGCTCCACTTCACTGTGACTGGAAACGGACTGAGTCAGAGTCACCGGTTAAAGAGGCTGTAAGTGAGCAGTAGAAACACTAATTCAAGTATCTGGTAAACAGCACTGATATTTGATTTTGTGACTCTGATCCAGGTCTGTGCTGAGTCCTGAAGTGGAACATGACAGTGAGAGCAGTGACACGCAGCCATCAGGTAGTCTGAGGCTGGAGAACATGTCTTTCTGGAGATAAATGACTTCTAAATTAATCTGGTTCAATGGAGCATCTGCTACTCTAAAATGTATCTGACCCTGATTCTGACTGCGTCTGTCAGACTGCGGCCCGACACTGTTCCAAGATATCTCCACTCATCCCAACGAGGAAGCATGACAGCAGCCAATGAAAATGTCACGCCGTCCGCAGCTACACGACAAGACTCCCTCCAGAAAACACACTCAGTCCTTCCCTCGGTTTGTTTTAGAAATGGGACACAGACTGAGCCTGGAGGCAACATGCGAGGCCTGTGTGTGCACATACACTTGTGTGTGTGTGTGTGTGTGTGTGTGTGTGTGTGTGTGTGGGTGTGGGTGGGGCACAGAGGAGGCAGACAGTGTGCCTTTCATTTCCTACGACTATTTAAAGAAGCTCTGCTAAGCCGAATCCGAGCAACAGGCCGCCGCTCCAAATGTCAGCTGAAATGGCAGAAACACAAACATGTGAGCGGGCGGGTGTCGCCTACCTCGATGCTGAAGTACCCTCGGTCCACGTAGTCTCCCAGGAACAAGTAGCGGGTGCTGCTGGGGGATCCGCCCACCTCGAACAGCTTCATCAGGTCAAAGAACTGCCCGTGGACGTCCCCACACACTGGACACACACACAAACACATGTCAGGTTACTATCAAAGGAGGTGTAATGCGTCTTTCTACATGTTAGTCCGTCCCTAAACACTGTCTGACTGTGTAGGGGTAGGGGGCATAACGAGGGGTAGTGGGTATGAAACTAGCCCTTCTGAGCGAGGGATTTCAGATGCTGACTTGCCAGCGAGGGGTAGACGTCGCCATGGCTACCACCGAGCAAGAGACGGGGAAAAAGTTCATACATAGCTAACGTTACCATCGTCAGGTTGCTTGTTAGCTAGCTAGCTAGCTCGCACTATCTGGTGTCTGTCATCTGTCCTGTTCTGCAAAATTGTCTGAATTTTCACATTACGATAACACGCCAGCTAGCATAACTATGCTGCCTTGTAATGTTAGCTGGTTAGCTAGCTAGCAGAAGTCCCCTGTCGTCTGTCGTCTGAGGTCTCTCTTGTAAAAGAGATTTTCAGTCTCAGTGGGACTGCCTGGTGAAATAAAGGTAATAAAATACATAAAATATATAAAAAAAAAAATGTTTGGAGTTTTTTCCTAAAGTGATTATTCAGCTGTCAGAAGAGCTGCTGATTAATTTCCTGTCAGTCTGTTTATTGGATCACTGAAGAAAAATTATGAATTCTTTTTTCAGACATTAGGAAAGAAAAACATGGAGATATGGAAACAATAAGTAGTGACGGTGCAGGAGGAGATAAAAATAGTCGGAGGGCAGGAGGGTGGAGAGCTGGATACCTCAGCTGAGCCACATGTCAGGGGGGCAGCTGTGGAACTAGACCCAGAGTCTGGCTCTGGGGGGAAACCCTGAGACCAGGACGTAAAGGTGTTGTTACCTGTGATGGGAGCCTCCACCTCCAGCATGCATTTCTCCTGGCGCAGGATGCCGGCTCCCTCGTTGATGATCCGTAGAGCCGTCTCCTCCTCCAGCCGGCCCTCCTTCACCAGATGGGCCTTCAGCACCTCCACGCTGGGCCTCCCGTCCACATACAGGTCTTTGACCGACAGGCGTGTACCGGGAGGATATGGCACCGCTACAACACACGCAGGAGACAGATGGGGAGAGTGAGATACACACTGACGTCAGCACACACGCTGTAACACACACACTGAAAGGCTGCTCCGGTTTCTACAGTCGACTATTGTTAAAGCTTTAAAAACACAGGAGACGTTCCCAACAAGGACACAGAGACACAGAGCACGCTCTGTAGCAACAAACTGATCGTGGTTCAGTCCGTCTGCTCTGTGGACAGAGTTCAGCCTCCTGCCCAGAAGCCAAACAGAGGATCAGGCCTGCAGCTAATTAATTACTTTCACTATCGATTCATCTGTTCGGTTATTTTTTTTAATCAGCAGAAACATTGTCTGGACTTCAACTCAACTCAGAACATATTTTTTACAAGCCTGCTATCATTACACAAATATTCTCTTGGATAATTTATTAATCACTTGGTGTATTTACTTCAGGGCTCGTTTATTTTCCCTTTACCTACAAAAAAAGATATGGAAATAGATGCAAATTGAATTTTCGTCTATTAAAATGTTTTGAATTTTCATCAACACCTTTTGAAATTTGGTTGACGAAAATGTTTTGAATCTTCTTCAACTAAAACATTTTGAATTTTCACTGACTTAAATGTTTTGAATTTTCATTGACTTAAAAAGTTTTGAATCTTCTTCGATTAAAACATTTTGAATTTTCATTGACTTAAATGTTTTGAATTTTTGTTGACTTAAAAAAGTTTTGAATCTTCTTCAACTAAAACATTTTGAATTTTCATTGACTTAAAAAGTTTTGAATCTTCTTCGATTAAAACATTTTGAATTTTCGTTGACTTAAAAAAGTTTTGAATCTTCTTCAACTAAAACAATTTGAATTTTCGTTGACTTAAATGTTTTGAATTTTTGTTGACTTAAAAAAGTTTTGAATCTTCTTCAACTAAAACATTTTGAATTTTCGTTGACTTAAATGTTTTGAATTTTTGTTGACTTAAAAAAGTTTTGAATCTTCTTCAACTAAAACATTTTGAATTTACATTGGCCTAATTTTTTTGAATTTTTGTTGACTTAAAAAGTTTAGAATGTTCTTCAACTAAAACATTTTGATTTTTCTTCGACTAAAGCATTTGGAATTTCGTCGACTAAAATGTTTTGAATTTTTGTCAATTAAAATATTTGGAATTTTTGTAAACTAGAACGTCTTGAATTTTTATTGACAAAAACATTTTGAATTTTCTTCGACTAAAACGGTTTAAATTTTTGTGGACTACAGCTATGAAAGACAAAAAAAATGACTACAAAAAAACTAGCAATCATTTTCGTCTCAAGATCAAGACTAAATCTAAAACAGCTGCAAAAATGTACTCTGCACATATGATGATGATGATGATGATGCTCTATAGCTAGTCACTATAAGTGATGTGAAGGCAGGGTTAGCTTTAATAGAAAGGTGCTTGGTGTTACTGCTTGTCCAGAGGCCAAAAGGTGAGCCACAGTCAGCTGTACGGGGACGGTAACAGTAAAACACAACACGTCTCTTTGAAAGTTTTTTTGTGAGATTTACTTGCTGTTCTTCCATTGTCATAAACTGATTTTTTTTTTTTTTTTTTTGCTTTGGACTGTTGGTCTGAAAAACCAGACGTCGTCACCTTTTGCTCCAGGTGACAGTGGGCGGTGATTTTCACTGTTTTCTTACCAAACAATGAATCAACACAACCTGATCACTGTAGTCGTGGCTGTGATGTCACCAGAGCAACAGTCTGTGAGTCCACACTGACTTTAAACTGATGTGTTTAACAGACCACAATATCCGAAGATTTAATGTGGGTTGGTTTTTTGTTTTTTTCCAATTCTGCAATCATGACGGCGTGTTGAGGCTCGACCTGAAGACAAAGGAGAACAGTTTGGCAGCACAAAGCAGCCCCCAGAGGAAATACCAAACAGATTAATACCTGGAAAACACCGACGTCTAACAGAGAAGTACATCTGAAGGACGAGGAGGAGGAAGAGGAGGAGGAGGAGGCTGTGCTGCAGCTCCACCATTAACTGTCTCTAAACTGAAAGCGACATTTTCATAAGTTTACATAACTAATAGTGCCTTAAAGATGTAATGTGTAACTTTAACACATTTAAATGTCAACAAACAACTCGACCAGTGTTATTTATTTACTTGAGTTGTGTAGTTATATCACCTCAGATGTTTTCAACAATTTTAAAAACGCATAGAAATCTGTCGTTTTAATCAAAGACACGCTCTGTGTCATATGGTCGCTGTCGTGTCAGCGTGGCCGTTGGCTGCCAGAAGCCTTTTTATCCGCTTTTAAGACACATTTTTATGCTTCACTTGGTGGTTTTTATTTATGTGTTTTTACTGAATGTAGGATTTTAGTCAGACGTCTGAATCTTAAATGATCACAGAAACAAGCTGAGCAGCATCAGTGTCAGCTCGGCTCCAGCCCCTGCTGAGCCAAACAGTGTCTGTGAAACTCTGAATTTGAAAATGAAGCTGCTTTATTCAGTGTTTCACTGGTTTAAATCAGCTGGTCTATTTGATCTGGAGAGGAAGAAACCTCTGTGGATAATTTGGCTCATGCTAGTTGTCAAAGAAACTAGAGTTACCACCCTGTGGTTGTGTGACTCTGCCCACCAGTCCACCCTGTGGCTGTATGACTCCGCCCACCAGTCCACCCTGTGGTTGTATGACTCCGCCCAGCAGTCCACCCTGTGGCTGTATGACTCCGCCCACCAGTCCACCCTGTGGCTGTATGACTCCGCCCACCAGTCCACCCTGTGGTTGTATGACTCCGCCCAGCAGTCCAGTGTCTCTGACAGTGTCCATCCATGTCAGTGAAAACATGGATGCTTCACACACAGAAGATCTATACAATCAGCACAGTTTCAAGATTAGAGTCACCAATTCAGTATCTGACCAAATGTCTCCCCTTCTGTTCCTGAGATAGGACGTTAAAACATGATGATGTCACAGTCAAGCTGACCTTTGACCTTTTGACCTTCATTATTTTATCCTGTTAGACATTTGAGTCAAGTTTGGACAGAATTAGTGAATGAATTCTTCAGTTATGGACAAAAACATGTTTTGTGAGGTCGCAGTGACCTTTGACCTTTGACCACCACAATCTAATTAATTTATTTTTGAGTCCAAGTGGACGTTTGTGCCAAATTTGAGGAACTTCTCCTTAAAGCCCTTCCTGAGATATTGCATTCACAAATGAGAAGGCCATGAGGTCACAGTGATGAGTTAACCTTTGACTACCAAAATGTAATCAGTTCATTGTTGAGTCCAAGTGGAAGTTTGTGCCAAATTGGAGAGAATTCCCTTTAGGTATTTTTTGAGACATGTAGTTCATGAGAATGAGCTGGATGCAAGGTCACAGTGACCTTTGACCACCAAAATCAAATCGGGTCATTCTTGACTTTTACTAGATCTTTTTGCCAAATATGAAGAAATTCCCTCCAGCTGTGCAGGGTGTGGGTCTCTGTCTCTGTATGAACGGCCACGTGAGGCATGAGATACTGCGTTCATAGGAATGGCCGACAAATGGACAATCCGAAAACAGCGCCAGTGTGAAGGCATAAAAATCGATACTTGCTGTGCATGTGACGATACAATATCGTTAACCAAAAATTTCACAATACTACCCTGTATTGATTTTTGTCATTATGCTACGTTACGTGTGGTGCAAAACCACGTAAAAACACACAAAGGCACCAGAGGCATGACTGATGACTCTATCACAGCGTCCTTTCACTCTGCTTATTAAAAATGAGCTAATCTCAAAAATTAAATAATGTACATAGTTCAAATAACTTTTGGAGTGTTGATAAATATTTTGTTTATGTTACTACATTTAAATTTTTTTGGATCAATATGTTTTGTGGGTTTTTTTCTAAAATCTGATTAAAAACGTTTTTAATGACAATTCTAATATCAATTTTTATGGTTTTCTAAAATCATTCAGAGGCTGCCCCCGAACAGTCGACCAAACGTTAGTCGAATAGAAAGGTCAACAAGATTTCATTGGTCGCTTACTCACATTAAAAAAAACATGACGTATCATGTGAAACATGGAAGTAGCTACATGCCCATTAGCCCACAGCGTCATTAACAGGCGGCTCGCTCAGTGTGTGACGTGCACTTGGAGATAAAATATAGGCCTATATTAATGAAGGTTCATTAGTACGGTTTGTATTTCTCTGTAATGTAGCACAGTGTTAACAATGATACTGATACTATTCTTTCTCACACCTTCAACTCAAACCACCAAAATATATCATTTCATCATTACATTCATATCAGAAACATGCAGGAGACTAGTCCACTGATGGACCCTGATGACGACTGTTGGTCCACTGATGGACCCTGATGAGGACTGTTGGTCCACTAGGAACAGTCTTAGTCAGAGGCAGCCCTACATCACTCAGCCCTGTTTGAGCTGTGTGTTCTTGTGCGTGATGTTTCACACAGAAACAAACTGTCACTGAGGAACTTTGCATCTGTTTATACTGACAAATGAAGGTGGATCAAAGAAATAACTGTTGTTTGTTTCTTCTATAAAACTGATGTGATCCTGCCTGTTCCTGCGTCCTGACTCCTCATGCACAGACAGTACTCCAGAAGACACTTCCTCCTGTCCACACACACACACACACACACACACACACACACACACACACACACACATACACTCCTGGCCCAGTGGTCTAGTTTAGTGTGCAACTCTGAAACCAAACCAGGTCGCACACATTCAGCCAATCATGTCAGGGCTCCTGAACTGGTTCATCACCAGCACACAGAGGAAACCAGCCAGCTCAAGACAGACGTGATCGGACAAGACGATCGACTCGGTGATTAGTGAGGTCTGCGTCTCTGCGTCTGAGCAGAGGAAAACCAAAGTTGTGAAACGAGGCATCTGTAGGAAGTGGTATGTAAATAATCAGTGACACAGATGAGCGGCTGGAGAGTAACGTTCTTTTAATAACTGCGTCTGAGCGCTGGCTGCAGCAGCCTCCAGTGTGATCAGCTTACATCTACTCTTCACACAGGCCTGACACGTCCACGCGCCCACTGAACACTTCACTTACAGCAAATAACTCACTTCAAGTCCTCGCAACTTTTAAACACTTTACTTTCCTTGTGTGACGGAGCCTGATGCTGAACTTTGTCCCTGTTGGCCACCGTAGGCCCTGTGGTCAGGAGCCAGTCAAATATAAACAAAACAAAGCGAGCGTCAAACAGACGGCGGCTTTGTTTCTGCTTGTGCTGACACAGCGGAGGCATCGACGTGTTTCTGCTCCAAACAAACATCAGCAGGACGGCGAGGTCAAAACCAGAGCGGCTTCAGCCAAACACAACACGACTGATACACACATCATCTGTGGGTCATCATCTCACAGCGCCGCAGGGCGAGACGTGAGGCGGAAATACAAATCAGATAATATTAAAAGATCAGAGCTGAATAAGCCTGATCATCGGCCCTATTGATTTTGTTAATGATTTATCTGCTGATTGTTTTCTCCGTTAATAAATTAACTGTTATGTCTTTAGTTTGCTTCTTCTGTCTGAGCGAGTCTGAAACCGTACGAACTTCAACTTACTATTATAATAAATGAAATAAGCATCACTCGTCTCATCTGAGAAGCTCAAATCATTTTGGAATTTTTGCTTCATGCTTGAAACAAGTCGATTATCAAAACAGTAGCTGATCAACTGTCTGCCAATAGAAACCAGTCGATTAATCAACTAATCGTTATGTCTCCGATATAAACTTAATGATGTGCACTGACTGAGTGAAGTGCCAAAACCCAAATAGAGCAACTTAAGAGTCAACTGAACCAGCTCCACCCTGGGGCCCACAAACAAGACGGGGCACTGAACCAGCTGCATCCTGGGCCCAAGGACCAAACGCTGAACCAGCTGCATCCTGGGCCCCAGGACCAAACGCTGAACCAGTTCCGTCTTTGGCCCCATGACAGAACACTGAATCCACTCCGTCATGGACCTCCCGACAGCACACTAAACCAACTCCATCGTGGGGCCCACGGCAAGGCATCAAGTCTTCTCCGTTCTGGGACCCACAACAACGAACTGAACCATCTCTGTACTTGGAACCATGACAGGACACAGAACTTGCTCCACTCTGGGGCTCACAACAGAACACTAAACCAGCTCCATCCTGGGGCCCACGACAGAACACTGAATTAGCTCAATCCTGAGCAACTGGACGATGAACCAGCTCCGTCCCGAGGCCCACGACAAGACACTGAACCAGCTGCATCCTGGGCCCTAGTTCCAAAGTTTGAGAAGGATCCATTTTGGGGCCCATGACAGGACAGTAAACCAGCTGCATCCTGGGCCCTAGTTCCAAACTTTGAGAAGGATCCATTTTGGGGCCCATGACAGGACAGTAAACCAGCTGCATCCTGGGCCCCAGGACCAAACACGGTACCAGCTTCATCGTGGGGCCCACAGCAGGACACTGAACCAGCTGCATCCTGGGCCCCAGGACCAAACACTGAACCAGCTCCATCTTTGGCCCCATGACAGAACACTCCGTCATGGACCTCATGACAGCACACTAAACCAGCTTCATCGTGGGGCTCACGACAAGGCATCAAGTCTGCTCCGTTCTGGGGCCCACAACAACGAACTGAACCATCTCTGTACTTGGAACCATGACAGGACACAGAACTAGCTCCATTCTGAGGCTCCCTCCTGGGTGTAACCCGGGGGAAAAACCCTTATTAATTTATCCCCTTTTCTTTCAAAACGTAAAATATTACGTGATGCCGTGCGTCATCACGTCACGCCATTACGCCGTCTTGTGACAGAGCAGCAGGTAACGTAATTCAGTTGTGGCTTGCTGCCAGTAGTAGCAAGAGGAGCATGCTGGGGAAATGTTTGCTGCAGGTACGTCATATCATCACCCGTTTAATATAACATCAAAACATTCTGAAACTAAATGCAATGACTGTCGAAACATAGGAGCCGACTACCGGAGCCGCTGAGCGTCTGAATTGGAGCCGTATGCTGATTGAATCACGGAACTGGTGAGTTGAGCTAACGCTACCCATTTAAATGACGTTAGCTTAGCTTAGCCTAGCCGCTACCTGTTGATTGTTTGGTGCGGGTAATAGTGTCTTATATGCCTAGTTCTCTGAATGTGTCCTGCCACATGAAACGTTAAGCACTTTAAAGCTAGTCTTGGTGATGCTGAAATTACTGTGATGAATATTTTAATATAACAAACATTTTGTTATTTATTCACATTGATTTATATATCATGATTTGATTATATTGTACAACATTGGAATTATTGAAATTGATATACTGCTATTTATTTAATGCAGTCCGTGTTATTTGGCTGTAGTATTTTTGCACACTGGATATTTAATTGGACCTGTTTTCCATACAGGCCAGGTTGATGGCGAGCTAAGAGTCTAGCCTGGGCACAAAGCCTGAAGACTGTGTCGGGAAGGAATCAGCTGAACCTCCACTGCTCTAGTCGGGCTGGTATGAGGCTCTTTTGTGCAGCCGCTCCTCTTCCGAACTTTTGCCCCCTTGCAACTCACTAACGGCCCATACATCCACCACACACATTCACCTCCCAATACGGACCTTTTCCCCCTTCCATTGGACACTCCACCGTTGGGCTGTTGTACTGTGGTTGTGCCTTGCCATTACAGGCGAAGCTTGAACTCCCTTTCTGGGCAATTATGGATCATCTGTGCACTGCAAAGTCATTTAATGTCGAATGATAAAATGAACTGTATATATTGTGTTTTCCTTTGAATGGCCATTCGTATTCTTATTCTATTCATTGCTGTTAATATTTAATGTGTTTATGGTTCACAATTATATGGTGTCGCTAAACCTAAACTGTGTTCAGTGTCTCACTCTCCACTCCTAGAGTCCAACCTAGTCTTCTGAACCTAGCCCAAATAATAACTGTGTAGCTATCTGTTAGTACCTAAACTGTGCTTAATAGGGTAGCATGCATGCTACATGGGGCTCACAAGAGAACAGTAAACCAGCTCCATCCTGGGGCCCATGGCAGAACACTGAATTAGCTCGATCCTGAGCAAGTGGACGCTGAACCAGCTGCATCCTGGGCCCCAGGTCCAAACACTGTAGCAGCTCCGTCCTCAGGTCCAACTTCATTAATCATGAATGAGGACAGAATCATTACATGTGGCAGGCGATGCAAATGGCCGGACTGATTTGATTACTATCGGTAACTAAGCCAAAGGCCAGAGCAGATCCATCAGAGTACACACACACACACACACACACACACACACACACACACACACACACACACACACACACACACACACACACACACACAGCCCATTGACCAGGTCCAACAGGATGCTGAGAGCTGTGGTGACTTCGACCATCAGGACTGTTTCATCCTGACAAAATCAGTCGACTGATTTGACAACTGACAGATAATTAAACGACTATGATGATTATGATCAATTTACTGCTGTAAATCAATTATTTTCACTACAGATGAATCTGTAGATTAATCATCTTTATCAGGGTTTTAATCAGAGCGTTATGTCATTAAATGACAAATACTGTTCCTGGAATTTAACTGGTCTGTTGTTGGTGCAGAGGGAGAGAATAAGACTTTATTTCTATGAATAAACCTTTGAACTATTTAAAATAATCAAAATAATTTAATCAGAATCAGAAATACTTTATTGATCGCTGATGGGGAACTGTGATTCATTACAGTCGCTCTGATGTAAAGACTAGAGAATTATAATAAGTAAGAATAAGAGTATGAATAGAAGTATGTAAATATAAAGCAATAAAATAAACAAAATAAAATAACTAGAAATTCAACTGTACATTAAAATAAAAAACAGACTGTGCATTATGCTACAGTACTTAAGATATAAAAATATAAAAAATACAACGATATCATCAATGTGCAGAGGCTGTAAGTGTGAAATTTAATTAAGATAAAATCACCAATGGAATAAAGAAGAACAGAATAAAATAAACATAAGAAATATGTAGTTGTGCGCACGATAAAGTCGTATTCAGAAAAATACTGCACAGTTGAATAACTGCACCCAATTTAGAATCCATTTTAATTTAATTTATGAAGATTAAAATGTTTCCAAGAGGTTTTAATTCAACTAGACGTTTACTATGGAGGCTGCAGTTCCTGGTGGTGTTATAGTGGACTGGTCATAACACACTCAATATAATGTATAGCTACAAACTACAACCTCAGATATAAACACATAGTTAAATTAATAGCTTTGAATTTATGGCTCAGCTGTTGTATCAGATTGGATTAGATTTTACAGCTGTACCTAATAAAGTGGTCACTGAGGGTAAACTGCTGCTTGTTAATTGTTTGATGACACCTCACTGCAGACACAAGCTGGTCCATATTGTGGGTGTGTGTGTGTGTGTGTGTGTGTGTGTGTGTTGTGACTTCCTGAATGACCGGCAGCCTTAAGAGGGCAGGTTTAATGACGTGACGCTCTCCTGCAGATTTACACTCCTAAGCCTTTCTAACCCGCTGAGCCAATCATACGTGACCGTTCACACTCAGACACACACACACAACCTGCTGGTTCACTAAACACTGAGACACCTCAGCTGCACAAACACAGGACACGGGACCATATTTTAACCTGGAAGTTTGGAAAAGTGGGAGCTGTACAGGAAGTCAGTCAGAGCTGTGGGGTCATCTGAAAGGTCAAGGTCATTTTAATTTAAGTTTAATTATTAATACGATTTTAAACTGGTCTCTCAGGCTGCTGTCAGCCCTAGAGTGGTCTCCTGTGGTCTGAATCAGGGACTCATGTTGTTCCAAAGTTGTGACCTCTGACCCATGCGTAGAATGTATTCGTATCATGATGTCTCATAGGGCTGGGCAGTAAAATCAATATCATGGTATTATTTTGGGGGGATGCGGTGACAGTATGATATCGCGGTAACGTCTTCTCTTGTTTTTACACCTTAAGTAAAACAATTTAAAAAGCCATACAAGTCTAGGATGGAAACTATTTATCGTCAGAAGTAAAACGGTTGCTAATCCATCTATTATTGTGTATAAAACATTGTGTAGTATGTATAAACGTTAGACGGAAGAGGGAGGGCTGGGTACTGCCGCATGTTTACTGCGGTAAGTTACCGTCACCGCGAATACCGCCCAGCCCTACACGTTACTTATTGATCTATAGTTGAATGTGGGCGGGACATGAGGCTGATCCACGTGCAGACAATTCCAAGTTGATTTGGGATTTATAAAAGAAAACTGTGCGCTGTCAGGCGTACACATGGCTTTATACATCAAGATATTTTTGGCGTGAGCCATTCTCACACTCTTAGCATGGATCCTACGCACTGATCCTAAATGAGACCTCTGTGGATGATTCAGCTCCTGGTTAAAACCTCCTGAATAATGAAGGAATTCTGACCAGGAGAAGTTTCAGCTGGTTGAAATGTACAATCCTGCAACCCTAAATCTTTCACACTGGACCTTTAAATATTGCGAACGAAAAATGAAACCTTAGACTTTTATAAATATACAGTTTTTAATATCATTTCACTTTGTTGCACAAAAATAGTTCCAGCATCTGTGTTCTGTTTGAGACAATTATCAGAACAAAGTCCTCTTTAATAATATAAATAAGACATGCAGTGACAGTGCTGATGGAGACATCGTTCATCTAACGTGGTGGGGAACGACTGACCTGGAGGATCACCTGTGTGTTAAGGATCATTCAGTGTTGACCGGGTGAGGCGCCAGTGGCTCCACAGCACAGACACACCTGTACGACACAGCTCCTGCTACTACAACATCAGAACATGTGACCCACTCCGAACACGATGGCGGTTTAATTTTTGGCACCAGCTGCCATCAAAATGTGACCAAGTGTCACAGAAACGTTTGCAGTGGGAGTACAGCAGAAATACTTAATTGGGTCGCTCAATCTGCCGGGTCACAGAGTGTGTTTGAGCTCCACGCCGTCTCTGTGTGGAGCTCAAACACACTGAAAGATAATCACTGACAGAATAAATCATCCTGACCGTCTCCACCTGCACAGAGAGGCTGAGAGGACTGAATCAGCTGCACAGGTGTGGCAGCTATCACTTTATCTAATAATGACTCTGTTCTCAGGTAACACTGTGACCCACAGGCCATCTCTGCCCACGCTTAGGGATGCATGATATTTGATTTGTGCCGATATCCAATATGCTGATATGTAACAACTCGTCTGACCGATAACAGATACTGATATAGATACATGCCCTCTTTTCACAACCTAATCTTAGTGATCGTCAAGTCTCCTCTGTCGCAGAATTAACATCACATTATACAGGTATACTCTTATCGTGACCACGACCTCCACCAGCAGACGGAGATATGAAATACTTTTTAGTGTCTGTGATATTCATTAAAGCCGATATTAGCCGATACTGACTTCCTGATATTACCGTGCATCCCTACCTACGTTGGTATCTTTGCCTATTGTGATGTCATTTCTCTGAGTATCTTCAAATGTTTCTTGTCCCTAACATCTGTGCAACCTGAGCTAGAAGGTTTTGTACGTCAATAAACCATAATAGTCTATTTATACATTTTTTTAATCATAGCGACAAATCAAAAGCGAGTTTACTGCGTGATTTTAAATTTGGATGCGTCAGGGATAGGGCTGCAACGATTAGTCGACTAATCGACTATTAAAATAATCAGTGACTATTTTAGTAGTGGACTAATCGGTTTGAGTCATTTTTCATAGAAAAGTATTATAAAAGTACCCAAAATACTCTTATTGCAGCTTCTTACGTTCAGATATTGGCAGCTTTACACACTCTCCCATGACGGTGAACTAAAACCCTTTGGCGTGAGTACGAAACAAGACATTAGATGACATAGTTTTTGGGTTTCAGAGAGACAGACCGACGTTTTCAACATTTTAACACATTTTTCAATAAAATGATTAGTCGACTAATCAAAGAAATAATCGACAGATTAGTCGACAATGAAAATAATTGTTAGTTGCAGCCCTAGTCAGGGACGCAGGACACGTACCGAGCAACATCACTGAAATTAGTCTGCACTGAGTTTGAAAGACAGACTGAATAATTGCGAGACTTACATAACGCCGTAACGTTCTCCATGCTGCTTTCTACTGTTTACTAACCTGTTTTACAGCCTATCTGTGACATCACATGTGACACACCAGGTTACATTCTAGTCTACTGGCAGCAGGAAGGAGTCTATCGCGTAGTTTAATCGCAATTTCACGTATATAAGGAATACAGGATTCCTCTGTATCATCCCAACTGGATTAGTTTAAAAAGAAAATAGGT
Organism: Epinephelus fuscoguttatus; assembly: GCF_011397635.1. NCBI lineage: Eukaryota > Metazoa > Chordata > Actinopteri > Perciformes > Serranidae > Epinephelus > Epinephelus fuscoguttatus. Next base: position 39,220,871 of record NC_064769.1, on the reverse strand, counting down.
TTAAGGCCCTGTTTAGACGACAACGGTTTCTCTAAAAACGGAAAGGTCTGTCCTTTACGTTTTAAAAAAGCGTAGTTTGTAAATTTGTGTAAATTGTGTAAATTTGCAAAGCAACATCACGGCATGACGCCATGCGCCTGCGCTGAAGCACCTTCCTCTACAACGCGGTGACTACAAACCAAAACAAAGAAGACACAATGGTGAAAGCATGCACAGATAACTTTGTCTGGATGGACGATGAGGTGGAGTTGCTACAGGAACAGATCTAGACTTCACTTCAAATCAACAGGGTGAGCAGCACAAACAGAGCTCGGCATTGTTGTTGTGACGGTCAGCGTGCCTAGTGACTGGAACCGCAATGCACATGTGCGAAAAGTCTCCGTTTTCAGAGGAACTGCATATTGCAAGTTTACGTGACAACGGAGACGCTGCCGTTTCCAAAAAGTTGCACTCTGGAACCTGTTTTCAAAACGCTGCGTTTTCAGGCACCCAAAACGCCGCTGTTGTGTAAACAATCGGCCAAAACGCAACTAAAGTTTACCATTTTCAGTTGAAATCGTTGTCATATAAACAGGACCTAAGATTAGACTTCAACCCCCCCCCCCCCCCGAAGACAATTTTGAACATTTGACATCTAAATGAATTAATCTGATGCATCTTTACATCAGTTGAGGCTTGAACTCACGATCTCTGACACCAAAGAGCATCTTCTATCTGACTGAGCTGATTAGCAAATGATAACTCATCTGTGGCTTCACAAATTATCTCTCACCCCCTCTCTCTCTTTCTGTATGTGTGAACTGCAACCCCCAACCTGTAGCCATTTCTCTGTGTGTGTGTGTGTGTGTGTGTTTTCATCTCTCTCGTGTCTAGACCAAACTGAACAAATATTTATAGACGGACAAGCAACATCATAATTAAACAGACTTTTATTTTTTATTTTGAAAATTGGCCGGATTCTCTCGTCTTTTCTGTGTATAACTTCCTGCTTGGTACGATCTGCTCTATCCAGCTTGACAGAAGCGCTCGCGGCTCGTGTGAAAAATAGACCAGACGTCGAACTGAAGCGCTGCAGCGCGCGAGCCTCTGCGGGCGCTCCGCTCTGCTCAGCGGCCTGTGTAGACAGTCAGATAGGTTAACATGGGGGCCGATTGAAAACTGCCTCCGCTGTCCGTGGCGTGACTGAATGAATGACTCAAAACTTACGGCCCGCCCTACTCTGCCTCTGATTGGCTAGAACTCCTTGTTAACCTTGAGTAATGTGATACACCATTGGTAGTTGGAACTATCACTATCACAGTGGGGAAAAAAGTCCAAAAAAGTTAATAACTTACAAATTATGGCGAAGAGGTCGTTTCTTGCAACCCTAGAATTAAGATAAAAATATTCACAAACAAAAAAAACACTTCTGGTTGCTGATAAGTTGTATTTAACTTTTGATTTAACACTACAAATTAAAACCCTCGGCACACTGCAACACAAGCAGACAGATGCGCGACTCAGAGCAGCATGTGTCACTGACACCAGACTCAGAGTGTAGCGGACCGGTGAAAAATGTCACCATCAGCATATTATTTTACATCAATAAAATCTATTTTATCATTATTTTGAGTCACGTTGTTGAAAGAATTTAGTCGTCTGTGTTCAAGCAGGATAATAGGTTTCCATTCATTGCACGTCAGGCTTTCTATTTCCTTGTCGGAGATGTTTTCTTTTTTAATTACATGATAGCTATTCTCCCTTAACTCACCAGTAAAGAATACCTTTTCCCATTTCAAATAACCCGTGGCAATAATAATATCCCTGTTCTCTGATTTACTGTGAAACTTTCAGACCAGATGACTTCTTTACTCGGCCTAATGGGGTTAGTGTTGCGTTCAAGGTCCCCCCAAAAAAACGGGAGAAAAAAAAGGCAGAATATTCGACTATTTTTATTTTTTTTCACAATCAAATCTTGTGCCGTCGAACGAAGCTTCGAATTTTTTGGGTCAGCCCTACATATTACACATGTGTACTCTTATGGTGACGGCACACCAGCAGGTGGAGACATGAAATACAATACTGTACAATATATGTGTCACATTTGTATAATTAATGTTAGTTAGTTGTTATTACCTGACCCTCTCAGGCCTCCATAGTCAATATGTGGAACCTTTGATACTCAGTTTCTGTTCCCCTATGTTCACCTTTGGTTGTCCCCCACCTTACCTCTCCCCTTCTGCTGTGTACTCCATGGGAGAGGTGAGACGCATTACTCTCGTAGTAGTGTCTGTGTTTTAGTGCTGTTAACTGTTTATGAGTTCATTTTATGCTGGCATGTTCCCGTGTCATTTAATTTGTGTAGAAGCTGGAGTTCATATGGTCATAAACTGAGGGAGGCTTTTGTTTTTACCTCTCGCTGTCAGTTGTCAGGAATAAGCAGAGATCACCTTTGCAGATATCCACGGTCTGGACCTCTTTATATCAGCACGATGCAGACACCACCAGAGCCCACCAGTTACATTATATTATATTCATTCACTGTGAAAACTAACACAAAGCATGTTGGCTGGTGTTGATTTTTAGGGCCATTTCATAGTTGACGCAAAGGCACGCAGAGACGAACGCATCGAGACGCATTGGCCACCATGATGCGTGCTTGCGTCTCAAAATGTGTTGTCCATTTTTTTGATGCGCGGAGCAGTGACGCGTGTAATACCATGCGTTGCCAGCGGGGGTGGTAATGCAAGCGACGTACTTGAAATTAACCAGTTTTTGTTATTTACAGAAGAAGCAGGTATGAAGTATGGCGGGCGAGGAGGAAAAACTTTGCGAACTCGTACGGGCACACCCCCCCTTATATGACAGTTCCAACGCCCTGCACTCTAATAAAATAGCAGTACCAGCTAGCCAGAATGTACCGGTGACTCTGCTACCCCCTGTTGCGCAGGCCATACTTGCGTTCAATGTGTTGACTATAAAAGTAAGTGTGTTGCTCGCGTCTCTTGCTTGCGTTGCATGCATCGACTATGGAACGGCCCTTAGGCCGATATCAGCCAATACTAATGACGCGTCGATATTATCGTCCATCCCTATTAATTTTAGATGAATAAATTCAATGATTTATTAGACTTTTTAAGGATCCGTGGTAACAACCCATATGACGAGAGAGGCAGGAGGCCGCCAGTGCACATGTGTCATATCATCTCATTCATGATAACACCGATATATTTTGTCAACATAGTGACGTCATACTGTTACCCACGGCAACAACAAGCATGGCTGAAAGCGAAACTATTCCCGACTCCTCTGTGGTTCCAGTAAAAAGAGGAGCAGCTTCAGTAGTGTGGAATAAAGTGTGGCGTCCTGAATGTTTTCCTTCTCTTAGCGCTCAGAGGGAACTCATTCAGCGGCTCCTCTGGCAGCAGCACAGCGTCTCTCCCTCTCCTCTCTGGTTCTGTCACAAACCTTTGCTGATGGAAACCTACGTGAATAAACTCCATATATGTGACTGTATCATAACAGCCTGTCACAGGTTACAGCCTGATGGTTAGAGGAGAAATGGCAGAGCATAAAAACAGAGAAGGAAATCAGCTGTTGATTTATATATATAGATCCCAGGGGACATTTGTTTAAATGTGTAATTAGTGGTAGATTTGATTTAGTTGAACTATTAATATTGTGACACAATCTGAATCTGACTCTGAGTTACTGTTGTTGTTCACAAACTAAAGAAATGAGAGATCATTTTAGTTTTTATTTTAGATTTGACGCAAACTGTGAAACTACATCACTGATCCTGTTGCAATTATATCTTCTTTAAATTTTATTTTTTCACGAATGTGTCACATTCTCAAGAATATTGCAAAAAATACCCTAATATATCCTGATATTATTTCAGGGCCATATCACGCCCAGATATTTTCTCATGATCCAAAACTCTGGACCCCCCTGTCCTCTGCACCGGGGCCCTGCATGTGGAGCTACGCCCCTGCCTACGCCTTCACATATGTGGGCTAAGACAGTTTTCTTGACTTTGTACGTTGATATCTCCACAGTGGCAGAACGGATTTTTATCATTCAAACTGCATTTAAAACGTCCACCTCCCTTCCTTCGCTGGCAGTTTGAACCGTGAAGCTAGCCCTCACCGATCTCTGGAAATGTTCGTTAATATGAGAGGACCCCGGGAACATCGGGATGACCCCCGTTTAACAGCATACAGCTGACATCTGGCAGTCCGGACAGCTAAGCTAAGAAGCTAACTCATTAGCTGCCGCCCGGATTGATTAACTTGTGTAACCGGGCTGTGTGAGCGCCCTGCCGGCGGAGAGGCGGGTAGGAAGCACCGTGATCCGCTGAAAAAACCCCGAGTGAATTCAGTGTTAACGGGGCTGGGCTGTCATGAAGCTCACGTTTAGCCAACTAGCTGTGACAGCAGCGTCCGTGAACTTCCTGCACCCACCGGGGAGAAAAGAAAGAAATGTCACGTACCTTTAATCGGTCGTTCAGTGGTGGAGAGTTTGTTTTGGTCTTTCGCCGACATTCTGCCTCCTCGTTCGGCTGCGCGTCGCAAAAATCGCTAAATTACTAACTAAACTTGATGAATTCCTTCCGAGCTAGCTAGCTAGCTGCAGTGAGCTAGCCGCGCTAGCTAAGTTCGGCTCGGAGCAGCTTCACTCCGCAGACAGACCGAGCCGAGCCGAGCCAAGCCGAGCTGAGTTAAAGCCGCCGGTGGAGGAGGAGGAGGCGGAGGAGGAGGAGGAGGAGGAGGAGGAGGAGGAGGAGGAGGAGAGCTCCTTCACTAACAAATTAAAGCTTTCTGCTCTCCGCTGTGCTCCGCGGTGCGCTGCAGGGATGCCGAGCCGCTGTCAGTGTGTGTCAGGCGGATGGACTGGTCCAGGAAACGGCCCGGGCACCGCTGATGATGCCTTCAGGTGCAGCGCGTCAGATCATATCTCAACTTTATCCCTTTATTGTCGTTACAGGCCGCCGCCGCCGCTGCTGCTGGGCTCCGCTCCTCTGTCGTGATCCGAGGTGTCGTCCAGACCCTCTCTGTCGGATTACAATAATCCGCCGCCCGCAAGCGGATTTCCTACAACATGGCTCAACGCGGGGGGCTGTGGGTAGTGTAGTATTAATGTGATATTAATGCGGCGCGTTCACGGTCCGCTGAGCCCCGCGGACACTCAGTGTGTTCACTGCAGCGGAAAACACACACACGGCTGGTTTACTCTCAGATTAAATTTACAGATTGGATTTCTGTCTGAAGTCAAACATTAAAACGATCATTTGAAAAGTTGTTGAATGACTTCGTCGAGTTTTAACAGAGAAACTGAAATTCACAGGAAAAGGCAGCGGCGGGAAGAAACTAAGGGACTGTTCGTTATTTCCGAGGGGTGCGAGAAGGAGAGGCGCGTGAAAGGATTTCTTTAAACACTGGGAGGAACCTGTGTTTGTTATTCTGTCTTAGAGGAGGAGCATACTGTGGTTTTATTTTGTATTTATTTATTTATTTCTAATTCTATTTATTTATTTTCTTATTTTTTATTTTTTGCAGTTTATTTTCGACACAGCTTGCAGGCTTACATTAACCAATAACTGCTGTCAATATCAGCGCGCATACGCAGACAGGTACATTAAAAATTTTAAATGAAACCATGTCTTCATTAAAAATCACCAAAATGACACTGTTTATGAAAAAGTAAAATCAGAAATTTTCAACTTTCAAACACCAGAGGGTTTAAATGAACAGAATAACTCATTTATGGTGGAGGGAGGCTCGTGTATTTTGTATGGACATATGTATTGTATTTATACATTTCACACTGACAGCCTCAGCACACTCAGATATACATTTTATTTCTTAATATTTTAATATCTTATCTTGTTAAACACTGTGACGTGATGTACATTCTAATTTTATTTTACTTAATGCACATTTTCAGTTCTACTTTATTTTATTGCTTTATATTTACACAGTTTTATTCCATACTCTTATTCTTACTTGTTACAGTTCTCTATTCTTTATATCATAGCGACTGTAAGAAATCACAATTTGCCCTCTGGGATCAATGAATTATTTCTGAATCTAATTCTGATTTTCCACCCATCACTCAGGCAGGCTCAAGGAAAAATATTTGTAGCTCCGGGGAGGGTCACAAAATAAATAAATAAATAAATTTTAAGAGATATTTATCGCAATAAAACCTTACAATATTTGCCTCTGAGAGGAGCGTTGAAGGGAAATAAATAAGTACAAATGATTCAGAATTGTACAGTGACCTCCTTGGTTACTTTCCCCCACTGGAAATATTGTAGTTTTTACTGCAAAATATAAATAAACTAATTAATGTTAATGTATCATTGGAGATTAAACCACCAGTTTTACCAGACTGTAGTTGTAACAGAGGATTTCTACACTGTAAAATATCTCAGTAGCCTAAAATTAACAGTATAAAGGTGCAAAAATATTCCATTTCAACAAGTCCTGCATTACAAATAAGCAAAATTGCAGAGGCTGCAAATTATCGCTAAAATGTACTTTAAATGTATTTAGTTTGCATGAATGGAGCAGGTTGACTTAGCAGCATTTTAATAATATAAGATGTTAATGTGTAATATAATCTGAGCACAGCTGTCTGAATAAATGTAAAGGAAAAAGTATAATATTCCCTCGTTACTCAAGTCAAGTACAATAACATCAAAACTCTACACAGATAGGCTGTTTTATTTTATTTTATTTTCAAGATTGAGTTTTTATGCACCAATGGGCTGCATGATAATAATCAATCATGTAAAGAATAGAGAATTATAAGAAGTGAGAAGTTTGAAGAGATGTGAAAAATATTGTAGTTAAATAATTGCACAGTGTAATTATAATAACAATAATAATAATGGTTTTCAGTCATTTCTGAGTAGATTTAAAACTTGTTTTACATTTGTGCCAAACTCCATTGACAAATTTCACAATTTAAGGTTGTCTTGTTTTCAGTTTGAGGTACTTGTTATTTAACAGGTGAACCTGTCTGTAATTTTGGATTGTAGATTGTATTAAAACACCTTAAACAGTATTTTGAGGATAAATTTACTTTATATTTTCAGCTCACCTGCAGGTCTGTCAGTCCCTTCCAGCAAACACAGGACTGGGAGGGCGCGTTACTGTTATAAAAGTTAGATTTTTAGTATAATGAAGTGCTTCTTTTTCGGTCCTTGGTGTCTGTGCGTAGTCTGAGCGTACACTCAGATAATCATGATACAACACAATAAGTCATCTGTCAGTTTATTTCTTTGCCTTTATTCAAAGACATGTTAAAACTGATGGTTTTCTCTGAGGAGTTTGGTGCTGCTTCAGTTTCACACAGTTCACAGATTTGACCTCAGCAGCTGAACATGAAGCTGATAAAGCTGCAGGTCACTGAGTCTCTCTCCCGTGTACAGTAACCTCCATATGTAATATTTCTGTCTGCCACATGAACACAACACGAGGAGCTGAGCAGAAGGACGACAGCGCCGCCATGTGGACGCTGATCAAACTGCTTCAGATACAACAACATGAAAGTGTTAACAAATATATATACTGACATTTATAAGAGCTTTGTACTTAAGCTGCAGAGATACTTAATATGTTTAGTCGAGCTCAGAGTGAACAAAGATGAAACCAGATCAAAGGAGAGAATTAAAAGTTGTTCACATAAACTGGGACAGACTGGTTTCCAGTAACTCCTCACTACTGGAGCTTGTGAGAAGAATGTACAGTAGTCTTCGATAGATAGATAGATAGATAGATAGATAGATAGATAGACAGACAGACAGACAGATAGATAGATAGATAGATAGATAGATAGATAGATAGATAGATAGATAGATAGACTGATTCACACTGTTACTCAGAGGTGGAAATAAATACAGACCAGTAGAAGACAGAGTCAATATAACATAATAACAAAGATAATCTTTATCGTCTGTCATAAAGTGACAGGAACTCTCCTTTAACGAGGCTGAACACATAATACATATTCAAAACAGATTTAAACACACACACACACATTTATAAAACAGGACTGAAACTATCATGAACAGTGTTTCCAGCTCAGAATACGCTGCCTGTTTTCATTTGTTCAGGGTGATGATCACAGAGGGAAGAAGAGACCAGCAGAGAGCAGCTCCAGTTGTACCTTAGTGAGACGTCAGCAGCATTTCCAGCTGCGACTGTGTGCACAAGTTTTCCTTGCATCCTTTTTCCTCAAGGAAAATTTCTTCCTACTGCCCACTGGGTCGCTAAAACTTGGCGTTTTTAGGTGCCATTTTTCCAGCGGCGATGCCACCTACAGCTGGAGATTTTTTAATGAGTCACTGACTGCATTTCCAGCTGTGATTGTGCCACCTAAAGTGGGCGTGTTGTAGCAAGACATCAGCAGCATTTCTAGCTGTGATTGTGCCACCTAAAGTGGGCGTGTTGTAGCAAGACATCAGCAGCATTTCTAGCTGTGATAAGACATCAGCAGCATTTCTAGCTGTGATTGTGCCACCTAAAGTGGGCGTGTTGTAGCAAGACATCAGCAGCATTTCTAGCTGTGATTGTGCCACCTAAAGTGGGCGTGTTGTAGCAAGACATCAGCAGCATTTCTAGCTGTGATTGTGCCACCTTAAGCAGGCTTTTGTAGTAAGACATTGGTGGGATTTTTCAGGTGACAGCGTTGCCTAAAACAGGTTGGTTTTTTTAGCAAGTCAGAAGCTGTGTTTCCATCCAAAAGTGATTTGAATCATTGGGAAATGTGCATTAAAAGAAATACGAATCCTGTGTGTTTCCATTAAATGTACGGACTTTGGTGAAAACTATGAACTTGCGCGAGTTTTCGCAGAACCGGAAACAAAACAAGTCTCGCATTCTTCTTCTTCTACGTTTTCTGGCGGTTGGCAACCAGCTTGTAAATGCATTACCGCCTTCCCGACCCACAGTGTGGATATCACCATGGAGAGAGGTGCGCTACGTCAGACTTAATTTGAACATAACTGTTTCCATCCCCCGTTTTGCGAATCAACACTTTTTTGAATTAACCAAAACCCGGCTAAAGCAAGCGTATTTTAGTTTGTGCGAATCAGGGGATTTTAATTTGAATTTTGGCGTTTCCATCATAACTTTCCGATCTAATACTTCTAGATGCACATCTAAACAGGCTGATGGAAACATGGCTAGTGACTGCTTTTCTAGCAGAAAATATGCCACCTAACACAGATGTTTTTTAGTGAGTCATTGACTGCATTTCCAGCTGTGATTGTGCCACCTAAAGTGAGCGTTTTTTGTAAAACATTGGTGGCACTTTTCATGTGACAGTGTTACCTAAAACAGGTGTTGTTTTAGTGAGTCATTGGCTGCTTTTCCAGCAGTGATTGTGCCACCAAAAGTGGGCGTGCTGTAGCAAGACATGAGCAGCATTTCTAGCTGTGATCGTGCCACCAAGTCAAGATATTTTAAGCCCAAACATCATCTTTTTATCACCATAACCAACTGATTTTTGTGCCTAAACCGAACCGCACATTAACCACACAGTGCCAGCATTTATTGTGACTATTGATGTGTTTATTAATTACATGTTTGTCCTTGTTATGTTGAAACTCAGATGATCAGCTGCAGGGATGGGGGAGGATGTTTCATACAAGTGGTGTCTTAAGCTGAAAATAAAAAGTCATATTTAAGTTTGTAAGTATATAAGTGTCTTTATGAAAAAATAAAAAGCCTGAAAGTCACAGAAGAGTGTCAGTTCTTCCTCCTCCTCTTGCTCCTCCTCCTTCGTCTCTGATGTGAAACTGTAAATAGAAACACTTTAAAAGGTTCTGATCAGCAGCAGCAGTTGTTGTCGGGCCTCCGGAGAACCACAGTTTTACAAACATCCTGCCCATGTAAGGGGAACTTTGCAGGGCCTGGGGGTCCCACCTCGAGCCCGGCTCGTCCCCACAGACCTTGTCTTGATTCAGTCCATCATCACGTCTCCTCTCTGCAGCCCAGACAGCTGCTCTATTTAAACTGTTGCTCCCAAATCATCAGCCTGACTCACTGCAGCAGCAGATCAGAGACGCAGCAGCCGACATGGTAGGTGCTCACATCCTTTATTTCTCATGTTTTATTTCGATATTAAAGATACAATAAGAGAGAGCTGCAAGTTTAATTTTAACTTACAGAATCAACTAAAGGTGAAGGAGGTGAAAGATTTATTTTGCACCTATTAAAGTGAATTCTGTGGACAAAGAAAAGGAACTGCTGTTTGCCCAAAGATGGTTTTATTAAAGGGACCCCACGCTGTGTCTCTCCACTCTCAAAAAAAAATGACCAACAAGTTTGTTTTTCTTCCACTTAAAAATCTAAGTTCCTCTGTGGCCTCATCGGAAAGGTCAAAATTAATACAATTTTGATAGTGAGTGTTTTAGGTGTCTCAAAAGCCCCTTTTCCACCGCAGGAACTTTTATCGATTACCCGGAATTTTGAAAAACCTCAGCGCGTTTCCACCAACATTACCCGCGTAAAAAACTTTCCCTCAACCTCAAATTTACCCTGAAAAAGTACCTAGTAGGAGGGTAGGACTTTTCAGATTACCTGGAATTCTTGAGGGGCGGGGCTGTGTGCTGAAGACTGTGATTGGTGGAACACACACGCAGCGTTATGCACTTCCTGGCACGGGCAGCCGCTGAAAACTTTATTTCTACAAGCTTCACTTCGTTTGTGTTTTGATGAAGGATGGGTACCGAAACCCAGTACTAAATTAGCCCCCGGGCTAAATTATTAACCCTTAGCGAGTAAGAAGCCAATACTTGTAAACATGTAGACAGTGATATTCAATATGCTCCGCCCACAGTCTCTCATCCACTGTCACTGACGTTATGTCTTACAAAGGACAGCACGCTAGTTCGGCTTGTTCCTAATAAGCTCAAATGACAGCTGTCTGTATGTAGACTAACTTAGTTTGACACTTATCTTAAAATACTTTCAAACTGAGCTGCTGGCTGAGACGAACAGCCCCAACTCTCTACACCAGCATGTTACCAGCCAATAAGCTCGCAGAGCCAAATACAGGAGACACGCCGAATCAGCCACGTCATCACGCTAATTTAAATAAATTTTCTGCAAATGCAAACCACACAGATTACCAGTAATTCTTTTACCCAGGTAAACAAATTCCTGGTAATCAAAGTTCCTGGAAATGTTGGTTGGAACAGGGGCTAAATACATTTTGCTGCTGCCCCTGCAGCAGTACATTGCTTAGCTTCTATGTCGGTACTCCTGTCTGCTTCTCCAAACTGGGGGCAAACCGACCGCCATCTACTCCCTTGTTTTATAAAGAACAGCAGTAGATTTAGATAATTTCACTCTAACATAGTTCATGATTTATAATCGCTCCCAAAAATGTTGTTTCATATACTCTTTCAATTTCACCACCATTCAAATTCAGTATTTCACATTCAGGCCTAACACCACAGAACACCATTCATTTAGTGAGAACTCATTAACAGCAAACCATTTCAACATGATCAGTTCTCTTTCTCCTGTTTTTAGTAACTCCTTCATGTCGTCTCCTGAACAAAAGAAATTGTTTTATCAGCAAATGTTTCAAATTTCAACAGATTAAATTAAATATAATTTAAATAAAGTGTAAATAACTTAGGTCCCAATACCGAACCTTGTGGAACACCACACGTCACTCTTCAAACATGTGATTCAGTGTTTTTTTACATACTGAAGCCTTTTATTTAAATAACTTCTTGTATATGAGCCGACTTTGTCATCCGTACCATAACTGTGTTTCCTGCCAGATTGTGCCCCCCAAAAAATGGGTATTTAAAGCCCAAACATGATTTTTTTTTTTTTTAACCATAATCAAGCGGTTTTTGTGCCAAAACCTAACAGCAGTGTTGTTGAAACATAAAGAACGTCATTAGATGATCATAAAAACTTGAGATGTGTTTGTTTCAGTGGCAGGTTATATTATTATAAGAGGTATTCTTCATGATCTTACAGATGTTTCTTTTCTGCCCATCAGGCTGCTCTTTGTCACTAAAACGTTCTTACAGAGTGGACCTATTGTGTTTCAAGACTGGTTTTGCTGCAGGCAGAAATTAGAAGTCTGTAGATGCATTAAACAATAAACAATAACAAATTTTCAGTGTTGCTTATTTGGTCCTAAATATTTAATGATATAGATAATATTTAAGATTTTAAACCATGTGTTGATAGTTACTAGTTTAATTCACAGAAAACTATCAGAAAAAGTTCCTCAAATCCTTCAGCTTTACTCCTCTTCCTTCGACCTGCAGTAAAATAAATCCTCTCTGTCTTTGAGTTTACAGTAATGTAATGTCTGTATAATTTTTTTAGGCGAGCAGAAAGACAAAGAAGAAGGAAGGCGGAGCCAAAAGAGCTCAAAGAGCCTCGTCCAACGTTTTCTCCATGTTTGAACAAACTCAGATTCAAGAGTTCAAAGAGGTAAAATCATCACCTTCACCAGAGACTCATTTAAAGGTTTCATCTCATAGTTTCATGTGTTCATCTTCTTAATTCAGGCATTCACTCTCATCGACCAGAACCGGGATGGATTCATCGATAAGGAGGATCTCAAGGACACTTACGCCTCTTTGGGTTAGTAGCTCAGATAATAAATGTTGAATCGTCCAGACATCACGTGTTTGTGACGTCGATGACGTGTGCGTGCCGTTTCAGGTAAACTCAACGTGAAGGACAACGAACTGGAGGACATGTTGAAAGAAGCAACTGGTCCCATCAACTTCACCATGTTCCTCAATCTGTTTGGAGAAAAGCTGCATGGTGAGAACCAGTTTCACTCTGAGACCAGCTGCATTGTGGGAAGTGTAGAAACCCCTAGAAGAGATTTGTGTTTATTTTTGCTAACAAATAGTGACTGTACACTGTATAAAATAATACACGTAGCTACCGTAATATCACCCATTCGTTTATGGGGTCCAATTTAAAGGCAAGTTTGGCATTTTGGCGGGTGCCATCTTGGATCTTTGGAGCCAGAAGTGACCATATTTGGATGAGAGAGTGGAGACACTTTTGCTAGCTGCTAGCTTGGTTAGTACAGTGGATTTACAGCTATGGTTAACAATGCTAATGCTAATGCTAAAAAAACCAAACATTCACAGCAGCTTTCACCATTATTGGCTCCTTTGTTTTATACTGATAAAAGTCACATTACACATGATGTATTGATACTGAACCATCATCTAAACATATTCATATTTGCTAACATTTTGTATTTAACTTGGCTAAAGTTTCCACCTGTTTCCAGTCTTTATGGTAAGCTAAGCTAACCAGCTGCTACCTGTAGCTTGATACTAACTGTACAGACATAAAACTCAAACATTTACACCAGTTTTACACTTGAGGGCTCTTTTTTAAATTGTGAAAAAGTTAGTAAAGACCCTTCAAAAATCTTATATTCTTTGCTGTGTCTAGACATTAAATATTGATACTGAAATCCCATGATTTTTTCATATTAGTTATCATTTTGTATTTAATTCAGCTAAAGTTTCCACCTGTTTCCAGTTCTTACACTAAGCTAAAATGTGGTTGACTTTCATCTCATTTTAAACTCATTATTGTGTCTGTGGTTTGTGTGTGCAGGTACAGACCCTGAAGAAACTATTTTAAACGCTTTCAAACTGTTCGATCCCAATGACCGAGGCTTCGTCCACAGAGATGAGTGAGTTCTGTCTTTACAGATTTACAAACATGACTGTTATTGTTCAGATGAATTAAATTCTTCTGTTTGTTTTTCTGCAGATTACAGAAACTACTCATGACACAAGCCGACAGGTTTACATCTGAGGAGGTAAAGAATAACAAAGTTTACTTAAGTATAATAAATTCATGCTGAATGACGGCTAATAACACTCCCTTAACGAGTTCTTAAAGTTAAAAAATCTAGCAAGTAAAACAATCTAACAGTTTCCGGTTTTAAAACAACTAGAAATTTGTAGAATACCTTACGTAATATGAGAAGTTTGTTTGGATTAACCCCCCTTGACTTTGTCTTTTGCCTTCCTTGTTTCTTGGCCAATCAGTGATTTCTCTCACCTGCACGCTCCGCAAGGTTCTGACGCCAGTTCAACATGCTGAATCAGCCATGAAAAGCTAGTAAAAATAATGTAAACACGTTTAAAATGCACAGAGCAACCTGAAGGACCACAGCTCCACCTAGTGGAAGAGTTAGGCCACTGCTGACTGAGCCAAAAATCTCAGAACCATAGTTACAATAATAACTTGTGTTTGAACCACAGTTACATTAATAACTTGTGTGTGAACCATAGTTACATTAGTAACTTGTGTTTGAACCACAGTTACAATAATAACTTGTGTTTGAACCACAGTTACAACAATAACTTGTGTTTGAACCACAGTTACAATAATAACTTGTGTTTGAACCACAGTTACAACAATAACTTGTGTTTGAACCACAGTTACATTAATAACTTGTGTTTGAACCACAGTTACATTAATAACTTGTGTTTGAACCACAGTTACATTAATAACTTGTGTGTTGCCACAGGTGAAGCAGATGTTTCAGTCGTCAAACATCGACGCTGCAGGAAACCTGGACTACAAGTCTCTGTGTTACATCATCACACACGGAGAGGAGCAGGAGGAGTAATAAAATCTGAAGAATTAAAGATCAATGTTTGGTTTTGTTTGGGTTCAAATAAAGTCGAAAAATTAACAGAAAACCTCGTCATGAAATTATTGACTCACTGATTATTGTTCTGTTCACTCCCTCATGACACAGAGAGGCTTTCTGGATTATAATCTGAGTTTAGAGAGTTTTTATGGTTCTTTAATGAAGGTTTTGTAGTTTTTCAGCCTCTGTGGACGGACGAGTTTAGACAGAAGCTGTGTCAACACTTTTATTTACCAGAAAAAACTTTATTGCACAGCACACAGTTTTCATTATCAATAAAAAACTCCAGCATCATGTGAAAAAACTTTGTCAGAGAGAAACGAAATAGCACCAGATTCATTTACAGTGAGCAGCTGTCACACCTGACAGGTGACAGTCTGTGTGTAGTTCACCTGACAGGTGACAGTCTGTGTGTAGTTCACCTGACAGGTGACAGTCTGTGAGTCACACCTGAGGTCAGACGCAGGCGGCAGCTCGAGCGTCAGTGAGGATGAAGAAGGCCAGAGAGAAGGGAGGAAGCTGCAGATGTTCAGACGGAGGAAGACGAGTTCCTTTAATGTCAGGAAGAGTTTTATCGTCCACCATCTTTAACACGACTCCATTCAGCTTCACTGACCTGCAGAAAAACGACAAACAGTTTATTGTACTACATATACTACACACTAGGTGTACTACATACCACACGTGCTACACAGTACATGAGTAACTAACAACATTTACTCAAGCACTGTACTCTGTTATAACTTTGAGGTACTTGTACTATACTCAAGTACAGCCACTTTCCGTTGCTTTATACTTCTGTAGTAGTTACCCTGACTTATACATTAAACATGCTGCAGTATTTCGGACCTTCACAGGTGTGTCCGGGTGTGATGGAGTCGTGTGAAGCTCTGCAGAGGTTACGTGAGGTCATCATGAACTTATCAGAATAATAAAGTTGTAAAGTTAGAGCAGAGCAGCGAGGAAAATGTTTCTTATCTTAACGATACTAAAATGTGTGAACAGATTATCTTGTGTAGATAAAGATCAGATAAACCTGCAGCAACCTTGAAGGCTCCAAAATTTAAAGCAGCCATTTTGGTTAAAGCTGGAGGAGCAGGTGAAGGTGGAGCTGTGCGCCCCTCAGGTAGAGACATCCTGACACACTGGATCCTACATTTCCCATCAGTCTGTATGTTGTGTGTTTTTCTGGCCTGAGAGTGTGTTGAGATCCTTTCACATTAAAAGTCAGAGATAAAACGTGACTCTTCACATGACTCGGGCAGCGAGCGATAAATGGTGGTATTGAGAGGCACCTGGAGTAGAGCCCCTCCTCCCCCGGCTGCTCAGACTGCAGAACAAAAGCGTCCACTGTGCGAGAGGAGACGGAGGCAGGAACAGAGATCCTGGCCGGCTTCTTACTCAGGTTCATAGAAATCAGCGTGACTGCTCCGCCTGTGTAACTGCAGAGAGACACAGCCGTCACTACACCAGGTCAGAGGCAGACCAAGGCAACGTACGACAGCAGCAGTACCTCTTCTTGTTCGCACAGTGCAGATACAGACGAACTCTTTTACTCCGAGAAAAGTTGGAAAATTCAATTCTTAAAACCTCTGGACCGACGAGTCTCTTGTAGAGAAGTGACAACCAATAATCCTGGAAGGAATCAGAGGTCAGAGGTCACACAGTGATGAAGAGTTCAGATTAGTGACTTAAAGCAGCATCATTTAGATCTTTTTGCCCTCTGTGCGGGGGCAGAAACCAGCTGTAAACATCTGAAATATCACCAGGCTAACAGCAGCCAAACTTGACCTTTGACCACCAAAATCTAATCAGTTCATCCTTTAATCCAAGTGGACATTTGTGCCAAATTTGAGAAAATTTCCTAAAAGCATTCTTGACATATCACGTTAACAAGAATGAGACAAATGAGGCCACAGTGACCTTTGTACACCAAAATATAATCAGTTCATCTTTGAGTCAAGTGGACGTTTTTGCTAAATTTGAGGAAATTCCCTCAAGGTGTTCTTGAGATATAGTGTTAACGAGCATGAGACACATGCAGGGTCGCAGTGACCTTGACCTTTGACCAAAATATTCCCTCAAGGTGTTCTTGAGATATCAAATTTATAAGAAAGAGATGGATGCAAGGTCACAGTGACGTTGACCTTTGACCACCATATTATAATTAGTTCATCGTTGAGACAAGTGGACGTTTTTGCCAAATTTGAGGAAATTCCCTCAAGGTGTTCTTGAGATATAGTGTTAACGAGCATGAGATGGACGCAGGGTCACAGTGGTCCCATGACCACCAAAATCTAATCAGTTCATCTCTTAATCCACGGGGATGTTTGTGCCAAATTTGAAGAAAATCTCAAGGCTGTCATGAGAATAGGATGGATGGACGGACAACCTGAAAACAGAATGAAATGGCTGTTGCTTGCGCGGGGCATAAAAATAATGTAGTGGACAAAATAAATCTAAATGATACAGGTGACAGTGAAATGACTCGGTTCATTTAAGAGTGTCTGAATTATGACATCATTGGACAGACGTTGGAGTTGCATCTCTATCTGTACAGACACTGAAGTGGTGAAAAGTAGCTGATGAACGTGGACTCAACACAAAATTCTTTTTTAGATTAAAAACATCTGGTGTCAAACTACATACTCAGTGTGAAGACATACAGACAGTAATAAATGATTAAAGACGTCTCACAGGAAGAGGATCCAGATTCTCGTCTATCAGGTGATAACTCCCAGAACCAATGAGCACCTGCCGCATCACAACATCCAGCCCCAGTCTGGCTGCAAGGCCCAGTTTATCCAGCCACCTACAGACAGCACATCCACACAACACTCAAACATGTGTTAACAAGACTGAAACACGTGTGACTGAAATTAAAATGTGCTAATGATACTGAAACTGGTTAATAACACTGAAATGAGCTAATGATGCCAAAACATGTGCTAATAACGCTAACATGTACTAATAATGCTAAAACTTTTTACAGTAATAACGCCAAAACGTGCTGTAACACTGAAACATATGCTAATAACGCATAAATGTGCTAATAATGCCGAAACCTGCTAACAATGCTAAAACCTATGCTAATAAAGCCAAAACGTACTAATTATCCTGAATCGTGCTGTGGTAATAAATGTGCTGGTAACACCAAAACATGCGCTAACAATGCCAAAATGTGCTTATAATGCCAACCCATGTGCTAATAACGCATAAATGTGCTAACTATGCCAAGACATGTACTGTAATGCTGAAACTTGCTAATAATGCCAAACGTGCTAGTAAGACCATAATGTGCTAATACCACATAAACATGCTAATAAGACTAGCTCATGTTTTGGCATTATTATCAGGTATGGAATTAATTTGAGGACGCTCCGGTTCAACATGAGGCCAAACTTTTCTATTGATGTGAGTTTTTGAGCAATGATGAAGGAAAAACTGTCTCCTGCAACAGACGGCAAGGCTTGTTGTTTGTAGTCACAACTACTTCCAGAAAAGTTACGGGCCAGTTGAGTGGAATGAGGAGTCAACAGTCGAGGACGGTATAAAACGATCAATACAACGGGTTTTTACAACAAATAGAAATCACCACAACCACGAGAGGTCCTTCAGTCAGACCTGCGCACAAAACATTAGGCTGATTGGTCCAGTAGTATTCTTACCTGGGTCCAGACTTATGAGTCATTTTGAGGACCATTAAAGATCTTCTCCTTCACTACTTTGAACACACGTGTCTTGTTGTTAGTGAGCAGCTTTAAGGTTTGTCATGAGACCAGGGCTGCTGGGTAATCAGTTAACTCAATAAACTAACATGTCGTACTCCTGAGAGACACGACCCTCCTGTTAAACACAATCCAGCTCTTATGCTCATGTTTCTGCACTCGCTCTTCATCACTGTTCACGGGCATGTCTTCCCCTCAGTTTATTACAGAGTTAATATAAATAATAATCTCACAGCTGCAGGGTGAAGTACATTACAGCGTTGTATACTATAAGTGTTTAGATGATTTAATTACTTATCACTGAAGACTAAAAAGCTAGAATTACTGCCTCGTGGTTGTGTCTCTGCGAACCAGCCAAGCTGCAGTTTATATCCATGTCAGTGAAGTTGACCTTTGACCACCAAATTCAGTTCATCCTCAACTCAAAGTGGATGTGTGAGCCATATATTTGAGGGATTGACATATTACATTCACAAGAGTAAGACAGACAAAACAGGTCATAGTGACCTTGACCTATGACCACCAAAATCTGATCCTGATTGTTGAGTCCAAGTGGACGTTTGTGCCAAATTTGAGGTATTAAGATATTACGCTCACGAGAATGAGACGAACACAAGGCCACAGTGACTGTGAACTTTGACTTTCTAAGTCGATTCATTTCAGTGTTGACTCCAAGTGGATGTTTGTGCCAAATTTAAAGGAGTTCCTTTAAGGCGTTCTTGAGATACTGCTTTCACAAGAATAAAGGGGATGACGTTCATAGTGACCTTGATATCTAACCATGAAAAACTAATCAGTTCATTGCTGAGTCCACGGGAACCTTTGTGCCAAATTTGAGAGATTGAGATATTACGTTCATGAGAATACCGGGGACACAAGGTCACAGTGACATTTGACCGCTGAATTCTAATAATTTCAATGCTGAGTCCAAGTGGATGTTCGTGCCAAATTTGAGGCATTGACATATTGTATTCACGAGAATTAGACGGATGTAAGATTGCAATGATCTTGACCTTTGACCATCAAAGTCTAATCAGTTCATTGTTGAGTCCAAGTGGACATTTGTGCCAAATTTGAAGGAATTCCCTAAATGCAATCTTGAGATATGGCGTTCACGAGAATGAAACGCACATAAGGTCACAGTGACCTTGACCTTTGACCTCCGAAGTCTAATCATTTCGATGTTGAGTCCAAGTGGATGTTTGTGCTTAATCTGAAGAAATTCGCGTGAGACCAGCGAAAGCATGTGAACACACATGAAGGCGGTGCCCAGAGAGGCAGTCAGAGCTACAGGCTACAATGAGGCTAAAAACAGAGTTCAAATGAGGTTTTTCCAAACAACTTTTTATGTCGGGGCTTCAGGACACTTGGATCACTACGGACGAGCAGTATGGAGATATTTTGTGGTTTCAATGATGTGTTTTTGGACGTTTGAATCTGGGGCGCCGTCAGCCTCCATTAGGTGGAGTTGTGTTGCTACCTCCTCTCCCCTTGGATCTCTGCAAGTGATGTGAGGACTCTAAAACTTCACCTGAGCCTCCCTCGGCATATGGGTGAGTAGATAATGGCTGAATTTACATTTTTGGGTGCACTATCCCTTTAAGGCGTTCTTTAGATATTGCGTTCATGACAATGGGACGGACAAACAAACTCACCAGCGTGAGGCAGAACTAAAGAAAACAGCAAATATGTTGACCTCAGAGCCAGTGATTGTTTTTTTGCCAAAAAGTGACTTAAATGATTAAATGATTTATTCTGTATGAACTGATAACTGATAAATGGGGTGGGTAACATTTGTGTCTTTCCAGTCTCTTTGACTCGACGGCCTTGACTTGTATCAACTCACATGAATCCTGCGACAAATGTGTCCGACAGTCCTGGGGCTCCTCCTCCATACGCCGAGCTCGTCTCTCCGAGCCACACCGGTTTCCCCGGAGACAGACGCTTCACTTTCTGAACCAAGAGAGAAAACACAAATTCACGTTAACGTGTGGACGTCAGACACAGAGCAGTCTGACGCATGTTATCACCTTCAGCACTTCACTGGTCTTTAACGCCAGAGAGTCCAGAACTTCTGGATCCAGGAAGTCCTCCAGAGACGTGTCTCTGCCGTTCACATAATAACTACGAGACAGGAGAGGGTGAATGAATGAATGAACAATTGAATGAATGGCTCATGTATAAACCCAACAGCATGTGACAGCATAAACCAACCTCCCATAAATACAAACAGCCTATTTTTCCATTCTTTAGATATAAAAGTAGAAACATGACAAACATCACATAAAGGTCTCAGTTAAAGCTTCTGATCAAATCTTAAATCTGGAGCCTGAACTTAGGGATAATAAAATTACTCTTGTTTTTCACTTTGTTCAGTTCACATTATACAGTCAGTCTGTAGTTACGGGAACAACCACAAATCGTCTCATCCTTTTAACGCCGAGGGGGAAAACCAGTAGCGTTCCTAGCACATTAAGTTAGTGTTTGTCTAAATGGAGTCTGGTGGGTTTGGCGATGGTGATTTCAGGGCTGTTGCAGCAGTGATAGATTGTGTAGCCACTGGCACACATCACGGCTGTAGGGTAGTGATATAATGGTTAGTAAAATAAATCCTATATAGTAGATGTAACAGTGTGTCGTATGTGAGGTTAAAAACTTTCCCAGCTTTTACAGGCTGAAGGAGAGGACTGTTCTCCCTCCCTCGCTGACTCTGCCCTCACCACGCCCATATTTATCGTCTCTCTTCAACAAACATATAGGAAACAATTTACCAGGAGTGGAAGTACACAGAGTCTCTGCTGTGGTGTGTAGGGATGTGTACTTTATGAGTAACACACTGAAGTGTACACACAGAGTCACAGGTACAAAGGTCCGGTCTGTACATATGCTCGGTCTGAGGTTATTTAAATGACGCTGAACTCACTGGTGCCAGGTGCAGGCGTCCACCGCCTCGGCTCCGCTCTGCAGGAACCTGCAACACATGAAGGAGTGAATCAGTCTTTACTCACAGCACACACAACAAACAGCATCACGCCCGTCACGTTAAACAGCTCACATGTGACTGTGTGATTTAATTATGAAACAAAATCAGACACAAGTTCAGTTTAACAGATGTCAGTGAAAACATGGATGCTTCACACACCTGTGAAGCAGGTATAAGATGATTTAATTACTTATCACTGAAGACTAAAAAGCTAGAATTACTGCCTCGTGGTTGTGTCTCTGCGGACCAGCCAAGCTGCAGTTTATATCCATGTCAGTGAAGTTGACCTTTGACCACCAAATTCAGTTCATCCTCAACTCAAAGTGGATGTGTGAGCCATATATTTGAGGGACTGACATATTACATTCACAGGAATAAGACAGACAAAAGGTCATAGTGACCTTGACCTATGACCACCAAAATCTGATCCTGATTGTTGAGTCCAAGTGGACGTTTGTGCCAAATTTGAGGTATTAAGATATTACGCTCATGAGAATGAGACGGACACAAGGCCACAGTGACCTTGACCTTTGACTATCCAAGTCTAATCATTTCAGTGTTGACTCCAAGTGGATGTTTGTGCCAAATTTGAAGAAATTCCTTTAGGGTATTCTTGAGATATTGCATTCATGAGAATGAGATGGATGCAAGGTCATAGAGACCTTAACCTTTGACAATCAAAATCTAATAGGATCATTGTTGAGTCCAGGTGAACATTTGTGCCAAATTTGAAAATAAATCTCTAAATGCATTCTTGAGATATCGCATTTTTGAGAACGAGACCAACAAATAGACAACCTGAAAACATGATGCCTTCGGCCACAGCTATCACTGGTGTGGTGCCAGGTGAGCTACCGGTAGATGCACACTTCTTCTGCGCAGTAATACGGTTGGTGGGCGTAGTTCAGTAGAAAGAAAATAGTTACAGCTACATGAAAATATGGTAATAGAATTATTCTCAACAAATTTTTGACTTAAGTAAAATACTGTATATCATTGATGTAAAGATCTGTAAAGTTTTTAATTCCACAGTTTTTCCAATTTTAAAAATTAATTCAAGAATTTTTGTTGGGGGTGTTTCAAATTTATTTATTTATTTATTTTTTTTTTTTTCATTTTTATTTCAATGTCTGTAATTGAAGTGAATGTGGCGTTCTATTATAATAAGGAAACATTTAGTACAACTGATAAGAATTCGTGCTGACAGTGTGATGCTGCGACCTCTCACCCCTCCAATATGTCCGTCCGGTGATCTCGAGGCTGACCGACGTCCGGGCCAAACAGTCTGGCGTCCTGGTAAAATTTGGACTCTGACATCATCTCTCTGAGGCGAGTGAAATCCTGTCCCAGCTGAAATCCGTCCACTCTGATCCCGGCCTTCTTCTCATAGCTGTTTGGCTCTGAAGACAAAAGACGACTTCATCTTCAGTTTCACTTTGACTGTTTCAAAAACCACCTCCGTTTGTTTCAAATAAAACAGTAACCGTTTCCCAGGCAGATTAAAGGGCATGACATCACTTCCCGTGTGCACAGTCAGGTGATAAAAGGTCTCGAACCACATGAAAACAATTAGTGGAAGTCAAACCTCAGATAAGAGACCGCAGAGTTTCAGTATGACTGAAACGTCACTGCCGTTATGAACAGAAAGCAGAAGAAAGAAGTTCATAAACCTCACAACAAACTGCCCCCCCGAACATCCATCAGATATAAAGACAAGCTGCACATCGTCACAGTGGAGACACTACAACAAGACTTTGACATTTCTGCTTTAAAAATGACAATTATCAAACATTCAACAGCTGATTTCCTGTAAGAGCTGATCATTCAGCTCAGTTGTTCACAGTCCACAGAAAGTGATTTGTGTGAGGTCGACAGTGAGTAGCATTTTCTTTTCTACTGTACAAACGATGATGATTTAGGAGAGCTAATGTTCCATGAAACGGCCGGACTAAATCTCTACATCTTCTGGAGCTCAGATAAGTTAAAACTAAAATTTATTTTGCTGTTTAAGTTTACTTACTTTGTCTCAAAAGCCTGGAAAATGAGGTGTGAATGATTGTTTAGCAATTTTTATTTTAGTACTTCATAAATGTTTCTGTGACTGATCTCTGGATTCTGTTCTGCTCGGTGCTGCACTGTGTTGACACAATTGCCAGAATTAATGTTGGCTCTGTACGTTTCTGCAAACCACAGATACGTCAAATTTGTACGTGATTATGTAGCGGATACGTTGAAACTTTATGTTTCATAAACGCTGTGGTTAACATGTAGTTAGGCTTAGGCACAAAATAACCTTAGCTATGGTTGGGAGAAGATCATGTTTTGGCTTAAAATACCCAGTTTAGGGGCACAGTCCCAGCAGGAAAAACAGCAATGTCTCCGTAAAAACACAACCACTTTTTGTTGTTCTATCCTTGCAGCAACGCAGTGATGCACCACTATCTGGCAGGAGAAGAAGCGATGTCTCAATTTTTTAAAAAAACAACAACATGCCATTATCCAAGTAGGAAACACAGCCATCTCTCAGTTTAAAAAAAAAGCCAATATCCGGGCAGGAAATGCAGCCATATCTCGGTAAAAAAATAAATAAATAAATAAAATAAATGGCAAATGATGTCTCAAAAAGCAGCAATGTCTCGACAAAACAACTACTTCTGGTGCCACTGTCCCAGCAGGACAAATCATGTCTCAGTAATGAAACAACCACTTTTGGGTTTAACCCGGCAGAAAAAGGAACGATGTCTTGATAAAAAATAAATAAATAAAAACACCCATATCTGGACAACTGGTAGCAAGAAAGTTGCTGAAAACACAGCGACAAGTCACTAAAGAACCAGTTTAGTTGTTTGCTGGTGTTGATCAGTGGTCTGCAGTTTGGCAGGCAACTCTCCTACAGGTCCCACCACCCACCATCTCCTCCACCTCCTGATGACAGTCAGCTCATACACTACGTCACTTTAGAAACATTGAAATAAAACATACAGCTTATTTGACGTTATGGTGCTTTGTCTTGTGGGCAGAATCACATGCCTGATACAAAAATAAAAACTTCATTAACTTATATAAAACCTACGTATTGTCGGCCTCAGTCTGTTAGCGTACCGTTGCCCAGCTCCCAGGACATCCTGTACTGTCTGGATTCACAGTACTGCAGCAGCAAGTAGGCATTGCTGCTGTTCCAGGTGTTGTCAGATGTTCTGAGCAGAGCGTTCAGCCCAAAGATCAGATCCATCCCCGAGCAGCTGGTGAAGGCATGCAGCAGGTCAACAGTGTACTCTGTGACAGGAGGAAACAAACTCAACAAACAAAATGAGCAAAGTAACTTCCTCCTTGGCAGAGTTAATAATGTTAATACAGTTAACTGGCTTGTTTATGAGCCTGACACCAACAGAGGAAAGAGAAATGTACAGCAGTGTAGAGTAAGAGTATATATTATGTTGCCTTTTAATGTTGCCAAACAGGAGCACAGAAATTAAAAAGCAGTGGTCCAAGCATTGAGCCTTGTGGAATCCCTATACATGTTTTTGTTCCAACAGATTATGAAAGTCTGACACACAGAAACTCATGTCCATTTAAAATATTTCTTATTAAATGTTTTGTCTAATTGTGCTTATATTGTAATATTTTTGATGAGAACCCCCTTGAAAATAAGATGGTGCATCTCAGGGGATCTGATAAAGCAGGTAAATTTGTACCTGTGAACTTCAATCTTCTAAACTTCCTCTGCAGATCTTCTCTCATCAGGACCACTTGTTGTTGAGTCCACTCCTTCTTCAGCCTCTCCTCCAGCCACGAGGGCAGCTCCAGTTTATCACAGGGTTGCTCTAATGACCACAAACGACAAGAGGAAACAGAAGCGTAAAGTTGTGTATCATCTGCATAGAATAACAGGATCTACTGTGTTTCATTAAAATGTTGCCAAACAGGAGCATGTAAAATTAAAAAGATACTGAAACTCCTGTGTGGGAGAAAAGAAATGAAACTTCCTCTATCATTATCATATCCAACTCCATGTTTTAAAATCAGTAACCCATGCGACGTTACCTGCAGCGAAAGCTGAGTCCTGATGTAACCTCTGAGGAGTGAACACCATGAAGTCTTGTCTGGTCCCCCCAAATCTCAGAAAAGCTGGAGTTAATGCTTTTGCCAACGTCCTGACCTTCGGAGAGCTGGAGAATAAAAAACAACAACATTATTTTTTATGTGAGAAAACCTTAAAAGAATGCTTCAGCCACAAAATGACCATTTGAATATCAATCAGTTACAGTTACTCCAAACTTTGTTTTTCTCGCATGCCTACACAGTAAACAAATCACCGCACCACTAACGTCCACTATCATATCAGTGTTTGTTTTTGTCACTGACAGGCTCAGATTGTTATTCTAAGTGTCTGACAACATTATGAAAGGATCCCTACAGAGATAGAGCTTTGTATTAAAGAGTCAGATCCTTTTTGTTTAACCAGAAACAGCCCTGAAATCACCGTCACCAAACCCACCAGACTCCATTTAAATAAACAGTCATGTTAGTGTGTATAGAGGCAGCATGATGTCACATCTAACTGGTGAATTAAGGGTTAATTTCAACCAAACCAGAGCTGGTGATTGTTGGAACATTGGAAAGATGATCCTTGGATCGGGTATCGGCACCAATCATGTTATTTTTATAAAATCGGAATCGGTAAGATTGGAGGAATCAAGACAACAAAAATGGCCAGGTTTTTCATCTATGTCGGTCATTGTTGCCTCCGCTTTCCGACGTATAAAGATATAGGCCTGTTTGCTGAAGACAAGAAGAAGATATTGAATTTGTTTACATTTTGTGCTGCTGAACCACTGATAAGCTTTTTGGATACTATTTAAATAAAAAACAAACCTTATGGGACAACTTGGATGCATTCTTTTTTTTTGTCTTTCTTAATGGTTTGCAAAGTATCGGATCGGACTCAGTATCGGACTTGGTTTCAAAATAAAGGCCTCGATATCAGATCGGATGCAAAAACAATGTGATCGGGACATCCCCACTGCCATCACTGGGCCATTGACAAAAACAACCTGGTCCAGCATTGGCCTGAACACGGCACACCACAAGCAATAAACGGGGCTGCTTCCTGTTGCCCAACTCAGCTGACACTCAACGGGCAAAACAAACTGGCCTAATTCCGGCTGCCAACACTGCCATCGCTGGACTGTTGTCAATAATGATCTGGCCCAAACTCGGCATACCAGAAGAAATAAACCAGGCCGCATACGGTTGCCAGACTCGGCTGAGACTTGGCATGAATGATGCCCCGGAATTGTGCCAGTTGTTTTGGGCATAATTCCAGCAGCTGACAATGCCAACACTGAGCTGAAGACAAAAATGACCTGGCCAAGCATCGGCCCAAACTCAGCACGCCGTAAGAATTAAGGCCCAATCTCAATACCCCCCCTTGCCCACTACCCCTTGGCCCTCGAAATGAAGCAATGAGGGGTAGGGGTAGAAATCTTTCCCTAGGAATTGGGACACCACTCACTATGTCACCGCGTCGGTTACGTTCACGCATACGTAACTATTGTAAACAGGAAGCTGCGAGCCATCTACATTTCCAACCAGCATCTACAATGGAGTCTCTGGTTGAGCTCATCCTACCGATCGCATTAGCATTATTCATCATGCTTCGTTTGATAAACAACAGACGACAGGGGACTTCTGCTAGCTAACTAGCTAAGCAGCTAACATTACGAGGCAGCATAGTTATACTAGCTGGTGTGTTATTGTAAAAATCCAACAATTTTGCAGAACAGGACAGATGACAGACGCCAAGCAACCTGACGATGGTAAAGTTAGCTATGTATGAACTTTTTTCCCGTCTCTTGCACCGTGGTAGCCATGGCAACATCTACCCCTCGCTGGCAAGTCAGCATCTGAGACCCCACGCTCCGAAGGGCTAGTTTCATACCCACTACCCCTCGTTATGCCCCCTACCCCTACACGCAAAAAGGAATTGGGACACCACTACCCCTCGCGGGAACACGCAAATGTAGGGCTAAGGGGGGGTATTGGGACGGGCCCTAAGTCCCGACCACGTCTGGTTGCCCGGCTCAGCTGAGACTCGACATGAATGACGCCCCAGAATTGGGCAAAATAAACAGGCACAGATTTTTGGCCGACACTGGTTTATCTCACATAAACTTTACAGTTTAACAGAAAACAATTAAAAACATAAGAACTTTATTATTACATTTTATTTTACTTCACGCTAATAAAAACACTTGAATTAGTTTCTTTAGCTGCTGAAAAACAAAACCAACAATTCTATACTGACTCGTTTTTAAATCTAAATGTTAACTTTACGTCGTAGTAAGTCCCGTCCATGTGCCTCAGTGTTCTCTGACTGAAGTTGGAGATAATGGTTCATCTGACTGATAATCTGCTGCTTTGCATTGTTTAATGTTTCTTTAATCTGGGAGGAAAGCTCTTTATAAGAACTGTAATCCAATCAGCGCATTACTCCCCTGAGCTGATATTAATATTAATGATGATAATAATAATAATAGGTGATGGTGACACAGAGGGATGAGTCTGAGGACTTTGCAGGATTTAAGCGGATTTGAGGGAAGTTAGAGACAGATCAGAGACACATTAACACAAACTGGATCTGAAGCTTAAAACCACTCAAACATCTGTTTCAGGAAAAGATTCATGCAGCGGCTGGACACACAGAGACACAGAGAGAGAGACACACACAGAGAGACACAGAGACAGAGAGACAGAGAGAGACACAGAGACAGAGAGACAGAGACACACAGAGAGACAGAGAGAGACACACACACAGAGACAGAGAGAGACACAGAGAGAGACACAGAGAGACACAGAGACACACAGAGAGACACAGAGAGACAGACACAGAGAGACAGAGACACACAGAGAGACACAGAGAGACACACAGAGAGACACAGAGAGACAGACACAGAGAGACAGAGACACACAGAGAGACAGAGACACACAGAGAGACACAGAGAGACAGACACAGAGAGACAGAGACACACAGAGAGACACAGAGAGACAGAGACACAGAGAGACAGAGACACACAGAGAGACACAGAGAGACAGACACAGAGAGACAGAGACACACAGAGAGACACACAGAGAGACACAGAGAGACAGACAGAGAGACAGAGACAGACAGAGACACACAGAGACACAGAGACACACAGAGACAGACAGAGAGACAGAGACAGACAGAGACACACAGAGACACAGAGACACACAGAGACACACAGTGAGACACACAGTGAGACACACAGTGATACACAGACACAGACACAGACACAGAGACACACAGAGACAGACAGACACACAGAGACAGACAGAGAGACAGAGACAGACACAGAGACAGACAGAGAGACAAACACAGAGACACAGAGACACACGGAGACAGACAGAGAGACAAACACAGGGACACAGAGACACACGGAGACAGACAGACACAGAGACACACAGGAACAGACAGAGACACACAGGGACAGACAGAGAGACACACAGAGACACAGAGACACACAGAGACAGACATAGAGAGACAGAGAGACACAGAGACACAGAGAGAGACATAGAGACACACAGAGACAGACAGACACACAGAGACAGACAGAGAGACAGAGACAGACAGAGACACACAGAGACAGACAGAGACACACAGAGACAGAGACAGAGACAGACAGAGACACACAGTGAGACACACAGTGATACACACAGTGAGACACACAGAGAGACACAGACACAGACACAGAGACACACAGAGACACACAGACACACAGAGACAGACAGAGAG
This sequence comes from Epinephelus fuscoguttatus, assembly GCF_011397635.1. Taxonomy (NCBI): domain Eukaryota; kingdom Metazoa; phylum Chordata; class Actinopteri; order Perciformes; family Serranidae; genus Epinephelus; species Epinephelus fuscoguttatus. The sequence continues at coordinate 39,191,683 of NC_064769.1, read as the reverse complement.
ACAAACACAGAGACACACAGAGACAGACAGAGAGACAGAGACAGACAGAGACACACAGAGACAGACAGAGACACACAGAGACAGAGACACACAGAGACACACAGTGATACACACAGAGAGACACACAGTGAGACACACAGTGAGACACACAGAGACAGACAGAGACACACAGAGACAGACAGAGACACAGTGAGACACACAGTGAGACACACAGAGACAGACAGAGACACACAGAGACAGACACAGAGACACACAGTGAGATACACAGTGAGACACACAGTGACACACAGAGACACACAGAGAGACACACAGTGAGACACACAGTGAGACACACAGAGACACACAGAGACACACAGAGAGACACACAGTGAGACACACAGAGACAGACACAGAGACACACAGTGAGACACACAGTGAGACACACAGTGATACACACAGTGATACACACAGAGAGACACACAGTGATACACACAGTGAGACACACAGAGAGACACACAGTGATACACACAGTGATACACACAGTGATACACACACAGAGACACACAGAGAGACACACAGAGACACACAGAGAGACACACAGTGAGACACATAGTGATACACACAGAGAGACACACAGTGAGACACACAGAGAGACACACAGAGACACACAGTGAGACACACAGAGACACACAGTGAGACACACAGTGAGACACACAGTGATACACACAGAAACACACAGTGAGACACACAGAGACACACAGTGAGACACACAGAGACACACAGAGAGACACACAGTGAGACACACAGAGACACACAGTGAGACACACAGAGACACACAGTGATACACACAGAGACACACAGAGAGACACACAGTGATACACACAGAGACACACAGAGAGACACACAGTGATACACACAGAGACACACAGTGAGACACACAGTGATACACACAGAGACACACAGTAAGACACACAGTGAGACACACAGAAACACACAGTGAGACACACAGAGACACACAGTGATACACACAGAGACACACAGAGAGACACACAGTGATACACACAGAGACACACAGTGAGACACACAGTGATACACACAGAGACACACAGTGAGACACACAGTGATACACACAGAAACACACAGTGAGACACACAGTGAGACACACAGAGACACACAGAGAGACACACAGAGAGACACACAGTGAGACACACAGAGACACACAGTGAGACACACAGTGAGACACACAGAAACACACAGTGAGACACACAGAGAGACACACAGTGATACACACAGTGAGACACACAGTGAGACACACAGAGACACACAGTGAGACACACAGTGAGACACACAGAAACACACAGTGAGACACACAGTGATACACACAGAGACACACAGAGAGACACACAGTGAGACACACAGTGAGACACACAGAGACACACAGAGACACACAGTGAGACACACAGTGAGACACACAGAAACACACAGTGAGACACACAGAGACACACAGTGAGACACACAGTGAGACACACAGAGACACACAGTGAGACACACAGTGAGACACACAGTGAGACACACAGAGACACACAGTGAGACACACAGTGAGACACACAGAAACACACAGTGAGACACACAGTGAGACACACAGAGACACACAGAGACACACAGTGAGACACACAGTGAGACACACAGAGACACACAGTGAGACACACAGTGAGACACACAGAGAGACACACAGTGAGACACACAGAGACACACAGAGAGACACACAGTGAGACACACAGAGACACACAGTGAGACACACAGTGAGACACACAGAAACACACAGTGAGACACACAGAGACACACAGTGAGACACACAGTGAGACACACAGTGAGACACACAGAGACACACAGTGAGACACACAGTGAGACACACAGAAACACACAGTGAGACACACAGAGAGACACACAGTGATACACACAGTGAGACACACAGTGAGACACACAGTGAGACACACAGAGACACACAGTGAGACACACAGAGAGACACACAGTGAGACACACAGTGAGACACACAGAGAGACACACAGTGAGACACACAGAGAGACACACAGTGATACACACAGTGAGACACACAGAGAGACACACAGTGATACACACAGTGAGACACACAGTGAGACACACAGAGACACACAGTGAGACACACAGTGAGACACACAGTGAGACACACAGAAACACACAGTGAGACACACAGTGATACACACAGAGACACACAGAGAGACACACAGTGAGACACACAGTGAGACACACAGAGACACACAGAGACACACAGTGAGACACACAGAAACACACAGTGAGACACACAGAGAGACACACAGTGATACACACAGTGAGACACACAGAGACACACAGTGAGACACACAGAAACACACAGTGAGACACACAGAGAGACACACAGTGATACACACAGTGAGACACACAGAGAGACACACAGTGATACACACAGTGAGACACACAGAGAGACACACAGTGATACACACAGTGAGACACACAGTGAGACACACAGTGAGACACACAGAGACACACAGTGAGACACACAGTGAGACACACAGTGAGACACACAGAAACACACAGTGAGACACACAGTGATACACACAGAGACACACAGAGAGACACACAGTGAGACACACAGTGAGACACACAGAGACACACAGAGAGACACACAGAGACACACAGTGAGACACACAGTGAGACACACAGAAACACACAGTGAGACACACAGAGACACACAGTGAGACACACAGAGAGACACACAGAGACACACAGTGAGACACACAGTGAGACACACAGAAACACACAGTGAGACACACAGAGACACACAGTGAGACACACAGAAACACACAGTGAGACACACAGAGACACACAGAGACACACAGTGAGACACACAGTGAGACACACAGTGAGACACACAGTGAGACACACAGAAACACACAGTGAGACACACAGAGACACACAGTGAGACACACAGAAACACACAGTGAGACACACAGAGACACACAGAGACACACAGTGAGACACACAGTGAGACACACAGAAACACACAGTGAGACACACAGAGAGACACACAGTGAGACACACAGTGAGACACACAGTGATACACACAGTGAGACACACAGTGAGACACACAGTGAGACACACAGAGAGACACACAGAGACACACAGTGAGACACACAGTGAGACACACAGAAACACACAGTGAGACACACAGAGACACACAGTGAGACACACAGAAACACACAGTGAGACACACAGAGACACACAGAGACACACAGTGAGACACACAGTGAGACACACAGAAACACACAGTGAGACACACAGAGAGACACACAGTGAGACACACAGTGAGACACACAGTGATACACACAGTGAGACACACAGTGAGACACACAGTGATACACACAGAGAGACACACAGTGATACACACAGTGAGACACACAGTGAGACACACAGAGACACACAGTGAGACACACAGTGAGACACACAGTGAGACACACAGAAACACACAGTGAGACACACAGTGAGACACACAGTGATACACACAGAGACACACAGTGAGACACACAGTGAGACACACAGAGACACACAGAGAGACACACAGTGATACACACAGAGACACACAGTGAGACACACAGTGAGACACACAGAGACACACAGAGAGACACACAGTGATACACACAGAGACACACAGTGAGACACACAGTGATACACACAGAGACACACAGTGAGACACACAGTGATACACACAGAAACACACAGTGAGACACACAGTGAGACACACAGTGATACACACAGAGACACACAGAGAGACACACAGAGAGACACACAGTGAGACACACAGAGACACACAGTGAGACACACAGTGAGACACACAGAAACACACAGTGAGACACACAGAGAGACACACAGTGAGACACACAGTGAGACACACAGAGACACACAGTGAGACACACAGTGAGACACACAGAAACACACAGTGAGACACACAGTGATACACACAGAGACACACAGAGAGACACACAGTGAGACACACAGAGAGACACACAGTGAGACACACAGTGAGACACACAGAGAGACACACAGTGAGACACACAGTGAGACACACAGAGACACACAGTGAGACACACAGAGACACACAGTGAGACACACAGAGAGACACACAGTGAGACACACAGTGAGACACACAGAGACACACAGTGAGACACACAGAGACACACAGTGAGACACACACAGAGACACACAGTGAGACACACAGTGAGACACACAGAGACACACAGTGAGACACACAGAGACACACAGTGAGACACACAGAGACACACAGTGAGACACACAGTGAGACACACAGAGACACACAGTGAGACACACAGTGAGACACACAGAAACACACAGTGAGACACACAGAGACACACAGTGAGACACACAGTGAGACACACAGAGACACACAGTGAGACACACAGTGAGACACACAGAGACACACAGTGAGACACACAGTGAGACACACAGAAACACACAGTGAGACACACAGTGAGACACACAGAGACACACAGAGAGACACACAGTGAGACACACAGTGAGACACACAGAGACACACAGTGAGACACACAGTGAGACACACAGAGAGACACACAGTGAGACACACAGAGAGACACACAGTGAGACACACAGAGACACACAGTGAGACACACAGAGACACACAGTGAGACACACAGTGAGACACACAGTGAGACACACAGAGAGACACACAGTGAGACACACAGAGAGACACACAGTGAGACACACAGTGAGACACACAGAGAGACACACAGTGAGACACACAGTGAGACACACAGAGAGACACACAGTGAGACACACAGTGAGACACTGACCTTAAGAGGAACATGAACTTCTCCTCTGCAGCCAGGCTCGCATCGATGGTGACGGACAGAAAGCGCGGCTCCACCCGGCGGATCACCGCCGACAGATCCAGCTTCACGGCGGCTGAAGAAGAGTTCCAGCTCGGGTCCGGGAGGTGGACCCCCGGTACGGTCCGGTAGCAGAGGAGAGCCAGGAGCAGCAGCATCGGCATCCCGACACACTCCATCATGAAGTGACACTGAAGCCCCCACACATGCTCCACACTTCCTGCACCGCCCCCTCGCGTTTACAGCCGGAGATCACTGAGCTTCCTGTCGCGCGGGACGGTCCTGCACAGACCTGCAGGGACAGAAGGACTCACACGGAATGATGATCTGGGTGGAGTCCACACCCATCACAGGAATTAAGATTCAACAAGCAGCTGGCTGCAGGGGCGTCACTTTGGTTTGAGAGGAGGGAGGGCACAACAAGGAGAGAGCCCCCCGGAGCGAGTTTTGTGGATTAAAAAACTACACTGGACTGTTTGTCAGCATGAGGTCAGTAAGTACTGTCTGTGTTTTCGTTCTAAAGTGGCCATTTCCTTTAAATGCTTTTTCTTTATTTCTGACAGCTATCTGGGGGATTATTTCATGGGGACGTCTTTTTATTTCATTTTACTGTAGTGACAGGCTGTACAGGCAGCCTAATGTCTACTTTAGCTACCACACTATATCAGTCAGCAGCCCCGGGCTGTTATTGCTTAAATCACTGAACTCAGCAGGTTTATATTTGGGACAGGCCTTTAACTCCTCTCACACAACACTGTGCACACATTATTTAGCTGAACCAGTATATCGTAAAAAATTAGGCTTTGAATACCATCTCACTAGCCATGTTTCCATCAGCCTGTTTAGATGCGCATCGAGAAGTATCGCATCGGAAAGTTATGATGGAAACGCCAAAATTCAAATTAAAATCCCCTGATTCGCACAAACTAAAATACGCTTGCTTTAGCCGGGTTTTGGTTGATTCGAAAAAAATGTTGATTCGCAAAACGGGGGATGGAAACACTTATGTTCGAATTAAGTCTGACGTAGCGCACCTCTCTCCATGGTGATATCCACACTGTGGGTCGGGAAGGCGGTAATGCATTTACAAGCTGGTTGCCAACCGCCAGAAAACGTAGAAGAAGAAGAATGCGAGACTTGTTTTGTTTCCGGTTCTGCGGAAAACTCGCGAGTTCATAGTTTTCACCAAAGTCCGTACATTTAATGGAAACACACAGGATTCGTATTTCTTTTAATGCACATTTCCCAAGGATTCAAAACACTTTTGGATGGAAACACAGCTGGTGATGTGTTATGATTTACACTTGTTTCATGGCACATGTACTGACACAACACCACTTTATTAACGCCGGGAGCACAACCTATTTTTCCTGTTTCAACAGAGCGTTTCCCCAACGTACTCCCCACCCCCACCTGGCCAGATGCAGGCTGTTATGGTCCGGCTCTAAGACCATCACAAATAAGGAAACACATGGGGAGTTCCATAAAAATAAGTAATTTATTTTAACAAAAATTCAAGAATAAACAATATAACCATGACCCTCTACCACTGTGCCAAATTTCACATGGATTGACCAAGTCAGTGAGGAGAAAAACCTGGAACACACACACACACACACACACACACACACACACACACACACACACACAGAGTTTTGGTCATTATATAGTAAGATGCACATAATTTAGGCCACATTTTAGTTTAAGTGATTGGCTGTCACATACAGTCAGATGATTTTCTTCTTTGGAGGGTGAAAACGAAAACAACATATTTTAGTAATGATGTGGTGTTACGGTGGCCCTGTGGGGACATGTAGGAGTCTGCCTGCGGCCTGCTGTGAGTTCACTGCTGGACAAAACATTTTGTTACACAACACTGCTGAGTTTGTTTGTGACTTTCAGCTAACTTCAACTTTACACACAGAGCAGAGCAAATACAGTCATCTATCTATCTGTCTATCTATCATCAGAGTTTCAGAGTCACAGAGATGCATGCGGGACAGGACTGTTTCATATTTAGTAACTGCTGAAGGCCGTGCAGTGTCATTTCCTGATGTTCTGTATAAAAGCCTGTTTGCGTGACGTGTGTGATACAGAAAGGAATTCATGAATAAGAAGTCTCAAATAAAATGTTTAAACATGACGGAAAGTTTTATTCATTTAGTCACAGCAGTGTTATTTCATTCTCACTGGAAAACTTGTTTCTGTTTGTGATGAATCAAAAAATACACGTAAAGTCACCTATTTGTGTAAACCTAATGTACGTAACTTGTTACAAGCTAATGTACTTAACGTATGCATCTTAACTTGTCTTAAGCTAACATGCGTAACATAACCTGTCTGCACAAAACCTATGTATTTCTACTTGTCTTGAGCTAACCTGTGTAACTACATATTATAAACTTTACTTGTCTTGTACGGAACTTGGCTTACGCTATCGTATGTAACTTAACATGTCTTAACACACCAACATACAACATACCTAACATAATTTGTCTAACAAAACCTACATCATTATTCTTGTCTTACGCTTACCCACCTAACTTTAAGCTAACGTACATGACTTAAGTTGTCTTAAGCTAAAATACGTATCTTGTCATAAGCTAACAGAGGAAACTTGTCTGAACAAAACCTACGTAACTCCACTAACTTGTCTTAACCTAACATTCTTAACTTTACTTGTGTAAACCTAACTTAACTTGTCTTAAGCTAACTTATGTAACATAACTTGTCTAAACCTAATCTAAATAACTTCAATTCCTTAAACCTGACTTTACTCGTCTTAAGCTAACATGTGTAACATAACTTGTCTGAACAAAACCTACGTAACTCCGCTAACCTGTAACTTGTCTTAACCTAACATTCTTAACTTTACTTGTGTAAAAGCTAACATACAGGGAAGTAGTCACCATATACATTGGGGTGGGGGGGGGGGGGGCAATGTATAATTTGGGCAACCCAATAATAAAAGACGAGTGCTCATTCTTTGTCAAAATTCTTCGTCAATATATGTTAAAATCACGTTTAACAGGGAATTATTCTAAATTTTTCCCGGGGTAGAAACCCCCAAACCTGCGGGTAAAATTGTTCCCACTTTAGTGCTAAAGCCCTGGAAGTTTTCAACTCCTAGCGACGCCCCTGGTCCCCCCCAATGTTGACTTGATGGCTACAGCCTTGCTAACGTACATAACTATACTTGTATAAATCTACCCCACATAACTTTACTTTCCCAAACCTAAAGTACGTAACTTTACTTTCCTACACCTTACCTACGTAACTTTTTCCCAAACCTAAAGTACGTAACATTACTGTTGCAAACCTAACCTACTTATTTTACAATAAGTACATAACATAATGCTCAATTATATCTGTTTTTTTTTTAAACCTAGCCTATGTAACTTTAATTTAACAACATTAGCCAGCAGTTAATTTACTTTCCTAAACTAACCTACATAACTTGTTCTAAACTAGCATACGTAACGTTTCCGAAACCAGACCTACGTATCTTTATGTTAACTAAGTAAGTAGTGTGATGACACCCAACCATGGTCATTTTCTTAAACCTAACTTAACTGGTAGGGGGGCTAATTCGTGGGGCGCTAATGCATAAAATATCATTCAAACTATTGTACGAGAATATGCTGGACTGCAACAATTAACACATATTCAACCAATCCCCATGAGTTCACTGCAACTTTTCCATAAAGTTGACCAAAGTAGTTTCCTGACTTTTTTGTAAACTGTTACCTTGCTCCTGCAAATTCATAAAAAAAAAAAAAAAAAAAAACACACACATCTAAAACATTTCAACATACATCTCAAATTTTTAATACGCAAACATCCTAAAAACAGTCTGCGAAATCCTGAATGGACTGAATATACTTCTGTGTCACTTGTACTTTTTACCCTTTTCACCATGAACTAAATGCAGATGTTAAACGCCACAGAACGGGCCGGCTGTTTTTACTGTAAGTGTGAAAGATGGCGACGACGCCACAGGTCAAACCTGAATACTCTGTGTCCAGAGACAAACTGTCCTTTTAAATAAAAACATCACACTGAGTCATTCTTGTACATTATTTTAATAAGACGTATATTTCAAACAATAAAAACAAAGAGAATAAAACTTCTCTGATACGATGTGTTGCTAAGCTGTGGGCAGGTCCGAAGGCTTCGTCAGCAGCTCGTCAACTTCCTCCTGAAGAGCTGCGGCTTTTTCATTCAGCAGCATCTGAAACACACAGAGACGTCATCTGACAGACGTGTTCAGAGTTATGTTAACGTGCGTGACAGCGTGACGTCATCTGGTGAACAGGTGAACACTCACTTTAGCAGAGGCCACGATCTGATTGGCTTGTTTCTTATACAGGTTTTCTAACGTGTTGGAGAGAACTGTCGGGTCAGCGTTCGCCAGGTGAGTCAGCGTTTTATAGCCAGCGTTATAAAGCTGCTTCGCTCTGGACTGGAGGTAAAAACACAAACACAGCTGGAGTCAACAAACTGAAGATTAGAAGTTTAACATACAGACTACATGGAAGTTTCAGTCAGACGATGTAAAGTCACATTCACACTGTGTTAGTCAAATTTCCCAGATCCCACTCTGATGGAGCGTCTGATGGTAAGTACAGACTCTTCTCTGTGGAGCTCCACACTGACCTCCATGACTCCAGCCACCTCCATCAGAGGGATGAGTTCAGCCGTCACACAGTAGCTCAGCCTCCGCGTCAGCTCCGTCAGCAGAGCTCTGAACGGCCAGAACTCCTCCAGCTCCTGCTCACACACAGATCAATGCAAGCTGTAACAGACCTGAGATCAGCCTCAGTGGTGTCAGACGTGCAGACACACAGTGACGGTGATGGTGATACCTCTGTGAAGTGCAGCACGCAGGAGCAGAAGGCTGAGGAGGAGCTGAGCAGACTCTGGATGAAGCCTCGGCTCAGCTGGAACTTGTCGGCCACGCTCCAAAGGTTTGTCTCCTTCAGCAGAGAAAACAGCACCAGGGCCAGATACATCCGCCTCACAGCGTCCATGTTCACACTCTGAAACAACACCTGCACGTTCACTCTCTGAAACAACATCTGCACGTTCACTCTCTGAAACAACACCTGCACGTTCACACTCTGAAACAACACCTGCACGTTCACTCTCTGAAACAACACCTGTACGTTCACACTCTGAAACAACATCTGCACGTTCACTCTCTGAAACAACATCTGCACGTTCACTCTCTGAAACAACATCTGCACGTTCACTCTCTGAAACAACACCTGCACGTTCACACTCTGAAACAACACCTGCACGTTCACTCTCTGAAACAACACCTGCACGTTCACTCTCTGAAACACCTGTACATTCACTCTCTGAAACACCTGTACATTCACTCTCTGAAACAACACCTGTACATTCACACTCTGAAACAACACCTGCACGTTCACACTCTGAAACAACACCTGCACGTTCACTCTCTGAAACACCTGTACATTCACTCTCTGAAACACCTGTACATTCACACTCTGAAACAACACCTGCACGTTCACTCTCTGAAACACCTGTACATTCACTCTCTGAAACACCTGTACATTCACACTCTGAAACAACACCTGCACATTCACTCTCTGAAACACCTGTACATTCACTCTCTGAAACAACACCTGCACGTTCACACTCTGAAACAACACCTGCACATTCACACTCTGAAACAACACCTGCACATTCACTCTCTGAAACAACACCTGCACATTCACTCTCTGAAACACCTGTACATTCACACTCTGAAACAACACCTGCACATTCACTCTCTGAAACACCTGTACATTCACTCTCTGAAACAACACCTGTACATTCACTCTCTGAAACAACACCTGTACATTCACTCTCTGAAACAACACCTGTACATTCACTCTCTGAAACAACACCTGCACGTTCACACTCTGAAACAACACCTGTACATTCACTCTCTGAAACAACACCTGTACATTCACACTCTGAAACAACACCTGTACATTCACTCTCTGAAACAACACCTGTACATTCACTCTCTGAAACAACACCTGTACATTCACTCTCTGAAACAACACCTGCACATTCACTCTCTGAAACAACACCTGCACGTTCACTCTCTGAAACAACACCTGCACGTTCACACTCTGAAACAACACCTGCACGTTCACTCTCTGAAACAACACCTGTACATTCACACTCTGAAACAACACCTGCACGTTCACTCTCTGAAACAACACCTGCACGTTCACTCTCTGAAACAACACCTGCACGTTAACACTCTGAAACAACACCTGCACGTTCACTCTCTGAAACAACACCTGCACGTTAACACTCTGAAACAACACCTGCACGTTCACTCTCTGAAACAACACCTGCACATTCACTCTCTGAAACAACACCTGCACGTTCACTCTCTGAAACAACACCTGCACGTTAACACTCTGAAACAACATCTGCAAAATAAGTAGAATTTGTTCATTGTTGAATCCAAGTGAACGTCTGTGCCAAATTTAAGGAAATTCCCTCAAGGACATCTTGATACATGGCGTTCAGACAGACAGATGTATATAATAGTAGTTTTGGGAAATGTTGAAGTGTTTTTTGGAATGTGGTGTTTTGTAAAATGTTTTTTTAAATGTGTTTTCTGAAATGAGGTGTTTTGTGACATGTAGTGTTTTCCGAAATGTATTTTCTGAAAAGTGTTTTCTGAAATGTGGTGTTTTGTAAAATGTTTTTTTTTTTTAATGTTTTCTGAAATCTTTCGTTTCCTGAAATGTAGTGTTTTCTGAAATGTTTTTTTTAAATGTGTTTTCTGAAATGTGGCATTTTGTGAAATGTAGTGTTTTGAGAAATGTTGACGTGTTTTGACCCTCAGGGCTACCGTACTGTAAATAAAACTGAACTGAACTGAATTAAGATACTGAGGCTGGAGAAGAAACACATTCTCCCAGACCTCCTCCTCATCCAGCCAGATGTAGACTTTCAGAAAACTTAAACCTTTGTATTAACCTGCAGTTTGTAGTTTCTCACCTTTTTCACCGTCTGTCCTGCGGCTTTTCTCGCAACGAAACTCTCCGGCACTCCGACGGCTGCGGACATCTTCTGCTCTGCAACAGACAGCAGCGTGAACTGCAACAGGAACACATAAACACCTGGTTTAAAACTGATCTGTGGAACAAGGTGGTGTTATGATGTCCGACAGTGACTCCGTACCTGTCTGAAGAAGAGCATCCAGTCAGGTTTACACTGTGAGATCATGTCGTACGGTGTGACCAGGTAGACCAGGTGCAGGTAACTGTTGAGCAGCAGACCCTCCAGACCTTTACAGAGGTCTTTGTACAGCACGTCACTGTAGGTCAGATCCACTGAGCCTGAGCAGCCAAACATGTTCACATCAGACTAAGTCACGCTGACATTTAAACAGCATGTGAACAACAGCGTTTTACATCTATCATACACTACTACCGCCTTTACTACTGATACTACTGTCGATACCTTTGGGTTTATGAATGTTAAACACTTATTATAAACACATACAATATTATTCACACATAGTGCTCAGTACCTGGAGCACATGTAGGATGCAGCACTTGGCAATAAACGCAGTAAACATGTACAGCTACATCGTACTATGCGTCAAAATTACTTGTGAAGTTTTCTAGTTTAAATTATTATTCTTTTTTCTAGTTATAATAATTTCTTTTTCCATTTTTAATTAGTTTTTAAAATAAATTTTTATTATTACTTTTACCGTGTCTATGTTTTTTCATTTTTATCTTTACTCCTATTTACATTATTTCTTATTTATATCATTTTTGTTTTCCTTTTTTAATAAGGTGTTTTTATTTAATTTTTATTGTCACATTGGAATCTTTCTATTTTAGTGCATTTTCACCTTTATTTATTTTTCTTATTTATACATTATTATTATTATTATTATTATTATTATTACTATTGTTGCTATTATAATTTTTATTACTATTATTATTACATTTCTCTTTTTTTACTTATTTTTTTAAACACTATGACCATCTCTCTATTTAGTTTCATTTTAATCTTTATTTTAATTTCTATTTCATATTTACTATTATTATTATTTTCTTCTTTAATTAACTTTTTAAAATCAATTTTATTACCATTATTTCCCTATTTTTTCTCTTTATTAATTATTTACTATTATAATTATATTTAATTTGATACTACTGTCATTTTTATTACTATAATTATTATTACATTTTTCATATTTAAATTATTTTTTTAAACTTATTTTTTATTGTTGGTTTGACCATCTCTTTCTTTCGTTTCATTTTTATCTTTATTCTTATTTCTATTTCTTATTTACTATTATTGTTTTCTTCTTTAAGTTTTTGAATCAATTTTAATTCTCATTATTTTACTTCATTTTTTATATTTCTTAATTCTTAAGAAATTCTCTTAAACCCTTAAGAATTATTATTATTTTACTATCACTATCTCTCCATGTATAGAGGTATTTAAAAAAAAAATACACACACACTGTATATATAAGACAGGTCTGACCAATGCAGTCTGTTAAATAATCAAAAGCAGAGTTAATAAAGAATTAAACTTTAAACTTCTTTTTAATGTAAATGTAAATGTAAATGTTCTTTATTTATACAGCCCTTTACAACAACCCTTTCGGTGAACCAAAGTGCTTTACAATAGGTGCAAAAGAAGCAATAAATAAAACAATTAAAAATAAATAGAGGCAATAACAACAATAAAAACAATAAAAGCAATGAAAATAATAAAAGCAATAGGAGCAATAAAATACAATAAAATAAAGTAAAACAGAGTAAAAGTAAAAGAGTCACCACACTACTGGGTATTAAAAGCCATCCTAAATAAATATGTCTTCAGTCTAGATTTGAAAAGGCCCAGGTCAGAAATGAGACGCATTTCAACAGGGAGCTTATTCCAAAGCCTGGGAGCAGCGATGGAAAAGGCTTGATCACCCCAGTGTTTGTATTTTGACCTGGGCACTTCCAGCAAAAGTTGGTTTGATGATCTTAGCGCTCTACCAGGTTCCCGAACAGTTAAAAGCTCAGTTAAGTACACTGGGGCGAGACCATGAAGAGCTTTAAAAACAAACATTAAAATTTTAAAATCAATCCTGTACTGGACGGGAAGCCAGTGAAGGGATTTAAGAACAGGAGTGATGTGCTCTCGTCTGTTAGTGCTGGTTAAAAGACGGGCGCAGCATTTTGCACCAGCTGGAGGCGACCAAGAGAAGCCTGGGAGACACCAACATAGAGAGCATTACAGTAATCCAGTCTAGAGCTTATAAGAGCATGGATGGCCATTTCAAGGTTGCAGTGACTTAAAAACATTTTAACTTTGGCCAGGAGACGAAGCTGGAAAAAACTAGTTCGGACAACACTGTTTATTTGTTTGTCGAATTTAAGGTCTGAGTCAAGAAACACTCCCAGATTTCTGACATTTTGACTGAGTGTTGGAAACAAGGTTCCAAAGCCAGTCCCTGTGTCCCCAAACATGATGCACTCTGTTTTACCATCATTAAGGTGAAGAAAATTCTGGGCCAACCACTGCTTAATTTCAGCCACACAGGAAAGCAAAGAACTCTGCACACTTTGACTGTTTGGCTTCACTGGCAGATAAATTTGCAGATCATCTGCATAACAGTGAAAGGAGAGGTTGTTCCTGGCTATAATTGACCCAAGAGGCAACATATACAAAGAAAAAAGAATAGGGCCAAGAATAGACCCCTGTGGGACCCCACAGGAGAGAGGAGCACTTGAAGAGGACAAGTCACCAACCATAACAGAGAAGGTTCTGCCGGATAAGTATGATTCAAACCACTTCAGTGCTGTACCGCGAATGCCAACATAATCACACAGGCGTGACAGGAGGACTGAGTGGTCCACCGTGTCAAAGGCAGCTGAGAGGTCAAGTAACACTAACACAACCGGAGATTTGGTATCCACTGCCCGTGCAATATCGTTATGTACTTTTAACAGCGCAGACTCAGTGCCGCGATGAGACCTAAACCCAGACTGGAACTTCTCAAGAACTGAGTTGTTTTCCAGAAATGACTGTAATTGATTAAAAACAACTTTTTCTAAAACCTTGGAAAGAAAGGGCAAATGGGAAACAGGTCTAAAATTTGACATCACTGAGGGGTCAAGATTAGGCTTTTTAAGAAGGGGCCTGACCACAGCATGTTTAAAGGAGGCTGGGACAGTTCCTAGTCCAAGACAACTGTTAATAAGAAAAAGTAGACTAGGCCCCACAGTGTTAAAATCCATTTTCAGCACCTTGGGAGGGACAATATCCACTGGGCAATTTGTAGGCTTTAAGGATTTAACAATGTTACTTAGAAAGGAGAGAGAAACCATGTCAAACTGGTTGAACACAGCAGAGTGAGTAGGAGCAACAAGCAAGTCCTTATTAAGATTCAAGTTACAACATTTACTGATGTCTTGTCTGACAGACTCCACTTTGTCAACAAAATAGCAAAGAAACTTCTCACAAGTGGCAATTGAGACATCAGTCAGAGCAGAGGTGCATGGGTTCACAGCAGCATTGATTGTGTTACATAAAACTCTGGGACAATGATTGCTGCTAGAAATAATGTTAGAGAGGTACTGAGATTTTGTGCGACAGGTTGGTCGACAGTGAGC
Organism: Epinephelus fuscoguttatus; assembly: GCF_011397635.1. Taxonomy (NCBI): domain Eukaryota; kingdom Metazoa; phylum Chordata; class Actinopteri; order Perciformes; family Serranidae; genus Epinephelus; species Epinephelus fuscoguttatus. Next base: position 39,176,103 of record NC_064769.1, on the reverse strand, counting down.
TACCTTTTTTTTTTTTTTTAAAGATATTTTTTGGGGCATTTTTAGCCTTCAATGTATAGGACAGACAAGTGTGAAAGGGGAGAGAGAGAGAGAGAGAGAGAGAGAGAGAGAGAGAGAGAGAGGGAGCGACATGCAGCAAAGAGCCACAGGCCGGGGTCGAGCCCGGACCGCTGCGGCAACAGCCCTGCACATGGGGCGCCCGCTCCACCACCAAGCCACCGACGCCCCAACAGTGAGTTACCTTTATACGTAGCCCTGCCCAGCTTGGTGACGAGCAGACTTTGACCCTGAGAGTCTTCGGTCACACTGATGAGTTGTTTGTCCTTCAGGAGGTCGACACACTGCTGCACCACCTCCGTCAGACTCTTCTCCACGCACAGCTGCCTCTGCTGGACGTACAGCAGCGTCCCACTCAGGAAGTCCCTCACCTGATCCAACGACCTGGTGATCTGGAGTGAAACACGTTCAGCTTCAACCCAGTCGGGGGAACGTCAGCTGTGTGTAAACTGAGGGGTTTACCTTTAATCCAATGAGTGACAGGATGAGACTCAGGAGGCCTTTTCCATCGTCGTGCATCAGGTTACTGTAACAGATTTCCATGGGAGCGCACACCAGGGTTTTAGCCTGAGAGCAAACACAACAAACGTGAACACAGGAAGTACACTGCTAAAGAATGAAGGGAACACGTAAATCACACACCAGATCATAGTGAACGTTGAAAATCTTGACTGATGCTCACTGTATACTTTGTTAAGAACAAAATGATGTAACAACAGTCAGTGGAAACCAAAATCATCAACCCAGTATCCCAGTATTTGACGACTCTATGAGCATCAGTGCAGCAGGCGCAGTTACCATGTCCCTGTCCTTGTCCTGCAGGATGAGGATACTCTCTCCCACGGTGTCGATGCCCGCTCGACCGGCCCGGCCCACCATCTGCTTGTACTGGCTCCTCTTCAGGAAGTCTGTGGCCACGTACGGCGAGCGCAGGATCACTCTGAGGCGAAGACATCAGTGTCAAAGGCCAAAATAGATCCAGTGTGTGCTCTCATGAGACAAACAACATGACACACTGACTCGGAGAAGTTTTAACAGTTTTGAAGTTTTGTCACTAAATCAAGTTTATCCAACATAATTCTGTAATTACAATAAACACACACACTGCAGTTTATTTTGTCTCAGTCCCACACACACCGTCCTGCTGACACAAATACTAGAACACTAAGTGTGGATTAATCCGCTGCTGAAAATAGTCCAAACAAAGCTGAAAGAATTGAAGCTGTTTGAAGAAACTACTGATGAAACTTTAGATTTACATCTTCAGTGGGAACCAATGAGCTCAGAGACACAGACAGGAAGTCAGACAGTGTTGAGCAACGGACTGATGTGTGGTTGGTGCGATGTGTTGACAGTAAATAACATAAAATATCACCAGACGGCAGGTCATCCCCATGCTGCTAACTGCTAACAGCTAACTGTTGACGAGAAGCTTCAGGTTCACAACAAAAACGTCATCACTTCCTGCCTGAGACGAGCCGCTTGCTTCAAAATAAAAGCACCGGTGGCTCCACGATTCGATTATAACAATACTTTATTGTACTTTATTGAAATAGTGCTTTATATAACTTTATATTTATACTTTACAGTATGTACCAGTATTTTAAAAGTACTTTATTTACCTTTATTAGAACAACACTTTTTACTTTATTCTAAAGAACTTTTTTTTTTTTTAGCTTTTTTTACATCAGTACTTTAATAAAATGTATTGCAAAAAACTTAACTTTATTTTTAAAGTCCTTTATTCAACTTTTTACAAAATTTTTATTAAACTTTATGATAAAAAACATTTTACTTGATTATAACTTTATCAAACCATATTTTATTTACCTTTACTATAACAGCATGTTATTGAACGTTATTATAAGAGTACTTCAGTCAGTAGTATAGAGTTGTAGTAGTAGCAGTAATTTACAGTAATTTATTATCTATAGGTCACAACCCTACTGTAAATAAATGTATGATAAAGTATGAATTATTTTAACCAAACAACAAAAACTAACTTCATTAAAGTTCACTTTGAGAATCACTGATATAATTAATAAACTTCTTTATGATGCAGTAATTATTAACCCATAATAATGTTAATAATCATCTTATATTACCTGTTAATTTATTACAGGAACCTTCATATAAAACACCGGCTGATATTATGTGAATATAAAACATGACTAACCAGCAGAGTCCTGTGTGTGAACAGCTGCCTCTGTAACCATCAGTGTATCAGTGACGACTCACCTGCGGGCAGGTAGGTTGACCCCTGCAGCCAGGGTGGAGGTGCAGGCGAGGAGACACAGGACGCCGTTGGAGTAGGCCTCCTCCACCAGTTTCCTCTCCTCGGAGGTCAGTCCGCTGTGATGATAGGCCAAACCGTACGGCACCGTCCTCCTGAGCACCGGACACAGCGAGCCGTTCCCGCTGTCCCTCAGCTCTCTGAGCAGGACGGCTTTCTCCGCCTCCCTGTGCAGCAGGAACGCCCTGAGACACGATAACGACACGGAGAGGGTCAGGAGAGTCGACCTCAGAGCGGCGGCAGACCAACTGTGTTCACTCACTCTTTCAGATATTTGCAGATCATGGCGACGACGTTCTCACAGTTCTTCTTGGTGGGGCAGAAAACCAGACATGAATGTGTTGGGATGACTTCAGTCACCAGAGCGATGATGTGATCCGGGTCCATCTTCTGCATCGAGCTCGAGTACTGAGGGAAGGTCACACGTGTCATCAACAACATGAGTACGAATATTTGTAACGAGCACCCAGAGGGACTTCATCAGTGCGATCTATCTATCCACAACAAGCTGTTATATTTATTTACCTTATAATTGAGAGCACGTGAGAGTCTAAAACACTCCTCCTCCTTTGGATCCACCTCGTAGATCGTGTCCTGCAGTTTAACGTACTCCTTCAGCTGGACCTGAACACAACACAGAACACGCCATTACATCGTGTAGTGATGAAGTAGTGCAAACTATGAGGGAGCCATCGACACGCTGTGACCCACAATGACAGAGGTGAGGGTTGTCAGTGTGGATGGAGTGTGTGACTCGTGTCTTTGTGTGGTCGTTTTGCACCTCTTTTGGCGGCTTTGTGTCTTCCTGATGTTGTTCTGCTTCTTGTGGTCATTTTGTGTCTTTGTAGCTGTGTTGCACTTCTTTGAGGTTTGCTTTATTTATTTGCCATTTTGTGTCTCTCTGCAGTTGTTTCGTGTCTCTTTGAAGTCATGCAGTCTCTTGCTGTTGTCTTGCAGTCAGTTTGTGCCTATTTTTAGTCGCTTCGCATCTATTTGAGGTGGTTTTCTGTCTCTTTACTGTCATTTCATATGTTTGTAGCAGTTTTGCATCTATTTATTGTTGTTGTGTGACTCTTTTGAATTGTTTTGCACCTCTATGTGGTCGTTTTGTATCTTTTTGAGGTTTTGCTTGTTTTAATTGTCATTTTGTGTCTCTTTGCTGATGTTTTGTGTCTCTCATGGTGGCTTTGCATCTTGTTGATTTTGATTTGCTGCTTCTTGTCGTTGTTTTGTGTCTCCTTGAGGTTGTTTTGCTTCTTTGTATGGTCATTTGTCCCTTTGCAGTTGTTTTGTGTGTCTTGTTGTCAGCTTGTGCCTATTTTTGGTCCCTCTGCATCTTTTTGAGGTTATATTTTGTCTCTTTGCTGTCATTTCATATCTTTTCTTAGCTGTTTTGCATCCATTTGTGGTTGTTCAGCGCCTCACTGTGGTCGTTTTGCACCTCTCGAGTCGTTTTGTATCTATTTCTTCAAAGTTTTCCTTTGTTTTTGTGTCCACTTTGTGTCTTTTTTAGTAATTTTGCTTCCCTTTATAGTTATTTTAACGTCTCTCTGGGGACCAAGGAGCCCCCTGCCCAGTGGGCCTGTTCAGTAATCCATCCATTGTTGTGAGACATTTTTGTGTTCACGTCTGCAGTTATACACAGACTGGTGCAACTGCAAAATAAACAAGTGTGTCACTCCCATGTCTCATCAATCCGGGGAAAACAAGATACTGACATTTGTTTTTGACATTTATTGGGTTCATTACTTTATTTTTGTTCACTGATTCGTTTCATTTTATCGTCTGATGTTTGGTTTGTTGTGAATCTGAATAAATGTATCCACTGTTGAAAATAAAGAGACTAAAAACAACTTGAAAAATCCCCATGATGCATTTTAATGCCTTTGTGTTGGTGTGTTGTCAGGACGGTACAAATCACTTACAGGCCTGAAGTCGTTGGTGTAATTTTCAGCCCTCAGAAACGTCTGCAGGTCTCTGATGTTTCCCAGCGTGGCGCTCATTCCAATAATCTGAGTCGTTTCTGGAAAAGAACGATGACGATCATTCGTTTAAAAGGTTTTAATGAGTTAACAACTTAGATCAAAGTGAGAGGACATCACTTACTGTTCATGTGAAGAACTTTGGCCAGCGTCATTTCAATAACAGCTCCTCTGCTGCCATCACCCAACATGTGAAGCTGCAAGACACACATTGACATTAAACGTCCCATCTCCACCTTTACTGTCACATCTTTTATTCAAACTGAGGTGTACCTCATCAACCACCACCAGTCCGAGGTCGTCGATCCGGTCCGTCTCTATCAGAGAGTTGACGAGGCTGTGGGCTTTCTCTATCGTAGCGATGTACAGTGATTTCTTGTTTCGTCTCTTCACCGGAGGAAACCTGCCCTTACTGCCAGCGTACTCCTCCACCATGAAGTCCAGCTCCAGGCCAAAACTCGCCAACCCTCGCACCTGCAAAGGAACCCAACAGAAGTTTCTAGTGGTTCAAAATGAGCTGCTTTAAAGGTTAGAAAAGGTGTCCCACAAGGCTCTATTCTGGGTCCTCTGCTGTTCACTATAAACATAAATAATATCATCTCTGCCAGTGATCTCTTTCAGTCCCTTCTTAAAACATTCTTTTATCGGAGAGCCTTTCCTGATTTGACTTGAGTTTTCAGTTAATTTGAAGTATCTTTTATTTCCTCAGTTTTTAAACACCAAAGTGTTTTTATCAGTTCTTTTAAAAGTTGTTTTCATGTCTTGTCTGTTTTGATTATTGACACGTGAAGCACTTTGTAACTTTGAAAAGCGTTTGACTCTCAATACTGGACTAGTTTTAAAAAAGTGCTGTCTCCGTTAGTCACCAAGACACAATAACATGAGAAAATATGGTCCAGGATGAAAACTGAAGAAGTTCCCCTTTAAGTTTACAACATGTAAAAAGAAGATTTGTGTCATTTAAGGACTCAAAAATGTAAAAAAGAAAAGTTATAGTGACGTGTTTTGTACATTCTTCTCAGCATGGACTCATATATTTAATTACGAAAAGAATGTATCTGCTCTGTGAGATGTCGAGTGAAGGTATTTACTCCTGTACCCAGGTCTCTCTTTACCCTGATGAGTCGAGGTTACAGTGTGTCTCCGTACCTTCTCCTGCACCAGCGATATGTACGGTAAGACGAACAGACAGTCCTTCTTCCTGCACAGCAGCTCTCTGAGGATGAGGATCTCTGCTACAAGAGTTTTCCCTCCGCTGGTGGGCAGAGAGTAGATCAGGTTCTTCCTCCGCTGAACACAATCCAGGTTCAGACACGTCACCTGCCAGTCTGAAACAGGAAGTACAAACTCTGATATTCTCTCTGAACAGTTTGGTGTTTCGTTTGAATAAGTAAACACTGACCAACGGGACCAGACTGGCCGACCCAGTCATGTCTGCTTTAACAGTGCAACATTTTTCGGTTGATCTACTGATCGATTGAAAGGAAACAAACAAACATACGTTACCATATAAACTCTTGATTCCTCTGAGTTTGTACATCAGGTCTTTGACTTTGGTGGGGAGTCCAAAGAAAGGTCCGAGGTCAGTGGTCTCAGCAGAGACAGTCTCCATGGCCTGCATGGCGACGCTGATCTCCTCAGAGACCACGGCTTCCTTCAGCACCACAGAGCGTGAGACAGCAGAGGGCGCTGCTGCGTTACAGAGCATCGTCCTCTTCAGCTGGTCCATCATGCTCCTCCTCGTCTTGGTTTGACTCCTGGTTTTATCCTCCATCTTTGTGTCTCTGAGAGGTGTGGAGGTCTGATCTCCGTCCTGCAGTCTGCTCCTCTTGGCTTTCTCATGGACTTGTTCTTGAAACTGACGCTGGCTGGGCGGTAAGTCCTCGAAGGGTTCGTCTCCCAGGCCGTCCAAGATGGAGTCCGTCAAGAGTTCTGCGCAGGACTGTCTCTCGACGCTGTCTCTCGACGGCCGCAGAGTGGTGAAGTCCGACCGACCCTCAGCTGAGCGCTGGACGTCACGTTGCCTCTCCTTCTGCTCTGCGTCATCCAGCTTCGCCAGCAGAGAGCTGTCCTCCAGGATGCTGTCATAGTCCCCAAACAAGTCCTCACTGTCACTGCAGTACTGACAACACAACATGACACAACACAACAGCATTAATCTACAGTTACTGTACTTTACGGCCCCCCTGAAAGCTGGAGACTTGAATAACCAGTCAGAGACCCCCCAGTCAATTGAGACTGCATCAAGTCTGACAGTCGTTTTCTTATTTTACCAGTCAGAGTGCAGAATGAATCATCTTCACCACATGAGACTTGACTTCCTGTTGTCCTTAGGTGGCGCTATGAGTTATGTTGTGTTCACAGCGGGCGTGAATAAAGCAATTTGTGCAAGTGAATTGCATGTGAAGTCAATGTAAAGACACCATTAGACACAAATGCGACGGACGTGACGTGAATGATGCAAAATACACGAATTAAACAGCGCGAATGAAGTGAGTAGCACAATTTCGCGTCAGTTGAAAATTTTAACCTCAGCGACAATTTCGCGCCGCGATATCCAATCAGCACCAAGACCCTCTGGGAGCGTATGACACTGAAAACGTACCAGTGGAAGCTCATTCTTCGATTCAGCGATCTCTAACGCATGTGACGTAAGTTATTCAAGCGTATGAAGCGAGGCAACACAAAATATTCTAGCGTTCAAACTTGTGCGAGTAATGCAATGTTCAAATGCACATCACAAAAATTGAGAGCTCTGGAACAAGAACTTGTTGTTAATAAGGAGCCCTTTATTATTTTATCAAATCAAGGAAATAGATAAAATACTGAGTGCGGAAGTAAAGAAAAACATAATGAAGCAAGGGTGTAATGAGGCAGGTCCTACGGCGGCAAAATTGCTCTCAAACACTACTTAAAAACTACAACGGCAAAACATGGAAATTCGACTGAGCAAATTTGAAATTGATCCGTCAAAATCTCTGGAAGGAGTTTGTTAACGTACAACACCTCGAAATGGCTAGAAATGCCCTAAAAATTATGTTAATTCAAAATGGCTGACTTCCTGTTGGGTGTAGGGTGCAGCTCCAAGAGACGTTTTGTTTTTAAGTGTTGGGATGTTAAATGTGTCTCCCAGTTTTCAGACCTCTAGGTAAAAAATACTGCAGGGGCTGCTTTGTTGAAATGTTCTAGGGGGGCGATATCGAGTCATTTTGTCACATCAAAGCACAAAACCCCCAAAATATCAAACTTTCCCAGTTCTGATGCACTTTGCAAAGTTTCATGACTTCTCTAACCCCTCAGAAAGATACACTTCAATAAGGTCCTCGCACCATCATAAATAAATCAATAAATCAAGACGGCCTTGTAAAGCTTTTGTGACCTCTGGAGAGAACCAGTGGTTTAATCCACCATTTATTTCCTTTATTAAGCGTTTGGTCTATAAACTGTCAGAGGCTCAAGTTGACATATTAAAATGTCTTTTTTCTCTTATAAAATGTCTAAAACTTGAAAATATTCAGTTTATTATCACAGAAGACAAAGAAATCTGAAAAATAATCATATCTATGAGGCAAATCTGCTTCAACAAATGACATTTTACAGATTATCCAGGTGGCTGCAGATTATTTTTGACCATAAACACTAACAGTTTAAACTGTAGGTCTGTGTGTGTGTGTGTGTGTGTGTGTGTGTGTGTGTGTGTGTGCAGAATAACAAACCTCAGCAGCCTGTGTGTCAGCCATGATGCTGCTGAGCCTCCAGGGTTGGGGACATTGCTGTAGGCAGGTACCTCCTCCTCCTCTCTTCCTGGCAGGTGACAGGTGAGTCCTCAGGCTGACTCTCGACCTCTTCCTCGGACAAACTCTTTTTATTTTGAGTTCCTGCCACCCAGCAGCGTTCATACCTGCCCAGGTGTGTCAGCCTGGTGCTGCATGTTGAACAGTCTCAACCTCAGTGAAACTGGAACACAAAGCGAGCTCACAGACAGGAGACTCTGCTGCAGTTCAGACTCAACTTTGTTCAGGTGTAAAAGCCAGAGTTAACCAACGGTTCCTGCTCAAGTAACGTTAGCATCAGCTCACCTAGCTTACTGCTGCAGTTTGACTCCCTAATTTGTTCCTTCAGCGAACTCATTAATCTCCACAAACATTACAGATTAACCTCAAACGCCTTTAAAAGCCTGCCGCCATGATAATTCACAAGTATCTCTGTTCACTGTGTCACTTGCAGCTTCATTCAGCTTTGAGGCTCCAACAGCTCGGCGAGCATCACATTTGAAATTTGACAACAGCGACGTCACACCAAGAGAGAAATCCCGCTTTCATTTCCGTTTCCGTTTAGCGGTTCATTAGCTAGCGGAGCTAACCGACATTTTCCTACTTTTACTTGTTAAACTGTTGTAAGCTACAGTTAGATCCTAAAATAAAGCCGATAACTACAACATAACACACTTTTTCAATCGGCGCCATTTTCTGCCGATTCATACTTCATCTTTGTTAAACCGTAGTTCAATACATATTAGCTAGCTAACGGAGCTAATCCAGATTTTCTTACTTTAACTAATTTAGCTATATTGATAAGTTATTAAAATGAAACCGATAAAGACTGCATGAGACATTTGTTGAATCGGCACTATTTTCTGCAAATGTCAAACTTTATCTTATCTGTACCGCGTTGGAAAGTGTTAAACACGTCTTCGCTTTAGTGGGTAACAAGCTAGCAGAGCTAACCAAGATAGCTTCCTCAATTTTTTACTAGTTTAGCTATTATAAGCTATTATGAGTTACCCAAAACAAAGCCGATTACTACCACATAATACACTTGTTTAGTCGACGCCACGCTCTGTCAATTTATGCTTATTTTATTTTAAACCGCAGTAGAAAAAGGGTTTGAATATATACTGTAGGTTTAAAACAGTGGAAATCCATATGGACTTTGGTGGATGGTCACATTCGACGAGCGGAGCTAAACGAGATTTACTTACTTTTATTAGTTTACTCTTTGTAAGCTTCTGATGAGTTAACTAAAATGAAGCCGATAAATAACACATTACATATTTATTTAATCGGTGTATTTTTGTCTGCCAATAAATCCTTATTTTCATTAGCTCGGGGTGTAAAAGTCTTTGACATGATACAGTGGGTCAAAAACACTAAAAATCCATATGGACTTTGGTGAATGGTCACATGACGGCTAGCTGAGCCAACAGAGATTTTCTTACTTTTACGAGCTTAATAATTGTAAACTGCAAAAAAAGTTTTCCAAATTAAAGCCGATAACTATCAAATAATACATTTGTTGAATCGGCATATTTTTTTTCGTCCATTTCATACTTTTTCTTCATTAAGCCGTGGCGTAAAAGTTATTAACATGTTCCGTTGGGTTAAAATCACCTAAAGTCAAAACGGACTCTTGTGAGCGGTCACATACGTTACTTGATGAGACCACTGCGACACTGAAAACATAATAACTGTCCGTTTTTTTTAAAATTTATTTATTGTTAATTTAAGATGTAAGATGTGGTAACGCGACGCCTTCACGTATTCCGGTGTGTATACCGTTAGTATCTTGTCTTGTTATATCTTTGAAGAGGGTAACATTTTTTTTTTCCGGAAAGAAAACATTAAATTGCATTTACATGAAAAGTAAAATAAAACAAAAATATCAAAATCACATAGTGTTAGATTTATAAATTAAGCTATGTTTTAAATGTGATTTCCAATTAATAAGCGATAACTTTATGAGCGGTAGGAACCATAGACATATATACGTATATATATATATGTCTATGGGAACTACTAGAAAACTCGAAGCACCGGAAGTCACGGAGGACAACTTCCTGTCCGGTGTCAGGTCAAAATGCTCGCTGTGAGAGGGTTACAGAGGCTAAAACCTGTTTTATCACAACATGGAAACACAGGTAGGACTGTAGAAATGTTGTTATGTGAAAATGTGTCATGGAGTTTAATAAATGTAACATAAATTGTCTCTTTTTGTTTTAATTCTAAGTTAAATTCGGTGTGAGACGCGGATAATGTTGCTAATGCTAACGTTAGCCATGAGATGCTGATGAGCTGTTTTGAAAATGTAAATGTGCTCCTGCAGGTCTGAGAAGAGTCTCTGCAGCTTCAAATGTGGTCCAACACAAAGAGGACATGGTGGGTCATATAGTCTGTGTCTGGTGGAAGAAGTACTCTGATATTTTACTGTAACACCACAGTGTAGAAATACTCTGTAACACTAAAGTCCTACATGAAAAATGTTATTTAAGTAAAAGTGCGAGATTATAAGCATCAAAATAAAGAATAAAAATACAGAAAAGATAAATCAGTATAAATTAACATGAAATAGAAATACTCAAGTAAACTATAAGTACCTCAAACTTGTACTTCAGCACGTGAGTAACTGCCTGTAAGTGATTACATTGATTACTACAGTAATATATTATTATTAATGTAGTTAAGTTACTGTGATCTTATCTTCATGTTTAAGCTTGTTAAAATGGAAAACCCGTACAAAGAGCCAGAGAAAGGTTGCCTCCTCTGCAAAGTCACAGTGGACTACAAAAATATTCAGGTGAGTGAAACACCTGCAGCTCTTACACTGAGCGTCACTGTTAGATCATGAGTCTGAGTGTGTTCAGTGATTTCAGGTAAATGTTAGTTGTGTTGAACTTGTTGGAGGCTTCATGTGTTCACAAAAGAAAACAAAAACGCTGATGTAAACAAACCTGTTCACACACCGAGGTTACTCAGGAATGTCAGGTTGTAACGCAGCTGGTTCAGTTCAGCTGAGATTAAAATGTTTTCTCAGATCATGTTTCAGAGTTACAAGAGCCGAGGCGTCAGCGTGGATGGCTCATGGGTTGGTTTGTACGGAGTCCAGAGAGTCCCAGAAGAAGTTATGTTTTATTTTGTGTGCACAAGATAACTGGTTCCCTCAAGATAATTAACTTGTGCGAACAAAATACAAACAAAACACATTTAGGGACTGTGTAGCTTTGGAAAATCTCTCCTTTTGAGGCTTTAGGGGCAACATAGATTTGAAAAATATGGAGCTCCTAAAGGCCCCAAAAATATACTTTTCATTTTGGGAGAATTAAATAAATAACTTGTGGGCTAAAGATAAAAAAAAGAGATTTAACTTCTGCGCACAAGATAAAAAATAGCGTTGGAGAATATGGAGCCCTCAAAGCGCCAAACACCACTAAGTGCATTTCCTGTTCCTGTGTGTTTTCCAGCTGCTGTCTCAGTTTGTCTCGCCTCACACCGGCAGGATTTACGGCCGACACATCACAGGTGAGCAGCTGAACATGAGACTGGAGCAGAGTCAGTCCGCTCTCAGGTTGATTCACGTCGTGTCTCTGTGTTTCAGGACTGTGTGGACGGAAACAAAAGGAAGTCTCTAAAGCCATAAAGAAAGCTCACTCAATGGGTACGTCTTCGTTAAAGTGATGTTTAAACCCCCAGAATGTCTCTAAGGATTCTGGGAAATCTTCCAGAACAGCAGCGTGTTGTTAAATGTTACAGGAAACAGTCACACAGCGTTCTGTCTCTGTGTCTCCCTCCAGGTTTCATGTCGGTGACCCACAAACATCCACAGTTCATGAGGGATCCAAACATCTGTGGTGTCAAACGTCAGGATTAGTGGATTGATTAGTGGATCGATTAGTGATCAGTGTTTGTTCAGTCTGTGATTATTTGTTATTAAATCTGTCTGTACTGAGATCTGTGTGTCTGCTGTCCGTCTGTGAAGAGGAGCTGCGTTTAAGAAACTTTAAATTTGTTGGTCCGCAGCGTTTCGTTTTGTGACCAGGGGGCCGTATTCATACCTCGTAGCAGTCATTACTAAACATGCCTTAGTAATGAAACATTCTAATTACCTTTATCCAAACTTTACTGCCTCTCCTATAAAGTTAAATTTCATAACTAATGTTAGCTATTCGCTAAATTAGGATTAGTGTAATTAACGAGATGTAGCCTTCCTTTTACCCGAGTCCTAACCTTAACCACCTCTCTTTTAATACTGTACTTCATAACTAGCTAATTGTAACATAGCAATTTCGCTTCCAGGCCAAGGAGAGAAGGAAGCTGATCGTGGACCGACATGTAGGCGTGGGCGAGTCACGTAGCTGCCCCAGGTGCAGTTACAGGTACGGTTACCTACTTGATCACGTGACGGACCCAGAAGTTGTAATTCCGAGTTTGGCCACTGTGAAAACTGGCTTCAAATGTTGCATTGTCATTCTGAGCATGTTAGCATGCTGATGTTAGCATTTAGCTCAAAGCACGGCTGTGTCAGTGTGACTGTAGACTCTCAGCTTGTTTCCACACAACATTAAATTAATGACTCCGACAGGTTTTAACAAAAATCTTTATTATCTTTAAACAATACTGAAAACGTATCAAAGTGTCTGTACATGTTTGTGAAGCTAACTGTTTATCATCAGAGCTGCTGTTGCTCCTTCAGTGACGTTAAGATCAGTCAACAACCAGAGCGAACTGATGTGACGACAGTCTGGTCCCATCAACACATAACTTACTATCAACTGTCATCTCCCATCAAGATTTGCTCTTCCTGCGTTTGCTCTCCCTCCCCGCTGGCGCCATTTCCCTCAGCCTCTTCCGACAGTTTGTCCTGCCGGGCTGCGGCGGGGAGAGCGTTTCCTGAGAGTTTGTTGTGTCCGAGTGTTTCAGTGTCGTCGTGGAGACGTCTTCTTCTTCTTCTTCGTCCTGCTCAGAGCTGCAGCAGTTGTTGGGAACAGGAAACGCCTCGAGGGTCACAGTCTGAGTGTGGAACAGAGGCGAGCCGGCGAACAGAGCTCTGACGGCGTCGTGGAGCCGCAGGTTGTTCTTCTGTTCAGGTCGATAGTCGTCTGCAGCTGAAACAACAACAACAACAGATGAAGACTGAAACTGAGTTTCTGTGGTTCTGACGACACGAGTGAACCTGACACTTTACATACTTTGACTTCCTGTTTTTACAGCTCTTACAACCTCTGATATTTACACTTACCATGAATCTGAATGTAAAAATTCAGTTATAATTTTCTTGCTGATGAATTTTAAATGTTAGCTCATTTTTCTGACATTTAAAACAGAAATTAATGGAAAACATGTTATAACTGCGACCAGTGTGGAATATGTAAAATATATTAAATCTAAATGTTAAATCTACATCTGAATGGTAAATCTAAATGTTCAAGTCTAAATGTTAAATATAAGTGTTAAATGTTAATCTAAGTTTGTGTGTCTACATTTACAAAATCTACATCTGAATGTTAAATCTAAACAGTAAAAATTAAAAACACATCTAAATGTGAAATCTAAATGTTAAATATAAGTGTTAAATGTTAAATACTAAATTTAAATGTTATAACAAAAGCTACATGTGAATCTTAAATCTATATCTTAAATATTAAATTAAAATGTTAAATCTTAAATCCACTTCTAAATGTCAGATCTAAATGCTAAATGTTAAATAGAAGTGTTAAGTATTAAATCTCCATCTAAATGTTACATTTAAATGTGTAATTTAGGTCTAAATGCTTAATACTAAATCTAACTGTTAAATCGAAATATTAAATACAAAATCTATATCAAATACTAAATCTATACAGTAAATATTAAATCTCCATCTAAATGTTAAATATTAAATCCAATATTGAATATTTAACGTTAATGTTAAATCTAAAAGTTAAATATTAAATCTAAACATCAGTTATATTCGTTATAGCTGCAATATAATTTTTACATTTATATTCTACATTGACGACACCCTGTTTTCATTTGCCATCACTGTTTAATTTATGACTTTATTTTATATATTTTATTTATGTTTATATTTTATCTTTATTTTAACTTGCACTGTTTTATGTTTAGATTCTAATGTTTTTACTGAATATCATCTTCCTGACTAATCGTCTCCGTCACAGTTGATCTACTTGAATATCGCAACTCAGTGAAATCCGACCAGCGTACCTTTACCTGCTGCACTCTGCTTCTTCTTCTCACCCAGTTTCCTCCTGAGAGCCGAAACATCAGCCTGCAGCGTTTCCACCAGACGTTCGCTCTCCTCCACCTCCCTGCACGCTTTCTGTCCAACACACAAACACAAACACTGAGTGTGTGACGCAGCAGGTCAAGTCAAAACACACACACACAGTGCTCCTTACCTGCAGCTCCGTCTGCAGAGAGTCGTTCATCGTGTTCACATCGTTCACTTCCCTCAGCAGCCCGTTGGACGAGAAGAATTTAGAGCTGGATACAGAGGAACAAACAAACAATAATACTGCAGTGTCAACAGGTGCACAGGTACATGAAGGCAGATGACAACATCAACAAACAAAGTCACAAAGCACGGCCGGCTTCTTTTCTCTTTTATTGCTGAAGTTATTTTCTGAGCTCAGTTTCTTTGTTTAGAAGATGTGACGTCTGATAAATTTACATTTATGGCTATAAAACTCACAGTTGACCTCACATGACCTTAACCTGCTGTCCTGTGTGTGGGCGGTACCTGTGTTTCTTCATGGTGACGTTATAACCCACTGCAGAGCACGGAGCAGACACCTTCCAGTACGCCAGCTGCTCCAGTAGACCCAGGTTGTTGACCGACACGGGAACGTTCATGAAGTGCCTTCAGGAGACACAACGTTTTATTTCATCGACATCATCACAGCAGAGAAATCAAACAAACACTCACCTACTGATTTAAATAGCTCGGAGAAATTAAAGATGCATACCAAACAAAGGTTCAAGTCTCAGGAGGATATGCATCATATTCTCTCTCTAATAATCTATTTTATATGTCTGTGAAGACACAACACATTTCTCCTTCAAACAGATGAATTTATTCAAGTTTCTCTCCCAGAAACTCACAGAAATTCAGTTTAAAATGACAGAGAACAAAATCTGAAGAGCCATGACATGTTTTGGTTGAAGTCTGGTTTTACCTGCTGCGTGAGATGAAGGCGGCGTACTCCATCCTGTGGGTGGAGCCTGCAGCCGTCACCCTGCTGGGCGTCAGCAGCACAAAGATCATGTGAGGGTTGGACAGAGACGTCTTCAGCTTCTCGTGGACGATCTTTTCCCTGAAGGTCATCTGTTGGTCTGAGTTCCTGCGCTGTCTGTACCAGCCGATCACACTCTCCTGCGACAGTTAAACACAGTTACGACATGTTTAATCTCCTCAGTTAAATCCTTTCAATGTTTTACCTGCTTGTTGTCGGCCAGCAGTTTCTTCACAGCGTCCACGTTCACCTCTCCCACACTGTTGTAGAAGCTACAGACACAGAGATCAGGACGAGATGCAACAACACAGACATGCTGAGACTGATGAGCAGCCGTGTTTGATGAAATCAGGTCTGAGATCAGATATTACAGACATTAAATCTCCTCTGCTGTACTCACTGGTTGAGTTTGTGGCAGGCGATGTGCTTCTGGATGTCTGTAAAAAGAAATAAAGATGTGTCATAATGTGACAGTGAGGACGAGACGCTTCATCGAGAGGCCGATGTTTAACTCACTGTAGATTTCCTCAATGTGAATGTGATCGGCCTGAGAGTCGCTGATGGTGATCTGCTCCTCAAATTTACTCTCTCCGAGGATCAGACCCTCCTGCAGAGTGACGACACACAGAGGAAAATCAGCGCCTCGTCTTTTTGACTTAATTAATAGAAGCATATGTTGACCTGTAAAGTAAGTTTATTAGTATAGCGCCTTAAATAAGACGGCAATTCAAGGTGCTTTAAGATATGACTAGAGTTTCCTAATTAGAGTCACCAATTCAGTATCTGACCAAATGTCTCCCCTTCTGTTCCTGAGATATGACGTTAAAACATGATGATGTCACAGTCAAGCTGACCTTTGACCTTCATTATTTTATCCTGTTAGACATTTGTGTCAAGTTTGGTCATAATTACTGAATGAATTCTTCAGTTATGGTCAAAAACACGTTTCATGAGGTTAAACTGACCTTTGACCACCAAATTCTTGTCAATCTATTCTTCAGTCAAAGTGGACGTTTGTGCCAAATTCGAAGAAATTTCTTCAAGGTATTCTTGAGATATCGCATTCACAAGAATGAGAGAGATGAGGTGACACTGACCTTGACCTTTGACATATGATCACCAAAATCAGTTCATGATTGAATCCAGGTGGATGTTTGTGCCAAATTTAAAAAAAAATTCCCTCACGCTGTTCTTGAGATATCGTGTTCACAAGAATGAGATGGATGCAGGGTCACACTGAACTTGACCTTTGAGTCTTGACCACCAATATCAAATCAGGTCATTCTTAAATCTAACTGAATGTTTGTGCCAAATTTAAAGAAATTACTCTGAAGCAATCGTGAGATATAGCATATATAAGAATGAGACAGACAAGGTCACAGTAACCTGGACCTTTGACCACCAAAATCGAATCAGTTCATCGTTGAGTCCAGGTGAACGTTTGTGCCAAATCTGAAGAAATTCCCACAAGACGTTCTTGAAATATTGTGTTCACAAGAATGGGACATATGTATGTACGTATGGACAAAGAGACAGAAAAAGCACTGTTTGGGGGCAAAACAATGTCTGCAGCTCGCTAAAAACACAACTAACATAAAAGTTAGGTTACTGAAGGACTCCCCGAAAAATGTTTCTGCAATTGACCAATAGGGGGCAACGTAAGGGCGCAGCCCTGCAGATATTTGGACATCACGAAACCTGTTGGTTCTCTTTAAAGAGGGTGACATAGAAAGTTTAAAAGCTCCACGCTGGCTTAAACCAGGAGTCACTACGTACGGCTATATTAAAAAAATAAAATAAAATAATAATAATTAGGCTACTTGCAGCCAAACAATTTAATAAAATAGACTAAACAGGGAAATAAAATTACAGTGCAGTGACAGATATGAATAAACAGATATATGATTAGCTACATGTTCAGTTTAATAAAAGGAAAACAGAAGGACAGGGATAAAGTTAGAGCAAACTTCCAGTTTTTTGGAAAGCTGTTCCTCACAAAAACATCGCGATACTATGCTGTATAGATTTATTCTCCCACCCGAGCTGTTCCAGATATGATGAACCAGTAGTTTGTAAACCAACACTACTATTTCAAAATCATTTTCTTACACAGGGAGGCAGAGTAAGGACGTGACAACTGGTCTGATGTGGTCTCTACTGGTCTCAGTCAGGACTCTTATCAGCTGTTTAATCCACTTTATACAGACTAATTTGTGATGAAATAATTCATGAGTTGCAGCCCAAATATAAAGTCTAAATAATGATAGATGATATGGCTACAATCCTGACTGCAGCCCTGTTAAATATATTTAAAATTCAGTTTGTATGGTTGAACATTTGTGGTGTAAAATGCTTCCCAGTAGCTCCACCATAACACAGCAGTGGGCGGTAACTGGGCTCCAGTTGTGTATGTTGATATTAGACTCAAATAAAATCACTTGTTGGGTTAAACCTGTCCCGAATTTACCAGCAGACCCGCACGACTTTAAAAATATATTCAGTCATATCTCACTAGTTACATATTATGGTCCACAACCGGCGCCATATTCAATTTGAGGTTTTTTAAATGGACCCTGGTGTGTCAGGACTTTTAAATCTTAGCTTGGTTTTTAAAAAGTTGGCGGGAGTTTTAGCTTCTCCAAAGCATCAAACACTTCTTCAGAGCTGAAACACCACAACAATTAGACTAATTAACAAAAACTAATCATCTTAAAAGTTTGTTTACAGCGCTGGGACACTTGAGTGGTTTGCTAGCTCCCGTCCTCCACCACTTAAACCACCCGCCCACCAGGGTCCATTTAAAAATTGTACATTTTAATAAAGAGTGTTTTTCTCACCACGTCGGAATCGCTGTTGACATGCTGGAACATGAGAGACGCTAAAACAATCCCAGACATACGCACAGTCGGCTCCGCCATGCTGCTTGTTGACGACGCTGACGGGTGAACTCAGCAGCGTCACTCAGGCGCGAAACAGCCGCAGGAAACTTCTGCGTTTTTCGGCCGCAGTCCGCCATTTTGAGGCAGAGCTAACGGAGGGGGCGGGGCTTAAACTCAGCACTGAGTTGGCTTCACACTGGAGACAGTTGGACACAGTTGGAGACATTTGGAGACAGTGAGACAGTTTCTCTGTTGCATCAGGACATTTAACACCGCGGGGACTGTCTCACACACTCTCAGGTATTTATTTACACATATTTACACGTTTGTTGTTGTTGTTTGTGTCACTGTTGTGTACTTGGTAGTGTACATTACACTGAGACTTCGACTAACGGTTCGGCCCGTTCCTTTCCTGTGCTCACTTATCAGCACATTTACTCAGATAAACAGTGAGTGAAGAAGTTTCTAGATCCTGTTCTCCAGCAACACTACAAACACAACTGTGTTAAAGTCCTCCATTCTATATTAAAGTAAAACTGAACAAGTATCATCAGCTTAATGTGCTTAAAGTTTTAAAAGTACTCTCTTTGCAAAATGTCCCCTTTCAGAATTCATTTTAAATGATTTATTATTGGATTATTACTGAAATAAAGATGCAGAATATTTTGTAAGATAATCACGTGTTTTTATCGAAACATCCGCAAATTAAAAGTTTAATATTTCCCTTAAAAAAAGAAGTCAAGTATAGTAAGAGTATAAAGTAACAACAAAATGGAAGCATGATGTTCGTAGAATTGTTTTCAGTACTTGACCAAACATATTTATTTATATTCCACCAACTGAGCACAGTTGACAAGTAGCCTACTTTACAATGAGTGTTAATGAAAACCATCTGAGTATAAAGTGGGATGTGAGCTTAATTACAGCCTAATGAGTTCCACAGAATGTTTAAAAACACATATTTAAATTGCTTAAATACTTTTTTTTATTCAGTAAGGTCACTGCAACTAATGATTGTTGTCACTGTTTTACAGAAAAATGTTAAATCAATCACTTTAAATGTCTCTTGTCTGAACAAAAGACCCCCAAAACATCTGTTTGCTGAGATATAATTTTAGACAGAGATATAAATATCTGGATATATATTATTAATCCCAAATGAGGAACTTCTTAAGCTACAGCAGCAGGTTATTTGAGCATTGCACGAGAGCAGTAAGAACACAGTAAACTACAACATAATGATACTAAGATATTACATAAAAATGTACCAAAATACAAATACTAAAATCTAAGACGTATCCATAGGATGTCACACTACAGTAGAAAACAAAATGCGCAAATTTGTTGATTTTCGCATTTTGTTTTATTTCTTACTCAACATATCTCAAATTCTTACTTTTTAAATTTTATTTTAATTGTATTATACATTGTATACTACTTACCGCATACTTCTTATCTCTATTCCCTATAATTTCTTTATGTCTGTCGTAAAACTTCAATTAACAGCCCAAATCAGCAGGCCTGTATTTGAGACAGGCCTTTAACTCCTTTCACACAAAACTGTTGCTCAGCAAAGATCAGGAAATACAATCAACTTGTTTATTTAAACCAGTATTAATATTACTTTTATAAAAAATTAGGCCTCGGATAATAAATCAGTTATGAATCATTCATTTGATCCAACTCCAACAGACAGAGCATCAGAGAGAGTTATGACACCTTTTGACTCTTTTGGTCTGAGGACTCCTACAGACTACAGGAATATAACCGACAGGGTAATCAAGCTATGGACACATATTCTGAAGCAGCCAACAACCCGTTTTAAACGTCTGAAGAACTTCTATTTAAACATAAACTGCTTGGCAACCAGACCAGGCCTCTAAATGAGACAGGCATTACGCTAATTGTGCTTGCGGGTTGTCCGTGCATCCCTCTGTCCACTTCTTATGAACGCAATTTCTTACGAACACCAAGAGGGATTTTTTTCCTTTAATTTGGCACAAATGTCCACTTGGACTCAATGATAAATTGATTAGAATTTGGTTATCTTAGGTCAAAGGTTAAAATCACTGTGACTTTGTCTGTCTTATTTTTTGTAATTGTGACATCTCAAGAACACACAGGGGATTTCTTTTTCAAATTTGGCACAAACTTTAACGAACTGATGAGATCTTGGTGATAAAAGGTCACCATGACTTTGTATGCATCTAATTCTTCAGGGAATTTCCTCAAATTTGGCACAAACATCCACTTGGACTCAAGAATGAACTTATAAATAGAATTTGGTGGTCAAAGGTCAAGGTCACTATAACTTCACAAAACCTTCAATTCTAGTTGACTGAAAAATAACTTAAACGATGAAAAATAACTTAAACAATGAAACAATTGTTAAAATAGTGACTTTTCCCTGATTTTCTGAACTCTGCAGGTGTTTGTTCATAAAGTAAAGTATTAGTTTCATTACAGATGAAAAGGAGAGGATCACCAGAGTTTAGTGTTGTCACGATACCAAAATCTTTGTTTCGGTACCAATACCAATATGAATTTCGATACTTTTCGATACTCTTCGGTGCTTTTCCTAAGGAAAAGTCCTTTTGGATACAAACCTTTAGAACAATAAATAGTAGGGGTGTAACGGTACCAAAAAAATCACGGTTCGGTAAGTACCTCGGTGCGGACGTCACGGTCTGGTAACTCAAATGTTCCACCAAGTTTGTGTTGTCTCGTGTTGTCTCCCTTTGTGAGGAAGACTTTCTCTTGTCTTTTTTCACGTGCGGCAGCTGCGGATGTTGATACAGGTGTTGTCATACACACCACTTGTGCAATCTGTGCTCCAACAGGAACAAGAAAGGTGTTTGTGTGCATAAATGAATTAAATAAATTAACTAAATTAATGAATTGGATCAATTTCAAAGTACCGGTATTTTCCAAATGCAGTATAGTACTGTTTAGAATACTCTAGTACCGCGGTACTATTTTAGTACCGGTATACCGTGCAACACTACCAGAGTTCATCCTGAAGAGAACAAGAATGATGAAGCACATTTCATCACAGTCATCCAGCAGATGTTGAGACATTTCAGTCTGGACCAAAGTGGAGGACGGACACACTCTTATGTTAAATCTGGCGCTGTGTGTTTGCAGATGATGGCGTGACCTCGGAGCTGCAGAGTCGTAGCCGCCTCAGCTGTCAGCGATGGACGACCTGTGGTGTGTGGCTGTGGGGGTGTTCCAGGTGTGGATGTTTGTGGTGGTGTTCCTCATCATGCTGCCCGCCATGTTCGGCCTCTCTCTGGGGGTCACCGGGGTCTACATCCAGATCCTGGTCCAGATCCTGGAGGTAACAGAATCAGAGTTCAGTTGCAGACAGTGTGTCCTCAGGAGAGCGTGTAGTCGCCCTCTTCACTCATTACTTCACATGTTTGCAGAGTTAGGAAATGTGCTGCAGCAGCAGCAGTGGGCATGGTGTCAGAGGTCATCTGAAAATAACTGTCTTTGTAGTGGGCCACGGTGCGGATCCAGAGGGGACGCCAGGAGCAGCCCAATGTGCCTGTGCCTCTGCCCAACGGTGAGTCGCCTCATCAACCAAGAGCACAAAACATAACGAGCTTTAATTAACAGCCATTAACAGTTTGTACACTAATTAATGACCACACACACACACACCCACACACACACACGTGAAACAACTTCAGATAATCAGTTAAAAAAACATTATTAACAAACAATATATGTGAATCTAGAGCAACACCCACTAGAAAAATAAATAAATAAAATCAAAGTTGGAAAAATAAATCAATAAATAAAATTTAGCAAAAGAAATAAATTAAATTAAAAGACATGCATTAAGTACAAATAGCAAGACAACAAATTAAAAAATAAATAAAATATAAAATAATTTTAGTTTAAAAAAAATTATATTGATACCCATTTTCATACCTCCCATGTGTCATTCTCGTGAACGTGATGTCTAAATAATGTCTTTAGGGAATTTCTTCAAATTTGGCACAAACGTCCACTTGGACTTAACAATGAACTGATTAGATTTTGGTGGTCAAAAATCAAGGTCGCTGTGACCGTACATCCTTCTCTTCTCGTGAATCTGATCTTTCAAGAACACCTTGAGGAACTTTTTTCAACTGTGGCACAAACGTCCACTTGGAATCAGATCTGGCCTGGCATGTGGTGAGGCTTTTAAATTCAGGTTAAAGTATAAATCAGACTCAGGATCTGTGAAACAACGAGTCAGTCATGAGTGAAGTGTTGAAGCAGCAGCTCGACTTCCTCGTTGGTGCTCTCAGGATGTTGCGTGTGAGGGATTTGTTTCAGCAGCAGACAAAGGTCATGTGACAGTCCGTGTGTGTGTGTGTGTGTGTGTGTGTGTGTGTAAGTGTGTGTGTGAGAGAGAGAGAGAGAGAGAGAGAGAGAGATTGTGTGGCCTCTCCGTTGGTCAGCTCGGCATCTGGTGTTGGGGTGCAGCATGAAAAACACACGTCTGGTCTCAGGATGATGATGCAACAGCAGATTACATAACTGTAATCAAACAGCAGAGTTGAGCCAACATGGAGTTCACTGTGAAACACTGACGCTCTGTGTGTGTGTGTGTGTCCACTCCGTGTTTAACCCTTTAACAAGCTGCAGTCTGACTCTCATTACACACTCATGCAGTCCACACATACTAAACATAAAGTCCTCTTACATAAACACATAAGCACCATAATCTGTCCACGCCGACGAGTTCACGACATTTAGAAACAATCGAGGACGCACGTGTAGCACGAGGGTAGAAAACTCACAATGTCATGAACTCTTCAAATAACTGAAGTCCTTAAAGGGACAGTTCAGATTTTTTGAAGTGGGGTTATATGAGGTACTTATCCATAGTCAGTGTGTTAACTACAGTCGATGGCGGTCGGCTCATCCCCAGTTTGGAGAAGCAGACAGGAGTACTGACAGGGAAGCTAAGCAATGTACTGCTGTGGATGGGGGCAGCAGCAAAGCCTATTTTCGACACCTAAAAAACAAAAACTCAATATTTGTCTATGTGTACGTCATAATAGTTTCACTACCTTAATGTCAGACAGCGACTTCTGATGGGAAACTGAAGCCATTATATAGCTCTCTTCAAAGCCAGACTCCACTGAGAAAAACAGTGATTTAACACTGTGGGGGCTGCTGGTGTACTGCTGCCTCCACCTGTTAGTTTGTTTGTGCTGTTGTGGGTGAAATAAAAGGCCTGTGAACACCACCTCCATATCTTTCATATGTGTTTGTATACCTGAGGGAGGCTGATGGCTGTGGCCGGAGGCTTTATGGGTTCAGGTTGTCTGTCCATCCGTCCCATTCTCCTGAATGTGATATCACAAGAACGCCTTGATGGAATTTCTTTAAATTTGGCACAAACGTCAACTTGATGCGAGGATGAACTGACTTGATTTTGTTGGTCAAAGGTCAAGATCACTGTGGCCTTGCATCCACCTTATTCTTGTTAACACCGTATCACAAGAACGCCTTGATGGAATTTCCTCAAATTTGGCACAAATGTTCACTTGGACTCAAAGATGAACTGATCACAACAGGTCGGCAGCCTTTACTATCAATACTATCCCGGCCACTGACGAGATATTCCAGCAATCCGTGTTTTCACTGTTATAAGTTAGGGGGCGCTGTTACACATCTTGTGAAATAGAACAGCACTGCCGTGTCTAAAAACAAAGAAGAAGATGTTGTTTACAGAAATGTTGCAGCTTTTAATTTGCACGAAAAAATGGTGCAGATGGAGAACTTTAAGGTTGAGTAAGCTGTGGAGACGCTGATGGACTCAGACTATGACACTTCCTGTTTTGATCAACATTCTTAATCAGCAATCATAATTCTCGTGCAACAATCTGTTTTATTCTTTGTGTTTTGAAGTTACAGACATTTATTTATAAAACATTTTTAAATAAGCATTAGTTTAAAATTTAAACAAAATATCTTCACTGCAGTGACAGAGGTTTGTTCACTCTACACAATAAAACACCACCAAAGAAGCCTTTATCTGCCTCATGACAACTTTTCGTTTTGAAACTTTAAGTACATTGTGCTGATAACACTGGATCTAAGTGAGGTTTTATTAATGCAGGACTTTCACTTGTAGCACTTTTTATAGTGTGGTAAAACAACAGATCTGTCTGATTAACAAACTCCAAAAAATCAGTTTCACTTCACAGTGATAAAAAAGAGAAAACAGCAGCACATCGATTATCAGAGCTGACTAATGTCGACTCAAACGTTTCTGCTCTTTCATTTGACTGAGTTAAACACACACTCTTTGGTTTCAGTGGTATTTAATATACTATAGGCTTCGAGAATACAAATGAGAGACTGTCAGTAGAAGATGACTTCAGGCTGAGGAAACCGTCACCGTACATTAAAGGGTTAAACATCAGTTGGAGGTCATCGTCCTCGTGATCCTCAGACTGTTTCTGTTTTCACATAACGCACACTGTTCTTCTGCTGCTGCTCCGTTTAATCTCATTTCAAGCTTCACACAGAGTTCCCATCAGAGACACAAGCGTTTATATTATTAATAAAAACCTTTGAGCAGCTGATGAGCTTTAGTTTTACGTTTCTTTAAATACTCAGAGCTTTTGTATTAGTTGTAGTTGATGAGTCAGGTGTGCACGTTACAGCACACAGTGTACCAGACCTGTTTCCTGTTTACATTTCTGACATTGTGTACATTTGGTTTTTGCACCATCTTGATCTCTATTGTTTTATATGTTGTTTTATTTGCACTCTTTCCTTCTTTGTACTGCAGCTGCTGCTCAACAACTTCCCTCAATAAAGTTTTATCCTCCGTTACCTGTTTACACAGAAGTGTGGATACAGACTGTAGCTGCTACCCAGTCACCAGAAAAATGTTGGCGTTAAACGTTTCTGTGAACCACCGATACGTTGAAACTTTATGTTTCTCAACAGCGCTGTGGTTAATGTGTGGTTAGGGTTAGGCACAAAAACCATCTGGTCGTGGTTAGAAAAAGATCATGTTTTGATTTATACCTATGTTTGGTGGCACAAAAGCCGCTGGAAAAGCAGCGTTGGGTCGGTGAAAAACACCCAGATTTGATGCCAAAAATGCCACTGGGAAACGCCATGATGTGCCGCTAGAAACACCCAGATTTGGCGAAAAACACCAGGGTTCAGTGGTTCAAATGTCACTAGGAAATGCTGGGATGTTCCACTAAAAAACACCCACATTCAGTTAAAAACAGCCAGGTTCAGTGCCACAAATGTAGCTAAGAAACACCACAATATGTCGATGAAAATCACCTAGGATTCAGTGGCTAAAACACAGCTGGGAGGTGCCACGATGTGCCCCTAGAAACGCCCAGGTTTGGTTAAAAACACCCAGGTTCAATCACTTAAACGCCACCGGAAAACGCTGCGTTGTGTCACTGTTTGGTGCCACAAATGTTGTCACTGGGAAATGCCACAATGTGTTGATGAAAAATGCCCAGAATTGGTGCCCAAAATGCTGCTAGGAAATGCCACTAAAACTACCTAGGTTCCGTGGCTAAAACGCTACAAGGAAGTGCAACATGTCAGTAAAAGGTTTGGTCCAAAAAATGCCACTCGGAAATGCCGTGGTGTGCTGGAGAAGAACACCCAGGCTTGTTCTAAAATCACCTAGGATTCAGTGGCTAAAACACAGCTGGGAGACGCAGCGATGTGCCGCCAAAAACACCCAGGTTCCTTGGCTGAAATGCTGCTGGGAAGCAGGATGTGATGGTGAAAAGTACGCAGGTTTGGTACCTCAAACGTCACTGGGAACAGCACAGTGTATTGATGAACAACCCAGGTACAGTGGCTCAGACGCTGCTGGGAGACACCACGATGTGCCACTAAAAACACACAGGTTCTGTGGCTGAAACAAGCAAAAACATTTCCCTGACATCAAAGATTACTGATCAGCTGACTCACACACGTGCAGTGAGCTCCTATCAGCTGACGTATTGATCCATTTATAACCCTCAGTGTTGTGACTGTGTCCCAGGGATCATTGAGCGAGCGGGGGGGTCGATGGAGGAGGAGGTGGGGCAGCTGCGGAGCTCCGGCTCGCTGGCGGAGGGAGAGTTCTCTCTGAGCGACGCCTTCTACTTCTACAAGAAAGGTGTGGAGAGCATCGTGGACGACCAGGTGACCCAGCGCTTCTCCTCCGAGGAGCTGGCCTCCTGGAACCTCCTCACCAGAACCAACCAGAACTTCCGCTACATCAGCCTCCGCCTCACCATCATCTGGGGGATCGGCGTCTTCGTACGCTACTGCATCCTCTTCCCTCTCAGGTCAGAACCGACTCGCTGCTCAGTGTCCTCTGCGCTGCTGTGTGTTTAAAGGATCATCAGGTTTATTACAAACGTTTATAATAACACATTTAAAACTGGATTTTTATTCAAGAGTCCACACTGGTTGATATTTACGATGCAATGATTTAATTTATGATGCAATATTTCAATTATAGCACCAAAACCAGTTGGCACTCACTGGGCGCTGTGGTGTTTCTGAAGGAACTAAAACATGAGACAACAGTTTGTAAAACAGCAGAATGATCCTTTAACTCCAGAGAACAGACTTCATCACGTCTCCTCCCTCTGTGCTGCTGCTGCTGCAGGTTAACGCTGGCTCTCATCGGCCTCTCCTGGCTCGTCATCGGGACCGTTCTGGTTGGATTTCTGCCTGAGAGCAGGTACAGCAACACAGCAATGCAGCAACACAGCAACAGAACATAGCAACACAGCAGGAAGATATAGCAACAAGCAAAAATGACAAGCCACAGCTACACAGCAACAATTCAGAGCAACAAGTCAGGGCAACACAGCAACAAGACATGACAACACAGTAACAAGCCACAGCAACAAATCACAGCAGCACACCAACAAGTCACAGCTACAAGTCACAGCAACAACTCACAACAACACAGCAACAAGTCACAGCTACAAATCAACAAACCATAGCTACACAGCAACAAAACCATAGCAATAAGCCACAGCAACATGTCACAGCTACACAGCAACAACTCACAGCAACAAACCATAGCAATAAGCCACAGCAACAACCAAAGTTACACAGCAACAACTCACAGCAACATGTCACAGCTACACAGCAACAAGTCACAGCCGCACAGCAACAACTCACAGCAACATGTCACAGCTACACAGCAACAAGTCACAGCCGCACAGCAACAACTCACAGCAACAATCCATAGCAATAACCCACAGCAACAACCAAAAGTTACACAGCAACAACTCACAGCAACAAACCATAGCAACAAGCCACTGCAACAAGACACAGCAACACAGCAGGAAGTCACAGCAACAAGCAAAAGCAACAAGCCACAGTTACACAGCAACAAGTCAGTGCAACACAGCAACAAGACATAGCAACACAGCAACATGCCACAGCAACACATAGCAACACAACAACAAGCCACAGCAACAATCAGAGTTACACAGCAACAAGCCACAGCAACAAAACCTAGCAACACAGCAACAAGCAAAAGCGACAAGCCAGAGCAACACAGCAACAAGCTGAATCGTTGGCGTCAGTGTGAAGAACTAGGTGTAGATATAAATATGTCCGACATGACATGTACTTCCTGTATTCCTGTATTTCTATTTCCTGTTTCAGTGTGAAGAACTGGCTGAGCGAGCTCGTCCATCTGACCTGTTACAGGATCTGTGCCAGAGGACTGTCCGCCACCATCCAATACCACAACAAGTCAGTGACACCTCAACCTGTGTCAACGTCATCACGTGTCACTACACGTGTTTAACTTGTCACCAGGATCACGTGTCACTACCTGTGTCTTATTTTAAATGTATCACCGGTGTCATGTTGAACTGCGTGTGTTGTGTCTGCAGAGAAAACAGACCTCAGAAAGGAGGAATCTGTGTCGCCAATCACACCTCGCCTATCGACGTGGTGATCCTGGCCAACGACGGCTGCTACGCCATGGTGAGTGTCATCATCAGACGGGTCAGCGTTGTTTTCATCAGCTGTTGTGATGTGATGATGTCACTGCCCTGCACTTCCTGTCCTGTCCTCAGGTGGGTCAGATCCACGGCGGTCTGATGGGGGTCATTCAGAGGTCAATGGTGAAGTCGTGTCCTCATGTCTGGTTCGAGAGGTCAGAGATGAAAGACCGCCACACCGTGACCAACAGGTGAGACGGCAGCTTACTGCAGGTGTGTGTCAGAGCGGTGGGGGGGGGGGCGCTGCAGGAAACATCAGTGAAAAATGACTCCCACATCTGGATGTCAAAAGTTAAGATCATTGTTCTCGGTTTTGTCTTGTTGTCGAGAACACAATATCTCAAGACAAACCTTTCTACAAATTTGGCACAAACATCCACTTGGACTCAAGGTTGGACTAATTAGACTTCGGTAGTCAAAGGTCACCGTGACTCTGCATCCGTCTCAGTCTCGTAAATGTGATATTTCATGAATGCTTTGTGGAAAGTTTTTGAAATTCGGCACAAACATCCACGTGGATGCAGTGATGACCTGATTATATTTTGGTGGTCAAACGTCAAGTTCACTGTGACTCATTCTTCTGAACGCGGTATCTCAAGAACACTGTGGGGAATTTCAAATTTGGCACAAACTCACACAACTGATTAGATTTTGGTGGTCAAAGGTCATGGTAACTGTGACTTTATCTGTCTCATTCTCGTGAATAGGATATCCAAACAATGCCTTGATGGAATGTCCTCAAATCTGATTATATTTTGGCAGTCAAAGGTCAAGGTAACTGTGACCTTACATTCATCTCAATGTCATAAATTCAATATCTCAAGAACACCTTGATGGAACTTTTACAAATTTTGCACAATCATCCACTTGACTAAATAATAAACTGATTATGCTTTGGTGGTCAAAGGTCATGGTCACTGTGACCATGACTCATTCTTGTGATTATATCAACTCAAGAATGCCTTGACAGAATTTCCTCAAATTTGGCACAAAGTCCACCTGAAATCAAGGATGAGCTGATTAGAATTTGGTGGTCATAGATTTAAGATCAAGGTCACTGTGACCTCAGCTGTCTCATTCTCGTGAATGCTCAAGAACACCTTGATCGAGTTTCTCCAGATTTAGCACAAACAATTACCTTGACTCAATGATGAAGTGAAAAGATTTCACTTGTCAAAGGTCTCAAGAACACCTGATGGATTTTTATACAATGTGGCACAAGCATCCACTTGACTAAACTATAAACTGATCATACTTTGGTGGTCAAAGGTCATGGTCACTGTGACCATATCTGTCTCATTCTCGTGAACATGGTATCTCAAGAATGCCTCAACAGAATTCCCTCAAATTTGGCACAAATGTCCACTTGGACTTGGGGATCAACTGATAAGAATTTGGTGGTCAAAGGTCAAGGTCAGAGTGATTTTGTGTCTGTCTCATTCTCACTGACGTAATCTCTCAAGAACACCTCGCAGGACCTTCACCTTCTGGAGCTTTCAGATTGTATTACAGAGCAAATACAGCTTGCACTTAAACTGGAGGTACTGGGAACTAACTGGGAAACATTATGACTGACTCAGCTGAGGTTTGAGTGGAGGACGCAGGAACAAAGTGAAAGTTCACTGGTGTCTCTTCCTCTGACAGCAGTCTGTATGTAACTGATGACAGTCTGTCTGTCTGTCTGTCTGTCCGTCTGTCTGTCTGTCCACAGGCTCAGAGCTCACGTTGCAGCCAAGACCAAACTTCCCATTCTGATATTTCCTGAAGGTCAGAGTCTGCTGTGCTGAAGCTTGTGATGATGATGATGATGATGATGATGATGGTGGTTTTATGGTTTATAACTTCTGTCTGTGGATTTAAACAGGAACCTGCATCAACAACACTTCAGTCATGATGTTTAAGAAAGGAAGCTTTGAGATCGGAGGGACAATATACCCCGTCACCATCAAGGTACAGTTCATTCATGTTAAATCCAACACGTATGTAAAGGACTGAACAACCTTTCAGAAATAAATTTAATCTGTGGTTAAATACGAGGCAGCTTTGACACCAAGACACAACTGAGCTCAGCAGGTGAGATGTGACAGCATCTTATGTTGTTGTGTGTGTGTCGCAGTACGACCCTCGCTTCGGTGACGCTTTCTGGAACAGCGGGAAATACAACATGGTGAGTTACCTGCTGAGGATGATGACCAGCTGGGCCATCGTCGTCAACGTGTGGTACCTCCCCCCCATGACCATACAGGTACACCTCCACCTGAAGCACCGTTAATACACATATTTTTATCAGCATTATTTACTGACGACCAGACAGAATATTATCAGCCGACTGGAGACGTCACATGAATCATCATACTGTGGTTTAAGCCCGTTTGAGTCAGTGACCACAGAAGTGAAACTAACGTCAGACTTTAGTGACCTGCACAACTTTTCATACATGTTTACATATACTGTACAGATATATAATTTGAAGTTTGAGTCTATGGAATGACAGAAGGAATATATGGAATGGAAGTTAGAATACACTGAATGTAACTTGAATATATAGAATAAAAATGTGAATATATATAGAAAGAAAGTATAAATGTATAAAACAAAGTTTGAACATTTGGAAAGAAAGTTTGAATACATAGAATGAGATTTTACCTACATAAACTGAATATACTGAATGAAAGTTTGAATTTATAGAATGAAATTCTGAACACACGGAATGAAAGTTTGAATGTATAGAATGAAAGTTTGAATATATAGAATGAAAGTTTAAATGTATAGAATGAAAGTTTAAATGTATAGAATGAAAGTTTGAATATATAGAATGAAAGTTTGAATGTATAGAATGAAAGTTTGAATATATAGAATGAAAGTTTGAATATATAGAATGAAAGTTTGAATGTATAGAATGAAAGTTTGAATACATAGAATGAAAGTTTGAATATATAGAATGAAAGTTTGAATGTATAGAATGAAAGTTTGAATGTATAGAATGAAAGTTTGAATACATAGAATGAAAGTTTGAATATATAGAATGAAAGTTTGAATATATAGAATGAAAGTTTAAATGTATAGAATGAAAGTTTGAATACATAGAATGAAAGTTTGAATACATAGAATGAAAGTCTGAATGTATAGAATGAAAGTGTGAATGTATAGAATGAAAGTTTGAATACATAGAATGAAAGTTTGAATATATAGAATAAAAGTTTGAATACATAGAATGAAAGTTTGAATACATAGAATGAAAGTTTGAATGTATAGAATGAAAGTTTGAATGTATAGAATGAAAGTTTGAATACATAGAATGAAAGTTTGAATACATAGAATGAAAGTTTGAATGTATAGAATGAAAGTTTGAATACATAGAATGAAAGTTTGAATGTATAGAATGAAAGTTTGAATACATAGAATGAAAGTTTGAATATATAGAATGAAAGTTTGAATGTATAGAATGAAAGTTTGAATGTATAGAATGAAAGTTTGAATATATAGAATGAAAGTTTGAATGTATAGAATGAAAGTTTGAATGTATAGAATGAAAGTTTGAATATATAGAATGAAAGTTTAAATGTATAGAATGAAAGTTTGAATGTATAGAATGAAAGTTTGAATACATAGAATGAAAGTTTGAATATATAGAATGAAAGTTTGGTTATACAGTGAAGGTTTGAATGTATGGAATATACTGTATATTCTAGAACATGTTTTAAAGATGTATATAAACCCGCTGTCACACACTCTGAATAAGCAGTTCTGTACTGTGTGTTGTTAACATGTACTGTGTGTACTCAGGACGGTGAGGACGCAGCTCAGTTCGCCAACAGAGTGAAATCTGCCATCGCTGATAAAGGAGGACTGCTGGACCTCGCATGGTGAGTACTGGATACTCTAAATATATTGCAGTGTAATTTGTATCCAGTAACTTCATACATTTCAAAGTAATCTGACCCAACACTGCATCCTACGGAAGCCCTGGAAGGCAAAATCTTAAAATTGACCAGCGCATGAAAAGCTCTTCTCACCTGGGGGTGTCTCACCTGACGTAAACGTGACGTGACCAGAGTGTGTGTGTGTTTCAGGGACGGAGGACTGAAGAGAGGCAAAGTGAAGGACTCGTATAAAGAGGAGCAGCAGAAGATGTACAGCAGCATCATAGTTGGACAGAGCGGCGACACTGGATCGTCCTCTGATCAGCTGTCTCAGACATCTTCATCATCATCATCATCATTGTTACCTGGCGACATGTGAAGGGGATGAACAGCTGTTTATTCTCTGCATCATTTTAACTCATCTTATTTTATATGATGTTTATTATGTCTAAAGTCTTAAAGCCTCACATCAACTCTTCGTCGTGTGTGTGTGTGTGTGTGTGTGTGTGTGTGTGTGTGTGTGCGTGCAGGAGTGTTTCCACCAGCAGGGGGCGCTGTATGACAACACAATAATCCTTCCTGCAGACTGGAAACCACAGTTCTATCCAAACCACTTCTTCTCTGCCTGTCGTGTAAAACATGGACATGTAGCAGCTGAAATATAATTTGTGTTTTATGATGGCTGCGTCACAAACTGTGTCAGCTTCTCCAGTGTTTCTATTTTTATAAAGCAGATGTTTGTTGCTGCTCTGAGTGGATCTCTGCAGACTGGAACTAATGTTAGTGATCGATTCTTGTGTCTGTATAAACGTGTGTATCCATCTCACCTCTGATTATTGGACTTTTTTATCTTTAATATAACGTATCAATAAACACAAAGACAGTTGACAGAGTTACAGTGAGGAGATTAAATGTGTCTGTTGCTGTGTGGAATACGTTTGTATTAATAAGTGAAGACAAAGATACAAAAATCTGAAAGCACATGAGAATAAAAACATGAATAAAAAGATAATTAAGATGGAGGTAATAACTGGAGGAGACGATGAGCTGACCTTTAGATCAATCATAATCAGTCACATCATGTTTACATGTGTTTGACTGTCAGAGCAGACAAACTTAATATTTAATGTTCTCATTTTAAATTTAGCCAACAACTGATATCTGCTCCCACAGTGATTTACATTCAGTGCTGCTGTTTAACACAAATTAATAAACAAAACATGATAAATTATTGTTTATAAATTAAAAAAAAGACTTCAAAGATTTGACCGACAGAAGAAAAACTCTTAAAATGTCATCAGTTCAATAAAACAAATAAAAATCAGACATTAAGAGTCATTAAAATGTCCTAAATCTAAATTTGTGACGTCTTAATTTCTACAAAAATCTTTAATTTATTTTTAAAGTTCCTGATGTTACAAATATGAAATCCTCCCACTGAACCTAAAACTGTGTTTTTTGTACTTACACACGACTGTTAGCAGAATATACATTAACCTGATTCACTCTCATAACTATATTCCTGCATAAACCTCACTCTGCACACTCACCTTTACACTCACCTGCAGCTCTTCAGTCAGACAATAAGATTTGTACAAAAATAAGTCTTAAATTTGGTTTAAAATTGTTTTAAAAACAGGTTTTAAAAAGCATTTAATTCAAGTGCCTGATACCTGTCGACGCTGCGAGATCATGAAACAGAGCGAATGTTCAAAATGTCAAAGAAATAAAGTAAAGACAGAAACAGACGGAGCAGGCGGCCCATGCACAAAGGCTGTGTCCCTGCTGCAGCAGCGTGGGTTCGATTCCAACCTGTGACCTCACGCCCCACCTGTCCCATCTGATGAAGAAAAAGACATTAAATTAATAATTAAAAAAAATATATATATAGAGAGAGAAAAAATGTTAAAAAATAAAATAAAAGGAAAATAAAAAAGAAATGTGACAAAAATATATATTTCTATCATCAGTAACTTTTCAGAGTTGTTTCGACGTACACACTTTTTCCTCCAAATATTTTTTATATTCCAACATGACATATCCATTCACGTTTATACATTTTGAGCATTTCAACCAAAAATAAACTGATTCAGAACCTGCAGAGTTGGTTTGTAGGTAATCAGTGCCGTTTGATCATTACGTTTACTTGTGTTGTGCCGCGCCCTCTGCTGATGTCACTTCCTTTATTATAATGGTTTGTCTAAAAACTGGAGGAGACCCGGGCTGGTTCTCTGGATGGCACCAAGGAGATGATGTCAGGAGGATCATTCATATCGTCCCTCAGTCTATATTTTTAATGTTGCTTAAAAAAACAAACAAACGGTAGTTTTTGGCAAAAACATTGTCTGGATACAGTTTACATTGTGGCACGAATTACAAAATGCTGTTTGTTAGTTTAAAAGAAAATTTTACAAGACAAGAAAATCTTGAAATTGTTAAGACTGTGAAAATATGTAATCAGAAAGACTAAGTGCTGTAAGTGACGTCATAACTTTCTCTCTAACTGAAGTTTGGCACCAGGACGTACTCGAGCAGCAGTGACAGGTTTTGCTCGTACTTAGGTTTCCCGGCTGGTCACAGACCAGGAGTCTCATTTATAAACATGGCGTACGCACAAAATGAGGCCTGAAGGACGTGTACACCACCTCCCACGCAAAAGTTGTGATCTAAAAACAGACTTGATGGAGAAACTTTGACCCATGCTTACAGACATTTTGGAGACGGTGAGGTGGAGTCTGACTGTAGAAACTGTCAAAGGTTTTTTGGCGTTTGTCCGTACGTAGATTTTATGTCTGGATCCTACGCACTGTTTTATAAATGAGAGCCCTGGAGCCTCGGGATAAAACACAGCAGGTGGGATGACGTCACATTTGTGCCACGGTGACGGCCATGTTGATGACGTGTATCATCAGGACGAGAGATGGAACTCACTGAGCGGTTTCACATCAAACTAAACGCCACTACGGCGATCTGTGACTTTCTTGACTTGCAAAGTGCAAAGGACACCAGAAGGGGAGCGTTTCCACCAACATGGCACCAGTTCCACTCCGGTTCCTGCGCCTCATTTTGCAAACGGTGATGACATCAGTGGGCGTGTCATATTCTACACGCT
Source organism: Epinephelus fuscoguttatus (assembly GCF_011397635.1). NCBI lineage: Eukaryota > Metazoa > Chordata > Actinopteri > Perciformes > Serranidae > Epinephelus > Epinephelus fuscoguttatus. Next base: position 39,140,899 of record NC_064769.1, on the reverse strand, counting down.
GGACAGACAGGACAGAGTCTGGCACATAACAGTCTCTGACCTGGTTTTTAGCAGAAAAACAAACACTTGTGCTAACAGAGCTGAAGCGTTGTGTAACGCCTCCGTCAATGACGCATCCTTGGTCACAACAGTTCTGCTCAAACCTGATGAAACACCAGCTGGTTCTCTGGATAGTGGAAAAGGTAGAGGGGGGTGTCTATGAGCTGGAGCAGCGGTTCCCAACCTGCGGGTCGCGACCGCACAGAGGGTCACAGGATGATGGATAAACCCGTGCAGCTCGTTTTAGAGGGCGCTCCTATGACACAAACACGTGGAAATAAACAGACGTTCAAATAAAATAAAACAGTGATGATAATAAAATTTAAATGATCATAAATAATCAGGACAAAAACATTGACAAGATCTCACACACACACACACACACACACACACACACACACACACACACACACACACACTTTTTCTGATAGACACGTCATCCGCACAACATGACAAGACGTCAAACTGTCAGACAAAACATCATAAAAGACATTTGGACATTACATTCTTCACCACGTCAGTTATAACCTGTCAACAAACAGAGATTTAACATTTAAATCAGCTGTTCGTTCAAACAGCTGCAGTGATTCAGATGTGTGTTTCCTGCGGTGGAGGCGGAGTCTGCAGCAGCATCATGACATCACAACAGGATTCAGGAACAAAACTCCAAAACATGAGAGTTAGTTTCTTTAAGTGTAAAACTCAACTGTGACAAAGCGGAGAGCTGAGGAGACGAGTCCATCCATCGATTAGTTGATCAAAAGCAACCGATTGATAATCAATGAATTGTTTTTTTTAAACCAACAGCCTCGGCTCCTGGAATATGAAGACTTGGTTAGTTTGGGTTTGACATCTGAATATTCACGACACAAAACAGAAGAAGAAAAAGACGTGACTTCAGTCCAACATGAGACGTGAACCTGCAGAAATACAAACATGCAAATAAACACAAACAAGGTTTAATGAATCAAACTGAAGTCGTTCAGACAGAATTAAAACATATAACTTTATACACAGGATAAATATTCAGACAGGATGTGTGTGTGTGTGTGTGTGTGTGTGTGTTTAGATATATATAAAAATATTCTGCATGTTTTAATATCTTTTAATATCTTCTTCAAATCATCATGAAACCAGACGAGTTGATCTTCTTCTTCTCTGTTTATAAAACTAAACATGGTCTTATAGATATATATATATATATATAAATATGTTTTCATGTCATGTGTCATCAGATATCGTGCAGTTAGTGTTGCATCTGTAAAAGCGTGGCTCATGAAGTCACTTCATCTTCTCTGACGTCTTTCTTGTATGTTGTATAAAAACACTTTGTGACTTGTGTCTGTGAAAAACGTCATACAAACACATTTTAATATTTACTTTTAAATTATGTTTAAAAAGAATCACACACAACACATGACGTCTAATTATGTATCTTATTTTATACTGTAAATATATATATTTGGATGTTATTGTGTTTATAGATCATGTTTTATATCAGTTAAAGTTGTCGCTGTCACTTCTGTTTGATCTCTGTTAAAAGAAAGAATATTTGATGAATAATAGTGAGTAAATATATATATAAGAAAACTAAACTGAAATATCTGGAAACTCTCTTTTTGACAAATATCTTTTATTATTATCGCTTCTTAAAATCTGATCGATTTTCCCATCGTCTTATTGGCTGTATTATATTATTATTATTATCATTACTGAATGTAGTTTCTGTCTGGTATCAAACCTGCCGCTCAAATATATCTGTAACTCATCTGTTTCTAGACGTTAATGTATTTATACACATAAATAATAAAACACCTTTCAGCAACGTGGAGCCTCTTTAATGTTTTAAAATGTTAAATGTGCTCTTTTATTCTTTGAGACTTCCTTTAATATTTTTCAGACGGCTGCTGTCTCGTTCATTAAAGGAGAGAATAACTGTCAGAAGGATCAATAATGAAACTAATTGTTATCTGCAGCCCTGACACACTGTAAAGTGCAGACACTGTGTGAGATGACGACCTGATTATTGCAGCTCTATATGTAATAACAATAATAATAATAATAATAATAATAATAAGAGTAAAATGTCTTCTTGCTGTGCGGCGGATGAGACAGGAGAGAAGGATTGCGGGGAGCGTGTGCACAGCTGAGTCGAGGCGAGACATGTTTACTGTGACGGTGCTTTAATAAAGAAAGCAGAGAGTGTGAAATAGCATGGAGTTATTGTTCCACACAGAGCCGAGCTTACGTCTCACAGCCTCTCTGTCTCTCACAGCTCCGGCTACAATAACAATCCCACAACTCAAATTGCTTGAACAGAAATGTTTGTTCTCCCCTAACAAGATTGTGAATTATTAATAGGATCTAAAGCCGATTCTATAACCCGATTGTTGAGGTGGGATTCTTGGCGAGCGATGCTGCACCACACCATTTACTGTGATGTATGTGTCTGCACATCTTTATATCCAATTTAATGTGATTCAGATAGATTTCAGAGGGACATCATAAAAGGCATTGGAGTGACCCCGACTGCAGACTCCATACACCCGCCCCGTATGTCCCGATATGTTGATTCGATTTGCTCAGTTTTACTTTTACCCTCGGCTGATCTATACAAATGCAATGCAGGTACACTAAGTAAATATGAATACATTTCCAAATTGAATCGGAGTGAATGTAGTCCAGCGAGGACATCATTTTAAATCACGCTGTGCTGGGAACTGAGCGCTCTGACCACTCACAGGCTAAATGACTGAGGCTCTCTCTAAAGACTCGCCATTAGTTGGAGTGTAATGCCTTTAAATACATTGTTCTGCCATCTATTCTGTGCTGCTGCTGTAATGTATGTGATGCTGAGGAGGTACAATACAGCTCCCACAGACCGATCGATACACAACCACACTGTCCATATTCAGACACAGTCCTCAGATCTGTGGGTCGGCCGGCAGCATCACGTCCAGCACGCTGTTTTTATTATCACAACCTCCAGATTTTAAACGTTTCTCAGCACTGATGGAAAGTGACTACGGACATTTACTCAACTGATGTACTTAAGTACGATCTTTAAATGTTCTTAAGGGATTTTTTTATTTTTTTATATGAAAATGCACAGACAACCATTTACACAATATTCTGCGAAAATAAACTAACAACAGTTTGTACGATATCCTACGACAATGCACACACATTAGTTTGTACCATATCCTACAAAAATGCATAAACATCGGTTCGTACGATAACCGACAAAAATGCACACAAAACTGTTTGTACGATATCCTGCTAAAATGCACACCCAATAGTTCGTAAGATATCTAGAAAAATGTACACACATCAGTACGTACTATATCCTACGAATGCGCACGCAATAGTTAATAAGATGTTCTACGAAATAAAGCACACAGAACAGTTCACATGGTATCCTGTGAAAATAAACACACAACTGTTCGTACGATAACCTATGAAAAATGCACACACAAGAGTTCGTAAGATATCCTACAAAAATGCACACACAAAAGTTTGTACGATCACCTACAAAAATGTGCACATGTTGGTGCGTACAATATCCTACAAAAATACGCACACAACCGTTTGTACGATATCCTGCTAAAATACACACACAACAGTTCACATGGTATCCTGTGAAAATAAACACACAACTGTTCGTACGATATCCTACAAAAATCCACACACGAAAGTTCGTAAGATATCCTACAAAAATGCACACATCGGTTCGTACAGTAACCTACAAATGCACACACAAAAGTTTGTACGATATCCTACGAAAATGCGCACACAACCATTTGTATGATATCGTGCAAAAATGCACACATAATAGTTTTTTATGTTTGATTTCCGATGGAAATCAAACATAAAAGTTCATACGATATCTTAAGAATTAGCCCTGCATGAATAAAATGATGTCCTTAACGTAAAGTTACAGAGGTTAGATTTAGATAAAGGAAACGTGTTGACGATGTACCTTAAAGTGACTCAAAGTTCACCCAGAGGTCACACTGTTCACTCTGTTTCCAATTGGAAAGTCCTGTGTTCTTTGACCCACCCTCCGAACTGGACCGCTCGGGACGACTTCCTTATTTACTCCATGGATGAAGGAGAACTGGATACAGCGATGAACGCGGGGCCCTGCTCAGTGGTGCATGAAGCCGAGATGATCTTATGTTACGACGCTTTCCAGCTCCTCCTGGAGGACCCCGAGGCGTTCCCAGACCAGATGAGATATGTAATTCCTCCAGTGTGTTCTGGGTCTGCCCCGGGGCCTCCTACCAGTGGGACGTGCCCAGAACACCTCTAACAGGAGGCGCCCTGGAGGATCCTGATCAGATGTTGAACCACCTCAACATGAAGGAGCAGCGGCTCTACTCCGAGCTCCCTCCTGATGTCTGACTCCTCCCCCTATCTCTAAGGCTGAGCCCAGAAGACCTCGATGACTTGGAGTACCTCACCCAGTATGGGGACACCTCCTCACCCTTTTCAAAGTTGGCTCTTGTTGGTTCCTCTCAGGTTATTCTGTCTCATAAAACTCATAATACAGGACATGAAGCATGTCATAAATGTTTGACTCAAGGTCCACTTACTTGTTTTTAAGGAACTAATGACTCTCGTTTGTTCAAGTTGTTTATGCAAACCATTATTTTGTGAGCAAAAGATAAAGAATGTTGTTTATGCAAAAGATTATCTTGTTAGCAGGAGAGTTATTCTCCAGTCCGTCCCAGTGATCTTCTTGTTTGCTGAAACGATCATCTCTGAGCATGAGATGCAAAATAAAAGGACGGTCTTGCAGGATATTCTCTATTTAGTGCAAGATATTATCTCTTTCTCTGAAATTATTTTATGAGCATAGGATACAAGATAAAGAATGTTGCTGTGCAAGATAGTCCTTTGTTCTCGCAAGATAATCTCTTGTTCATGTAAAATACTCTTTTGTTCAAGATATCTCTTTCTCTGAAGATATTATTTTGTGAGCACAAGATACAAGATAAAGAATGTTGTTCAAACAAGATATTATCTTTCTCATACAAGATAATCTCTGATTCATGCAAAGTAATCTCGTACTTGCAATGTGATACAAGATAAAAAATGTTCTTACAAGATATTTTCTTGTTTGTGTGAGACAAAGTCATGCAAGATCATCTCTTGGTCATGTAAGCCATTATCTTGTTTGCCGAAATTATTTTGCGAGGACAAGATACGAGATGAAGAATGTTGTTTTTGCAAGATATTCTCTTGTTTGTGTAACACAATCTCTTATTCACGCAAGATATCTTGTTCATGCAGTATCTTGGTCACTGACGTGATTATTTTGTGAGCACAAGATACATTAAAGATACAGAATGTTAATCTCGCAAGATGTTCTCCTATTCATGCACGATCATCTCTTGTTTGTCCACATGATTATCTCATTAGCTGAAATAATTATTTTCTCAGTAAAAGATATAAAGAATCTTGTTCACGCAAGATAATCTGCAGTTTGCGCAAACTAGTCTCTTCATTTGCGCAAGATAATTCAGTGTTCATGCAAAATTGTCTTTTCTTCGCGCCTCTTAAGTCTCTCATTCGAGCTCCTACAGAGTTTTGTTCACACAAGATATTATCTTGTTTGCTGAAATAATTATTTTGTGAGAACAAGATAGAAGATAAAAAATGTTGTTCAGGCAAGATATTATTTTGTTTGTGCGATGTGATCTCTTGATCACGCAAGACATCTAGTTCATGTAAGATCTTTTCTGGTCGCTGAAATATTTTTTGAGCACAAAATAGAAGATAAATGTTTGCGTAAGATCATCCCCTGTTCGCCCACGTGATTATCTCATTAGTTGAAATAATTATTTTGTGAGAAGAAGATATAAAATAAAGAATGTTGTTCACGCAGGATCATCTTGTCTTTGTGTAAGATACTATCTTGTTCATGTAAGATCTTTTCTTGGTTGTTGAAATTATTTTGTGATACAACACACGAGATAAAGAAACTTTACGCAAGATAACTTCCTGATCGTGCAGACAGTCTTTTGTTCTCACCCCTTAAGTCTCTCGTTCATGCACCTATATTCTATTATTATCTTGTTTGCTGAAATGATTATTTTGTGAGCACAAGATACAAAATAAAGAATGTTCTTGCAAGATATTATCTCACTCACGCAAGATATCTTGTTCATGTCAGATCTTTTCTTGTTCTCTGAAATGATTATTTTGTGAGTACAAGATAAAGAATATTGTTCTTGCAAGATAGTTTTGTTTGCACAAGGTCATCTCTTGCTCGTGCAAGACATTATTTTGTTTGTGCAAGATCGTCTTTTGCTCGTGCCCCTTTAGTTGCTTATTTGCGCGCCTACAGTCTCGTTTGCACAAGTAATCTTTTGTTCATGCAAGATATTATTTTGATTGCAAAAGATGTCCAAGATATTCTCTGTTCTTCACACACAAAATTATCTTGATGTGCAAACTGTCATCTTCATCAGTCACTGATGTTTACTGACGTGTGTAACAAAGGAAAATATGAATCAGCAAAGATTTGAAACCTCATGTATCTGATGTTTTGATATCTATACAAGATGAGACCCTGAGAGGCCGCGGGCGGGGGTTTACTTCAGGGACCAGTCAGCACCTTTCAAAACAAAGATCGACTCATTGCAGCACTGCTATGAAACTAGTGAAGACAAAGAATAAAGAAACACAACAATGAAATGAGGCAAACAGGAGTTCAATAAACTGATCAGGTGTATTAAAACTACAAAAACAAAAAGGCGCACAGGGGTTAGCTCTGGTTCTGAGGACTGATGTTAAAAGTTGTTGCTGACTCTGCAGCATCGTGTCCTGTGTGATCAGCTGTGTTTGTGCTTCCTGCGTCTGCGGTCACGCTGCAGTCACGGGTTGAACATACGTGAAGCTGAGACCTGTCACGGTGCGACCGGGACAAAATGAAACTGACCACAGACAAACATGCAACAAAACAACCCGACGCTGCCGCAGCAGCCACAGAGATCAGTTCCTCTTCCTGTCGTCCTGCCTGAGCGTCTCTGTGAGTCAGTCTGACCAGAAGGGGGAAATATGAGACCAGGCCTGTTCAGAGCACGCCGCTGATTTGCATACACTAATGAAACGGGCTATAATTGGTCAGAATTGATTTTTTTTTTCTTGCTTTGATTGAGCTACAATTGAGTCTGAAGTTCTTCAAGTGGAGAACTGATTGATTTGTGGTTGAATTCCAGTTTATTTAGTTTAGAAAATAATTATGTACTCATGCAGTGATTGGGCGAGCAGAGGGGAGCCGCTGACCTCCTCCTCCTCCTCCTCCTCCTCCTCCTCTGTTTGTTATGAGAGGAATCATCTGCAATCTGTCCCATTGTGTGTTACTGAGAGAGAAGGTGGAGTTACATGAAAAATGTCCTCCGGCGAGGTACATGAAGGTGTGAAATTGCAGACTCCTCTTTGCCCTCGGCCCTGTGCCTCAAAAGGTATTTCTTCTTTTATTGACAGAGCGTCTGAATTTCAGGGTGATGGCGGCGGCTGCTGCTGGCCCACCGCTCCCCGACATCCTCCTCCAACCTTGATTGCTTTTGTTTCCAGGTCACCTCCTATCTATTGCTGCAACTTTTCCAATTTCTCAGGGCTTGTTGTATGAAGACAGAAGGCAGCGCCATCGCCGGCTCTCTGGGAAATGTACATAAAGCTCCGCAGAGAGACAATACAAAAGAAACACATTGAAATCGTCTCACTTTCATGCTCAGTGGGCGACACAGATCCTGTCAACGCCCCTCCCCCCCACACACACACACCCACCAATGCAACTTCATCAAATGAATAATCAAATAAATGTCTTGGTTCATTAATATGAAATTATCTTAGCATGAAGATTAATTGCATTAAACTTATGAAAGTGTGTTTGGGTATGGATCTGAGCTGGGGAAATGATGGATGATGAGAGAGGCGTGATGAATGGAGAAAGCAGCGGAACTAAATTGAAAGTGTACTCATCCGTTCTCCCTCACAACTAATGATAAATTGAGCGTGTCACGTTGAACAATACATGTTCAGGTTTAAACATCCGCACACAGAGGGATTGTGGGCCGTCAGGTAGCTGCTGCTGAGTGAAGGGAAGTCCTGCACGACCACAGAAAGATCCAGAGTCTTTATCTGCCATTAGCTCTTTACTTTATCACCAATGATTGACCGGTGTCTTTATTCTCTGCTGACAACAAGTAATACGCTTAATTACAGTTTTAAGATCTTATTTAAGTTTTTACATTTTCACATGTGGAAGCAGCGCTCACATGTAGTGATGTCACAGTGTATAAATATTCTGTCATGGCTGAAGTAAAATTACAAAAGCATTAGCATTGAAAAATACCAAAGTATCAAAGATAAAGTTCACATCACGCAGAATTATATAAATCATATTTCTGTACTATGATTGCTGATGCATTAATGTGTTCATCACTTTGACGCTGCAGCTGGTAAAGATCACTTTAATGACTGTACTGCTGGGTAGTTTATTCATTCTCCACATCATCTCAGTGATAGTAATAATAATAATTGATCTGTTTATTAGGGTTTGTATTGTCACTAAACGTAGTGCAGTAAGAAGCAGAAGGCCTTCATCTGCAAAATGTTATTTAAATTAACACGTACCGAGCACTAAACGACCAAAAGGACACAAAGTGACTCGACAAGCCTCAAAGACACACAAAATTACTTTAGAGAAATATTAAATAACAACAAAACGGACAAAAAGAGGCCGAGTCAAAATGACTACAAAGATAACAGATAACTGCGAAGAACAGAATAACTACAAAAATACAATTAACGACCAAAAAGAGACAAAATTACTTACAGGACACACAAAATTACTACAAAAAAACAAAAACAAAAAATGACCATAAAGACACAGAAGGACCTCAAAGAGACACAAAATAACTCGTTAAGAGGAACACAACACAGAGAAACCAAAAATGACTGCAAAGACACAAACAACCAAAAACACACAAAATGTCCCAAAGAGACATAAAATAGTTTAAAATGACGGAAAACAACAACGAGACACACAAAACGACTACAAAAAGGGACACACCAACACAAAGAGACAAAAAAAGAAGACACAAACGACCAAACAGAGACAATTAGTTAAGCAGACAAAAAATAACTACAAAAAAGGCCAAACAGCCAAGAGACACAAAATGTCCAAGGGGTGTGTCTGTGTTAGAGGTGGTGGGGCCTTTTACATGTCTGTGCCCAGGGACTCATTGTTTCATCATCCACCCATGAGAAGACACGAAGGCCTGAGTAACTGTACTTAGTTACTTTCCACCACTGCCCATCTAATATCATTTCATATTACACTGTATTTACTGCTGATTTTAGCTAAATGAGCTCCACTGTTCCACTCACCACGACAGTAAAATAAAAACACCAAAATAATTCAATAATATACAATAAAATAAGTTGTCTTGTTAGCGAGCGAGCTAGCTCTGGCAGGTGGAGCAGATTCACCAGATTTACTGAGAGCGGTGTCGCAGCACAAGGAGAGATCTTTCTTTTGGTGCCGTTGTCTCGGAGTCCTCATCACCAACAGAGGGTCCGCGACGCCTCGGGAGTCCTCAGAGCTACTGCTGGGGGCCACTAAATTATTGTTAAATTTAAGTTTTCTTGTTTATTTTTAAATTAAAATGTGTCTGAAAACACACATTAACATAAATCCAACATGTTATTAGCAAAGATAAATCGGCCTACTCACCTAACAGTTAATTTACAGTCTGCTACAGTTTTAACGTTAGGCTAACGTTAGCTTTTATCAGCCTCCTCAGTTTGCGGCTGTGGATCATGAAAGATGTGCCACTTCTCAACCCCGTCAGTAAATCTCTCTTCATCCATGTCGACTGCTGACGGGAGGAAAACAGTAACATCAGGACGTCTGCGTCTATTTTGACCAATGAAAACAGGCTGGAGGCGGAGCAAGTGTGCAACTGCTTTAAATTGTCTGACGTCAGTCCGTCTTCAACGTTTCTTGGATGCATTTACATTTTTAGAGATCAGGTGGTGTAAAGTTTGAATCAAGACGTCAGAATAAATGTTTGTATTGTAGGTTTTGGCAAACCACGGAAACGTTACATTTTTATGTCACATTATTAAACTCTACGTTTTAACAGCTCGATGGTTAGCGTGTTGTTATCACTTGGTTATGGTGAGGAAAAAAAAACATAAGAAACATTCTGGTGGCACTGTCACGGCTGGAAATGCAGCTGTGTCTCGGTATAAAACATCAGCCTGTGGTGGTGCTAACCCTGCTGCAAATGCAGTGATGTCTCAGTAAAAAATAACCACCATCCCCTCCGACTCAGAGACAGTCAGCTCATATGCTTTTATTCACAGCAACATCACTTTAAAAATGTTTCCATAATATAAAACGTCTGTGTTTTGCAGAAATGTAAAATACCACCGTGTTCCTCTGGTAGCTGGACTGAGGTTTTCCTCATCTCTAAAGTGGGTTCCTTCAGCTGGTGTGGATTCTCCGTTGTATCCTCCACTGACAGATAACTTTAATTATTTTCCTAAATAACTACCGGAAACAGGGATGAGGACTGATTGCCAGAATATTTTTTACTTTGCCTTGTTTAAAAACCAAAACAAGTGACAGGCAGCCAAAGTTACAGATGATCAAACTCGTATTAAGAGAGCGTCTGGCGCCGCTCCAGCTGACAGCCTCTATTGTAAATGATATCGCCATCTGTGAGATTACAACAGTTGTGGAATGAAGAAGAGGATCTCTATCAATCTCCACTCGGGCCATTCATATTACAATACTACTACTTATGTGTCAGTCCTGCAGAGCAGCACCAACACTTCTCACTCTAATGGCTGAATATTGACATTTCTGCAAAGTTTCTATCTGGCGTCGTCACACATGCACTGATTACATTAGGTCTACCATTACACTTCACTCCCCTCCATGGTTGTGGGATATATATATATATATATGTAATTTAGCATCTATAAGATAAGATCAAACTTTATTTCTCCTGAGGGAAACTGCTGCAGAGATGTACAACAATATAAAGTTTAAAGTGAAGAACAGGTCGTTTGCCAATGACTCCCAAAACAACATATACACAGTGCTAAACACGTGGGCACTAAAACTACTTGGCTAGGTTTAGAAAAGATCATAGTTTGAGTTAAAACCATAGACTGTATAAAAATAATGGACGCTGCCACCCTGACATCATCTCCTGGTTTGTTTACTCCCATTTTGGCCGTCGCCATCTTGGATTTTTGGAGCCACAGGTGACCATATTTTGACGACAGGGTGGAGCTAGCCCTTACGCTAGCTGCTAGCTTGGTTAGCACGGTGCATCTGGTTAACAGCTTCATAACATCGACATGATCTCTTATATTATATTACAAGATATTCCACCAGCTGTATTTTAACAGCTTCACACTTACACTGTAAGAAATAATAAAATATAATGTAGACCAGGGAAACATAATGTGTAATTATGGATATAAAATGTTACTAACACCTAAATTTCATCCCTAATCTTCCAGCGGATATTTCAACAACTAATCTGGGTGTTGTTTTAGTAACATGTCCCTGTCTTTCCAGCAGCTATTCAAGCACCAAATTTGGGTGTAATCTTTTTTTCTTTAAAACCAATGCCTGGGTTTCCAGCTTATTTTTAGGCACCAAACCTGGGCCATTTTTAAAAATCCATCTCTGTGTTTTCAGCAGACATTGAGGCACCAAATAAATTTGGGTGTTTAGAACAACAACATCAACAACAACAACAACAAACACTGTCCCTGTGTTTCCAGTGGTAATTTAGGCACAATTTTCGGGTGATTTTCAGAAACTCAACCCCGTCTTTCCAGCGGCTATGAAGGGACCGAATTTGGGTGTTTTTCAAACCTGTCTCTGTGTTTCCAGCCATATTTGGGTGTTTAGAAACCTGTCTGCATGTGTGCCAGTGTTATTTAAACACCAGATTTGGGTGGGTTTTTTTGGAAACCCATCCCTGTCTTTCCAGCGGCTTATCAGGCACCAAATTTGGGTTTTCAAACCTGTCTCTGTGCTTCCAGTGGTTATTTAAACATCAAATTTGAGTGATTTCTAAAAACCCATCACTGTGTTTCTACTGTGTTTCAACACCAAATATGGTGTTTTTTAGGAGCTTGTCCCTGTGTTTCCAGCAGATATTTAGGCACCAAGTTTGGCTGTTTTTATTAGGAACATGTCACCGTGTTTCCAGCAGGGACAGTGACATGAAAAGCAGGTATTTTAGCTAAAACATGACCTTTTCCTAACCATAACCAGGTGCTTTTTGTGCCTTAACCGAACCACATTAATGTAAATGTAACATAAACATAAAGTTCCAAAATACCCTTTACAAAATGATGTACCAGCGTAAGGTATCGTTGCCAACATTTTTTTCTGGTAATTGAACTGAAAATAGGGAGGAGCAAAAATGATCAAACTTGCTAACTGAAAATAAAATTGAAAAATTAAGACGTTAAAAAAATGAAATAAGCAGGTGGAAAATAAACAGAGGAGTGAAATAAATAATAAGAAGCTTTTTTATTTTTTTAAACAACTTATTTTTAACTTAATAGAAAAAACATATGGCTTAATATTTCTTTCTACATGACTCAGTTTTGATATAACTGCTCAGTGGAGGAGGTTAAACTTAAATGTCAAAATGATGCGTTCCTGCTCTTCTAAAGAACGCCACACTGCAGCTGATGTATTGTGTGTTGTCAGTATTTAGTTTCCTCGGCACTAAACTGCCACATCTTCTCACAGAAACAACTTTCAAAGAAAATTACAGCGCTTGATTTTATTCCAAGTTCATATTTGGCAAGTCCATGTTGAATGTCATCCATCATGGCCTGCACTTTCTGATCAGCATCTCCGGGGGGACGAGGTTCATCTCTCCTCTTCCACCAACCAGAGCAAAAAGCAGCGCCGGCTTCCCCGCCTCTCCAATTTCATTCTCAGCAGCCGGAAATAAATAAATAAATCAGAAATCAGTTCAGCGGAGCAGCACGCTCTGCAACTTCTCTGCGAAATGAATACTTTTTAATTTCTGTGCCTGGGATGGCCCCGGGCCCCAGGACAATGTTGATGGATGATGTTTTAATGCTGCTGAATGTTATTTTTACTGAACAGGGAAAACTATAAATTTTTACTTCATTGGCAATGATTGTGCCCTATGCATAAAAGCGCGGCGGCTGTGCGTTGCCCATGAATAATCGCCTCTCGCAGCAGATGTTACTTTGCAGAAACCAATTCCTCGGATAAGATTTGCAGAAGATTAATTGTCTACAGCTGTTTCATGGCCCGCTGCAATCTTAATACATTTATGATAAGTTTAAAAGCTCACTAGAGGCAGCGGAGCCTCCCGAGTGAGGCTGCCGAGAGAAAGGGACGCTTTATTCTTACATCTGGATTCATATCCTCTGTCAGATTCATCATTAGCCTTTATGCAAGACGACTAAGAGGCCGGCCGTCATTACCGCACGAGATGCAACAGTGTCTCCCTCCTCTTCCTTTATCCTCTGCTCATGCCCATATTTTCATTTCTCCCGTTTTTGAGTGACTGAATTATTCAGATTTGTGCAAATGAGTTGTTTTCATTTTTCTCCCCTGGAAGTGGAAATTGAAAGTGACCCAGCGTGACCCCCATCTATTACTCAAGCTAAATTGCAGTGAATGTGCAGTCTGGATCATTGTAACCGTGCGGGGGGCTTTGTTAACCGCCGGGCTGTGACCCCCGCCAGCACGCAGCATCTGTACCAGTTTGGAAGAATCGCCGTGTTACGACCCACACTCCACGCTTTTATAAAGCCCCATTTAAATATTCTCCGCAGAACAAAAGCAATCATGTTGGGAGCGCGGCGGCAGGTCAGGGGCCGGCGCTCGGCGGGACGCCAGGCCGAGGTGAGTTTTTGAAGAACCATTTGGCGTTTGAAAGTTCCTGACACCGACGCAGAGGACGTGAACGCTCTGAGGTTTTCATTTAACCCTCGGCAGCTCCTCCTCCTCCTCATTGTGCTCTTTTCATCAGCCTCGGATCATTTAACAGAGCGGAGCCGAGCTTTCTCTCCGTTGATCGTCCACATCCATTATTAATTATGGGAATCATCTGCGGCCTGTCGCTGCGTCTCATTTACACCTCCCTTATTTAGCATTTATCATCATATGTAAACAGTTAATAAATGCTTTATAACACACTACACTACATTATAATGTCGTCTGACACAGATATGAATGTAATGATAACTTATATTATTAAAGCTGTTTTACTTTGTTATCATTAATTATCTGTTTATACGGCAACAATCACACATTTACTCTGCAAGACTTACTAAAAAAAATCATACATAGACTCATACAGACGTCACCTCTCAGTCAGCACTTGTGTCAGTGTGCGTGGTGTTTTTATCTGCAGAAACACTTCCTGAAAATGTATTTTCATTTCCTGTGTTTGCACCTGCCGAGCGTCTTTACAAACACTAAGCAACAATTCTGCATAGTATACCTTTAATAAACACTTATTTGCTCACGACCACATTAAAACAACCGCGTTATAAACCTTTAATTACGTGATTATTTTCTGATGATAAACAGACAGAGTTAAAGTCAGTCCCTCCAGGATTTCATACGCTGTTTTTGGGATGTTGCGGCCTGAAATGTCTGATTTCACGGCAGCTTTTCTAAAACAATGTGACGATGTTGGGATGTTTATCAGTGTTTTGTTGAGGGCAAGTGGAAATTACAAAAATAGCTGCGATGCTGTTTCGGGTACGAAGCATATTATTAAGATCATTCAGTGTTTCCTTTAGAACTAGACTCCATTTGTGATGATGGAGGAGCAGTGACAGCAGATCACCGCCGATCAGCTGCTGTTCAACGCAGCGCCGAAAGAGCGTCTCTGTGACACAGCACAACATGATCTCATCACATGTCGTCGTATTTTGGAGCTGGGGCAGAAGCCTCGCATCCGACACCGAGTTGTTAATCTCACACTAAAACGGCTCGACTCTGTCGTGGGATAGCGTTAGCTGTGTGATGCTAACAGTTAGCCCTGTCAGTGCTCCTGTCCCAGGTACAGAGCTCACACTCCTGAGACAAGAGAAGGAAGGACGACCGGAGCAACTCGATCTCATCTGAAGTCACTGCATACTGGTGCTTGGGCAGTGACTTCCAGTGTCAGACACTGAAACCAGGAAACACACGACATGATGCCGTTATTGTTCAGTGGTGCCCAGTGGCATCAGGGGGAAACAATGAAAGTTAAGAGGGCGAAGGTCCGAGTAAGGTCAGCAGGAGGGTTGGATGGGTCCAACAACCACTGACTTTCACCTGGTTGGCCAGTGTTAAGTTGTGAGAGCATCGCTGATAGGCAGCAGTGACATGGACGCTACTGTCAGCATCTGGAAGCCACTGAGGCTAACAGTTAGCAAGCTAGCGAGTGAGTCGTGCAATGCAGGTAGTGCGAGTGAATAGGCCCGTTTCCACTGAAGAAGTTCCTGGTACTATTTGGGGGGCAGGAACTACTACAGGAACGTCCTCTCGCTCGGTCCTCTCAACCGCCGTGTCGCCACTGAGAGCGGAGTACGAGGAAGGTTCCTGTAAAGTTACCAGGCTCTGGATGTGACGTAATCGTTGCACGACCATTTTGGCCGGGCGACGTAGGGACGCCGTTAGCCGATAGTGGTGTCTGTAATAACTCACTAAATGGCCCGTGAAGAAAATAGTTTTTCCAGCGGATGTCAGAGTTACAACATGATTGAGCTATCTGGAGTAGTTTCATGTCGTATCCGATAACGGGAGGCTTTTAACAGATGACGTCCTGATGTTAGCTTTGCTGCTGCTGTTAGCTGTCCCTGTCAGCTGATGCTTTCTAGACATCATGATTTCCCAAAACTGAATAAATACCACACATAGCAACACAAAACTGCTTTGCTAGCTCAATCATGTTGTAACTAAGATATCCACTGGAAAAAATATTTTTTTCAAGGGCCACTTAGTGAGTTTTTTTTACATGGCGGAGGAAGCTATAAAAACGAGCTAATCCTCGTCTGCTGAGTTTTAAAAATGCCGGCTATTTTGTTGCTTTCTGTTGACATCACATCCCTCCTTGAGTATATCCAATCAGCACCAAGTAATCTCTCCGAGCCCCAGCCAGGAGTCTTTCGGGGCCGTTCTGAGTACCTACCCCGAGGCAGGGACTTGTTTAGCCCCTGTAAAAGTTCCGGAACTCTGTCCTTCGGGGGTGGTTCCTGTGGTGGAGACACGCACCAACGGCCCCGGCCCCGTAAAATTACCCCGAAGTTCCTGCGGTGGAAACGGGCCTAATGGTGTCAGAGGACAAAGATGAGGCTGCTCGGAATATTTTCATAAAATTATGAAGAACAATGCTACGTGACTAAAGTTAATATTAATATATTAATATTAACTTACCATCTGCGGAAAACTTAGAGTCATGGCCTGCACCATTTCTAAAAATGTCAGCAATCACAACACAACTCATGGACACGGAGCTTCCACAAAATTTAAATTTACAGGGTCATAAATACCCTGAGGGGGGCCTTCAAATGGACTCTTCTCATGATCACAGTAAACATGACCCCATTTGAACGCAGCACTAGCTAACATTAACTAGCTGCTAACAGCTAACGTCAACTAGAGGTTGCATCGAGTTACATGATGATGTGTTAAAGCTCTATTCAGTAAAAATTGAGTATTGGGCTATTGTTTTATAAATATGTGTGACTGAATTTGTGCTCATTAACAGGAAGTGTAACGCTGTGTTCACACCAGGCGCAAATAAAACAATTCATGCCAGACGTACCGTTCATTCATTGATTCAGCGACTTCACACGCGAGTCAACGCAAAATAATTTAGCGTTTAAACACAAAAATTCACATCAGGTTTGATTTGAACACAACATAATATGTGTGCTGGTACAAACAGGAAAAAAATTAAATAAATAAATAAACAACAATAAAAACAAAAAATTGGCACTGGCTATCAGCCTAGAATCAGGACATCCTAACTAACAATTACATTACTAATAAACTTTATTTATGTTGCACTTTTTATTCCGAACAACGAAATAAAAACAGGGTCGATGAAGAAAAAGCTACTGAATAAATATTAAAACAGAGCAGCAGCACGAAAAGATCAATAACAGATATGATCGTAAAAGACTGAAGCGATAAAAACCAAGGTGATAAAAACAAACGTGTGTACATAAATGTGTACATTTATATACATGCTTCACCTCACACACACACACACACACACACACACACACACACACATTGTTATTGATGGCGGCAGGTCACTGGTTTGTATTATAAATACATTTTATAAACCACACTGATTGAGGCGGCACAGTGAGGAGCCGACATGTGAAAGAGAGGGTGTCATCAATATCCTGATCACACACACACACACACACTCACACACACACACACACTCACAGAGCTGTGTATGGGCTGACAGGAAGTGGCCATAAATAATCAGACTAACCACCATCAGCGCGGCCTTTACCTCGTCCCTGCGACACCTCAGACATTGAACATGACATAATACGCTGTAATAAAACAAAACCTTCACTTCATAAATTTGCATGATTTATATGGAGGCTATGGGATGAATTCAGCATCATGAATATGCAAAAACATGGAGCTGCATAATTATAATTTATCCTCATGTGATGGAGGGACTTAATTACTAATTGGTTTCCTGTTTCTCTCTCGGCTCTCTGCTCATTAAGAAATTTGTGTTAATGAACTGAACGTCCTTCTTTTTACTCTGTTTTTAATTCTTACAAATAAAGTGCGCTGCCTTTGGCTCTGTTTTCCTACAAGATGTACGTTTTATTTAAACAGCAAGGTTAAACGCTGACTTCCTGCAGCAGCTGCAGCAGAGAGGCTGTAATCTCAGCGACGCTCGCACACCATCATCATCATCATTCCACCCTACCTCCTCTCGCTCCTCGCACACCTTCCCGGCTTTGTACAAACAGATACCTGTCACGTATGAAGAATAGGAGCGCTCCTTAACAAATGCCTCATTCTCTGCGGATTATTTACTTTTAATGGGCGGGGGGGCGAGAAAAGCACTTAATATGTGCTCACACGAGGCGTGATGTATGGGGTCATCGTAACACCGGTGGCACCGCCCCGGGCTGCTCGCTGGAAATAAATCTATGTGCGGCTGCAGGCTGAGGCTCACAGCTTTACTACAGTACATGCTGCAGCACAATGGGCTCCATCAGACAGCTGACGTCCCACAGGAGTTTACTGTTTGGCTTCTTTTATCATTTAAGGGCCTGAGAGCGGTGGCGTGGGTTTGGTTATGGATAAGACGGAGTCACATGATGAAGTCAGAGGAAAGAATTCCTGCATGTCAGTGCAGACAATAACATTTAATGATGGATTTCAGGTTAATTCAAAGGTCAAGGTTGTTTTTATTTTCTGCTGGAGGAGGAAACTGTCTGTGATTAAAGGAAATGCTAAGACATAAGAGTCTGCAGCCATGCTCGCTGCTCCGTGAGGCTGAATGATTAAACTTTTCAGTGTTTCCTAGGACAGCGGTTCGTATTATATTCTATGAATTAGCTGCTCATGAATGACATCACCTCCTTAACGTCAAGTTACTGTGGCTCAGAAAAAGAAACATGGTGACGACGTACCAGGGCCGTGTGGTATCATCTCGTTCACGATAATAACAGTATTTATTTTAATATAATATGAAAAATTCATATTGTGATATTTGCAATATTTCAGCTTGTTGACACAGTGACATCATACTGTTACCCACAGTTTATTCCCAACTCCTCTGTGGTTCCAGTAAAAAGAGGAGCAGCTTCAGTAGTGTGGAATAAAGTGTGGCGTCCTGAATGTTTTACTTCTCTTAGCGCTCAGAGGGAACTCATTCAGCAGATCCTCTGTCACAAACCTTTGGTGATGTAAATATTATCTGTGTATTAGAGATCTGATAAAACGTTGGTTAGGTGATGTAACTATGGCGTAGCCTCATATTCACAGAGTATAGCAAGTTGCAAAACGCTAACTGAATGCCACTAGTATTCCAAAAAAATAAAATTCTTGGCAGGCAACCATACCAACACGTCCTTATCCTAACCATGCCGTGCGATCAATCTCCTGTTTTTCCCCACAGTGATCAGTGTGTAGCTGCTGCCATGTTGAGGCAGAGGGTGCTGTCTGTAGCTCTGGTTGAGGGTGAGAGGCTGTCAGCAGATAAACAGAGATCTGTGTGGGTACATGAGACCCTAAAAAAGAGGCTGGATCATGGGGAGTACCACCAGTTGGTCCAGGAGCTTCTCCTCCATATTTTAGGATGACTCAGGGGCAGTTTGACAACCTGCTGTCTATCATCAGGCCGTATAGCTCTGGGTATCCAGCAACCACTACCACCAGTTTCTCCTCCATTGTTTACCACCTGTAAACTTGTTGTCGTGACCACCACAGAAGCCCCGCCTCTCAAATCATCCCATTGGACAATGGGGAAAAAGATGAGATGACGTGGGGCGCTTTTCTGCTCTGAGTTTAAGTTTCTACAACTTGAGGAGTTCAGAGCGCTCTACCAGAAACGCCAAGCGCAGAGAGCGCAGAAGCGTGAGGTGTGTAGCAACGTAAAAACAGTGAGCTAAACGCTTCATTCTCATTAAAAACAATGAGTAAAAGGCACCTCCAGCTGCTGAAACCTTTTTTGCGTGATCAGGGCCCAAGGAGTCATATGTCCAGCTATTCAGTTCAGCACGTTTTGTTTTAATGGTTAAGCCTCTTTTTTGTGAAGAAAAAAATAGCATTAGCATTAGCATTGTTAACCATAGCTGTTAATACTAGGGATGGGCAGCACAAGCAAAAAGACTATTCAGAAATCACGGCAACTGTTTGACAATTTTTCGAATAATCCCCCCCCCCTCCCAGAGCCACGCACACAGAGATCTATTCATCATTACGCCAGGGCCACACCACCCGCGGAAGTGTTGCGAAGTGCAGCGCACCGAAATTCTCGCGTGAGCCGGAGCACTTCCGTTCACATCAGACGGGTGTTTCTCCACGCTGGTCGACAAGCGGTTCTGCTCCCAGCTGTTGTCTCCGTCACCCGGCTTGACACATTCTCATGCAGAAAATAGACCAGACACCTTAACGATCGCTGCAGGGCGCAAGCTGGCGACAGAGCTGCGCGGTGCTGCACCGCCGGTGTGGATGACACAGTCGGTTAACATGGGTGCCGAAAGGAAACTGGCTTCACTTCGAGGCTATTCGCAGCGCTTCCGCTGGCGGTGTGGGCTGGCGTAACGGTCCCTCGCCGCCTCCTGTGTGCCTCACTCTCAAATGACTGTGCATACTTGTTGTAGACTTGTGATACGCAAGCTTTGCCACAGAGTTAGCACTGCACCTCATTTTCGTTTATGTTGTCGAAGTTGTTCCACACGGAACTTTTTAAGACTGTAGCAGTCTCTGCATGTTTCTCCTGTTTGTAGAAGAGCATCAAACTAGCCTATCTAACACCGCTGTAGCAATCCTATACTGCCCTCATGCGGTTAGGAACTGAATTGCATGTCAAATAAAAGGGGGGAAATAAGACAGTGAATAGTAATAGTCGCATTAAAAATTAATACATTTTTCAAAATAAAATGACTATTCAAAATTCGAAAATCGTGACCCATCCCTAGTTAATACACTCTGCTAACCAAGCTAGCAGCTAGCCTTAGAGTTAGCTCCACCCTCTCGTCCAAATTTGGTCACAAAGATGTAAAGAGTTCAAATAAAACAAAATCTAAACAATAAAGATGAAGAAGATTCCACACACACACACACACACACAGAACGACGAGTGTTTAGATGTGTTTGTTAATGGACGATCAGGGGACTCTGTTTACAGACAGGTTAGTGAGGACATCAAACTGAAACTGGAACATTCTGAGGACAAGAGCAGGATTTTGGTAAGCGAGCGCATCGTCCTCTTTATCCTGAGTGTAAATTACACTCTTGCCTGTGTGACAGCTTTGGTGGATGAAATATGTTGCCTCTTTTGGCGCAGCATCTCCCTGACAAGACATATATGGAGGAGGCCACCAGGATTTAAATAGTGCCATTTATTTGTCATTTGGTGTCATTAATATTCATGATCAATCATCAGCAACGAGGCGCCAAAGAGCCACATAGTTGTATGCGTTATGATGGTTATTAATGACGACCTGAGCGCTCACTTCTCCCACTCAAACAGCTCTGAACTCTTAATGATCAAAAGTATTAATTCCCACAGTATTCCATTATTAATATCCTGGAGGGAGATAAAAAGTAATATTAATGTAAGGCCAACATAAAGACGGAGTCATTATTTAAGTCCTGTCATCGTTTGTCTTATTTAAATACCGCCGTGATAAGGCTTTATTTTAATTTAAATAAAGACATTAATTTCTTTAATGCTGAGTAATCAAAGCAATATTTAGCAGTTTAACTGAAAAGCTTGTTAGATCGACCATAAATCTTTCTGGGAATTACCGGTTATGGATCACCCTTGATTACAGCCATGTTATCTGTCTCTACTGGTGGTGCCGCCGTGAATGAGGACCTGATGCACTGATTTCCTAAACTGTGTATGAGGTCAGATTTAAATTAAATTTGTCTATCAGCTCTTAAAGTCTTTTAAAAAAAGATTTTTATTTACCTATGTGATGAGACGGCTTCTTTCTTTAGATTTGTGTGTCAGACGCTTTTATTGTTTTTCAAATCCAAGTGCACGACATCATTTTTTACTGTTTTATAAACACGTCTTACTTAAATGAGCTGTCGAGAAACTTGTTTGCATTTTTTATTTTGTTACAGAAAAAAAAAACTTGTACTTAACAAATACGATGTCCAAAAAATTATGTTTCGGTCATGGTCCTTGAAATCACAAGATAAAACATCATCATTTGTATTGTTTTCAGTATTAGGTTGTTTTGTACATTTTTTAAATATCATTATTCAAACTGATCGTGCTCACATGTGAATATGTGTTCAGCTTAATGAAGCAAAGCCACATTTCTCAGAGGTTTTGTGAAGATGTGCAGCAATAATTATAGTTTTGCTTCTTTCTTCAGATTTTATTTTTATTTCCTTTTTTAATTTTTTGTGTTTAATTCAGTTTAGTGTCAGTTTCCATTTTCAGTTCAGTTTTTATTAGTGTCAGTATTACTTTTAGTTTTTTGGGTTTTTTTTGCTATGTCATCACCAAGTGTCGCTGTTTGTCAGTCAACTTTCACGCCTACCTTTGAACTGCTTGGAATCCTCCTACGTCTGTCGTAGACTTTCCGAGACCCTGTGTCATTAAACGACTGTGACGTGCATTTGAACTTTTCAAAATACACTTCTGTTTCAGTATAACTTTTAGTTTTTTGTGTTATCACCCCAACTCGTATATTTCATGGGTTTTTATTTCAATTTCCTTTTTCATTTTTGTGTTCAACACTGTTTAGACTGAGAAAGTTTCCAGAGAGGGTCTGATCGTGTCAATTTAGTTTTTTATGAGTTTAAATATTTATTTATTTTATTACGATGGAGATTATTTGTAAAATTCTCTGTCGAGTTTTAAACTCAACATATAAAGTGATAAACCAGAGCAGAAATTTGTTGCTGCAAAACGTCGTACAACAGCACTTCCTCTGTGGACCTCCCGATATCTTAACCATGTCACAACACCAGAAATTTTTGGTTTTCATTTTGTCTACTGTCTCGTTTTAATTTTTATTCCAGTTGACTAAAATAGCACTTAACAGCATTACAAAAAACACTTATTTACAAAGTGTTCCTTGATGGAAACAGCAAATAATTCTTAACAAAAATTGCAAACAAACTCTATAAACTAACCCATCCCCCGGTCAACGCCACGCCCATCAGTTAACCAAATTACCTGTCTGAAAGGTGAACCATTAACCATCAACTCTCCCCACGACTCCTTAACTTTTGATTTAAAAACTGTTGTTGTTTGGCTTTGTTTAATAAGCAGGAGCAGATTGATCCATCTGGAGATCCAAGGATCCAGGATGAGTTTTTTAACTCATGATCCATGTTGGAAGAAACTGGCACTTTTTTACGCTGTATTTGGGATCGTTCACTCATTCGGCCATTTTGGAGTAAAATTCTCGGACACACGAGTAAATGACTCAGTGAGAGTTCGCCAGTGTCTCAGAGACTGTTTACTGGGGACAGATCAAGAGTGCGTCATGTGTCAGGGGATGAACTCTCCATTCGTTATACCTGGAGTCACTGCAGCTGCTAGAATTATACTCAGGTATTAGAAGTCAATGAAACCCCCAGAAATAAAAGAATAGATCAGCTATATGACAGAAACTGCCTCTTATGAATCCACTGACGACTAATTGTGCTCAAGGACCAATCTGGAATTATTCTGAATTGTCTGGGGGCCTGATGTGTGATTTTGTCTTGCCTATTTTTTGTATTTATTCTTTTTTTAAATATATATTATTATCACTATTAATTTTAATGTCTTTATTTATCCAGTTTAATTTTGTTATATTGACTGTTTTTTGGCGGATCTCTATGACCCTGTTTGTATCGTTTAGAACATCTTGTTTGACATGTAGAACTGTCATATACCACTCTGACCACAATCAATAAAAAATAATTAATATTTTATATATTTATAGTTTATTTAAGAAGGGACAGTGCAAATCAATAAATACACATGGTATCGGCCAGCATGTCACACGAGGCTGCCTAAAATACAACAAAGCACAAAAACTAACAATAAAACAGAACAGGTCATACAGATTAAAAGACGTCTCTGAACACATCAACAAGAGATTATTTTAACTTGATTTTTTAGTCACAAGAATTTAATGATCATCAAATGTGTGTATTAAATCCTCTTTTTTTAAAAAAAAATCTATCAGTTTTTTAATTTGTATACTTCACATTCTGCCTGATGAAGGTCTCACACCAAAGTGTCGCTATGAATTAAATTTTGCAGGTTAAACAATGTGCAGGAGTTTGTCTGCAAACTTTATTCTATGGATTTATACTGATCTCATTTTCAGGGTTGTTTGTAACGTGACTCTTTTTCTGATTAGCTGTATTAAGATTGAGGGATTTTTCTTTTGCATGATTTGATGCGACACCTGTCCGTCAGGTAAACAATAAATGTTTCTATGTGGTCGGACAGCGAGCTGGTACCTGTGGCTGTTTGGCTGAGAGTCGTGAGGCTGCAGCGAGCAGCGTTTCATCAGAGAGGAGGAGGAGGAGGCGGCAGCACTTGTTGACGGAGAGAGGTGGGGGATGAATCACTTGATTATGCGGCGGGGGCCATGCACTCGGAAAATGAGAAGAGAGGCCTCCGCCAACACACACCCAGCTGCCTTCTGATCATCCTTTTAATAACCTGTAATATTGTGGCAGGAGGTTTCTGCCAGGCTGAACCTGATTGATGGGCTCTCCGATGAGACATTACAAGTGCAGGGTAGATTGACCAAACAACCAAACATACAAATTATTAAAAAAGGAGGGGTTACCCTCTGGACCCCGGGAGGAAAGTGACTAACCTTTAGTTAAGATGATACCATTTTCCAAGTGCAATTTATAGTCTATTGACTGGAGAAACTGTCTTTTCAGATATGCGGAAATTGTCCTACATTGCAGATGAGATCTGTCGCTTGACACCGGATTTGGGGGCCAGGGCGACAGCAAATATCACATTAGCTGCCCGGGAGCTGGAGAGATGATATCACACTGTGTCTCAGCTCTGGACAAACACAACCACATATCATCCCATCTCCCAAACAGCCTCCTCCACCGTGACACACACACACACACACACACCCTGAGTAGCAGCCCAGTATCCCCAACACTCACCTCCACAGTGGATGATTCCAAACCTCTCGCCGTACGTCCGGCGTTAATGTCCGGTGCAGATGCATGTAGAAGGTGAGGGTGTGGAGGTCGGCATGGGGGAGGGGTTCACGTTCACCGTCACACACCTGCAATTAAAGTTCACCTCTTTATCAACAGTAACCACAACCTTTACCCGATATGAAGAGTGTCGCCTGATCCTGACCATCGTTTACTGACAATAAATAACCTCGTGTTAATATCTCGTCTGCACAAGTTTTTAAATTGTGAGCACAGGATACCGATCTTTTTCAAGAATTATGTCGTCTGCATGTTATCTTGTTCGTACAAATGTTATTGTAACTGCACGTAAGTTATCTTGTTTGCATGAAAACTACCTATTCATATACAAAATATCTTGTTAACACAAAAGTTCTCTTCTGCGCGTAAATTGTGCATAAATTATCTTGTTTGCATTAAAATTACTCGTTCCCATACAGTTTATCTTGTTCACGTTATGTCAGGTTCACACTACACAATGTTTTCATCTGTTCCTACAGTCACTATGTCACATTAGGTGATTGTGGAGTCATAAAATCGTGTCGTGACTTGGCTGACAGACATGACACACTACACGATGGTTCACGACCAATCATCACTTTTCGTCTTTCGCGACGTGTGTGATGTCATCAGGTTATTCTCGTCCTATTTTCATTATTATCATTACTATTATTTCGGTCACTGTGTCTGTTCATGCTCCAGCTGAACTGTTACTGTAGTAACCAGATGGGCGGAGCTATATCTGAAGTATCGTACGCAAACTTCGCAGCCGTAGTACTGTTCCAATTCAGAGTTCGCATCCAGCCAAGAACAGTCCAAATGCCCGGATGTGAACTTGCTCTGCCCGTTCCATCAGGGATGCATCGGGAGGTGACTTCTGTGGACTTCTGACAGGTATCCCAGAATGCATTTCTCTCAAGCCAGCAGCAATGGCAGCCGTCAGTGGGAGTTTGTACTTCTGAGTCGAACTTGCCAAGTCCAAACTCCCAAGTGCACAAATCCAAACTTACCGTACTTGGTATTGAGAAACACCTTATGACAGTCACTGAATCCTCCACAGGAAGTTCCTGCAAAAGTTTCACAATAAAAGCCTTTTTAGAAAATGAAGGGATTCTCTCAGCTGAAATGATGTGGGGCTTTTAATTTGAAACAGAAACAGGAAGTGTTGAGTTTGATTCAAACTAAAACCAGAATGATAAATGGTGTGGTGTGTTTGAGATGCAGCTGGTAGCCTCTGCAGCTGTGCTGAGTAAAGGCCCAGACACTATCCGTGAGTTTGATTCCTTTATATCCTCCATTATGAAGAAAGAACATTGTTTGCTAGCTTGATGCTAATGGCAGTACTCAGCGGGTTGATAAAGTGCCTCTGCTGTTTCCTTTTTACTCTGCGTGCTAACGTCCCTACAGGAAATATCTAAAAGGCTGGGCTGTTGTTGTCTTACAGTTTCCATGGAAACAGACTGCTCTGTGTTCCTATTGGTCAAAGTGACGGCTGTGACAGGAGAAGAAAATCAAACATGCGAGACTTTAACGTTGCTTGTCGTCTACTATGACACACTACAACAGATGAAACCATGGATTATCGTGTGAGACACTTGCTGTCGTTCCTGATCCGAGCCGACACCGTACGATGCTGCACCGGGCTGTAATCAGGCTATATCGTGTAATCTGAACCAGGCATTAATGTTATCGCAACTGCACATTAGTTTTATTGTTTGCTTGAAAATTATTTGTTATCTTGTTCATGTAAATGTTGGTATTTGCACATACATGATGGAGTTTGCTAAAATGCTATCTTGCTCCCACAACGGTTATCTTGTTATCGTCTTCTCACACAAATTTTCCTGTTTGTGCAAAAGTTATCTTGTTTGCACACACGTTACGTCACGTACACAACATATAAATGTGTGCGAACAAGTTCTCTTGTTGGTACAAATTAATATCTTGTGCTTGAGGTTAGTATTCAAGTGTTCAAGATGTCATCATGAAATATGGACCTGGTTCAAAATCTAAATCTCATTCTTTACACAAAGTATTATCTTGTTCAAAATTCATATCGGCAGCACGGTAGTGCAGTGGTTAGCACTGTCGCCTCACAGCAAGAGGGTTCTTGGCTTGAACCCAGGGTGGGGGAGCCCTCTGTGTGGAGTTTGAGTTACGGGACAAAATCATATCATGAGAAAAAAGTCATCTTGTTTAGATAAGATAAGGATCTTGTTCGCAGATGTTAAAACACTGTGCACACAAGTTATTTTATTGTTGTTTATTGCAAGATATTTAAGATCAACATGTTGTGTGAATAAAATAATTCAGATCCTGT
Organism: Epinephelus fuscoguttatus; assembly: GCF_011397635.1. Lineage (NCBI taxonomy): Eukaryota > Metazoa > Chordata > Actinopteri > Perciformes > Serranidae > Epinephelus > Epinephelus fuscoguttatus. The sequence continues at coordinate 39,113,600 of NC_064769.1, read as the reverse complement.
TAGTAGAAGTTGATATTTTGTGTATTTGCACGTTATGTTTTGGCACAGAGGATAAACATTAAGTTACTTTATCTTGTGCAGATGTAGAATTGTAAAAGCGCTGGCACTGGACATATTTCAGGATTTCTAGGATCGTCCGATATTGATCGGGTTGCACACACACACTCGTACACACACACATGCACACACACATGCACACACACACACACTAAGCAGCCACTTCTTCTCAGTCAGACAATCCCACTGATTAAAGGAAGAAATCAGGCTTTTTGTAAGAGAGTTTACACTCAAGTGGCGTTTCTCATTACGTCTCAGCCCGGGATGTTTTGACAGCGAGGGATCCTTCACTTGCCACTCAAGTCTATCAATGTCAGCAGCAGGGCTCAGCCACACACCCATATATTTGGATTAAACAGTCAGAGTCATTACAGCGAATGTTATTGACCTTTTAAGATACAACTTTAATAGCTTTTCTCTCCCCTCCCCGTCTGTCTGGGTGTGAAACATGGGAGGCTGCCGTGCTGATGAAGTCCCCCTCAGGGTTTGCCTGGAATTGGAATCAAATACTTTAGATCCCCTCTTCCTTGTAGGTAATGCCGCCGGCTTTGTGGCAGAGAAAGGAGAAATTAAAGGAAAAGCACACAATGAGAATGAGGAGCAGGCGATCAGGATTACCAGACAGGACACTCATTTTCCAGTGGCCAGCCAAGCTAGACAAAGCCTGAGAGTGAGAGTGAGACCGAACAGCCTCCGATTCTAACCTGCCGCATAATCTCACCCTCTGACGAGAGGAGCAGGAGGTGCTGCTGCAAACGGACAACATTAAACACATAAATAAGACTTCATAAAATAAATAACACCATACATATAACGTGTAAAATATTTAAATAAACCTGCACATATTAAAAAATTATTATCAAAACTGACTGTCAAGTGTAATATTTGTTCTGTTATTGTGACACCAAAATAAAGGGGAAATTAAATGTTAACATTTTGAATATGAGGTCAATTTAATAAAATAAAGCCAAATGTTCTCACATTTTTGGGAGATTTGAGGCAGTTATTAAAGTTTTGTGTATTTTTATTTTTATTTTGTTTCAATTTCTGTGTTTAATTCAGTTTGTAGAGAAACTCATTTGTATTTTTTTAGCATTTTATTTCATGTTTTTACAAAATATTGTAATATTTTTTCTACAGCTGTTGATAAATACATAAATAAGACATTATAAAAAAAACACTTTGTATTTAAAGACTAAAACCTGAAAATAAACCTTTATATTTTTAAATATTATCGTTACAACTGATGAATTAAATGTCGATTAGAACAAAACATAATATGTGATCTATTATTGTGACACCAAAATGAAGAGAAAATTAACTGTTTACATTTTGAATATTTGTTCAGTTTGATGAGACAAAGCCAAATTTTCTCAGATGTTTTTGGGAGATCTGAGGCACTAATTATAGTTTGGCTTATTTCTTTCATTTTTATTTTTATTTTGTTTTCATTTCTTGTGTTTAATTCACTTTCCAGAGCATGTTTGCTCATTTCAGTTTAGTTTTTATTTTTGTGTTTTAGGGGTTTTTTTGCGTTCTCCCAACTCATCAAACATGGCTGTTTTGTCTGTCGACTTTCACGTCTACAGATGAATCTCTAGGTATCGTCTTGCATCTGTTGTTGACTTTACAAGACACCATGTGACCTTCAGCCTGTTACATTCATTGTGTCTTTTTAAAATACACTTCAGTTTTCACAGGAAATGCAGTTTCTGTTTGTTAGATGCAAACATGTTGTCACGAGTGCTGCTGCTGGTCCGACCAGGCAGACATGTTTAGATACACTCTGAATTGTTGTGTCTTTTTTCTTATATATGCACGTTCCTCTGTAGCGTACGTGTTTGGTCACTCTCTCCTCTGTGGCAGGTTTACTGTGCCGGTTGCTGCAACAGGAAGTGTAAGCTGAAGTACCTGGAGAAGGAGGCTCGTGTGTGTGTCGTCTGCTTTGATACCATACACAGAGGTAAGGCCCTGCTGTGGTCTGAGCTCACACTCACCTCCACATGTTTCTGACAGATATGTGAGCAGAGATTAGTGTGCTAATGTGGAAGTATTTTCACCACTGTGGTGAGATTGTTGCAGAAATGCAGAGTAATTAAGGAGTTGTCGTTCGTCTGATGAGTTGAACGTTATTGACAAACCTCTGAAATGGGATAAAGCTGCTGTACAGGCTCCAATGATTCATGTGTGTTCATCTGGATCTTGTATTTATCTTGTTTATTTCCTTGTGCAACAACAGCACGTGGTTAGGTTTAGAAACAAACATGGTTTGGCTCAACATTCATACAGGAAGCGAACAGTGAGCTCCTGGGTGAAAGTCCACAGTTTGTTGACCACGGCTCTACAGGGACTCTCCAGCACCTCACATGAAGTTGTTACTGGCAGCGTTTCAAACTGACGCCATCTGGTGGTGTTACAAACTTGTGCTGCTCAGCGGTGTATCACACCAATGTTACAGGCGGTGTTATACCTATACTGGTGTGCCTACACTGGTATTTTTACTTACTGTGATGTCATTTCCTGGAGAATCTTCAAACACATTCAGACTGCACCGACCTGCCTCGACTCAAATCACTCATCAAAACTCATCTTTTCAAAACCTCTTCTAATGTGTGAATGATGATCGGGTGTATTTTACTGTGTTCTATTTTATCATCGCTTTTAACTAATGTAAAGTGTCTTTAATAAAATGCATTATTATTATTAGCAGTAGTGTCTGCACAACCTGAGCTAAAAGTAAAGATAAAAGTATTGAAATTCTGTCATTTTAAAAATACAATACAATCCGTCATCAGATGTAACAAAAAAAAATCCAAAAACATTTTTAAAGGTAGAAACATAAACAAAATACTTCTTAACCCTCCACAAGTTATTTGAACTCTGTACATTAATTAGTTTTTGAGATATGATCATTTTTATGAGCAGAGTGAAAAGGCGTTCTCACAGATTCATCTTTCATCCCTCTGGCACTACCGTGTATTTTCACGTGGTTTTGTGCCACATGTCGCGTCGCGCAATGATGTCATCATGAGTGCACAGTGTCATGACACGGAAGACAGAAGCCTCAGCTCTCTGGTGCTAAAAGAATGAATGCTCTTGGTGTGATGGTTTTTATTTTAGATTGATATATATAGGATTGCGCAGTAATACTGGGGAATTCCAGAGGAAATTTTGGGGCAATCATGGCAAAAGCCTATGTTTGCACAGGACGTAAGGAAACACAAGGTGACGACAAAGACAGAAGCCTCAGCTCTCTGGTGCTAAAAGAATGAATATTCTAGCTGTTGTGTTTTTTATTTTAGATCGATATAAAAAGGACAAACCAACGATCTCCGGCTGCCTTTACAGGGAAATTCCTAAGGAAAATTTCGGCATAATCATGTTAAAATACCAGGTTGGTACACGGGATGTAAGGTATGGTAACATAAGGTGACGATGTAGTGACGGGGAAGACAGAAGCCTCAGCTTTCTGCTGCAAAAACAATACATGTTGAAGCTGTTATGGTTTTTATTTTAGCCTAAAAACAGGATCAACGCCCTCCTGGGGTTGTTGGCAGGATTTTTAAAGAGTGAAAGTTGACGCTGCTGAAAGCTCCAGAAATCCCTTTAGTGCATCGCTAAGTCCAGATTATTTTGACAGGTGTGTTAAAGTTTAAACACCTGCAACGAGCGGAGCTGTCTGAGCCTCAAAATGCTTTTGTTAACCAGTTAGCTGCTGCTGCTAACACTGAGTCTTCTGAAAAAAATGAAAGTAAGTTATTTCACTTGCTTTGTTTGTACATTTTACTTTATTCACAGATTATTATTAGATTTAGTTATTTATGTTTTTATTTTGGGGATCCACGGAGGAGGAAGAGAGGAGGTGCAGCCAGATCTCAGGTGATTCAGTCTCTCCAGGTGTGTTTGTGTTCGGGGTGTGAGGTTAATATCCTGCCCTGTCTCAGCTCCTATTTATCATCTCAGGTGTGTTTAAGAGCGGCGCCGTGTGATGCACGATGACTCATATGTATTGACAATGGCCATTTGTAAATCACAGCCCAGCACGAGGTCGCAGCATAATCTCTCCTCTCACTTTATATAAGAGGAAGATAATGTGATAGAACTTTTCTAAACTCGTGACCTTTTATCGCAGACCCCCCCCCCCAGCCTCACCTGTCCAAATCAGTCTTATTGTTTTTGTGCTGGTACCTGCCCCTCTGCAGACGTCGCAGCCATGTCCTGTTATTCACTGTCTGCAGCCATCAGCCGTTTCCAATCTCACCATCAGGGAAGTCACAGCTCTTTGTACAAGTGCCTGCAGTAATTGAATTTGCTGCAGAAATAGCGGCCTGGAAAATTTCATTTTCGCTCCCGGCGGATGTGTGTGTGTGTGTGTGTGTGTGTGTGTGTGTGTGTGTGTGAGTGTGTGTGAGAGAGAGACGAGGCACATCCCCTCCTTCCTAACTGATCTATTCTCTCCTCCATTTCCCAGTCTCCATGCTTTCCCACAGACACTCGTCCCACTCCATTTTGGACTCCCGTCTTCATCACACCTCCGTCCTCTCAACCCCTCAGACCGCCATGTCTCCGGACAACCACGAGGATGTTCTGACATTATAAACATGACATTATGTTCAATGACAACGTTTTAAAAAAGTATATTCTGTATTTTATTCTCAGCCTCAAACCGACGATGAAATTCACACGTTTTAACGCAAAAATGTCAAAATAAAAAGGAGTAAAAATGTACGTATATTTATATAGATATTTGTATATATGTAGCACATGCTGTGTAGATATATATACACATCTAATTTTACCACCTATTCTCATTAATTGTAGAATACATTTTTTGTTTTTGTCTCCTTTGTGTTTATTGTCTTGGTCTTTTGTCTGTCTGTGCGTTCCTGTCTTTTCTTCTTCTTCTGTAACATGACATTATTGCAAAGATGAAAATAAAGCAAGAAAGAAAAGCTTTTAGAAAAGTCAGAAAATGTTCAGCAAAAAATAACAACATAATCTCTTTTGGCTGTTTGTGTGTTCCTGTCTTTCCTTGTTCTGTAATTTCAGAATTTCAAAGAAAAAAAAAGAGAAAAGTTAGAAAAATTATTTTGTTCAGCAGAATGAAAATAATAAAAACTGCAAACTGAATATTTTGGAGACAAAACAAGACATTTCATAACAACTGAAATTTTATGAACCAAACAATCAATCAAGTAATCGAGACGAATCTGCAGATTAATTCGTAACGTTAATAACTGTCAGCTCCAGTTTTTGTTCAGCATATTTGCAAAGAAGCAAAATGTTGACTGAACGTTTCTGTAAAACTAAATCATCATTAACGTGTAAATGTTTCAGGTTTCATTTAAGGTCACAGAAAGATGGTGGTTAAACTGGGTTTTCCTGCGACTCCAGTATAAACTCCTCTGTGTTATTATGAGACGCTCAGAGCAACGGGCGCGAGTTTATAGAGTGTGAGAGTCACTCAGGGTGGGCGCGAGGTGGGGTCCAACAAACACAGGACTTTGACCCAGCTGCTTTTTAGATCCATAAAATATCTTGGATGCGAACAGCAAACGAGCAGACGTAAGATTATGAGCTGTCCAGGTGACGTAAAGTGAACAGACAACTGGATGCCCACCACCATTCAAGGGACAATCTCATGCAGTCCAGAGACAAACTGTGTCTGAGGCCAGAGAGCGCACATTCTTTAGACAAACACAACCAGTAAAGTTTTGGTTAGAAGTTCTCACAGTAAATGAACAGCAGACTCCTGGGTGGAAGTCCACAGTTAGTTTGACCAATCCTCTGCCACTCCCACACATTTAGAGACTGTCTTGCTCTTTATACCACATTAGTTGCCGACAGTGTTAAAAACTGCCACTGACCAGTGTGAATCATACTGCAGCGAATTGTGTCTCTCTGTCTGATGTCCACCAACAGAGTGGCGGTATTAATGACTCGTGTTGCTGTCCACTGTCTCTAAAACTGATCCACCCGGTGGATATCATACCTCCACAAAGGGTTGCCTCTCTGCATCAGTCTGTGACACCAAAATCAATGACAACGTGGTGATATTTAACGACTTGGATTGTTGCCCGCTGCCTCTACAACTGATCCGCCCAGTGCGTGTCATACCACGGTGAAGGGTGCCTCTGTGCGTCGATCTCTGAGCTGATGTCCACTAACGAAATAGTGTTTTTTGACGACTTGGGCTGCTGCCGGCTTCCTCCAAAACTGACTCACCAGGTGTGCATCATACTGCCACAAAAGGTGCCTCTGTGTGTCGGTCTGTGACGCTGAAATCACTGATAAAGTGGCGGCATTTGAGGGTTGGGTTATTTCCCGCTGCTTTTACAACTTGACGTTCCCAGGTGCGTATCATACCATCGCAAAGGGTTTCTCTCTGCGTCTGTGTCTGACGCCAACGTCCACGGACTTGGGTCGTTGCCCGCTTCCTACAAAACTGACGCACACGGTGGATGTCATACCTCCATTGACGGTTGCTTCTTTGCGTCTGTCTGTGACGCCCGGATCACTGGCAAAGTGGCAGTATTTGACAACTTGGTTTGTTGCCCACTGCTTTTAAAACTGACGCACCTGGTGTGTATTACACTGCCACGAAGGGTTCCTCTCTGCGTCTGTGTCTGACCCCAATGTCCACTGACAAAACGGCAGTTTTCGACAACTTGGGTTGCTGACTGCTTCCTCCAAAATTGATGCGCCAGGTGTGTTTAATACAGCCGTGAGGACTTCCTCTTTCTGTTGATCTCTGACGGCAGTGTCCACTGACAAAATGGTGGTTTGGGGTTTCTGCACGCTGCCTCTAAAACTGATGCACTGCGTGCGTATCATACCGCCCCTGTGCGTTGGTCTGTGACGCTGAAACCACTGACAAAACGTCTGTATTTAACGTGCTGCATCATTTTAAACAGGAGCTCATTGACGGGCCTCCAAACACTCCACCCCCCTCATCCCGTCCAAAACCCTGCTGACCACTGGCGATCTCTGTCAGCATAACTCTGATGCACACACAGGGGTGGGGGGGAGGAGAGCGGCTTCTTGTCACGGTGGCAATTTTCTCCTAAATACCTTCCACAAATAATGGTTTTCAGAATGAGCATTAACAGGGTTGATTACGCGAAATGGCCCTTTTAATTTACAGCGGGCTTCTATTGATCACAGGAGTGCAGATTAAAGCGTTCAATGAAGCCAGTGATGAGGTATTAAGCAGCTGGAGCCCCCCGGGGGCCCGAGGGGATCGGGGGAGGCCGGCCGGGGCTCTGCCTGTGTACAGTTATTCCCGTGTAATGAAGTGCCTCTATGCAGCGGCATGGAGCCCCGGCAGGAAAAATAGATTGAAGATGATGAGCTCTTCAAAGTCATTTCTTGCTCTCTCATTCCACCTCATGCCCGGTGTCTCCTGTCCCGCCGTCCCCGCTCCCGAAAATGCCTCGGATTTACTTAGCCGGCTGGACCGATGCAATTTTTATGACCTTATTGCTTTTTTACCATGGTAATAGTTTTGAATCAATTTATCAATCTGCAGGAGCCATCAGGCATGTTGCCCTCAAAGATCAAGTCCAGGTCATTCCATCATTGCACTCCGGAGCACTGAGATGGAAAGGCAGGAGGAAAAAAACACACCACCGCCCCCCCATCACTGCCACGGGCCATATGAGAATGCTCCTCAAACAGCTTAGCAAACATGCTCTCACCAGTTTAACCCCTCATCCAAAACCCCCACCATCACGCTGTCTTTAAGAGCACAGAGCAGGGATTTCTTATTATCTATCGCCTCGTGATGGAGACTTGGAGAGGGGGATAGAGAGGCACCGCCACAATAAGAGCCTCTCCACTTTCAGAGGAGTGTGTGTATGTGTGTGTGTGTGTGTGTGTGTGTGTGTGTGTGTGTGTGCCAAAAACACAGCAGCTCTCTTAATTCTGCTCTGGCATGAATGTGCTCTCCTAATCAAATGCTACCGGTTTAAGTAAATTCACATAAATCTGGGGGAGCGCTCCTCCTCGGAGTTTGTTTTATATTTTCTGGATTGATTTCCTGTTTAACTCGTTTTCAAATCAATAACAGATTGAAGAGGACAATTTATTCCAGGGATTAATATGTTTAAATGAGCGTTACGGCTCTACTGTCCTTTGTTTGGCTTCAGCAAATGTCAATTAATGTTCCATATCCCCGGTGAGATCAGGCCTGAGAGCTTTCATTCAATTAGGCTGAATTATCTGAGGCTCTGTCTACTGTACGCCACATAATGCTAAATCAGTAATGTGATAATGGCGGCGTGGCTTTGTTTCACATAACTGCATGGACGCAAGGCTGCGGGCTGAATGTTAAACGTTATCTTTTTAAATGTTATTTTTAACCAAAATCATTTCACATGAAGCAGAGCGTCCTTTAATGTGTGACACAAAACATCTACTATGAAAAATACTGTATATTATCCATCTGACTGATTAATGTAAAATTAATTTGACTTTTTAGAAACATCAAACAATAATTAAGTTTAGTTTTACAATCAAAAAGCAGAGGATGACGGTCTCCTGGTTAAAGAGAAAAAGGATAATGTTGGTTTATGTCGTGAAGAAGATTACAGCAAAACTCCAACTGAAAACCAAAATATTAATGGAGAGCCTTTCCTCCAATTAATTGAATTGATCTGATTTAATTCTGCTCGTCAACAGGATCATCTCCTCTGTTTGAGAGTCAAGTTAAATAAATAAAAAAACAAACTAGGGAGGATTTGCAGCCTTTTTTTAAAGCACTAAACAGTTTAAATGTGTTGTTATTTACTAAAGAATCACACTGAGGTTCGGTTCAGGTGTTCCTGTTCAGAGGCTGCAGCTGATCGATCAGACGTCCGACCACCGCAGCAGGAAACTGAAACTTAACGTCTGAAAAATATCTGCAGCTCTGTTTAAACACCTAGAAAGAAAAGACGATGAGAGAGCCACGCGTCTCTCTAAAGATTAATACACGCTTATATTTCAACAAAGGACTTCTCTTTCACCAAAATCCAGCTTCAGCAGAAACATGTCGAAAACAACTCGTCACATCCAAGTAGCAACCTCTGCTTAGAGTCAACGCCATAGCCTGACGTGCACCTCCTCAGAAATGTAACTCCACAGTGTCACAGTGACGCAGACCTCCTGTCTGTCTCTGTGAGCTGAAACCATTTCCCTCAGTGGAAACAAAGCTTTCATTTACTTTAATTTCACAGATAAGAAACAATAAATTGTGAAGACAATAAAGCCTCCACACACTGTGTGTGATTTATCCTGGCTGAAATATGAGCAGAGGAAATCTCTGCTAGCTGCTAGGCTAATTTATACAATGTAAAATGCCATAGGCTTGTGCTAATAACGTTAACATGTTGTATTTGTGGGGAAAATGTGTCCAGATAAAGACAAGTGTTTGTCTGTGAATGCTGCGAGTTATAGTGAAGCTGATTTGTGTTTGAAACTGTCTCTATTAAGCCATGTTTAATGTGTGTTTAATATGTGTTTAGAATCAACTAAACTTTACAGCACTTCACAAAAACCCACCGCCGACTAAAACCTGCAGATCCTCCAAAGTTCCACTTAAGGCTCCAAAAGTGAGTCGGTCCCCAAAGACCCCCACGTTAAAACTTTACAGCAGAAATAAACATGTTTATAAACTAGTGCAAAAACAGTTTTGCCCTCTGTAGCTTATATAAAATGGTCACTCCTGGCTCCAAAAATCCAACATGGTGATGGCCAAAACGTCAAACTCAAAACGGGAGTCAACAAACCAAGGGATGGCTAAATCCACGTGGAGATGTCGAGTGTTCTGTTTTTCTGGTAAGTACATTTTGAATGCTTTCAGCCTGTTTTTTGCTAGCAAAAATTAGCATTATCACATTTAACTATAGCTATAAATTAGGGGTTCTAATTCAGAATTTTTTTATTTTTTTTTTGTGACCAATAGCTGACCCTCGTTAAGATATCGTTAACTGTCAACCGTGTTTATCATGACACTACTGCTGTGGGATTGTGAGCTCCCCGCCAAGGATGTAGGGTTACACTCACCTTGCACACATACGGTGACAGGGCTATCTTATCTAACTTTTATTAGGAACGTTTTGTTTTTATTGTTGTAAGCCTGTTTTTTGCTAGCACTTAGCATTACCACAGTTAACCATAGCTGTAAATAAACTGTGCTAACCAAGCTATTAACTAGCATTAGGATTAGCTCAACCGTCTCATCCAAATATGGTTACTTCTCACTCCAAAATACATGGCAACAGCCAAACTGCCAAACTGGAGGCTTCGTCTGTATCAGGTGTTTAGTTTTTCTGTGGAGAACACTTTGTTTTAATTGTTTCAAGCCTGTTTTTCACTAGAAAATTAGCATTAGCAATATCACAGTTAACCATAGTTGTAAATAAACCATGCTAACCAAGCTAGCGTTAGGGTTACCCTACGCTCTCGTCCAAATATGGTGACCTCTAGTTCCAAATGTCTAAGACAGCGACTGCCAAAATGCCAAACTCAAGGCTTCAAAATGGAGTCCACCTCATAGTGGCTACATCCAGTATTTTATACAGTCTTTGAGCACATCTTATTTAGCTTCAGACAAACTGCAGTTTATTTACATCTTTAGTTTTGGTTAATAAAATGCTAAATTTAAAAACTGCAGTGACGCGAACTTTTGTAATGACAATGCTAACATGCTAACATTACATTAGGTATAATGTTTACCATGTTCACTATCTTAGTTTGGTGTGTTAGCATGCTAGCATTAGCTAATTAGCAATGAACACAGAGTCCAGCTGAGGCTGATGAATGTCATTAGTTCTGCAGGTATTTGGTCTTGAAAATGTTGACCTGATGATGGCGCTAGAGAAAAAGTCAGAGGATCACTTAAGTTATTAAAGTTCATCCCATAACAGTTGTTTAGAGACTGATAGTAGAGTGACGCTGTTAGCATGGCTACAAACAAATGAAAATCAGATGACAGATTATGAACTGCACATTAATGACATGATGAAGTATTTAGTTGGACGTGAACATAAAATCTAAAATTAAATTCAAACTAATCTCTTAAATGTTTGTTTTGTGTTCATGTCCTTCATGCTTGTAACTGGCTCATCTCGCGGCCCTCTGAACGTCCTTCAGACTCTCACCAGCTGCTCAGTTCAGACATACTTCTGCTGAGCTTTAAATCGACGCTCCATCAGACCCGTCCTGCACGAGATCTCCTCCTGTGGGTTTATTTAGTCTGGAATATTTCCACCCTGGGCCTGTTATTCCCACATGGATCCTGGTCCTGCTACAGTAACACGGGACAGACACCAGCGGCCCCTCGGGGGGGGGGAGGGTAACCAGACTGCAGCGGGCCAGGGAACGCTTATTAAATTACTTGAAACCTTTATGTCGTGATCAATAGCAATGTGTTTATTTTCCTGCATAGTGTTATTCATTAGAAATTCAGAGAGCCTTAAAGAGGCTCATTAGGGGGAGATGTGTGGAGCAGGGAGGAGCAGGGAGGAGCAGGGAGACACTGCCTGGCAGATGGTTTCACAGGACACTAAATATAGAGTCTGTATGGAGCCTGTGTGTGTGAGCCCCCCCCCATCTCTATAATACAAACACACATTCAGACAATGAGGCGTTCGGCTTCTTGTTGTTTTGAGCCGTGTTAGCAGTTCTATTAATGTTGGTCTCCAGTTTATGTCAGACTGAAATATCTCGACAACTATTCCCTCGTTCATGGTTCTAAGAGGATGTTTCCTACTGACTTTGGTTATCCTCTGATGTTTCATCTAGCGCCACCATGAGGTTCACGTGGTGTTTTGCTCAAAGCAGTGCACAGATCTGTTCACATGGCTGCAGACTCTCAGGACCCTTTCATAATGTATCTTGTCTGGTCCAGATGTTTGGACTTTACAGTTTGATCCGAACCAGGTGTTACAGGTGTGAAAACACCACGGTCCGGACCAAACAGCCGAACTTTCTGACGAAAAGAGGTGGTAACAGTCCAGATCAAACCAAACCACGGTTTGTTTTGTTTGTTTTTTCGGGTGGTTCTGACTTTTTGGACCAATTAATGGGAGTTTCGCCAAGCTGTTGTCAGGACCGGACAGGATGTAGGTGATGACAACGATACAGGTGTTGGTGACAAGATGTAGGTGTTCATGAAAGGATGAAGGCCATGGTTACAAAATGTACGTGTTGACAACAGGATGCAGGTAATAAAGACAGGATGTAGGTGTTCATGACAGGATGAAGGCTATAACAACAGAATGTAGGTGATGACCTCAAGATGAAGATGATATCAGCAGGAAGTAGGTGATTATGACAGGATATAGGCAATGATTACAAGATGGAAGTGATGACGGCAGGATGTAGGTGATGAGAAGAAGACGTAGGTCTTGACAACAGAATGTAGGTGATAATGACAGGATGTAGGTCTTGACAACAAGACGTAGGTGCTGAAAGCAGGATGTAGGTGATGACGACAAGATGTACGTGATGAACACAGGACGTAGGCAATGACAACAGTTTGTAGGTGATGATGACTAGACGCAGGTGTTGAAAGGAGGATGTAGGTGATAATGACAGGATGTAGGTGATAATGACAGGATGTAGGTGTTGAAAACAGAACGTAGGCAATGACCACAGGATGTAGGTGATAACGGCAGGATGCAGGTGATGATGACAGGATGTGGGTCTTGACAACAAGATGTAGGTGATGAGAACAAGACGTGGGTAACGACGACAAGATGTAGGTGATAATGACTGGATGTAGGTGTTGACAACAGGATGTACGTGATGAACACAGGATGTAGGCAATGACAACAGGATGTATGTACTGATGACAGGAGGTAGGCCACTATTACAAGATGGAGGTGATGAGTACAGGATGAAGGATGACATTCTTAAATTACGTTTAATGACAACGTTTTTAAAATTCAAATGAACAGCGTACATTAGTTTCAGATCTGACAGGATGTGGACTCTGATCTCATAGACGTGCTCCACACCTTACTTTGAACGTGTCTACATAAAGGACACATCACTTCCTGTATTGGCGCTGGATGTAAATCTCCAGCTGCAGAATCGTCCAATGGGAGCGACACCAGGCCGTCACACACTTACACACACTGACCTTGTCCAGGTGAGACCCTCGTGTTTGATATGGACCAGTGGGAAGTTTGGTATCAAAGGTTGCCAGATATGATCCTCATTAGCTCCCACAGCTGAATTCATCTGCTTCCTGTAACAGCGGCTCAGCCCGGCCTCGCGTCTCCTCCCCGTTCAGCGCCTCCTAATATATTGAAATACTATGCAACATGCTTAAGTAATAGATGAGAGCAATCACAGTCGGGGCGTATGATTGATTATTTGATGACACTTTCTTGTAGTTTTTAACTCATCCTGTACCTGTGTGTGTGTGTGTGGCCTCGTGGGTATTGAACATGGAACACAGTAATGGGTTCATGAGGCCATATGTGATGAATATTTAAAATGTAACTTACATGCAACTGTGTCAAGGGCACGGACTAAATTATTAGTTTAGCATCAGTGTGAAGACGAGTCCATAAACAAATCCATCTCTCTTTGTCAGGCTGATGTTTGAAGTGATTGTTTTCACTGCAGATCGCTCACAGTAAATATAAATAACACGTTATATTCTGCTGGTTTACATGATGAACAAAACATATTCTGTATGCTGGTGGTTCCCAACCTGAGGGTGGAGATTCCTACAAGGGATCGCAGAGAAAATCTGATAAGAGCCAGAATTAAAGAATATTTAGGTTATTTCTACAACAGCAGAAGTCGGTCAATAGAGGGCGCACGTCCAGCATCTCTGAGCCACAAATCTTCATTCAATCAGGGGACTGTTTTCAGCAGCGGATTAATCCATATTTGATGCAGTAGGTATGAAGATTTGTGGCAGAAGAATGGTGTATGTGGAATTGAATCAAAGTAAACTACAGTGTGTTCATGTTACACATGACATTCGCCGTCCATGTTTGTTTTGGTAGAAGAACATGTGACATTTGGCGTCCATGTTTATTCTGGTACGAGGACATGTGACAGTTGGTGTCGATGATTGTTTTTGATAGAAGAACACATGACAGTTTTAGTCCATGTTTCTTTTGGTACGAGAACACGCAACATTCGGCATCCATGTTTGTTTTGATTCAAAAACCAGAAAACAGTTGGTGTCCGTGTTTGTTCTGGTATGAGGGCATGTGACAGTTGGCACCTACGGTTGTTTAGTACAAGAACATGTGACAGATCGCATCCATGTTTGTTTTAGTATGAGAACACACAAGAGTTGGCCTCCATGTTTGTGCAGGTACAAAAACATGCAACAGTTGGCGTCCATGTTTCTTTTAGTACGAGATCACGCAACATTCAGCATCCATGTTTGCTTTGGTGTGAGAACATGTAATATGTGACAGTTGTTGTCCATGTTTGTCCCGTATAAGAACGCACAACAGTTGGCATCCATGTTTCTTTTGGTACAAGAGCACGAGATAGTTGGTGTCCATGTTTGTTTTGGTGTGAGAACATGCAACATTCGACATCCATGTTTGTTTTGGTACAAGAGCATGTGACATTTGGCGTCCATGTTTATTCTGGTACGAGGACATGTGACAGTTTTAGTCCACGTTTAGAAAACAGTTGGCATCCATGTTTGTTCTGGTATGAGGGCATGTGACAGTTGGCATCTACGGTTGTTTTGTACAAGAACATGTGACAGATTGCGTCCATGTTAGTTTTACTATGAGAACACACAAGAGTTGGCTTCCATGTTTGTGCAGGTACAAAAACACGCAACAGTTGGCATCCATGTTTCTTTTGGTACAAGATCACGAGACAGTTGGCGTCCATGTTCCTGGTTTGTCCCAGGCCTAAGTGAAACTCAAACCTTTTTAGTTAAACTGATCACAGATCAGATCCATATAAAGACCATAATCTGTGATAAAGAGTCACGATTGGTCTTTGCTCCGTCTGACGAGGTCACAAGCCAAAGAGGTCGGGAGCCACTGCGGTACACAATGATCTGTCTTTCACAATTGAATGCCACAGCAGTAAATAGGGAATAATGAAAGGATGAGGTCTTTGGGATTACAACAGCCAATCAGGAGTCATCGTCCAGAGTCCTCCGGCTGCCCTGACCTACAGCATTCCCAGAAAGAGGCTCTGTTTTCTGGCCAATATTGGACTAATCCCCCCTCTATCTCCCTGCTCCTGGAGGTCAGCCTTAAAAAAAGCATTAAGCAAATAGCTAATGGAATTAAGGCTATAATAATATAGGGATATAGTGAGACAATTCTATTAACAAGATATAAATCATGTTGAGTGTGAGGTAAGTGTTTTTTAATTGATTGATGGAAACGGCGATCCATAGGTTTTCTGGAGACTAACAGCCATTTACTGTCTCCTGCAGAGTAAAAGAGGCAAAAAGGGAGAGATAAGAAAATTACGCTGGGCTGAGGAATAAATTATTCAGAAAAGATAATCATTTTGTGCTGACATTACTAATGTGAAGAAGCATTTAATCTCCCTCCTGTGGGACGGGGGACCCGGGTGAAGGTTTTTATAAAGATTAAAACTGCACCCAGAACGCCACGCTCTTATTACCCACACTGCTGTCCTCTAATCAAGGGGAAGGGAGGCTCTGCAGTGCATTCTGGGAGAAACGTATTCATTGGCACACGCATGTCGTGTATACAAACACACACTGATATACATACACACGCTCCTGCACATTTACTGTACATGCACCAACACAGGGAACAATATATTTAGATTTTAAAAGAAGAACATCAAACAAATAAAGACATAAAGGAACAGTGTATTCATTTCATACTGTTCATACTGAACATATCTGCCGTATACATATCCACCCTTTACTGTTTATTCTACAGTCTGTATTCAATTGATATCCTCCTGAGACCTCAGCCTCTGTTTGCTTTACATTTCAGTGTCTCCTAGGTATCTGAGATCAGTAGAACCTGCTAAGTTTAAAAAACTAAACATTGTCTTTGAACAGGAAGTAGTTTTGGAGATAAAAAGATGTCCTCATACTGGAGATGATGGGTTTATTTAATAGTAACAAACTGCTCATTTCAACACCTGAACATTGATGTGCAAAAACTAAAACTAAACTATAAATGACGCGACGTATCTAAAAGTCTTTGTTCATTTTATAACTCTGGATGAATTTTCCATGTTCCATACTCCGAGGGAGGAATGTCCTTTTGTCTGCAGGAACAGTTCATCACCCGTAACTGGTCGCAACATCCTCAAGATTGTTATGAAAGCCTGTTACTGCTACTAAAATTGGTCACATTTGTTGCCTACAAACTACAAACATTCCTTAATCATAAATAAACAAGTTTCAACAATTAAAGTGATCAGGTTTTTTCCACTTTTGTATCAGGATCGGCTACAGACTGACTCGGCAGAGGTGGCTGCCATCTTGTTTTTACATGGATTAGTGTATTGTGCTCTTACTGCCACTAGATGGCACAAAAAGTGTCCATGAACGAGGACATCAGGTCTGAGTTAAGCAGAATGAAGTATAAGGTGCAGTAAACCCAGAATGTGATGTCCTCATATGAGGACAGATGTCACTGTTCACTCTGTACGTGACTCTGCACTCTGCTGCTTTTTGGACTTCTGGTTAAACGCTAACTGCACCTCAACAGTAAAGGCAAATCTACTCTACATTTACAGATGTCAGTGTCTGTTAATTTTGCTTTCAAAAGTCCAACAACCATTAACAGGTGACGAACCGCTTAGTTGCTAAACGGGCACTGTGTATTTTCCCATCTAACGTTAAGATCATATATTGCATTCAAACGGATGGCACACTCTAGCGCCTCACTGTTTCAAACGCGTATTGCAACTCCAGTAGCGGCTGTGTACCAAAAAGCTATGATAACATTGATGAAAACATGTCATCCGATACTTCATGGAGTATTCATTCAGGCTGCTACACAGACACACGCGACGCGAGTTGACAAACCCCCTCCTCACCATGCTGACTGTTGGGACGGGTGTAAATCCAAACAAACCAATCACGTTTTGTCTTTTGACAACTGATGAGTGGCTCGACCTCACACACCTCATCCCTCTCCTCGCAACACTGCGTCGCTAACAGCTGTTAGCGACCAGCGCTGCTAACAGCAGCTAACAGCGGCTAACAGCTGTTAGCGGCACTTCTCCTTCAGCAGCTCTCTCCACCTGGGAAAGGCTACCCCGATGTTGACCCTCATTTTTTGAATTCGCTGGTCACATTGCCTTTTTGCCTTTTTTCAAATGCAGCGGCACTTGTGACTAGCCTGCTTGCTGCTGCTTTTCGTCACTCTATCTGCAGGCTGAAACCAGAAACCGACAAGTGAAAACGCGAAAGGCAATTCCGTATTTCTCAAGCATGTCCCTGTACGTACCTGTATTTTCAAGATGGCGCACGTAGATGGTGAGACAACGGTCGCAATGTATATGTAAATGAGCTTACGGACATACTTAGATACGCTGATGGAGGTAAATACACGTGCTAGGACACACTTTTGACTGCAAAATTTGTTTGTCTCAAAGAACAACTGAAACTGTTACACATAGTGCCTTTAAGGAAACAAAAAAAAAAGATGTGAAATACAAGAGGCCTTTCCTTTCCTTTATAGCGCTCCACTGACTCAGTGAGCTTTAGCATCGCATTTCAAAACTCTGTCTATTTGGAGATGATGAGACTTTAATATTTTGTGATGTAAATGTTTTGCCTATTTTTAAATTTTCTGTTAGCTTTGCTAATCAGGACGTTACTGGCAGTAATCGCTGAATGAGCAGTGCTGCTAGCTAGCTCGCAACACATCTGGTCAGTCTGTAGTGGAGACATGTAGCTGCAGCCACATTCCGTTTAAAGCCAATTCGACACGCCCCTACAAACTGCGCCCACTATTGGTACGAGACAAACGCACCGTTCAAACGTTTTGTTGAATGCTGTATTGAATTATTACAAGGCCAAACAGCAATAATCCGCTTTACTCATTTATTTTATTTATTGAACATGAAGATGTGATTCAGCTTATGAGTAACAAGATGAAACCCTGACCTAACTGTAACGCCCTCTCTTTTCACCCAACACATTATAGTCAGCTAAACACTAACTTTGTGTTTTCTTCAGGGACTGATTGTGGGCGAGTCAGTGCAGTAACCTGAAGAGTAGTGAGATTAACCTATAAACAGACGTGAGTAACAGATCAAAAATATTCTTTACGGTTAATTGATTAACAGTTAACCATTGACATCCCTAATTAAATATGAACAACAAAATAAAAGCCGCAGGACGGTGAAAAAAGCAGAATTCTATATTAAAAACTGTGAAACAGAAATGAAAATGCAACAAACTGCGTAGATAAATGATCCACGTAGTTTGTTGCATTTTCATTTTGCTTTTAAGGATATAAAATTTAACCATCAAAATATATTTAAAACAAAAGACAATCATGCAGTGACGGGGGTTTCATTAATAATTACATTTGATAAAATAAATGCTGGTTAATAATATTTTGACCAAAGGAGTTGCAAATATTTGAAATATTGATTGACTGGTGTAAAATGCATGCCCCTCCCTCCTACAGATTAGTCGCTGGGTTTTTAAAACTTCTCCTGTGATGTTTGAATATCAAAAGTTGAAGGTGAAATACTGGACTTAAAAGGAAAGTCTCAGTTTTCCGTCGCCATGGGCGCTGGTTCGTTTGTGCCAACGGTTTATTTTTGGCCAAATTTTACATGAGACACGTAGAATAAAGTGATTTTGATTAAATATCACAACTTTAAGCCCAGCTTTGGTTGTGTTTTTGTCATGTTTCCAAACCTGTGAAGGCATGTTTTCTTTAAGAAGAGGTGGTAAAATAAATACAACCATTTACATGTGTAAGCCCCTCCCCTGAGCCGCAATAAAAAGCATAAGCCCCTCCCCCTTTTGTACCCTCCCTCATAACAAACAGTCCCTAACTGCTCAGTGTTTTACGGACCGTCTCCAGACACCTGCAGAGTCTCCATGGAGGTGCCTTGTTACTGTAACGTTCAGGTGTCAGTCACTTTTCCTCCGCAGACGAATTAATGGCTGAAAACGGGACGAACAGAGAAACAAGCATCACGTTATGAGCGTTCCA
This sequence comes from Epinephelus fuscoguttatus, assembly GCF_011397635.1. NCBI lineage: Eukaryota > Metazoa > Chordata > Actinopteri > Perciformes > Serranidae > Epinephelus > Epinephelus fuscoguttatus. Next base: position 39,094,386 of record NC_064769.1, on the reverse strand, counting down.
AAGTCAGATGACAAACGGTTGGTTGAGCAGGAAGTTAACAACAGCGTGATGCTGGTGTTATCTCCCCCTCATGTTTATTACAGCCGGCCTCTCGTCGGGCCCCGGCGCTGCGCTGACAGTGATGGACAGCTCCTATTAAGAGCCTCTGTGCCCGGCAGCTGCCAGGAGCAGATACATTAAATAAAACTGTTATTACTTTTCATTGGCCCGGCCATAAAATATGGCCACTAAATAGTTGTTGCCATCAGATGCAGTTTGATACAAGATTTTAATTTGAGAGACTGCTCCATAACGCCGCTGCTATTGACACGGGGCTTTGTAATGATGGTGTACATGTGTGGGTATTGATGGTCTGTCTCCTCGGGGCTTTGTTGGCCTGTTATATATGTCTCTGCCTGTCAGGGCCCCTGAGCTCTGTTATCAGACCTGCCTCCCCTTTCTTCTCCTCCTCCTCCTCCTCCCCCGTCTTCTCTCGCCCACAGAGCACGTCTGCTTATCACAGCATGTCTCAATGTGGCCACAGACAGCTCTCATATGGCTACCACAGCCCTGACACCGCACGGCTACAAGGCTGGAGAACAGCAGCATTTACAACAGTGAACGCAGCTCATTCCAGTGAATAAATCACTAACCAGCATATTGACCTCTCTCCTGCATGTTCAGAGCTCTTCATGAATTAATCTGGTACAGATAATATTCATCACTGTGTTTACATTAGTGTACAATCACCTGAAAATAAGAATCCTTGTGTTTTCGTGTCCTTAAAATGAACTGTTTACATCACCATATGGAGCGGGTCATCTCCCATGGCAACCAGTTCTCTTTCTGAAGTCGTCAAATACTGACGCTTTTCACACCAAAAGCCACCCTTTGCCGCAACATAATTCACCACCAGGTGGCGTCAGTTTGTAATGCGGCTGGGTGGAACTCTTGTGGTGTTACGATACGCCACTCCTCGTCCAGATGGCACCTGTCGCGGGAGTGTGATACGCCACTGGACGCCGTCAGTTTGAAACGCCACCAGTAACAATGTGATGTAAGGAGCTGGAAAGTCTGTATTGGGCGGGCAGGGGGGTGGTCGACGAGTCCAACAAACCCTGGACTTTCACTCGGGATCCCAGTGTTTGCCTCCAATGTAGAGCCAAACCATGATGACTGTTTTCTTTTCGAAACCCAATCACGTGCTTTCGTTGACGTGTTGCTGTTGGCTGCATCAACAGCAGACGCAGAAGGATATCAAGTGTGTAATACGTAGACATGAACTGTAGAAACATCCACTGACAAAGTGATGATACGTGATGATTTGAGATGAGAACGTGTTGCCCACGGAGTCCGCCATGTTGTTCTACAGTAGCCCAGCATGGACAAACCAAACCAAGCTAAATGACACCAGATCCATTGTTGGGAAAGTTACTTTTGAAATGCAATAGGTTACAGATTACTAGTTACCCTGTTAAAAATGTGATTAGTAACTTTACTATTTTAAATACTTCATCAAAGTAATGTAACTTATTACATTTGATTACATTTCTGATAAATGTTTCAAATCAGGCAACAAAGCTGAAAAGTCCAAAAAATATAAGCTGCTGACCCACACTGTCCAGAAACATGCCAAAACAATTCATTCCTACACGGTGAAAAGATGAAAAGCAGCACAATGAATGTTTTATTCTACATATAAACTTTTTATCAAAGAGAATATATTCAGATGTAAATTAGCTGCTGACTGAAAAATAGTGTTGAAAAATATCAGCAAAATACTGAAAAAACACTAGTAAAATGTCTGAAAAATATTTGTAGAATATCCAAAAAATATTTAAATGTCCAAAAAAATGTGTTAAAATGTCCAAAATATATAAATAATAATTAAAACTTTTGAAAAGTATTTGTTAAATGTCCAAAAAATACTTGTAAAATTTCAGAAAAATTGTAATATAATGTCCGAAAAAATTGTAAAATGTCAAACAAAAATTGTAAAACGTCTGAAAAACATTTGTGAAATGTCCAAAAAATTGTAGTAAAATGTCCAAAAAAATATTAATAATATATCCAAAACATATTTGTTAAATGTCCAAAAATATTTTTAAAATGTCAAAAAAATTGTAAAATGTCTGAAAAATTTGTGAAATGTCCAAATTATTTTTAGTAAAATGTCCGAAAAATATTAATAATATATCCAAAACATATCTGTAAAATGTATGAAAAATATTTGTTAAACGTAAGAAAAAAAACATTTGTCAAATGTCTGAAAAATGTGTAAAATGTTGAGATACGACAGTACGAGACGAGGAAGACATTTAATTAATGGCAGAACAGAAACAAATCAGCAATATAGTGAAAAGAATGTACTATGTGTAATGTGATGTGTTTAATGACCTCACAAAGCACCACCATTTACAATACTGCCTCCGATTAAAGGTACAATATAACAGCCTCCTCCATCGCTGCCATATTGTTGTTTGAAACATCTGACTCCGCCCTCTAGCGCCATCTATTGGCTGAATCTCTGCCAACATAAAGGATGCATGGAAGTATGAGGGCAGTGACGGTCATGACGGCTGAAACATATGTACCTATTGTCATGTGTGAAGGTAGTATGAACGAGCCCTCAGCGTTCGTCTGTTTGAACGGTTAAAATCTTAATTATGGCTCCTGTATGTTCCCCCGTGTTTCTTTCTTTCTACACTTTGACCTGCCGTGTTGCTGAAAGCTGCTGCACAGGTAAACTCTCCTTACAAGATGAGACGTGTGTGTGTGTGTGTGTGTGTGTGTGTGTGTGAGACAACAATAGAAAGATTACAGCTGATATCTATCCATCCAGCCTCTGAATTACGACCATGAACCGGGCCCTAAACACTCATCCAATAGTGATGTATTGGAAACAAGACTGTCCAATAACACGACGCCCCAGGCAGGCCCGCGTCTCCGTGGTGACGGCGGGACATCTGCATGTTGGCTGGTGGCGAGGGTCCGTGTCACGTCCCGCGCTCTGTGCGCTGCATATTAAAAGCTTTATGGAAGCAATTAAATGTGTGCTTAATGGCCAGGAGTTGGCAGAATGATTGTACAATTGAATTAGCAGTTATGATGGCCCACATTACAAGATGAAGTAAATGCAATTACCTCAGGCGTTTTCCCTCTCCTCCTGTCAGCCTCAGCAGCATGATGGGACTTAATTAGCTCTTGTCACATACACTTTCCTCCTGATCTAATTCTGTGACAGCTCAGAGTGGAGCTGAGGCCGAGCCGGGCCCCTCCGTCTGCCTGCACGTCGATGCTCTCGGGGCCCTTTTACACCATGATGCATTGGAGCTGACTCATCCCCGCAATAATAATGATAATAATAATAACGGCTGCACTGAGAGTTCAGAATCTCTGCACAGGAAACTAATGTGATTAAGATGTGAGCTGTTAAAAGTCCACGTTGCAGCTGCAGGATGGATGTGTTGAAATCTGTTTATGAAACTTATAGTCTGCTAATGCACAGGAAACGGCCCCAAACAGCTCCATTAAAAACGTCCCCCGCTCACTTTGGGAGTTAATTATATTTATAATTTCAGGAGTGTTCATATCAAACTCTCCATTAAGACTCATTAACAGATGTTAGAGAAGAAAAACTGATTATTTTCTTTGTTTACCAGGTATTTTAATTCTAGTTTTAACTGCAGGGTTCATTCTGACTTCAACACTGTTAGGATTATATATTACTACATTTGCTCATCAAATACACAGTTTGCTCAGTTTGACTGCACCCTGTCTAAATGTGGCCCAGTTGCAAAACCCTGAATATATCACATGTATGTTTCAACTTTCTAAAATGACGTAGGATATGAACTGACTTGTCATCAGGAGGTGGAGGGGAGGGTGGATGTCATGACACTGCGGAGAGACGCCTGCCAAACTGCAGACCACTGTTCGACTCCAACAAACAACAAAACTGGTAATTTTAAGATATTGCTGTTTTCCCAGCGGCTTTTGAGCCCCCAAACTTGGGTGTTTTTCTAGCAGATTTTAAGGCACCAAATGTGTGTGTTTTTTGGCAACCCGTCCCTGTTTTTCTAGCAGATTTTTAGGCATCAAATGTGGGTGTTTTTAGCGACCTGTTGCTGTTTTTCTAGCAGATTTTTAGGCCCCAAATGTGGGTGTTTTTAGCGACCTGTTGCTGTTTTTCTAGCAGATTTTTAGGCATCAAATGTGGGTGTTTTTTAGCGACCTGTTGCTGTCTTTCTAGCAGATTTTTAGGCCCCAAATGTGGGTGTTTTTTAGCGACCTGTTGCTGTTTTTCCAGCAGATTTTTAGGCATCAAATGTGGGTGTTCTTTAGCGACCTGTTGCTGTTTTTCTAGCAGATTTTTAGGCATCAAATGTGGGTGTTTTTTAGCGACCTGTTGCTGTTTTTCTAGCAGATTTTTAGGCATCAAATGTGGATGTTTTTTAGCGACCTGTTGCTGTTTTTCTAGCAGATTTTTAGGCATCAAATGTGGGTGTTTTTAGCGACCTGTTGCTGTTTTTCTAGCAGATTTTTAGGCATCAAATGTGGGTGTTTTTTAGCGACCTGTTGCTGTTTTTCTAGCAGATTTTTAGGCATCAAATGTGGATGTTCTTTAGCGACCTGTTGCTGTTTTTCTAGCAGATTTTTAGGCATCAAATGTGGGTGTTTTTAGCGACCTGTTGCTGTTTTTCTAGCAGATTTTTAGGCACCAAATGTGGGTGTTTTTTAGCGACCTGTTGCTGTTTTTCTAGCAGATTTTTAGGCATCAAATGTGGGTGTTTTTTAGCGACCTGTTGCTGTTTTTCTAGCAGATTTTTAGGCACCAAATGTGGGTGTTTTTTAGCGACCTGTTGCTGTTTTTATAGCCGATTTTAGGCATCAAATGTGGGTGTTTTTAGCGACCTGTTGCTGTTTTCTAGCAGATTTTAGGCCCCATATGTGGGTGTTCTTTAGCGACCTGTTGCTGTTTTTCTAGCAGATTTTTAGGCATCAAATGTGGGTGTTTTTTAGTGACCTGTTGCTGTTTTTCAAGCAGATTTTTAGGCATCAAATGTGGGTGTTTTTAGCGACCTGTTGCTGTTTTTCTAGCAGATTTTTAGGCCCCAAATGTGGGTGTTTTTAGCGACCTGTTGCTGTTTTTCTAGCAGATTTTTAGGCATCAAATGTGGGTGTTTTTTAGCGACCTGTTGCTGTCTTTCTAGCAGATTTTTAGGCCCCAAATGTGGGTGTTTTTTAGCGACCTGAAGCTGTTTTTCTAGCAGATTTTTAGGCATCAAATGTGGATGTTCTTTAGCGACCTGTTGCTGTTTTTCTAGCAGATTTTTAGGCATCAAATGTGGGTGTTTTTTAGCGACCTGTTGCTGTTTTTCTAGCAGATTTTTAGGCACCAAATGTGGGTGTTTTTTAGCGACCTGTTGCTGTTTTTCTAGCAGATTTTTAGGCATCAAATGTGGGTGTTTTTTAGCGACCTGTTGCTGTTTTTCTAGCAGATTTTTAGGCCCCATATGTGGGTGTTCTTTAGCGACCTGTTGCTGTTTTTCTAGCAGATTTTTAGGCATCAAATGTGGGTGTTTTTTAGTGACCTGTTGCTGTTTTTCAAGCAGATTTTTAGGCATCAAATGTGGGTGTTTTTAGCGACCTGTTGCTGTTTTTCTAGCAGATTTTTAGGCATCAAATGTGGGTGTTTTTTAGCGACCTGTTGCTGTCTTTCTAGCAGATTTTTAGGCCCCAAATGTGGGTGTTTTTTAGCGACCTGAAGCTGTTTTTCTAGCAGATTTTTAGGCATCAAATGTGGATGTTCTTTAGCGACCTGTTGCTGTTTTTCTAGCAGATTTTTAGGCATCAAATGTGGGTGTTTCTTAGCGACCTGAAGCTGTTTTTCTAGCAGATTTTTAGGCATCAAATGTGGATGTTCTTTAGCGACCTGTTGCTGTTTTTCTAGCAGATTTTTAGGCCCCATATGTGGGTGTTTTTAGCGACCTGTTGCTGTTTTTCTAGCAGATTTTTAGGCATCAAATGTGGGTGTTTTTTAGCGACCTGTTGCTGTTTTTCTAGCAGATTTTTAGGCACCAAATGTGGGTGTTTTTTAGCGACCTGTTGCTGTTTTTCTAGCAGATTTTTAGGCACCAAATGTGGGTGTTTTTTAGCGACCTGTTGCTGTTTTTCTAGCAGATTTTTAGGCACCAAATGTGGGTGTTTTTTAGCGACCTGTTGCTGTTTTTTTTCTGGCGCCTTATTGGCCACCAAATGTGGGTAATTTTGAGTTACCTGTTACTTTTTTTCCAGTGTCTTATAAGGCACTAATCATGGGTGTTCTTTAGCGACCTGTTGCTGTTTGGCCAGCCAGGTATAGTGCTGCAGAAAAGGGATGTTTTTTACTGTGACATCAAAACATTTCCTGCTAAGAAAAAGCAGGGTTTTAAGATGTTTTGCATGCTCCTTTTTAGGCAGCAGATGTTAAGAATTTTATGCAACCTGCCTTTTAAGCCCCCCAAGATGGGTGTTTTTTTTTGCAACCCATCACTGTTTTTCTCGCAGCTTTGTAGGCTCCAAATGTGGGTGTTTTTTGCGACCTGTTGCTGTTTTGTGTCACTCTGTGGTCTTTCTGTGTCTCCTTTTGGTGGGTATGTGTTAATTTGACTGACATTTTGCAGAAGTGCATGGGGGCCCCTGACATTTTGGCCCCCATGCCTGTTAGGCCCAATCAGTAATCTATTCATGGTGACAGTCCATTTTCTTTTTATGACTCATGTATAATTCTACATTAATATATGTTAATTTGGGACTACAGACTGCGATGGACATACGAGCTAGAGGGTCAAAGTTTAAGGTGTGATGTCATGATGAAGATGATGTCCTATTGTGTGCAACAGTGAGGAGCAGCAGTTTGTACTGAAAGTAAAGAAAGGAAAAGTCTGAGATTCGGATGCAGAAATCGATAAAGAGATGCAGTTTTATGAGCACACATGGTCAACAACATGTTGTGTTTGTGTGCTGCAGGAGGTCAGGGAGGTCCTCCCTCAGAGAGCCGAGCCGATACATCACAGCAGTGTTTCTCTGTCAGCCGGCCGACAGTGATAAGTGGCCTCTGTATCAATACATCTGAGCGTGTATGAAGCCGCCTTGTAAGGATTCAGAGGGAGGTTAAATGAATCATACTTGATGTTCTCTCTCTCTCCTCTCGCACAGAAACAATTGATTAGCGCTGAGCTCTTAGGCGCGGTCATTTGCCAGTGATAGAGGCTCAGCCAGTGTGAATGTGGTGTCCTTGCAGATTTAGTGGTCACTTCTCTCAACTTTGCCCATTAACCTGAGTGCAGCAGGCAGAGCAGCGCGGGAACATTTATTACCCAGGGACACTCTAATGGATCCCAGTTAAGGTGTGTTAACAATTTTTCTATTGATTAATTGGAAGAGAATCATAGCCAGACTAACTTAGCCCAGAAGATTTAGTGGCTTTTAAGGTAGTAGCGATGAATATAATGCTTTAGAAAGAGCTTCTGTACATTATATATATGACACCTGCTACATTAAGCTACATTAAGCTTTAATACGTCTTCATTACTGGCACTCTGCCCAACCCCTTCAAGGTTGAAATAGAGATCCACCTTTCATTATACCACCCATCATCGCTCTATGGAGAGATATCAAATAATAATGGAATTGTTGAAACAGTTCTGCCTGAGTTGTTAATGTTAATCGATGTATTAAATATTAAAGATTTCCATAACAGGACTTTGAACTGCTGCCACGCTTCTCCCATCAGGACCATTCAAACTGCTGCAGCGGGAGAAACGCTCATCTCCGCTGTAATTAGGCAAAGTAGAGGATGATGACGACCTTGTGACCTTTGACCTGCGGGCGTCCGCACTGCTGCTGCCGCTGCTGCAGCAAGGGGAACTCAAAGACACACTTCAACAGGTCATCAGAAACCCACCATCATCCTCCAGCAGCAGGTCACACTGAACACAGTCACTCAGGCAGAAGTCAGACTCAGGTTCTATTCACCTGCGAGTCGTTTTATCTGAGGACCTCGACACAGTCGCCAGAAAAACTGATGGTATTGCACATTTCTGCAAACAATGGACACATTAACTTTGCACATTATTATATTGGGCAGGAACAGTCTGCTTCACCAGGCGCCACGTTTCAAAATGACAAGAGGCCAGGAGCCACTTTATAAACTTAAACTAAACATTAATAATCATCAGTGTGTATAATAAATTACCCTTTTCATCATTTCACTGTGCGCAGGGGTGTTTTTAAGATTCGATGATATTTGGGGGCTGAGCCTAAACCTCCCTCTTTTTTGTGAACAAACTCCTTTTAGATGTTTTAAAAACACAAATGCTTTTTGTGACACTATGCCAGCAAGACATGCAGCGATGGCTTGATTTCACAAAAAAAAAAAAACCCTCTCCGTGGTACTTACCTGGCAGGAAACGTGGCGATTCTTGGTGAAAAAAACTGCTTTGGGTAGCTTAAGAACACTCACACTTGGTGCCGCTTGTAAAACAGCCATATCTCATTTAAAAACATCTGTTTTGTTGTTTGTTGGTCTTGAACAGTTGTCTGCAGTTTAGCTGGCATCTCTCCTAGATGTCAAGCCGCTTGAAAAACAGGGATGACTCACTAAAAAACACCTACGTTTGACACCTAAAAATCCACTGAAAAAAACAAAGCCAAAGGTTGCTAAAAAAAACACCCACGGTTGGTGCTAAGAAAGCTGCTGTAAAAACAGGGATGGGTCGCTACAAAACACCCTCATTTGGTGGCTTAAAAGCCACGGGAAATACATTGATGACTCAGTTTTGTTGTTTGTTGGTCTTGAACAGTGGTTTGCAGTTTGGCAGCCATCTCTCCTAGGTGTCAAGGCACTGGAAAAACAGGGATGGGTCTGTGAAACACATCCATGTTTGGTGCTTGGAAAGCTGCTGTAAAAAACAGTTACACGTAGCTAAAAAACATGTCATACGGTGCCTAGAAAGCCACTTGAAAAACAGCTGCGGGTGTCTAAAAAAACATCTGTGTTTGGTGCATAAAAAGCCACTGTAAAAACAGCTACAGGTCACCAAAAACACCCGCATTTGGTGCCTAGAAAGCCGCTGGAAAAACAGCTACAGGAAGCTAAAAAACACCCACGTTTGGTGCCTAAAAAAAAGCTGGAAAAACAGCTACAGGTAATTAAACACCCGTGTTCGGTGCCCAGAAAGCTGCTGTAAAACATCTATGGGGAGCTAAAAAACACCCATGTATGGTGCCTAAAAAGCTGCTGGAATAAAATGGCTACAGGTATCTAAGAAACACCAAGGCTTCATGCCTAAAAATCCGCTGCAAAAACAGGGATGGGTATCTTATTAAAACAGGTTTGTTGGTGTTGATCAGTGGTCTGCAGTTTGGCAGACGTCTCTCCTGGGTGTCACATCATCCACCATCACCTCCACCTCCTGATGACAAAATCAGCTAATACATTATGTAACTTAACAAACACTGATGTGATACGTATGAAATGTACAAATGTAACGTAACCAGGTTTTGCAGAAACGTACAATGCCATCATTGTCTGCTGGTGACTGAGCTGAGGGGCCCTTCAGTAATATGTAATAACTGCAGAGGTCGTCTGTGATCTCAGTCCCGTGCGAATCTGCCATGTCTGTAATTTGTTAAGTAAAAGTTCCACTGAGGCTTTTTGGTTTTCTCTGCGCTTCATGTTAGTGTGTATAGAGGCAGCATGATGTCACATCTAACTGGTGAAGTAAGGGTTAATTTCAACCAATTATTTATACCAAATACCATTATTTTGTTTCTGTCAACTTTGAATGAAGTGTGTTTAATGATGATAAAATGACTGTTGATTCAAACGCAGTCTGGTGGGTTTGGTGACGGTGATTTCAGGGCTGTTTCTGGTTAAACAGAAAGGATCTGACTCTTTAACACAAAGCTCTATCTCTGTAGGGATCCTTTCATAATGCTATCAGACACTTAGAATAACAATCTGAGCCTGTCAGTGACAAAAACAAACACTGTTAGTGGACGGACGACAGCTGCAACATTCAAGTGATGAACACATTAAAGTATCAATAATTATAATCCAGTAATCTAAAACTGAACTCCTCTCAGTTGTTGATACTTCTGCCCTTTTATAAAAGAAAGATTTAGCATTTTATTTGTAATGGAGTACTTTGACTTCATGGTTTATGAATACTTGAACTGCAGTTAAGTATCTGAGTACTCCTGCCCCTCTGCAGGCCATCAGTGTTAGTTTGAGTGTGATAAACTGTTTCAGGACAGAAGAATCGATGGAAACTGGTGAAAATCTTTAAAATAAAAATGCTCAGTTTGCTTCATATCTTTCATATCTCCGGCTGATGTTGTTTTTGACATGTGTTCGTGTTCCTGCGACCTTACACCCGTCTTTTATTTAAATCCATTGCTGCTCTGCAAACATGTGTGTTCCCCCTCAAACAAACACTCACCCGTTTGCAGGCGAGAATCTCTCTTTAGCAGCACGTCAGCAGGAGATCCGCCTGCAGACCTCGGCTCAGGGCGAACAACACTCAGGATGAAAGAGATGTTCGGGCCGCCGCACACGACGCAGCAAAAATAAACGTCTCGCAGCGAGCTAACGTCAGAGTGGCGAGGAGCAGAGGCGTGCTCGGTGCCCGGTGTGTGGAGAGAAAACAGCCGCCTCCACAGGACGCCCCCGCCGCCCACACACCAACCCCAAACCTCTGTTTCTTTTTCCTTCTGAGCATCCAAAGCCTCACTTTGATGACACTGAGCGTTGCTGCGCTCCAAAGTCAGCAAATGATTCTTTCATAATGTCTCATCATACAGTTATAGGTCAGATTCAGTGTCACTGATTCATCTGACGCTCCTTTTACACTCGACCAGACAGTCTCATACATATACATTTAATACTTAACGACATTTATATATTTCACACAGACCACACACGTTAACTAAAGTTACTCCACAAATCAGTTCAGTTACAGTCTCCATCCATGTCAGTGAAAACATGGATGCTTCACACACAGAAGATCTATACAATCACCTTCTGTTCCTCAGAAATGACGTTAAAACATGATGATGTCACAGTCAAGCTGACCTTTGACCTTTGACCTTCATTATTTTATCCTGTTAGACATTTGTGTCAAGTTTGGTCAGAATTAGTGAATGAATTCTTGAGTCATAGCCAAAAACATGTTTGAGAGGTCTCAGTGAGCCTGACCTTTGACCTTCAATCACCAAATTCTAATCAGTTCATCACTCAGTCCAGGTGGACATTTGTGCCAAATTTGGGGAAATTCCCTCGAGGTGTTTGTGAGATATCACATTCACAAGAATGAGACCTCAGGCCTTCTGGAGAGACTGCATTCACAAAAATGCAATGGATGAGGTCACAGTGACCTTTGACCTATGACCACCAAAATCAAGTCACTTCATTGTTGAGTCCAAGTGGACGTTTGTGCCAAGTTTGAGGAAATTCCCTGAAGGTGTTCTTAAGATATCACATTCATGAGAATAAGGCGGATGCAAGGTCCCAGTGACCTTGACCTCTGACCTAAAACCATCTAAATGTAATCAGTTCTTTGTTGAATCCAAGTGGACATTTGTGCCAAACTTGAATAAATCCCCTCCAGGCCTTCTTAAGAGATTGCATTCACAAAAATGCAATGGAAGAGGTCACAGTGACCCTTGACCTATGACCTATGACCTATGACCACAGACATCTAATCACTTCATCATTGAGTCCAAGTGGATCTTTGTGCCATATTTAAAGAAGGAAATTTTCAGGTGTTCCAGAGAATGGGACAGAAAACCCTAAAAAACACAATGTCTCTGGCACTGCTGGGATCATGTGGGCAGAAATATGGACTCCCAGTTTGCAGGTGGTGTTTCTCCAACTGGACCTACAATTAAATCAAAGCGTGACATTTATTTTACAATAATAATATAATAATATTGTACTGAAATAATTTAGATGATTATTTTTGAGAACAGAGTACACGTGCACGACTGCCACATTAAAATCCAACATAAGAACTCCTCTAAGGTTTATAGGAGTGTCAGTAAAGATGTTTTACAAGTCTGAGATTCTCCGGAATAAATGTAAATATAAAGCATTATTCAGACTGTGTCTCTGCTGGAGGTGGAGTGATTCTAACATCACCTGCTCAGGTGATTTTAGTCTGTTTAGCTCCACCTTTTAGTACCAGATCTGTGTGCTAGGTACCCCAACAGAGGGGGGACCAAACATGGGGACGCTAAGGAACGCTTCTGTTGGGACCATCCACAACTTTACACTGTGGGAACCGAAAAATGTGCACTGAACCGAACTGAACTGAACTGAACTGAACCAGACTGATGGAAACAGGGCTTAACACACTCTCCTCTCTTGAGCATCCAGGAGTGATTATCAGGGATGTTCCTATCGACTAATTTCCCTGCTGACTAAACGAAAATTTTAATTAAGACTAGTCGACAAGTCTAAAAAAGGAAAACACTCAGAAAACGGTCAAAATTTAGCCCAATTTATTGTTAAGTATTTGAAACATTGTCCCAAAAACACTGTGCGCATTCAGAGCCCTTTGAAGCCTTTAATCACAATCTTCAACAACCATGTTGGATTTTAAATGCTGCTGAAGTACGAGACACTTTGTGCCGTGCGGTATGAACGTGAACATGTAACTCAGTCAAAAGTTAACCACTAAAATAACATCTGAAATAAATAAAGTGCCTCTGAAATGTGGGGCACGTTGAACCCTGCAGACTATCTGACAGAAATGATGCACTTCACTTTAAAGTTAATAAAACAACACGTAAGCTATAATTAAGAGGCATGTTGCTGCGTGCAGTATGAATGTGAACCTGCACATTATCTGACAACAACTCACTTAAAGTTAACAAATAATATAACGTCTCAAAAAAGATTCATTGCTGTTGAATTCATGTTCTAGATCAAAGTGCTGCCAAACGGCGCTGGTTTATGAGAGGACGTTTAAAACTCCAGTCTACTGGAGCATTACCGCGGGGAGGGGGACTGCTGTCTGACCGCTCTGTAGCTCCCACTAGTGGCGGGCGGCTGCATGACAGTTAAGCAGCCTTGTACATCAATAAAACACTAATTGGTTTAACCGATTAATATTTCTGGTGCGACTAGCGAGGGCACGTTTAATCGTTTAGACGACTAATCGCGTGCATCCCTGGTGATTATAGCCAAAATATTGAGATTCTTATTATCTGGAGACAAAACAGATCATAAACCCATGAAAATAAGAACAACTCACTGCGCTTCTTATCCAGAAACTAGAATTCAATCAGTTCATCATTGAGTCCAAGTGGGTGTTTGTGCCAAAGTTGAGGAAATTTCCTCTGGACCTTCTTGAGATATCGCGTCCATGAGAATGAGACATACACAAGGTCACAGTGACCTCTGACCATCAAAATTTAATCAGTTCATCATTGAGGTAAAGTGGACGTTTGTGCCAAATTTGAAGAAATTCCGTAAAGGCCTTTTAAAGGTACTGCATTCACAAGAATGGGACGGCCAGACAAAAACCTGAAACATAATTCCACCTGCCACGCCTTATTTACTTGCATTAGTTCTCCAATATGGCGGCTACGTTGACCCATCACTGCTTGACAAAACAGAGAGCGGTTGCACAGTTGAAGCTGAGAGTGAACTCACTGACTCCACGGCAACATCTGACTTCCTGTTTACATCTCCAACACTATGGGAACTGTAGTTTAAAGACTTAGAGCACGGTTATTCCCAAACAGAAGTACGACCATGAAGAATAAGGGCAGGGGGATTTATCTGTTAGTGTCAGTGCTAAGCTAACGGGCTGTAGCTTCACTGTAACCTGAGACATGAGAGCGTGTCTTCAGCTCAGAGTTCCTAAATGTGGAACTTTTGCTGTAAAGTGAAGCACATTGAGCTTGTAATGAAATGTGCAGTGTAAATAAAGCTGCGACGGCCTCCACAGTGGAACCAGTTTGTGGTTTATAGATATAAAAACCAGGATCGTGCAGCTGCTGACTCTGACGGCTTGAAGGAATTACTGAAGGAACAGCGTTTCGTCCATTTATTGTTTAATGCCACATTAGCAATCTGCAGAGTTTTGGAGCCGCTGCCAGTGGAGGCAGCTCCGGGCAGATGGGCCGCTCTGTAAGATAGATCCACTGCCACATAAATTCCCCGCTGCCATCAAAAGCCAAAGGAGAAACAGCACTAACAGCGTGTTATGGTGGGTCCGGAGCCGCTGCCAAAAGCAACAGTTCATGCTTTTTCCCTATTCAGACATTTGAGGGATAGATTCAGATGTTACCTCTCATTAGTATTACTGAACAGCAGAAACAAACAGAAAGCACTTAGTGTCAGGGAGGAAACAACCCGCTGCTCACAGCATTCACTAAACACATCATTACACTGCAGATGTGCCCACGTCCCCGTCCTTTGTCCTCAGCAGGAACCACAACAATGATAAAGGTTTAATTACATGAATTAATCAGCTGCGGTCCGACCAATCAAACAGCTGCTGTGTGGAGGTTCACACATGATGACATCATTCTAACTGTGAAGGTAGACACATGTTGAGTCTGTCACACTGCAGCACCTGCTCCAGCCGTCAGCAGCGTGATGATGCCCCACGCTACTGTTTCCTCTCTGCAGGCAGGTGACTGCAGACCAGCAGGACCAGTACAGGCCAGCAGAGACTAGACACAGACCTGCAACAACTCCAGCACAGTGTCCAAGTTGCCAAAATGCTGACATGTCATTTCTACAAACCACAGATAAATAACATTTGTATGTTTCACACGTGACACCTGCCGAGCTGCAGAGCACTGTTCAAGACCAACAAACCAGGTGTTTTTAAGTCATTGCTGTGTTTTCTGCAACATTTTTGTGACCTGTCACCACTTTTCCACCAAGGAAAGACATCGCAGCATTTCCTGGCGGGAACAGCCCATTGGTCCGACAGCCCATTGGTCCGACCATATTAAACCCATTGTTCCGAAGTCCGTTCCGAAATCATCATGATGCCCTGTGGTTGAGGTCTGGTTAGGTTTAGGCACAAAAACCACTTGGTTAGGGTCAGGAAAAGATCATGGTGTGGGTTAAAATGAAAAAGAAAGTGACAAACACATAAGCCGTGAGCCTGCTCCGCCTCAAGCCGGTCGTGGCACACCATACGCCCGCCGCGAGCCGTTCAGCACCGCGGACAGTCAGACTAATGGGATGTCGAACCAATGACATGGACCCTTCCTGACGGGATAGAGCCATGAAAAGCAGTTGTTTTTTTACCAAGACATGGCTGCATTTCCTGCCAGGACGGTGCCATGGAGACCTTTTTTTTTTTTTCCCCCCAATAAAGCCATCACTACATGTCTTGCCGGGATAGAGCCACAAAAAGCAGTTGTTTCTTTTATCGAGACATCACTCTGTTTCCTGTCACAAAAGTGCAGAGAAAAGTGTTTGTTTTTTTACAGAGACATCGCTGCCTTTCCTACCAGGGTATTTCAAACCAAACAGGATCTTCTCCTGACTGTAACCAAGTGGTTTTTGTGTCTAACCCTCACCACACGTTAACCACAGCATTGCTGAAACGTAAAGTTTCAATGTGTCCGCTACATAATAACATCCAAATATATGTAAGATATCTGTGGTTTACAGAAAGGTACAATGCCAACATTTATTGTGGCAACTAAGTTGAGCAGAGACCCAGCTGTAAACCTCTGAAGATCCGAGTAAAGATGTGATCCAAGAATAAAGACGCTGCATGTTGTTAGTTAAAGGCTCACTTTAGAAATCTTTGTAACTTATGATTGGCTTTAAAAATAAAACTGACTTGACTCTCTCAGTACAAGAGCTGCAGCGATTAGTCCATTGATGGGTCAAAAGATGATTCATCTGCAACTCAGTTTACAGGCAAAAATCGTTGTCTAGAACAGTTGGTCAGACAAAACAAGACATTTAATGAAGTTGTGTTCGATAATATTATCAGAAACATTTGTCACTGTTTTCTGATGTTTTTTGTGTCGTCCACCGATCATGAGATCAGATCGGCTCCTTCAGTCTGCACGGGCCAGCCCTGGGCAAGATACTGAACCCCAGTTTGCTCCCGATGGCACAGCCTTTGGTGTGTGAGTCATGTGAATGTCTAAACTGAGGAGCAGGTGGCACCTTGTATGGCAGCCTCAGCCACCACTGTGTGAATATGTGTGCGTGAATGTGTGTGTGAATGGGTGAATGTGACTCAGTGGTGTTCGGAAGACTAGACAGGTGATATACAAGTGCAGTCAAATTTTACAGAGCACACCAATAAATCAATTAACCAAGAAAATAATCAGCAGATCAATCGATTATAAAAATAATTGTGGTGCCTGTTGTCTCATCATCTGGTGATGACTGTAAGATATTTGAAGATATAAATATTTGGGCCAAAATACATCAAAATGTATTTTTATACAAAATACCCCTCAAATAAATGTGTCAAAATAAAATACATGTATTTTGTATTTTCAAATACAGAAAATACTGTTTTTCTTTTTAGCAGCGACCCACAGCTCTACAGGTCACTCTGTTGGTCGGTTGGTCCACAAAGCTTTTTGTGAATAACTCAAAAAGTCCTTGACCAAAAATGCTCAAAATGTACATGCTGCAATTAAAGACCACGAGTAACTATAACTGAAAGAACAACCATGATTCATCCATTAATGCGTGATGGTAGCAAATGTGGTCGCAGCTACTGCAAATTTGCACTTGTTTTCTCACAGTTTGGTGTAGGCTACCCTAAAATATTATCTATTGATTCAGATTTAGATTCAGACAACTTTATTGATCCCACCTGAGACAATTCATTTGCAAAAAAAAAAAAAGTAAAACTATTGTTACATCCAATATTATAAGAATGTGTAGCCTATTATTTTTGTTTCTGATTCATGGAGAAAGTATTTTGAGTATTTTAAATACAAAATTACTCCACTCAAAAGTATTTTGTTACAAATCACATTTGCTTTTTATCGGCCTTATCAAATACAAATTACAAAATACTCAAATGTAATTAAATACGTTTTTTAAATACAAGCAATAGAAGTACTGCCCATCCCTGACTACAAATAACTAACTACTGTGATGGAAATTTTGCACTTCATGAAGAGAGATGTGAACTGAAGTCACACGCAGGAATGTTCAGTGTAACTGTGACCTATGACCCTTTGTGTTGTTTCATGACACATGTAAGGTATTGAATAATCACTCAAGGTATTGAATATATACTCAAGGTTATCACTTCCTTCTTGTGAATGATTCCTTTGAGTACAGAAGGGCAGAGTGATAACACACCCACAGAGACAGATACATACCAAGCTCTTCTCCTCAGACACTGAGTCTTCACTTTGTAACCGACCTGCGTGTTGCTCTGTGAACGCTCCTCTTGTACAAGATTAAACCCTTGTTTGAATTTTGAGCTGACTCCGATCTCCTTCCTCCAGTTCTAAATTATTGCAGAATTATTTTAACGACTACTGTCATTTATCAGTCCCTTCAGGAATTTGCAATGTTGTGATCGCAACAATGAACACAAATGGAATTCTGCGCGACCGTGCAATTTTGTCCAATCACTGAACTTTCCCACAATTCTGACCAGCCTCCTGCGAGTTCCACCAATCACAGGAGTCCCTCACGCAAACGTAATGGATGTACGCCACTGAATTCACTTCCTTGTTTCTGGTATAAAGATGCAGACATGTGCGATTCTAATGTGTCACATTTACAAACAAAAATTACTGAAAAAGACCGTGTAAAAAACTTTCCTGATGTTCTTCACGAATGGGAGGTAAAACTCTTTTGGACCCTGCGCAGTACTGTGGTGGAACACAAATGAAAATCATCAAATGACAAACACTTTCATACTTTCACAACATATTCGGAGAATGGCTGAAACTAGCTGACCAGCGACCAGACAAATCGCTGTGAGGCTGTAACCAAATCTGTTGCAAGTGCCGAAAGACTGAAGGTACGTTAGGTTAAATATGTGTTGTTGAAAGTAACCGTAGTTTAGAGAGGTGTGTGTGTGTGTGTGTGTGTGTATGAATATGTGTGTGCCAGGACAGGAAATTAACTTTTTAAAATGTGAACATTTAACAGCCACTGACATAAATTCAATTCATTCAATAGTAAATTACTATTTTGTGTCTTAAATCGACCAGCAACAGCAGGCTGCTGCTAATTTCTCACCTTGGTGTGTGTGCTTGTGTAAATGTGTGCGTGAGACGTCAGACCAGAGTTCAGTTTTATTCCCACTGGTTACCTTTGTTTTATGATGAATTATACAAAATAATTCCATCACAACAAACATGCTTAAAACATTAAAACTTTCATCCCAATTGTTTTAGAAGAGCTGCTATGAAATCAGGCACTGCAGGCCGCAACAATCCTGAAATAAGCCAGTGAAATCCTGGAGGGACTGATTTATTTCCAAGACCAGGGCTTTAAATCGGTCTTTACACTCTTTCCAATTTCCCAAATGTTTCTGCTGCTTCTTTAAAGCAGCTTCAGAACCCTCTGGTTGTGTGTAACACTGTGATCCTGCTGTTATTAATTCTAAATGACACTGAATCGTGGTGTTTTTTACTCTAAATGTGTAAAACAACCAATCAGTAAAGTGCCTTTAAAAAGCTCCGATACAAACCTTTATCTGGTGACCTGCCGGCCCAGCAGGCAGCAGGACAAGAGTATCTGTGGCCAGCAGACACTCGCTGAAGACGCCGCTTCATTCTGTCCTCTGCGTCGCCACAATTGACTTGTCATGTATTTTCCAGCTAATTAGCTCTTTTAAATCGGGGGTTATGTAAGGCGGGCATTGATAAGAACACAGCGGTAAATTGACCGTGTAATGCTGCCATTCATTCGGGGACAATGACCCCCTGTAGCGATAATCGGGATTAATTAAAGACCGTTAAGGGAGAGTGATGGCGGGGCAGCGTGCATGCTGGGTAGATAGCAGGGGCTCTCTCTTTAACAACACCGCTGTGATTGGTCACTTGTTGTGAATGTGTCGGGGTTAAGCGGCAGGGACGGGGGGTGACGGCGCTCTGAAAGGAGGTGGCTGCATTTAAACAAAAGGTCATTACAGAGTGTTGGACGTCTCAGTCTGTCCTCTCAGTCGAAACATTTACACACACACAGCGAAGGAAGCGTTCAGAAACATGTACAAGTTTCCTTTTTGCTCAGCTCATCCCACAGTGACAACATGTACAGAAGCCTGTTTGTGTCAAGAGGAGATACTGACCCAATTAAATTTCTTATTTTTATCCCTACCCCTCGTTTTCAAGTCCCTCTTTACCCCTCAGAACAGTTAGAAGGGGCAGTGGTTGAAGTCTTTCCCTCTGAAATGGAACAACTGTTTAAGACTGATTCATCAGCATGTCATCGTCGCTGATGGCGTTGAACAGACGGCAGTAAAGTATTTACACAATTACATTTGCCATTTGTCTGATAAAGACAGATAAAAGTGAACGCTTGGGATTCGTTCCCAACTCAAGTTTCACACTACCGATCAATCAAAGTCATCAAATTAAAAAGAACTCTGCTTCACAAAGAGCTGCAGGAATGAGTCTTAAAACCAGTGTCGGAAATTAACTTTTGGGTCACCTGCCAAGAGGACAGGTCGATGAAATAATGCACCTGTCAAGCCGTAATAATAAATCACCTTTTTGTGTCGTGTTTATTTGTTTCAGAACATTTCATTGAGATCATGTTGAGTACAAGCCTAAAGTAGAGGCTGGAGCAAAATATGAATCAAAATTATTTTAATATACCGTGGTTCCCAACCTTCTTCCTCGAGGGACACCTGTTCTATCATTGAGAAACTGACGACCCATGACTGACGCCGGATGTCCACTGGATCCGTGGCGTGCGCGATCTGGCCGAGGCGCGGGTGCCAGAGCTAATCGTGGCCATTCAAGTCAATGTAAGCTGCTCCACCAGAAGGGCTATGGCTAGGACGCGCTGCAACCTCGAAGCGGCTCGGCGCTCCGCTCTGCTAAAAATACATGCCAGGTCTATTTTTGACGGACGCCACACGACGGCGCGTCAATTTGCACAGACCAAATGAGTCAAACAGGAAGTCAGGCACAGAAAAGACAAGAGTATCCGGTCAATTTTCAAAATAAAACAGCCATGAAAACTTCGGATCGTATTTCACATCGCTACATCAACATCACAAAATCAAGAGAAAATTCACGAAATGGCCTCTAAGTGGTCGATGTCGGGCAGGCAGAGAAATCTTTTTTTTGTTTGTTGATGTCTTTATATCTCCAGGGTTTCCGCAGATTATCGTGTGCGCCGCTATAGTTCCAGTGGACACTGACGCTTGGCACAGGATGGAGTTAGTCCACGGCGGCCGAATCGCACAGATTCAGTGGACATCCGGCGTAAGGCTGCTGTCAGCCCTAGAGTGTCTCCTCTGGTCTGAATCAGGGACTCATGTTGTTCCAAAGTTGTATAATTGCCTAGAGTTGGTTGGTGTTCTCACGGCAGCATTTACAAGAGGACCAGATCAAATGCCTTGTGTGAGAAAGCTGCTCTTGATTGGTCAGAATTTCCATGTGGGAAAAATCCAGGAAGTAAAGCAAACGTTGAAGAAGAGTACACTTGCAAGATAAATGTGACACTTTCTAATGTCACAATGGAGGGACAACTACGCAGGTTGATTTTAGCGCTGCTCATCGTGGACTATATTGCTGTCATTGTTCATTTTAGTCAAAGCATACAGTTTGAAAACGAGGCAAACGCGGCTCCAACTAGAAAACAATGTTTTGATGCATTGGATGTGCTGAATGTGCATATTAAGGCAGTACAGGAGGAGGTGCACATTAATAATCCTCCAGGACTGTAACATGCTCATGTTTAACCCAAACAATGTGTCATGTGACTGCAGTTGCTTCACATCCAGGTCGCAACACCTTCTCACCACAAACCAACCGCACCAGAGTTCCTTTGGAACCAACACATTTTCACTCTGACCTTGTCTCATGTTGATGTTTGGTCATGGACGTTCTAGGACACCATGTCAACTTTAGCCTGTTACGCTGCATTGTCTTCTACACTTCACTAAAAATAAATATACTACATCGGTACAACACCACGAATTATGGTTTTGAGGAAAAAAGAACAGGGTTTGGCTTTACAATCTTACGGGACGCAAACATCGCTCTCTTGGGTGAAAGTCGGTGTTTGATCACTCCCTCCCGCCGGCCCCACTCAGACATTCGCCACCTTAACTTTCGACCTTGTCCTACTGCATTCCCTCCTGTGCCAGATGCCACTAAACTATAACAGAAACTGGACGTGTACCACGCTGATGTTAAAGAACGCCTTTTTTCGTTGGTTTCTGCTGCCACAAGTCACTGCCCAAGCACCACATTTTGACAACTTTAGAGTGAGACCGGGCTCTTGTAACCGGACTGAGACCACCCCTTCAAGGTCTCAGTCTGGTTACAAGAGCCCGGAAATCATTTTGGTGTGATTGCTGTGTTCACACCCGCCCAAACGAACCGCACTGAGGGGGCAACTTGAGTTCAGCTGAACTGAATCAAACAGGGCAGGTGTGAAAGCAGCCTTAAATCTGTCCTTTAATAGACGGAGCTCATGTTTGTTTATCATGTTGTATTTCACTGTGTGAGTACAGGAGCGTCTCTGTGCTGTTTTCTTCATCCCTGTCAGGAGAAAGTCACTGATTGGCCTTTTGGTGGCCCCGCTTTAAGAATCAGACCATTTGATCAATTGCATAATGGTAATTATATTATACTGAGTTAATTTCATTGCCGTATGTGAAGGAGTGGATAAGTGGTGCTGGCTCAGCTCTTCTCTGTCCTACCTCAGCTCTTCCAGCCTGTGATGGGAGCTGTGTTGACCAGGAGCTACCTTGGTGGTGGAGCTCATTTGCTAATTGAAAAGTGACTGACAAATCAGGAGCTCCATGACTGGGAATCCCCTCAGCCAATTTCCAGCCTCCTGATCCGCGCGGGTGTGACACGAGACCGGCGACAAAGGAGAAGCGAGGATGATGTTTTGAATGATGAGGTGATGCGGAGACTTCCAGTCAGACAGGAAGGATTCGGGAAGAGAGCAGCAGAAGCCAAATCCTTCATTGTGATTCCCGGCGGAGGAGCCGTCCAGCAGCTGAAATGCCTTCTGTCAGTGCCTTTAAAAGTGAGCAATAACAAATCTCCCGGCTAATGGTCAGTGAATTAAGCCGCCAGCCTGTATAGACAGTGGGGAGGAGAGTGGAGGCTGCAGCAGAGCAGGGCCCATCTCCCCCCAGCTCCACCCCCCACCACTCACAGCCCCATTACCTGTCACAGCGAGCGGCCCACAATCACCAGAGACAAGTCCTTTCTGTGCTCGCAGGAGAGGAGAGCTCGCAGCTCCCCGGAGAGAAGGCCAGATCCTGTCTGATGGTTGTCAGCAGCTGCACGGGGAGCTCTGCTCGCTTAGGGAGAGAAATCAGGAGCCAGCAGTAATCATGCAGCGCCGCTCAAAACGCAGAGCATCATGGACAGAGGCTGACAGACAGGGACATGTTGGTGAACCCCTAAATTCTCTGAACAAGTGAAGGTGAGACACCTGAGCAGGAGAGCATGTATATGGAGAGAAGATGAAGCCCAGGGAATAAGCAAGTGAGAGCAGCAGCACACCAACGACAACGACAACGAAGAGTCTTCAGATTTACATAAACTCCAGAACGTCTTTTCACTTTGTTATATAGCCACAGATTTTAGATTCATTTAGTTGCATTGATAAGACATCATTAATTTACTTTATGTTCCTGTTGGTACTTATATCAGCCTTAAGCCTGGTTCAGACCAAAGATTCACGATGAGACGAGTTGAAACAAACAACAACCTGCAATGTGCCGTTCTGCAACGTTCAAAAAACCTTGTGCTGCGTTCATGTGTTGTCACGTAAATAACAAACCCTAGGACTGAACAAGAAGAAACCCAACACAGACAGCAGGTCAGACATTTTTAGGCCGAACCCGAGCATCATTTGTAAAGATTTATCTCAACCTGGCCCAACCTGTGGGTCCTGTCAGGCTCGGCTCCGGTATCCACGCTGTCAAGCCAGTTCAGACCAAAGATTCCTGACGTGATGAGTTGAAAGAGGCAACTACTGTCAACACTCTGCTCTGTAATGTTGTAAAATCTGTAACGGTGACAGGAAGTGACCGCCATGAGACGGCGTATCATCTCTAGTCAACGACTCTCTGTGCTTCTGATCTGTAACGTCGACAGGAAGTGACCGCCATGAGACGGCGTATCATCTCTAGTCAACAACTCTCTGCGCTTCTGATCTGTAACGTTGACAGGAAGTGACCGCCATGAGACGGCGTATCATCTCTAGTCAACGACTCTCTGCGCTTCTGATCTGTAACGTCGACAGGAAGTGACCGCCATGAGACGGCGTATCATCTCTAGTCAACGACTCTCTGCGCTTCTGATCTGTAACGTCGACAGGAAGTGACCGCCATGAGACGGCATATCATCTCTAGTCAACGACTCTCTGTGCTTCTGATCCATTTTGCAGCTTTTCAGACTTATTTTGTGGCTGAATATAATTTGTAGCTTCTTAAAATCTGAATGAGGACAGTGATAGTGAGATACTGGCTACAGCTGCATTTGTAGTAGTGATGAAATGGCATGGGCGGGGCATAAGCACATACAGCCAGCAGCAGCAGCGACCCACCGTCTGACACCGGCACACCATGAGGACAGAAACAGAGGGCTCTGTGGGGACGGAGTACCTGCTGCAGCAAGCCAACACGCCATCTGTGGCCATTTTGACTTGACCAGCTGACTTCACTACAAGCTGATTGGCTGTTGAAACAGGTGACGTGCTTTAAAACCAGCCGCAGGCCATTTGACCAGCTGAGTGTCAGGTGACACCATCAGCCGGCTTGAGTTGAGCTCTGACGGCCAGTTCACGCCGCTGACACTTTTCTCTGTGACGTTCTAAAACGGTTTCAAATCTTTGGTCTGAGCTGGGCTCACGTGTTAACCATAGACGCTTTCATAGGCCCCGCCTTGGCCTCGGGCATTGACTGTATTGACTTCCATGTATAAATTCCCTGGTTTCAGCTCACAGGCAGAATTGATCGTCACTAATCCGGTTGGTGTAGCGCTGTTGATCGAAGCGCCTCTCCTCCATCACGCAGACAGATGTTTGATCTCTCCTCCTCAGGTAGGAATGGTAAATGAAGTGATCCTCCTCTGTCAGCAGCTTTGACCTTCCCTCTCGGCATGACAGCAGCTGCTGAAGGACGTCCCGATCGGCTGACGCTGCACTTCCTGCCTGCCGTCACCGCGGCGACGGCTGCCAAGGTGTGAGAGGTGTGGTTGCAGCGCGGGCGCTTGATGAAGCAGAGGAATCGATGGAGCGAGGAATGATGAAGAAATGAGAGGCGGAGACGGACAGGCTGCAAAAATGAGTGTGGCACATTTGGTACAGGCAGCGGTGGTGGAGGGGGGGAGGACTTCAAAATAAAATGCAAAGAGAGGAGGAGGATGAGGAGGAGGAGGAGGAGGAGGAGGAGGTGATCAATACCTCAGATGAAACAATCTGTGTCTGTAGCATCAAAACACAGGAGTTATTCTCATGTTAGAACAAACAAATGACTCAGTGGTCCTAATTAAAGATAATTAATGAAGTTATCACAGACTCTGTGTCGATGGCGCCGCACATTAACGAGTCCACCTGTTGTTGTGCCGAGCGTCTGAACCCTCTGGTGTCCTGATCGTTGTCACACAGTCAGAACAGAGAGATGATTGATGAACGTATGGAATCTAAACTGCTCTCTGGTTGGCTGCCAGACGGCGGAGGTTTATTTGTCTTCATATCGGGGCGAGTCTGTGTTTATGTTCGGTCTCTGAGGAACCACATGTCCTGAGAAACGACCCGGCCCACCACAAAGAGGACAAATATGAAGTTCTGCTCATCCAGAAGCTGCTCACTGCTGGAGTCAATGTACTGACAGTATAAATAGTAAAAGCAGCTCTCTGGGACGGTTCAGAGTCTCTCTGCTCGGGGAGAACTCAAGTTTCTGGTTATTAAAATCCTCTTTATTCTTGTTTTTCAGCAGATAACCGGAGCAACAGTCTCTGAGCAACATACACAAAAACTACATCCAATCAGTTACAACACCTGCACCAGCAGTCAGGCCTCTAAGCAGTGGGGTGAGCTTTTGCACATTAATATATTTTGTTGTATTGTTGTTAAGGTCATGATTACTTTCACACAGAACGCAAAATATTATGCAGCAGAAAAGTGTCAATTTTCTTCTGGAACAAGTCAAATATTCAAAGCTTTTGCAGCGCAAAATAAAGGAACCAACCAATCACATTGTGCCTGTGCACCTTCAAATGTCCCAAAGTCTTCAAAAAAAGCAAGAAAGAAAAGAAAGCTTTACGTTGAGTCTGTTATTCTATAATGAACACTTCAACTCAACATATTTTGCTGCCTGTTTGACTGACTGACAGATTTTCTGATCACTGAGAAAACGCTGATTTAACAAAGTAAAAAAATAAAAGTAACTTTGCAAGTAGTGAGTTACTTTTGCCACTTTCTCGAAGCTTAGCAGCTGCATTTCTCCAGAGATAGCTTCAATGGAGTGAAACTTTATTTTGATGTAGAGTTACTGGTTGCTAATTTTGACACACTTTTGGCCCACGACAACCCGGTCTCACTACAAAGTCTTCAAAATCTGGTGCTTGAGCAGTGACCTTCCGCATCAGACAGCGACAAACAAAGACGCCCTTTCACATCGTTGTGATACGCAGTCAGTTGCTGTTGTAGATTTAATAGTGCTCGCAGGCATCACAGGGAAACGCAGCAGGACAACAACTAAAGTTAAGGAGGCGAAAGTCCAAGTAGGGCAGGTGGGAGGGGTGGTGGATGGGTCCAACAACCACAGACTTTCACCTGGGAGGTGGGTGTTTGTGTCCTGTAAGATTCTAAAGCCAAAATCTGTTCTTTTTTCCTAAATCTAACCATATGCTTCTGTTGTAGAAGGAAAAAACATCAGTTAGTGGTGTTGTACTGACGTAGTGCTTTTATTTTGAAAGAGACTGTATCAAACTGTACATTTCCTGTGAAAACAGAAGTGTATTTTGAAAACAGACAATGCATGTAACAGGCTGAAGTTGACACGGCGTCCCAGAACATCAACAACCAACACACCCAGGGTACCTTGGACGCCATATGTGGACGTGGAAAGTTAGAAGGACCAGTAAATTGAAAGCTTCGCCTTCACATTGGCAAATCCAGGAAAAGAGGACCTCACCCTGTATGGGGACACCAGGGCCCATGGAGCCAGGCCTGGGGGAGGAGGGAGCTTGCCAATGAGTGTCTGGTGGCCTGGCCTTGAACCATGGGACCTGGTCGCACTCAGCCCAAATGAATGACATGCAGCGGACTCTGTGGACCCACCACCCACAGGGACTGGCATCGGGGCCGGGTGCATTGTGTGCCAGGTGGCGTGCTGACCCCTGGTGTCGCAGACTGGCGTCCAATCACGAGTAATTCCCCGTACATGAAGTTAGAAACATCTACTGGGTGCATAAATGAGTACTGGAGCTGCAACCTGTAGGAAACTGGAGTGAAATCAAAAGTGTTTAATGTTTGCTCTGTGATTACAGTCGGCTTCACCACTTTACTGTCGTTCTAATATTACTGGGAAATCTATTTATTTGGCAGCTAGTTTGACTTTAATGAGCCACATTTACAGACTGTTCCTTTAGTTTACAGAGAGTTGATACCGAAGGTGAGATTAATATGATTATTGTCAGCACGCTGGCTGATGTTTTACAGACCTGAATGTTAGAAGAATAAAACAAAGGTCTCGTCCTGACGGCATCGTGTTGTTTCATATGGAGCCAACAGTCGTATCCAGAGGAGGTGAAACATCAGAGCGTCTCCTGCAGTCTGCAGCCGTCCCACCATCTCCAGGCAAATTGATTTATTTCACATTATTAATGAACTTTGCTGCAGTTCCACTTGTCAGGCTTGGCCTGCGAGGGTCAATAACGAGAGGAAACTTGATGTTAGTGGATCCGGCTTAAGTGATTCTGTCGCGCTAACGATTCAATATATCAGGACAAATGTCAGCTGCTTGTAATATGTTGATTCTCCGGGCCTGATCTGCATAAGCACTGCGTTCACTGGGGTGCAGGTCTCTGCGGCAGCGAGGAGGAGGAGGGCGGGCGAGGGGGGGGCATTTAATGACAAGCTGAAATTCTTTCAATAAATATTTCATGCAGAGGTAAAGAGTGAAACCCCGGCTCACTGAATAAACCAACACTGGAGGCACTCTGTGCTGTGAATCAATGCAGGAGCTGTTTTTAAACCTTAAATCTGCACTTTCATCCTGAAACATTTATAATTAAGATGTTTAAAATTGGGAATAGTCTGATATGGATGTGTGCATGCTGTGCAGTGTTGTGTGGGATCCAGGCAGGGTGGAGGTGGGGGGAGGGGGAGGCGTGTAAACACTTAAGGTGACTAAACTGCTGGCTCGAGTTTTCTGGCCGGCTGCAGAAATCAGTGCGATGGATCGGATGGGAGAGATTTAGTTGCAGGTGGCAGAGGTCGGTGGATTGTGTATTCTGTGCAGTCAATAATAAAGTTAGGACTTATGCCCACGGAAAGTTAATGAGCAATCACAAGGACCTTGGAAAGTCATTTGCATCTGGGCACGGGCTCCTCACTTTGGCTGGGAGAGGGCCCCGGGGACACGGAGGGGGAACGGTGATACTGCAAAGCAGGAGAGTTCCTCTGAACAAAGGATGTGCTCCACACATAACAATTAGACACCACGGCTAACATCTAACAACATGGCTGAAG
The DNA here is from genome assembly GCF_011397635.1 of Epinephelus fuscoguttatus. Classification (NCBI taxonomy): domain Eukaryota; kingdom Metazoa; phylum Chordata; class Actinopteri; order Perciformes; family Serranidae; genus Epinephelus; species Epinephelus fuscoguttatus. The sequence continues at coordinate 39,066,491 of NC_064769.1, read as the reverse complement.
GTTTGTTCCTGAATTCAATTATCTCGGCCAACAAAATAATATTAATGCCTTCTGTGCAATTATTAGTCCCCCCTGCAGTCCTCTGAACATCACTTCAGCTCACTTTTCCTTTTGATTTCACTCGTTTATTCCTTTAAACTACACACACTCTGCACACACACACACACTCTGCACACACACTCTGCACACACACTACCGGTAAGTAAATGTTGTCCTGACAAAGCCGCAGGAAAACCAGACCTTGTTTTTCATCGTGTGCACATTTGAGATGATTTTAATATCTTAAAGAAGAGTTTTAGTTGCCGAAACAAAATCACACTTTAAAGGGATAGTGCACCCAAAAATGGCTCAGGTGAAGTTTTAGAGTCCTCACATCACTTGCAGAGATCCAAGGGGAGAGGAGGTAGCAACACAACTCCACCTAATGGAGGCTGACGGCGCCCCAGATTCAAACACATAAAACACAAACACATAATTGAAACCACAAAATATCTCCATACTGCTCGTCCGTAGTGATCCAAGTGTCCTGAAGCCCCGACATAAAATACGGTCTTGTGCACGCGCGCACACGTGAGCGCGGTGCCCAGAGAGGCAGTCAGAGCTACAGGCTACAATGAGGCTAAAAACAGAGTTCAAATGACATTTTTCCAAACAACTTTTTATGTCGGGGCTTCAGGACACTTGGATCACTACGGACGAGCAGTATGGAGATATTTTGTGGTAGATAATGGCTGAATTTTCATTTCTGGGTGCACTATCCCTTTAAAAAGGTTGTTAAATGTACAGACTCTGGGCCAGAGGATCTCATCCAGCCCTTCAGGACAGACATGATTGTACCTACAGTAATCTCATCAGCCATGTCCGAAAGCTGTCTATGTTTTAATCATGGTTCTTTTTATCTTAGACAATTCAGCTGTATGTGCAGCTGTATGTGGCCCTCAGCGGGGCCTTAGAGGAATGAAATGCTCGTCTGTAATGTAACCCATTGTTCAGGATGTTGTAACCACGGTGAAATGACAGGATATTATGGTCTGTAATACACTTGGACATTCAGCCAGGCCCCCAGGACCAGCGCCAGGCTTCAATGCCAATTTGACACAGTGGCCAAATGTGGACTTACAACTTTCAGGTCCGTCATGTGACGCCAATCAGCCCTGGTTGGTACGAAGCTCCGCCCCTTGTGATGACACCCAGCAGACCCACCCTGTGCTTCATCCTGCAGCATGAATCCATCTCTGCTCTCTGTTGTCTTTGTCCGTGGCACAGTGGAGCCCGAGGAGTCAATCCCATCACCCAGCCGCCTCTACAGGCATCAGCCGCCACCGCGCACGCATGGAGGATTTACTTTATCACAGGGTCGCGCTCGGCCACACCTCGCTGGCCGTGTAATCACCTCGTCTGCTTTCACATCCACAGCTATGAGGCTGTAATCTGTCCAGCTCTCTGTGAGGCAGGAGGCTGCCCCCTCTCCTCCTCTGTCCCCGGGGCCCCGCTGGCCTGTGTGGCCCCTCACTGCCTCCAGAGAGAGGACATTTATTCATGCTGTGATACCTCTGCATGGAAATGATGTCATAACCTGTAATGTAGCGAGGGTGCGTTCAGGAAGAGGACACAGTTTGACTTTAAAGCAGGACACATAAATGTGCTTCACTTCATTCAGTCACTCTTTACTGGAGACGTCACACTGATATGATCAGTGATGTCATCAGTTAACATCAGAGAATATTTCTGACTTGTTACCAGCGGTGTAACAATACATGTCTTTGTATTGAACCGCTCGGTACAAGGCTTTTGGTCCGGTGCACATTACAAACCAAACCATACCTTCAACTATCCTGTTACATTTAGACAATAAAATATAAAGTTAGGGCCAAAATGAGAATCACAATTATTCTGAGATCACGATTATTGATTGTTTTTAGAGACAAAACATTTTATTGCACTCTCACATTCAAATAAACAGATTGCTGCTTTAATTTCCATGTTGTTCTGCATTCCTGCTAATGTCCAAATCTTTGCATCAAAATAAGACTTCAGATAAAGTTCTTCTTCACCTGAATTCGGTGAATCTACTACGGATATGTCTCCACCCCTGAATTATTTTTTTACAGTTACAGTTTATGCACTGCAGTGTCACTGTCATGGATGTCTGAGTTGATGGTGGACAAGAACGGGGATAAACGGTATTCTTCTGGGCCTCCGTACATTCATTGTTTTTTTTCCCAGGTGATTTAAAGCCGGATTTATACCTCTGCATCGAATCGACATAGGCTCTGACATGCACCTCCCCAGAAATGTAACTACACGTCACAGTGACGCAGACCTCCTGTGGGTTTCCTCCAGGTGCTCTGACATGTTCTCCCTGTGTCAGCGTGGGTTTCCTCCAGGTGCTCTGACATGTTCTCCCCGTGTCAGCGTGGGTTTCCTCCAGGTGCTCTGACATGTTCTCCCTGTGTCAGCGTGGGTTTCCTCCAGGTGCTCTGACATGTTCTCCCCGTGTCAGCGTGGGTTTCCTCCAGGTGCTCTGACATGTTCTCCCTGTGTCAGCGTGGGTTTCCTCCAGGTGCTCTGACATGTTCTCCCCGTGTCAGCGTGGGTTTCCTCCAGGTGCTCCCACATGTTCTCCCTGTGTCAGCGTGGGTTTCCTCCAGGTGCTCCAGCTTCCTCCCACAGTCCAAAGACATGCAGGTTAATTGATAACTCTAAATTGTCCGTAGGTGTGAATGTGAGCGTGAATGGTTGTCTGTCTCTATGTGTCAGCCCTGTGATAGTCTGGTGACCTGTCCAGGGTGAACCCTGCCTCTCACCCAGTGTCAGCTGGGATAGGCTCAGTCATTAAACATCATACTTGGTGTTAGTTTTAATAAATAAATTAATCAAAATAACATTAAATTAAAACATTTTAAAGAATTTAAAAATGAAGGACACTTCTCTGGCATTTCTACTTTCATGCTGTTACAAAAACACGTTGAACTGTGACACCATTGTGTCGTATCAACCTGAATCTTGTGAAGTGTTACACCTCGAGTTGAGACCTAACAACACACCTGTGTTAACACTCAGCTTTGTCTGTTTCTGTTCACTCAGCTCAGACGCTGCAGTAAAGTCTTAAACTCTGCTGTTTGAGTCTGGCATCATGTCGGTACAATGCGACATGTAAACACACAAACATAAGAGGCAGCATCAAACGTTACGAGGAGATGACCTCGATCATGTTTTACAAGCTCAATAAGTCGATTACATGGTGAGGATACATGAAGCATAGATGGTTTTCAGTTGCAGGTGTAATAAGAACAATAAGTCCAGAAGACAATCTGATGCACAACAGTCACACTGATGACCTGAGAGGAAATAATAAATCATTGGCTCCAACATCTTTAAAGTGTCCCGTCTGTGTCTCTGAGCGCCTCCTCAGAGCTGCACAGCTGAAGCATATAGTTAAAGCAGGCGCAGGGAAAATACATTTCATTACTTTGCTCTGTGGCATTTTTTCCACGTCATTACAAAGCAGTAATGGGCGATCACAGGGAGAAACAGATTGCTCTGCTACTCACATCCAACAGGCCTCATTTTAATGTGCCACCATTACGCGACTCACTGCTTTGTTACAGTCGAGTATGAGCGCCTCCTTCCCTCCTCCCCGCTTTATGTATCTGTATAGAGAGAGTAGACGCTACTCTGTTCTGACATGAGACAAATGTTTCATTCAAATGTTGCTTTCGCATATTGTGGAGGAAGTAATGAATTCCTGCGCGGCGGCGGTGGCGGCGGCAGGCCCGGTTCACCGTGTCAAGCCGGAGCGCGGCGCAGGCACAGCTCCACAGCTGCAAAATTAAATTTAATGTTCCATTCGCGGAGGGAAAGGTGCATAAATCAAAGCTTTTGATTTGCATGGACTGTGGCGATCAACCTCGTCCTGTGCAAACATCAACCAGGACAGAATATGATGTCACGGCAAAAACAATGTAATCTCAGACTTCCTAATAAAAACAAGCAACAGGCGGGGCCGTTTAATTCAGACCGCTGCTCTGATGTCAAGTATATTATTAAAAACATGTCCCTCCGCCCTGCGCTTTCATTTAAGGAGAGAGGAAGCCATTTGAAAAGTTTAATATTGTTTCACTCAACAAGAAAAATTAAAGTTTGAACCTTTAGAATCAACAGAAACCAGCTGAGGCTGTTAGCGTGGATCCATGAAGGACACGATGGAGACGGGACAAACAAAACCCTGTGACGAGCTCAGGAGGCGTCACATAAATACATCTGTACAATTTATTGTGTCAAATAAGATGAAAATAAAGAATATTTCAGAGGACTCCTCAGTTTAGCTGCAATATACTCAATAAATGCACCATTTTTAGATCAATCTGCGAAAAAACAGAAAGATAATTGGCAGAAATTTTAATATCAATTAATCCTCCAAGTCATTTCTCGGTTTGGAGTTTCTAAAACGTCTCAGATATTCTGTTTCTCTTTATTTTATTTCTCAGTAAACTGAATATTTTTTGGTTTTGGACGAAGTAAGACATTTGTAAATGTCATCGCGCACTCAGGAAATTGTGGAAAGCATTTGTCACTATTATCTGACGTTCTGTAAACGAAACAATATGAAAAATAGAAAGACTCATAGTCGTATCCACGAAGCAGACAAGTTGCAGCTACAGTTTACATCCACGTCTGTCCAGACTCGTGTGGAGCAGTGACAGAAGACAACACTTTAAATATGGACGTTGCGGTAAAGACACTACAAATTCTAAAACATGGATGCTTCACACACAGAAGATCTATACAATCAGCACAGTTTCAAGATTAGAGTCACCAATTCAGTATCTGACCAAATGTCTCCCCTTCTGTTCCTGAGATATGACGTTAAAACATGATGATGTCACAGTCAAGCTGACCTTTGACCTTTTCACCTTCATCATTTTATCCTGTTAGACATTTGTGTCAAGTTTGGTCAGAATTAGGGAATGAATTCTTGCATTATGGTCAAAAACACATTTCATGAGGCTAAACTGTACTTCGACCTTTAACCACCAAATCTGACCAGTTCATCGTTGAATCCAAGTGAACGTTTGTGCCAAATTTGTGGAAGGTCTTTCAAGGCCTTTTTGACATATCGTGTTCATGAGAATGAGACGGACAAAATGTCACAGTGACCTTTGACAACCAGTTTCTCATGTTTCCTTGAGTCCAAGCTGGTATTTGTGCCAAATTTGAGGAAATTTCAAGACAAGATGAACCAGGTCACAGTGACCTTTGACCCCCAAATTCTTAACAGTTCATTGTTGAATACAAGTGGACGTTTGTGCCACATTTCAAGAAATTCCCTCAGGGTGTTCTTGAGATGTTGCATCCACGAGACTGTGACGGATGAGGTCACAGTGACCATGAACTTTATCCTATGACCACCGAAATCTGTTCAGTTCACTTTGAGTCCAAGTGGACATTTGTGCCAAATTTGTGAAAATTCCCTCAAGGCCTTTTTGACAAATCGTGTTCATGTGAATGAGACGGACAAGAAGTCACAGTGACCTTGGACAACCAGTTTCTCATCAGTTTCCTTGAGTCCAAGCTGATGTTTGTGCCAAATTTGAGGAAATTTCAAGATAAGAAAAACCAGGTCACAGTGATATTTGACCACAAAATTCTTAACATTTCATTGTTGAGTACAAGTGAATGGATGAGGTCACAGTGACCTTGGACTTTGACCTATGACCACCGAAATCTATATAGTCTATCTATAAATCTATAAAGTCAACATTTGTGCCAAATTTGATGAAATTCTTGCACGGCTTTCTTGAGATATTGCATTTACGAAAATGAGACAGAAGCAAGGGTACAGTTAACTTGACCTTTGACCAAACTGTAATCAGTTAATCCTTGACTCAAACTGTGCCAAATTTGTTGTATTTTGTTCACAAAAATGAGACAAACAAGGTCACAGTGATGTTGGTGAAGATTCTCAATCATCTAGGTCATGGTGATCTCAAGTGTGTAACTTAACTCAAGCAAGTCCAGTCACCTAGGATACTTTCAAGGTCACAGTGACCTTTGACCGCCAAAATCTAATCATCTCATCGTTGAGTCCAAATGGACATTTGTGCTAAATTTGTGGAAATTCCCTCAAGGCGTTCTTGATATGGGGTTAACGAAAATGAGGCAGAGGCAAGGTCACGGTAACCTTGACCTTTGACCAAAGTGTAATCAGTTTATCCTTCATTAAAATTGGATGTTTGTGCTAAATTTGAAAAAAAAAAAAAAAATCCCTGTTACGAGATACTGTGTCTATGAGAATGAGACGGATGCAAGGTCACAGTGACTTCAGAAAATGAAATGCTATCTATGAACGCCTGAGCTAGGGCTGGACGACATGGCCCCAAAATAATATCACGATATTCCAGGGTATTTTTGCGATAACGATATTTTCGATGATATGACAAATTAATATATAAAAATGTATTATTAATTTAAGAAAATAGAATTGTAACATTATAAGTGATCTAGTTTGACTGTTTGTGTCAAATCTTAAATAAAAAATAAAATGATCTCTCATTTCTTTAGTTTGTGAACAACTTTTAATACACATTTTAACAAATGTCCCCTGGGATCTATATATATAAATCAACAGGTGTTGTCACGAGTTTTTTCACGTAGGTTTCCATCAGCAAAGGTTTGTGACAGAATCAGAGAGGAGAGGGAGAGACGCTGTGCTGCTGCCAGAGGAGCCGCTGAATGAGTTCCCTCTGAGCGCTAAGAGAAGGAAAACATTCAGGACGCCACACTTTATTCCACACTACTGAAGCTGCTCCTCTTTTTACTGGAACCACAGAGGAGTCGGGAATAGTTTCGCTTTCAGCCATGCTTGTTGTTGCGACGATATTAATTTTTCCTATCATTTTAAAAAATATACCAATATTGTTCGTGAACGAGATGGTGTGACACAGCCCTAGCCTGAGTTTCATTCATGTCCTTAGGATGACAGTCACACACTGCTCCCCTCACAGCGATGCATAAAATACCTCAGAAATCTAAATATCAGGTGATGTAAGAAGCAACTGGAGCCAAATTGTTGTTTGTAATTTAAGCAATAAAAATGCATATTTTTCTACAAGTAAAAAAGAATTAGTTGTTTATTTAAAGACCTGTAAAAAGCATTTGTATAGGAGTGTTGACATGGACGGGCAGACAGATGGCAAACCGTTCAATCATTTACATGCAGGACGGTAAAACTGGGGGGTGCTGGCAGAAAATATCAGCAACAGTGACGGTACTGCTGTTTAAAGTTAAAATATTTTAACTTTTTGATGTCCAGCGCAACAGAATTTACGACTTGTTACGTACCTGCCTCACACAAGAAAAAAACACCAGCGATCTGGAGAATAACTAGAATATTTTCATTAAATAACAGACACAAATCAACTTTATTTCAGTCCATATGTTGAATACAATATGTTGTCACCAGGTTTCGTTCTTCCATCGTCCGTCCAGAGGCTGTTTTGCGTCCAGCGTCTGCCTGAGTTCATGTGAACGCAGCATGTTTCTTGGCTATGTGATTAATCGGTTAAATACTGGATTACTGAAATAATCGATCAGCCGGACTCTGAATGGATCAGTTTCAGAGGACGAGCACTCTCAGTCAGTTCTGATATTAATCTGTGACTTTAACTTTAACAACCAACTCATCTTAATGTGTTTCAATTGTTAACGTATCTTAAAGTCTTTAAGTCCAGGCTGATGTTTGATGCTTCAGTTCCTGTATGCTAATGCTAAACAGCTCTGCATTATACACACACACACACACACACACACACACACACACACAGGTCTGAGGCCCCATTAGGAATCAGCCTTGATCAATACCCAGTGAATTAGAGTGCTACTGATCTGATTAACTCCCCATTATTTTCTGCTGGCCCTTATTTAGGATGCGTGATGAGAAAATATCCCACTTTCTTTTTCTTTTAAATGAAACACACACATCCTGACGCAACCTTCGATTCATCTTTGCTGAAGGCGAGGGCGTTCTCTCTCTCCCTTCTGCAGAGGTTACAGCGAGCAGACACTTCCTGTTTTACATCACAGCTCGATAAAGAATAAGTCTGGTGTTTTCTGCATATTTCTACTCGTCATCAGATCTCAGAGACGAGGGTCGTGATGGCTCCACCTGGACTGCTCTTCATTTTAACATGAAGCTACAGGAAGTTTTGGCCTCGACTGCAACAACGGGGCCAGCTCTGTCAGCACGGTGAATGCCAGAGTCTGTAACTAGGTACATGCTGGCTACTTCCTGTTACAAATTAAGAGTCCACATTTCAAATTAAAAGAGTTTCACTATTGCTTTTGACCTCGTCTTGTTTGGTGGGTTTGGTGATGGTGATTTCAGGGCTGTTTCTGGTTAAACAGAAAGGATGTTCCTCTTTAACACAAAGCTCTATCTCTGTAGGGATCCTTTCATAATGTTGTCAGACACTTAGAAAAACAATCTGAGCCTGTCAGTGACAAAAACAAACACTGTCAGTGGACGGACACTGACGATGGTCACATGACAGCCTGTTTCACCTCTTCATACTGAACCAATGTCCATCAGTTTAATCGTGCTGCAGATTTGATGCTCAGATATGAAACTGAGACTTTTAAAGATGTAAAGTGCAGCTGCTGCCCTGCTGTGCTCCTTCCTGTGTCCTGTGAGTGTTAGAGTCGGTGCTCAGTGTGGATGCAAAGCTGCAGCCAGAGTCTCTGAGTCCTGAACTCTGCTCCTCTGAGAGGACGCCGGGCCAGATGCAGGTTATTGAAATGAAATGGATCTACTCTAAATCTGCTTTCCTCCCCCTGCTGCCTGCTGCTCTACCAGCGCCAAGGAAGAGGAGGCAAGAGGGGAGAAGCCAAGTCCTCCTGAGGCATGATGGGATTAGTGGCAGGGGGCTATAGAGCGATTGCGGCAGCCCTGGATGGAGAGGTTCAGGTGTAGCGGCTCACCCCTGTAGTTAAAGAGATTATCAACAATGAAGATAATCTTTGGAAAAGTTCCTGCACTCCACAGACACCAGCAAAACTCTGCAAACAAATTCCCAGAAAAGGCTTTTTATTGTATAAGTGTTGTGCAGGCGGGCAGCAGTACAGGTGGCCGCGAGCTCACCCTGTGATCCACTCGCCTCCACAAACTCAATAACACACACGGGAGGGATGACAGGCTTTTATATTAAAAGCCATATATTCTGATTAATTCCTCTCTTTGTGAATTCCTCGCTTTAAGAAGAAGAAGACGACGACGGTGACGGTCGTCTCTCGGCGCACAGAGGCAGATGGAGAGCTGCATGTTACATGTTTTACATTCAGTTCATTTAACTGATGTTTTACATGACAAATACTCGTCATACTAAACATGCTGCTGTGATTTAGAGTCACGGACGTCCATCAGCTTTGATTCATGACTGCACTATTTGAAAATCTCTGATGACTGACCCAACGCCTGGGAGCTAATAGTCTGAGTCAGGTGGCTCACAGCAGATAATCAGAGGACGTTCAGACTACATCTACAGCTCAGAGCGATTCAGAAATGTTTAATTCCAGCTCCACTGTACGAGGAAATCATCTGCTATGTAAAGCCACAGCTCACAGTTAATGTGCTCACACTGTAACCGTCACTTCCTGGAAGAAAACCGGCGACTGATTTTAACTGTGGAGATCTGTGACATCAGCAAATTGTTGATTTCTGTTTCCATTTTCAGCCGTAACTGTGACAGTTAAAGATATATAGTTAAACACGTTTCTGCTGTTTCTGCTTTTATGTACTGTGTTGCTTTAATGTTATCTCTGATAAACCAAATCTACCAGAACAGAAGCCAGTGTTAATTTTGACAGGTATTTTGGATTTAGTTTAAGTCTTGGAACAAAAATATTAGTTTTAGTCACATTTTAGTCATTTTTATCCTACATAGTGTCAGCTGACAAAATTCAAAACATTGTAGTTAATGAAAATTCAAAATGGTTTAGTTGACAAGTCAAAATGTTTTCGTCGTCGAAATTCAAAATGTTTTAGCCTATAAAAATTTTGAATTGTTTTAGTCGACAAATATTCAAAACATTGTAGTCTCTGAACATGTAAAACTTTTAAGTCGATGTAAATTCATGATGTTTTAGTCAACAAAAGTTCAAAATGTTTAGTTGACAAAAATTAAAAAAAAAAAAAAAATCCGTTGACAAAAATTTGAAACATTTTAAGTCGATGAAAATTCATGACATTCGAGTCAACTTTTAGTCGTCATGTTTTCTATATGTTTTTTGTCGTTGAACTGATCCAGTGAGGCTGATTCATGTATCAGAAACTAGAAACCAGAAACTCGCCAACCGCAGAACACCGCACAGCAAATGACACCCGACAGAGAACATGTAAAGTGAGTAATGCGGCTCAGATATCAGGTCAGAATCCAAATCCCTTCTCTCCTCTGACCGGCTCATATTAAGTTTGAAGACTAACCGATCAAAAATGACAAATGACGACCTGTGACCGAGACACAATACATTTTTTCTCAGAAAAAAAAGAGCCTCTCAAAATCTTTTCCTTTCCTTGAATATTCCAATGCACCCAAAATATTTTGAATTTATTCTCAACCTAGTTCGTACTTTTTTTTTTTTAAATTTATTTATTTATTTTTTTAAATTAAGAATCTCAAAAACACTCTAGGGTTTTCTCAAAATATTTTTTTCTGATTTTTCTAATTTTTTTGTCAAATTGTTTAGTTTTTTTTTCCCTTCAAAATCTTACATGCATACAAATTTTACATGAAATATTTCAATGCACTGAAAAAATGTTGAATTTATTCTCAACCTAGTTTATTTATTTAGTTATTGTTGAAAAAAAAATTAAAACTCAAAATCACTCTTGGGTTTTCTCAAAATACATTTTTCTGAAAACTATTTAATATTGTGACTTTGTTCTCAAACTATTTTCACATTATTCTTTAAATTTGCAGAGTAAAATATCCCGATTATGTTTCCCTAACAGCCGCCCCTATGCTCTATACCTGCTGGTGGAATAGCAGCGAGCACCATCTTATATAACACATCTTTAAATCAATGTGAGCTTTACTTCATCACTGTGTGATGATGAAACAGGGATGAACATGAACGCAGACCTGGTGGATAAAACACCATCAGCAAGTTTCGAGAGTTTGAGGGAAAAACACAAACATGTAAATAAAGCTGTAAACACGCTCCTTTAAATTCCAGAGATGAAATGTAATTATCTGATAAAGACAAATTAATATTCACAGCTCAGCTCCGTCAAACGGCTCAGAATATATTTCATTTTGGAAAATCAGAGGAACACTGATGTTTTGTGTCCACATAAAGTCTGCAGCTGCTTCGCTCGTCCTCACTTCTGCATATTTATTGGAACATTTTGGGACGAACGGCGATCAAAGTGGTTCATTTACGCCGTTTATGTATCAGAGGAGAACTGTGTTTCTGGGTTATGAGGGATGTTGTGAAGGCGGCAACTTTGGAGCGTCATGAAATGGGGGAACCATCTGTGATATTCCCTGTGCTGCAGAAAATAACTGTTAATGTCCGTATGTCTGCACACAGGCAGGTCTGTGAAGCACCACACTTTACCTCGGCTCCCTCCGATCGCTGAGGATCAGAGACATGGAATAACTTTAGGATCCTTTCACACCTGATCTGTTGGTCCAGTTGACACTCCGAGGTGACATTTTCAGATGTCTCGTTTTATTAGGCCAACAGTTTAAAACAAAGAGATTCAGTTTAAGATGGTAAGTGACAAAGAAGAGCAGAATAAAAAAGTAGAGCAGGAACTGAAGATTAATTTGTTCCATTTTTGCTTGAAAACGACTGAAATACGAAACCCTGAGAGGCAAGGTGAAAAATAAAAATTGTCTGGGCAATGTCGGCCACAACCTACGTTTATCTCCAACATGTAAGGTAAAAAAACATTCACTATTAATCTGTGAGAGTAGCAACAAAAGAGCAATTTGTAAACCCGGCCTGTTGGTTTGTATTTTAATCAGAGTTTATTGGTGGTGTTGTATCAGTAACATTACTGCAGAAAAACATGAATCTCTCTCAAAACAGCTTTACTACGCCAAAAAGTTTATCTCCCACGTAGATCTCATGGGAGATATTATCTCCTGTATGGTAGATAACATCCCGTAGAGATATTATCTCCTACATAAGTGATAACCTTAGGTCTGGCCAACATTTCCCATAAATGTTTTTTCAATATCTCATACGCAGGAGAGAACAGCTATTATCTCTTATGTAGAGGACAACATCCCATATGTTAAAACTAATATCCTCTGAGATACCATCCAATGCGTAGGAGACATGATCTCCTATGTAGGAGATAAACTTGGCCAACACTGCCCACATTTGTTTTTCAATATCTTCTACGTAGGAGATAACATCCCGTATTTAGGAAACAATTTACATTCTCTCTTATGTAGAAGACGTCATCCCATACCTAGAGGGGAATATCATCTGAGATATCATCCCATATGTAGGACACATTTCTCCTACGTAAGAGATAACCTTAGGCTTTGATCAACATTTCCTATTTTTTTTTTTTTTTAATATCTCATACGTAGGAGATAATATTACATATGCAGACGACAATGGATATTATCTCTTAAGTAGACAACAACCCACACATAGAAGATAACATCTTCAGAGATATCATCCCATATGTAGATGACATTATCTTCTATGTAGGACATAAACTTAGGTTTTGGACAAAATTGCTCGCAAATTTTTCTATTTCAATATTTCATACATAGAAGACAGTATATCTAAATATTGTGTCCTATGCAGGAGAAAAACTAAGGTTTTGGCCAACATTGCCCGCAAAAATCCTTTTTCCATCATGCCTGCATGTGTATATTTTGAATTTGAACCTCATTATTAACCTCTTGACATTTCTGGCATTGTGTAAAGTTGGTTTTTACACTTTCTTGATCATTGTTATTGTTTATATTTATCAAATATATTTAACAATATCTCTATGGATTTTTCTGTGGAGAGACTTTTGAGACAAACTTCTATTAACAAAATGGTTTTTAAGTTTCAATTATAGTAATAAAACGTTTGTTCTTTAAGGATCATTCTGACTGATAATGATAATAATTCTGTGATACTGTTGCATAAAGGATAAACTGATCATCAAAAGAAGTGCTGATTGATTTTCTGTTGATCAACCGTTTAATTTTATGGCATGTGTACATTTTGAATTACTGTATATTTTTACCTCTTTACATTTCTGGCATGGTGTAAAGTTGGTTTCTGCACCTTTCTGATCATCTTTATTGTTTATATTGTCTTTTATTTGCACTCTTTCCTACCCGTTATTTCAACAGTTGCAACACTTTCCCTCAGTTTTATATGGTTTTATCTTATTGATTGATTTTAAAAAATAAACTGAGCTGTTGAGAAAGTGATCTCTCAGTCTGTACAAGTGTTTATACATGATCATTTTGAAATAGTGGCGACACCAACACACCGTGAAGAGTTCAAATAACTCAAATTACTCAAATTATTATCGTTTGTCATTTGCTTTGTAAAATTCAGATTTTGGGGAAATAAACCACCGGTTTTAACTTTAAACCTGTGTTTTGTGCTTTGATTGCTTGGTTCACGACAGTGTGTTCAGTTTGAGTCCTACTCTGTGTTTCAGCAGTTACTTTACTCCTGCAGTATTATAATACAAGATGTTTCTGTCTGTCACAGTTAGTTATAACACTTTACTAGAGCAATGTGCGAGAAAAGAGGAGCCAATACTGAGTTACTGGTGCTGATTAGTAATGTGATCATCCAGTGGTGTCGAGCTGTTCATAATCAATCAATCATTTCATCTATAAAATCATAATAATTGTTAAAGTTGCTGCAGTGTTCCAGAGTCCAACATGCAATCTATTTCAATAACCAATAAAAAACACTCTTTTGCATAAACACTGTAGGTATTTTAAAAAGTGAAATAAGTTTGATCCAAGTGCAAGTTTGTGGTGTCGGTGAGGCTGAGTGTTGCAGAGGCAGGAGGGTGAGGAGGGTGAGGAGGGTGAGGAGGGGGGTGAGGATTCAACAGCAGACGGCTGTGAGAAAAACACACAAGCTCATACACCAGCGATTCAAATCAATTTCAAAGCAGAGCCGGAAGAAATTTCTGTACCAATGAGCCCAGGGTTCCTCGTTTGGAGAAGAACAAGTACACACAAGTAGAAGAAGAAATAACCAGAGGAAAAAAAAACTTCTCCGGATTCCAACTTGCAAATAAAAAAGCAAAGCAATCAATCATGTCGGAGAGCCCTCATTCCTGGCCGCTCCTTCCAGGCAGCGGCAGAATGAAATGGGACAAGACTAGAATATGCAAACTTATTCGCTCTTTCTGGACGGCTGAGAGGTGGAGGGGGTGACGGAGGAGGGAGGGGGGTCCAGAAAGATAAATGGGCATTCCTGAGGACGACACGGGGGCCTGTTAAAAGTTTACTGTCACAAACACTAATTAATCACCGCAGCAGCTGGCTATTAATCATATATTAATGAGATGGTCTCTTTACTTTGGCCCGTCCAGGCCTCCTCTTGGCCCCGTGGCCCCTGGAAGCCTCGCTGAGCAGAAAGCATCCAGGACTCAATTAATCTTCCTGCACCTCGGCAGACAGACACCTTCAGAGGAAGCAGGCAAACAGCGAGGACATTTAAAGTGTTTCAGAGGGGATGTTTGGGGACAGTTAATCACCTGCAGCCAGGATCATATTATTTATTATATCTTCATCACATGTTTCATCTTTTCTCTCAGACGGACGCAGATGAAACGGACCTGGCAGATTATTTGGAGCGATGCCACTTTGATTGTTGGAGGCGCACCTTGGAAACACACTCACTGATGCTGAATGGAAGCTACTGTTGTGATCAACCTCGCTGCTCGCACTGCACTCTGGGTAACCGGGGGCTGAGGCGGAGATATTTTACACAGCGACAGCTCATGGACACTTAAGACCAACTGGACGGAGACTCAAAACCAAACTTAAGAAAAAGTAATAACAGCACAGTTTAAAAACACTCTGTTAATCTTAAAGGTTAACATTGTTCGTTTGTTTTTCCATCCTGGACAATTTTTGAAACTGGTCCAGTGTTGAAAGAGAGCGCCGCAGCCGGCAGCAGTGAAACAGGCTGTAACCACAACATCCGTCCACTGACAGTGTTTGGTTTTGTCACTGACAGGCTCAGATTGTTTTTCTAAGTGTCTGACAACATGATGAAAGGATCCCTACAGAGATAGAGCTTTGTGTTAAAGAGTCAGATCCTTTTTGTTTAACCAGAAACAGCCCTCTGCGTCATATGTTCCCGAAAGGGTCTCAATGCTGATTGGCTATTGCAGCGCAAATTGGTTGCTGAGCTTCATATTTTTTAACTCTGGCAAATTAGCAAATGACGCAAAATCACGTTACTTGCTTCATTTGTGCCACCTTATTTGCATATTTTGCGTCATTCACGTCATTTGCATCGTTCCATCGTGCTGTCCAGCAAAATTCGTGTCTAATTGCATCTAAACATTGACTTATCATGTAACTCACTTGTGCAAATTGTTTTATTCGTGCACAGTGTGAACACAACATAAGAAGCAGAAATATTAGGGAGCAGAAAATGTAAAAACACAAAGTAAAAGTACCTTAAAATTGTACGTAAAGGGATAATGCACCCACAAATGTAAATTCAGCCATTATCTACTCACCCATATGCCGAGGGAGGCTCAGGTGAAGTTTTAGAGTCCTCACATCACTTGCAGAGATCCAAGGGGAGAGGAGGTAGCAACACAACTCCACCTAATGGAGGCTGACGGCGCCCCAGGAAAGCACGTGAACACACATGAAGGCGGTGTCCATGTCTCACGGTCTCGCACAAGCGCACACACGTGAGTGCGGTGCCCAGAGAGGCAGTCAGAGCTACAGGCTACAGTGAGGCTAAAAACAGAGTTCAAATGAGGTTTTTCCAAACAACTTTTTATGTCGGGGCTTCAGGACACTTGGATCACTACGGACGAGCAGTATGGAGATATTTTGTGGTTTCAATTAAGTGTTTTTGGACGTTTGAACTTAAAGGATAACTTCGGTATTTTTCAACCTGGGCCCTATTTCCCCATGTGTATGTGTGTGTATGATTCATAGGTACAACTCGTTTTAAAATTGGTTCGGTATTGAAGGAGGCGGATGCAGCCGGCAGCCGCAAAGTAGATATGGGGGCAAATGCGTCCCGTATAAGTTTGCGCATTAAAAGTGCTTTTTCGCCACTGACCGGTTCAGATCACCAGTGTTATCTCTGTAAATAGCATACTAAACGTTTCCCTTCCTTCACTTCCTCTGGGCTGTGACGTCATCTCGCGAGAGCTTTGGTTGTTGCCGGAAGAAAACAGAGGAGCCATGCTGAGCGCCGCTCAGAGTGGCGCTGGTTGTCCCGGAGTACAGTTGAGAGTTTTACTGCATCGACTGAAAACAATGGTTCGTGTTTGTGCTTATCCGAATTGCAAGAACAGGATGTCGCGCAACACCCCGTACAGCTTTCATAGGCTGCCTTTGTCGGACGGCGAGATGCTGAAGTCGTGGCTAGTTGTGCTACAAATGGATGCTAACACTCCTGTCCAGACACTGCACCTTGCAGACCATCGGGTCTGCAGTGCTCACTTCTCCCAGGATGACTACTGCCAGCCGAAGAAGAGAAGACATCCAATCCCGAAACACCTCTTCCTCAAGAAAATGGCTGTCCCACGAGTAGAGAGAGCTGCAGACACATTGGAGGTAATGTTATATAAACAATGTTCGAAACGCTTAGTATGCTATTTACAGAGATAGCACTGGCGATCTGAACCGGTCAGTGGCAAAAAAAAGCACTTTTAATGCGCAAACTTATACGGGACACATTTGCCCCCATATCTACCTCGCGGCTGCCGGCTGCATCCGCCTCCCTCAATACTGAACCAATTTTAAAACGAGTTGTACCCATGAATCATACGCACACATACACATGGGGAAATAGGGCCCAGGTTGAAAAATACCGAAGTTATCCTATAAGTCTACTCTTAAAAAAAGGAAAACACTCAGAAAACAGTCAAATTTATTGTTAAGTATTTGAAATATTGTCCCAAAAAATATTGGGTGCATTAAGAGCCCTATGAAGCCTTTAAAAAATTAATTAGTTTCCATATAGTCAAAGAGTGCTGAATGATGAGTGAGCAGCTCCTGTTTGTACTCATGGACGTACAGACGACTGTCACTGGATCACTGAGAGACTGAAGGAAAACTTAAAGACATGAAGATTCTCAGCTGTCTGAGCTCCGCAGTGGAGGTTTATGGAGGTTTATTCTGGACGGACATCAGATATGATGAGAAGTCACACTGAATGATATCAACATGTGTTTCATGTGTGTGTTCACATCTCTCTCAGTTATGATGACAATTATTTCTTGTGTTTTTATGTTAACTGGCTCCTTAAACCTCAGGAATATCAAACATCAGGCGCCTGACGGCGAGCGTGAACCAGCGGCTCGCTTGTTTCCTCAGAATACACAATCAGCAGGAAGGTGTGGTCGCTGTGGTTTTTATGACTTCATGTCTTCTCACGGACATGAGTAACTGCACGGGCTGATTTAGATATCAAACACACAATGACATCAGTTTCCTCCGCTTCAATCTCGCCTGTCGTTCGGCTTTGTTACTCAGAATATTAGAGAATAAAATATGGCTGAGGTGTGACAGGCTGAGATTGCTGTGTGACGTGTTGTTGAGGGTGAAGCAGAGGAACGAGGCAGAAACACACTTCATGGTGTTCTTTCACTTATTTGTGTGTTTAGCAGTTTGCTGTTGAACAGGATTTTACACTCAGTGAAGTCTAAACACGTTGTAGTGCGACGACCACGGGGCTACACTGTACGTTATGTTCACAGCTGAGGCAACATCGTGATGCGAGTGTAGAAGCTTTTAGCGTTTCTGTTTTTAGCCACGTTATCAGTGTAGTTCAATACTGTTAATTAATTAATTAATTAATTACTGTTAATTTATCATGTTGATCTGTTCTGTACGACATCTATTGCACGTCTGTCCGTCCTGGAAGAGGGATCCCTCCTCAGTTGCTCTTCCTGAGGTTTCTACCGTTTTTTTTTTCCCCCGTTAAAGGGTTTTTTGGGGAGTTTTTCCTGATCAGCTGTGAGGGTCATAAGGACAGAGGGATGTCGTATGCTGTAAAGCCCTGTGAGGCAAATTGTGATTTGTGATATTGGGCTTTATAAATAAAATTGATTGATTGATTGATTGAATATCATCCGCCTGCAGAGCCGATGAGCCAACGTTTTAGATGTGCCCGTGCGCAGCTCAAGAGGGCGGGGCATCTGTCAGCCATTTTTTAATGTGGCCAATCAGAGACTTACAATCCCCTGTCAGTTTTTAATTAAACCAATCACTTCACAGTATTGGAAGTAGTCAACATTTCAGCTACCTAACTATGCTAGCTAGTGTCTGTGTATCAATTCCTGATCATAATGGAATACAGTAACTTCAACTACTGCTCATTTTAGAAGGACGACCGTGAGATCGTGTTCTTTGTTTAAATTATCAGACAATGAATCATAGTTGTTTGTTTCTGGCTGCCAGCATTAGCTAGTATAGCTAGTGTGCTAACTAAGTTAGCTGAAAAGTTGTCTATTCCCATTTCAAATTGTTGATTAATAAAAAGTTGCCCTCTGCTGATACTTCATCGAGGGTTAATGCTAGAACAGATGATCCAGAGGTACAAGTCCACCTGTCCAGAGGGTTAAGGGCACGAACCCTCCGGGGAAAAAAGTGACAAAGTCCATGGCTCCACATCCAGGGGTGTGTGGACACTGGAAAGCCAACAGACCTGCTGACGTCCTGCCCTCCCTCTGGTTCTTCTTGCAGAGGAGCAAAACATATTCTGGGTCAGCAGGGTTTGCTGGAGGCTGTTTCGGGGGGGACACTTGTCATATTTTTCCCCGGGGGTTCCGTGTCCCTGTCCTTCGGATGGGCAGACTTGTTCCTCCAAATCATCCATTTTAGCACTAATCCAAGTCAAAGTACCAACAGATGGCAACGTTTTTAATCAATATTTTAAAGTGGAAATTAGGGTTGGGAACGATTAACCGATACGACCGGATATCCGGTTTGACAAGTGAGACATACGGCTGCGTTGGTAGCAGCCTCCTCAATCGATACGAATCAACCATGAATCCTTAGATGAATCGATTGTAGAGTCATGGATTCAGGTATCGCAAGACTAGCAATCAGTTGACTGACTTTAACAGTTTGCATCTCGAAA
Source organism: Epinephelus fuscoguttatus (assembly GCF_011397635.1). Taxonomy (NCBI): domain Eukaryota; kingdom Metazoa; phylum Chordata; class Actinopteri; order Perciformes; family Serranidae; genus Epinephelus; species Epinephelus fuscoguttatus. The sequence goes on along the minus strand of NC_064769.1, from coordinate 39,047,159 downwards.
ACAACGCGAGAGCCAGCGGCATGCTCCGGACCGTAGCAGGCATTACTGACAACAATAATGGATGTAAACATCAGCGCCAGCATGACCGGTGGAGCTGAGGAACAGAAGCTAATGCTGGTTGGATAAACCAGGGAGCAGCCAAGCCGCAGCAGAAACTAAAGGCGAATCCTGCCGGTTGTGGGTTGAATGCGGGGTCACAGACACAGACAGAAATATGTATTCCTGTCAAATATGGCGGCGCATAATAACGACTTACCGGCCGGCGACCGACAAGCCCGGCTCCAGGTCCAAGAAGTCTTCATCGGTGTCATGACTGCCCAGTAGTACCTGAACAGCCGAGCCGTGGCAGCACACAGGTATGTGACGTGTCAGAGGAGAAACGAGCCGTTCACATTTCTCCGTTTGTGTCAGTAACGCTCCACAAACCTCACCGCACTTTAGGGACTGTTCTTTACTTGTCAGGGGAGGAGGATGGCTGGTTGATTTTTATTTTATTTATTTATTTTATTTTGATCCCCCCTATGTTAATCACTTATTGATGCTGTTTTTGAAGTACGAATAAGTCAATAAGTAATTTATTCCATTGAAATATCATTGATGTATTATAGAAAAGTGATTTATCTTTTTATAAATGACAAACACAGAGTGTAGCAAACACAGAGAAATAGTCTGACATGCTGTCAGTGATAAGCTGCTAGTCATCACAGTCCAGTATTTTATTCTGCTTTATGTTCATATTGTACAGCGTTACAATAAACTTCATTCCAGACTCAAGTCCATATAAGATACAAACAAAAACACAGACAATACCATAAAAACAACACAACAAGTAGGTTTAAAACACTTAAATTTTACTTAAAGTTAACTTCACTTAAAGTTTAAAACTTCTTCTCATTTTTGTATTGATCCCATCCAACAAAATGATTTTCATCCAGCAAGACTTTTTTTGGTCCACGTCTAAAAATAAATACATTTGACATGTGATTTTGTTGTTGTTTGTCTTTTTATTTTATTTTTGCCAGTGCCATACAGCAACAATGCTTGAGGATGTGGTCTTTTACAAATTTGAAAATACTGTAAAAATGTCACTTTTATAGAATTGGCTTCTATATTTTATAATGTAGGATTAATGTCTGCTTCAACAAATGTTAACCATAGAATCATATTGAATCGTTCTGTATTAAAAATATATCGTTTTTGAATCGTATCGTTACCCATGTACCTAGATACATATCGAATCGTCTATCACAGAGAGATTCCCAACCCTAGTGGAAATAGACAATTTTTCAGCTAACTTAGTAAGCGTGCTAGGTACGCTTGCTAATGCTGGCAGCCAGAAACAAACAACTGCGATTCATTGTCTGATAATTTAAACAAAGAACACACTTCCTTGCAGTGGTCCTTCTGCAATGAGCAGTGGTTGAAGTTACTATATTCTGTTATGATCTGGGTGTTGATACACAGACGCTACATAGCAACAGGATAGCTAGCTAGTTGAAATGTCAACTACTGTAAAGTGATTGGCTGAATTAAAAAGTGATACGTTTTTGATTGACAGGGGATTGTGAGCCTCCAATTGGCCACATTAAAAATGATTGACAGGTGGTTACTCTGGACCACTCATTTTAGCGGTAATCCAAGTCCAAGTATCATCAGACGGAGACATTTTTAATCAACACTTTAAAGTGAAATAGAAAACTTTTCAGCGAGCTAACACTGCAGCCAGAAACAAGTATCTATGCTCCATCGTCTGTTTGATCATCTAAACAAAGAACACGTCTCCTTGGAGCGGTCTTCCTAAAATGAACTGTGGTGAAAGGTGCTATATTCTCTATTGAGCCATGATTAAAGAGTTGATAAGGAGACAGCATTAGCTAACGAGCTAATGCGCTAGCTAGTAGAAAAACCTCTACTTCCACTTTAAACAAGCATTTGTAAATGCAAGGCTAACGTTGCTAACGTTATTACGATGTCAAATATATATTTAGCAATTTCCGTCCATACAACATAAACCCAGGGTCTGGTACTCACATGTGCACGTCTAAAACAGCGGCTCTCTGGCTCTGCAGGGGGACGTTTGTCGTGTAGCTCTAGAGAGACTAAAACCGCTCAACAGCTGTTGGATGGATTGTGATGAAATGTGGTTCATCATTCGTTTCCGTTAACATTTTGCAGCGGCTCTGCAGAAACAGACGTTCACTTAGGGCTCTGTAGCAACTCAAATTCAGCCAGAACAAGGCCCACTGATCCTTGACAAACTAAACAAACTTTCTGTTGCTGCCGCTGGAACCTGAAACCATTTTGTTAATGAAAGTGAAGTAAAATAAAGGTGAGACGCTCCTTCCAGTTGCTTTTTTTCCCCCAATATCGTAGATAAGCACATGTACATGTATGATAACCGTCAACTTTTATGTCACTGTATACCCTGAAGCTGGTATATCGCTTCAACCCTACACTCCGACCCTCCACCGCTCTACATAAAGGACTCACTACCTCCTGTATGGATGCTGAATGTTGGCACTGGATGTAGAGTGTGTGCTAGCTGGCTAGGCTAGCAGTTTCCCCCTGCTTCCAGCCTTTATGCTAAGCTAGGCTAACCACATCCTGACATCCATCTCTCCCAGACAGGAAGAGAAAATGTTCAACCTTCCTTTAACCTGCAAATCATCACTGCGTCTGGCGGACAGCAGTGTGTGTGTGTGTGTGTGTGTGTGTGTGTGTGCGTGTGTGTGTGTGTGACCTGTGAGCTTCCTCTGCAGAAATGTTTATCACACGTTGGGCATTAATAAACTGGAGGAGTGCATTAAACAGTGCAGGTGTCAGTGCATGCTGATGGAGAGAGCTGCAGTATTGTCCCTGCTGTATGCAGATCAGCCTCAGGGTCAACTACTGCATGCACATACTAATGCACACACACACACACACACACACACGCACACACACATTGATACTGTATGAAACAGCAAAAACTCGCTGTGACAACAAGCAGCAGGTCGACTGTATGCAGCTCGATACATCACTGAGATAAGACACAACATTCACAGGTCACCTGGAAACACCTGATGTGTTTCTGACCCTCACAGATGTTTCAGAGAGTTCGAATCTTTTAATAAAGATAGCTCACATTCTTGGAAACATAGGAAAATATGGTGTGCAATGTGTTACAACAGATACTTGTTTATAAAAGTGAGGGTTTTTTTTGCACATTTCTCCTACGAAAGAGGTTTAATTTCTTTCAAAAACATGGTAGTTTACTGTTGACTCCAAGTGAGCGTTAGTGCCAAATTCAAGGAAATTCCATCAAATTTTTCTTGAGATATCGCCATCACAAGACTGACACGGACTCAAGGTCACAATGACCTTGACCATCAAAACCTAATCAGTTCATCATTGAGTCCAAGTGGACATTTGTGTCCAATTTGAGAAAATTACCTCTAAGCCTTCTTGAGTTATCGTGTTCACAAGAATGAGACAGACATGATGTCAAAGTTACCTTTGACCACCAAAATCGTGTTAGTCCATTGTTGAGTCCATGTGTGCCATTTGTGCCAAATTTGAAGAAATTCCCTCAGTGTGTTCTTGAGATATCAAACTCACAAGAATGAGGTGGATTCAAGGTTAAAAAAAAAAAAAAAAAAAAAAACATTGACGACCAAATCTAATCAGTTCATACTTGAGTCCGAGCGGACGTTCGTGTCAAATTTGAAAAAATTACCTCTAGGCATTCTTGAGATATCACATATATGAGAATGAGATGGACACAACTCCAGAGTGACCTTTGACATACAAAATTTTATCAATTCATTCTTACAGTCAAAGTAGACATTTGTGCCAAATTACCTCTAGGCGTTCTGGAGATATCACATTCAAGAGAATGTCAAAAACAGACGGACAGATGGACAGACAACGGGAAAACTAAAAAAAAAAAAAAATGCTTCCGGCCATGACTATCACTGGTCTGGAGGCATATATATTACAAGAAAATGACGTCAAATTAATAAACAAAGAATTAAACATTAAAAAAAGGTTGAAAAATGTATAATAATAATAATGTAAATAAATAAATAAAATGTATAATTAAAATAATTGTACATATAGTTTTCTGCATATTTTCCCCTAGTTTTTTAAAATCTACTACTAATTTTCTTGCTCTTTTTAAAAACACTTTTTCAGGGGTTTTTGTCAGCTTGTTTTTGGAATTTGTTGGACATTTCCTGTCATGTTGCTCATCACCTTTTCACCTGTGTATTCTGGAAAAACTGTACAAGATTTTCACAGTACGATAACCTTCTCAAATTCCTGGTCTTTGCAGAATGTCAGTGTTTCAGACTTTAGTCTTTTTAAAGACCTTTCAGAGTTTTCTGGTGCATTGTGGGCATAAGCTGCAGTGTGTTGAGCTCTCAGGGCCACCGTAGAAAATCACCAAAACCACACAGACTGTTCTGTTATCAGCTGAGACTTTGGGGAAAAAGTAAACATGGAGACACGTCCGGGGTCACTTTGTTGTAAGTGAAAAAAATATCACAACATCCGCTAACATCAACTCTGTGAGTTTGTCCTGTGGGATCAATAAAGCTTTATTTTGAGCTTAATCAGTGGCGTTTTAAGACATCCTGTAACTGTCAGTTTGAACCAGTTTAAACTGGATGTCTTTCGGTTGTTGGTCGGACACAGACAAGGCATTTTTCCTGATTCACAATTGAAAAACGAATGAAACAAATAATCCTCCTGTACGTGTCCTGTGGAAGCTGCCGGCAGCTCTGTGGCCGTCGCCGCTCTCCTCCGCCGACGCCTCATTAAGTGAATGGAGCTAAATGAAGCGTGGCTTCACTTTACACCTGCACGATCCGCAGGAGAATAAAGCAAATGGAGTGTGAAGTTACAGAGCGCCGTCCGCACAAGTTTAACACACAGGCTGACAGACTGTTGCACTCAAAGTCTCAACTAATGGGCCCCGAAGGAGCTCAATGATTTCACATCGTGCACCTTAGATGACCAGAAATTTCCCTTCAGAACTCCAAATCCTCGACATCAATAACTCCAGTTTCTTTCAGCACTGAGGTGTTTCCTCCGGAGAGATGAAGAATGCTTCGGTCCCACAATCAACACTTGATGATGCTTTGATTGTGGAGCTGCTCGGAGTTCATGTACACAGGTTTGGAAATGGGCTGAGACTCACGGCTCCCCTGACGCCCGAGGCCTGCTGTTTAATTAGGTTTTAAACATAGCAGCGTGCAGACGGGCCGCTCCGTGCAGACGGGCCGCTCTGTGCAGGTCAAAGTCTCGCATGTTGAAGGACACCGTTTGTCTTTTAGGAAGACGTGTGGTAAACGTAACATGAAGCGTTGATGTGTGAGACTTTACATTCTTTTAGGAGAGTTTTTATTTTGATGCTTTTGTCTAAAGAAAGTTGAATCATCACTTTGTTAGATTTGATAAATAAATGGCAAACATGGTAGATGGTTGTTTGTGGTCAGCTGAGTTACCAGAAAAAAATGTTTGCATTGTATGTTTCTGCAAACCACAGATATGTTACACATGTAGAATATTTATTAGTGCATACTCTAAAACTTTGTTTTATTAACAAAACTGTGGTAAAGGTGTAATTAAGTTTGGGCACAAAAAGCACTTGGTTAAAGTGAGAAAAATATCATGTTTTAGTTTAAAATACCCATGTTTGGTGGCACAAACGTTGCTGGGAGACACAAGGATGTGTCACTAAAAAACACCCAGGATTGGTAAAATAAAAAACACCCAGGTTCAGTGGCTAAAACACGTTTGGTGGCTCAAAAGCAGCTAGAAAAGCAGGGATATGTCAGTGAAAAGCACCTTGTGTCTTTGCCAGAAACACAGCTAGGAAACAGGACAACGGGCTGCAAAGAGCACCTAGGTTTAGTGGCTAAAACACCCACACCCACAAAAGCCCCTGGAAAAGCAGGAATGGGACGATGAAAAACACCCAGGTGTGGTGGCTAAAATGCCACTGGAAGACCTAATAACACCGAGGTTCAGGGCACAAAATACGCAAGAAAACACTGCAGTGTGCTGCAAAAAACATTCAGGTTTAGTGGCTAAAACATCCATGATTGGTGGTGCAAAAGCAGCTGGAAAAGCAGAGGCGGGACAGTGAAAAACACCCAAGTTCAGAGCCATGTTTTTTGGTGTTTGTCATGGTGGCTACTTCCTTTATTTTTAAATGCAGACTTATATTCCAGTATTACTCCATATATTACAATTTGATACAGGTCACGTGAACAGCATATTCTGTTTGGATATTCTGACTTAGGCCTCATTCTAAAGGTAGTATTTTCCAAAGACATGAGGGATATGTTGATATTATTCAGATTTTAGGAGCGTTCTTTGGACATGTCCGTGCTCCATATTTTGATGTGATGTTAGGACACGTTAATCAGAGTATTCACGGCTGCATATAAACAGGAATATTAGTGGAATATTCATTTTTATTAGACATGTAAACAGCTTCGTAGGAATATTGTCTTTTTCAGGATAGTAGCACATGAACGTGGTCACACTGAAGCTGACGACTACAAACATTATGAACACCTCTTCAGTCTTAATGTCATGATTGAGAGTTCCCTGTCCCTTTAAGCAGACCTCTGTGTTCAGGGAACACATCAGAAATGTAAAGTCGTCCTCCACATGAGTCTAAGTAACCGACCCCCCCCCCCCCCCCCCCGTCTTTGAATGATCCTTGTTGATCCCCTTTTAAACTGAGAAGTTATGGACGGGACTCAAAGCCGATCGGAGACAAATGATCATAATTAAGCACTCAGGCAGCCATCGGAATAATCAGGGCATGTAAAACCACAGGCCAAAACTGAATCCCATTTCCATCAATGACCTCCAGACTGTGACACTTATCTGTAATAACGGCCTCCGAGCGGAGGGATGACATAATAAACATGCGACCCCGTGGCCAGGTTTGTCACAGAGACGTCCTTTAACTGCAGAGACACTCTCTAATTGGTTTGCCTCTCTCACAGCCACAGCGGCCCTCCCTGTAATTACCCACCAAAAGCAGGCGTGGAGCGTGCGGGCGCAAGGCGTGGAGGTCCGAGCTGATGGGTGCACTCGCTGTCCTCCGGTACATTACCCGAGGATCACCTGAGGGGGGTGACACAGATAGATCTCCCTCATGTGCCCCATGGGGGAGTGTGATGGCTTAAAAGCAAGGTAGCCACGGGAGACCCATTGACCTGAGGACAAGAGATGGAGGGTGGGGGGGTGATGGGGATAGAGGACGGTGGCGGTGGGGGGGGCAGTCATCTGCTGTCAGTGGGTCTCTGCAGTCAGTCACTGCTGCTTTAATCAAGGACACACTGCTGCAGGACGTCTCAACCACACAACACAGAAACCTGGTGTGAAGGTAACTGTGAGGCGTTCACTGTCTGCACCATGAGTCAGAAAGAAATGTGGATGACAGGTGCTGCATTCACTGTCCCCACTCCCACATTGGAGTATGAAATCTTTCCCACAGAGTGTCACGAGTCATTATTGTTCTGCTCTCTGCGCTACAGTCTGCTACAACAGTCTGATTTTAAATCACATTAAGGCTAAAACAGCTTTTCTTCACAAGCATTTGGTTTGGTGCAAAGTGAGGTTTATTTAAAGAATCAGTATTCAATCAATATCATTATTCCCTTTTTTAATAATAATGATAATAATAATACCTTCTTTTTATATATTTAATACCTTTTATTATGTTTTTGTAATTACATTTCTTATATGTCCTATCTTATATTTCTCTTATGTTTATTTATATGTGATATCTTCCCATGTGATATGTTCTTATTTTGTGTTATACATCTTAGCTTTCATGCTTCAATGCTTATATGTACATGCAGTATTTGCCTTACATGTTTACATATATGTAATACTTCCTTATCTTGTGTTTTTATATATGTAATACTTCATCTTATGTTTAAATATAATACCTCCTTATCTTATATGTTTTTATATATGTAATACTTCCTTATCTTATATGTTTAAATATAATACCTCCTTATCTTATGTTTTTATATATGTAATACTTCCTTATCTTGTTTTTATATATGTAATACTTCCTTATCTTGTTTTTATATATGTAATACTTCCTTATCTTATATGTTTAAATATAATACTCCTTCTCTTATATGTTTTTATATATATAAAACTTCCTTATCTTATGTTTTTATATGTAATACTTCCTTATCTTATGTTTTTATATATGTAATACTTCCTTATCTTGTTTTTATATATGTAATACTTCCTTATCTTATATGTTTAAATATAACACTCCTTCTCTTATATGTTTTTATATATATAAAACTTCCTTATCTTATGTTTTTATATGTAATACTTCCTTATCTTATGTTTTTATATATGTAATACTTCCTTATCTTATAGTATGTTTAAATATATGTAATACCTCCTTATCGTATACATTTTTATATATGTAATACCACATCTTATGTTTAAATATATGTAATACTTCTTTATCTTATGTTTTTATATATGTAATACTTCCTTATCTTATACGTTTTAATATATATAATACCTCCTTATCTTATGTTTTTATATATGTAATACCACATCTTATGTTTAAATATATGTAATACTTCTTTATCTTATGTTTTTATATATGTAACACTTCCTTATCTTATACGTTTTAATATATATAATACCTCCTTATCTTATGTTTTTATATATGTAATACCACATCTTATGTTTAAATATATGTAATACTTCTTTATCTTATGTTTTTATATATGTAACACTTCCTTATCTTATACGTTTTAATATATATAATACCTCCTTATCTTATGTTTTTATATATGTAATACCACATCTTATGTTTAAATATATGTAATACCTTCTTATGTTTTTATATATGTAATACCTTATGTTTAAATATGTGTAATACCTTCTCAACTTATGTTTTTATATATATATATATATATATGTATATATATATAATACCTTATCTTATATGCTCCCATCTGTTCTTTTGTCTTATGATTTCATATAAGTAATACCTTCTTACCTTTTATGTTTTTATATATCTAATACCTTTTGATCTTACATGTTCTACCTCATCTCACCTATTTTACACGTTTTTATATTTTATCTTATCTTAAATGTTTTAATCTTTGTAACACCTTCTCATATGTTTTATCTCGTCTTATATGGTTTTGTATGTGTAATGACTTATCTTAAGTGTTATTCATGTATGATTTTTTTCTTGAAGCACGTTGAGTGTCCGTCTGTCATATGAAGTGTGCTGTATAAATAAACTTGACTTGACCTCAGGCTGACTTCAGACCAGTTTTCTGGAGATATCTGTGGGTGATGTGATGACCTCATAGTCAAAGATCACTAGTTTTGGTTGTCGTGGAGCAGAAGTAGAAAGTAGCACAAAATGGAAATACTCAGGTGAAGTGTAAGTATGTCAGAAGTATACTTTATTAAATGTACTAAGTTATATGTCAGTGCTGGTTGTTGGTAACTTCCTGTATGAAGCCACAGTGTGTTGGTGCCTCTGTATGTCGGGGGACCACGACCTGAGCCGGACTGCCAGAGAGGATGATGGGAACTCTGTGTGTGTGTTTGTGGAGGTCTCAGAACAAACTGGAGTCTGTGTGGTAACGTTAACATTAATGTTATGATTGGTTGGGTAGAGGGCCTTTGATGACATGCTTAATGAGAGGTCTGAGGGAGCAGCTCAGCGGGGTGAGGGGGGAGACCTCCCACATCAAACAGTGACCCCCGTCTCCCCCCTTTGACTCCCCCCTCTCCCTGAAGACACTCTGTCTGTCTCTGTGAGTGTCGTCCTGCACAGAAACTGAGGGTTGCGTTACAGCTGCAACACAAAGCTGCTTCAATATTCAAGAAACTCAAGAAAGAATGTTCAGTAACCAAAACATGGATGCTTCACACACAGAAGATCTACACAATCAGCACAGTTTCAAGATTAGAGTCACCAATTCAGTATCTGACCAAATGTCTCCCCTTCTGTTCCTGAGATATGACGTTAAAACACGATGATGTCACAGTCAAGCTCAGTAATGGACAGAAAACATTATGGCGTCACAGTCATGATGATCTTTTAGATAAAGAATGTCATCACATCATCAACATCATATCTTATCAGTCATTTGTGTTCACCTCATCCTTGACTCAAAGTGCACGTTTGTGCCAAATTTAATGAAATTCCTTGATGGAGTTCTTGGGATATTGTGTTCACGAGAATACGATGAACACAAGGTCACACTGACCACTGAACAACAAATTCCAATCACCTCATCCTTGATTCAAAGTGCACGTTTGTGCCAAATTTGAAAAAAAAAAAATCTCTTGAGGTGTTCTTGAGATATTGCATTTGAATGAATGCAATGGATGCAAGGTCACACTGACCTTTGACCACCGTATGTGCCAAAATTGAGGAAATTCCCTCAAGGCCTTTCTGACATATCACATTTGCGAGATTGAGACTGACACAAGGTTACAGTGACATTGACCTTTGACCGCCTAAGTTAGTTCGTCATGGAGTCCAAGTGAAGGTTTGTGCCAAATTCCATGAAATTCCCTCAAGGTGTTCTTAAGATATTGTGTTTACAAGAACGAGACACATGAAATCACAGTTATCTTTGAGCACCAAATTCTAATCACTTTATCCTTGACTCAAAGTGGACATTTGTGCCAAATTATAAAATATTCACTTAAGGTATTCTCGAGATATCGCATTCACACAAATGAGACTCTACTTTTCCCCATCAAGCTCAAATCAGTTAATTGTTAAGTCCAAGTGGACATTTGTGCCAACTTATAAAATATTCCCTCAAGGTGTTCTTGAGATATCGTGTTAACAAGAATGTGTTGCCTGCGAGGTCACAGTAACCTCCGACCACCAATTCTAATCACTTTATCCTTGACTCAAAGTGGATGTTTGTGCCAAATCTGAAGAAATTCCCTCTAGGTTTTCTTGATTTTCAGATGGACAGATGGAAACCCAAAAACAAGATGCCTCTGGCCATGGTTGCACGAACACATAAAAATTTCGCATTTGTAAAACAGGAAAAATGGGCGTTTGTTTTTTGGGATAAAGGGTTGTCGTAGCAATGGGCTGTTGGGGTTGTCGGAACAATGTGCAGTGGTGGTACAGCTACAGCAGCCTTCTGTAAGGAGCGCTGCAGACTGTAACTTTCCCGACGGTGTTCGGTTCTTTCTTTGGGCCGCTGCAGTCCACGCTTTACGCTGGTTCGTTTCTTTAGGGAAGCGAAAGACTTTTATTTCTGACATCAAGTTTGTACCTTGTGGAAGGGAACAACTTACCATTGAACAGCGACGCCAATTTCGTGAACATTTTCTTGCTGTAGGGATGCACAGATTGGAATACCGGTGTCACGTACAAGTACGTCAAAACTTTACTTAAGTACAGTACTTGAGTAAATGTACTCTGTTACATTCCTCCGCTGTGTGTTTGTCAAACATGATGATTGATGATCATACGAGTCAAATAAACTGTCAGCTCTCCGTGTTATTGCACAAGTACAAACACAGCTATTCATGTGTGTGTGTGTGTGTGTGTGTGTGTGTGTGCGTGTCCCGCTCTCACAAGTTTACTCAGCTTGGGAATTACATGTTACAGATGGCGGCTCAGCGAGGGGAGCGGGCTCTAATGTCACAGGGGGAAAATATTATTGCAGGGCTGACCTCCGTTTGAAAGTGCTCTGAGTGAGTGAGTCCTGTCGTCCTGACCTCACAAGACTTCAGCCAACGCTCCGACTCCACTCTCACATTAACAGGAAAGTATGAATGTGTAATGATGACAGACAGGAAGTGCACAGAGACACCTGAGCGTTCGTAAAGAAGTGGAACAAAAGGTTTGTTCTCAGGTCAGAGACGTGAAGTGTCTATTTGAGGAGACCGCAGCGTGTTTTCTCTACGAGCAGAAATCCCTGTGGTATTTTCTTTCGACCACGCTCCGCTGCTCCACAAATTAACATCAAAGTGTGTCTGCTGAAGGAAATGCTTGGGAAGTATATTTTAAAACTCAGTGTGACTTCACTCTCCTGCCATCAGCTGGAGGAGGAGGAGGAGGAGGAGGAGGAGGAGGAAGATCCCTCAGACAGAAACCAGCTTTAATTTGAGTGGATGGGATTTGTCAGGAGTGTGATCAGTTACAGACGATGTGATGTTATCTCTCTCACGTCAGAAACACATGATGCAGATTTAATGCAAAGGTTCCTCCACAGGTTCATCGCTTCAGTTTGACCTCTGCAGGAGCGGCGCTGGGAAAAGTTCACTGTCACTTTCTCAACAAACGTCTCTCAACTCATTTCACAGACATGTTACGGTGTCACCGACCCGCCTCCTGTAATGAACGTGTCACATCAGGTGTTTCCATAGAGAGAAATAAGAACAGTCGTATTTCTTCAAACGCCTTTTTGAGAGACTTTTTCAGCTCCTATCTGAGAGTAGGAACTCTCACAGCACAAGAGGAACCGTGAGCGATGTGAGTGTGTGTTGACTGGCTGAGCATGAGCCAATGTGACCCAGCAGAGACGGCTGCCGAGCTGCAGACCACTGTTCAACACCAACAAACAACAACAGTTGTTTGTTAGCCCCCAAACATGGATGGTTCTTAGCGACCCATAGCTGCTTTTCTAGCAGCTTTTCAGCCTTCAAATGTGGTTATCTTTTTTAAACACATCTCTGTTTTTCCAGCAGGTTTTTAACCCCCAAACATGAGTGTTTTTTAGCAAGCCAAGGCTGTTTCCTGTGGCTTTGTAGCCCCCAAAGATGGATGTATTTTGGCGACCCATTGCTGCTTTTCCAGCAGTGTTTCAGCCAACAAAAGTGGGTGTTGTAGCAACTTCCAGTGGCATTTTAGCTCCCATACACAGGGGGCTTTTGGAGAGACCTCTGGCTGTTTTTCCAGAGGCTTTGTAGCTCCCAAACATGAGTGTTTTTTAAAACCCATCACTGTCTTTCCACCGGCCTGTAGTCCCTAAATGTCGATGTTTAAAAAAAACAAACAAACAAAAAACAAAATGTCCCTGTTTTTGCAGTGGGTTTTTAACCCCCAAACATGGATTTAGCAAGCCATGGCTGTTTCCTGCTGTTTTGTAGCTCCCAAGCATGGGTGGTTTTTTTAGCTCCTCATTACTGTCTTTCCAGCAGAATTTTAGCTCCTGATGGTGGTGGTTTATCTCCAGACGCTTTTTCAGCCCCCAAACATGTTTTTTAGCAACCTGTGGCCCTTTTCCAGCAGCTTTTTAGCCTCCCAGTGTGGGTTGGTTTTAGTGGTTTTCTAGCAGCTTTTTTGTCCCCACACGTGGGTGGGTTTTTTTTCGCAATGAGTTGCTGTTTTTTCAGTGTTTTTTACCATACTAGGGCTTTCTGAGCTTTTTAGATCTCAAACATAGGTGTATTCTAGCAACCCATTGCTGTCTTTCCACCAGCATTTTAGCTCCCAAACATGGGTGCTTTTTTTTTGCAAATCATGACGGTTTTTCCAGCAGCTTTTCAACCCTAAAACATGGGTGTTTTTTAGAGACCCATCACTGTGTTTCTGACGCCTTTTTGTCTTTCAAATGTGAGTGTGTTTTTTAAGTGACTCGTGGCTGTTTTTCCAGCAGGCATAGTACCCTGAACAGCAGTTGCTTTTTACTGAGACGTCGCTACTTTTCCAGCGAGGATTGTGCCACTAAAATCAGGTATTTTAAGCCAAAAAGGGATCTTTTCCTAGCCAAGAGTTTTTGTGCCTAAATCTAACCACATGTTAACCACCACATTGAAAAGTAAAGCTGCATAAAAGCGAGGAAGTGAAACATATCCGTGGTTTTCCAAAACATATAGAGCCAACACTTATTCTGGCGATTGGTCTGAAGTTCAGGTTTAAGGAGTTTAAGTTTGTGTGTGTTTTGGTCCCGTGTGTGTGGCACATTTAACCCCGTCACATGTCATCGTCTCATGACTGTACGGGTCTGAGCATCAGAGCCATGGAGACCTGTGTGTAACCTGCCGCCATCAGACAGCCAATGGGAGCTGTGGGAGGAGTGTGTTGTGACGGATCCACCGTGAAGTCGTTACATGGAGGCCGATGATGAAGGCCAAGCTTTGTTACAGGAAAATAAAGGGGCAGTGTGGAGATATATAACTCAGGTTAGAGGAGCCGACTGTGAGCTTCTGTCACACATGATGAGTCTTCATTTCGACTGAGGCTGCTCCCTTCATCGTTAATGTTTAAGGTTTATCTTTATCTCACTGGAGTCTATTTATCTGGACTCACATCAGGCTGCAGTTCACATTCACATCAACGGAGGGGGCTGTGCTCGCCCCTCCATCTGCCCCGTCAGCTCTGTTTCACTCTCCTCACAGATCTGACTTCATCACAGTCACTCTGAGAGAGCTATGAAATAATAAAGTCATTTTACTGTGGACACATGTGGAGTCCTAACTGGTCCACGTCTCCTCTGTACTGGTGAGCTGTCCTCTCCTCACTGGTTTCCAGTAAACTATATTTTAAAGTTTTTAAATTTCTGCATGGACTGACAGCAGGTTCTGTCTCCTTCAGTTGCTCTCTGTAAAATACTGTTTTTAAGGATTTTATCCAACATTATTTATTCAACTAATTTGCTGATTAATCTTTATAATTAAGTTTTATTTGATTGTAATTCTGTAAATGTTGTTTTTAAATGTGCTCTTTAAATAAACAGACTTATTTTGAGAAAGAGAAATTTAGTGAAGTGTTTAATCGATTAACCTGCCAAATATTTTCTAATTTATTCAATAAATCAGTGAAGAAAATAATTATTAGTTGCAGCCCTGTTTGTGTCTGTGTTGTGTACAGTGCTGCATGCGCACACTGAGAGAGTATATTAATGTACAAGTACACAGCAGCACAGAGTGTGTTGGTCCCGACTAAATACTGGATCAGTGGCTTGTTTTTATGCTGTTGCTTTAATAAAAGTATTTTTGGATACATTTATTTACTATTTATTTCAATATATTTAATGTTGATTCTGCAGGTATTTATTCTGTATGTTTTGGTTGATCAGGATGAGGCGCTTTCATTTCAATATTTTGTTTTTAAAGGAGGAATTTATTTTTATTTTTTTAATAATTGAGCCTTGATGTGTTAAAAATGACTTTTAGAAAATGTGTTTCTCATATTTTCCCCCAAAGCTTTTCATTAATGTGAGCACATCAGTTGATCAACTTTTATTGCCTTCTGTTTTTATATTTATTTGGTTTATTTTATTTATTTTAAACTCTTTGAACTCTGCAACAGAAATGGTCTGCCAGCTCCTATGTTGGTATTTTTTTCTTCAAATGCTTCATCTCCCTTAGATCTCTATAACCTGAGCTAAAAGGTTATGTCAGTCAGCAAACCATAATAACTGATAAAAGTATTGAAATAGTGTCAAAATATCAAAATTTGGGCATTTTTTCATCAGATTTGACAAAATAAAAACATGAAACATTTTGATCCAAAAGATTTTTAAATGCAGAAACATAAACAAAATATTTCCACAAGTTATTTGAACTCTGTACATTATTTAGTTTTTGAGATATGATCATTTTTGTAAGCAGAGTGAAAAGGCGTGATGGATTCATCATTTATTCTTCTGGCGCCAAACGACTATTTCTTGCCATGAAAATACGTAAATACGGCCAAATACTGCATTTGCTTCACATGTAAGGTAATGTAACATAACATAATGATGTCATGACAAGAAAGATAGAAACTTCTGCAAAATAGTTAATGTTTTGGGGCGTTTTGGTCCAGCCTGTGGCCCTTTGCTGCATAATAAAAATAGAATATACAGGATTATGAAAACGACGACCTGATGGGGAAGAAAGACGCCTCAGCTTTTCACTGCAAAAAGGATGAAATCTCGAGCTATTATGGTTTTTACATTAGCTCATGCAAACTACGATCTCCTGCGGTTGTTACAGGGAAATTCTCTGGAAATTTCCAGCAGCGAAATACTAAGTTTGCTCTGCATGTAAGGTAAGGTAAGCTCATGACATGATGACGGTGAAGACAGAAGTCTTATCTTTATTCTGCAAAAGCAGTGAAATTTTGAGCTATTATGGTTTTAACTTCAGATCTATTAAAACACTACCTCCCTCAGTCGTCCATGTTTAAAGTGTGTTGACTTGTACTGTTGGAATCTGAGTTGAATTTATTGCAGCCCTGAAATATATCTTTTATTCTTTAGTTTAAACCAGGCGGAGCACTTAATAAGTTTGATTTGAAAGTTGCTGTGTAAATAAAGTTTATCATTATTGTAACTACTCCAGGAGGTGGAGATAGAGGTGGAGGTGGAGATGGAGATAGAGGTGGAGGTGGAGAGTGTGACTTGTTGTCAGCAGACAGCAGGTCACCTCCAGTGTTTCCGTCTGTCTCACAGTGAGTGACACTGATGTCGTCCTGCTGGTTCAGCGACAGACCTGCAGCTCGTCTTCATGTGAGATCACGTCACGGCTAATTGTTTAAACCAATTAAAGACTTATTAGATTTTAAGTGTGTGGATCAAACTGTTTGCTGCAATTTGTTGGACATTAAAGCTAATGATATTAAAGTCCATCCATCAGGCAGGGTGGAGGGCGGTCGGATGTATGAACGGGCATGTGTGTGTGAGTGGGTGGGGCATGAATGGATGAGGTGGTGTGTGTGTGTGTGTGTGTGTGTGTGCAGGGGGGGGGGGCAGCTGGTCGGTCATGGATTGACTTAACCTCTGTCACTTTGATGGCTTTTGTGTTTTATACTGGTCCAAAAAACAGAGGCAGCTGTCCCTGAACACCCCCCCACTGACTGACACACCCTCCCTGAGACACACACACACACACACACTTTAGTTAACCTCACACACACACACACACACACACACACACACACTTTAGTTAACCTCGTGTCAACATCAGCTGGTTAAAGAAGGGTTAAATGACGCGGTCAGTGAGGAGGCTGAGAGGTAAGAGCGTAACTAGAGTGGGGAAGTGCTGATACAAACAGATCAACACAGAATAAATGTGGCATCATATGTTTCTACAAACCATGAGTGAGTTACACTTGTATGTTATTATGTAGTTTATATGTTGAACTGTACGTTTCCCAGGTTTCAGCACCGCTGTGGTTCATGTATGACTGTGTGTAGACACGTAACACACGTGGTTATGGTTAGACAAAGTTCAGGTTTTGGCCTAAAGGACCCTCTTTTGCAGACACAATCTGCTGCTGTGAACGCACCAATGACTCACTGAAACACAGCCAGTTCAGGTGTTTGTTGGTGTTCAACAGTCGACTGCAGCTCTGCAGGTGTCACTCCATCCTCCTGATGACAGAGTCAGCTCATACACTGCGTCACCATAGAAACGTTTCTGGGGTTTGCAGAAATGTACAATGTCAATATTTTCCTCTGGTGACTGTCACTTCACCCAAAATGCCAATGTGACCACCAGAAACATCAGTTGGTGGTGTTGTACCGACATAGTGCTTTTATTTTGAAAGAGACTGTATGCAAACTGTACATTTCCTGTGTAAACAGAAGTGTATTTTGAAAACAGACAATGCATGTAACAGGCTGAAGTTGACACGGCGTCCCAGAACGTCAACAACCAACACACCCAGGGTACCTTGGACGTCATATGTGGACGTGGAAAGTCCATGACCAAGCTAACATTGTTGTCCCGTCACGTTTCCACCTGATGCCGCCGGGCGCCGTTACAGCATATCAGTGAACGTGAAAGTCAGTGACGTGGGAAGTCCAAATGTGGTATTTGACTTCAGCGTTAAACCGGGTTGTGTTCTTCCTTCCACAGTATAACAATACTTTATTTAACTTTATTAAAGCAGGACTTTAATTAGCTTCATTATAACAGAACGCCATTTTACTTTATCTAACAGCAGTTTAACAAAGACGGGATCTCTGATTCTGCTGATTTGATTTCCATCTCTTTCATAAATATAAACTGTCCATTGTGAGTTTGACAGTGTGACGATAAACATGGAGAACTCTGACGCTCAGCAGAAACGCTGACTCCATCTTTGTTGTGATAAACATCAATATTGAGTGACTGACTGGTTGTGTTCCAGCGTATCACCCACATCTGAGAGTATTTCCATTTCTTTATGTGAATGAGGACTTTGTAATCAGGCCACATTACGATCCATCTCCCCTTTGGCCTCATCGTACCTCCTTCCAACCAAACCTCCCCCATCTGGCCCTCCGACTCCCCCTCCCTCCCCCGTCCCTCCTGCTCCCAGTGAAAGGGGATTGACTCTGCGATGAATGTTAACCAGTCGGAGGATGAGAGAGGGCCAAGCGCTGCAGTGTTGTTGGGATCCACTCAGGCAGAGCAGCATTTGACTGAGAACTTTTTAATAGCCCCCCTGGAGCAGCTCCATAAATGGTTTGGCTCCGCAACATTATTTGTCCCCGTTTCCTTTCTTTTGAGAGGGGGACTATTGTGCGCCACACCAGCAAAGCCAAGGCAATCATTTCCACTGCTTTGGGTAATTTGGGGAGTATGAATGCTCCTGATTTATCATGGAGTCTCTATTAAAATCTGCGGGTCAGATTATGGCTCGGCGTCTCCCAATCAAAGTGCGTTCATTCAGCCATTATTCACTGGCTGTTGTTGGGCAAACAAAAGCAGAATGTGCTCGTGTTTTCATTTCCTGACTCCAAAAGTGAAACTCTCTTTGGGCGACATGTTGGAGCGACGGCGGTTAATCACACAGGATGTGCAGAATAATATCACACAACTATTACACATGACTTTTTCATTTCCCTCTGTGTGACAGTCAAAGTCCTCTTCTTTAAATTTGGGAGGTGTCGTGGTGCTTGATGAGCTCATTCACTCACTTCATGTGCCAAGCGGATCCAATCTGTATAAATGTAAATACAACAAGTATTTAAAAAATAAAGTCTGATGGTTCAAACCACGTCTGGAGGAAGTTTGTGACTCACTCTGTCCAAATATTAAAAGGGTGAAAATGTGCAAAACTCACACATCGTCCTTTATTCCTCTTCCCACACTGTAACTGTCCTTTCACTTTATTTAAACAGTGCCTGATTCAACTTTATTTAAACAGTGCCTGATGTAACTTTATTTAAACGGTGCCTGATGTAACTTTATTTAAACAGTGCCTGATGTAACTTTATTTAAACGGTGCCTGATGTAACTTTATTTAAACGGTGCCTGATTCAACTTTATTTAAACGGTGCCTGATTCAACTTTATTTAAACAGTGCCTGATGTAACTTTATTTAAACAGTGCCCGATGTAACTTTATTTAAACAGTGCCTGATGTAACTTTATTTAAACAGTGCCCGATTCAACTTTATTTAAACAGTGCCCGATATAACTTTATTTAAACAGTGCCCGATTCAACTTTATTTAAACAGTGCCCGATTCAACTTTATTTAAACAGTGCCCGATTCAACTTTATTTAAACAGTGCCCGATATAACTTTAAACGGTGCCTGATTCAACTTTATTTAAACAGTGCCTGATGTAACTTTATTTAAACAGTGCCCGATGTAACTTCATTTAAACAGTGCCCGATTCAACTTTATTTAAACAGTGCCCGATATAACTTTATTTAAACAGTGCCCGATTCAACTTTATTTAAACAGTGCCCGATATAACTTTATTTAAACAGTGCCTGATTCAACTTTATTTAAACAGTGCCCGATGTAACTTTATTTAAACGGTGCCCGATGTAACTTTATTTAAACGGTGCCCGATTCAACTTTATTTAAACGGTGCCCGATTTAACTTTATTTAAACGGTGCCCGATGTAACTTTATTTAAACGGTGCCTGATTCAAATTTATTTAAACAGTGCCTGATTCAACTTTATTTAAACAGTGCCTGATTTAATTTTATTTAAACGGTGCCTGATATAACTTTATTTAAACGGTGCCTGATGTAACTTTATTTAAACGGTGCCTGATTTAACTTTATTTAAACGGTGCCTGATTTAACTTTATTTAAACGGTGCCTGATTCAACTTTATTTAAACGGTGCCTGATGTAACTTTATTTAAACGGTGCCTGATTTAACTTTATTTAAACGGTGCCTGATTTAACTTTATTTAAACGGTGCCTGATTTAACTTTATTTAAACAGTGCCTGATGTAACTTTATTTAAACAGTGCCTGATATAACTTTATTTAAACGGTGCCTGATGTAACTTTATTTAAACGGTGCCTGATTTAACCTTATTTAAACGGTGCCTGATTCAACTTTATTTAAACAGTGCCTGATATAACTTTATTTAAACAGTGCCTGATGTAACTTTATTTAAACAGTGCCCGATTCAACTTTATTTAAACAGTGCCCAATATAACTTTATTTAAACAGTGCCCGATTCAACTTTATTTAAACAGTGCCTGATGTAACTTTATTTAAACAGTGCCTGATATAACTTTATTTAAACGGTGCCTGATTCAACTTTATTTAAACAGTGCCTGATATAACTTTATTTAAACAGTGCCTGATGTAACTTCATTTAAACAGTGCCCGATTCAACTTTATTTAAACAGTGCCCAATATAACTTTATTTAAACAGTGCCTGATTCAACTTTATTTAAACAGTGCCTGATGTAACTTTATTTAAACGGTGCCCGATTCAACTTTATTTAAACGGTGCCCGATTTAACTTTATTTAAACGGTGCCTGATTCAACTTTATTTAAACGGTGCCCGATTCAACTTTATTTAAACAGTGCCTGATGTAACTTTATTTGAAACGGTGCCTGATTCAACTTTATTTAAACAGTTCCTGATTCAACTTTATTTAAACAGTGCCTGATTTAACTTTATTACTGCACTACTTTATCTAACTTTAGTGTTTTATATAACTTTACTATTACTACTTCATTTTTAATCATAATAGTAATTTATTTAACTTTATTATAACGAGTACTTAATTGAACTTAAATTATCTTTAACATTTTTTAACAGTACTTTATTTATCTTTACTCAAACAGTACATTAACTTCATTATAAGTCCTTGATTTAACTTTATTTTTTAGTTCTTTATTTAAACATTACCTTATTTTGTTATTGCAGTATTTTATTTAGCTTTATCATAAGTGTTTTATATAACTTAATACTTACGTATTTCTACTTCATTTAAATAAATTATAATAGTATATTTATTTAAGGTTATTATAACAGTACTATATTAAACTTTATTTATCTTTAACTTTTTTAACAGTATTTTAATTTTAATATACAGTACTTTATTTACCTTTATCATTAGATGCTTTTACTTTATTATACCATAAATTTCATGTATGAGTACTTTAATGAACTTTATCACAACAGTACTTGATTTAACTTTATTTATCAATACTTTATATAACTTTATTATAACATTACTTCATTTAACTTTATTTGACCTAATTATAACATTATGTTACTTAATTATTACAGTACTCAAACTTCATTACAACAGTACTTAACTTTACTTAACTTTATATTATTACTTAACTTTTATGAACCAGTACCTAATTTAACTTTATCATAAAAATACATTAAATTTATTACAAAATAAATTTTACAATATTTTAACAGGACTTTACCTTTATTATAACAGTAATTTATGCACCTTTATTATTAGTACTTTTACTTTTTTATACCATGACTTCATTCAACTTAACTACTGTACTTTATTTAACTTAATTATAATAGTACTTTAACGTATGACAGTAAGTTTATGTACAGTACTTTAACTTCATCACAACAGTATATTTCAGCAGCACTTTAACCTTATTATACCATTACTTCATTTAACCTTTTTTTATCAATACTTTCACTTTATTTTGACAGTACTTTTACAACTACTTTATTTACCTTTATGATAACAGTATGTTAACTTTATTATACTAGTACTTTAATTTGATTACATCAGTAAGTTTACTATATTATAACAGTAATTTACCTTTATTATAACACTATTAAATGATATGATAACAGAACTTTATTAAAGTCTGATGGTCCAAACTATGTCTGGAGGAAGTCTGAGACTCACTCTGTCCAGATGTTGAAAAGGTGTACATGCATCTGTCTGTCCAACACTCATACATCGTCTTTGGTCCTCCCACAGTGACTTTTCATGTTTACAGATGAGCGACAGGTTGTGTCACTACTGTAGCTGTAAACACCGCACAAACACAGATCTGTATTTACATGGATGTCAATGAATCTCTCGGTCTGTGATGTCACAAATCCCAGCTGTCCCTGTGAATCACGATGAACTTCCTGTGAACTCCTGACGCTGTACCTGCTGATGAACCCTCGTGCTGCACCGTCCTCTGGGTGGGTGGTCCTCTGCATTCACAGCCACAGAGTGACGGAGGGGTGGAGAGGGAGGTGGAGCAGCAGCCATTGTTAAAGACAAAGAGGAGGGCTGAGGCCATTCGTTAAGCTAATTAGCTCTATAAGGAATCTTCACGTCCATCACTCTGAGACTTCTTCTCCCTCCACAGCTCTGAGATGCAGTCCCTCTCAGACACTGAGCCATTTTTTTATCTAACTTTATTGTAACAGTAGTTATTTAGTAGTTTAGTATTTCAGTGGTCAGCAACAGTGTAGAGGTGATATCAAAATATCAAGATACATATATCGTGCATTGTGACGTAGCCTAAGAAGGCCACAATATTACTTAAAGGCCATATCACGCAGCCCTGCACTGATCTACAAGTTAAACTGGGACTGAAACCAGTCCCACCAGTCCATGTCTGTGTGACCTGAAACTCCTAATAGCCTCGTCTGGAGCTCAATGTTTAAAAATGTTTTAAATCCTTGTCCTAAACGTTGGACCAAACACATCACTCTGAGTTTCTGTCCAGTCAGGACTGATGTTGTTCAATAGGTCACCTGATAAATACTGATTCCTGACTCAGTGCTTCGACCTCCTCACGAAGAACCAAGTGAAAAGTTTCCTCCGACACATTTCGGGAACATTTCCTGTAATATGTTGAGACAGCAGCGGCTTGGCAGCGTTTTATAAGAGTCTGTGCAGCTGTTAGGGGACACATCCAGGAGTTACTGTGAGCCGTAAAGGTTTTGATGAATTCACAGCACTGTTACAGCCGTCAAATAAAAGCTTACTATGAAAACATGGTGTAAAAGTGCCTCTTTTATTGGAACAAGTGTTACCATTATGTTGTGCAACAATATTACGGCACGCTGCCTGTGAAAAATGGATGTGCTGATCTGCAGACGGCCTGCAGCTCGCTCAGATGATCCCGCCTTTATTACATGTCTGTAATTACAGACTGTAACCGTTAATCGTGCAACTGTTTGTTCAGTGCAGCAGTTTTATAAAGAGAGCAGGTTTGACTCCATTATGTGTGAGCTATTTCTCTTTTCTGCTAAAACAGCAGCGCCGGTATTTATCAAACTTTAAAGATTTACAGTTCAGAAAAAGACCAACTGGGAAGCGAAGGTTCAGTTTGATTATTAGTTAAACAACAAAACATGATAATTATTAAAGTGGGGTTCAAAGACCTTTAACAGAAGTCCAGCTTTATACCAATGTGGATCTATCAGAGCTTTTTCCCAGTCAGAGTCTGGATTTTAATGTTGACATGAATGTTTTTTTAAAAGTCATAAACTCGTGGCAGTGGTGCGTCACTAACGGCTGATCAATAAATCGTCCAGTGTTTTCGGCAGGATTAAGAACTGGGCATCATATAAGTCAACTCACTAAAATAAAAACTCTTAAACATATTTCTTTAATAAAAAAAAGTCACTGCTGATTGACTAGAGCAAAACAAATCAAAACTAGAAAAGTGCTTTCAGGAGATTTTTGTTTTTGACAGAGCCACCACACGTTGCACAGAACAGATCAACTTCTCCTGTTAACTGTATTTGACGTATAGATATGTTGAAATTATGAGGATGAATGTGTTGCTGACGTGTAAAACATTACCACAAATCTGATCCATGTCGTAACTGGACCTCTAACGCTATTAACTTTGTCTGTAGGCTACAGCACAGCAAAGAAGGAATTGATTGGTCCAGTAGTTTGCAAGATTAGCTGCAAAAAGGACAGAGTTACACACTCACACACACTCATGACCAAATGCATGGCAACCACGAGAAGTTGTTGAGCCTTCAGTCATAAATGTGCAAACTAATATTAGGCTTACTGGTCCAGTAGTTTGCTATATTAGCAGCAAAAAGGACTGACAAACACACACAGACACACACGACCAAATGCACAGAAACCGCGAGACGTCCTTAAGTATACAATTATAAATGTTCAACTAAAGATTAGGCTGATTGGTCTAGTGGTGCAAGATTAGCTGCAGACAGACAGATACACACACTCACACGACCAAAAATGGCGACCACAAAAAGTCCGTGATCATAGAGACATAAATGTGCACACTGGATATTAGGCTGATTAGTCCAGTAGTTTGTGAGATTAACTACAGAAAGAACAGCTTCACACACATACAACCAACTGCATGACAACTACAAGAGGTCCCCGAGCATACAATCATAAATGTTCAACTAAAAATAAGGTTGATTGTTGTAGTAGTTTTCAAGATTAGCTGCAAAAAGGTCAGATTCACACGTACACACGACCAAACACACGGCAACCATGAGAAGCCCTTAAGGGTAGATTCATAAATCTGCAAACTAAAAATTAGGCTGATTGGTCTAGTAATTTGCAAGATTAGCTGCAGACAGACAGATACAAAAAACTCACACTGCCAAACACATGGCAACCATGAGACACCATTTAGTGTAGTCATAAATATGCACAGGAAATATTGGGCTGATTCGACAGACAGATACACACACTCACATGACCAAATGCATAGTGACCATTAGAAATGCTTGAGTATACAGTTGTAAATGTACACTCTTAATATTAGTCTGATTGGTCCAGTAGTTTGCAAGATTAGCTGCAGACACAGAGATACACAAACTCACACG
The DNA here is from genome assembly GCF_011397635.1 of Epinephelus fuscoguttatus. Taxonomy (NCBI): domain Eukaryota; kingdom Metazoa; phylum Chordata; class Actinopteri; order Perciformes; family Serranidae; genus Epinephelus; species Epinephelus fuscoguttatus. Next base: position 39,022,189 of record NC_064769.1, on the reverse strand, counting down.
ACCAAATGCATGCAATGCAACACGAAATCCCCTCGAAGCCTACGCCTGTCACAGACAAAAACCCCAGGTGCCAAATAAATCGGCTAACACCGACACAGCGTCGGGCTAAATGACTGGAATGAAACAAAATGGACGTTCAGTTTGATTATATTTTTAAAATGTACGTAACAAAAACCAAACTGAAGTTTAGAGCTGAGGAACATCAGAGCGAAGACAAAAATGTGAAGGTGCACTGTTGTTTGTTTCTGCTCTGCAGTCAGGTCTTTTAAATTTAAGAGTATTTTTAGGCCCAAATATATTTAATAGTTTGTATTAATCAGTTTGTGAGTGAAGGTGAAGGATCTTTCAGTGTTAGCAGTTTGATAAACACAGGCCTGGTTATTAAGAGCCCCTCAGTTAGCGGGTCAGTGACAGTGAGCCCGATGCAGCCCAGCACACACAGCGTGCGACGTGGCCCCTGAGAAATCGTTGCTTCATTTAATTGCATTAATTAAAGTGCTGATGTGTTTGTGCCTTTTATAGGAGCCCGTATTGACACGGCCGGCCGGCACTGACAAATTACACGGCTGCCATGTTTGATTAATTGCCGCTTTAACATACATGTTAGCCGTGAAACATTTCAAATGTAATAATAAAAGAGCACATCATTCACCGCACAAACAGCCGCTCTCATAAACTCAAGATGTGAATGAATCATTGTGAGAAAGCTTTTTTAGACCTGACATCATTCAGCCGAGGCGGCCACACCATCACTCTGCTGCTGCTGCTAACAAACACACACTCCTCTCTCAGGAACAAACACCATGTTTGACCACAGTTATGACGCTGGAGTTTGATTCACACGTTTACTCAGAGACTGACCGAGCTCCTCTACAGCTTTACCATCACCCTGTGTATTTTATGGTCCTCAACATTAACGTTTATTGTTTATCACATGTATATTTTGGATTTTCACCTTCTTAATCATCTTATATTTTGCTCTGCACCTCAGATTCCCTCAGGATGAATAAAGTTATGTTGTGATCCATCTCTGCGTGTGATTATCAGACTGTGACTGTGCTCCAGTGTGCAGCCTCTACAGTCTGACTGTGCTGTATGCGTCTCTGCTCCCTTCATATCAGCCACACATTCCTGTCTTTAATAGTAATAGCAGTATTTGTGCGTGGTGTCACAGATATCAGCGTCGTACTGCGACACCTCGTTAAAGCTCCAGCTGCGGCCTGAACAGTTTGTGTTAGCTGATAAGACTCAATAGACTTTAATGGCTGCATTTATCCTGCTACACTAATATTAGTGTTACACATGATATGGTGATGTGACAGGCTGCTCATGTCACTGAACAACTTCTCTTTACGCCGGGTCACATGTTACAACCTTTAATATATAAATCGATTAAAGGGAAGATTATGAAGTGTGTATGTGTCCTCTGTGGGGGACATGACGCTCAGGCCTTTATGTCAAACACCATGCATGCCGTCTGTTTGAGTCCTGACGTGCTGTACTGAGGACACCCCGGGCTTTCTGGTGATGTAACGTTCATGAGGTTGTGACCAGTGTATCCTCTGTCACACTGAACGGCAGTCAGGGAGATAAATGATCAAATTTATAAAGACATGTTTCTAATGTTCATATGGATGTTGTTTTTATTTATGAGTCATTTATGAGTTTCTTTCCCTCCTGCCTAAATTCAGCATGTTTCCTTGTGTGAGGTCGGAGTCAAATGGCATTGATGTGGCTTCATTTACATTTTAGAGGTGCACGTTAATTTTTAATTTTCAGTATACACATTTTAACCCTTGTCCTTTGAGGAGGACAGGGGGACTTCGTCCTTCTCATTTTCAACTATTTTCCGTTCTTTAACAAACAGGAAATATCCCAGAGCTGGGCAGTAGAGCAGGATGTTCAACGCTCAGACGAGGATAGATCAGCCGTCGCCCATTCAACATGCTGACTTGGCTGAAAAAAAAAAAGCCGACAAGTGCCAACAAGGGGCAACAACCCAGAAGTTGCCGTAAACCAGTGCTTGTCAGTGACTTCCAGACACCGACAAAAAAAAGCCGTCCTTTGATGGCAACATGATACCCGGCCAGTAACCGTTGTTGTTTCATGGTGCACAGCAGTGTCAGGGTAAAAACGCGGCGGGACAACAGTGTAAGATAAGAGATGGATGAGTCCAACAACCACTGACTTTCACCCCAGAGACCGGTGTTTGCTTACCGTTTGAATGCAAAGCCAAACCCTGTTCTTTTTTCCTAAACACAACCATGTGTGTTGTTGAAGGAAAAACCGACATAGTGCTTTTATTTTGAAAGAGACTGCATGCAAACTGTACATTTCCTGTGAAAACAGAAGTGTATTTTGAAAACAGACAATGCATGTAACAGGCTGAAGTTGACACGGCGTCCCAGAACGTCAACAACCAACACACCCAGCGTGTCAATGTCTCAGTAAAGAACAACCCCATTTTGTGGCCCCATCCCCACGAAGGGTCTTAAAGCTGCTGGAAACACGAGGACTCGCTAAATCACAACCAGTTCTGCTGTTTGTTGGTCTCAGTGTTCTACAGCTCTGCAGGTTTACAGAAACAGTATATCGATTCTTTGGAGGACAACACAATCTTTGGCGATATTACGAAGTCTGCCACGAGTAGATGTGATTCAGGGGCCTGCAATGCATCTGAGATGATATTATCTGCCCACTGGCCGCAAAAGGTCATACAGTTGTGTTCAACATAATAGACGTGTGTTGTTCAATTGTCATTCATTCTGTGAAAAAACAGGTGGCCCTTATTCAAGGATGAAGGCAGCACATGTTGTACATGCTGGTTATAGTGTATTTCTCTCTGGAAATCTGAGTAACATGAGTCGTTCCAGACATTGTTCAGAAGAACAGCGTACTTTGATTAAAAAGTTGATTGGAGAGGGGAAAACATATGAGAAGGGGGAGAAAATGATCTCAAATGCTTTAAAATGGCAACAAACCCAGAAAGATGTGGAAGAAACTGAAAACTACCATTGGAATGAGACGAAGAAGAGACAGAATGGCAAAGACTCTGCCAACGATCAGCTCCAGGGAGATCAAAGAAAGTCTTACGTTACCTGTTAGCGCCGTAACAATTAGAGGATGCCTATGTGATGCCAAGCGATTGGCAAGAAGCCACGGCAAAGTCCCATTGTTGCAAAAACGACGTGCTGAAGAGGTCACACTTTGCCAAAGAACCCACTGACTGGTCTAAAGAGAAATGGTGCAACACTTTGTGGACTGATGAAAGCAACACTGTTCTCTCTGGGTCTAGGGGTCGCAGACTGTTTGTTAGACGACTTCCAAACACTGAATTCAAGCCACAGTACACTGAGTGCGTTTACATGGACAGTTTAATTCCCTTTTCATTCGGAATGAAAGTTCATTCCTATTAACAGTGATCTTGTAAACACCTAATTCAGAATGAAAATGGCCTATGTGATTGAAAATTCAATTAGATGTAAGGGGCTGGAATATTCCGTTTCTAATTCTGAATGAAAGAATTTCTCACACTTGTATACACTCATTCCTCTTTAAGTTCATTCATGTCTTTCTGCACATGCTCGTTTCCTTGCCCTTCTGGCGCCATGACGTATATAGCGTGCATAGCAACGGGCTGAGATAGAGCAGTCGGACTCGTTGCACTCACCGGTTTCCATTCTCCACAGCACGGTCTTCTACCTCCCTTCTTCGACCTTCTACCTCCCTTCTCCTCCTCAACAGACGAAGCATTAGCAGAACAAGGTTGTTGTCGTACTGCTGCTTCAAGAATATCAGCAAAACAAGCCCGAAAAAGGCACTAAGAACGGCGTCGTCTAGCATCTTGTTATCCGGAGCGAGGACTACAGTGTTTTCTTCCGGTAAACGTAAACATGTAACATCCGCCCCGCCCCCTATCCAATCAGAAACCTTCCCTGCCCCAAACCTTGTGCAGACCTGAATACAGGCAGTTAAACTGATCTCTGTGTAAACCCTCATTGGGAGTGAATGTTTCTCATGTAAACTACGTGGAAAGACTTTAATTCCAAATTTCATTGAGATTGATTTAATTCCGAATGAGAAGCCATCATGTAACTGCACCTTGTGTGAAGACAGTGAAGCATGGTGGCGCAAGCATCATGATATGGGGATGTTTCTCAGACTATGGTGTTGGGCCTATTTATCGCATATCAGGGATCATGGATCAGTTTGAATATATTAAAATACTTGAAGAGGTCATGTTGTCTTATGTAGAAGAGGAAATGACTTTGAAATGGGCGTTTCAACAAGACAATGACCCCAAACACACCAGTAAGCGAACAGCATCTTGGTTCCAGACCAATAAGATCAGCGTTATAGAGTGACCAGCCCAATCCCTGGACCTTGGTCCGATAGAAAACTTGTGGGGTGACAATGCTGTTTCTGAGGCAAAACCAAGAAATGCAGTCGACTTGTGGAATGTAGTCGGATCGTCCTGGGCTGAAACACCTGCTCACAGGTACCAGAAGTTGGTCGACTCCACGCAACACAGATGTGAAGCAGTTCTCAGACACAGTGGTCATACAACTGATTATTAGTTCAGTGATTCACAGGAAAGCTAAGTCTTCAAGTCAGTGTTTGAGTTTGTAAAGAAAAGTACTGACACTGCTATTGAACAGCCTAATATTCATTTTTCTTCACTTTCCGTAAAGTCATTTTGGATTTGGAATAGAATGTGCAGCGTTCCCGTTGCATTTGCGAGTATGGAAATAAAAGCTTTTAGAAGGATTTTGTGCTTTACTCACTTTTTAAAACACACCACTATTATTTCTAACACATCTGTATCTCGACGTGGAGAGTCCATGACCAGATGTTATACGTGATGAGGTTGGAGTGAGGGTGTGTCGGGGACAACGACACGGGACACACCGTAAAAACTAGGGTGACGGCCGACCGTCGGCTCAGTGTTTCAGGGTCTTTATTCTCACTGAAACAAACTGCTTGATTTTTGATGGATTATACAAAAATAATGTTGGAAAAGCTGCAGTGAAAATACCTCTAATAAATCTCCTGAAGGAACTGTGTGTGTGTCTGTATATATATATATATACTCATTTAAATATATATATTATATATGGTCATGATGCCTGAGAGGGTGTGCGTGTAATGTGTGTGTAATGTGAGTATAATGTGCTCCTGGGTGTCCTGATCTGTGATCGAGAGAAAAAAGACCTGTTGAAAAAGAGGCTATTTAATTAAGTAGCTAACAAAATACAAATCTCAATAGCTTGGGAAATAATTGTGCAACCCTCATTAAGCATTCCATCTGGGCAATTACCCTCTTTTTAGACTCTGGAGTTATAAATGACTGGCCGGTAATTGAAGCTAGCAGTCAGTGAGAGCCTGAGATGAACTGAATTACACAATGTCATTAAAATAAATACATCAAATAATTATCCGATGGAAAATAAATGGACTGAACGCGTGTAATTGTTCTTTCGAATTAGTTCCTGCGGCACTCTGCGAGCCATCACTCAACCTCTGCTGCAGGAAGCATCCTGCCTGGATACACAGCTCGCTCCGCCATAATCACTCTTACACTTCTTACATTTCCCACATCATTGAGCTTCGCACAACGCCGGCGAGCGTGGAGGTGCTCCTGCTGCCGACATGATCTCCACAGAGCAGAGTAAACACAGCTCTTCTTTGATTGCACCATTTATAAGATTAAGCAGCGCACAATTGAAGAAAAGCTCATTTCTTGCTCCAAATATAGAGCCCGTCCTGGAGTAAGAACCATTGTGTGCGACGCGTCTTTGTCCTCTCTGACAGATTACTTCCTTGATTTGGTAAAAAAGGGGAATCCTTTCCTTTTTTACCTTGAACTCTGCAGAGGAGCCTGCGCCTGAAACATTTCCTGCTGAATTGATAGTGACCTGATTTATGGGCCTTATTGCGCCGTATAATTAATTTTATGCATATGACTTCCTTTACAATTACCATGCGGGCCGATTGGAGAAGTTCACTGCTTATATGAAGCCATCAATAATTGCAGATTCATCAGTGGGCGGGCTGAACATCTGCAGCAGGAGAGAGCAGAGAGGAGATTGTCTCCTGGAAGTGAGAGATTGTGGAAAAGGGCAAACGCTCCAGGTCGACTAAACCCTTTAAACAAGTGTGCAGAACAAATCTGAAGGACGTTTAGAGAGTCAGAGTTTTGTCCTGCAGTCTGTCCAACACTCAGGGGCAGCGTCAGGAACCACGGGCCGGGTGCATAAAGCACAAATTAAGGTTTTCTTTGAATACAATCAGTTGCACAAACACCCTTAAGTCTACTCCTTAAGGTTTTCCCCTTATCTCGGTCTTGGTTTGTTAAACCGTTGCACAGAGGACCTTAGTAGCCAAAGTAAGGGACAAAACATGAGGGACGTCTGACTGCATCTAAACGGCAACATGTCGGAGTTTATGGTGATAAATGAGGAAAATGGAGGCGTCCTGAGAAGAGCGCTCTGCGACTGAGAGAACCTGATGGACACCCTGAATGATGAGCAACTGACTTTCCACTTTAAGCTTGACAAGAGGTCAGTTTATGATTGGTCTCAGTGTCTAAAGTTGGATCACTCAACTTTCTGAAGCTGTGCTCTTCCAGCCCCGTGACAATTCATGATTGACTGGTGGTTTTACGCATCAGGATCTTTGCGATCAGTTTTCGGCGAGGATTTCATGTACAGAAGAAAACTGTGTGCTACATCATTCACCAGGTCTCAGACGCCCTCACCCGTCTGCCAACACTGTGGTGAAGTTCCCGTCCCAAGCGTAATGTATCAGGATTATCAACACGTGGAACTTGTTTCTGTTTGTAGGAGTCACTGAAGCTTTCTGCACCGCCGCTAATGATACCGCATGTGTCATCTGACATTCTCATTCAGCTGTTTCATATTTTTTGTTTACTTTAACAGGTCGTTAGATTAGTTGACTAATTGAAAAAATAATCGTTAGATTAATCAATAAAAAAATAGCTGTTAGGTGCAGCCCTGGTAACGGGGGATCAGATTTGATTAACAGAAAAACTAGCGCTGCTGCCTGAAAGTCTGAGATTCGAACAATCAGTCAGAGAGCGTTCAGTCGACTGAGGATGTTTCAAGCTGAGAATTTTTTTCTTTGTTTGTTTGTTTTATTTTTAGCCCGTCAGTGCGCAGCAAACTTCTGAGGACGTTTCGATCCCTGGATTTAGCTGCAGAGTGAGCGCTCTTCACTTTGACGCTGCTCTTCAGTACAGGCAGCTGCAGACACAATGCTGCAGCCCAGAGGAAGGCAGACTTTGCCTGTTCAGGCTCTGAGATAACATTACTGAGTAAAATTCTGTGGCACTGTTTGATATACAGTGTCATATAATCTGTTGCTTCCAGTGTTTCCCCTGAGGGTGAATTCAGGATTTTCTAAACATTCATTTATTTGTGGCCGTCGCCACAGTAACAACAGGTGCCGCCACATTTGGATTTTTCATTTTTAGAGCTGGACCGTTCATTGGGAGTGCGGTTGGATTGGATTTACCGTTCAGTTCCTCACTACTCCATCTGTGCTCAGAGTGCAGAGCGTACTCTGAGCACAGACGGAGCAGTGAAACTGAAAGTGAAACTGAACCGGTTATTGCACTACAGTCTAAAAGCTGTTTTTCACTAACCTCTGCGGCAGCTGCTCCTCTCATCCACTGATGTCATCTGATCAGCTCTGATCTGATCAACTGATCAATTATCCACTCCGCAACTCCAACATCTACAAACTGCTGCTGCAGGAAAAAAAATTCATTAATAGTTCAGCGCTGTGTTCACTGACCCAAAATTATTGTTTTTTGTCATTTTCTTTTCATTTCATGAAAAAAAGGCATCATCAGGTACACTGCCACTTGCACAGCACACTTCTTTGTAACTGACAAAACAACACCATGCAGACAAATAAACAGACAAATAATAACAGAAAAAACAAAGGTGCAGACAAATAAACAATTAAACACTACCCTTTAAACAAACTAACTAAACCAGGTCACCAGGAGGAGTTACGGTGGTGTTGGGCGGTACGATCAAACAACTGCATCACAACATATCTCAGGATTTCGGCAGTTTCACAGTGCATCACTGCACCTCCTTAAGTTTCTAGTTTGGGCGTTTGGAGTGTGAGAATCATACTGATCTAAATCATGATCAAGATTACGTACCACAATCATTCTGTATAAAAACAGAATAGAAAAGGAAAAAAATTTGAAGAAAAATTCTAATAATTCTGCGACATAATTTTAAAAATATAATATTTATAATTATAAAATATAGTTTTTCTCTGGCATTTTTTTCTTTTTTTCCCCCGTGCTTTTTTAGAAATACTTTTCTAAATCTATTAATTTTTTCTATTATTTTATTAACATTTCTTACCAAGTTGCTCGTTGCCTTTTCCTCCATGTTTTTGAAAGAAACACACCGTGTGTTCAGGGTTTAAAGGGTTAAATACTTACAGAGCAAAGCATCTGACAGCAGCACAAGAAAAGTGATGTCGCTCCAGAAGCTTCGTTAGCGGTAATGAAATGAGCACCACAGACCCTGGAGTCTCCCGACAGTGTTCAGTCCTTTTGTTTGAGCGCTGCAGTCCAGACTTTGTACTGGTTTGTTTCAGGACTGAAGCTCAGAGTTTCATATGTTGTTTACATGGAACAACAATGTCGTCACCTAGCAACCAAAAGATGCCTTGGAAAGGTCTTAAAAGGAAAGTTAAACGTGCAATATGTATTTCTGCCGCTAGGGGTCTCAAACCAAAACAATAACAGAAGACGGAGATGGATGACGTCACGAAGTAGCGTGGGATCATGGGAGTTGTAGTCATATAACAGATACAGATCTGACGTTCCTCACTCCGTGAAACCGAAACCGACTGTGGCAGTTTTTTTGGCAGAGCGAGCTACTTACTTTAGCTGAGCGGTTAGCAATCTGCTAGTTATTTGAGCAAACTGCTAGTTACTTAGCTTTACAGTTAGCGATGGCTTCTCCCTCTCTGCTGCTCTCTCTTGCTCAGTGTGTCTTATGTTTAGCTATTCCTCTGCCTCTTTTATAAATGCAGTTCATTTACCGGCATCAGCTCAGCATGATAGAAACCTATCGTTAGATGTTGTGGTTGTTGTGGCGCTGGTGTCCCGGCGGGCAGCAGTGCTTGCAATACACTGGTGGAAATGATTAATATTTACTTACCTGTCTAGTAGAACACAAGCGAGGTCGGCGTCGAATTGTAGTCCTAGATTTTCATGAAGCTCTCTCCATTTCGGAAAGGCCACACCAATATTTATCCTTGATTTAGCTCTCTTCTTATCCCAAATTCTTCTGGGATCGCTTGGTTGACCCGTACGTTTCCGTTTTACCGGCTTGTTTACCGGGACAGCTTCAGTGTCAGAAGGTGCAGCAACCGTCAGTGCATAATCATGATCCATGACGAGTTAGCTTAGCCTAGCAACAGTAACGTTCATTCTCTGACAAGTTACATCGCCACTGACATGTGACCTAATGACACGGTCCGTAACTTTTATTAATATTTCATATTTATCTGGGTTTGAAAAATTGTTGGAAGCATTTCTGATAATCAAAGTACCCAACTAAACAAAATATATAATATTGGTTTAGTCATTTTTAGACATTTTTATGTGGAAAAACTACATATTATACCTTTCAACAAGACAGCAGTCGTTTCAGTCGTCGACCCAACTGCACACATAGAATACATAAAGTCCACGAGACTGATGTTTGCTTTCAAGTGTGTAACGTTACTAACGTCAGGAGGTAAGGTCGGGCAGGAAATCCAAAGTGTGGGATCATTTTGAGAAGGTGAAGGACGAACCCAAGGTGATATGTAAACTCATCTTCATTGGTCGACTACAAACATGACGTATCATCTGAAACATGGAAGTAGCTACATGCCCATTAGCCCACAGCGTCATTAACAGGCGGCTCGCTCAGTGTGTGACGTGCACTTGGAGATAAAATATAGGCCTATATTAATGAAGCTTCATTAGTACGGTTTGCATTTCTCTGTAAAGAAACTAGGAACAGTCTTACTTGTGTGCAGCCATGGTAAATATAAAACAGGCGTTCTGAATAAAAGCAAACAAATGAAGATGAAGTCAGGTGATGTCAGAGTGCAGTGACAGTACATGATGTCACACACAGCTGATTCTTCCTGTGCAGTGTAAATCCAGCTCGGTGACACCTGACATCATCATGTTTAGTCCACATAATTGAGCCCTTTAACGCTCTCTATCCTCTCCACCTTGTGATGCAGCTAAACAATGACAAACACTGTATGCAACATATTAATGTCAGCGCGGCGGCGGCAGCGGCGTGTCGCTGCAGGAGATCTTTATTAAAATGAAATGCTGGATGTATGGCCTGCAGCAGGAAACACGTTCTGGATGACATGAATAATTTAGCTGACACTAAAGGAGGTAATATAAATGCACACATATATTCTAATCTTTCTGAGCGCTGTGTTCCTCGCCGCCTGCGTCTCTCTCTCATGTGGAAAAGCAGCAGATTAATCCAGAAATGTATCTTGGCCTCAGAATTATTCACATACAGATGCATGATAATGATTCCCAGATTAATCTGTGACAAGAGCTGCTGTCTCGCCGAGCGCTGAAGGTAACTGTTTCTCCCTCCTGACCTTTAGCTCGACAGCGCTCTCATTTCACAGCTAATACCCCGAGAGACGCCGACACCTGAGCGCCGGCTGCTTCCTGCAGCCTGTCAGCCAGGACGCCCAGTGGCCCTGCAAGACGGCGCGCTGGGAACAGACGCTCTGACTTCGTCCTCAGCTCCACCGCCACAGTCCAGCGTTAAGACACATCTCTTATCATATTCATATAAAGTCTGCTCATTAAGACACAAACAAGAGACTGAGTGTTACAGCACAGCCTCGAGATCTAAATCAGTTTCTGAAGTGTTTGATGTGTTCACGTTGGAGCCTGAACCCTAAAGTTATGAACAAAAACTAAATTTAACTGAGCTTTATTTTTTTGCTCCAGTGATTTTGGAATATTTACATTATAATCAAAATTAATCACAGGTGGAATTTACTCAAAGCTTTACTTATAAACAGTTTTCAGGTGCTTGTGCTTCACCTGAGTGCGTCCGCTTTATGCTACTCCATCCAGTGGCGTACGTCAGTAGGAAGGGCCCCAGTGCACACTATTATTAGGGGCCCTAATGCCAGGTTTGCATCGAATCAGCTGTTGAATATTTTATAGTATCGTCACATGATCAAATACAGACAACAAACACATCAATAATCATCTCTGCAGATCAGTCTATGAACAAAATACCAAATAAAATAAGAAAGTATTCATTAAGTGGATTTGTTAATTTATAGTTTTTTCATAGTTTCTTATAGTTAATGTGAAATCAATATAGAATTTTGTTAAATATTTCTACTGACTACTTCACAACAGAAAAAAAGAAACACTGACAGAGAGGGTTTGTCTCTCGACAGCAGATACAGCACATTTATTTCAACGTGTAATCTGCTTGAACGCGGGCATATTTCTGAGGTGGCAGGCTGAATCACTTGCACTACTATTCACTACATATAAATATATGAAATATAATTTATAAAGCATTTATTAAAACAAAGGTACAAAGTGTTACACAGCTGATCCTGGATTTAAAACAATGTACAAGAAAATACAAAGAACAAAGAATAAAATAAAGATAAAATCCCGTCACTGAAGCAGATCAGTGAAGTTGGCAACTAATTGCCCTGTAGGTTGTAGGTTGCTCTGTGGTGCAGCAAATCAAACAATACAAACAACATATTTTCCCCTGACTACGTCTCAGAGGGAAACACTGTTCTTTTAATATCTAATATTAATCGCAAAGCATCAGATATAATGGGAAAACACTGGACTATGAATACTTTCACTTTATGTTCATTTTGCTTTGACTTCAGTAAAGTTTTCAATGCAGGACTGTTACATGTACTGGAGTACTGTCACAGTGGTGCGAGTGCTTTTACTTCCTGCTCTGTCAAAAACAAAACTGAACCAGTGTCCATACATTATTATTTTATTATTTACATTTATACTGTAATTAATTATCATTGGAGAGGAGCGTAAGTACATTTATGTAAATGCTGTAAATGCTGAACTTATCTTTTATTTTGCTCAAAATAAAGTCATTCATTCATTTTCAGATACTTGAGTATCAGTATTTTATGGTACCTGTACTCCAGGAAATACTGTACTTTTTACTGCACTACATTTATCTTAATGCAGTAATATTAAAACAAAAATATCACATTTAATAGTAAAATACTGACTGGGATCATTTTACTGAACTATGAGTACTTTTACTTTTCAAACTTTTAGTACAGTCTGATAATAACAGATTTACTTTTACTTATAGTGGAGTACTTTCACAGTGGTGTTAGTATTTTTACTGCAGTAAAGGATCAGAATACTTTCTCCTCCCCTGTCAAAAACAAAACTGAACTATTTACATTTTTTCCACCAGTGTCTGTACTGATTTTGGATTATTTCACTTAGAATAAAATTAATCACAAGTGGACTTTACTTAAATACATTTACATGAACATTGTATTTACATACAGTTTTCAGGTACTTTTACGCCAGGGCCACACTGCCTGCGAAGCACAACGCACCAAAATTCTGGCGCGAGCCGGAGCACCTCCGTTCACATCAGACGTGCATTTCTCCGCGCCGGTCAACAAGCGATTCTGCTCCCAGCTGTTGTTTTTCCATCATGGGTAACTGCCCGGCTTGACACATTCGCTTGTGGCTCGCGCAGAAAATAGACCAGACGCCGAAATGATCACTGCAGGGCCGGCGGCGGAGCTGCACGGCGTGGATGACACAACTGGTTAACATGGGCGCCGAAAGAAAACTGGCTTCACTTCTCGGCGCTTTGAGGGTATTCGCGGCGCTTCCGCGGGCGGTGTGGCCCTGGCGTTACTTTCCTCAAGTATTAGCCTTTTATGTGACTACTACTCCATTATATCACAGAGGGAAATACTGTACTTATACTGTACTACGTTTATCTTAATGCAGTGATGTTAATCCAGACACATCAGATATAATGGGAAAAGACAGGAACATTTTACTGCACTATGAGTATATTTACTTTAATTATACTTTGCTGATATGTACTTTTACTCAAGTAAGATTACCAATGCAGGACTTTCATTTGTAGAGTATTTTTCACAGTGGTGTTAGTACTTTTACTGCAGTAAAGAATTTTAATACTTCTTCCACCTCTGTCAAAAATTAAACTGAACTAGTTCCATTTATTTTTGCACCAGTGTCCTCACTGATGTTTTTTAAAAATTATTTAGAATAAAATTAATCACAAATGGTAAATGCTATATTTACGTACAGTTTTCAGACACTTGCTACAACTACTACTCCATTATATCTCAGAGGGAAATGCTGTTCTCTCTACTGCACTACATTTATCTTGTAAATGCAGCAGTGATATTAATCACAAAATATCACATATAATAGTAAAATACTGACACATTCACTTTAAGTGAACTTCTGATGAGATATACTTTATCTTCAGTATTTGTTTCTTAACAAAATATAAAGTGACTGCAGTTTGTTTGAAGAGTTTTGACCATATTCTGATGTTTATCCAACGTCCTCTCACACCTGACCAACAGGACAGATTTATTTCTGCTGACCTTCAAAGTGACTCACGTGACCAACACCAAAACACCAAAACACAACTGTTCCAACAGTCACAGTTTTAAACGTGTCCTTGAGGTCATGAGTTTCTGAAACTACCTGGTTGGGTCACTGACATGACGTCACGTATGTCACGTGACATGTATAAAAAAGTACCGTACTAAGCTGCGTCCTGAGTCAGGAGATCAGGACGTCCACAGATGTACACCGAGTGACTAAAGAAATACACAAACAACTCCAGACTGATCCACTCCTAGTTGGAGCCGCGTTTGCCTCGTTTTCAAACTGTATGCTTTGACTAAAATGAACAATGACAGCAATATAGTCCACGATGAGCAGCGCTAAAATCAACCTGCGTAGTTGTCCCTCCATTGTGACATTAGAAAGTGTCACATTTATCTTGCAAGTGTACTCTTCTTCAACGTTTGCTTTACTTCCTGGATTTTTCCCACATGGAAATTCTGACCAATCAAGAGCAGCTTTCTCACACAAGGCATTTGATCTGGTCCTCTTGTAAATGCTGCCGTGAGAACACCAACCAACTCTAGGCAATTATACAACTTTGGAACAACATGAGTCCCTGATTCAGACCAGAGGAGACCACTCTAGGGCTGAAACAATGTTTGACTTTCAGGCAGCAGCCCTAATCATTACCTCATCACTGTGTCCCTGTCTCAAAATACAGTTGTTTCAGTTTTGTGCTTATATATCACATATTCCTAAATTAATGTCTTTAACCAGAGCAGATCTGAGGCCAGCTAAGGAGAGGAAACTGTACACAGAGTGGGAGGAAGAGGAGGGTTAACAGGAGCCTCCTCTCAGGTTCGTCTGAGCATGTTTGGTCAGGGTGGTGTTTGTCCTGGTGATGGAGCAGGACCAAAGGTCAGAGAGTCACTACAGTCATCAGGGATCATCCTCTGAGGGAGCAGCAGCACAAAGTTTCCTCCCCGCGTGTTAAAGACTCGAACACTCGTCTCGTCTGTGCTGTGGAGACGAGGGAGCTGGTGTTCTGCCAGAGAGCAGCAGTCACAATAGTGATGTCTGTGTGAGTCTCTGAGGCGGCCGCACCAACAGATGGTCGGAGGAAAACAGCTCATTTGGACACCAACAAAGAGCCACCGATGATTTAATGATCATTTCTCATTCAGCCATTATTTATACGGGCATATAATCAACTGACACACAATATTTCATTTGTGGGGAGGCTCTTGTGTCGCCGAGACTTCCACACTTGTGATGCTGACGGGAATTATTCTGCTGATTAGAAGCTGCTTTTATGACACACCTCTTCCAATTAAAGGGCCGATAATGAATGCGTCCCCCGACAGGTGTTTTTGTTGTCGGCGCTGTGATTTACATGGCACACTAATTTGTTTGAGAGGCTGATATAAAGCAGGTCAGAGAGGAGCTGTGTCGAGTCCTGCTCCGAGGATGTTCCTGTGTAAATACACAACAACCGGGCGGGGGGGTAATGAGCTCTGCAGGTAGAGGCGTGCGCGGCGTGTGGGGAGTGGTGGGCGACCTGAGGTTCAGGTTAATTAATGAAGTGATCGGGGCTCAGGGAGGAAGACACGGGGCTTCCTGCGGGCCCCGAGCAGCAGGTCACAACACTGACAGATGCCCTATTACAATGTTAATGATAGCAGGGCCCCGCGCACATAATCATATTCAAAGCTTTTCTACCAGATAACAATCACAAGCACACGCACGCCGCTGATGGCCTCCCTGACGACGAGTTGCTTTACAGCATATGTGGCACAAGTCACCCCCCCCACCCTCCACCCGACCCCCCTGCTGCTGTTTAAACTGAATGGTTGAGTCACCGCGGCCCCTCCAGGCCCCTCAGGGCCCCGAGGACCGATCAATGTGATCAGACCTGCTCTGCTTGGCTGGCTGTCGCAGCACGCGCCACACACACACACACACACACACACACACACACACACAAATTAATCAGCAACTATTTTGATAATTAGAGTCAAACTTTCAGATGAAGATTTGCTGTAATTACAAGTTTCTGCAGAAAAATCATCTCATCTAGATTTTGGGGAAACACCTGAGCAGTCGAGCTGAAGGGGAAAATCACCCTATTCTGGTGTCACATTAGTAAAATTTCAATTAAAAATGACAAAAATTCCCTCATTTAAACTTTCACAACAGTTCAAAATGTACATCCTGCACACAGACACAGGAGATCACTGTTTGTACGACCCTGTTTAAATACATCTAAAATAAAACCATAATTTCCCCTTGATGGCTGCAGATCATTCTTTCCATAATCCTGTATATATAATAAACCCATTCTGTTTGTTGCAGAAACATTACCTTACCTTACATGCCAGACAAGCATGTTCTTTATTATTTATTTTTCCCTGTTAAAGGTGTTTTGGGGAGTTTTTCCTTTATCAGCTGTGAGGGTCCGAGGACAGAGGGATGTCGTATGCTGTGAAACCCTCTGAGACAAACTGTGATTTGTGATATCAGGCTTTATAAATAAAACTGAATTTTGTTGTAATTGCACTGATAATTTCCCTGTAAAAGCTGCTGGAGACTCCACGTCACAGTGACGCAGACCTCCTGTCTGTCTCTGTAAGCTGAAACCATTTCCCTCAGTGGAAACAAAGCTTTCATTTACTTTAATTTCACAGATAAGAAACAATAAATTGCAAAGACAATAAAGCCTCCACACACTGTGTGTGATTTATCCTGGCTGAAATATGAGCAGAGGAAATCTCTGCTAGCTGCTAGGCTAATTTATACAATGTAAAATGCCATAGGCTTGTGCTAATAACGTTAGCATGTTGTATTTGTGGGGAAAATGTGTCCAGATAAAGACAAGTGTTTGTCTGTGAATGCTGCGAGTTATAGTGAAGCTGATTTGTGTTTGAAACTGTCTCTATGAAGCCATGTTTAATGTGTGTTTAATGTGTGTTTTGAATCAACTAAACTTTACAGCACTTCACAGAAACCTCACTGCCAACTAGTGTTTTGGAGGTGTAACTGCAGAGTGACACAGACACACCACCACACAAGTATAAATCCCGCTCAAGGTTTCAGTCGTCCCTGTCATCACATCATGACATTGTTCCTTCACTTTAAATGCTGTGCAAAGTGTTTTGTCGTTACTTACGCTGGAATTTCTCCAGTAATTTTCCCATGATGGCCACAGGAGATCATTGTTTCCATAATCCTGTTTATATTGATCTAAAATAAAAACTGTAATAGTTACAAAATCATTTTTTTGTACACAGTTCAAGTAACTTATGAAGTGTTCAGAAATATTTTGTTGATGTTTCCACATTTAAAAATCGTTTAGATTAATGTAAATTTAATTTGTAAAATCTGATGATATACATCTGATCTTTTTTTTAATGACACGGGGGCAACAACAAAACATATTTTCGCAACTCTGTGACCTTGACCTTTGACTTATGACCATAAAACACTGATCAGGTCATCGTTGAGTTCAAGTGGACATTTGTGCCAAATTTGAAGAAATGAACTTGAGGCGTTCTTGAGAGATAGTGTTCACAAACGGACAGACAGATAGACAACCCGAAACAATGCCTAAAACCGATATAATGAGCATCCCTACTTTGTTCACATTTTGTTGACTTGTACTATGAACAGTGACATTTTAGTAGCTGCTATCACTTCCTGTTTACACTGTAACCATGGAGACAAACAGTTATCACTGCTCTGCTGTTGACGGTAAAGGAAACTTGTTAACAAGATGATTACAAGAGAAGATCTGAAGTTATAAGAAGCGTTTTACACATCATATAAACACCTTCAGTGCTGCTGATACACTCAGTAAATGTATATCTACATCAGATATTTTCCATCTGTAAAATCATAAATAAGTCATCATGGCGAGGTGCGAGGAGGAGGGGCGACGAGGAGCCGTGATGTGGAAAAGATGAAGAGAGCAAACGAGAGGCCAAGAGGCAAAACGGGTGAAATTTATTTTTCAACCTCTGTCAGCTGGGAGCATTAATCTAAGAAGACCACTCCCCTGCTCTCTCATCCCAAACATTAAATATCACCTGCCGTGATTAATCCCAACTTAATTAAATCCATCAGCGAGACAATGGCCAGCCAATGAGGTATGTAATCATTCACATAGTAAATTAAAAGAAGTAAAGGCTCCTCTGTGTTCTCCTCTGACAGAGATGGAGAGGATGGAGCAGGGGGTCCCAGAAACTCAGCTGCAACACACACACACACACACACACGCACGCACACACACACACACACACACACACACACACACACACACACACTCAGACGTGGTTCAGACACCTTCGCTCACGCTTTGATAAAAACATCTCACCTCTCTCTTCACAAACTGACGTGATATTAGTTTGAATCTCACAGGAAACTTTATTCGACCCAATCAGCAGAAAATCGTGGCGTGTTCCCGGGGTTACCCATCCTCATCATGTTCACACACGTGTATGTGTGCATCGTGCCAAAATCACTTTTTGCAGACAACATATTTTTTTTCTAATAACGACATGATTAAACTAAGAATTTGTGTGAAATGTGGTCATGATTAGTAAATGAATTCTTGAGTTATGGCCACAAACATGTTTAGTGAGGTCACAGTTACCTTGACCTTTGACCATCAAATTCTAATCCATTAATCCGTGACTCGAAGTGGACATGTGTGCCAAATTTTAAGAAATTCCTTTAAGGCCATTTTGAGATATTTCATGAACAAGAATGTCACGAGTGCAAGGACCTTGACCTTTGACAATCGAAATCTAATGAGTTCATCATTGAGTCCAAGCGAAAGTTTCCTCGAGGTGTTCTGAAATATTGCGTTCCCGAGAATGAGATGGGCACGAGGTCACAGTGACCTTGACCTTTGACCATCAAAATCTAATCAGTTCATCCTTGAGTCCAACTGAACATTTGTGCCAATTTTGAGAACTTTCCTCAAGGTGTTCTGGAGATATTGTGTTCACAAGAATGCGACGGACAGGGTCACAGGGACCTTGACCTTTGACTGCTGAATTCTAATGAGTTCATCATTGACAGAAAGTGGACCTTTGTGCCAAACTTGAGGAAATTCCCTCAAGGTGTTAGAGATATTGTGTTCATGAGAATGTGACGGACAGGGTCACAGTGACCTTGACCTTTGATTTTAAACAACAAAATTCTACATCAATTAATTCTTCTAAGTCCATGTGAGCATTTGTGCCAAACTTGAGGAAACTCCCCCAAGGCCTTCTTGAGATATTGCATTCACAAGAACAAGAGAGAAGCAATATTCATGGTGACCTTAACCTTTGACCGTGAGAATCTAATCAGTTCATCTTTGACTCAAAGAGGATGTTTGTGCCAAATTTGAAGAAATTCCTTCAAGATGTTCTTGAGATATTGCATTCACGAGAATGAACCACACGTAAGGTTAAAGCGACCTTGACCTTTGACCATCAAAATCTAATCAGTCATTTCATTGTTAAGTCCAGGTGAAAGTTTAAGCCAAATTTAAAGAAATTTCCTAGAGGTGTTCTTGAAATATCATGTTCACAAGAATAACACAGACTAGGTCACAGTGACCTTCACCTTTGACCTCTGACTACAAACTTTCAGTGAGATTATTGATGAGTCAAAGTGAATGCCTGAACCAACTGGAAGGCATTCCTTCAAGGCGCTCTTGAGATATCACGTTCACAAGAGTGAGATGGCCACAAGGTCACAGTGATATTCGACCACCAAAATCTGATCAGTTCACTGTTGAGTCCAAGAGGACGTTTGTGCCAAATTAAAAAAAAAAAAAAATCCCGAAAGGCGATATCACGTTCACCAGATTGAGATAGTCAGATGGCCGTACATACGCACAGATGGTTGGACAACCCGAAGACATAATGCCTCTAGTTACAGCTATCGTTGGTGTTGAGGTATAAAAATCCCGCTGGCATTTTGACGAGGGAACCACGGCGACGCTAATTTCCATGTCAGCCTAGAGATAAACGTCCCCGCAGCGCTGTGAGGAGTCAGGACAGTGACGGAGGTTTACAGCTCAGATTTGTCTTTAAGTTCTGTTATCAACATCTGAGGAAATATTTGACCCCGAACAACAACACTCAGGCCTGTCACACTCACTCACACACACACACACACACACACACACACACACACACACACACACACAGTGCAGGCTGATCTTCAGAAGGTCACAGTGTGTCGGCCTGCAGCAGCATCAGACAGATGTTGGAGGAAGAGGATGATCCTGAAGGCTTCAGGTGCTGCGCACACACACACACACACACACACACACACACACACACACACACCAGCCACAGCTGGGATGTTAATGCCAGCAAACAAGATTATCCTCAGAAAGGATTTCTCTGCTAAGCATTTCCTCTTAATTAGATTTCTCAATCTCAGGGATGAATTGCCTTTTAGCAGCGAGCGCTGCCACTGAGGAGCTGTTAGCTCCTTATAACTGAATTAAATGCATAATTAGTGATACAATTACATTAGAAGAGGCTCTTTTGTATTTGTGTGAGTGAAGAGGAGGGAAAGTGAGGGGGGACGGGGGTCTGCAGCACATTCAGGAAGTGACGGCTGCAGCCAACAGGTGAGCTGTGACCGAGCAGGTGAGAGAAAGAAGCCCTGTTTCCACCGAACACTTCAGTTTGGTACGCATTTTTTCCGTTCCATGAAAAGTTGTGGATGGTCCCAACAGAAGCGTTCCTTAGCGTCCCCATGTTTGGTCCCCCCTCTGTTGGGGTACCTAGCACACAGATCTGGTACTAAAAGGTGGAGCTAGAAACCCTGCAGTCTGATTGGTCAGTAGAGGACGCTCACTCTGGTTTTATGTAACCTCTGTTCATACATCAGTAAACTACAACTATAAAATGAAAGAGAAAAAATAACTTCATTCACTGGGCCGACTGCCGGCAACTTTTAAGGTGGAACGTTAACTTGTAATGTTACTCAATGCATGAGTTGACGTGAATCCATCAGCACACCTTAAATTAATCATTTTTTGGACATTTTATGAACTTTTTTCCTGACATTTTATTAAAATCTTTTTGTGCTAATAACGTTAGCATGTTGCATTTGTTTGGAAAACGTGTTTAGTATAAGACAGTTGTTTTGTCAGTGAACCTCGTGAGCTGTAATGGAGCCGAATTTTGTAACGTTACCTTTGCTAAATGTTGCTGTTGTCCCTGGTTTTATATGAGCAGAGGAAATCTCTGCTAGCTGCTAGGCTAATTTATACAATGTAAAATGCCATAGGCTTGTGCTAATAACGTTAGCATGTTGTATTTGTGGGGAAAATGTGTCCAGATGAAGACAAGTGTTTGTCTGTGAATGCTGCAAGTTATAGTGAAGCTGATTTGTGTACTTGTGTTTGAAATTGTTGCCACTAAGCCATGTTTAATGTGTGTTTAATATGTGTTTAATGTGTGTTTTGAATCAACTAAACTTCACAGCACTTCACAGAAACTCCGCCGCTGACTAGTGTTTTGGAGGTGTAGCTGCAGAGTGACACAGACACACCACCACACAAGTATAAATGCTCACAACAGCGTAGAGCTGATGCACAAGTATAAATCCGCCTTTACAGTCATGTGACTCTGGGTGACATGTTCCTTCATTACCATGAACACACACACACTGTAGTTTACTGTGACTCAGTCCCACACACACCGTCCTGCTGCCACAAATACTCACTAGAGCACCATATGTGGATTATTCCGCCGCTTTAACTAGTCCCCAACCCAACATAGTCACCATTCCCTCCTGTTCCTGCTGAACGACTGAGGATCATATGAAGGTAACATGCAGCAGACAGGACATCACAGAGGACACACACGCTGCGGCTCGTCTCTGGCTCATGTATGTGGTGAACATTTGAATGTCAGGTACTGTAGCCGCACATTAACCCCTGATGCTACTGTTTACTGCACGGCCACAATCTGGATCTCTGCTCAATTCATCATTAGTCCTCCTCTGAAACACACACACACACACACATGAACACACACCGAGCACACGCCCCACTCACACCTCTCCCCTCCATCCTCGCCGTGTATCCCTGAACCATTCATCACCAGGCGGCCGCTGACAGTGACGGATGGGTCAGCCCGCCACTGGCACTCTCCCAGCCAGAGACTCATACGGCCACAGCAGCAGACTGACAGCTGGAGCAACATGTCAAGTGGTGGAGAGACTGCGGCCATTAATAACCTCCGTCACATGATCACCTCAGCTCTGGGCCTGCTGCGCGGGCCCGACGGGAGGGGGGGGGGGCGTCCACACCTCTGCGTCAGGGAGATGTCACAGTGAGCGGGGGCGACAGTCATGGACGCCTGATCTTTAATCAAGTGATGGGTAATGAATATATCGCTCACAGATTGGAAG
Source organism: Epinephelus fuscoguttatus (assembly GCF_011397635.1). Taxonomy (NCBI): domain Eukaryota; kingdom Metazoa; phylum Chordata; class Actinopteri; order Perciformes; family Serranidae; genus Epinephelus; species Epinephelus fuscoguttatus. Next base: position 39,000,093 of record NC_064769.1, on the reverse strand, counting down.
GTGTGCAGCGGGCGGAGGGGGATCATCTGATGACCCATCTGTGGCTCGGGGCGACCCTGGGGAGTGGTCTCCTCTTAAAGACGACCCGGCCGCTCTCGCCACATCTGAGCACATGTAACGTGTCGTTCATTCAGTGGGAGAGCTCGTAATCATGTGAGGAGTTGTGCTCGATGAGGCTCGACGGGCCCTGACGTCAGCCCGCCGACCAAACCCCTTTTAGTTCTTCTGTTGCTCACTCCATCGTGTTTTTAATCAGATAATAATGTGGAGTCATGTTCAGGAATTAGTCTCGTTCATCAGTGTGTTTACTCCAGATTTTATTCTTGACAATAAAGCCCACGTACCGATGTCTGTACATGTTTCAGTCTGTGTCTCAAGACTTCCTGACCTCCCCTCTCTCAACGACTCATCAATGAATCTCTGAATAGTTAAAGCCGTTTTATTTTGACATGAATGGGAAAAAATCCCATAATAAACTTTGAGCATATTGCAATTTAAGTGTCCTGAGAGAAAACTCTACTCCTGCTCCTCCTGTTGGCTCGTGACGGAAGTCTTTGTCCAATCACAGGTCATTTCAGACAGAGGCATTCCTATTGGCTGTTGTACTAATGCAGATGTCCGTGCACGTCTTCTCAGAGGGTGAAAGTCTGATTCAGTGACAGAGAATCCTGCAGATAAAGTTCCAGCACTGACAACCACACACCAAACTGACATCACAGAACTGGTGACAACAAAGGCCAACTGCTGTGTCGCCTCATATCACCAGTGTCTCAGCCAAAAAGTCGCACCTGAACACACCACAAAGACTGCAGCCAACCAGCACGTATGTTCTGCGCCTGCAAAACAGGAAGTAAGAATCCACACCAGCAGACGGCGATCGTCTGTAATCATCTTTCAAAAAAGGAAACTGGAAGACTGTCTTGGTGCTAGTTAGCCAGTTAGCACATTAACAACACAACCTGATGGTGAAAGAACACATAATATATTTATTGTGTGCTCGTGAACAATAATACAAACCATCAGAAAACGTTTTTACTAAAGACCTCAATGACTAAAAAAATAGTCTTACCCAATATAAAAAGTCTGTTTTGTTCTCACTCCCTCTGGACCTTAGCTCTTTGTTTACTTTCCTCACTTCGGTTTCTCTTCTCGTGCGTTGCGCTGAACTAACAATCTCTCAGTGACGCCAATTCAGCTTGCGCTGAAAAAAAGCCAAGTAGCGCAGACGAGGGCGGGATAAGCAGCAAAATGCGCCCGACACTGACCAACACCCAACTGTCGACTTGGTCTGTCGGTGCTTTTAAAGAGAGTCTGACAACAAATGAAATAAAACAAGTCAATATCAGCAAAGTGTTTCAGAGACAGAGAGAAACAGCTGTAGCTTCAAGTTTATGCAGCTAATGTTAGCTACAGCTCAAATCACAGTAGTCCTTTTTACACAGAGATGGCGCTAAAGAGCAAACAAAGCCCCTTCTTTATGCTGCCTTTGTATTTTTACACAGAAGACAACAACAACAGCATGATGACTAAGGATAGACCGATACATCGGCCGGCCGATATATCGGGCCGATATTTGAGTTTTTTACTTGTATCGGCATCGGCCGATACGCGCGTGGGTTTGCGGATTTATTTTTGCCTGGCACTTTTTTTCATTTGAAAGTATGTGGTTAAGTTGAACAAAGCTGTTGAATCCTACTGTGTACAGTAGTTGTTGTTTTATTTATGCTTCAGCTTAAATATTTGTTTATTTTATAAAGACATTACTGGAAGATTTAAGAGCACTGAACTCTTTTTTATTTGAATGTATGATAATAATAATAATAATATTCTACCTGTTCTACCTCAACTTTCCATCTTGTTTTAGTATTTTTTACTGTTCAATAAATGTTTCTTATTTTAAACTTGAGACCTGTAATATTTGTTATCATTGTGTCATTTTTTTTATGTAAATTGAGGGAGCAAAAGTAGTATCGCCCCCAAATATCAGCTCAAGAAAATCGGCAGTCCATAATCGGTCATCGGCTAAGGGTGATGGCAAAAATCGGTATCGGCATCGGCCCTAAAAAAAATCCATATCGGTCTATCCCTAATGATGACGCTCCAGTGTGTGATATCAGACAGCACAAAGGCATCACGGAATTGAAAGAGGCGTGACATGTAGCCCAACAGCGTCCGCCTCTTATGTGACATATAACATAGGCATTGGCAGTTCTTTATAAACAATAACAATGACATCACATGTCAATAACAATCATTTAGCGTCCCTGTTATATGGCGGCTGATCTCGTCCTCTGCTTGGAGGGTAAGGAGCTCCTGGACCTCAGCTTTTTGACTATTTGTGGACATTTTCAACTGCTGGTCTTCTTCTTTGAGTTAGCTGCTAACTGCTAGTAGCTACTTTTTAAATCTCCCACAATGGGTCACACGCATAACATGTTGTCCAAATGTCAGACCTGCCCTGACTGTGTTCCCATCCTGCTGGTAGTTCATTTTATACAGACAACATTTTGGCACTGTTACTACCTACGGTGGCGTCTCGAAGGTGAGACAACTCTGTCCCCCGTTCCACAATCATACCTTTTTTACAGAACAGCGTGGCGGCATAAGGACACAATACTCCTGCCTTGTGCGGGGAGTGTAAAACGGGCTAGTGTGTCCTCCACTTCACTCTCTGCCTCTACAGACCACCTCACTGGGAGGAGAGCAGGCAGCAGCTGCAGAGGCAGACTCCAAGTCAGCAGCAGCAGCTACCTGAATCCAGCCGGCACAAACCCCAGCTCCAGAAGGACTGGACAGCCCCGACTCCCCATCGGATCAGCCAACTTTCTATTGCTGCTGTTACACAGGTAAAACTGGCCGCTGCAGCAGGCCACCAGCCCGCAGTGACACGCTGCACTGGGAGGTTTGCACTAGTCGAATTCAAGCTGGTACAGCTGCCGACTGAAGGCACATCTCTGGAGCTGCTGCCCACGGTGTAGTATTAGTACTTTTATTGCAGTAAAGGTTCTGTGTACTTCCTCCGCTGCTGCCTAAAAGTCTCCAGATGACCAGAAATGGTACAAACAAAAAACAGCTGAATGCATGAGGTCATTTTCTGGGAAACAGTCCATAGATGTCGTGATTAAAATCTTAAAATCAGCTGTAAAGCTGAGCAGAGATCAGTGAGCAGAGCTGATATGATCTCGTCTCCTCGATGCAAAAGAAGCATTAATGTTTAATTGACTTTCACCTCTCCTTGTGCACCGAGCTGATGTATGCAAAGCAGGACGCGACTGTGCAACTGTCCACAGACAGCCGTTTATTTCCGCGCACTCTTTAAGAGCCGGGATGATCCTTTAATCCAATTCTACACGGCAATCAAAGATCCATGAATCAGGCCCATTATGAGCAGACCTGTGGCCGAGCCGGGCCTTCTGCATGTCATTACTGAGGGGGGGAGGGGGAGGCTGCGCCATAACAAAGCTGCTTTTAATGAGATTCCACAAAGCTCCAAATCAGGCCGTCCCACCATGCATCCTGGCTAATTCACTTAACAATAATTCATCCCCAAAGACAATCGCTAACTGAGGAGCAAGGAGAAGGTTTGTCCTCCCGACAACACGCTTCATTTTCAACCTTCACAGCCAAGAGGAGGCCCTTATCCCAATGAAGAAATATCATTATCCATGGGAGGGATATTAGAGGAGGAGGAGGGGGGGGGGGTGATTAACTCAAATGTCCTCAGTGTCCCCAGACTCTCAGATGCAGATTTGGCAGACAGCAGGGAGGCTGAGGAGTATAAGTCATCCCATGTAAAGCTAATAAAACCAGATAATGCACGGCTAATGCTAGCAGCGCTCACTCTTCTATGAATAGGAAAATAAATGTGATATTCAATTACTGCTTTATACAGAGAGAGGATTCAGTCTCTGTCCGTCTCAATGTGAGGGTCATTCAGACTCCTGCAGGACTTTACTCAGGGAATATAAACGTCCATCAGTCAGCGCTGGAACAGCAGCACAAAAAGCGGTTGACTTTAACCGAGACATGGAGACATCACTGCATATCCTGCTAGGATAATGTCACAAAAAGTGGTTGTTCTTTACCGAGATATCACTGCATTTCTGGTTGCGATAGTGGCACAAAAAGCCGTTGATTTAAACCAAGACATTTTGCATTTCCTGCCAGCACAGTGCCACGAAAAGTGTTTTTTTTTTTTTTACTGAGACATCGCTGCATTTCCAGCCGAGATAGTGGCACAATAGGTAGTTGTTCTTTACCGTCACATCGTTGCGGTTCATGCTGGAATGGTGGTACAAAAATGAATTTTACTCAAGACATTCTGCGTTTGCTGCCAGCACAGTGACATGAAAGGTGATTGTTTTTTCCATCAACACAGCGCTGTTACTCCTGCCCGCATAGTGCTACATAAAATGGGCATTTTTTACTGAAACATTGCTGCATTTCCTGCTGAGATAGTTACATGAAAAGTGTTCTTTGTTTGTTTGTTTTTTAACTGAGACATCATTTAACTGAGACATTGCTGTGTTTCCTGCCGGGATAGTGCTACAAAAAGTGGGTTTTGTTGTTGTTGCTGTTTTGTCATTGTTTTTTCTACGTAGATGTTCCTGTATTTCATGCCACAATAGTTGCATGAAGAGTGGATGTTTTAACCGAGACATCACTGCATTTCCTGCCACAGCTGGTTACTTCAGGCAAAACATGACCTTTTGCTAGCCATAACCAAGTGGTGTTTGTGCCTAAACTTAACCATAGCAATGTTGACACATTACGTTTAAATTATTCGCTAAATAATTACATGCAAATGTTACATATCCCAGTTTGCAGAAATTTAACAATGTCAACATTTTTCTGGTGACGAGATTGGGTCACACACAAACATGTAGATGGTTTAAATGACAGCTGAGGTCAGTATATGTCCTCAATGTGAGCGTGCACGAGACACATGAACATATCAGAGTCTTTTAAAGTCGTCTGTTATGATTGTGAAATTATGAATTGGATGTTTGGTTGTACGATCGAGTACAGATCCATCAACATGTCATAAAACAATGTTATTTTACCTAAATATAAAACCAAGATCACAAATCTCTATCACATTAAATCACACCAGCATGAAGGTGGACAACAAACAAATAACAAGGTTATCAGTAACGTTATCTCATGATGTCATGACTGTATAAAGGTGACTGTTTTCTTCGTGTCATTTTATTATAATATACTTTAAAGTGCTCGTTTCAGCAGGTGACCACAGTGAAGCTGACAGAGATCAGCAGCAGATGCGACCGCGCTGCCTTCAGATGACGGCAGCGGCGTAGCGAGGAGCCGGCGGACATGAAGGTTGGGACACTCCCCCGTGAAATGAGCAGACAAAGTGCTACACTCAGTGGAAGAAAGGCACAAGCCTGAGAGATCACACCACCTGTCACACTGCAGCTTCTTAACTAAAGCGCTGACTTTCTTTAACTCAACTCTCCCATCTGTTGAGTGCCTATTGTGTGTTCAGTAATGCAGCTGCAGAGCTCCTCCTCCTCCTGCTGTTATTTAAATACTGTTACTAACCACTGATTTATTCATGGCCTTTACACAGTCCACTGTGCCCACCCCCCCACAGACATAAACACGCCCATCTAAATCCTCCGCCCCGGCCCCCGACCCCCGGCCCACGCTCTCCTTTTACTGCTCGACACATCACATCCTCCCCTTTATTTCTGTCCAGTCAGACCTCCCAGCATCCAGCTGTCACTCCAACCTCCGCCTGCACCACCCGCCTCTGAACACACTCACAACTGTTTGAGTGTGATGTCGTCTCTGAGGTCTAAATATATAAAACCTCCAAGATTCTACAAGTAAAACAATATGCCCTTTAAACGTGTGCATGTACACCAACCCAATCACGGGAAAAAATGTCAGCATTGTACGTTTCTCCAAAACACAGATACATTAGATTTCAATGTTATTATGTAACCGATATACTGAAGCTTAATGTTTCTTCACATTTCAACGACACTGTGTCGAGGTCTGGACATAAAAACCACTTGCTTATGTTTCTGAAAAGATCACGTTTTGGCTTTAATACCTGCTTTTCATGGCACTATGTTGGCAGGTAACGCAGCAATGTCACATCTGCTTTTGTGGTCTACAGCTTGGCAGGCGTCTATGTAACATGCAACCTGCCATCCCCTCCACCTCCAGATGACGAATGTAACGTATCTGTGGTTTGTAGAAACGTTTAATGCCAACATTTTCTTCTGGCGACTCAGTTGTGCATAGCTGATGTTATTTTAAGTTATATGTACAAAAGGTGTATTGCAGTCTGCCAGAGTTATGAGATAAATCTGCAGATTACACTCTTCCTTAGTCGATTATTTACCAATGCTCAGACAGGAATTTCAGATTTTCTTGGTGTACATCAAGGCTCAATTCTGGGCCCTATTCTTCTCCAAATAAACATGCTTCTCCCTGGTCACATGTGGTGGTATTATAAGCAAATGTCCGAAATAAAAGAGAGAATATCCCTGGTTCTTCCACTTCAATTTTGATTGTTGCTCTTAACTTTCATGTGGTGTACCTCAAGGCTTGACTCTGGGCCCCATTCTTTGAAGGTAATGTAAGCAACACATTTTTGGAGCAAAAAAACAAACAAATCTAGTTCTGCTGCATCAGTTTTGTAGTCGCTCTTTCGACATTCAGATCTTTCTGAGAGGCATTTTTCTGTGGAACTTAATTTCCTTGTCTTTGAAACTGTACCTGGTGTACCTCAAGGCTCAGTTCTGGGCCCTATTCATTTTCCAAATATACATGTTTTTACCTGGTCATGTGGTGGGTAATGAAGGGAGATGCTTGAAATAAAAAATCTCTGTTTTTGCTGTATCAATTTTAGTAGAGATTCACTGAAATTAATGTCCCTGTCTACCAAACTTTCTTGTGGTGTTCCTCAAGGCTCAATTCTGGGCCCTACTTTAATAAAAAAAAAAAAAAAAGTGGGTATCTCTGGTTCTGCTGATCCATTTTTTCCATCATGGACTCTGACAGTGTGACAGAAGTGAAACTATGGATCTGTATGGGTTCGTTTAAACTGTATTCAAACAGTTTCAGCTGTCCTCTGCAGACAAACCTTCCTCCTGCTGCCACACATCTGATCAGGTTCACCTCGTGATGAGGTCTTTACTGCAGAAAGCAAGACAGACATCTTGTTGGTCTCTTTGTGGCTGATTTCATGCCTCGTGTTAAACCCTGCGTTCCCTGACAGCAGGAGCCTGACAGCCCGTCGTCCAACACGCTGCACTATACGAGACAGATACCGCCACTTAACGCCTCTGCCAGAGGGAAATACGGCCTCTTTTATGACGGAGGGTTTAAGTGATGAGTTAGCGTCATCGGCCGTGAAGCTGTCAGCCACCGAGCTGCAGGGTCAGACCCAAAACCATGGTGGGAATAACCCGTCAGAGAGGGCGGGGGGAGAGGGGGACACAGCCCACCCACAGTCCTTTGCTTGGCTTTAATTCGAGGCTGATTTTTGTTATGCAGCCCCCCCTGCCCCCCCCCCGTCCTGCAGGGCAGAACAGTTTTACAAGCCCCCCTGAAGCCTGTTAATAAAGGCTGTGAAGGCTGCAGAATGGGCCTGGTGCTGCTGTTTGACTGCACATGGCACGCTGTAATAAAGTGGGCCATTCATCCTCTGCTCCCTTTCACTGACTCAGTGAGGGGGGGGGTGCGTTCAGGGTACACTGCCTGTGCATGGAGAGCCGGGCTCGTCCAGCTGCATTAGCTTTAATTGATCTTCAGATTTGTGCATCTGAAGCTGCTCCTCTGTCCGTGTTTCCTGCAGCTTCCTTTGTGGCGGCTGCAGTGCTGGTATGAGATTATGAGGAGGATGAGTGGCTGCTCTTCTGCTCGAGTGGAGAGTCTCCAGGCCACAGGGATGGATCTGCCCCCACGATACAAACCAGCACAACGTCTGCTACATGTTAGACTGGAGGGCAGTGTTGGGCAGTAATAAGATTACTTTTTCCAGTAACTAATACATCAACATCAGCAACATTAGCTGCTGTTTCAACAACGTTCGGCTGAAAAAACCTGCATGCAGGCAGAAATTGAAGTTTACTATGTCCTTCCAAATTTCAATGCGTCAGGAACGCAGGAAGTGCACCATGCAAGATCACTGCACTGGCTCTAGATAGGGACACTGTTTTTGTGTCAGCTACCGTGGTTAGCAACCGCTCTGCGATGAGAGCGTCAGAAAATCACTGATCTGTGTTGTGAAACTGCTCCATTCAGTGTTTTAACCGGTTTAAATCACCAGAGGTCTCATTCATAAAATACTGCGTAGGATCCACACTAAAAATGTATGTACGGATAAAAGCTAAAAATGGTGTGCACCAAAAAGTTTCTACAATCAGGCTTTCACCTCACCATCTGCATCGCCAATTTTACGTCTCTAAAATGTTCGTCAGCATGGGTCACAATGTTTTTTTATAGATCACAACTTTTGTGTGGAAAGTGGCGTACGCCTCTTTCAGGGCTTGTTTTGTACGTTCACAGTTTATAAATGAGACGTCTGGTGGAGAGGAAGAGACCTCTGTGGATGATTCAGCTCCTGGTTAAAACCTCCTGAATGAAGGAATTCTGACCAGGAGAAGTTTCAGCCGTGGAATCGTCACCACTAGACGCCACTCAGGCTGCTGTCAGCCCTAGAGTGGTCTCCTCTGGTCTGAATCAGGGACTCATGTTGTTCCAAAGTTGTATAATTGCCTAGAGTTGGTTGGTGTTCTCATGGCAGCATTTACAAGAGGACCAGATCAAATGCCTTGTGTGAGAAAGCTGCTCTTGATTGGTCAGAATTTCCATGTGGGAAAAATCCAGGAAGTAAAGCAAACGTTGAAGAAGAGTACACTTGCAAGATAAATGTGACACTTTCTAATGTCACAATGGAGGGACAACTACGCAGGTTGATTTTAGCGCTGCTCATCGTGGACTATATTGCTGTCATTGTTCATTTTAGTCAAAGCATACAGTTTGAAAACGAGGCAAACGCGGCTCCAACTAGAAAACAATGTTTTGATGCATTGGATGTGCTGAATGTGCATATTAAGGCAGTACAGGAGGAGGTGCACATTAATAATCCTCCAGGACTGTAACATGCTCATGTTTAACCCAAACAATGTGTCATGTGACTGCAGTTGCTTCACATCCAGGTCGGAACACCTTCTCACCACAAACCAACTGCACCAGAGTTCCTTTGGAACCGGACTGAGACCACCTCTTCAAGAAGACCTGAGTGTGATCGCTGTGTTCACACCTGTGCAAATAAACCGCTCTGAGGGGGCAAACTGTTTGACACACTACGCCTGTTTCCACTGAAGAAGTTCCTGGTACTATTTGGGGGGCAGGAACTACTACAGGAACGTCCTCTCGCTCGGCCCTCTCAACCGCCGTGTCTCCACTGAGGGAGCGGAGTCGGAGGAAGGTTCCTGTAAAGTTACCGGGCTCTGGATGTGACGTAATCGTTGTGCGACCATTTTGACCGGGGCATCGTAGGGACGTAGTTAGCTATTAGCCGTTAGCGGTGTCTGTATTAACTCAATAACTCAATAAACGGTCCGTGAAAAAAAAAAATTCCAGCGGATGTCTTAGTTACAACATGATTGAGCTAACTGGAGTAGTTTCATGTCGTATCCGACAACGGGAGGCTTTTAACAGATGACGTCCTGATGTTAGCTTTGCTGCTGCTGTTAGCTGTCCCTGTCAGCTGATGCTTTCTAGACATCGTGATTTCCCAAAACTGAATAAATACCACACATAGCAACACAAAACTGCTTTGCTAGCTCAATCATGTTATAACTAAGATATCCACTGGAAAAAATATTTTTTTCACGGACTGTACATTAAGTTAATGAGTTAATACAGACACCACTAACGGCTAACAGCTAACAGCTAACGGTTAGCCCAGCTAATCTACGATAACCATAGTAATTACAAAACGTCACATCCCACCTTGAGTATATCCAATCAGCACCAAGTAATCCCCAAGCCCCAGCCAGGAGTCTCTCGGGGCCGTTCTGAGTACCTACCCCGAGGCAGGGACTTGTTTAGCCCCTGTAAAAGTTCTGGAACTCTGTCCTTCGGGGGTGATTCCTGCGGTGGAGACACGCACCAACGGCCCCGGCCCCGTAAAATTACCCCGAAGTTCCTGCGGTGGAAACGGGCCTACTGACACACTGTTTCTTTAAGACCAAACTCAAACACAGACACCTTCCACCTGGCCTCACTCTTTCCTGGGAGAAACCCTGAGGAGGTTTACACCAGTGTATGTATATTTTCCCTCTGCTATTTCTATTTGTTTTTAAACTAAATAGGCATATAATGAACATTATTTTTATTTAAATATTCTTTAATCATATGCAGCTTTTTTTCTCCCAATGATTTCACCCATTAAGTGACAAATCGTCTTGTTGTAGAGGAATATGAATATTGATGATTATGTTTTTTAAAACCTGTGTTAGATAAGAAATAAGTCTAAAAAAAATGACCAGCTGTTTGATAAGTGATCCTCTGCCTGTGCCGCTGACAGCTGTACTGATGAAGAAATCACTGCAGCAACTTTTAAACTGTGGATCATCGCTGCAGTCAATCTACGGGGACGCTCTTCATTTCCTTAATTAGGAGTTTTAGTCGTTGAGGTAAATGTCTTTTTAATTCATTAGTAATATCTTTGTAATTAGTAACTATTAGGCTGATCAGCTGAGGACAACACTGAGGTGGCTTATCAAAAGCAAATTAAACATCATCAACAGACTAATGTGGGTTTGATGGTGCTGCGTACGGAGTCTTAACTAATGACACAGCTCTGCTCTCAGGCTGAGTGGCCCCATTAAATCAGCCGGCCCAGCTTAATGTTGGGAGGTGTTAACAGATTGATTCTCTTAATCTGTTCAACTACATCAACAGTCAGCATGGGGTCGCTCAGCAGCCTCTGTGTCTCCGTGTGTGTGTGTGTGTGTGTGTGTTCACCAATTTCACAGTCCATAGTCACGCACAGTTAAACTCACAGTTTTTGGGGCCGAGCGAGGCCGTGATGGCGGCGGCGGTGGTGGAGGAGGAGGAGGGGGAGGAGAGCTGGTGGTTGCTGCCTCTGCTGTCGGGCAGAATGGCAAATCTTCAAGTTCATTCAGCGTGATTAAACCAGAGCGGGGACTTTTCTTCCCGGCTAATTATGTGGAAATGACAAAGACAATAAAGCATCTGGTAGTCATTCTTCCTCTCTCACGTTTCCCTCAATATTGTGACAGGCTGATGCATTGTGGGTGAGAGCGGCGGGCCGGCTGAGAGCCGAGGTCAGAGGAGAGCAAATAGATGAATTTATAACTTTGCCTTTTCACGGCGGGATCATTGTCCCTCGTCTGCCCCCCCTCCCCTCCTTCGCTCGCTGTTCCACCCCAGAGACCACCACTTATTCTGAGGACCCCAAAACTGAGCCTAACCCCCCCATCTGGAGGACACAAAGAGGGAGAGCAGGGGAGAAAGACTGGGACCCCCCCGCCTGCCTCAGATTGGCAGGCCACCCTGGTAAAGACGGCGTGTTTTCTAATTCTCGTCTGCTCGCAGGTCACAGCGACGCTCACAAAGAGCAGGAAGTCACGTCCAAGCGTCACTGACTCAAAAAAATAAACACTTTAAACTTTACATTTTCCTTTTTCCTGAGTCATTGCATTCACACAGTGTCGTACCAAACCAACATTTGTGTTTCTGTTTTGTTTCTTTAGCCTCTGAATGGATTTTCAGCTGAAACACAAAACACAAACATGTCAGACGTCATTAACTCTTAAACTGTTAAAATAAATCCCGTAACCGTGACACTCAGCAGCGTTCACTCACGTTTTCCTGCTCAGAGTCTTATTTTCTCTGAACTTGATGGAAAAAAAAAATCGAGCCCGTCAAACTCAAATTTTAATTCCTGTTCTGAAACTCAAACTGCTGATGAAGACCATGTGATGCGGTCAAAAGCTCAGGAACAGGTGAGAAAGTGGACCTTGAGTTGTCATTCGGAAACAAAGAAGTCGTGTCCAAGATTGACCCCTTAGTTCTTTAAAGAACGTCTCCTGCTGAGGACGACGGTAAGATGTGGTTAAAAGCTCTTAAAAAAAAAACCAAAAGCTACTAAATGGACCTTGTGAAAATGGTGATGACTGCTGAAACTGTGGATTACAAAAAAATCAGCCATAAACGTCTTGCAAAATTCATGAGAAAAGTTTTCACGGGAAAAAAATTCTGGCTTTGTTTTTTACTGAATTAATGAGATTATTATCTCAAAATTCTGAGAAAAAAATTTACAGATAAAATTTCTGCCCTTGTTTTTATTATTTGACAAGAACATTTTTAAAGGGCTTTTTTGGGAAAATAATCGGCTTGTTTTGCTTAATCAATGAGATTATTATCTCAGAATTTTAATAAAAGTTTTCATTAAAAAACGTTTCTGCTCTTTTTTTCCGGACTAACAAGATTATGATCTCAGACGTACAATAAATGCTTTCATGTTAAAAAAAATTCTGCACTTGCTTTTCTGAATTAATGAAATTAAAAAAAAAAATCGCTCCTGGTTTTTGAATGTTTGAGTTCATTATCACAGAATTTTGGATATTTCTTAAAAAAAAAAAAGAATGAACGCGATTATTATGTCAGACTTTCCTTGTTTTTCTAATTTATCAAAAATATTAGAAGAGAATGAAGAGAAATTTAAATGGAAAAAATGTTCTACCCTTATTTTCCTGAATTAACTAAATTATTATCTCAGAATTTTGAGAAAAATTAAGTGTTGTTTTCTAAAATAACAAGACTATTTTCTCAAAATTATCAGAAGAATTTTAAGGGGAAAAATATACTTGTTTTTCTGAATTAACACAATTATTATCTCAAAATTATGAAAAAAATTAATGGAAAAATGTACTTTTTGTTATTAATGAGATTATTATTTCAGAATTATGAGAATAGTTTTCATGTTGAAAATATCCTCTTTTTTTGTTTCTCTGAAGTAGCAAAATGATCACCTTTATTCAGGACAAAGAGCAGTTCTTTTTTCTTAAGTAAAACAATGTTGTGTATTTCTTTATGCCAACAGTGGAAAAATAAACTGTACATGTTTCTTTTTCTTTAATTCTTGAGTCCAGTGTAATGAAGCGAACAGATGAAACCTAATTGGTTAAAGCTGTTTTTCTTTCCTCTCAGATTTGCCCTCACACCTCGTCTCCACCCGTCTCCTCCACCTGGTGTCCAACATGTCTTCCTCCACAGTTCTGCTGCGACCCGCCTTAATTAAATGTGCACTTCATTAATGTAAATTGGGGGGCTTTAATGCCCTTGTTGAAATTCTGAAGAAAGTGCAGTGGCCTCGCGAAATGCTCCAGCATCATTGCAAATGAGATTAGGGAGCAAGAAAGGCAGTAAAATTAGAATGATAATGGTTGATATGGCTCCCTGACAGGCATGACTATTCAAGGATCAATGGGATGTTGAATGCTTTGGCGGAGCCCACTTCTCAAAGGCCGGGGGACAAACGTCAGCCTACAGATGTGCCTTTTGGAAGCACTTGAAATTAGTTTAATTTGGTAAATGGTAGGGATTTAGAAGCTTTTAGCCCGACTGTAACAAGACAGGAATACATTGAAATGTTTTGCCCTCCTGTTATTAGCATAAAACGGGGACGGGCCAATTTGCATTCCCAACAAGTCCATTTTTTTTCCTCCTCTACCAGATTACATTTGCATTCGCTGCTGCTCAGCATGAACACTGTTTTTTTAACCTGCCGTAATCCTTTTAAAAGGGAGGGGACGGCTTGATTTTATTCCAGCTAATCTAATCAAAGACACCAATTACAAGGTAATTTTGATTAAAGTCCAATAACTCTAACGAGGAGCAGACCTGCGCTCTCGCTGCTCCGTCAGCTCGCAGCCAAACGATCACGTGCGACGAGTTCAGAAGCTCAAATATGTAAATGTCAGCGTCACACGGTGAAAATAACACAGTGTGATGGAGGAGCAGGTTAAACAGACTGCGTCCTTTGATTCAGCCTCCAGCAGGCTGACATCAGTGACCTCACGGCATTGTGGGTAAACAAACGGACCTGAGGAGGAGGAGGAGGAGGAGGAGGAAGAGGAAGTGACTTTTTAATTCTCTTCAGACTAAAGTCAGACTGCAGACATCGATAAATAAAAATATCCAGAGGCAACAAAAACAGACGGACGGTTTAAAATTCACTTAAATATTATCTTTAAATAGATTTAATAAAAATACTTTATCTATTATTATATTACGAGGGCAATCTGCAGCAGTGGAAAACAAATGAAAAAATATATGGCTGCAACTCACAAATATTTTCAATTATCATCAAAATTAATCGACTTTTCTTTTAGTCTATGAAACAGCGGAGGAGGCTGAAAAATGCCCAACAAATTTTGACATCTAAAATGAACTAAAATAAAATAAATAAGAGAGTCAATTCACTTTAATGCGAAAATTTACCACATTTAAAACCCAGGAGTCACTAAATTGAGTTCCAGTTCATTTTCTGTTCATTACTGATCCATTAAATGTTGCATCTCTACACAAAAACTAGACGAGGTATAAACAGAAAACAATAAAAATCCAAATAAAAAAAACTAACGATAGATTTAAATATAATAGACACAGATTAAAGCAGAAAACAGACGACCAGAAACGTTAACTGTAATTTCTTGTGCTGATCATTTCACACTTACAGAACACCGAAGCATAATGAACATCTTATCTTTTATTTATTATTTTAACGTACATTTTCATCTATATTTCATTTGATTTGATTTGATAGCTTTACATTTACATATTTCTATTTTAAACTCTTATTCTTACTTCTTATAATCCTCTATTCTTCACATCGTAGCGACTGTAACGAATCACAATTTAAAGATATTTATGACTCTGACTCTGAATATTTACTGCAGCGCACATTCAACAGGAAGCTGGGAACACTTTGGACACAGCAACGAAAAAATTAGAGACGTTCCGATACTATTTTTTCCTTCCTAATGATTCACCTGAACTTGTTATACTGGCTTGTTTCACTAACGAGCACATTTTTGAGAGGTTAAACATGTTAATCGATTGTCGATTTGGTAATTACCGCTCATAAAATCGTCCCAACCCAACAGGGTTGCCGTGGAAACCCCGTGTCCACCCTCCAGTCTCCCCTCAGGTCGACCCGCTGAGTAAGCAGCTCAGTTTAGAGACACAAATCTCCTTTAGCATTGTTACCTATGTTATCACTGTTAGCATCACTAGCAGTGTCACCACAGCTAGTGATGCTAACATGGTTAACAATGCTAAAGGAGGCTTTAGCACCGTGTTTCCCTCGGACGTCGTTAAACAATAACTGCGACCGGCCGCGTATCATGACAACATGGAAGGACGGCTTTTTTCATCAGTGTCTGACGCTCGCTGACTATCTATCTATCTATCTATCTATCTATCTATCAAGAAAAAAAAACAAATAACTAAATAAATTGGACCAAATAACGCTCCAAATTTACGCTAAATTTTGTTGAGAGAAAAAGGCAAATTGTGAATTTTCAAAATGATGTATTTCAATATTTCTGCACACTGTGGTCCCTAGACTGACTTTAAATTGCATAAATAAGGTATAACTGGAAAACAGCCGACAGCCATACACTCTTTACACCACAGTTTGACCAATATTTGATTAAAGCAGCCTCAAGATTTAATAAATAGACGAAGGAAGAAATAATGTATTCACTCATGATTTGATCTTATGATTTAAACCCTTGCAGTAATTTCTTCTCCTTCAATCAGTGTTTGATTTGACTTTTCTCTAATCATTCATTAGAGGGTATTTATTCAGCCCAGGACACACGTGACATCCTCTGCTTTTTGAAATGAGAAAATAAAGTCTTAAAGACAAAATACATGCCCTGAGAAAAGTACTGATGGGTCCGTCTGACCCGTCCACACAGTCCAGGATCAAACTCTGGATACTGAGGTGATGTTCACCTGATGCTGACCAGCTGAGGAGGAGGGGGGAGTGTGTGTGTGTGTGTGTTTGGGGGGGGTTCAGGTCGTGGCAAAGAGGCAACTGGCTGCCCCATAATTAATCAGCTTCCACTGTAATTAAGGTGTCCATCACAGAGCAGCAGCAGCAGCAGCAGCAGTGTGCGGCCTCAGAAACCATCGTGCAGGAATAATGAGTTCACCTTTAACTGGCTCAGTAACACGTAAACAACATGTTACAGGCTGAACGCATGAATCAGAGCTTCAGGCCAAGAGAACATGTGTGACAGATCCAAATATCTTTTTCCTCTGCTGGTTTAATGAGGCCATCTAAAGACCTGTTTCTACAGAGCAGTTCAGTTCAGTCATAAAGTTTCTGTCTCCACAGTGAAAGTTGTGGATGGTACCAACAGAAGCGTTCCTTAGCGTCCCCATGTTTGGTCCCCCCTCTGTTGGGGTACCTAGCACACAGATCTGGTACTAAAAGGTGGAGCTGTGAACACTGCAGTCTGACTGGTCAGTAGAGGACGCTCACTCTGGTTTTATGTAACCTCTGTTCATACATCAGTAAACTACAACTATAAAATGAAAGAGAAAAAATAACTTCATTCACTGGGCCGACTGCCAGCAACTTTTAAGGTGGAACGTTAACTTGTAATGTTACTCAATGCATGAGTTGATGACGTGAATCCATCAGCACACCTTAAATTTCACTGTGACAACTTTGACCATCACTTTAGTTTTTATATGACACACACTTTTAGTAATGACTTTAAAAATATAGATTCATTTGGAGCGGATTATGTGAAGGTCATATATTCTAATCCTCACTTCCTGTGGGCTACAGCAACACTAAACCCCTGAGCTTGCCTGAGAAGGACTAAATGCACAAAGCTGCTATTTTGAAATATCCCATGGAGAGAGACTCTCACTGCAGCCTGTTCTATTTTGTTGTGAAAATGTGGGCGTGCAGCCTCGTTCTGTGGACGATAAACCAGGTGCAGACTTCCATCTGTGTCACCGCTGATGAGGAAATACAGCGAGTGCTGGACGGAGTGACAACAACCCCGCCCACATTTAAGAGGACTGTCTGAACACACCGAGGGTCTAGGTACCATGTCTGAAGGCTTACTGCTGGTTCCAGAGGTGCTGGACTGAAAGGGTTTGGTTTAAGAAATCTTAACGTCATCTTTGATTCTGCTTCAAAATGTGACAAACAAATTGCGCTACAGTTTCTATAAAGTTCTTAATAACAGCGTGACTCTGTGGAGACTGAAATATCTATACATACCGTCATCTGTAAGACAGGCCTTTATTTTGAAATTCCCATCACACATCTGTGTCATAATTTCCATCAAAGCTCCCTCCAAACATTCAAACAGTGGTAGCCACGAGTGAGAAGAAGACAATCACAGTATTTACTGATATCGTCTCTTACTGATCACAGGCCTCTGAACTGAACTGATTAACAATCCTACTGTGGAAGACTTACTGATACCAACAGATATTTAATTAGCGTCAAAAGAATTTATATAATATTGTATCATGGTGAAACTTGTGATTTACATCCCAAATAATAAGCCTCGTACTTATTTAGTGCGTATTATTGTGACGTAGGGGTGGGCGGTGTGGCCCTAAAATAATATCACAATATTTTAGGGTATTTTTGCGAGAACAATAATTTTGACGATATGACAAATTAGTTGAAAAATACATATATATTTTATTATTGATTTAAGAAAATAGAGCTACAACAAAATAAGTGATAGTTTTACAGTTTGCTTCAATCTTGAGAGCTTCAACATTAATAGTTCAACTAAATAATCAATGGTAAACTTTAGTTGCGTTTTGGCCGATCATTTACACGACAGCAGCGTTTGGGGTATGAAAACACAACGTTTTGAAAACGGGTTCCAGAGTGCAATTTTTTTGGAAACGGCACCGTCTCCATTGTCGTGTAAACTTGCAATATGCAGAAAGAGTAAGTCAACTATCACAACAACAATGGCGGACTCCCGAGCTCTGTTTGTGCTGCTTCCCCAGCAAAGTGTAGATTTATTGTCGCAACTCCACCTCGTCATCCATCCAGACAAACGTTCGTGCGGTTGCCATTTTGTTTGTTTATACATCGCTGCTCTGTAGAAGGAAGCACATGTCTGTAGGCATGTGTGGTTTCATTACAAAGTCACACCGCCAACTACTGGCCTGGGTGGTGTACTACAGTGTTTTTGGTCATTTTTACGGATCTGTGTGCACAGTGAATGTTATCAAAACTTTTTTTTTAAACGAAAATGAGAAACGATTCAGTTTTCAGCGGATTGTTGTCGTGTAAACTCGGCCTCAGACTACACACTGTATGTCCGCACTTTTTGATGTCCATCACCACAGACACAAAGACGATACAGAGTTCCTACAGCTTAAAGCTCCAGTGTGAAGGACTCAGGGGGATATATTGAACATGACATAATCAGACTGTTTTCTTTAGTGTATAATCACCTGAAATAAGAACCGTTGTGTTTTCGTTACCTTAAAATGAGCCGTTTATATCCACACAGGGCTAAACGGCTGTGACCTATCATCTTATTCACGATAGTACCACTTTAATTTTCAATATGATATAAAAACTTCATATCGTGATACTTGCGATATTTCGACTTGTTGACATATTGACGTCATACTGTTACCCACGGCAACAACAAACATGGCTGAAAGTGACATTATTAGCGACTCTGTGGTGGTTCCAAAAAGAGGAGGAGCTTCATTTATCACGACGGCCCTACAGCATATGGAGACACGAAATATGATACTTTTCAGTTTATGATATTCATTCATTGTGTAAAATAAGAAAAAGCATGTTGGCTGATTCTGATTTATTTTAAAGCCGATGCCAATGATGTATTAATATTATCAGCATTTTGAGGTGATTCAGAGTGCGCTCTGCTCGTCATAGTTAACTAATTATTAACTATTATTATTATAATAAACATTAATATTAACGTATTTATTTAGTTTATTATTTACTTTTATTTTTTATTCTGTGTTGTTTGATGGACTTCCTGTTTGTGTGTAAAACATTTCTGTGTTCTCTTTGTATTTAGTGTTTGTCAATAAAGTTTAAATTAAACGCCTTCACTGATCCCCGACCAGCTGCAGGCTGCTGCTCTGTGACCTTTGACCCTTCTGTGGCGCTGAACAATTTACTTACTCCTTCTGGAGATGAATAATTAAAGTGATAAATTTAAATGTTTGTATCTGTAACCAGGAGCTCAGCTGATCTGATCTCTCAGACTCCTCTTCCTCTTTATATTATATTTATATTTTATAACCTTCAGCGGTCTGGCTGCTAAAAGCTCGGCGCTCAGCTCTCTACACACGGCGGTGGCGGCGGCGGCTGGCCCCCACAGCCGCGGATCAATGGGAAAAAAGTGGAATTAGTCATTCTAAATCATGCAGCTGTGGTCGAAGAGAGCTCCTCCAAAAATCATTAAACAATCATGTATTCCCATTGATTTATTCTAAATACCTGAGGAGGGAGCAGATTAAAGCAGGAAGAGGCGGCTAATGCAGATGAAGCAGCTGAAGGATGGCGGCTCCTCGGGGAACGCTTCTGTCCTAATCAGAAGGAAACAATACTGCTGCAATTACCAGCCTAAGCAGGTCTATTAAGGCTCCTTCACTTGACATATTTATGTATTTCAGATACTGCGGCCGCATTAAACCCACTTTATTCAGGCACTTTTACATTTGTGCAGTAAACAGCGGGTCCACCGGGGACGAGGTGAACCACCCATCTGCTCCTCGAACACATCAAACCGCACGGCGAGGCTTTGTTTCACACACAATGACATCACAGCCGCCCACGACTCTTTGCTTTATCAATCAATCTGCTGATTATTGTCTCCGTTAATCAAATAACTGTTCCAGGAATTTTACTTTCACATCACAGAGGAAAAACGACTTTAATCAGAATAGCTGCTGTTTTATTTCCTATCAATCTGTTTGTTTATGACCCTTTAAAAGGAGGCTTCGTCTGCTCGTGACTCCTCCTCCTCGTCACTGTTCAGCTGCAGCCTCATGTTCTGACCTCAGATCAGTTTCAGTTTGGTTCCACAGTCTGATGATAAACTCTATAAAAAAAAAAAAAAAAAAGATGATGCTTCCTTGCAGCTCTTTAAGGCTCAGGAAGGTTTTAAAGATCAGACGCTACACGTGTGTGAAACAGCCTGTTAGAGCTGAGCTGATCGATTCGACCTCAAATCAATATCACGATTAATTGAACAGGGTCGGAGCCTATTTTGGTCGTTTTTGAATACTTTTGATTTTGCCTTTATATGCCACATGAAAACTGTTTACCATACCCATGTTTGGTATCTTTTTCTTCAGCACAACTTCACCTATATTTATTATTTATTATTTATATTTATTTTTTCACTTTAAACTACTTTATTAACATATTGGGCCCCAAATACACCAAAATCATCAAATCCAAATTAAGAAAATATGCTATTTATTGCAATAAAAAGCACAAACATGCTCAACAAACTGTTTTATAGCTTGAAAAAGTAAACATAGGTTGCAAATGTGAACATATGAAGGTAAAACTATATACAAATATTTCCCATAAAGAACATGTATATTTACCTTGACAGCTGCAACTCTTCAATACAAAATATGTGCAAAATTACACTCTCGCCGGCGCTAACTCACGCTGCAGTTGACTTCAGGTGCACCGATTTTGGCCCCGCCCCCGATCCACGTCCTCTCTGGTATATTCACGACGTAAACTAGAACCAGCTGATTCGACCACTTTTTTCCATTTTGTAAAATGACAAAAAATGACGAACATATCGAAAGAAATGCAACACCTGCCCGTCTCATCCCAATTTTACGCACGGATAAATATTTTTGTTCTATCAAATTAAAGCTATCATATCTCCGGTTCTACATGGTCTATCAACGTCAAACAAAAACTGAGAGAGCGTTTCAAATCTTCAGGACAGAATTTCATAAAGCACTAAACAAGATACTCAACACTGCTCTTCCTTTGCAGCTTTCTACATTAGTTTTAGGATTTTAAGGCAAAGCGTTCTGACAAACACGTGTTTGATGTTTTGATATCTGCCCTCATGAGGCGCTGGTTGCTTCCTGAACCCCCCACATTAGAGGAGTGGGTAGATATTGTACGTGATATTTATGTTATGGAAAATATTACTTCTTCTCTCCATCTTCAGTAAAATGTGTTCATTAAATTCTGGGTGAAGTAGGGTAAATACGTGAGACTCTTACGACCTAACTTTGTGAAGGTATCGGACAAAGACTGCGATGTTTAGTCGAGCAAACCTCACCTTTTTTTCTTCTCTTTAATCGCTCCTCCTCAAGTCTCCCCGACACTATATTTTATATATATGTACACATAATCCCTCCCACAGTGTTCAACAAAGTTCTTAAATTGTGAAAAACTTTTTAACAGCAGGAGAAATTACTTTGTTCATCATGATTTATGTTTTGCTTTGTAAACTGCTGTCGAGAAAAGCCCCAAAAAACTGAAACCCTGTTTGTCGGCCCGAAAAGCAAAAGAACAATGCTGCTTAATAATCTGATAATTTAACTCTTTGGATTAAATCTGAGGTGACGAGTCTTGGTGTGATCCTCGATTCAGATCTGAGCTTCAGGTCCTACATTAACAAGGTGATGACATCATCATGTTTGTCATCATGTGTTTCTAAATATAAAAGATGCAGAGAAATGATTCATGCCTCTATTTTAAGGCGACCCGACGACTGTAACAAACTTTTTACTGAGAGACTTCAGCTCGTTTAAAACTCTGCAGCTCGACTATGAACCAGAACCAAGAGGAGAGAAAATCCTTCATGTGCGGATGTATTTGTTTTCTACTTTGCCGGAGTGTCAAACTCTGAATGGAGGACCAAAGCAGCGCGAACATGAACGACACCATGACATGAATATCTTGGAACAAACATTTCCCCATCAGTGTGGCTAAACTGACTTAATTTTGGCCCCTGATGGTGCATCTAAATAAATTTATTTCCTTATTCGTTGTGTTTCTGTCAGTAGTTTGCGACGTGTTGATTACACATTTATATCCCGACGATTAAAACAGGATTTACTGTTCAGCACAGGTATTAACTATTAATAAATCCATTACATCTCATAAACCTTCATTAAAAAGTAGCTCTGGTAGTTTTTAGAGGCAGGAGAAGAGAAAACTGTGGTGTTTGATAATAAAGACATAAAGTGTAACAGAATGAATGTAAATCATCGGCGGACCCCTCCGCTTCATCCTGTGACCCAGCGGGGGGGCTCGACCCTCAGGTTGAGACTCACTACATTAGACAAACAGCAGGCTGAGAATCATTTCATGACTCTCAGAGATTATCCCCAAAACCACTAAAGGTATTCATGACACCGGCTATATAGATGTAAAGTGATTAATTCGTCCATTGCAGCCAATTGTCTAATAAAATATAGATTAATAGAAAGTATCATTCAGAGGCATGAATATGACGGGAGGGCAGATCTCTCAAAGTATAAATTGCAAAGATTTAAATGAGTCTGACAAGTTGTTCCTTATGAGACTTTAAAGCCTTGTAACTTATTCCCTCAGAGGAAATATTAATCAGGGCAGATTAAGCGCTAAGCACATTTGCTTAATGTCTCGGAGGAGATGTTTGAAATTACACATCATGACAAAGCTTTTACATCTCAGCTGAAGTCAGGGAGCTTTAAATCCTGCCACAGAAATAATGAGCGAGATGCAGAACACTTTCAGGATTTACAGAGATTAAAACTGATTTAAGTGCCGCAGTCACACTCACAGTGAACACTGAGCTTCTCACAAACACTGCGTTCAAAAGTCGAGGTTTTGTTTCCCCGTGTGGTCACTGTGGAGCGTACTGAGCTGTCGGTCTGTGGACAGCACGTTAACGCAAAGTGAGGGCTGAGCCAAGAGTCACTGTTACAGTGAGGAGACAATGTGCTGCTGTTTAAACACTCTGCAACTCCTGCACTTCCTCTCAGGACTGAAGAGCCAAATAATCACGTCTTTATTCAGCAACGGAGGAAAAAAGACTGTAAGGAAATGTCCTCAACAGCAATCCAGTCACCAGAACACATGTTGACACTGTACGTTTCTGTAAACCACACACACGGTACATTTAAATGTTAAGTAGCAGATAGGCTGAAACTTTTTTCTTCAATAACACTGTGGTTAAGTTTAGGCACAAACACCACTTGAAATGACTGTGTTTCAGCTGAAAAGATTCAGTTTTGGTGCAACAATCACAGCTGGAAATTCCGCTATGTCTTGCTAAAGAACACCAAGTTTGGGTGGCACCATCACCGCAAGAAATGCCACAGACAGTTTGCTAAAAACATCCAGTTTTGGTTTCACAGTAGCTGTTGAACATACCGCAGATGTCACGTCAAAACACACCAAGTTATAGTGGCCAAACGAGGCTAGAAATGCTACTACAACATACTCAATATTGGTGGCAGCATTGATGCTGGAAATGCTGCCAGTGTCTCGTTAAAAACACCAAGTTTCGTTGGCACAACTTTTGCTTGAAATGCCACTAAAAAACACCCGCTTTTGGTGGCACAATCACTGCTGGAAATGTGCCACATGTTTTCCAAAAAACACTCAAGTTTTGGTGGCACAGTTGCTGCTGGAAATGCCACTAAAAAACATCCGTTCTTGATGGCGCAATCACTGCTAGAAATGCCAGTAAAAACACCCAGTTTTGGTGGCACAGTCGCTGCTAGAAATTCTGCTGATGTTTTACTAAGAAACACCAAGTTTTGGTGGTGTAATTGCGGCTGGAAATGCCACTAAAATCAACCTGCTTATGGTGGCACCATCACTGCAGGAAATGTGCCACATGTTTTGCTAAAAAACACACAAGTTTTGGTGACACAATAACTGCTGGAAATGCCACTAAAAACATCCGTTTTTGATGGTGCAATCACTGCTAGAAATGCCAGTAAAAACACCCAGTTTTGGTCTACTGATGTTTTACTAAGAAACACCAAGTTTTGGTGGTGCAATTGCTGCTTGAAATTCCACTAAAAAACACCTGCTCTTAGTGACACCATCACTGCAGGAAATGCCACAAATGTCACGTCAAAACACACAAGTTATAGTGGCCAAATGGGGCTGGAAATGCTACTACAACATACTCAATATTGGTGGCAGAATTGATGCTGGAAATGCTGCTGATGTCTCGTTAAAAACACCAAGTTTCGTTGGCACAACTTTTGCTTGAAATGCCACTAAAAAACACCTGCTTTTGGTGGCATAATTGCTGCTGGCAATGCTGCTGATGTTTTAATAAAAAACACCTGGTTTTGGTGGCACAGTTGCCGCTGGGAATGTGCCACATATTTTGCTAAAAAACATCCAAGTTTTGGTGGCACAATTGCTGCTGGAAATGCCCTTGCTTAACCATGCCATGCTTAAAGACTGGCGCAATTAATGCAGGGTAAACTGCAGCCTGTTCTGTTGCTAAATGCCAGTGAAACACGACTTTGCCTGGCAGAACAATTACGATTCGTTATCAATAAATTACAGCATTTTATTTGTTGTGTGTGTTTATTTTATTAAATGTTGTGCCTACCAACGTTCCTCAGCTGCTGTAAAACCTCTGTGAACCCCGGCCTCCTGTGGCCCACTGTTTACATCTACAGTGCAGGTGTGTACAGCAGGGCCGCCATGAAACGAGTATAAACCCGACTTAGATAATTATAGTTCTCAGATCAATACATTATGTAATCAGGTTCATTATGTTTCATCAGTTCAAACTCTCATCTCACAGTTCAACTCTGACAGGCTACAAGAAAACAAAAAGTCAATTCAACTTTGATGAAATCTCAGAGAAACCGTGTGTGTGTGTGTGTGTGTGTGTGTGTGTGTGTGTGTGTGTGTGTGCGCGTGCACGCAGATCGACTGGCCTCAGACTTGTTGAGCCGCTCGATATTTCTTCAGCACATACAGAGAAAATGAAAGCACTTTTAAAGGCTGAGGCGACTGTTCTGCCACAGCAATCTGCATCCAGCACAGGATCGACTGCTGCAGCGGCTTTACTGTGTGTGGGATCAATGAGGGTAGGGGTTGGGATGTAATGATTAACTCTATATGGGGGTTCCTTAGGCTGCCTGGAGGATGACCGCCGACACACACAAGCCCAGGAAGACAAAAGATCCATACCTGCACATTAGTCACCATTTAACACATTATAATATTACTGTTGGGTGTGCAGCCTCCTCACAGCTGAACACACCTCACACTGAGCCAACCATATTTATTATATGAGGATACTGGCTGTGTCAGGGGCCGTACACATGCTGCGCTTTATGTACAGTCAAATTCTTTATTTTCAATGTAGATGCACAGCAGGCGCTCAAATGTCACAGCGCCACTGTCACAGTGAGCACGACTTCCATAGCACCTATTTTTCAGGGCTGTTTTTAGGTGTTCAAGCCTCCTACACACTGAGAGATTTTAGCAATCTAAGATCCCGTTTATACGACAACGATTTCAACTGAAAACAGTAAACTTTAGTTGCGTTTTGGCCGATCGTTTACACAACAGCAGCGTTTTGGGTGCCTGAAAACGCAACGTTTTGAAAACAGGTTCCAGAGTGCATTTTTTGGAACGGCACCGTCTCCGTTGTCATGTAAACGCACATGCTCATTACGCTTCCAGTCACTAGGCATGCACGAGAAAGTCGACCATCACAACAACAACGGCGGACTCCCGAGCTCTGCTTGTGCTGCTCACCCTATTGAATTTATCAACGCTGCCCCATCATAGTGTAGATTTACTGTAGCTACTCCACCTCATCGTCCGTCCAGACAAACGTTCGTGCGGTTGCCATTTTGTTTGTTTATACATCACCGCTCTGTAGAAGCAAACATAAGCGTGACACCACCAACTACTGGCCTGGCATGTATACTGCAGCATTATTGGTCATTTTTGCGGATCCGTGTGCACAGCGATTGTTATCAAAACGTTGTCGTCTAAACGCAGAACTTTCGAGAAACGATTCTGTTTTCAGTGAATCGTTTTCATGTAAACATGGCCTAAGTTTAGTGCATCGACACCGTGTGACATGGATCTAATAAACTCGGGTACGACATCCAGTTTAATGTCTGCAGACTGTACGATGACAGCGCCTACTGAATCACAGGTACGACGTACGTCCATTGACGTCATACGCAAGAACAAAATGACATCCTTCTACGCCGCTGTAGTGCTAAGAGAAAAAAGAAAACATGAATCAAGTCTGAGGAGGAGGAGAATGTGGACGTGGTCATGGCCGAGGAAGAGAGGCCAACTTGGCTAATTTCACAGCGAGAGCTCAAAGTGTATTTATTAGCATCTAGTAGCATTTAGCATTGTCGCACTGATCATTTAATGCTGCATTTCTATTGGCTGGTTAGTAGATGTAGGTGGTGACAGCAGTCACACCATCAGAATTTTATCCCAGACTGCCAGACGGCCACGTCCACAGATATCGCCACGTTTCTTTACCGCTGGTCATCTTTTCTCTGGGACAGCCCACAATCACACAGTGTCACCGAGCTTTATAGACCAAATGAGTCATCGAGACAATGCTCAGCAGATTAATCAATAATCAGTCGCTGTCCTGAAATATATTTTCAGTTTCTTTAGTGAAATGACTCAAATATTTGTCTGTCAGAACATTAAGTCAGACCCAAGTACACCCAGAGACACGTGAGGGAACAGAAACACAGGTATGCTGTATGATGGGATGTGAAGGTAACATTGAAATATGCAGCAGATATATATCTGTGTGTGTGTGTGTGTGTGCAGCTATAATGTGTCTCTGGTGGCCTGGTGTTGACAAAAGCTAACTGATGAGCAGACACAGCGCTCGGCCATACTGTGGGAAGGGGGGGGGGGGGCAGTGTTGACCCTGCTTAGATTGGATTTACCGCGCGGCTGGATCCAGCCACTGGTAGACATGATGGATTATTGTAATGGCCACCTCCATGGCCTCTTTGTCATGTTTAAATGGCAATACATTTTAGCCTGAAGGGGGGAATTTAACACGCCGAGGCTGAGGAGGCAAATGATGTGTTTGAGGTGTAAATAAAAATGTGTCACAGGTTGACTGTGCGCTGACGAGCTGCAGGTGGGACAACATGTTCGACCGCAGGTTATTGCTATTGATCCTGTTTCATTATGTGCATTAATCAGCAGCCATTAAAAGCCATTATTATATCTGGCTGGACCGGGGCCAGACTCCAGTTGCTCTGACGCTGGTGGCATTTTCTCAGCGTCCATCTCTCCAGCTGCTGCCACTTTAATTTAGTTTGGGTTATTGACAAATATATTTATAAAATACATCAGAACTCAGACAGTCAGGGGCAGAGCCATCGAGGGTAGATGATGCATATGAACAAAAACATGCATACACTGGGATATTATGACATATTGTGCCTGTGTGGGGCTCATGTATTGGCACACCTCAGTGCACGCAGTCTGTAGAGTGATGCACGTAATGTGGAACCAAAGTTCACCTGCTCTGGTTCCACCTGGAAGCTTTTAAGTCTGGTACACGCTGGGCGACTTTGGGCTGTCCCAGACAAAAGATCAATGGCAAAGAAACGTGGCGATATCTGTGGTGGAGGCTCTAAAACGACGGTCCTGCGTCGCACAGTCAGAGAGGTTCAAGGATGGTCGTCGATGGTCTTGACGCACCTGCTGGATCTGTGACATCACAGCTAGTCTGGAGCCAATCAGGGTCCACATCTTGTGTCCAGATGTTCACCTTCAGAAATGAAGTCTGTTTGAGTATTTATAGACTCTGGAGTTTACGTGATTTTATTTTTTTAACTGTGTCAGTGAACTTATTTCATGGGGAGAGAAACGTGCTTATTATTGCTATGTGTCTTTGAACGTGTCTTTAAGAGACAAAAGTTCAGTGTGAAACTAACGTGTTGACTTTACACTCAAACTTACGTTTAGCTGCTGCGACAGGCCGCTGGACTTTTTCCACCGCCGTCCCTCACGTCCACCAACCTTCATCAAGACAGAGACACACATTCAAACATTTAACTAGACAGCAGACGGCGAGGTGACGCTCGAGGCTCCTCCAGATAAGCCCGTGGTGAGAAACTGTGCACTTGTTGCTGGTGAAGACGCTGACAGAGTCTCTAACTGGTTCCCAGCTGCTTTATCTGCAGCCTCTTCTCAGCCACCAGTGATTAAGTGTGTGACTCTTTAAACTCTCAGGGCCGATCATTACACTGTTATCAGCAGCAGCAGCAGCTCTGTGTGACGCTCTGTTCCCATCCAACACGGCTGCAACATGTGAACCGCCATCTCCAACAGGCAGAGAGCTCTCACATTTGTTTGGAGTCTCGTTCTTTGGTATCAGGGATGTCTCTAACACACCCGACACACATTAAGCTCCAACTTGTTAAGAAGAAAAGCAAAAATGAGTGACAAACAAGAGGCCTGTGCTTTGAGTCCGGAGCTCCACTGACTGAATCATCGTCGACTAAATCTATGAAGCATAAAATGACTCAAATGTGACTAAAGCTAATAAACATTTTCGTCTCAAGACCAAAGGTCTTTGCACACTGAGTCCATTTTCTTTGTCGGACACCTCACGTTGTGTTAATCACGTTTGCACACTGAGTCCAAAACTTTCGTCCGTCATTAAAATTTTCCTTACAAGTTTAATTTCTGTGATTTTCACCTCCGTCAGAGCCTTTAGAGACATTTGACCAAGAATCAGTGAAGAAAATGTGGCAGTGGGACACAGCTGAGACAAGACAGAGGAACAATGTGCACAGAATCATATATTTATATAATCATATATTCAGGTGGATGATGATGAAGAGGAGGAGGCTGTGGAGATGAGGACAGCTCTGCCCCTTCATGCAGCTGCGGTGCCAAATGAAGGACACAGGGAGGAAGTGATGTCACTCAGATAGGTAACTCCAGTGGAGAGAGGCAGAGGAGGAAATGTGGCTTTTCTTTTTGTCACGTGTTGCGATTTTCCCAACGAACAGAAGAATAAAACGCATCAGAATCAGTGTGAGAGGTTTCTGTTTCTGGTGTAAGGCCCAATCCCAATACCCCCTCTTGCCCACTACCCCTTTGCCCTCAAAATGAACAAGGAGTAGGGATAAAAATCTTTCCCTAGGAATTGGGACACCACTTACTACGTCACCGCGTTGGTTACATTCACGCATACGTAACTATTGTAAACAGGAAGCTGCGAGCCATCTACATTTCCAACCAGCATCAGCAATGGAGTCTCCGGATGAGTTCATCCTACTGATCACGTTTGCTGCATCCGTCATGCTTCGTTTGATGAACGACAGACGACAGGGGACTTCTGCTAGCTAGCTAGCTAACCAGCTAACATTACAAGGCAGCATAGTTATGCTAGCTGGCGTGTTATCATAATGTGAAAAGTCCGACAATTTTGCAGAACAGGACAGATGACAGACGCCAGATAGTGCGAGCTAGCTAGCTAGCTAACAAGCAACCTAACAACAGTAATGTTAGCTATGTATGAACTTTTTTCCCCGTCTCTGCCTCGGTGGTAGCCATGGCGACGTCTACCCCTCGCTGGCAACTCAGCATCTGAAATTCCTCGCTCCGAAGGGCTAGTTTCATACCCACTACCCCTCGTTATGCCCCCTACCCCTACACGCAAAAGGAATTGGGACACCACTACCCCTCGTGGGAACGCACAAATGTAGGGCTAAGGGGGGGTACTGGAACGGGCCCTTGATCTAAAAATAGCTGTCAAAATACCAGTTTTCTTGTTCCTTGTTTGTTCATTTTTTGTTTCTGCTGATTCATAAAGAGTTACAAGAATAATATGTGAACTAATCTCATCTTATTACGTCGATGACTGAGACAAAGATTTTACAAAGAAAGACAAACTGCAGGTCCTGCTGCTGTCCCTCTACACTGCTATTCTTAAATATGTGGTTTTCTGTCTCTAACATTTCTTTTAGTTTCTTCAAATTCTTTTGTTAATTTCATTTAATCTTCTTTTATTATCATTTATTTGATTTCGTTTTTTATTGTCTGTTGATGTCCATGTTTTAGCTCCTTGGAGACATTAAAACAAATAAAATAACACGTCTTTGTTTCTTTGAGCGACTCTGACTCATTTCAGGAGTGTGTGTGGAGGCGGCCTCCGCCCAGCAGAACAACCTGTGCTTTAACCAACAGGAGGGCCGTATGTGGAGCTTTGAGGAGTTTTCTTTGGAGGCGACATGACTGGATGACAGCGAAAAGGAGTGAGCAGGACAGGTTCATCTATTTGGAGATAGACAGAGCTCCCACGCTGGGGCAAACAGTCTATAACAGAATGTAAATGAAGTAGCCTGTGCCAACACAACACTACTTTCTCTCTATCATGAATAAATATTAGTGGTTCTCACTCTCCGGCCCAGCCCTGCTTGTTCTCCCACAAAGCCCTGTGTGTGGCGTCACATTCCTCGCTTCCTGTTGCTACACCGCGCATCTTCATTGTCCTCGGCGGTGGAGACACGGAGGGAGGGGAAGGCCGGCGTGTTATCAAAGAGCCCGTTGGATGGTAAACACAAAGTCATTAACCTGCGACCCGGCTGGATGTTTGGAGAGCAGATTCCCTGGAGTCTCAGGGAGGTGTCAGGAGGAGATGGGCTCATCAAACTGGCTTTACCATCACAGTGATGATACTGAGGAGATCGCCATTCATGTCTATGATGTCCTCTGGAGACGCCGCTCTCAGGGTGAACACCCAGGAGAAGAATCAGGTCCCGTATACACACATACGGACATTTGAGATATATTTTTCTCCTCTGTTGGAAAGGTAGAAACTGTCTCAGGCTGGGCGACGGAAATTCACGGGCGATACACGATTTATATCCTGGGATATTTTTTTTTTTAAATGAAATGAGCTCCATCTTTTCAGTTCCAAGTCAGAGCCACATTTGAGATGTCACAAGCACTTTTCTAAAAACAGATTGTGATCAAAATAAAATGCAAAGATTTTTTTAAGCTGTTTGAAAATAAACAGCTGCACAACATGTAAATCAAAATCAAATTAAATAAACAGCAGGGCTGTACGTTAACTTTGTGCATAGAGCACTGGAGCTACAGAGGTTTAATTTGCAGCACAAGACACTGAACTATAACATGACTGTAAAAGGATCAGGTAGGTTTGAAATAATTAAAAATCTTTGTGGGCGGAGTTAAAAAGTCGAGTTAGAATATTTGAATCTTATTTCTGCACAGAGCATCAACAGAGAGGCCGAGGGAGGGACGGAGACAGAGACACTTTGTCCTCCAAAGGCCTACTCGCCCCTCCTCCATTACGTCCTCATCACGTCTATGACAGACATAGGCGTTGGCATGGTAACGTTAGATACACGGAAGAGGAGAGCAAGTGTAACGTTACAAATGCAACCCCGAAATTTTAAAACTCAACCGCAGTCAGTGATGACTGATGAGTTTTAGAATAAGGTTACAGTGCTAACGTTAGATAGTAGCCTTAATGTTACTAGTAAGTGGAAACACACAAGGAAGATAACATTAATGTTTCAGAGACTACGCTACAGTAGGCTAACGTTAGCCATTAGCAACTGGATGTTGTGTTGTCATTTAAGGTTATATGTTTGAAGCAACTAAACATAACGTTCGCTGTCCTGCACAGCCCAGCAACCCCAGAGTTTTGAAACTTATGACTGATGAGTTTTAGAATAAGGTCACAGTGCTAACGTTAGATAGTAGCGTTAACGTTACTAGTAAGTGGAAACGCACAAGGAGGATAACGTTAATGTTTCAGAGGCTACGCTACAGTAGGCTAACGTTAGCCATTGTCATATAACGTTATAAACATATAAACATGAACATAACGTTAGCTGTCCTGCACAGTCGAACTCAACCCCCGAGTTTTGAAACTTATGACTGATGAGTTTTATAATATAACGTAAACGCTAACGTTAGATAACACTGGTGACTGGCAACAAACAAGGAAGATAATACAGAGGCTACGTTAGGCTACAGTAGGCTAACCGTTAGCAACTGGATGCTGTGTTGTCATATATAATGTTATAGCCTATGTTACATTAGAGGCAAACTAAAAATGCGTGTCCAGCAGAAACTCTGCGACCATCTCGTCCCTTTTTAGCTCAGGATGAAGCTGCATCAGTCTTTGCCATCACTCGAAAGCAGAGCCGAAGACTGAAGGGAAGAGATGTTACGCGAGCGGTTCCGTCAGTCGGAGGCCTCCATGTGTGGAAGACAGACAGGACGCTTGGCCAATCATTGTATTTGGTCCAAATGCAGTGATTGGCCGGAGTTTTTTTAGAACCATATGAGAATGGTATAATTATGAGTTTTTATCTCTGGTGGAATTCACTTACATTTCAGTGTGCCATCAGCTTATTAATAGCATTTTAACCTAAACAAAGACATTTCCAAAAAGTGTTGCTTTAAGTTTAACTTTCAAAATAACCGGCACCAAAAAATGTTTATTATGTTTATTATCGTTGCCATGGTTATAGCTTGCCTGTATACTGTGATTACACACATGCTAGCCTAGCCTAGCCTACAAGCCTATGTGTTGCGTTCAGGTGTTGTCACATAAATAACAAATATGGCACTGAACAGGAAGTAGCTCAACAATGACAGCAGCTCCGTCATTTTTAGTCCAAATCCAAGCATCATATGTAGCAATCTATCTGAACCTAGCCATCCGGTCAGGTCCCATCGGGCTCAGGTATCCACACCTCAACATACACATAGAGCTAAGACTTACCTTCATGACTCAAATTTTCTGTGCACTACAATGCACGCTGTATTTTGAGCTCTGCTGCCATAGTGAGCTTATTTTAGTAAATAAAAAGTGACACATAAAAAAGAAGCTAATTATTTATATATTTATTTACAGATACCTATTTCCTCACTGTTAATTTTTCAACACCTGTCACAGTCCCTCCAGGATGATGCGACCCCAACAAATTCAGCCAATCCCCATGAATAACCAGAACTTTCCTCTAATTTTAATCTTTAAATCTCATGTCACTGTAGAGCTAAACGCAGCATATGATTGGCTCCGCCCCTCTTTGTCCCACTCTCCCCCTGTCAAGAGACTACTGCTGCAGTGCATGAGCACTGTGCCTGGGAGGACAGAATCACACACACAGTGGCAGGCTAACTGTTAGCATCACACGGCTAACTTTACCCTACGTTTATCAACAGGTTTAACGACAGAGTCAAGCTGTTTTAGTGTCAGTGTGAGCTTAACGGCTCGGTGTCGGATGTTACCTGCTGCTGAGGGGCTTCGGCTCAAGCTGCAAAAAATGACGAGTAAGGACAAGATCACGTTGTGTTGTGTTAGCTCGCACTAGCTGGGCAGAGAGCGGGAAGAGAGAGGTTCAAGGAGATGTCGGGAGTCACTGAATGCTCATAATAATTATCTTCGAATTTAAGACAGCATCACAACTAGTTTTGCAATTTTTCTTTGCCCCCGAAATTCAACTGCAAAAAACACCTGTAGACATCGTAACATACATGCATAGAAAAGCTGATGTGAAATCAGACATTTCAGGTCGCAACGATCCCAAACCAGCCGGAGGGACTGATTGATGCTCAATGTGTTGTTCACAACACTACGCTCCAAAGCGAATATCAACCTAGCTTCAGAGTATCGAGTCTGCTCCGGACGACCACTCGGTTTTTAACTCGAGCATCGGTCAGGTATTATATTCCCACATTTCCCAAACTCCAGAGCCTGACTTCCTTCGTAAATATTGCAGAAACATATCGACCCTCTGTAATCACAGTAGAGTGAGTGTTTGTCGTCCAGCAGCAGAAACTGAGAGGTCTCATGTTCCAGAGCTGCTGAAGCCACAGAGCCCAGAGGGACAAGACTTAAAGCCTCTGTGTGATGTCCGTCACTTCTTTGATAGATTGGAAGTGTGACATTAAAATGGAAATGACTCAGGGGAGAGCTGACGGGGGACGGAGGGTGACCTCTGACCTCTGGCTGAGACCACAGAGTGTGAAATCCCTCAGAGACCGAGTGACAGAACGGATGGAGAGCGACTGATGTGTGATAATTATATCAACCTGTGGGCTTCAATCAGGAGCACGTCCCAAATATCCTGCTCCTCATCTCACTCATCAAACCTCACACTGACGGCTCTTTACCTGTAAATAAGGGTCAAGTTCTCCTGACTGCGTCCAAAACACCTGCAGCAATATTAACATCACATCATAAAACATTTTCCTAATCTAACATGGAGGTCACGTCACATCTCACTTCTTTCTCTTTCTCAAAAAATATTCGTTGCACCATTCATCCAAAAACGACACCAAAAATCTGGTACATGAAAACGTGTGTGTGTGTGTGTGTGAGCCCCGGGTCTCTTCTTCTTCTTCTTCTTCTTCTTCTTGTCTTTTATTCATCCATATTACATTAGTCAGAGGTGTGTTTTATTCAACATAAACTGCCGTAACTTTTGAACGCACTGTACAGCTGCACCATGATCAGTTTGCACAACCTCAGCATGCGTCTGATCAGGTGTGTATTTTGATCTTGATAAAGACACAGTATTGAACTTTCCAGACATTTTATAACGGTGAACATACAGATGTAAAAGATAAACATCCTGTGGGGGTTTGAGTCTGCTTTTGGTAAAGTGTATTTTTTTTCTCTAGAAAAAAAAAAAACGTACGTTTTTCTGGCTTCTTTGAGATGTGTTTTTTATGTGATTCTTCCTTGGTCAGGTTAGCAGAGCGGGATGGGTGTAATCTGTGTAATGGCAGCAACAGAAAGTTTGTTGATTCGGCGAGGAGTTTGGCTGACTGAACTTCAGCAGCAACGTGAGGAGCATCCTCAGACTGTCCGCTATTTTCTGCTTTTTCATTTCACTTCTTTGTTTTCTTGAAACAAACTTGCTGATTACCACAATAAAAGCAGCCACTCTTTTCCAGCTCCCCAGTGTAATTATTAGAACTGGAACGATTTGCTTATCTCCCGATTCAATATTATCAGTATACCTGTGTGCTGATTTAATATGTATTGTGATTTTTAGAGTTTGGCTACTACACGTGTTGATTCAATATTTATTGAGATTTTTATTTGCTTCTTTAACACTAGACCATGGGGAAAGTTGAGTAATTGACTGGCGTACTTTCAATCAATTGTTTTCCACCTCTGCAACAATATTGATTCAGGCATTAAAAATTTGATTTAAAAAAAAAACCTAAAAATAAAAATCGTGATACTTAAGTGAATCAATTTTTTGTTCCCACCCCCACTTCATCCTAAAATCACGCGGTTCATTGAGCTGCAGCGTCTTTATTCTCTGTCCTGTCTGCATGAAGACAACATGGATCACAATCAATATTTTCTCTTTTAAATGGTGAAAATTCTGATTGTAAAACTGACTCTTAATGATCAGTTTCATTTGAGAGGTTCAGACTGTTTCAGCTCTGGTGGTTTTATTCTGATTTGTTATTCCTCCAGCAACAAAGAAGACGTCAGTTCTGATCTGTTAATGGTTGAATGTGTTGTGGATGTTTCACCTTTTTAATACTCGGTTGTTCAGACGGAGGATGAATGAATGAAGACAAGAAGCAGCTGAGGACTTAAAGTTCATTAGCTGAGAGGCAGGGAAAGAGACAGAATATAAAAGGGAGATAAAGAGCGTAAAGATGGAGCTGGAGATAGATTGTGGGACCGAGCAATTCCCTAAACTCTGATGATTCCTGCTCTTACATCTGTCACAGGAGGAGGAGGAGGAGGAGGAGGCTCCTGGACCCTCCATACATAATTAATGACATCATTTCAACTACACTATTGACTAAACAAATGCATAAATCACAGCGGCCCGAGTCAATAGACGCGGAAACATTTAATCATGTTGTAAATAATGACTACTGTTCCCATAATGCCGTAATTATTGGGAGCTGTCAGAGGAGACGCGGAGCGGCAGTGAGCAGGAGGCCTCGCGGTGACGGACGGCCTCGCAGGAGGAGTGGCAGCTGAAAAGTGGCTGTCACAAAATGCACTGGATATTTGCTGTTTTGTTTATCAGCTGGCGGGCGCTGAATAAAAGTGGGGGAACATGTCGAGGCTGTCCGTCCGCCTTTTCATCTGCCGCCTAAATGGGTCTGGGGATTGGAGAGTGCAGTTTATCCCCTCCATTCTGCCCGACAGAGAAACCATTTAAAGCTCAGCGCCAAGGAGACAGCAGTCTGTCACCAGAGACACACTCAAATCAACTCTTCACATGCTGCTGCTCCAACTTTCTGCTTCCTGCCTCCACATCAGCCGCTTTAACCCCGTTTCTGCCCCGCAGAGCCCCTTCACACCTGCTGCTCCTCATCATCACTATCATCATCACCACCACCATCATCATCATCATCATCACACAAGGAGACACTTCTATCCAAGAGTCATAATCTGAGTGGAAATGCTGCTAATTTATTCTCTGATTTTGCAGAATTGGGACGTTCTGCGATAACTGCTAGTATCACCATCCCGACTGCGTTGCTATGACAACACTGCGCCAACCATCCACTCGCCCAGGTGAGTCAGCAGCTATATTTTGAGCAGCAAAGCAGCTTGCATTGTTAGCTCCGTTAGCAGTGTCAGCACGGCTAATGGTGTTAACAATGCTAAAGAAGTATTAGCGCTCAAAATGAAGCCGCGTACTGTCTGAGGTGACCAGAGGACGGCCATCATGTTTCTGTAGCAACACCGTCAAGGTGGCGGGATGCACCAACCCAGTTGGGTGATGTGCAGTGCAGGACAGCAGCTTGCTAACCAGTGGAGGTTAGTGGGCTGGGTTAAGTATCAGTACTGAGTACCTTTTAAGGTCCAGACGCACCAAACTGACTTCAGAGAACTAGCGCTGACGAAGACCCCGATTGCGACGCCCGACATTGCTGTGTCTCAGCCAAAAAGTTGCACATGAACACACCACAAAGACTACAGCTGACGGTCACCTAGCACATACGTTCTGCGCCATGGTTTGGTGGCATGCCCTCCGGGGAAGAAATCTTTTTAAATATCAGCTTTAAGATTTGGATTTCCAGTCAATTTCAGCAGAAGGCGATCAGGAAAAACTAGAATTAATGTAATCTTGGTGCTACTAAAGTAACGTAAGGGCGACATCAGTTCAGGGCACAGAGGGCACACAGCCACCTCCAATACTGTATTAAAGTACACTGTACGACACTGTAGCTGTAAAAATGTGTCTGGTTTTTGCTCTTCACAGCCGTTTGTTCAGTTAAAGACAGAGCTTATACATGAAGTTTAGAAACTGATTTCACGACCACTACAACAAACAGAAAATCTGTCAGGAGGTCATTTCAGTTTAGCGTCTGTTGTTTCCAGTGAGCTCAACATTTGACTCTTTTTTTGGCGACATAATTAAACTAAACGTTCTGTTAAACTTACATCGCAAGTAACGCAGGTCCATTTGGCTAATTCTCAGCATTTTTTTATTTCTACTAGGGATGGACGCCTGTGAAATTCTGCACTGATACCGAAACAGAGGTTTTTTGTGGTTGTTTATTTTGTTGTTATTTATTCCCCCTTTTGTGCCAGGACAACAAAGAAATTATTATCAAAAAAATAACTGAACTGTTTTAAGGTCATTCAGTCACATTACACCACCTTTGAGTGAGCACAAATCCAAATCAGACACATTAATGAAACAACCTTGAACATAAACTTTCATCACATAAAAACATGGTTTTTAATAACTGCTTCAAAAGTCTTTTTACTATTTATAATATCTCATAACTCCCTCTCTAATATCTATTTTATATGTCTGTGAAGACACAAAAATTTCTCCTTCAAACAGCTGACTTTAACCCAAAGCTACATTTTACAAGATGACACAGGAACACAACGTGAGATTGTCATAATCAACCTTCACCCAACGATCATTTTTACTGAGTAGAGCCTGAATGCATCATGTAACTCAGTCAGTTAGATTGGGCCGACTGCTCCCAGCAGTTAACTGGCACTCCTCCTGATGATGTCAGCACTGATTCATTGTTCACAATGTGACATCATCAGAGACAGTCACTGATTGGCTCTTTTGAAACTACTGAGAATGAGTATCTGTCAATAATCATCTGCAGCACATCAATCGGAGCACCTTTATCCAGGGGTGTTGTATCTATAAACCGTGCTCGTCCCTGACTGGCTGCTTAAAGTGCAGATGGTAAGTTTTGCGTATGTGCAGATTTTATAGCAGCAACGTGAGGGGAGACACTGACCAGCGTTCACTAATCAAAACAGCTCAACCCAGTCAGGCCAATTAACTGTCCCAGTCTGACACATCGTCACATAAACCAAGTAAAGTTATCGTAACACTGCTGTAAGAGATTCTTACCTTAAGGCAGATAAAAACTGACCTCATTTAACGCTCCATGACTCACAGACCCAGACACCTCCCATCCGCCCAGATTCAAATGTTGTTAACGTCACTGTCCTCTATGTTGGCACAGATACAGCCAATAGATGGCACCAGAGGGCAATGAACAAACAAGGCGATGGTGGAGGAGGTCGTAATATTGTTCCTTTAAACAGAGGCAGCGTTGTAGACGTGGTCTGTGAGATCATTTAATACATTGAGACACGTGGACAAAAAATTGACCTATGGCTAAGCCACGCCCCCTCCACTCACTCGGACAAGCTATCAACATTCAGTGAGCGGCGCTATGGCAGGTGTCACAGTACACGGCATTTCACAGGAGGCAATTGATGATTTTTGGGGACATAACGATCAGACATCATTGAGAAGTAACCAAAAGGGCCTAAACTACGCATTGGAGGGATATATTCATCATTTTATTGTTGAGAAGGTCGATGAAAAGCTTAAATTACAAGCCACAATTTACAGGTCACAGTGTACGCTTGTGAACCGCATCTGGTTGCCGTCACCATCAAAGACAACAAGTTAAAGTGCCACTGAAGTTAAGGTTTTTGGCTCAGAATATGAGAAAAGGATAACGGCCTTTTTACCATCTTTACCAAGAGTGTCTCTCCGTTAGTTTGGTGCTACAGTATTTACACTGAATCATTCAGCATAACGTTTGCCAACCTTTGTTATCTCTGCCATTACAGATAAGTTAATGAAGCTAAGCTCCAGAAGTTAACGTTAGCTTAACTAGAGCCCTTTGGACAACAGCTAACAATGATGTACCATCACCAAAGTACAAAACTAGAACAAAATAGGCTAATGAACTCCCAGCAAACAAGGTGACATGATGAACAACGCAGCTAGGAGCTAACGTTAGGCTAACTTTAGCTAACGTTAGCTAGAGATGTTAAAGATAACTTTATATTTCTTTCCAGCAAAGTGACAATATGTTGCCTCAAACACAATGTTGACTTACCTTAGAACAGATGTAGACATCATTGTTAATCTTATTCACGTTGAGTTGATGTTGTGGTCTAACGTTACCACACAACTTTATCCAAAGGAGACACTTTTCTCGCTTGAGATGTGGTTTAAAGTGTAAAAATACACCTGGTCGCCCAGCCTCTCAGGATACCTTGTGTCAGAGTTGCATGTACCCCATGCACACCGTTTGACCATTTTTAAACTTCAAATCTCAGAAAAAGCTCATAAAACCGAACAAACTGACTTTCTGTAATGCATTTCAATGGACGTCCAGGCAGAGAATGTCCCAGTGTATGTGAATGGCTATACGCACTGTGATTGGCTCATCGTGTTTGAGGGCGGGGCTTAGCCATAGGTCAATTCTTTTCACTACATTGCTGATTCATTCTGTTTCACCATTATGATGTCTTCGTCATCTCTCATGGTCGTATCTGACTTGAACTACGCTACACTGCCTCCACGACCTCCAGTGGTTCAGCTCCGTTTCGTCCGTATCCGTAAGCTTTCAGAAAACATGCAAAATACAGACGCAATGAACACAGAGTACAAACAGAAGGCTTCGTATGTCTCCGTCTCTGTATCTAACGTTGACCATAAATGAGCCTTTAAATTGACGCTAGAGTCCGGCGTTGGTCTCTTGTGATTGGTCAGGCTAAAGGTGGAAACAGAGCGCTGATAATTCTGTCAGATATGACGCAAATTATATAATTCAGTAAAGTGTAGAATAGTGTGGGATACATGATACAGTATAAGGTGTTACGTGTAGATAAACTGGAGTATATGTTCCCCTGTGATGTTCACGTTAGACGATAAAATCTTTTTCACAATCACAGCAGTAATCTGTATTATTCTGTATCAAAGCTGTAATGACTTTAGGAATACACAGTGTATATGTTCGTGTGTGTGTGTGTGTGTGTGTGTGTGTGTGTGTGTTGGGGGGTCACATGACTGTCTACCTGACCTGCTGACTGGAGATCTGCGGCCTCACACGCCATCACTCCTCCCTGTCAGTGTCTTAACATGTAATGTAGATCTTTCACAAACAGAACGATGTTTTCCACATTGTGAGAGACGGCTGGTTCCAGTCGCTGCGCTCCCCTCATGCCTGACTCGGGATATTAATGCGCTCCAGTAACTGTTAATTTCACTTTGGAGAAGTGATTTATGGGTAGACGGAGAGCAGAGGCAGAATCTAATTGAGATCAGAATGGCTGTTTCTCACACAGTCACGCCTGCACCTTCCAGATGGGGCACCATGATTAATGCATAATGAGCAAATAATCCATGAAATTAATAAAAAACTATTCTTCAGCTCTTCATGGAGACGATGAGAATAAATACAAATAGGAATCAAAGTGTTTCTGTTTTCTGAGGGGAGCGCAGCAGCACGATCAATCTGAGTCTGGACTGTCTGTCTTTATAAAGAGGACGAGCTCTCTGGATCATTAATGTCTCCATCCCTCAGATCATAGGACAGGACGGAGCAGCGCACCACCAGCTGACGAACCAGAGCTCAGACGTTTTTGTTATCCACCGCTGTGACACGCTCGGGGCGTTACAGGAATCTGAGAAGGAAACTGGGGTTCGGAGGATCAATAAAGTGGGACGCATCAGGAAATTTTGGGAACCTGACCCACTCACAGCTCGTCGTCCTCTGCTAGTAAATACCAAAAAATGTCTGGTGATCACAAAGGAGTTCATTGTACAAGTGTGAACTCGTATAATTTATGGTTAAATGAAATGGCGAACACGATGCCGGGTTCACACTGCACCAAATGTTTGTCCATTCTGACAGCCACATGTCACATCAGGAGATTGTGGAGTCATAAAATGTTGCCTGTTGGCTGACAGAGATGGTCAACGACCAATCATCCCCGGTCGTCTTTCACGACGTGTGTGATGTCATCAGGTTACTCTTGTCCTGTCTTTATTATTATTACTTCAGTCACTGTGTCTGTTCATGTTCCAGCTGTAGTTGTAGTAACGTAAAAAGTGTCACTAGGTGGGCGGAGCTACATTTGAAGTATCGTACGCACACTATGACTGAAGTCACTGAATCCTCCACAGGAAGTTCCTGCAAATGTTTCACAATAAAAGCCTTTTTAGAAAATGACTGAAATGATAACAGGCTTTTAATATGAAACAAAAACAGGAAGTGTTGAGTTTGATTAAACTCTTTATATCCTCCATCATGAAGAAAGAACATTGTTTGCTAGCTTGATGCTAATGGCAGTACTCAGCGGGTTGATAAAGTGCCTCTGCTGTTTCCTTTTTACTCTGTGTGCTAACGTCCCTACAGGAAATATCTAAAAGGCTGGGCTGTTGTTGTCCTACAGTTTCCATGGCAACAGATCGCTCTGTGTTCCTATTGGTCAAAGTGACGGCTGTGACGGGAGAAGTCGTGAAAGACAAGAAGAAAATCAAACATGTTAGACTTTCTGTTGGGACGTCGTGAGGCGTCTCAGACGTGGCGTCAGTTGTCGTCTACTGTGACACACTACATGAGATGAA
This sequence comes from Epinephelus fuscoguttatus, assembly GCF_011397635.1. Lineage (NCBI taxonomy): Eukaryota > Metazoa > Chordata > Actinopteri > Perciformes > Serranidae > Epinephelus > Epinephelus fuscoguttatus. The sequence continues at coordinate 38,958,117 of NC_064769.1, read as the reverse complement.
ACGATGGATTATCACGTATGACACTCGTTCACGACATTGTCAACACGTACGATGCTGAGTCGGGCTGTAATCGGAGTGATGTCATGTAGTCTGAACCCTGCATGAAACAAAAATATATATATCAGAGTTCCCCTTTAAACCATTTGTTAAATAGTCAACTGTCGACAAAGTTCATGGATGACTTTTTTTTTATTGGAGAGTTTAATTTATTAAGTTAAAAGGTTTTTCTGGACGCAGCTTCTAAAACATGAGGATCATCTACTTTTCTTCAGACAGAAGACTTTTGAAGACATCACAATTTTAGTTTCTCTGCTATTTCCCAGAACAGCTGATGAGCTGATTGAATGTAAACGGCCCTAAAAGTGCTCCTTCTAAGCATATGAAACTGCTTAGATCCCCTTGATCAGCAATAAAGCGCTGAGTGTGATTTAGACTCATCATTAGAATATCTAAGGAGAGCACATTAGCCATCTAAGTGTACTTGAGAAGATGGATGCTGCAGGAAAAGGGAAGATGGTGAAAGAAGTGGCCCGTTAATCGATTGACAGAACTATAACGTTTTCATCTTAAAACCAGCAGCTGCTTCTCTGTCACGCAGATCCATAACACTAAAACACCTTTCTGCAGAAGCTCCTCTATTGATTTTTACATAAGAATTCATCTTTCTGCATTAGAACACACTGCGCTGCACATCGGGAACAAAGACCAATCAGCTCTATTTATCAGGATTTGATTGATGCGTCATCGTTGAGCATGTCCGCGGGGTCAGAGTGTCTCTGCAGTAATGAACTATGTGTTTAATGTAGAGGTGAGGGGAGATATGACATCACGGTATTTATTTGCGTAGCATGACTCCGCGCCGCTCTGACCTGCATAGCTTACATTTCACACATAAGCCATTTACACAGCTGGAGCAGAGAGCTGTGAAGCTGTGAAGCTCCCATCGGCCGGCTGAGAGAAGGGCTCAAAGTCCGTCCTATCAGTCATGTGGGAAGTGTCCCATACCCTCACCAGGTTAACCCCCGCTCAGACACACAGGGCCGCAGTGTGGCGACACGTTTATCTGCACCCATCGGCTCAGGATGGAACCGACTATCTCCTGGAAATACTACTTTATATACAAATAATCTGCAGCTGAAACATGATCTGAGTTACATCTCTTAATGCGAGACGTTTCTGCTTTCATCAGTCTGTTACAGCTCTTCATCCACAGAGGGAGGCGGCACTAATGACACCAAGGAAGAAGAGGAAGATGTGGAAAACAAACAACCAACACTTCACATTTGTACGTTTCATACGTATCATATCAGCGTTTCTGCTGAGCTGACTTTGTCAACAGGAGGATGGTGGATAGTGTGACACCTGCAGAGCTGCAGACCACTGCTCAGCACCAACCAACAATAACAACACGTTGTGATTCAGCCGCTGTTTCGGATATGAATGATTAAATGATATATTTTGGTGGTTTGAGTTGAAGGTGTGAGAAAGAATAGTATCAGTAACATTGTTAACACTGTGCTAGGGATGTGTCACATCATCTCGTTCACGATAATACAGGTAGAGTATGAGTGGTAGATTTTATTTAGTTGATCTATTAATATTGTAACAGAATCTGAATCTCACTCTGAGTTACTGCTGTTGTTCACAAACCAAAGACATGAAACATCATTTTAGTTTTGTTAAATTAATTCTGTCTTCTTAAATTAATAATAAAATATTTTCTACTAATTCGCAAAAATATCCTGAAATATTTTGATATTAATTCAGGGCCATATCACCCACTCTTCACCCACATGTGAGTAATATAAGATAAAATTTTGAGTGTCTCAAACCACACATTTCAGTTAGTACACATCGATGTGGTACACTACATACTTCTGGCACGTTACAGTCATTTCAGCAGAGTAGTGTTGTCTCAAATCACGCACTGTTGTTTTGCACTTACAAGAAGTGACAACAGCTTTTTTTTTAGTTGCCTCTTCTTTGATATCTTATCTCACTACATAATGAGGAAAACTCTGTGTGTGTGTGTGTGTGTGTGTGTGTGTGTGTGTGTGTGTGTGTGTGTGTGTGTGTGTGTGTTCCATGTTCTTCTCCTCACTGACTTGGTCAATCCATGTGAAATTTGGCACAGTGGTAGAGGGTCATGGGAGGATGCCAATGAAGCAATATTACATCAATTGGCCAAAGGGGGGCGCTATAGCAACCCATTGAAATGTCAAACTTTGAATGGGCATATCTCATGCCCCGTATGTGGTAGAGACATGAAACTTTGCACAGAGATGCCTCTCCTCATGAGGAACACATTTGCCTCAAGAACCCATAACTTCCGCTTATATAGATTTTCCACCATTTTGAATGTTTTGAAAAACACTTCAAATGGATCTCTTCCTAGGAAGTTTGAGCGATCTGCATGAAACTGGGTGAACATAATCTAGGGAGCAATATCTAAAGTTCCCTCTTGGCAAAAGTTGGAAAACTTCCTAAAACTGAGCTTCTATAAGGCAATGAATATTGCGGAGCGTGGCTCATCACATAAAGGTGTAGAACATCTCAAGGGTTTCACCCATCACCACGCAACTTTGTAGGCATATGACCACACATAATCTGAGGGGACCCCTCCATTATTGAGCCCATCAAACAAAATGGGGGCGCTAGAGAGCTCATTTCTTATCTAGGCCTAACCGCCATATGGATTTTTACTAAACTTGGTAGATATGTAGAACAGGACGCCTCAAGGTGACTGGAGAAATTTAACTCTAATTGGCAACTGGGTGGCGCTATAACAACAGAAAAATGCTTCAAAATGGCTAAAATGCGACCGATCGCTGTGACTCCCCCTGTGGACCAATGTTGGTGTTGTTTCTAATGTTTGGTATGACTAAGTCATGGTATGGTATGCTGTACATAATCACGGAAACTGTCAGTGTGTCATTCTGTCAGTCAGTCATTCTGTCTGTCCCACGTTTTTCTACTCACTGATGTGGTCAATCTATGTGAAATGGCATAGGTAGAAGGTGACACAGCTACCAATGGGTATGGACTAGTCTTCTTTTTAAACGGCAAAATGCAAACAGACGGTGGAGCATTATTGCCAACATCTGACCGCCACTTCCGCTGGCAGAACAGCTAACTTCTGGTTTAGCGCTCTGCTAATTTAAATGGGGATAAAACAATTTAATCTTGTGGCTCTTTCAGACTTCCCAAATGTTATCAAATCCTGATGCTTGGTTGTGACGTTTAAAAAACTGTGGAGCAGCACTAAAGCTTTACAGCCTCTGCAGGGCGCGTGCGTAGCAGCATGACAGCTCTTTAAAAGTGAAGGCTGTTGTTTGTTTAGGAAGTGCTTGATATGATATGTAGTTTTCTATGAGTGGAGCACATCCTAAAAATCAATACTGCAGATAATCATAAAATTCTGTTTCTGGACGAGAGGCCAAAATGTTGAGGAAAATATCTGTTTCTAAAAATATGTGTGCGTGGAGACAAGGCCTCAGTTACCCTCCTTCTCAGTAAGACATCTATAAGAGCATCACTCTCCGTCACACGACTGCCAGAGGTGGAAGAGGTACTCAGATCTTTGACTTAAGTAAAAATACTAATACCAGAGCAGAAACACTGAGTTACGACTAAAAGTCCTGCATTCAAATTCAAGGTCAAAATGTCTGCCTCTGTCTGAGTTCTACATGGACTGGGAGAGACGAACATATTTTGCAGAGTGAATTCCTTCAGAATATATTTGTCTCAATAAATGATTAGTTTATGAAGTTGCTGTTACACATGCACACGTCTTTATAGACGGACTGAACTGTAATAAGCTCATCAGTGATGGATAAATATGCTCATACTCCTCAGTAAATGTGCTGGAGTCCACTCGGGGTCTCTCAGTCCCCCCCTCATGATGCTGGACCCGGGCTGAAATGAAGTCCCACGGGAGGGCAGCGATTTCAATTTACTTAGAGAGCGGGTGTGCACTTCTCTCTCAATAAATACCTGAGGATTGGATTGGACACACTTAAAGTCATTGGCTGTAAATGAGCGAGAGCGTGAGGTCACCAGACTTTATAGACCCATTATAATGTGCCTGGGAGCGACCCAGTGGACACAGTGCAGCGTTCAGCTTTAACACCGTAAACATGTTCAACCACACTGAATTATTCACACACGCTATCACACGCAGAAAACCAGCTGCCACACCAAAACAGGCCGCTCTGAGCCGATCCAGCTCATCGATCCAACGATTGATTCTGAGTATCTGTGCGATCCCTCACAACGCTGACGCATCGACACCCCGCATGTGTTCGACTCTGGAGGAGAGACGGGTTAAATATCTCATTATTTCTCTGTCTGACTGTGTATGGAACGTGTTCATGTGTAAAAATGGGAATCACAAGACGGGTCATCTGTTAAAGGATCTGTGCAGTTTGTGAGCCAGATGCCAGAAAAAATGTTGGCATTGTACATTTCTGCAAATCACAGATACGTTACCTCTGTGCGTGTTTATTTAGTGAATATGTCATGGTTAGGTTTAGGCACAAAAACCACTTGGTTATGGTTCAGATAAGACCAAAATCTGGCTTAAAATACCTGCTTTTTGTGGCACTATCCCAGCAGGAAACACAGCAATGTCTCAGTAAAGTATTATTACCACCCTGCAGCTGTATGACTCCGCCCACCAGTCCACCCTGTGGTTGTGTGACTCCGCCCACCAGTCCAGTGTCTCTGACAGTCTCCATCCATGTCAGTGAAAACATGGATGCTTCACACACAGAAGATCTATACAATCAGCACAGTTTCAAGATTAGAGTCACCAATTCAGTATCTGACCAAATGTCTCCCCTTCTGTTCCTGAGATATGACATTAAACCATGATGATGTCACAGTCAAGCTGATCTTTGACCTTTTGACCTTCATTATTTTATCCTGTTAGACATTTGTGTCAAGTTTGGTCAGAATTAGTGAATGAATTCTTGAGTTATTTTTAATTCTATAATTAGTTGTTTTCCTTTGACTTTTGATCACAAAATACTAATCAGTTCATTCTTCGGTCCAAGTGGACGTTTGTGCCAAATTTAAAGAAATCTTATGCCTCTGGTTACATTCACATACAAATCAAATGTATATTCCCACATTAATATGCACCATAATTTAAATTCACAAGCAGCTAAATAGTTCTCAGACACGTTAAAGGTGAGCAGTATCACGAACATGGTGTGCACTTTATTTCAAAATTTTTGTTTAGTAAATAAATCAGAATATTTGATTCACTTCCTGTCATTTAATTTCCTGTGGACTGACTGTTGAATCAGCTCTGGTTGTAACTCTGACCTCAGTAATGCTACTGAAGCAGTCAGTTTGTGATTGGACCAGCGGACGGACGCTGACTGTTGCTGTCAGCTGATTCCCAGAGCCTCTTTGTTCCTCTGACCCCCCCTCAGTCTCTGACCCCCCCACCAGTCTCAGTCCCTGGTCCATGGAGACGCCCCAGCGGGGCCCCTTTGTAATCCTGTAAAGTGGAAAAATACCACTTTGTACCGATTTGTCTCACAGCAGTGTTTAATGTTCAAAGTGTGCTTTGCTCTCTTTAACAAGCCACCATAACAGTTACCCAGCATGCACCACTGCTGGACAGCTATATCAGTATCAGTGCTTGTGACCTGTTGTGACCACTGGGGTTGGAATGGTACGATGATAAAGCCTCAGAATATATTGCACATTCATGATATTGCAGACTTATATAATATTATCATCAGTCAGAACGACCCTTAAAGAAAACAGTTGTGGAAATACGTGTAAAAAGTCTCATTTTTTGACAATAACTAACGTAAAAGTGAGATTCTCCATCCAGTTGCATTTTTCTTCAATATCATAGATGAGCAAATGCACACAGTATGGTAACCATCAACTTTCATATCACAGTATACCTTAAAACCAGTATATCACTGCAAACCTACGTGTGTCTGAATAAAATTAAACACTAAGAAAATCAGAGACTCGCCCCAAAACAAGAATTTATCGAGTCACAAGACGATTGGAGGATCTTGTGAAGTATTTTTAGTATTTTCATGATAAAATCCAGGAGGGAAAATTAACTCCCAAGTTTTGTAAAATTAACACTTTGACCTAAGACTTTTTAACAACTCAACAAATATAATTTAAGACCCAAACAATATTTTAAAAATTAGAAGAAGAAGATAAAAAAGAAAAAAGAACTTGTAGAAGAAGAGAAACACGGAAAGAAAAATAAGAGGAAGAAGAAAAACAAGTAGAAGAAAAAGAGTAAAAAAATAATGCTTAGCGGAAAACTGAAGATCAAATCAATTGTCACACAACGCTTGATTTTAAACACAATGTATTTCACCTAATGTTGGACATGTTTTGGTTACTTCATGCACAGAATTTAAACAACAGCCAAAACTATGGGGCGCAAATTCCTAGAATATCATATAAACCATTCTTCAAAAATATGTTTAAAAAGTAGAAGAAGGATCAGGAATGTCGCACAAAAACAGACTTTCACCCGGGATTTATTTTACTTTGAGTCATTTACGTCCTCACCACATTTCTTTTCCTAAACATAACCACAGCAACTTTATGATAATTGACCGAACGTTAAGAACATATTGTCATTCGTGGGGTGCAAATTCATAGGATATCGTACGGACCGCTCTATGACAATACACTGAAATAGTAGAAGATGACGAAGAAAAAGAATCAGGTGTGTAACAAAAAATTGGACTTATGCCCGCAAGTTTGTGCTGGAGTCGCATTTTCAGACCCGTTCTGAGTGAACTTTTAGTCATTTCAAAATACATTCTCACCATATATCTTTTCCTAATCCTAACCACAGTAACTATACTCACGTAAACCAAACACCCAACCATGTTTCTTCTCCTAAACATAACCTCCGTAACTTTACGATAATCACATAACTGTGCGTAAAAGGAAATGGCCACTTTAGAGTGAAAATACAGACAGTACTTACTGACCCTCATGCCGACAAGAAGTCCAGTGTAGTTTTTGAATCCACAAAACTTGTTCGGGGTATCGGAGGATAACAGCTAGCCGGAATAACAGCTACACTTGAAGTGCATGGAACCCACATTTTGAAAATGTAAGAAAACTCCGCTAATGCATTTCAAAAACATCAGAACAGCTCATCCGTCGTAATCCAAGTGCCCTGAAGCCGCGGCATGCAAAATTGACTTGAAAAGACGTAATTTACTCCACTTTTATAGCATCATTTCTCACCGTGGTCAGTCAGCCTGCCCTGTAGGAGTGCTGTGTTTACATGGCAACTCACGCGAGACTCGAGAACTAGCACCACCACTAGCCTTCAGCTAGACACGCGCTTGTTGCCATGTAAATAAAGCATGTTATTCCAGCTAGCTGTTATCCGCTGATACTCCGAACGAGTTTTGTGGAATAAAAAACTACACTGGACTTCTTGTCGGCATGAGGGTCAGGAAGTACTGTCTGTATTTTCATTCTAAAGTGGCCATTTCTTTTAAAGACGTATTGTCATTTTGGGCTGCAAATTCGTAGGATATCATACGAATGGTTCTATGACAATACATTGAAAAAGTAGAAGATGAAAAAGAAAAAGAACTGGGTGTGTCACAAAAAAACAGACTTTCTGCTGGAGTCGCGTTTTCAGATCTGTGTAAATTCGGAGTAAACTTTGAGTCATTTCAAGGTTCGTCCTCACCATGTTTTTTTCCTTAAACCTAACCTCCTTAACTTAACAATAATTACGTAACTACGTGTTAAAGACGTAACGTTATTTGTGGGGTGCTAATTCGTAGGATATCATGCAAACTGTTTTATGAGAATATGTTGAAAAAAAAGAAAAATAAGGTGCGTCTCTTCTTAAACACCTGGAAACACAGAGTCTCACAGAGTCCCAGGTTTGTTTGTTGTGTGTTTGTGGAGCTCGACGGTCTGAACATTGCGGCAGTGAATTCAGAGCAGCTCAGAGATATAAAACAGGTTAGAAGTCACAAAGAATAAAGAGTGAGATGTGGAGTGAACGGGGCAGGACTGCATTTGTAGGATTAGAAATCAGATTACCGAATCATCTTAAAGACAGATGAAGAATTTATAATTTAATGATAAACAAATTCTAATGATAATGGCTCCGGGAGCAACAAGACGGACATTCTTAAAGGAAACCATCATTGAATTAAATATTTAAAGATCGATCCATTTTCCCTCCAGAGGAGCCGCCATCAAACACACACACACACACACACACACACACACACACACACAAATATATATATTCCTTCTTTTTTATAAACACTGAACCAAAAATAAACTAAAGCAAAGTGATGTTTACAGTCAGGATTCTACAGACTTTATTAGCGGATAAGAAAATAAGAGTGATTCTGTATTTGTCTCATGTTTCTTCATCACACTGTAGTTTATTCAGTCCCACATACACCGTCCTGCTGACACACACACACTCTCTAGACTTGAGTTTACAGAGAAGTATCTTGGGTTTTTCCTCGAGATGAAAGTGCATGCTTTATACGTGACACTTCAGTCATAGCAGACTCTGCAACCAAAGCACTGGGAGGTGTGATGGGTAAAGTAAAAACACTGAAAGATTAAGGACATTTAACATCTTTCAAACTGTATGAAACATGTGCATGTCCTGTTTCAGATGATGTGTCAGTATGTAATATGAGGTTACAAAAGTGTCTAGAATCAGGCAGCTGGATTCTTTTGAGATGTTGATGCCTTGTAGGAGACATGAGGAGGGACTGCTGTGAAGTAAGATGGAAGGTCAGCATGTTGATCCGCTGGGACAGGCTGCTGCGTTAACCAACCAACAACCAACAGGAAGGTTAGTGAAATATCTGATTGGCACCCGTCTGTTCAAGATGAATGAATGAAGTTATTTTGAGCAGCTTTCCAGTGCTGGAGGTGACGGGGTTAACAGGATCCTTCAGCCCCTGAGCGAAGCGCCTCCTGAGCTGCTCGGGGTGACATAACTAAAGAGGCATTAACGCCCAGTTGCGACATCACTAAACAAACGGCGGGGCCTTGGCGAGCATGGGAAACCAGCATTATAGTCCTGCAGTGAATTGACCGAGAAAACAAGAAACAATTTGAGCCTTGTGCTGAGCGGCTCGTCTCCACCTCCATCTGCACGCAGCCGACAACTTTCTATCATGTATACCAACTTTCCCAGGCGGCGGCAGCTCCATAAAAGGGCCTTTTCCTGCGCCGCACATCATAAATCACAGCAGCAGGGTCTCTCCCATAGACACAACATGTTGACACTGGTTCTTACATCTCTGCAGTGTGGAAACCACTCTGCTGCGTATCTGATCGGCTCAGAGACGCTCATTCACCGCCTCAAACCGATTTCACAAAAGATCTGAGCCGAGGAGAGCGCGATGATCAGTGTTCACATTTATCAAGAACAAGTCAACCGTCACAGCTCGACTGCTTCGTAGGAAAATCACTTTCAATAAAGACCGTGATTCATTTTTAATCTGTTCAACACAATACTTTTAGTCCTGAAAACGTCTATCGACAACAAACTGTGAGGTGAGACAGAACCAGTGGTGTCAAACTCATTTTAGTTAGGGAGCCATAGATCGGTGCATACAGTACGCATATCATAAAGACATAAAATGAAAGGCTAAATACTGAAGAACAGAAAAATCACAATATTTTTAAAAACTTCTATGGAAACATTAACAAAATAACAAAAATGTACAAGAGTAGAACATTCATGCTAACAACATTTTTAAAAAATACTATGGGAAATATAATAATAATAACAATGTACAAGACTTGCACTAGAATTTTTTTTAAAGTACTATGGAAAATATAATAAAATACAATATTTTATTGTACAATATTGTACAATAATTAAAAAATACAATAAAATATATTTTTAAAGAATACAATGGAAAATATAATAAATGATAAATAGGTACTAAAATAAAAATAATAATAATAATTTACAAGACTTGCACTAGAATTATTTTTTAAATACTATGAAAAATGTAAAAAAAAAATTATGTACAAGAATAAAAAAAACATTTTCAAAAAATACTATGGAAAATATGATAAAATAACAAAAATGTACAAGAATAGAAAAACTACAATCAAAATATATTTTTTAAATACTATGGAAAATATAATGACAAATATGTACAAGAATAGAATAATTATGATAACAAAATTAAAAAATACTATGAAAAATATGATAAAATAATAAATATGTACTAGACTAGAAAAATGACAATAAAAATATTTTTAAAGGTACTGTGGAAAATATAATAAAATAATATGTACAATAAAAAATACAATAAAAATATTTTTTAAATGCTATGGAAAATACAATAATGAAACAAATATGTACAAGAAAAGAAAAATTACAATAAAAATATGAAAATGATAACTAAAGTAAAAATATTAGAATATAAAATTATTATTAGGAGTTATTTCAGCATTATGCTATACTGTATAGTTAACTGAATATGTGTACTTATACAAATATGGAGTTCCGATACTAAAAAAGCAATACTCTTATGACGGAAGTTTTTCTTGCAGGCTTGGGACAGGACAGGAATTTTGTTTTGACCATCATGGGTTGGGACAGGAGTGAGTGTGTCTCCCTTCCATCCATTCATGACCACTGGCAGATGTATCAGGGCTCTACAGGTGAATGAATTTACAGGTGTAAAACTCAGTGCAGCGTCACATTCATGGTCACAGCGGAGGCGTTTAATTCCTTACACCCATTAAAAGAAGCTGCTGACGCTCTGATGGACGGACAGCACCGCTGCCATTACCATCACAGATTTGGAGAGTTATCAATATCCACATGTATTGATGGGCGCTCTCAGTTTTAGTGCAGACGAGTCCAGGAGCATGAACTCATTCCACCCAGCGCTAATATCCCAAATGCTTCTTATGACCTACTTATGAAGTCAACCTCGGAGAATCTATTGATCCCAGCGCCGGGTGATTTGATGCGTCCGTGCCGAACCGGAGAGGACCCACAACAGAGAGGGGCTAAGTGCATGGGGGTGTGTACCTCCCTTCACTCCCCTGATGACCAGACGCCCCCCCGGGTCAAAGCTCAGAGGTCATTCACCCACCCAAGGTCACAGCGCATTAACATTGCACCAGAGTTAATTCAATTTCCACACAACACAGCTTATACACAAAAATGAAATCCTTTAAAACAGCGGTTGATTGTGAGCGGCGGCGGGTTGAAGCTAATCGAATCAACGTCTGATTTAACTGCCAAAGTATTTTCCTCTGCGTATTTAATCAATACTTAAGACTCATAATGCCCCGGGTCAGCGGCGGAGACATTTCCATAATCGATGAGAAGAGGTTCTCAAGTTCAGCAGGTTATTGTGCTCTCCCTCCCTCCTCATCTTTCATACACTTATTTATTGTCAGGGTGTCTGTCAGAGGGTGGAGACAGAGCCGCAGCTCAGGGGGGACGCCGGCCCAGTCCAGTCCCTCGGTCTGAGGGACCTGGTCTGATCCCTGCTGGGGACTCTGGTGGATCTGCTATGACCTGACCCACATGTCAAATACTTTCACTTCCCTCTCACAGGGTTAGAGGGAGACATTATGGGTGAAAACAGGTTTTTCATGCTCTGCTCAGTTTTGAGTTTTGGGCTATTTTGCTTCCATAACATGTCGTCTTTCAGGCCCTGTCTGTCGGTATACAGATATTTTCTGACGTTTTGCCCTCAACTTTATGCTGCAAAAAGAATGAATGCTCTAACTCTTATTTTAGATCAATTCTAAACAGGATCATAAAAACAACAACCCTTCACGGCCGCTTGCCGCAGGTCTGAGTGTTGTATACATGCCGCGCATTTTGCTCCCTCAAAACTATAGTTTTCAATGTAGACGCACAGCAGGTGCACTCAAGCCCCAAAGCAACGCGTTCCCGAGCGCCTATTTTTTTAGGCCGGGCTCTGAGATAAACAGACTTCAACTTTTGGAACGCAGCAGCATGCACCGTATGTCACGTGACGAGGACCAACCAATCACAGCTGACAGATATCTTTCCCTTCATCTGTAAAGCTCAGTCTGTGAGAAATATGGAGAAGAAGTTGATCCTGCATCACATCTGTCCCACAGACAACAGTTGGCCCAACACACACTTACAAAACAACGGCTGGAAGAAGATCAGCTCGATGAGCCCCGTGTCACTCCAAAGTCGTCGCAATCCGCCACTTGGGCTGTGACTTGGGGTGTCAAATATCAACGAAAAAAGGCGTCCTTTAACGTCGGCATGATACGTGGCCAGTTTCCATTATAGTTTAATGGTGCCCGGTGGCGTCAGGGGGAAACATGGTGGGACAGGGACGAAAGTTAAGGCAGGAAAAGTCCAACTGGGTGTGGGTTAGAGAGGTGATGGATGGGTCCAACAAACACTGACTCTCACCTGACAGAGTGGCGTTCATGTTCCGTAAGATTCTAAAGCCAAACCCTGTTCTTTTTTCCTAAACCCAACAATGTGTGTTTGTTGCTGAAGGAAAAAAGAACATCAATTTGCGGTGTTGTACTGACGTAGTGCTTTTATTTTGAAAGAGACTGTATCAAACTGTACATTTCCTGTGAAAACAGAAGTGTATTGTGAAAACAGACAATGCATGTAACAGGCTGAAGTTGACACAGCGTCCCAGAACGTCAACAACCAACACACCCAGGGTACCTTGGACATCATATGTGGACGTGGAAAGTCCATGACTAAACGTGGACATGTGACGAGGTCACAGTGAGGATGAGTTGGCTCTGATACGGTGCTGGTTATGGTCGGTTAGCAACCTCAGATGCAACCTGCCCCCGCACCTTTGAAAACTGGCATAGAGTAGGCACAAGAATAGCGCCCTGTGCACGACCTCGCTTTTTCCAGGCGGTTAGAGATGTGGCATGTGTATGGCACCTAAGACTTTTTGAAGATCAGCAGGAACGGTGAATAACAAAGAACAGAAAATAACCTTACAACAAAAAACATTCAAATTTCACCTCCTCTAAATGGACAACACTTTGAAACGTGGCGCTAAAGTTCACTGAGTCAGTGGAGTTCCAGAGTTTAAGGAAAGGCCTCGTCTGTTTCACGTCATTTCACGATTTTTCTTAAAAAAGAAACTTCTTAAAAAAATAACTGGCTGGTTACCAGTTAATGAGTGTCCGAAACAGACATCCCTAATAAATACACCAAGTTGCGACAAACTTAATATTTGGTTGCGGTTATTGAAACTCACATAGCTCCACACAGGAGGACAGGTATCAGCGGAGGTCTACAGGTAACCTCTGCAGCTTCACCACAGCTAACACTGCTCTGGTCTGTTTGTCTTGTTGCGTAATTACTTTAACGAGGATGAATAAGCACCACATATACACACCTTCCTCTAAATCCTCTCCTTGTTTGTGCTGAGCGCAGCCGGCTGCACGTCTGCTTTTCATTCGATTTCATTTTGTTTGATTTTACAGGCGCCAGTAAAACACATTGTGATACCCCGAGCTGTTAAAGTGTAAAGAGCCTCGGCAAAACAACCCGTCACCGGCCTGCCAATAAAAAATGAAAACCCATTTAAGCCGATGGAGGTGCAGCAGTGTGTCTGCGGTCAGTCAATAAACCAAACAGCAGGCCGGCAGGTCGGATCAGGCTGAGCCAGCGTCCGTCCACCGGAGACGACAAGGTCACTGCAGAAACGTGAAGCTCCAACAGACACAAAGAACAATTGGATTTAAATATCAATACGCTCTGTGCTATTTGTTAAAGTTACAATCAGGACCTCTGATTGGCTCACTGCAAACGCGTGGACACAAAAACTTTGGACATACTTTGGAATTAAAGGCACAGTTCACCCAAATGACACAAAAACAATCATTTAAATTCTAATGCTCCAAATTTTCGCTTTTAATATTACTGAGGTGTTTTTTTTAACAGCCTTTTAATGTAATTTGAAAAAGAGTCATATCAACCATATTCTCAGAGTATTTATAATGCTGCAATGACTCATAGCCTTTAAGAAAACAGTTGAAATCTAATTAAACTCCAGTGTGCACCAGTCAGTCACTTACTTTCATTAACAGTAACCTCATGACATGTGCAGGACGTTTTCTGTGCATCATGACTGTGGGCTGTTGTTCTGAGCACCTGTTTACATAAAGTGTTTGTGGATTTGGTCCATGCAGCGCTGACTATCAGTGAGGCCACAGACGCTAAATAACAGAAACACAACTCTAAACAGCCTCAACTCAAACTGAACATTCAAACCTTTATGGAGGATTAATGACAGGACTGTTGACTGCATCAGTTTTAACTAGCTGTACCTAATAAACTGGACACTGACTATATATGTATGGTGTTATTTTTGTAATACATGATATATTCTTCAAAATATTAAAAGCCCCTTCAAACTACGATAGATAACTAAAATACGTAACTACTAAATAAACTACTGTTACAGTAAAGTTAAATTAGATATTGTCGTAATAAAGTTAAGGGTCGTAAAGATACGATCAGAGTACTTTGCTCCACAACCCGGCCCTACCAGGCCTAAACAGCAGCTTTTAATCTTTACAGTTAATTATCCATTGTTTTGTATTTATTGTAAATATGATATGACGTGTACTGACCTTCCTGTGCTGCCTTCTTGGCCACAGAGATATTAATTATCTCAATGTTAGTTTTATCTGGTTCAATAAATGATGAGCTGCTGCTTTATTACCATTAATAATCTATTTTCTTTTTGCTTATAAATTCTATCAGTAACTTTGTGATTTCAATCTTTATTCAGTTTTTAATGTGACCTTGTGACATCTGTTCAGAGACATTTAACCTTACAGCATGTTTATTAACGCATTTTTTTTCTCTACACACAACAGGTGGTTCAGTGATGCTAAAAGATTATTTATCAGATTAATAAAAATAGTAATAAAATATTAAACTCACAGTTTGAGCGCAGGAGTCTGAGCTGGTGACGCAGAGGGAGCCGGAGCTGTTTCCGGTCAACAATGGCGCTGACTGTCATAACGTTGAACTTGTAGCATCTGAAAAGTCCAAATCTTCATCTTCATCTGTGAAGACCGTCACAGTTTCCACCGGGTAACCGGGAGGTCCGTCCGTTTGTCCGTGTGTCTGTCTGTCTGTCTGTCTGTCTGTCCGTCCGTGGACGGACCGTCCGGCCCGGTGCCCTCCGTGGTTCACACTGTTCACACAAGCTAACAACTGCCGCTAGCCGATGATGCTAATAGCGGTTAGCATCCCGTTAGCTTAGCGGCTAACAAACAGAGTTTCATGAACAAGCTGCTGCTCTCACACACACAAAGAGATACACTCACACTCTCTTCTCTCTCACACACACACACACGCCAGGATCCGGTAAAATTAACCGAAATTAAGACATAATAACGCGGTAGGTGGTTCACCGCTGCTGCTTGTGTGTTCTCAGGTTACCGGAAGTTGAATCGGCTGGTCGGCCATGTTTGTTTCTCCCCGCCTCCTTCACCTGCAGCCAATCACAACACAGGAGGAATTAATATAATATATTTTTTATTTTAATTAAACGCAACTATTCATTATTAAGAACTGCATTAGCATTTATTTAATATTAATTCACGAGATTTAATTATGATTTATTTTAATGCCTCATATATCTATGTCAAACTTCATGAGGTATCCAGCCTACAGATAAACAGGACTGTAACTAGGCTGAGTATATTCATCAGTTACTGTGCTTAAAGACAAATTTGACATATTTTAGTTGAGTATTTCCATTTAATGCTGCTTGCTGCTTTAATGCAAATCTGCCCAAATCCCCCCTCTCATCTCACAAATAGCTCAGAGTCCTGCACGGGTCCATTTATGAAAACCTGCAGCCGTACCCATAAAGCTCAGTACCAGAACTGACCCATTGCTCGTCATTATGTCTCAGTCCAAGCCACACCTGCTGATAAAAGTCCTGTGATTAAATCCGCCCAGGCTCCAGTCTCTCACATTAAGATGGGTTCTCTGTTCTTGAATTACAAATCCAGCGGAGGAGACGTCTCTTTCACTGGATGGTGAAAATTCTCTTCAGTGGCTGTGACAGCGATGGGTCAGATAGAGACGCTGAGGGGGAGACGAGCTGTTGAATTCATTTGCTGAACTGACGCAAACAGATCATGACCTCCCCCTCAGCCCGTTCTCATTCTGAAGTCGTCGAATACTGTCGCTTCGTAAATGATTTCAACGTCAGACACCTGACGCCAAAAGCCACCTTTCTGCAGCAGTATGTAACGCAGCCGAGTGATGTCAGTATGTAAGAGTGCGTCCTGAAGCGTCAACAGCAGATGCAGAAGGTTACCTAACACGTCATATGTGAACGTAAAAGGCCGCTGACAAAAGCAGTGGTATATGTATGTAAAAGGGTTTTTGATATGTAAAGCAGTCACTCTAGAGTATGGCAGGGCCTTCTAGTGGCGATGGAGTTTTATAAACGTCAATAACTTAGGAGGTGTTTTGATGACTGCACATGAGACTATCTTAATATGGTCAATAAATGGTCAATACAACACATGATCCCGCCTTCATAATCCTGACCGACCATTTTTTCACCTGCTGTTTCACAAACATTTTAGAAATAATGATTGATTATTTCAACGGGTTACTGGTGACAGTATAGTTTTTCTTATTCTTCAAGTTTAACTGTGGTTAAATTAAAACTTTATTAAAATTAAATTAATAAAATTAAAACTGTTTACGAAATTCTTTACTGTGAATATTTGTACATTCAATCCTCTTCATTTCATATTCGACATTTAAAGCAGGTATTTTTCATATTTTTAAATATATTTTACATGTTTTATATTTGTGATTCTTGACTTTCATAGTACTTTCCTCTTTACTATGTGCCAAAACATCAAGGTATGTAAAAACATATCTAACCTGGTTCTGAATCTTAAACTCTCAGTGACTCAGTGACAGTTTATCTTGTTTTTATCTGTGAGATGGTTAACAGAACAAATCATCTCTTTTATTTCAGCTAAAAACTAAAAACTTGTCTTTTTTTCAGCTGACTGGTGAACGTGGTGCAGACGCTCATGTTTCCTCTGGTGGTTTTAATTTATCATTTACAGCAAAAGAACCCAAAGAACCAGTTTAACATGTTCACCTTTTCCTATAAACGCCTCTTAAATGTCACTTCCTCTTGCAACATAATGTG
Organism: Epinephelus fuscoguttatus; assembly: GCF_011397635.1. Lineage (NCBI taxonomy): Eukaryota > Metazoa > Chordata > Actinopteri > Perciformes > Serranidae > Epinephelus > Epinephelus fuscoguttatus. Next base: position 38,940,910 of record NC_064769.1, on the reverse strand, counting down.
GCGTCCTGTGAAGGATGCTGAGCCCTGCGTCATTTTTCATCTCCGTACGTTATATTTAATGTTGTTTCCCCCCAGATGCTCGTCGATGGTCACATGTGTCAAACGGTCTCTGCAGTAAGTGAGCCCCTCTCTCTGTAATGGAGTGACGGACACCCCCTAAAACACATTTGGGTAATGTGAGGGGGCTCTCCCTGTTTATCATGTGATGCATTCAGTGGCGGGCTGGAAGAGGAGGAGGAGGAGGAGGAAGCACATTGTGTGCATAATTCACCAGCTGCATTCGTCAAAACAGAAATCTGTGTGGAGGCTAATGATCCACAGGAAATTAATGACTCCATAAAATAGAAAAATCCACCGTTCACACGAGCGTGACAGGATCCTGTGACTTTGATAAACCGTCAAATGACAGATAATCAGGAGGGCGGGGGCTCATCAGTCCTGCTGCTGCACTTCACCAGTGGAGAAGGTGATGTCTCTATGTGCACAGCACAGGGAGGGTGTGTAACACCACAGGACCTCAACGATATACTGCCATATAATATGTTGCTCTGCCTTTAATATGGAGCCAGAGAAGAAGGATTCAAGTCTTTTATTTACAGGTTCAGATTTTGACTTTTTGTGGTTCCTAACCTGGGGCTCAGGGTCCCATAAGAGGCCCCAAGATAAACCTGAGGGTCACAATATTTCTGTTTTTCTACAAATCATAAATCAGTTTGTTTCAAGTGTTTTCAAAGTTGAATTTTCTGTGTGCTCGTACAAGGAGTCTGACTCACACGAGAAAAAATCTTAGCATTGTGCGATTCTGCAAACCACAGATATGTTACATTAGCACAATATTATGCAGAGGATATGTTGGAACTTTATGTTGAAACAGTGCTGTGGTAAACGTGTGGTTTGGTTTAGGCACAAAAACCACCACACAAAGATCATGTTTTGCTCTATAAACACAGCAAAGCTGCTGGAGTAACAGCCACACGTCGCTAAAAACACCCTCATTTCCAAACTAAAAAACACTTATGTTTGGGGGCTAAAAAACACGCTGGAAACACAGCCAAGGGTCACTTATAAAACCAAAACCACCCATGTTCTGGGACTAAAAGGCCACAGAAAACACAGCCGTGGGTCGCTGAAAAGCATTTACTTAAGGGACTAAAAAGCAGCTGGGAAAACACACAGGTTGCTAAAAACACACGTTTAGGGGCTGAAAGACCACTGCAAAAACAGCCATGGGTTGCAAAAAATGTACCCATATTTTGGGACTAGAAGCCGCCGCTACGATGACACGTATGAAACGTACAAATGTGACAAGACACATGGTTTGATGAAACGTAAAACATTTTCTTCCAGGGACTTAACTGTGACTCAGTGTACTTAGAAACAGACACACAGCTGAAACAAGGACCTAAAAGTGGGACAGTTTAAACATAGAGACTCAGACCCTGAAAACAACTCTTACCTTTCTTGCATTTCACACAGCACTTCCTGCAACTCCACCTCCCTCCAAAGGCCTACTCCCCCCTCCTCCATTACGTCCTCATCACGTCTATGGTAGACATAGGCGTTGGCATGGTAATGTTAGATACACAGAAGAGGAGAGCGAGTGTAACGTTACAACCAAGACAGTCAAATGCAACCCTGGAGTTTTAAAACTCAACCAGAGTCAGTGATGACTGATGAGTTTTAGAATAAGGTCACAGTCAAATGCAACCCTGGAGTTTTAAAACTCAACCAGAGTCAGTGATGACTGATGAGTTTTAGAATAAGGTCACAGTGCTAACGTTAGATAGTAGCCTTAACGTTACTAGTAAGTGGAAACACACAAGGAAGATAACGTTAATGTTTCAGAGGCTACGCTACAGTAGGCTAACGTTAGATAGTAGCCTTAGCGTTACTAGTAAGTGGAAACACACAAGGAAGATAATGTCAATGTTTCAGAGGCTACGCTACAGTAGGCTAACGTTAGATAGTAGCCTTAGCGTTACTAGTAAGTGGAAACACACAAGGAAGATAACGTTAATGTTTCAGAGGCTACGCTACAGTAGGCTAACGTTAGATAGTAGCCTTAGCGTTACTAGTAAGTGGAAACACACAAGGAAGATAACGTTAATGTTTCAGAGGCTACGCTACAGTAGGCTAACGTTAGATAGTAGCCTTAACGTTACTAGTAAGTGGAAACACACAAGGAAGATAACGTTAATGTTTCAGAGGCTACGCTACAGTAGGCTAATGTTAGATAGTAGCGTTAAGGTTACTAGTAAGTGGAAACACACAAGGAAGATAATGTTAATGTTTCAGGGGCTACGCTACAGTAGGCTAACGTTAGATAGTAGCCTTAGCGTTACTAGTAAGTGGAAACACACAAGAAAGATAACGTTAATGTTTCAGGGGCTACGCTACAGTAGGCTAACGTTAGATAGTAGCCTTAGCGTTACTAGTAAGTGGAAACACACAAGGAAGCTAACGTTAGCCATTAGCAACTGGATGCTGTGTTTTCATATAACGTTATATGTTAGAAGCAAACAAAACATAACGTTAGCTGTCCTGCACAGTCGAACACAACCCCGGAGTTTTGAAACTTATGACTGATGAGTTTTATAATATAACGTAAATTACATACAATTACATTAGAGGCAAACTCTCTGCGACCATCTCGTCCCTTTTTAGCTCAGGATGAAGCTGCATCAGTCTTCGCCATCACTCGAAAGCAGAGCCAAAGACCGAAGGGAAGAGATGTTACGCGAGCGGTTACGTTAGTCAGAGGCCTCCACGTGTGGAAGACAGACAGGACACTCAGCCAATCATTGTGTTTGGTCTGAATGCAGTGATTGGCCGGAGTTTTTTTAGAACCATATGAGAATGGTATAATGAGTTTTTATCTCTGGTGGAATTCACTTACATTTCAGTGTGCCATCAGCTTATTAATAGCATTTTTGTTACGTGCCAGTCAAGGAACCAGGACCCAGTAGCAGAGTTCAAACAAAAAGTTTTATTGCCAAAATGTTCACCAAAAGGACGTAACGAGGAGCACGCTCAAAAAACAATGTAACAACTGAAAATGCTCGACAAAGCACGAGGAAGACGCTGAGGACTACACGTGGCGACAGGCAGGAGATCACTGAGAGCTCGAGCGAGGAGCACCAGCATAGGGAACAATCCGGCACAGGAGACAATGAGAAAGTGGCTTAAGTAGCTGGCTGATTAGGCAGAACAAGCTGCAGGTGTGCTGGAAGCCCTGCTCCCAGTGATCGCCCCGCCTCCCGGCACACCCCCTGCAGACAGAGGGAGAGAGATATCAGAAACATACTTTCACAGAAAAAAACGACAAAAAACCGGACCATAACAATTTTAACCTAAACAAAGAAAAACGTAAAATTTCCAGAGAGGTAAGTGTTGCTTTAAACAACCTCTTGAAACAAGTTTATATTTATGGAAAACATTCAAACTCAAATGAGGATTTTAGGTTTAATCAGTGACTTAATGAGATGGAGATTCTAACTGCAAAGATCAAAGGGACAAACACATAATCTGTGACGGGGGGTCGCCAGGTAGACATGGCTTTATTTCAAAGGGTCAGGTTAAGGCTGGGAACAGCTGTGCTGGAGCACCAATCTGCTCCCCAACAAATGCACTTCTTCCTCCTGTTTGATAAAAGCCACAAAAAATGTAGACAGAGAGTTATAGTCCTAAAGATCTCAGTGAACGCGTCTACTACCTGATCTTTACTGCTGTTTGTTTTTTATTCTTATTTATTTGACATATTTAATGAGCATTGCTGGAGGGAGCCTAAGAGCTAACGATGCTTCTCTGTAACTGTGCTTATGGCGATAAATAAATACCTTTAAGTTTCTGTCAGAGCGTATTTTCTGTTTTAAATGAGCCGTATGTGTGATTGTAGGTAGACGTGGCGTCCTACAGTCCTGTCTGCTGTGAACACTGTTTCTGTTCGAGGGTCATGAAAACATAACTCCACATAACACCGCAGTATATTCACAGTGAGTTGTGTAACGTACAGTTGAGCAGCCGCAGCACGTCTCTTCATCAGTGAATGAATCCGTCTCCATTGTTTTAATTTCATTAATGCAGTTTATTACCTTTTTAGTGTCGTCTCAATTTACAACACAGCAACACAGCGTGATGGCACTAATGCCAGCTCTGGAGAGGGTGGAGGAGGTGCAGGTGAGGTGAGGCGGGGGGGTTATACCAGGGAGCCCACACCCAAATGAATGTATAATCAGGCTTTGATTTCCAGCCTGAGCCCAATCTATTACTTCACTGCCATTTCCTAAGTGTTTGCTCCCCACCCTGACCCTGCCACTTTATCTGTTGCTTTTTATTTGCAGAGTGCATGCTGTCCATATGTTAGCCTAATAGTCGCTATAATTCTTGTGCAGCAGGGCTCGTGTTTTATAAGTCCTGAGCAGGAAGAGAGCGGGGACGGATGCATTTTAATAAAACCCCTGTAGCAACACACTAATGGGCTGACACCCACATATTTGCATAGAGATGAATTACGGCGGGCTGCCTTGACGTGACTTTTAAAATATGATTGAGGAGGTTATTATTGCTGCACTATGATACGTGTTAACAGGTTATTTTAGCGTGGCTAGTGCTAATAAAATTCAGAACAAAAGACTCGGGTGATGAGGGCAGGGTGTTTCATTGCCAGAGTCTACTGAAGGTGCTCATTTTGTCATTACTTAGCCCAGCCTCGCCACCAGCCCCCCCGCCTCCTCCTCACTCCCCAGCAGCAGATATAACCGGCAGTATTTCACAGGCGTCCATCCTTCAGGAGGCCGCGACCGACCTCAGCCTTATAATTAATCACAACACTTTGTGTCTGTTTTATTCGGCGACACTGAAGCTTCAAACTGCTCGTCAGATGGTGGAACGGCGTTTTAATCCTGAAACTGATTGGGGGGGGGCTGCAGTGTGCAACAGTTCCTGTAAGTTTCTGACATCACACCCACCTCACGTTACGATTGGCCACAGAAAGTAGGCGGGGTTTCCCAGATATGACACAGAATTTTGAACTCGTCACACTGTTTCCATCTTCAGTTTGACCCTGCGTCCACAAGGGGAGGAGAGATTTGATTTGATTTCATACTCACCTGAATCTTGCATCATTTTAAGTCCCCACTGATGCTTCACCGTGCAAACACACTGGTGTTGCCGGGGTTTTAAGAGTGGAGTGAAGTAAAAACAAACTACAGTGTTGGATATTTACGGACAAAACAATTCTGGGGAGCTCCTCCAGGAACTACACACCTTCAAGGACTTCTTTACCTGTTAACATTCACACCGCCAGCAGGAACCATCTCGGCGCCAAAATTTATATATGTCACTCATAACGATGAGCCAACAATTCATACATATCCCTCATATTTTGGAAAGCTGCAATCATGTGACCAATACATTGACGGGAGTAAAGAAGGAAGCAGTCCGGTGCGGTCCAGATAGGAGGCAGGTCGAGGCGGCAGATGGCTCCCAAAACACAGTCCCTCAAAGAACTATGATTGTTCCTTGTTCTTAGAGTGCAGACACTTTTCAATAAGGCTGGTTCTTACAACTATGAAAAAATCCCTTCAGCCCGAAAACATCTATTGACAGACATGTCGATGTAGATCAGCCTCCATAGCAGCTTCTGTCTCATCTGTAGCGGCTAATTCGGATCTGTGAATTGTCAACCAAAAAAACAAAATCAGTCAGCTGGGTTAAGCGGGCAGAGTCAAAGGTCTGGACCCAAGGAAAGGCAGGGGCTGAACTTCTCTCAGAGCCCCTTTTGCCAGTGTAGGAAAAAGTATTCAGATCCTTCACTGCAGTAAAAATACTAATACCACCTGGTGAAAATACTCCATTACAAGTTAAAGTGCTGAATTCATCCTGTTTGTTCCTCTCTTGTCCTGTCTTTCTGCAGCTTTTATGTTTCAAAGACATGACTGCTCGCTGGACTTGTGATGTGCTCAGCTTGTCAGTCTTCACAGATTTCACACCTACACTAGCTACCAGACCTGACACGTGGTTAGGTTTAGGAGAAAAGAACAGGGTTTGGCTTAAAGGTGCGGACACACCAAACTGACATCAAAGAATTAGCGGTGACGAAAGCCAACTGTTGCGTCGTCTACGTCGTCTCACGTCGCCCTGTGTCAGTTGCATTTGAACACACTACACGGACTACATCCGACGGCCAAGTAGCACGTACGTTCTGCGCCTGCGTGAGAGAGAGCGGAGTGAGAGAGTGGTACATCCTGTCAGCCGAGGGGTTTCCTATCTGTGCAGCCGAGCACCGCAGCACCTCCACGGACTATTACATCCAGACGGTCCCGGTGTTTCCTCCGCAGGCTCCACTTCACTCAGCTGCCCGATAAACCCGCTGCTTCTTCCCACTTTAACCTGAATAACAAACCAGGGCTCGGTGCTCCGGTTGGATCCAAACGGAGAGCCGGGGCTAGCTCAGAGACTAGCGGAGGCTAACTGGCTGTGCTTCCCTCCGGTCATGCTGCGGCTAACGCTCCGCTAGCCGCTCCCAGCTAGCTCCGGTTTGTTATTCAGGTTAAAGTGGGAAGAAGCAGCGGGTCTGTGGGGCAGCTGAGTGAAGTGGAGCCTGAGGAGGAAGCACCGGTTAGCCCCGGTTTCACTACAGGCAGATTCACTCGCTACAGGGGCGAGGAAATAAAACCTGAACAGCCAATCAGAGTGATCTCTCTCACCGACAAGCTCCACCGCCGATTCAACATGCTCAATCAGCAGAAAAGACGCAGATGGCAAAGTGCCGACGGTGCGGGACACACCGCAAAAACTAGGCCGACAGACGCTCACCGACGGCCGACCGTCGGCTTGGTGTGTCAGGGCCTTCACAGTCTTACAGGAAGCAAACAGTGGCCTCACGGGTGAAAGTCGGTGGCTGTTGGACCCGTCCGCCACCTCTTTCACCTGCCCTTTTTGATGACTTCAGAGTGAGAACAGGTTTCAGAGATGGGTTGCATTTTTTAGGGCACATAGCCAATAGCAAATGGCACCATTTTAGCGGCAGAAGGGGCGAGGTAAGGCAGGAGACACCTCTTTATAGGTGGGGTAGCCCCAAAGGTGAACGTAGGGGAACAGAAACTGAGGATCAGAGGTTTCACATACTGACTATGGAGGCCTGAGAGGGTCAGGTAATAACAACTGAAACAAATTTTGTGTCATTGTAATACTTAATATTACAAATGTACGTTTGACTTTGTCACACATGTTACTGCTGTATAATTGACCCTGTTATATTTACACCCTGGTGTCTGTAAAAAGTCAGAAAAACAGCCTGTTTTCAGGTCTGTGACGACGACTTTTTCACCTGATCCAACAGGAGAACTTTCTCACAAACATTCAACATCAACACATCTGGAGATTCGTAGTTTTCACTGGACAGGAAGTAACTAAAGCTGTGAGACAAATGTTGTAAAAAGTTAATTTATCTCTGAGATGGAGGAGAAGGAGAAAGCCGCATGAAGTGGAAATACTCAAGCAAAGTACCTGGAGTTTGTACTTCAGCACAGTACTCTAGTAACACTGTGTAAGAGAGATGTTGGAGGGTGAAGCTGCGCTGTAATCATCCCGCACGCTGCCTGGATTATGTGTTAACGTGTCGTTCCTGTGTCTGTGATGCGAGGACACCTGTTCATAAGCCAGTGTACAGCAGACAGAGGGAGAGAGGTGAAACATCATTAAAGGAGATTATCTCTGAATAAATACCTGACTGAGGTGAGCACCCAGAGCTGATAACAGATTATATCTCCTCCATCAGATGATCCATGTGTTCAGACGGCAGCAGGTGAGCTCTTCCTCCACCTGCTTCAAAGCCCCACACAGCCTCCCTCAGTTAATGATTCACATAAGTTGTCATTAAGTTGCTCAAGCAGACAGAGCAATTAACACTGACTTTATTTCCGTACCCTATGGGCCGCTGATTATTGCACTCAGTGAGCAGCGCCATGCTGCAGGAATGAATTACATCCTGTCAGAAGGTGGTGCACAATGTTTCCACTCAACCATGAATGTGTGTGTAAAGCGAGGGCGGAGTTTCTTTTTTTAACATTTAGGGGGAAACATATGAAGCAGGAGATCTGGGGTTTAACATTAGTGCCAAACACTTAGTTTCCTGCATTCAGGTGAATTTGTATATATTAATTTATGGTGGTGATGTCGCTGTACGTCCTGCTTTAACTGTGCTCAGGTAATCGCTCCGTGTTCTTCAGTTTCATGGCAGATTGTAACCGTTACTTTTGAGGTTTCATCCTGTCACCACCTACTTTGCATTGCTGTGTCTGTAAGTCATGTCTTGCAGTTTGCCAAGAGAGTCCACTGCTACTAACGTTGTAAAATAATATGACAACATTGTAATACTGTGCTGTGATACACGACACATATCTCAATATTTTGAAATCCCCTTTTCACGTCTTCAGACTACTAAAATATTAAAATATAAAGCACTGTGATAATAAAGTCAAATAAAGTACAGTAATGAAAAAGTTATTGTATAATAAAGTTTAATAAAGTTCTGTTATAATAAAGTCAAAATAATATATAATAAAGATAAAGTACTGTTACAATAAAATGAATTAAATTACTGTTATAATAAACGTAAATAAATACTATCACAATAAACTTAAAGTACTGTTATGACAATCTTAAAGTAATTTTATAATTAAGTTAAATTAAGTGCTATTATAATAAAAATAAAGTACTATTACAATAAAATTAAAATGTAATATTATCACAATAAAGTTAAAGTACAGCTATGACAAAGTTAATTCAAGTACAGGTATAATAAAGACAAAATACTGTTGAATTACTGTGATAATAAAGTTAAATACTACTACAATGCAGTTGAATAAAGTACTGTCTCAATAAAGTTAAAGTATAATACAGATAAATAAAAAATTAATTACTGTTAAATAATAAAGTTGAATAAATACTGTCAATATAAAGTTAAATAAAGTAGTTATAATAAAGTTTCATAAAGTAATGTTATAATAAAGTTAAATAAAGTACAGTAATAAAAAAAAACTTAAACAAGTTACTGTTAAATAATAAAGTTAAACCACCTGTGCTTTTATTTTTGGGCAGAAATTATTTGTGTTTGCTGTGAATTTCAAGCTTATCGTCAACAGTTAGCGAAACAAACTGACAGCTCTCCAGTTCATATATCAGTAATATCTGCAGGTCACAGTGGTGCTCCATGGTTGCAAAATGCCGCTAAACAGTCGCAGTCTGGAGCACTGCAGATACAAAAACACACAACTCACCTGCTCACACACTGCGGCCTATAGGAGAGAGAGGTCTGGATGGACAGGTGAGTGTTTGTGACGTATCGGATTTATAAGTCTAATTTTTATTTTTGTGACCGTGAGAGGGAGAGAGCCGTCGGAGGGAGCAGAACTGAACAGCCAAAGTGAGTCTCATGGCGGAGGCTAACAAAAAAAAAAAAAAAAAGACGTAACGTGTTTTTATTGAGGGGCACAAATGCAAGTGATCTAAATACTGAGGTACATGTGTCTCCCATATTGTCCCCAAAATCTACACCTATGTTTTGAAGGAAGAAAGCAGCGAGGAGGAGGAGGAGGAGGAGGAGGAGGAGGAGGAGGAGGAGGCTGCTGCTCCTTCTGCTGCTGCTGCTGCTGCTGCTGTGTGGCCCACTGGCTCCTCATAATGGAGGCTCCCAAGGCGCTCCTTATCAGAGGAGTCCAGGCGGGTTACTGGGAGATAAGACCACCATTCATGTCTGTGGGAGCCGCAGCCCCCCGTGACACATGTCCTTGTGTGTAATCTCTTGTAGTACACGGTCAACTGAGAGCCTGTCAATGGGCTCTTTATAACGCTGACACATTAGTCACAGCCAGCAAACAGGAACAGATTTAGTGTGGAGTCAACAGGTAGAGCCAGAGCTGCTAACAGGTGGGAGTCAGTTTGTGTTCGTCACAGCAGCGGCTGACACGCAGCCGACTGAGGGCCGATCTTACACTGCTTCTCTTTTAAACTTCTACATAAACATCCTTCACTTTCACTCCGACATGCACTCTGCTGCTTTATCCTCATCTGTCACCTGCTAACTCACATCTGAGGGGATGTTAAACCATTTACCCTTTAACGTTTATATATTTATTTAATTATATAAAGTATTTTCTCTGATCGATTTTCTAAAACAAACACTTTTTAGTTCCATCCTCTCAAATCTGACAATTGGCTTCTTTTTCTGTGTTTTCTTAAACACAATATGATCTAGTTTTAGTCACTACTGAACTTCATGTATCGATGTAAAACCACGTCTCATTATATTTTATGAATAAAGCCAACATATTTGAAACCTCTGTAGGAGTAAAAGGGCCGATTCAGGTTGACGCTTGTTTTTGTCCGAGCTCTATCTCTGTCCCTTTTAGCTTTCTTTGTTCTTTTTCTCTTTGTTGATCCTGACCCAGTATCAGCCATAACCACAAAACACACCGTCAAATATAAATTCTCTGAATATATGACTCACTACCAAACTTTGCCTCAGAACATGGGAACGAATCAGGCTCCTCCGATCTGTGTGGTGTAAATTGTTTCATTTGATTCAACCCAATCATCAGAAAAATGTTGGCGTTATAGGTTTCTGCAAACCTTGGATAAGTTACATTTGTATGTTATTATGTCGTGGATACTTTGACTATTCACGTTTCCTTATGTTTCGGCAATGCTGTGGGTAAGGTGTGGTTAGGTTTACGCACAAAAATCACTTGGTAATGGTTGGGAAAAGATCGCATTTCAGTTGAAACTAGCTGTTTTCCGTGGCGCTATCCTGGCAGGAAACGCAGTGATGTCTCTTAAAAAAACAGCCATTTTTCGTGGAACTATCCTCAGCAGGAAACGTAGAGATGCCTTGGTAAAAACAATAGCTTCTTGTGGCACTATCCCAGCACTAAACACAGCAATGTCTCAGTAAAACCAATCACTTTTCACGGTAGAATCTTGGCAGGAAACACAGCGAAGTCTCAAACAAAAACAATCACTTTTTATGGCACTATCCCGGCAGGAAATGCACCAATGTCTTGGTAAAACAACTGGTTTTCATGGCACTATCCTGGCAGGAAACGCAGCGATGTCTCAGTTAGAAAACAGCCATTTTGAAACTTTATGTTTCTTTAGGTTTCAACAATGTTGTGGTAACATGTGGTTGGGTTTAGGCACAAAAGTCACTTGGTGATAGTTGGGAAAAGATCATGTTTCAGCTCAAACTTCCCTTTTATCGTGGCAAAGAGCGGGTTTTCATGGCAGCCATGTCTCAGTTTTCGTGACACTATTCCAGCAGGAAACACAGCGATGCTTTGGTAAAAAAAAAAAAAAAAAAACAGCTCAAACAGGGGTCTGCAGCTCGGCAGGTCCCTGTCTAGGTGTCGAAGCATCCACCATCCTCTATAGATCCTGATGACAAAGTCAGCTCACATACTATGACGGTTTAGAAATGTTGACATGAAACAAATGAAACGTACAAATGTAACATTCATGGTTTGCAGAGACGTACAATATGAACAGGCATCTATGGTGCTTATTTAGCTCATATCGAGACATCAGTATTAAACTGAGACTGGTTCAGAACCAGTTAAAAACTCTCTGTAGCTGCTTTAATCAGGTCATGTGACCCAGACTGTGATGTCATGTGAACACACCTGTCCTCCAGCTCTCTACAGGACATCAGACCCCTCCATCCTCCTGCAGCAGCATCAGTATCTGGTGTTGAGAGCTGCACTGTGTCCAGATAACGGCAGTGCTGGGCGGTGTAGAGCGAGCTCAGGCTGGTGCTGGCACAGGAAGTGAGTGAACAGATGCTGCAGTGGGTCCCTGAGGGATCAGGGCAGTGGGTGGGGGGGTGGGGTGCTACATGTTCACCACACCTGGAACACATAAAAGCAATGTTCCTCCATCCTCCAACACCTGGAGCCCACAGAGAGCTTGTTAACTCCACCTGGATCCTCACAGTGCTGATGCCATCAAACTTCACTGTTAACCGTTAACTGTTAACCGTTAACGCTGACATCACCGCCCTCCTCCAAATATACAGCGACATAGATCGTTTGTACAAGAAGCTTATTACGATCCATATTCATCTTTATTGTTCGGCGACGACCTCAACTGGTTTAGTTATTATGAGGGGAGCAAAGCAGTAAGTCAGGTCATGTAGTACGAAGAACGACAAAGTCTGTGTACGGAGGTGGTCGGGTTGAATGGATGGGTCAAACAAACTCAGGACTTTCACACAGTAGACTGCTGTTAATTTCACCTTCAGGAAAAGAAAAGTCACCGATGACTTATTCAGATTTGTAATACTGTGTCGTTATGAAGTTCAGTAAGTAACGTAACAAACACACTTGACTGTGATCTGTTTTTAAAACAAACCATGTAGTTTTGGTGTACCTCTCTACTTGCACGATTTAGTGTGACGTATCTGTTTTACAAACTGCACGTCTTTTTACAATTGTCAACTCTATAGTTCCCTTTGCCTACAACCTTAACACCGTCAGTTACTTTACTTTAGTTAGCTTTGTACAGATTGTTAATAGTTTGTTTTTGATCATTTTAATAGTGAGGTTAGCCAGTCAGCTAGCCTAGCTGGCTACTTAAATGTTAACGGGTTGGACAGAGTGGGTTTTAAAAAAAACCCTGACCTGCACGTCACTATTAGCTAGCCAGCTAGCCTAGCTCGCTACTAAGAAAAACACTGCCAAGTTTATGTGAAGGTGATCGGCTCTACCAAACACTGCAAAACAAAACCATAGCGACCTTACGTTAGCTAAGCTCAAAAAGTCAGGCTAACAATGGTTCCACACCGAGTGACTAGCTAACTTTGCTAAAAGTTATCTGAGACACCGCATACTGACAAAAAGCTAACTAAAAAGTGAAGTAATTTACTTAAAGCTGAAAAAGCACTGGAGGTGAAGTGAACGTTAGCCAACTTAGCTAACAGGAACTTAAATAAACAACACTTTTCACATTTAGCTTTGTACATATTACTAATAGTAGTTAACATTCATTTTATATGTAGTGTTTTTGATCATTTTAATAGTGAGGTTAGCCAGTTAGTTAGCTTAGCTGGCAACAACGGGAACGTATCTATGTTTCCCGGGTTCTATGTTCCCCACTTAACCCTGCAAAAAAGGTTCTGTGTTCCCCGCTCAACCAAGCGGGGAACACAGAACCTTTTTTGGTTGAGCTGGGAACATAGAACCCGGGAAACGTAGAACCCGGGAAAACATAGGAATGACCCCACAACAAAGATGAAGTAACGTTAATGCACCGCCAAATTTATAAAGAGGGTGGTCAGCTCTATGGAGCTTTACTGATCGCTTTCATAAGATGGTGTACATCAGTCACTTTAATTTCTGGCAGCAAAAACAATAGATATACAAACACATCTAAGGTAAAAGAGAACATTGGTGCTACACCGAGTGACTAGCTAACGTTAATAACTGTTATCTAAGACACTGAGGTGATTATCAAAATGCTCAAAACAGTATAAAAATGTACGGTAAACTTTTAACAAAATGTGTCAAGCCCACTGTGGAAGGTGAAGAAACTAACTCAATCATAAGATAAACAGATGACAGTTTTGACAGTTAGCTTTGTAACGTTACATAGCCTATATTTACTGTTCATTTTTGTGTAGCAAAATGTTTTTGATCATTTTGATAATCACCTCAGCGTCTTAGATAACCGTTATGCTGCATTCACAACACAAGCAACACAGCAACAGGCTACAAATCAGTTTTGAATGGAAGGTGGTGACATGAAGCTACTGATGGGCGTGGCGTACTAAAAACAAAAGTTGAGCTGGCCTCAACTTTCTCAGCGCTTCTGTGACGTGGTGAAGCGTCAGTTAATCATATGGTTTGTTTTTCAGCAACTGTACTGTGTTAACTTTTGTTAGTTAACCCTATGCTAGCTTTCTGCACATTGCGGTGCACACAGAGATGCTGTGGAGTGGTGAAATGTCACACTGTCACACAGACACTGATTGTAAGCACAGATATTTTAATAACCATATACAAACTTTAAATGACGTTCAGTTGAAACGTTTTGTGGCCAGTAGACACACGTACAAGCCCGTGACCACATAGCTATGGTAATGAGCACTTGGGCAGCACTTCATGGCCACTTAGCGAAAATGTCGCTGGTAACATTCTTGCTGTGTGTTTCATAGTGTGAACGCAGCATTAGCAATGTTAGCTAGTCAGTGTAGAAACAATGTTAGCTTGATTTTACGAGCTTAGCTAACGTTTATTTTTTACACTTTGTGCTTTGACAATCTTGCAGAAGTGAGCAGTAAAGCTTCATAGACCTGACCGCTGTCCTCATAAACTGAACGGTGCTTTTCTTTGTTTTTAAAGCCAGCTAGGCTAGCTCTGGCTAATCTAAGCTATTGAAAGAAACTGAGGTGATTAACAAAATGATCAAAAACACTTTATACAAAACGAATGGTAAATACTATTAACAGTATACGTAGCTAACTGTGAAAATTAAAGTAACTGTAGGATGAAATTAGCACTAGAATCTCGAGAAATAATCCAGAAGCAACATAAACGATGTTGTTCGCTAAGGTTGGAGGCCGAGGTAACGTTACTGTTGGGTTGACAGGAAGTAAACAAATATGTTGTTCGTAAAACGAATAGCCTCTGCCACACTACACTGAGCAAGCAGTCAACTGCGACCGTTTCACAATGTTAACCACGTGTTTAAACCTGCCACAGTTAACGGTCATATGAAACTTACGTTATTTATACTCAAAGTTAGATGCAGACACGGACAGATCCCTCTGTTTGAACTCAAACAACCACTGACTTTGACCCAGGAGGTTGGTGTTCACTTCTAAAGCCAAACCCTGTTCTTTTTTCCTAAAGCCAACCATGTGTTTTTATTGTTGAAGGGAAAAAAAACGTCAATTCACAGTGTTGTACCGATGTAGTGCTTTTATTTTGAAAGAGACTGTATGCAAACTGTACATTTCCTGTGAAAATGGAAGTGTATTTTGAAAAGACCCAATGTCAATATGTGTGAGTGATAATGTGTTGGCTGTTCTGTGAATATCAAGTCATGGATGAAGACAGTTCAGAGACAGGGGGCCCCTGGGCAGAGATATACAAAGGGCCCCACCAGCTCTCCTACGCAGGAGCAAGACATATGGACTATGTGATGGTTTGGGGTCTCTTTGTAGATATGTATCCTTGTGGGTTTGTGTTTCCTTGTTTTGCGTCTCTTTGGGGTGATTTTGCGTCTCTTCCTGATCGGTACGTATTAATTCATTCTGCTCTCATGCACTGTTTGTACGTTTTCCTACGAAAACTAATACATCAAAATCCTTACATACCCTCTGTGATAATGAAGCAGTAATTCATGCATAACCATTGTATTTTGGAAGGCTGCGATCATGTGACCAATGTGCTGACGGGAGTAAAGAAGGCAGCGGTCCAGTTAGCGGGCAGGTTGGGGTGATGGAAGGGTCACAAGAACGAGCCTGGTCTTACTCAGAAGTCATCAAAATCAGAAACGACGAAAAATGCATCCTTCCACGTCAGCATGATGTGTGGCTGGTTGCTGTTATGGTTTAACGGTGCCCAGCGGCGTCAGGGGGAAACATGGCGGGACAAGGACGACAGCTAAGGCGGCGAAGGATCAACAAAGGCAGGCGGCAGGAGAGGCAGATGGATCCAGTAACCACCAAATTTCATCCAAGGAAGCGTTGCTCGCGTTATGTAAGGTTCTAAAGCCAAACCCTGTTCCTTTTTCCTATACCTAACCACAAAACATGAATTTGCGGTGTTGTACCGACGTAGTGCTTTTATTTTGAAAGAGACTGTATCAAACTGTACATTTCCTGTGAAAACAGAAGTGTATTTTGAAAACAGACAATGCATGTAACAGGCTGAAGTTGACACGGCGTCCCAGAACGTCAACAACCAACACACCCAGGGTACCTTGGACGCCATATGTGGACGTGGAAAGTCCATGACCAAACGTGGACATGTGACGAGGTCACAGTGAGGATGAGTCGAGTGTTCAGAAACATTTGAACGTTAAATCTTTTTTTTCTTTTTTTTTTTTTTCAAACCAAACCTCTGTATCTTTACGTTAAGGACGGAGCATCTTACGTAGGACACTAATTTGTTGGACATCTTACGAACTGTAGTTGGGCATTGTTGCAGGATATCAGACGAACCGTAGTGCAAGGACACATTGGTTAATTTGATGTTTGACATTTTACAAATGAAGGCCAAGGGCCCCCTGACACTTTGGGCCCCTGGGCCGATCCCCAGTAGACCTGTTCAGTAATCCATCCACGGCAGACACATAAACTTCACCAGATGTAATAATATGATACCGAACACTGTCAGCCACGGTACTAAATATCAGAGGAAACCATCAGAGGACACGAGAGATACAGCTGTGTTTCGTTGGCAAAATATAAAATAGAATTTAAAATAATATATGTGATTAACCCAGCGACACACAGAGGCTCTGGCTCAGGGGCCCATGACCTGTCGGGCCCTCTTAAGGCCGTGTCAGTAATCCATCCGTGCTGCAGATAAACAAAGTCTTGGTTCAGGTTGTTAATAACTCGTTCAAATTGGAGGAGCTCAAAATGCTCAGCTAAGAGTGAAATAATGCAGAATAATCTGTATTATTGGATTATAATTATTGACGCGTTCATTTTTTGTCCTGATGTTCTGATTTGTGATTTTATTGGTTTTATTATTTCGACTGATCTCTCCTGTTTGTTTTTACATCATGACCTGATGGCCTCACTCTCACTGTGTCAAATATTTCTCATTAAATGTTTTTGTTTCTATAAAAAGGCAGAAGAAGGTGAAAACGTTTGTTATGAGTCTTCAGATGTCTCATTTTACCCTCAGACGTCCAGCTCACTGAGACACACACCAGAGGAAATCACAGAATCAGCTCAATGTTTCACATTTCTGTTCGAAGGCTGACGGAGTGTAACGTGTGCAGAGCAGCCGAGATGAGGTGGTGAATCTCATGAAGGAGGACAGATTATTTTTTCAGTCTAACTCCTGTTGTGCCTAAATTCAAATAAGTCAGTTAGGACCAACGGCTGTCTTTCTAAATGTAATAAAACTATTTTTAAACATACAAATATTAAACATTTAGAGTCCAACGTGACGTCTTCAGATGTCTCCTTCTGTCTGACAATAAAGATTTTCAGAGATTTAAAACAAAAAAAGGTTGTTGTTTTTTTTTTTACATTTCTGTTTGGTAATAATGACTGAAACAATAAATCAAAATAGCTGCAAATTAATTTTCTGTTAATAAACTAATTATTCAGCTAATTGTTTCAGCTCTGTTTTATGATTTTTTGTTTTTCTTGGTGTCACTATATTTAAAATGAAAGAATAAATTTAACACATTTTTTGTTGTATTCCTCTAGGCGGGACGAAGGTTCCCAACCTGAGGGTCAGCCTGTGAGGGGCCACAGGCTGACCCTCAGGGGTCGTCATGTTGCAGCTCCTCGGCTCTGAAACAGTTATTCACATCTGAAAATCTACAGCGATGATGTCGAGGTGAAAACACTGTGAAGCAGCAGCAGATTATGTTCTCAGCTCAGACGGCTGCCTCTCACTCTGCTCTGCACGGCACACTAATGAAACAACTTAACTTTAAGCCATCCTTTAAAAAAGCTGCTGTTTGATTTCAGCTCAAATAAAGAAGCAGAAAAACGTCGGGTCATGAACAAACTGCTGAGTCACAGTTTGAAGATGAAGCTCGAGGAAGACAAGAAAGTGTGCTTTAATTTAATTACTATTTAATTTGAATTCATTATTTAGATGAAATGATTTCTAAATTGAATAAACAGGATTTACATGCTGCATGTGAAGGAATAATTTATATTACTGAACTGTCATGTTGGTCTGTTTTATCTCCTTTCTGTCGAAGCTGCATTTCTTGCATGGAAGGTGTTGTATATATATTATGATTATTATTATTATTATTACATTGAGCCTGTAGCATGTTGTTTATGTGTATGGTGAGTTGTGGAATATTATTTCTGTTCACATGAACCTGATAATAAATGCCATTAAAAACATTTTAGAAAGACAGTAAAATAAAAACCATGAAGGTCTAAATGTTTCGCAGCTTCAGAACAAAATAACACAGCTGAATAAAACACTGCTGAAATTCTAAATTATGAATTAATAAATAAAAAAAAAAACCTGATGTTCTTTAAAATATCAGAGAACAAATTCAGGATTTTGTTAATTTCATGACACATGATTTTACACGTCTTCTGTTTGAATTAAATAAATCACATATATCTGTGATAAATGTTTTAAGGCGACATTAAACCTCTAAAATCACGATTATATTTCTGTTAATACAACAGTTTGTACGTTAAAGGTGAGCAGGAGGTTAGAAATGTCTCATTAAAACATATTTGTTCATATCAAACATGAGATATTTCGTTATTCTGTGTTATAAGAAAAAATATTGTTTGTGTTTTGTGCAGTTTGAGTGAACACTCATCACTCTGACTTCCGCATTTTGGGTTTTAGCGAAGCCAAGAAAAGAAAAAGAATTTTTTAAGAAGACAAATTAATTTTTCGATATTAATATTACTCCATCATCGTGGTGTGTGAGAGGAAATGCGTCACAAAGAGTTAAAACAGCCATCACGTGTCATCAGTGTTTGATCGCAGCTGATAAAGTCTCCAGGCCATTAAAGCTCCAGACCCCGAGGAGAGGAGCTGATCGCAGCCGGCACAGAGGCGCCTGTTCCCGGCTCAGACAGCGCGCACACCCCGGTCTATCACAACCCAAATCATCCGCACATCATTTAATTTATAACTTTATATTTTTCGTTCCTAAATATTATTTTCAGAGTGGTGTTGTGATGAGACACGTGACCCGCAGCAGCAGTTACATCCGGATCCACATGTGATGAATTAAAGATCAGCTGGCTGCAGGTCGCTTCACTGACTTTCAATTTGGGAGAAAACGAGCTGCTGATGAAACCGTGAAGCTTCACAGCGACAACTTATTGGCTTTTTTTTTTTACTCCTCCTCTTCTCAACGTTCAATTTAAATTGTCGCGATTTTTATTTTTAAAATAAATAAAATCTGGATGTTTTTTCGTTTGAGCGCAAATTTCCGCTTTTTTTTAATCTGCGCTTTAAAGTCCTCTCAGCAATGTTTCAGAGTTTAAAAAATATCTGTAAAATAAAATTAAAAAACAAAAAGAAAATTAAATAAAACAGAAAAGGCCTGAAATGATCTCAGCAGCGAGTCCCGTAATAATAATAATAATAATAATAATAATAATAATAACAATAATTAGATATGTGATGGCAGCATCGCATAATAATCTAACGGGGGTTAAATAATTAATATTGATGAAAATATTCGATTAAAGCAGATGATTTATCGACCGCTCTGCCCGTTAAATGAATTCATTAATCAATGCCGTCATTAATGAATTAAACACGTGTATTAATTAAAATGTTCCGGCTGAAAACAACAAGCAAACATTTGAGTTTTTATTAAATAAAAGTGCATTACATTGACCCGCCATGATACACAGCTGCAGGCTTCACTCACAACTTCAGACATATAAATAAAAATGTGAGGAAATATTCGGCTGTATGTACAGGTGCGTGTGGTGCGTTCAGGGGCGGGTGAAGAGGCCTTCGCGGACCCGTCGAAGGTTTTTTTGTTTGTTTGTTTGTTTCTGTGAATACAAAACGAACTAAAAGTGTTTGTTTGTTTTCTTTAGCTGATCTGTACAAAATCTGTCTTTACACATGAATGATTCACAGCAGGATAGTTTCTATCGGACACAACTCACGTTTCTATTTACAACTTTCTGACTTTCTCGTTTTGAAGGGGCCACAAAGTGTTCGTCCCGACAGGAAGTCCTCCGTCCGCGTGCACAAAAGGAAAAAGAGACAGAAAAAAATCATCTTGAGCTGTGACTCCGGGAGTTCAGTGTCATTTCCCACAAACGGAAACCAAGAATTAGGAGCTGTCGTTCTCCGACGTGTGCAGCAGCAGCGCCGAGCCCGGCTTGTGTTTCTTCAGCAGCTGTGTGATCTTCTCGTCGTCTGAGTTCGGGTCCAGAGGTTTGTTGTAGTCGTCGTCTTCGTCCTCGTTGTCCGAGGTGCCCTTCAGCCGCTCGGTCTCAGAGTCCTGCTTCTTCTTGGCGGTGGCCATCTCCGCCGCGTGCTTTTTCCTCCACTTGGTCCGTCTGTTCTGGAACCAGACCTGCGACACACACCCGCAGAGCCCCGGTCACTTTCCACCTCAGCAGGCTCACACACACACACTCACTCACACACACCTTCATTTTATGTGTCAAGCTGCTGGGATTCACTCTGCGTTATAAAATAATTATAAATATTAACGTGTTTTAAATGAAATGCTGCAGTGAACATGGAGCAGCTCGTGCACGCGGCCTCCTGCGTCACAGTGCGTTAGACCCTGAGAAATAAACTAAACTCATGCAGCAGAAAAACATCACAAATAAATGTTTAAAAATAAAAAGCGTTCATTTGCATTTACACATAATTTGTTTTTTTCCAACGTGGAATTAAAACAGGTTTTAAAAAGGACACATGCACGCGGAGGGAAATTATAATTGATCATGTGTAATGTGTGTGTGTGTGTGTGTGTGTGTGTGCGCGTGTGTGTGTGTGTGTGTGTGTGTGTGTGCAGGTTTACCTTGACCTGGCTCTCGGTCATGCCCAGAGAGTAGGCCAGCCGCGCTCTCTCCGGCCCCGCCAGATATTTAGTTTGTTCAAAAGTCTTTTCCAGAGCGAATATCTGCTGCCCGGAGAACGTGGGTCGCGTGTGTTTCCGTTTCCCGTCTTTATCCAGTAACACGGAGTTCTGATCTGAAACAACACAAACACACTTATTGATTAATGTTATTTATTAATCAGCAGATAAATTCAGATTATTGCGGCTCGGCCTCAGAGACGCTCCACGCGGCCCTGACCTCGGCCCGCAGCCACTCTCACTTTATTCTGCTTATTCTGATTATTGTGATTAAGACGTGTCCGCGCGCGCACTCACGGGGTGAACACGCGAATCTGGCGTCCCTCCAGTGCGGACTCTGCATGACTCCCGGCCAGAAGATCGGCGTCCTGCCCGGGAGGTCCGCCAGGGGTTTCGGGTACCGGGCCACCGCCACGGCGGCGGCGCTGGGGCTGAAGTAAAGTCCGGGAGGCGGCGGCGGGCTGAGGCTGCTGAACCGGGGCAGCCCCGACAGGATCCCCGCCGAGGAGGAGGCGGCGGCGGCGGCGGCGGCCACCGCCACCGTGGCGCCGGTGCTGGCGGCGGTGGGCCGGCTCAGGATGTCGTTTATTCCGTGAGGGGTGGCGGAGGAGCACTGCTGCGGGGAGCCGAGCCCCGAGGACAGCCCCGTGGAGCTCTTGATCCCCGGGGAGGACACGGCCATGCCGCCCGGGTTCGGAGAGGTGGTGGCCGGTGAGGTAGAGGAGTTGGGGCCGGTGGAGGAGAGCGGGTACGCCGGGTACAGCGGGGTCTTCATCTCGGTCATGCTGTGCAGAGCTGCTAAAGGAGGGGTGCTGAGGAGGAAGGCGCTCTGTCGGGACCCGTCCATCTGACCCACCGCTAACATCAGGACCACTTCTGTGCAGGATCCGGGGCCGGCTGGAGCAGGTCTCTGCGGGTCTTTGGGGCCCTGCGCACCTGACAGAGTCCAGACTACAACTGAAGCACGAGCCGCTGCTCTCTGGAGTCACAGTCAAAGTCCATCTCAGGCTCGAGCTCACAGCAAAATCCAAAATCCTAACTTGCAGAAAGAAGCCCCGGGAAGAGGCGCGTGCACCGCGGGAGGAGCTGAGAGAGATCCGGATCGGGTCCAGGTCCGGACCAGGAGCACAGAGAGACACTTTGTGTGCTGAGTTGAAGAAGTTGTGTGAGATAATAAAACATGATCATCTGTTGTGTCTATTAGCTCTCAGCCCAAACTTTAGAGGAGAGCAGAGCTGGGGGGGAGTCTCTGCTCTCATTGGCTGAGCTGACCGTGACGTAGGGCCGTCTGGATTTCGGAGAGGATCCTGATTGGCTCAGCAGCTCGGCTCTGATTTACAGGATTAAATAATGTTTAATAGAGTTTTTATAAAATAAGATTTAAAAGTCAGCAGATGTTTTAAATTGTTATAACAAAGATGATAATTTATTTAATATATAATAGTGCTCATTAAGTAAAATAAAAAAAAATAGAAGTTAAAAGTAATTTGACACATTAATGTAGCTACTTTAAATGTTTTAACTAAAATGACAAAAAAATCATGCATTTTTTATAATTTAAAGAAAAAAGTCTATTTGAATTTAATTTTCATTAATATTCAACCTGTAACATTAATCATTGTCAGGTTGATTTTCTGTCAAAATATGACAAACTTTCTTTTAAAAAATAATATCTGATGTTAAATCGACTTTTTTGTGTTTATAAAAGATTTAAAAGTCAGCAGATGTTTTTAAGTTGTTATAACCAAAACTATAATTTAAACGACATATATAATCAAGTGCTTATTGATGAGTAAAATAAATCATTAGAAGTTAAAAGTAATTTAAATATTACTTTAATTAACTTTAATGAACTTTAGAGATTTAAAATAAGATGAAAAAAATGCATTTTTTTTATATTTTAAAGTAAAAAGTCTATTTACATTAAATTTTCATTTATACTCAATATGTAAACAATCAATCATCATCTGCATACACGTTGATTTTCTGTCCTTTCATCCAATCATGACAAAATCTCTTTTTAAAAATAACAATATTTGTGTCTTTTATTATTTTTCACACATCAATAAAACTGCAGAGAAACACGTGACCATAACTGTGGAGCAGTTCATCTCCAGACCAGCAGGGGGCGTCCTGCTTTGCATTTAAAAGAAAAATTGGATTTTTAAAAAATAATTATCCACGTGAAGTTGAATATTTACTTTTAGTTTCAAAAAGCTCGACAGCTTCGCAGTAAAATATTTGTGTATGACATGAGAAGAAATATAATCTATGAAAATTTACATCAGATCACACAGAACATTACACAGTGTACGTAAACACGTACGTGTATGTCGTCTGTCAGGTTTAATCTTGAGGTGTTTCACTTTTAATATCAGAGCAGATCATCTTGTTTAGTAAAATTGGTTTAATAATTTCAGACATTTATTCTGAAACAAATCCTTTAAATGTCAAAAAATACGGGGTCCTCAGGATGCTAAAAGTTCAAATGTTTATTATTATTATTGTTTTTAATTTTACCATAGTAGCATCAAATGTAATTAATCAAATAATAACATCTGTCTGAATTTTTTTGTCTCAAACATTATTGGATCCTCTGAAAAATGAAGTCTTTTTGTTACGATATGTCAGTATTTTTTTGGAGCATCTGTACTTTACTTGAGTTTTTATATTTCTGTCAACTTTCATTTTTACTCCGGTACACTTCAACACATTTCAGTAAAAGTATTTACTCCATGTATTTCTATGTCGTAGGCATTTTCGTCATGTTGTTACAAATAAATAAAAAGGTTTGGCCAGTGGTGTAAGGAAGTTACGACTTAGTGCACGCTACCGTGCATGTATTGTCTTAGAGATTTGACTTGTGACAACATCAACACGCCCTAAAACATCAATTAAAAGCTTCGTCCCATGAAACACCCAGTCCCTTTTACCGACCCGCTGTGGCTACACATTCAGACAAATTCAGGCCCGTCTCAAACAGAAGCCTGGTCTGGTTACCAAGCAGTTTGTTTTCTGCCGGAGCTCAATCAAATGAATAATTCATGACTGATTTATTATCTGAAGCCTTATTTTTCTGCAAGTAATATTCATACTGCTTTAAATCAACAATTTGACAAATTTCAAAATTCAACAAATCAAAATGCTGAGCAAGTGTTTTGTGTGAAAGGAATTCAAGGCCTGTCTGAAATATAGGCTCATCACTGCGTATCTGACAAACATATCAAAGAAAATAAGAAATGAATCATTTAATTGTTCATTATTATAGTATATTAATAGATTGTATAGCTTACGTAGAAAAAGCATATAGTTTTGTTTTATATAATTACTGACTATTTAAAAAAAGAAGACAGAAAGCCATGACACGGATTGGTTCGACTTTTTCAGGACATATATAGCAAATGTTTTTAAATGAATAATATATATATATATATATATATATATATATATATATATTTTATCATTTATCTTTGAACACAGGTTTATTTCCGAGGTGGCAATCTAGATCACTTGCAGGGGCCCGCTCTCTCTACGGCCTGCTCTCCCACCCCAGGGGCCCCAGAGCAGTCACACTGCCTGAACTGTCCTTATGTACGCCCCTGGGTCTGCCCAGTGTCTTTCTTCAGGTGTAGCATCCGCTCCAGTTTTAAGGTGGTGGTCATGTTAAGAAGAAAAACAAATAGTTTTTCAATACTTGCATTTGATGTAATAAAATGACTCTTAAGTGCAGTGAATATCAGACACTCAAGTAATACTCTAATACTTTCACCTGGAGGCCACCAGAGCCATTTCCTGGTGAGATATCTGTACTGTACTCCAGTGTGGCGTTCAGGTGCTTCATCCACCGCTGGAAAAATGCACAAGGACTCACAAGACAAAGATCATGTGACCGACAGACAGAGGCTAGTTTCAGTAGCTTCACCAGCTCGTGTGTTTGCTGAAGGTCCATCAGTAAAACCACAAGACAAATATGCAGAAAGGACATGTTTCCCATGTTCTTTGACTTGTTTCAAGTTCTGACAAATTGTGATATTAACAAAGCAAAAATGTGAAATATGAGAGAAAAATAACATTAACATTACATTTGTTAAATTTTCTGTCACTTCATGTTGAGGTTTGTCTCAGTGACCATCAGCTCTTATTCCAACTCACTGTTTCTCTCTGTTGTCAGTTGTTTTCTGCTGTTAAACACGTGAATCAGTCGCAGTATATGTTTCAATTATTTAATAGTTTTTTCACTGTATTGTCTTTCAGGTAGTTAATTTCCCAGAGAGCACTGTGTATTTATAAAAGATTTTTATTTACAGAGTGTTTCAGACAACACATCCTCACTGCCACCTCCTCACATATCCACACACACACACACACACACACACACACACATATATAAATATATCAGTATATATAAATGTATAAATGTAGGGAGTATATATATATGTATATATATATATATAAAGGTAAAGGTAAAAAGTATTTGAATATATAAATATATAAAGGTGAGCAGTGTATATGTTGTGCAGTGCAGAGCTTGACTTTATTTGACAAAGACATTAAAAGGCAGATCAGTTAAATAAGAAAAATGTTTGTGGCATTTAAAACTTCACAAATTTAAATTTAAAACAACTGAATGACGTTTAAGGCTGTTTACATTTATACAGTTTAATTCAAAGAGTGTTTCAGGAGCTGTAAACACCTTCTCATGATGTCAGGTAGTAATTAAAGATAACGTGTTACTGTGACACACTACAGTGTAAATACCAGTGCAACCAGTCCAGGTGTGTCCTGAGTCACCTGAGGACAGGTAGAGCAGGAGGACGAGGCCTCCAGCTGGACATCTGAGTGTCCTTTAGAGTCTATATCCTGTCTGTGATGTGTGACACGTACAAACATGAGACATAAATAATCCATTCATTGATCGACAGGAAAATGGTCTCTGACAATTCTGATTATTTATAAATCAATTAATTCGTAAATCTCAGGTTTAATGTGAAGATTTTCTTTTTCATTTCAGACTGAATCTCTGAATTTATCTCCTGATGAGACCAAACAATTAATAAAAATAATGTCATAATAAAAATCACGAGAGAAACAGTCGTGAACACTCGACTCAGATGTTTCCACACTAAATTTTAATTACTTTTTACACCTGTTGTCTTAACGTCTTAATGCCAGACTTCAGCTACAATATTATATTTTCCATATAAATAAGTTTCTGTGTAAATATTTGACTTATTCTGCTGATATCAGACCTGTCTGTGAACACAGTGGTGCAGCAGCGCCCCCTTGTGTCCATCATACATCACTACACTCAGATCAGCTGCTGCAGTTTGGACGGTTTGACTTAAATATTTGAAGTTTTATTCTCCACATTTATACAGATCACAGTTTGTCAAAGTAAAGTTTACTCCAATTACACAGCATAAAAATACTCCATTACAAGTTAAAGTCCTGCATTAAGGGAACAAGTCTCTGCTTAAAGTTTAATATTTACCATATTTACATTATTTGACTGTTTAATATTAATCTAATACACGTAAACATTTAATGTCGCTGCCCCCACATAATAAATACAATTCTTCTGTTGGGTAAAATATTTTTATTTGAAGCTCAGTCAAGAAAAAAGTTGAGTTTCCTGAAAACTTTCTTACAGAAAGAATTGTTGCTACAAACGTTTGTAAAGTTGCACAACAAAACATTAATGGGAGAAAATTTGCTCCAGTGAAAAGTGGAACTCTATATTAGTATTATTAACTTTATTTATTTTACTATTAACTTGTTTAAAATGCTGATTTGATGCTACTAAATTTATGTCTTTCCTTAAATCCACTCTGGTCTGTGAAAGTCTGACGTTTGTTTCTCTTTGTGAGACCATGTTGTCATGTTGTGAAAACACTGCTGTAAATTCACTGACTGCATTACCTGCTGTATTTAAGTACAATGTCAAGGTACTTTACCCACATATAAACAACAGGTGCACTTTGTGACTGTGACAGGGAAACTGTGGAGCGTGTGTTCATGTCACTTCTTTATTATAATTTAATATAAAATAACCTAATAACTATTGGACACTGATATTTTATTTAACTGACATTAGGACTTGTTAAGTTTTGATTTTGCACAATGATGTTCAGGTATTTAAATAATTGGAACTATTTTATAATTTATTACACACTTGAGATTATTAAAAATAAACCCATCGTCTCCATGTGAGGACATCTTTTTCCTCAGAGACAGTGATTAGTTTTAAACTAGTCCATGCCCACTGAGTGCACAGCTGCCCACGTACAGTTTCACATGGTGTGTGTTTGGGATACAGGTCATAGGAAACTGCAGATTAAATAGTCAACTGACCCCATTAAGAAGAGCAATGTATTCAGACAGAGTGTTTGTGAATCTGATAGTACGATTGCTTTATTGAAAGTACAGTAGTACCATTGCCAATAGTGGGATAGTTAGTGGGCTAAAACTGTACATTAGTAGTTGAGGTAGCACGTTGAAAGGCAGATAGTTAAAGTGTTTATATGTTGTATTGACTTCAAAGTGGGGCGCACTGGTAGTTCACATGGGAAAGGTGCAGCTAGCCCTTGTTGCAGCAGCAAACCATACCATGACTTAGTCATACCAAACATTAGAAACAACACCAACATTGGTCCACAGGGGGAGCCACAGCGATCGGTCGCATTTTAGCCATTTTGAAGCATTTTTCTGTTGTTATAGCGCCACCCAGTTGCCAATTAGAGTTAAATTTCTCCAGTCACCTTGAGGCGTCCTGTTCTACATATCTACCAAGTTTAGTAAAAATCCATATGGCGGTTAGGCCTAGATAAGAAATGAGCTCTCTAGCGCCCACATTTTGTTTGATGGGCTCAATAATGGAGGGGTCCCCTCAGATTATGTGTGCTCATATGCCTACAAAGTTGCGTGGTGATGGGTGAAACCCTTGAGATGTTCTACACCTTTATGTGATGAGCCACGCCCGCAATATTCATTGCCTTATAGAAGCTCAGTTTTAGGAAGTTTTCCAACTTTTGCCAAGAGGGAACTTTAGATATTGCTCCCTAGATTATGTTCACCCAGTTTCATGCAGATCGCTCAAACTTCCTAGGAAGAGATCCATTTGAAGTGTTTTTCAAACAATTCAAAATGGCAGAAAATCTATATAAGCGGAAGTTGTGGGTTCTTGAGGCAAATGTGTTCCTCATGAGGAGAGGCATCTCTGTGCAAAGTTTCATGTCTCTACCACATACGGGGCATGAGATATGCCCATTCAAAGTTTGACATTTCAATGGGTTGCTATAGCGCCCCCCTTTGGCCAATTGATGTTATATTGCTTCATTGGCATCCTCCCATGACCCTCTACCACTGTGCCAAATTTCACATGGATTGACCAAGTCAGTGAGGAGAAAAACATGGAACACACACACACACACACACACACACACACACACACACACACACACACACACACACACAGAGCTTAGGCTCTACTTTACCAAACAGATCAGAGAAGTCAAACTGCACACCAAACAAACTCTGATGCTTTTTGGATAAATTGTAAATTCTCTCTTGAGAAACAGTTTTGAAGAATGAAGGAGAAAATATTGAAAAAGAAAAACACACCTGTGACTCTGCAGAGTGAACCTGGAGACGCAATGTGCTAAATACACCCTCAAAGTGTCTCAGGTCAGTGTGCCGTGGTTTATGATCTTATCTATAAGTTGTATTTTCATACATCGAGTAAATGTACTTAGTTACTTTCCACCACTGCAGCAGTATTATTGTGAAATGGGCCAGTCTGTGTGATGAAGTACCAAAAGTACTCAAGTACATGTTAATACTTATTGTTCTGTACTTTTACTTGTAACAGTTTTTTTAAGACCGTTGTTTTAGTACTTCTTCCACTGCTGGTCTGTTCCCAGTTACTGTGACTGGTGACAGATGTGTGAACACATGAGTCTGATGGTACAAGTATAAACTGATATTAACGGATGATGAAGTAAAAGTAAAACCTTCAGTCGTTTGTTACAAACTGAAAATATGAACGATCATGTCAGTTTTCTCTGATGGAGTGAAAACAAAGACGACAGAGACTCAGCTTATATAACGAGTTCAGTTTTATTCAGATTCACTCCCGTGACATGAGCTTCTGCTTCTTCAGCTTCTTCTGTGAAACCTGCAGGACAAAACTCAGGGTTAGAAACGCGCCGGTCAAACAGGAAGTCAGCGTGTGTTAAAGGTCAGCTGCTCAGGTTGTAACAGTTTGTTTTCATGGTTCATCCAAAGGTGTCCTAAGATGTCATCACTGCAGCCATGCTGTATCACAGGGTGTGTGTGTGTGTGTGTGTGTGTGTGTGTGTGTGTGTGTGTGTGTGTGTGTGTACCTTCTTCTTCTGGGCCACCTCCTCCTCTGGTTTGGGGACGATCTGCTCCTTCTCAGTCAGGATCATCTCGATGTGGCAGGGGGAGCTCATGTAGGGGTTGATGCGGCCGTGGGCGCGGTAGGTGCGCCTCCTCATCTTGGGGGCCTTGTTGACCTGGATGTGCTCGATGACCAGAGAGTCCACGTCCAGACCCTGAGACCAGAACAGACCGGGAGACGGGTCAGAGACACCTGAACCTGTCAGTCACTCAGTACACAGCTACAGTGATGAAACAACACCAGCATCAGATGGACTGTGTTCATAGTTCATCAGCCAGTGAGAGAGAGTGTGTGTGTGACACTTTTCTCTGACGATCTAAAACAGTTTTTGAATCTTCGGTCTGAGCTGGACTTCAACAGAGACCACCATCAGTCCTTCAGTGTCTCATCCTCTGAACGCCACAGGACGGAGACCGCCACTCTGAACTGAATCATCTCACGTCCTGTCTGCTGTTCACCTCGCTTTGTTCTTAAACAGTCAGATTATATTTACTGTTCATCACCTGTATGCAGTGCTACTGACTCTGAATCTAAACGAGTGTGAGACTCGTTCGTCAGTGACAACGCTCTGACAACTGTTGTTCACTTGACAGTTAACCGTGACTCTTGCTAGCGTGACGTTAGCTTTCTGGCTAACAGCTGGGCAGAAAGTCACATCTAAATTTCGTCCTATTTACTGGAGCAGAAGAACCCTGTGAGATGATACAGACTGTTCCAGGTGTTACCATGGAAACTTGACTTGTCAATAAAACGTCACATTTTGACTGCGAAACACATGAAAATCTAAATTAATCTTAATGTTTTTACTTTGAAAGTGACCAGTGTGAGCAAGATGGTGCCCGACACGAGGTGTTCAGGATCAGGAACACTGGAACATCTTCGTCACCAACGCAGCCCGATGACCAAACTTCTGACAAAGTCTGAAGAACAGTGAAACAATCTTTTCCTCAAAGAAACTCAGCGAGGTCGTTTTAGCAAAATATTACACACACAAAAATGATTTGTCTCAGAGGACGCTCCGATATGTTTATAGAAGATACTGATTTTAAAAAAAAACATAAGTCAAAAACTATAAATCAGATTCAGACATTTAATTTCTGGACTGTTTGAAACAGCAGCGAGTCCAGACTGACGTCATCACCAGGATAATGATCCCTCACCTGTCACACTCAGTGTGCCACCTTCGCTGCCGTCAGACACAGGATGAAATCTAACTACTAAACATTTGTGTATCTGTTATAAACACTGACGCAGGACGACACAAGCGTCACATTCCTGACATTAAGTGTGACTCAGTGACGATCAGATCGCTCAGATTCAACGTTTTATTTTCATGGTTAATACAAAGGTGTCCTAAATGGTCATCACTGCGATCTGCATCACCTGAGTCACATGATCCAAATACAGGAAGTCCTTCGCTCTGATGCAGCACGACCACACTTTGTTTTAGTCATCGACCTCACAACCCTGCTTCATTATATCTGAACTGTCCCTTTAAGCTGTAACTGGAGGTGATGTAACAGGCGCAGACATCAGGCGTCTCAGCGTCGTGCAGAGACAGAGCTACATGAAGTCATGTGGAGCGTACCTTGAGCTCAGCGTTGCTCTCAGCATTCTTGAGCATGTGCAGGAGGAACTCAGCACTCTTCTTGGGCCAGCGTCCCTGAGTCCAGCCGAACTGTTTGGCCTGTAAACAACAACAACAAGTCAGAAGAGGTGTTCCTCCCTCCAGATAAACTCCACTGAGTTCATGCATCAAAGCTGCTCAGATCAAAAGATTAGTTTCATCTTGAATCCAAAGGTGTCCTAAGATGGTCATCACAGCAGCTCTAACACCAATGCGTGGCTCTGCGGTCACAGCTCACCTGGGCGCACCGTCCGACGCCTCCGTTGTAGCGACGGAAAGGGACACACTGGTGCTTGACGATGACGTCCCTCAGGTACTTGTTAGCCTTGCGGATGTGCATGCCCTTGATGGCCTGGGCTGTCTCACGGGTGTTCTGGTGACAAAAACAAGCACACACAAACCATCAGCACCCAGATGATAGTAGAGACACCTGAGACTCAGGTACTGCTCAAAGGTTCAAGGAAAACCCTTTTAAAAAACCCTATTTTGATGCGAAGATGCAAAATGACACGCAGCTCAAACTGTTCCACGTGATACACAATATGTCAGCGCACGTGAACAGGAACATTAGTGGAACAGTAATTTTCATTTGTGACGTGAACAGCTCGGTAGGAATTAGGGTTGACATGGTATGAGACTTTCATGGTTCGATAACTGTCTCAATCTGTTTCATGGTGTCACAGTATTATTTAGAATTTAAACAAAAGGGTCATTTTTGATTAAACTAACTTTTTATTCTTGTATTTGAAACTTGAAACAGTTTTTCTGACGAGTTGCATTTTCCCTGGATCAGATACGCAAATGTACGCGGAGCGATAACTGTCAATTTTAATTCCACAGTACTTCTTGAAACCAGTAATTAGCCAGACCCTTATTTCCTAAAGGTGCGGACACACCAAACCGACATCAAAGAACTAGCAGTGACGAAAGCCAACTGTTGCGTCGTCTGCGTTGCCTCACGTCGCCCTGTGTCAGTTGCATTTGAACACACTACACGGACTACATCCGATGGCCAAGTAGCACGTACGTTCTGCGCCTGCGTGAGAGAGAGCGGAGTGAGAGAGTGGTACATCCTGTCAGCCGAGGGGTTTCCTATCTGTGCAGCCGAGCACCGCAGCACCTCCACGGACTATTACATCCAGACGGTCCCGGTGTTTCCTCCGCAGGCTCCACTTCACTCAGCTGCCCGATAAACCCGCTGCTTCTTCCCACTTTAACCTGAATAACAAACCAGGGCTCGGTGCTCCGGTTGGATCCAAACGGAGAGCCGGGGCTAGCTCAGAGACTAGCGGAGGCTAACTGGCTGTGCTTCCCTCCGGTCATGCTGCGGCTAACGCTCCGCTAGCCGCTCCCAGCTAGCTCCGGTTTGTTATTCAGGTTAAAGTGGGAAGAAGCAGCGGGTCTGTGGGGCAGCTGAGTGAAGTGGAGCCTGAGGAGGAAGCACCGGTTAGCCCCGGTTTCACTACAGGCAGATTCACTCGCTACAGGGGCGAGGAAATAAAACCTGAACAGCCAATCAGAGTGATCTCTCTCACTGACAAGCTCCACTGCCGATTCAACATGCTCAATCGGCTGAAAAGCTGCCAACGCCGAAGTGCAGATGGTGCGGGACACACCGCAAAAACTAGGCCGACAGACGCTCACCGACGGCCCGACTTTGGTCGACGGCCAACCGTCAGCTTGGTGTGTCAGGGCCTTAAAGGACACTGCATCAATACAACAACGACTTGTTGTGAACACTGACAGACATTATTCACCTGTAACATGTGACAGTAAGGTTTGTCTGTAACAGTATTGTGTGATGTGTCTGTTGCTGTAATATAACACGATGTATTTTACTATGTTTTTATTTTTCCAGGGTGCTTTAACAGCTGGCAAAGGGAGTGCCTATGAAAACTAGCCTATCAGCTCATTCTGGTGCATTTACATCTGTTAAAATGTCCTTTAATGCACACTGTACCTTTTCTTATCAACCCTTATAAATATACTGCTTTCTCTGATTAAGGGCAAAAAACTGAATATTCTGAGCGTGTAAATGTGGTCAGTGTCTTCAGATGGGAGAGGGCTTCACATGTTGGTCTGTAAGTGTCACCAGAGTCTTCAAGTGTTAAGTTTCTGACACTAACCTGAGCTGCCGTATGAAGCATCATAATTATAAAGACATGATTCTATCAGAGCAGCTGGTGCATTAATCTCCAACACATGTGACAGAGTTTAATTCAGACTTCTTACCTTGAAGTGAACCCGGAGGTTGGAGCCCCTCGACTTGCATGCTGCAAACACAACACAGACCTCATTAACCTCAAGTCCTTTACATATACATAATGAATATATTAAATCAGTGCAGCAGCTCAGATCTTTCTGAGTTGTTTTCATGTGTAATCCAAAGGTGTCCTAAGAAGTCATCACAGCCGCCATGTTGTTCAACACCCAAACATTTCCATATTACTCACATTTAGTCGGGTTCTCGGGGTCGAGAGAGTAGCGGACCATTTTCAGATATCTGTGAAATCAGAAACACATTAAATTAATATAAGTCAGTGACTCAAACCCCCCTCATGACTGCTGTTAGCATTAGCTCATGCTAGCTTCAGGTTCGGCTCTGGTAACAGCCATTAATACTCCGAGAACTACGACAAACTTCAGGTAACGCTGTGAAAACACACACGACACATGTTCTGTGGAGAAATGAGCGTTTCAACTCTGCAGTTTGGTGCAGTTACATTAACACACAGAACCAACATGGCGGAACGCTTCAGTCACAGCGACCAAACCGGCATCCTCACTAACATTAGATTAACACAGAATTCCCGCCTCCAAACTCAGAAATCTAACTTCATCTGAAGTGTTTAAGGTTTGTTAACAAAACGCAGCGAGTTATAAAAGCAGGATGGTGAAGTTTTAATTAAGATTTAAAGCAGATTGTTGTCTTCATATGCGGGACTGGTCTCCTACCTCTGAGGCCGCGGAACGAAGAGGAAGAGCCGGGGACAGAGCTCCTCTTCTTCTGCCTCTGCACAGGTTTACCGCCCCCTGCCGGTCAGGAGGAGGAGCTACATGAGTGCGTCACTGCGGTGATGCTGTAATCACACAGCAGGTGGCGCTGTTTCTACTTTTTATTAGTTTTTAATATACTATGCTACACTTGTTTTTTAAAATTTAATAAATTTATCTATTTATTTTACTAAAACTATGCTGTACTAGTTTATTTAAAATGTAAACATATATACATTCATACGAATAATACCCACATTTTTTCCTTCTTTTTTCTACATTTACATTTATTTATTTATTTTATGATTAATTTTATTATTTATCAATGTATTTATTAGAATTTTTATTTTTATTTTATCTATTTTATTATTTTTTATTTTTTAATGTAATGTCAACATGTAAACATTGTCCCACATTTTATTTTAGTTATTGATGTTATTTGTTATTGTTTATTTAAAAAATAATGAACAAATATAATAAGTCTGATAATATAATGAATGAATATTTGCTTCATATTCAAATAAAACATTATTACAACAGTTGTGCAGTTTCATTTAAATCCAGGTGTGTGCAGTGTGTGTCCATTATACTGTTGTGACACAGTGTTGATTCACAGAGTGACTGCAGGTGAACTGAGGACCTGACTGAAGCCTGAAGATGTGTCTCCAGTAATCTGTGTTAACAATATACAGTCTGTGCAGACTGATCTGTTAAACTACTGTTGCTGCAGTTAATGTACAAGAAATAAACAGACTTAAAGAGGCTTTATATCTAGATGATTAATAATTCATTATGTGTTTAAATTAGAACTAAAAATCAATCACAGAACATTAATTTCAAGACATTTTTAAAGCCAAAGCAAAAAACTCTCCTGTTTTAACTTTTATAAATGTCTCAGGTTTTTTCTTTTTCCTGTTTTGATGGTTGGACAAACTTAGAAAATCCTAACAGACAAATGTTCACTGTTTTCTGACATTTTCTGACATTTTCTAGGCTGTAAAATTAAAACTATCTTGGCAGGAAACACAGTGATATCACCGTAAAATAAAAATACAAAATTAAAATAAAATAAATAAAAATAAAATAAATTTTTCATGGCACTATCCTGGCAGGAAACACAGCCATATCCCCGTAAAAAAAAAAAAAAAAAAAAAGTTTTTTTTTTTTTAATGAATGTTTCATAGCAGTGTCCTGGCAGGAGACACAGCGATATCACTGTAAAATAAAAATTAAAAATTAAAATAAAATAAATTTAAAATAATATAAATTTGTCGTGGCACTATGCTGGCAGGAAACACAGTCGAATCGCCGTATTAAAAAAAGGAAAATAAAATAAAATAAATGTTTCATAGCACTGTCCTGGCAGGAGACACAGTGATAGCGCCGTAAAAAAAATAAAAAATTAAATAAAACAACGTTTTCGTGGCACTGTCCTGGCATCGATGTTGTAAAAAAAAAAAAGAAAGAAAGAAAACCCGGGCGGCACGGTGGTGTGGTGGTTAGCACTCTCGCCTCACAGCAAGAGGGTTGCCGGTTCGATCCCGGGCGTGGGAGCCCTTCTGTGTGGAGTTTGCATGTTCTCCCCGTGTCAGCGTGGGTTCTCTCCGGGCACTCCGGCTTCCTCCCACAGTCCAAAGACATGCAGGTTAATTGGTGACTCTAAATTGTCCATAGGTGTGAATGTGAGCGTGAATGGTTGTTTGTCTCTATGTGTCAGCCCTGCGATAGTCTGGCGACCTGTCCAGGGTGTACCCTGCCTCTCGCCCGATGTAGCTGGGATAGGCTCCAGCCCCCCCGCGACCCTCAAGAGGATGAAGCGGTTAGAAGATGAATGAATGAATGAATGAAAGAAAACCCCAACTCTCTTCATGGCACTATCCTGGCAGGAAACGCAGTGATGTCTACATATAAAAACAACCACTTGTGTTGTTGGTGTTGACCAGCGGTCTGCAGCTTGGCAGGTGTCTCTCCTCGCTGTCACACCATCCTCCATCACCTCCACCTCCTGATGAGTCACTTTAGAAACGTTGATGTGTGAAACGTATGAAACGTACCTGTGTTTTACAGAGACGTACAGTGGCAACATTTCCATGTGTTCAGATGCACTGTGTAAAATAAAGACAGCAGAGTTCAGTGGTACTAAAGCCAGTTATTGGTTTATTTGGTATTTCATGTTGTCCTGTGAGATGTTGGAACCAGCTACATATAAAACCCCGTGTGCACTCTCACAGTGAGTCATGCACAACATTGCACTGTAAATAAAGTCAAAGCTCAAAGAGTGGCGACACCTCGTGTCAACATACAAAAATAAAGATATTATTTACATCGGACAAAAAAAATCCCCTCAACACAGTTCAGTGAAAAAAACATCCAGAAATGAATCTGAAGAGACGGGGTGAGGTGAAGCTAACACCTGATGCTCTTTGCCTTCTCGTCCTTCTATGTACAGTTGATAGTCCTGCGGGACGCTGTGGATAAATATGTGATCTCATCTCCACTCAGCTCCCACATCCTTGGCATTAAAGTTCATCTCATGCTCCACCAAACTTCTACACGGAGAAGTGATTTTCTGCTGCAGGAACATCGCACCTCTCTCCTGTTATAATGGAGCTGGAGCTGTGTCACTTAGCATCTGGTTAGCTTAGCTCGGCTAACCAGCAGCTGTCAGCTGAGTTCAACCTGACTGTTGTTCTGTTTCCGCTGAGCTCAGGTAGAATAAGTGATCATATTCAACCCCAGTAAGTGAAATGTCATTTTAACAACATATATGTTATTGTTTTATGTTTAATTTGGTTTAAATGTCCCCATTTTCAGTCTTTATGCTAAACTAAGCTAACCAGCTGCTGGCTGAAGAAAGTCACAAAACTCCCTTCAAAAAACTGTGATTTTAATTTTCCTCATTCTGTCTCAACATTACATATTGGAATTGAAATGTCATTTTAACTCATTCACATTTGTTATTGTTTTATGCTTAATTCGGTTACACAGTACCCTGGGTCCAGTCTACATGCTAAGCTAAACTAAGCTAACCAGCTGCTGGCTGAAGTAAGTCACAAAACTCCCTTCAAAAATCTGTTATTTTAATTTTCCCTATTGTGTCTGGACATTACATATCGATACTGAACACTCATCTTAACTCACTCATATCTGTTATTGCTTTATGTTTAATTCGGTTAAACTTTCACTGTTTCTTGTCTTTATGCTAAGCTAAACTAAGCTAACCAGCTGCTGGATGAAGAAATAACAAAACTCCATTCAAAAATCTGCAGTTTTAATTTTCCTCACTGTCTCTGGACATTACACGATGATACTGAAATGTCATTTTAACTTATACATATTTGTTATTGTTTTAGGTTAAATTGGGCTACAATTTGCCCTAGTTCCAGTCTATATGCTAAGGTAAGCTAACCAGGTGCTGGCTGAAGAAAGTCACAAATCTCCCTTTAAAAATGTGTGATTTTAATTTTCCTCGCTGTGTCTTCACAGTAAACAATGATACTTAATCATCATTTTAACTTATTTATATTTGTTTACGTTTTATGTTTAATTTGGCTACAGTTTCCCTCTGTTTACAGTCATTATGCTAAGCTAAGCTAACCAGCTGCTGGCTGTAGCTTCACCACCACTGGAGTGGTGTCTATCTGAACAGCTGGGATTTAAACCTCTTAATAAATCTGAAATCACAGCTAAGCTCCCGACACAGCCCCACCTCCAAACCTGAAATGTAGGCCCAGAGAAATATTTACACATCGTTGCAGCTCCTCTTCTTGCACTGAAATTCAACACATTTTCATGCTGTCACACTTAACACAAAGAGCGGGGGTCACACATTTAAACATACTGCAGATTATTTCAGTCCAGTAAAAAGCTCCGAGGTGACACTTGGCAGAAATCTGGCCCACGATTAAACAAGTTTCTCAGCGTTAAAAACAAGTTTGTACTTTTGCTTCATCGTGTAGAAATGATTCAAAGAGTCTTTTCAGAGTTCAAAATAAAAAATCATCTTATTGTCCAGAGACTGAGAGACGTGTGAACCATGGTGGGTCAGTAAAGGGACGAGGCCTCGCTGATGCTACAGTTTGTGCTCCTTAAATACTGTTCGATGTCCACGTGATGACATATCAGAGACACAGCCGAACAACCTGCAACATGAGAAGACAAATTAAATTAATATACGAAGAAATTAACAGCACAGAAAGTATTACACATAATCAGTCCCTCTGGAGATATTCAGGATTTCTCACAAATAAAATGACCCTAAGTACGTAATTTTACATTGCGTTCATAACATGACAACGTCCAACCATGTTTCTTTGACTAAACTTAACCAACGTAACTTTACATTACGTACATAACGTGATGACATCCAACCATGCCTCTTTTCCTAAAACTAACATACATAACTTTACTATGTATGTAACTTTATGTTCAGTATGTTACGTTATAATGTCCAACTATTCTCCCTTCCAAAATCTAGCCCATGTAACTTTACGTTAAGTACGTAACATAAGGTTTTTTTGCCTAAACTTAACCCACAAAACTTTTCTTTCCTGAACGTAACCTAACTTTGCTTTCGTAAACCTAACTTAAGTATCTTTATGTTATGTTATTTCATGTTAAGTCCATAATGTGACAACATTCAACCGTTTTTCTTTTCCTAAACCGAAACTACGTAACTTTGCATTCAAAACATAATTTTAAGAACGTAACATGATGACGTCCAACCATGTTTCTTTTCCAAAACCTAACCTCTGTAACTTTATGTTAAGTACGTAACTTTACATTCCGTACATGTGATGACGTCCAACCATGTTTCTTTTCCTAAACGTAACCTTCGTAACTTTACTTTTATAAATCTAACCTATGAAACCTTTCTTTCTTAAACCTAAGTAATTTTACGTTAAATATTAGATTTTATGTTACGTACAAAACATGATCATGTCCAACCAATTTTTCGTTTCCGAGACCTAACCTACGTAACTTTATGTTAAGTATGTAACTTTATGTTAAGTCCATAATGTGATGATGTCTCACCATTTTTCTTTTCTTAAAACTAACCTATGTAAATTTACATTAAGTATGTAACTTCACATTAAGTACATAACTTTGCGTAAAGTACATAACATGACGATGCCCAGCCGGGTTTCTTTGCCTAAATTTAACCTGTTTAACTTTTCCTTTCGAAACCGAACCTATGTCACTTTTTGTTAAGTATGTAACTTTACGTTATGTACGCAACGTGATAGCGTCCAACCATGTTGCTTGTCCTAAACTAAACTACATAACTTTACGTTAAGAACATAATTTTAAGTTAAGTGTGTAACATGACGATGTCCAACCATGTTCCTTTGCCTAAACTTAACCTATGTAACTTTTCTTTCCTAAACCTTACCAACGTAACTTTATGTTAAGTATGTATTTTACATTACATATGTAACATGTTAACGTCCAATCATATTTCTTTTCCTACACCTAAGCTATGTAACTTTATGTTAACTACATAATGTGATAATGTCCAACCATGTTTCTTTTCCTAACCCTTACCAGACTGGCAGGAGCACTAATCTGTGAGCTGGTAATTCATTAGCTATCATACGTCTGTATGTATGGGGATACACTGCAGATGTAGGTAAAATTCTTGTCTCTGATTGGCTGCTCCTGCTTTGATCTCACATGTGATTAATCATGTGATCACTCAGAGCTGCTGTTAAATGTGTCTGCGTGAATTTGTCTCATTAGAAGAAATATTTTAGTCCTCAGCTGCGTGTTCGCTGAGATTTGTCGTTCTCAGACGAATGAGAAATATTTAAAAGTATAAATAACATTCCTGTTTCTTTGTTTATATTATTATTATTGCCATTGTTAGAATGTGTTATTCAGTTATTCCTCTAAGATAAGTGTGGACTATACCACATGTATGTTCATCTGGCAGTAGAGTAAAGAGTTATAGTGTGACTGCAGTCCAGAGTACGTACATGTGAGGCAGTGATCCAGCGTGCTGCCTTCAGGAGGTTCAGTTCAGTGTGGTGGGGGCATGAAGCAGGCTGACAGAGGGGGGTGTACAGGTGGAGGTGGAGGCTCTGGTGAAACAGTGAGACGAGCTGGCCCCCCCTCAGATCACTTGAGACAGGGGCTGAGCACGGTGGGTGTCGGAGGGTAAACCAGAGCCACGTTGACCCGCTCCGAGCCGTTCTTTGGACAGATGATCTCAGTCAGACCGTCGGGCCTCGGCTGGCTCAGCAGCTCACCTGGAACACAACCACACCGACAGGTCATCAGGACGTTTTACCATCTCAGCATCAGTGAACATGAACACTTCACTCTGACTTAGTGCTGCAGAGTCACAGGAGGCCCAGCAGGGGGCGCAGAGTCCTTCTGTTTAAACAACAGGGGTTTGGCTTCAGCACAAAAAATAATACAGAGCAAATAATGAAATAAAGTCTAAATAATTTTATATTTATACAAAATAAAAGTGTTTATTTCTGTGTAACATACAATAACTGCTCTCAGACCGGGAAGAAAGTTTAACTGAAACCACTGTGAAGATGATGTGTATTTTAATTTGTGGGGTAAATTTAAGGAAAAGTTTAAAGAATTCAAACAAAAAAATTTTTTTATAAAAGGAGTAGTGATAAGGACGGGTTGGCAGAATGAACGTGAGGTAATTTGTCTTATTATTTATGTTATATCTAAATAAGATATATATATATAACATTTTTATTTAATTTTAATTTAATTTCTTTTAATGTTTTTATTTTTTGTTGTGGGGGCACATCATTATCTCATACTAGAATCTGTTTGTTTCCCTGGGGGTGAAAAAAAAGTGTATACAGGTTTTCTTAAATGTGAAACTAATAAACAAAGTGGGAAAATAAATAAATACAATTAAAAAAAAATAAAATATAAAATAAACAAATAAAATAATATATAATTGTATCATGACAATATATTTGACTGCAAAATGATTTAAAATTAATAGTAAAATATATGAGGATGTAAAGAATGAGTAGGGCGATATGACTATTTCCTGCTCCTATTCAGAGACATGTAAATATTAAATAATTTTTAATTATGTTATTTATGAGAATTTGCTTTAGGATAACTGATTATTTCATTTGTTTCTCTTGTTCAGTGTTTTTTCCTTTAAATTTATTTTAATTTTAACATGTTTTAAATAAATAAACCAAATCAAATTCACATCAAATAAGTACATGTCTACAAGTTACTGTTTATGTTATGTTATGTATTTAGTTGTTTTACTCTATTCTAATTTAAATATTTGTATATATGTTCTATGTGTGTGTAGTGTGACGGAGAAACAAACTTCACTGCACTCACTCGCTGTGTGGTAAAATGACAAATTAATATAAAAATATGACAATAAATTTGAAATACATGAACACTAATAATAAAATAGATGTTTTTGTATGTGCTTAAAATGTCCCATTGTTTGCTCACAGTTAAAATGCTGTTAGAAGGAGGAGGAGGTGTGTTTAGGAAAAAGCCTCACTTAATCTTGCTGTCTGTAAAAGACTGTGTGATATTTTTAGCTTCCTGTTTAACACTGTTTCTGTACGTGTGTCTGTTTCCACCGTGTCCCTGCTGAGGTCATGTTTCAATGGGAAAATTTCACATCCACACGTTCACCAACACATCCTGAGTAACTGTGCACACAGCCGGGAACACACACTAACCCTTTCAGCCCTTTCAACCAGACTGAGAAAGATCTGAGATCAATAAAGTTAAAATTCATAGTTAAACTTTAGTTAGTAGTTATTCAACTGTTAACATATAATGTAAACCTATAAATAGTTGATCATTTGGGTGTAAACCATCTGTTTTTTTTAATGATTAACATTTTATTAGGTTTTGGGAGACACGAAAATACCAACAAACAGAGAGCAATAAATAAATTACAAATAAACAAATCCGTAAAGGCCCCTAAGCACTGCACACCCCTCTGCATCCAATCCCTCCAATAAAAGGAGCATTTACCGATCTGAATGTGATTATAAAGCTGCAACTAATGCTTGTGATAATTATTTAATAATCAATCGTGTGTTCAAGTGTTCACACACCTACACCATCATTTACACCATCTCAGAAACAACTGGATCACACAGACTGAACACCAGACACACTGATCTACAGCCTCGGGATTATCCTGCGTTTAATACCTCCTTTTATCAGATCAATAATACCCTGAATTTGTTTATTATCTCTGCAGATTTACACAGATTCAGATGATGAAATCAAATGTTGTTGTGGCAGCTGTGTATGGTGACCTGCCATATTTTGGAGCAGATCAATGTAGAGACTCCAAAGTAATTCTTCTGGTTTATAATCTCACTGTGACCCCAGATTAACAGGCCGCGTGCTCATTTATAATATCACGAGTCATTCAATTTGTTTTGTTGTGTCAACAATAACAATAATAATAATAATAATAATAATAATAATATTGATAATGACATGTGACTAAAAACAAATGTATCAGGCCTTAATAATAACCTGAATTCAGTTTTTAATTTCCATACACCAAAGCACTTTAGCTAGCTAGCTACATATTGCGTCAAAATTGGGTTAATACAATAATCCAACTTTGAGGCATCGGTTATAAAAATATTAAACATTTTAAAATATTATACAAAGAACATTTCAATGGAAAAAGGCTGTAAAATAATCACAAACAGCTAAAGCAAAAGAGCTAGCATACATCAAGATAGTGTGAGTTAGCCTCAGCTAGCCTTAGCTAAAGCTAAAGCTAAAGCTAAATTAACTTGGTGTTTCTCCCTCGCTGGTAAATGTAACTGAACCATTTTATAAATCAGCATCTGCAGATGTTTCTTACACATAACTAATTTAGGCTAAATCAAGTTTTAATAGATAAAAAACCTCCTGCTAAACAAGTTCTGCTACAAGCTAATACTTAGCACAGCATCAGTAACAGCCATACTAGCTTCTAGCTTTGGCGTTATTTGTGTAATTTGGTGGTTAAACTACCTTTAAATCTTACATTTAAATTGATGCAATTGTAGATTATTATTGATTTTAATGTAGCTGTTGAGTTAGCCATGGCTAGCCTTAGCTAAAGACAAAACTAAACTTAATTTTCATCTGCTTATATACGTAACTAAACAATTTTATTAAAACATCTACAGTTGGTTTTACGACTAAGTTAGACAAAATTAAGTTAAAAGTGAAAAGAAAACTCCTGCTAAACTAGTTCTGCTACAAGCTAACGTTACTAGCTAAGCATTCTGTTTTTTTAGCTTAGCTCTGATGGTGTGATCTGGTGGTTAAGGTGAAGTCAAACATTTAAATTTATTCAACTGTAGATTAATATTGATTTTAATATGAGTATTGTTAGATGCATTGACAGACAGCTGAACAGAGTTATTTATAATCCCTATGAATTATAGGCTAATTCAGATTTTGTATTTTGTTTTATCCAGTGCAGTTTCTGTATCTAATATTTTATGTAGGTTTCACAGCAGTAAAGGCTTTTATTAATATATTATTAGCCTATCAGAGCCAAAAGGAACCTGTGAGTAATCCATGATGAATTCTGCATAGTCGGTTTTCTTCTTTTCTTTTTTGTTTGTAATGTGACAGACGATAGAAAACATTCTTGGCTTAATATGACTTAAAAATACATATGATTGCACATTGTCTTGTTCAGTAGAACCAAGGCTGTTTGAATGTGAAGGAACATTTGATGTGAATAAAGGTTTATGATGGATTATATCACCTACACGTGGAATAGTTGATGTTTGG
Source organism: Epinephelus fuscoguttatus (assembly GCF_011397635.1). Lineage (NCBI taxonomy): Eukaryota > Metazoa > Chordata > Actinopteri > Perciformes > Serranidae > Epinephelus > Epinephelus fuscoguttatus. The sequence goes on along the minus strand of NC_064769.1, from coordinate 38,897,306 downwards.
CCCATCCATTCACTCCAACTGCAACATTAACGTTTTTTGGCAATTTACTGAAATGACAACGTCAAGATTTTTTTGGGAGGTCAGTCCCAATGGGCAGGTGACACCCAAACCTGATGCCTCATTTTGTTCGTAGAGACCAGGACTACTGATACGTTGACTTATCAGTGTGATACACAGCACATAAATACTTAAAACAGGTGAAAGAGTTAGACGTACTGCGCCTCTGTACACACTTAGAAGTGACGTCATCTGTTATTATCCTCTGAATAAAGACATTAATAAAGCCTTATCATCCTGTCAGTTTCATGTGACTCAGACAGGTGTTTCACAGGTGAAGAACCTGCTGTGAGAAATGTCTGACTGTTTGCTCTCTGCTAAACCAACAAGATAAGAAGCAGGTTTGTTTCAGGTGGGATAAATAAAGGCTCTCTTTCAGTCTGCAGCAGCACTTAAACCATCAGGATTATGGATCCTCGCTGTTCTCTCTGCACGTCTGAGGTCTGTCTGTCACTGCATTACCTCAGGCTGATGATCAGCTCGTGCATCTTTAGAGGAGAACTTTTTGTGTCTAATATTTTCACCTGGGCGACTTTTTTCAGCCCTGAATAAGTTCATGTAGGGACGTTTATTTTTATGCATTTTCACAATAGAATTTACTAGAAACTAATACTTTTACTTAAAAGTACAGAGTGACTTTTTTGACAACATTATGAAAGGATCCCTACAGAGATAGAGCTTAATGTTAAAGAGTCAGATCCTTTTTGTTTAACCAGAAACAGCCCTGAAATCACCGTCACCAAACCCACCAGACTCCATAATGTTGTCAGACACTGAGCCTGTCAGTGACAAAAACCTTTTATTGACAGTGTGAACACGCCCTGAGCAGTGTTTCCCACAGGACAGGAATCTATTCGTGGTGGTGTGGTCCTGGGAGGGGTGGGGGTATTAAAAATATTTTTCAATACTCATTTGTGTGAAGAAGTGAACATCCAACGTTAATTACTAACGAGCAGAACCACACGGCCGGGCTCCACCGGCTGCAAACCTACGTCACGTCAGCGTAGCGTCGCGGCGTATTCATTTGGGCTCCACTGACTGCGTACGGAAGCGACACGTAGAGACGCCAGCGGGGTTGTTTACTGTTTGCCGAGCCGAGAGGCTGCATGAAATGTTAAAGCATTTCCCACCTAAGTTATTACATATATTTGAGTTATCTACAAGTTTGCTGTACTGTTTGTCATCTACTCGCTTTCAAATGTCCGCCACGGACATTTACACAATGTCACGGATAAACATGGGTAAATGCATGAAAAAAAATCATCACATATCACCTCTGATAATGGTTTATTCATTTAAAAACACATTGTACTCGTTTAACACACTATTTCATGTAGTTTTTATCTGCTGGAGGGTCACGTAGGGGAGCGTAGCGTGACAAAAATAGAAGAGCCGCGTAAAATAGAGAGTTGTCGCGCGACAGACGGGGGTTGTCGTGCCGCTCCCGTTGCCAGTGGAGCCGCTGTAATTGATTAACAGGGTGGCGAGCTGCTACGGGACTCGCGCTGCAGTTAACACTACTAACAGCGTGAGTTAATGTCTCTGCACAGCTTCCAGCTATGTTAATACAGACACAGGCTAATAAAACAGCTAATATAACATGATGAGTTAGAGTTGTTCGGACCACTTTTGGACTTGTTTGCCCACATATTTGTACTGAGAGGTCTTTGGATCCATTCTGCTACTACGTCTACTTCTTCTTCTTCTGGTGGACCAGGTGCGTTAAGTGTGTCTTTACGATGCATACCGCCACCTATTGCACCAGAATTGTAACGACAAGCTACATTCACAGACACTGAGTCCCATTATAATGTGTTTATGAGCGAGGTCGAACAGGTAGCGCCAAAAGCAGAAAAATCTATATGTGGCGGAGATAATTTATTCGTGGTGCACCGCCACAGATAAATGAATGTATGGGAAACACTGCCTGAGTGGTTACATTGCAGTCTGGTTCACTGATTTCTTGCTCAAAACTGAATCAATTTAAAAACTATTATTGTCATTAGTCACAAAGACACAAAAACATCAAATATGGTTCAGGTTGAAAAATACCAAAGTTGCCCTTTAAAGTATCTTTTGGCTCCAAATCTCTTGGACATCTTGATAAAAAGAAGATCAGCTTGTAAGAACTAAAAGAGTTTTAGATTAACTTTAAAGCCATAAAGAGCTGAGTTATGGTGCACATGTAACACTGAAAAGAGCACACTGACCATCTGAAATAAAACAGGGTTTAAAATTGAAAGTTAGAGAGTGTACCTTTAAGATTCTGAACGCAGCACTTTAAATTTTACTTCCTATCAGAGTATTTTTAGACTGTTGTGAAATATGTGAATATTTCTTCCCCTGCTGGAAATCAGATGTGTTTTTCATTAGTGGAAGCAGCTGAGCTCAAACATCCAGCTGTGTGTCCTGAATTAGGTCAAAGCCTGATAACTCCTCCTCCTCCTCCTCCTCCTCCTCCTCACGGTGACTGAAAGGAGTCGCACAGTAACCCACAATAACCTGACATCAGGAAGCAGGAATGTCCCCCCCCCGCCCTCCAGCACCATCAGCAGGTAGAGGAATCATTTACATTCCTGCTCCGCCGGCTCATTTCCCCGCCAACTAAAGGTCGTTCACACACGGCCATAAAAGGAAGCGACTCCTCTCTGGGAGCGGGAGAAGTTTTCCTGTCTCCAGGAAACTCTCGCTGAGCGTTCAAGCTCCGCTGCTCACAAACTGTTTCCAAACACAGCTCAGACATCCAACTTCACTTCCTGTTCTATTGTGAGCCTCAAATATGTGAACTGAGGAGGAACTGAGGGACTTTGAGGATTTCTGGGCACGAGCCAAGCGGGCTAGTAGGCTAACACGTATCCTGCTAGAGAAGCCATTAATCAACGAGTCAATAAACAGAACGTTGCAGCTGAGGGCAGAAATCTGGAGAAGGAAAAAAAAGAAATGTCAAAATCTGAAAGTGCCTCCCTCCTCCTGCAGCTCTTTCCTCTCTGTCCTAAGCCCCTCCCACCAGACGACCTTGGGCATGTGCACGGATTTCATACAGTAACTCAGTGTTTCCATACAGTGATTTATTTGATCTTATTTCATTGGCTCAGCGCCTCCTCACTCTGCTCTCCCTATCTCTGTCTGTTTATCTGATCGCACCCCACGATCCCTCTGCTTTGCTCCCCGCCACTGTGGACTGTTTCCCCAGGAGGAGAGCGGCCAGCAGCTCTGGAGACAGAGCTTTGGTTGCTACAGCTGCTTCAATTTGGCTGGTACGCCTCCCCCAGCTCCAGGTGTCACAGCAGGCTGGTGGCCAGCAGCAGGGCTGTGACTAACCTGTGTAAAGGCAGCAACAGAAAGTTTGCTGATCTGGCGGGAATCTGAAGGCTAAACTATTAGCAACATTTTCTCTCCATCTCTAAAACATTCGGCCAAATATTGACATGTGATTTATTAACAGGGTTCTCACAGTCATGGAAAATCTATTCCAGCTGACACTGGGCGAGAAGCAGGGTTCACCCTGGACAGGTCACCAGACTATCAGTGACGTACTCTGAGGGAAGCCGCGGCTGGTCAGTCCTTCGGTGATTCTCTCATAAGTCGGCCCGTCCTTCACCGTCCCCGTCATCTGACGGTTAATGGCCTCTTCGTTTGCGAGGACAAGGAGGGCGCGCAATTCCTTGTCTCCTCAGTTGCTCATCTTTACAGTGTCTGTCAGGTTTGTGTTTCCCTCTTGCTACTAGCTGCTCGCTAATTCCTGCTATCAGCTGTTTCCTGTTTATCCACCGCCAGTGGCTCGCACGTGCGCCGTCATCAACAGCTCCTCCTGTTGCAGAAGGCCGTCTCTGTCTGTTTAAACCAAGAGGTTTCGCCAATATGTCTACCCTACAAGGTGGAAAATTGGGCACCTCGGATCAACTCCCCAACCCGGCTCCGTGTGTCTAAACGCTCGCAGCTTGCCGGCTCAACGGCTCAACGTTCACCGAAAATCTGGCAGTGTAAAAGGGAATTTAGAGACAGCCAACCATTCATGTGGGAGGAAGCTGGAGCACCTGGAGGAAACCCACACTGACACAGGGAGAACATGCAAACTCTACACAGAGGGGCTCCCCCACTCTGGGTTTGAACCAATAACCCTTTTGCTGTGAGGCGACAGTGCTAACCACTGCACCACCGTGCCGTATGCAATCATTATAATACAATAATGAGCATTGGGACACAGCACGCTGTACAGTTCTGTGTGTGTAATTATATGTTGTGAATAGTTTTGGAATCTTTATCATGAGTCCTTTAAAAGTTCAGAAATTTTTCCATGAAAACGTGTCGGGACTCTGTGGAGAAAATAATCAGCTGCAGCCTTCGATTCTTCATCTATCAAAGATTATATTTCCACTTCATGTCAACAACAGCACTGATCAAACTTCAAGCACCACCTGATGGATCCGTCTGTTTGACGACACTTATTAGACGAGATCTACCAACCTAACTCTGATTCCTACTGTCCGTAATCACATAACTGTTCCTAATACGTAATAAAGCAAAGTAGCACGCTGCATGAAAACACAGAGAGCTCAGATTAACGACACAGAGACCGACAGTTATGAAAGTCCTGCTGTTTCACCAGTGAACCAGATTAAGGCCACAATCAGACCATCACACACACACACACACATTCCTGATGGATGACTTTGAAACACGAGCGCTGTGTTTGTGTTTACCCCGAGGTCAACTGGACACAAGATAAAATACTCTGCGCCATAACAACTTTCTTGAGTTGTAAAATCCTGTCAGAGTTTTACAAACCTCTGCAGTGTCTTTAAAACTGTGACTGAACTTCCTGGATCATATTTCATCGTCTCACCTGTAACCTGAAACAGCATGTACACTGTAAAAAGGTCCACTACAGCACAATATTCTTTAACCCTCTGAGACCCACTGTGGACACACTGTTGTCCTTTTTAAAAGGGGAAGGGGACCTTTATGAGAAGACAGCAGGTCAACAGTAGATGCCACGTTGATCACACTGCTTATTTTATTGAATGCCAGTCGTAGAAAAATGCTTGCTGCACATTTTTATTGTTGCTAGGCAACCACCTCATAATCTCCTTACCTGGTTGAGGGTGAGAGGCTGTCAGCAGATAAACAGAGATCTGTGTGGGTACATGAGACCCTAAAAAAGAGGCTGGATCATGGGGAGTACCACCAGTTGGTCCAGGAGCTTCTCCTCCATCATGGACGTTTACAGGCAGATTTTAGGATGACTCAGGGGCAGTTTGACAACCTGCTGTCTATCATCAGGCCGTATAGCTCTGGGTATCCAGCAACCACTACCACCAGTTTCTCCTCCATCGTTTACCAACTGTAAACTTGTTGTCATGACCACCACAGAAGCCCCGCCTCTCAAATCATCCCATTGGACAATGGGGAAAAAGCAGAGATAAAGCTTTTCCAACTCGAGGAGTTCAGAGCGCTCCGGCAAAACGCCAGGCTCCGAGAGCGCAGAAACACGCGGCATGTAGCAACGCAAAAACAGCGAGCAAAACGCTTCATTCTCATTAGAAACTTGCAGGTGACATCATCAGCCGACTTGAGTCCAGCTCAGACCGGCCAGTTCACACGTCTGACACTTTTCTCTGTGACGTTCTAAAACAGTTACATCTCATCACGAATGCCGGTTCAGGGCCAGATTTAAGGATCGTTATCGAACATGTTTGTTTCTGTGTTTGTGTTAATCTGATGTTTTAAACTGAAACTTCTATTTCTGTGAATATCATCAACAAAAAGCTGCTCGACTGTCATCATGTGTATCATGTCTTCCTCCTCCCTGCGTCACTCATCCTGCGCTCACTCCTGCTCTTTAAATATTTACAATCTCAAACCTAAAATAGAAATCTGTCTCCGTCCAGGAGCTGCACACGGAGCTGCGAGGAGACGACCAGGGGACGAGGAGGAGACAATAAAACCCCGTAATAACAGAGGCTGTGTTGTCATCAGTCTGCAGAGTCACTCTCGCTCCATATTTATGATGCTTCTCCTCATCACATGACCACACACACACACACACACACACACACACACTCAGCTGTAACCAGGTCACACTGAGGATTCAACAGAGAACAAAAGATCATATGTGAGCTGAAATCTGCTTAAAAACACGGACTAATCCATCTCAGCCGACCCACTGAGCGCTTTGCTGCTCCCATGATGCACTGGGCTGCAGACACTGGCGGCTGGTGGTCGACTTAGCCGAAAACATCTCTCTCTCTCACACACACACACACACACACACACACACACACCACCACCACCACCACCACCACCACACACACACACACACACACACACACACACTCCTGGAATCAATAAATGAACATCCATACCAAACACACTCCTGACAGTCATCATCATCATCATCATCGTGTTTCTTCGGCATCAACACCTATTTCTCTCCTGTTTCCATGGTTACACTGCTAACAGCTAATTCAACCTGTCTCCCACAGCTGACTCCATGGCAACACTACACCCCAAAGCATTATGGGAACTGAAGTTTTGAAACAGTTTACCCCAAACAGAAGTCAGGAAGAGAAAAACAATACTGATTAACCCTTTAAACTCTGCAACACAAATGATCCACCAGTGCCTGCGCTGGTATGTTTGCTCGCTGTGATGTCATTTCCTGGAGTAGCTTCAAATGCTTCATATCCCTAAAATCTGTACAACCTGAGCTCAAAGGTTATGTCAGTCAATAAACTATAATAATTGATTAAAGTGTTGAAATTGTTGCATTAAAAAAACAGATTTTACAAAATAAAAACACAAAACATTTAAATATAGAAACATAAACAAAATATTTCCTAACACTCTATAAGTTATTTTGAACTATGTTCATTATTTAGTTTTTGAGATAAGAACATTTTTATGAGCAGAGTGAAAAGACGTTCATCATTTATTTCTCTGGTGCCACCAAGTGTTTTCACGTAACGTAGCCAAATGAGATGACTGCACGCGTACAATGTGATGACATAAAGACAGAAGCCTTAGGTTTCTGCTGCAAAAAGAATGAATGCTGTTATAGTTTTTATTTTAAATTGATATATATATGTGTAGGATTATGCAAACAATCTTCTGCAGCCATTACGGGAAAATCCTGGTGTAATTCCAGCAAATTTATAGTGTGAATATTTCTGCTCTGTTCTTGAGAGTTAAAATAAGAAATAAACTTCAAACATCAAGAAGTGACGTTCTGACATATAGACAGTCATCTGCATATACGTCATGCACTTCAACAGCTCAGCCTGTTCTACAGTGACATAGTAAATGAGCTGAGTGTCATCAGGAGGTGGAGGGGATGGTGGATGGTGAGACACCTACAGTAGAGAGATGCCTGCCAAGCTGCAGAGCACTGCTCCACACCAACAAACAACAAAACTGCCTGTTTTTTAAAAAGTCATTGCTGCATTACCTGCCGTGACATAGTGCCACAAAACCAGTTGTTTTCTTACCAAGACATCGCTGCGTTTCTAGCTGGGTCAGTGCCACGAAAAGCGGACGTATTTTACAGACATTGCAGCATTGCCTTCCAGGAGAGTGCCACAAAAACCAGTTGTTTTTTACTGTGACACAGATTTCCAGTGGGATTAAGCTATTAAACGTGGTTATTGTTTTACAGAGACATCACTGGGTTTCTAGCGGGGACCTTGCCACAAAAAGCAGCTGTTTTTGTACAGACTTGTTGCTGTGTTTCTAGCGGCTTTTTAAACAAACATGAGTGTTTTTAAGTGACCTGTCATTACTTTTCCTGCCCAAATAGCGCCACAAAAAGCGGATGTTTTTTACCGTGACATTGCTGCATTTCCAACTCATACTTTGCTGTTTTTTACCAACTTGTTGCTGTGTCTCCAGCAGCTTTGTAGCCACCAAACATGAGTGTTTTTTAGAGACCTGTCAGTTCTTCCTGCAGGGACAGTGCCACCAAAAGCAGGTATTTTAAGCAAAAACATCGTATAACCACACGTAACCACAATGTTGCTAAAATGTACAGAAATGTTCTGCCTTAGCAGTGCCACATAAAGTGTTTTCTTAGCGAGACATCGCTGTATTTCCTGCCGGGACAGTGCCACAGAAAGGGGTTCTTTTCACTCAGATGTCACTATTTTTCCAGCAGGGATTGTGTCTGAAAAATCAGGTACTTTAAGCCAAAAACTGATGTTTTCCTGACCGTAGCCAAGTGTTTTTTGTGCCTCCACCTCACGACACTGTGCGACCTTTCAACCAGAGTCTGATCAGATCTCTGTTCCACAAATACACCTCAGCTCAGGGTCCAGGTGACCCCACGCTGACTGAGGTGAAACTGAGAAACAGGAGCGTTTAAACGAGCTGACGAGCTTCATGATGCAGCAGACAGTGAGTCCAGTGTGACAGGCAGTGAGCAGTGTGTGAATGAATCAGCTGAGAGGCCATCAGCTCAGCCCGAGGATTAACACTGCAACCACACACACACACACACACACACACACAGACACAGCTAACTCTGAAGACCAGAAAAAGACCAACACACTCAGTCCGTTCAGCTTCTTACATCATGAGTGTGTGTGTCGACGCGTGTACACAGACAGCTGGTGATCAGCTGTGTGTCGACTGATGAACAACAGGCCTGTGTTCACTTCGCACTGCAACACATCTGATGTGTGTCTGCAGACAACACAGAACAATAAACCACGCCGGCTCCCTGCAGACGCTGCAGACTTCATCACACTCACAGAGCTGCTGGAGATCTGCCGCCAGAGAAAAACCAGGATATGTGAAATGGAGCAGAATGAGCCGGCAGGATGAAGCTCAGAGACTCGGCCTCCGTCAGTGAATAACAGTCAGATATCGTGACCAGATCAGACTAATCCTGTGTGATCAGCAGCTGCACTGACAGAGAGATCCTCAGGAATGTGTGGCCTACTTCCACAGCAGAGGAAACACACCGAAAATAACTCTGCTCACTCAGCAGGCCTCAGGGACACAGTAGTCCTGGGTACCTGTGGTTTCAGATGGCTGCTGGCGTCTGGCACATCCAAACTTTAATTCCAACAGAGGCGAGTGGATCTCTGCAGAATTACTACTGGACAGATGGTCTGAGATACGCCGTAATTAAAAAACTATGAATCTGATTGGCTGCAGTCGGATGTGTGAGAGGACGCCTCGAAATGTCTGAAACGTCTCTGATGCTTTTAGGTTAGAGAACTGCTCTTATAAACAGATGACATTTAGCATGAAGGGTTTGTTTTGTACAGCGAGAACAAAACGCTGCTCGATGCTTCAACCAGACTGACAGAGACAAAGATCGCTCTGAGCAACAGCCGAATAACAAGAGAAGAGAATCAGCCGTCGTTGGTAAAAGAGACTGAAAGCTGAGCGTCACAATGTGTGAAGATTATTAATTTAAACAACCCATGGGTGTTTCCAGCAGCTTTTCAGCCCATAAAAGTTGGTGTTTTCTGCCCTCAAATGTGGGTGTCTGTTAGTGACTCGCCACTGATTTCTGCTGCTTTTTATCCCCAAAACATTGGTGGGGTTTTTTTTGCCCTGTCGCTGGTTTTCCAGGAGCTTTGTAGCGCCAAACTGTTGGCGTTTTTAAGCTGCTCATCACTGTGTTTGCAGCAAGTTTTCTGCCCACAAATGTGGGTGTTCTTTAGGGACCCATCGCTGTGCTTCCAGCTGCTTTTTAGCCCCCCAAACACAGGTGTGGTTTTTTTGGGACCAGTCACTGTTTATTCATCATGTTTTCCGCCCTGTGTTTCCAGTGGCTATTTAGCCTCCAAATGTGGACATCTTTAGGGACTCATCACTGTGTTTCCAGCAGCTTTTCAGCCCATAGAAGTTGGTGTTTTCAACAGCCCCCAAACGAGTGTTTATTTAGGGACCCATCAATGTGTTTGCAGCGTATTTTCCGCCCTCAAATGTTGGTGTCTTTTAGTGACTCGCCACTGATTTCTGCTGCTTTTTAGCCCCAAAACATTGGTGTTTAAGCTGCTCATCACTGTGTTTGCAGCAAGTTTTCTTTGGGTGTTCTTTAGGGACCCACCGCTGTGTTTCCAGCTTAGCCCCCCAAACACAGGTGTTTTTTTTGGGACCAATCACTGTTTTTTCATCATGTTTTCCACCCTTGTCTTTTAGTGACTTGTCACTGTGTTTCCAGTGGCTATTTAGCCTTCAAATGTGGGCATTTGTTAGCAACCCATTGCTGTGTTCTCTGGCGCTTTTTAGCCCTCAAACATGGGTGTCGTTTAGAGACCAATCACTGTATTTACTGTGGCTTTTCCTTGCCGCTGATAGTGCTCTGAAAAGCACTGATTTTTTACAGAAACATAACATGTCAACATGGGTTGGGGGTTAACAGGCTATGTGTTGCTTTAGTAAAACTCTAATTCAAACTTCACAATAAGAACAGAGGCGCAGTCGTTCCGACTGTTTGAATATCAGCTGAACAGACTGAGGACTGACAAATCACAGTTTAAACCTTGTTAATCAAACCACTCAGCAGACAGCCCAAAGAAAACCAAATTTAAGAACTGAAACTCCTGATGATGACTGATCTCAACGTGGATCAAACTTTCACTTCTATTATTCAGAAAAGTCTGACTCACTCCTGACGTCCGCTGCTGATTCAAAGCTGCTGGGATTCCCCTGAAAACTGATGCTAATGTGTGTGTGTGTGTGTTCCAGCTGCTAACATCTGCAGTGTAATGAGATAAACCGCCCGCTGATCTTTTACACACTAAGACTGTCTGAGTACATTTACAGCAGAAACCCAAAAGCAGATCAAGTGAAGAAAAAGGCTGCGTTCATGTTAGTTTCACTGCTTCTGAAAATATGTTTTCATCATTAAACTTTTTATAACACTATTAAGTGTGTGTGTGTGTGTGTGTGTGTGTGTGTGTGTGTGTGTGTGTATGTGTGATGGTTTACATTCTCCAAATGGTTCATGAACAGTTTGGATCTGCTTTGGAGAGAGGTTTTAAAATAGAAAGTGGAAGTTGTGAGTCTGAAGGTTAAAGCCCAGCAGTGCAGTGAGGGTCGCTGTAACTCTGACAATAACCAGAATGCATGAGTTATAATTATCAGCCTTATTTATGGTGATTAACGGCTGCTGGCTCAGAGTTACTCTGCTACTGTATCACATGACCAACGCGCTGTCGGGGATCTTCCTGCACGTATCTCTGTGATGTACTGACACACATTTCAACAGATGATCTCTGTGACAGCAGCTGGACCTTCAGTCCTGCTGACAGCGACAACTCGTCCTCACATTCACGCCGGCTCATGTTCACAATGGAAACTGTGTCAGTGTGACACGTCGGGGATATTTCAGTCTGAGGGACCACTAAAGATAAAGAGCAACTCAGGACGAGACCTTGAGCTTCCTACATCTGTACATGAGCCAAAGTTCTCCCTTCACAGAATGTGTGAGGCCTTTCCTTCCCAACACTGGGCCTAAAACAAAAAGATTCATACGCTCTTTGGTTTTAAATGTCATCTTTTCAGTGTTGGAAGTACATGGTGCATTTATGTGCAGCCATGTTAGAACAATAATTTCCCTTCGCAGCACATGAATGTAACGTTTATGTTGGATTTCTGAGCTTTGACAAATAAAACTGTCACCTTATACAAATGACATCAACACAAACCACTAGCAGAGGGACGTGTTGCATTCAGGTACTACTGAAACATGAAATACATCATTTACAAACTGAAAAAAGATGAAGAAGAGGTTTGTCTATATTTATGTTGTCTGATTGTGGATGTCCCTATTTTAGACCTTACTGTTAGCTTGTTTTTATATTTCGCACCTTATTGTTAGCTAGTTTTTATATTTCACACCTTATTGTTAGCTTGTTTTTATATTTTGTTCCTTACTGTTAGCTAGTTTTTATATTTCGCACCTTAATGTTAGCTTGTTTTTATATTTCGCACCTTAATGTTAGCTTGTTTTTACACTTCGCACCTTACTGTTAGCTTGTTTTTACACTTCGCACCTTACTGTTCGCTAGTTTTTACATTTCGTACCTTATTGTTAGCTTGTTTTTATATTTCGCACCTTATTGTTAGCTAGTTTTTATATTTTGCACTTTACTGTTAGCTTGTTTTTATATTTTGCACCTTATTGTTAGCTTGTTTTCATATTTAGCACTTTGTCAGCTAGTTTTTATATTTTGCACCTTACTGTTAGCTCGTTTTTATATTTTGAACATGTCATTAGCTAGTTTTTCATGCATCTTAAAGTTAGCTGGGGTTTTCTCCCCCGCACCTTTCTGTTGGCTAGTTTTATTTTTAGCTTATATTTTCTTTACATTTGCTTTTTCTGCTTAGTTTTTTTATCCTTGTATATTGCACGCTTTATATCTGCACTCCTCTACCTTTGTATTGTAACCGCTGCACAGTAGTTCCCTTCAGGATAAATAAAGTTCTATTTTATCTTATCTTATCTGTGTGTGGACACACATATTGTAAAACAACATTTTAAAAAGATTCCAGTGTCACAAACCCGTAGACGCAGCCTGCACACTGCTGTGTTATAAAGTGCAGAAGTGGAGCTTTCTGCACTTGACAGGACGACTGAAGCCCTCACAGAACTTTATGTCTGGCTTGAGGTTTTCATCCTGAAGCTGCTCACTACAATCATCTAACCACTCTGCAGACTCTCCAGAATCTAAAGGAAGATCTATTTAGAGTATGTGGAGTGAAGATAGTACGTCTGTCACAGGCTGTTGATTTACTGCGCTGTGTGCTGCTGACACTCTGTTGGCTGCTTGTGGTGAGCAAACATGCATTCAGCAGCCAAACAGCTCGTCGTGGTCTCTCTGCTGCCGTCTGGACTCAGAGCTCAGGAAACCTCCCGACTTTAAATTCAAATCCTGCTTGTGCAGTCAGGACGACACAAACACTTCCTGTTTTCAAGAAGACGGAGATTTGTGAGGAATTTTACAGTATCTAAAGACATAAAGGAGCACACACACACACGCACACACACACACACACACACACACACGACTATTTCTTGTTTGGTTTGAACAGGTGAACATCCCTCATTTCAGACAGTTGTCATTTTCACAGCCAGTGCCCAAGTTCATGTCGTCTAGGTGGCAAATGTGCTTGCACCCATCTGTGCGCCCATGGGTGTGTAGGTCTTAAAATGAGGTGCGGTCAGACACATTGTTGGCATGGTGCTATTCTGAGGCAACAGAGAGCGATTGCACCATGAACCAATAAAAAGCTAAGCTGCTCTAAAGTCAGAATGGTGCAGTATAAAGGGCGCATTATTCAGATAGTAGGCGCGCGACATGTGTGCACTCTGCTTGTTACACACAGGGACGTGTGGATGGGTTGCGTGTGGGTGAAATAATACATCATCGGTGAGGAAAGTATGAATGACAGTCTGTAAAACGTAGCAGAGATCAGAGCAGAGCTGCTGTCCCATAACTTTGAGCAGAAAACCCCTTTTATGTTTTTACCTGTTGGCTCTGTTAGCACCTTTGACAGTGTCAGTATTGCTAGTGGTGCTAACATAGCTAACAAGGCTAATGAAGCTGCTTACTCACCGGGCGATGTGGGGGCCAGAGGGTGAGCAGAATGTTTCCACAGCAATACTGTCTCTCTACCGAGATGGCGTTCCCAGTGGTAATCACCAAATGAGCAACAGAGCAGCCAGATAAGACTGGAGGGCGGGCAGTGGGAACCATGTTTCCACTTGTTAATGCAGCTAGCTGTCTGTCTGATTAAAAATCAGCTGGTTTGTTACCAGGTAATGTGTGTCGGGCTTTCGATGAACCTAAGCTGACATCCCTACCTGAGATCCATCTGTTGTGATGTTTATTGTTTGTCGGCGTACACCATGTTTTGCTTTTGTTGATGTGTTCTTGAGGGTTTTAAGATGCTCTCAGCTTGAGTCCTGTGTGCGGTTGACTTAATTAAAATGACTGATTCACAAACCTGACCGGCACCCTGAACAACCAGTAATATACCTCAACAGTATCTCGGTGAAATGAGCCAGCAAATCTAACTTTGCATCCACAGTTTAAGTTGATCTCAACTGTGACCGAGTTTTAGTTTGAGTGTCAACATAAACCAGACGAGTGCGGAGCTGTCTTTTCCTTGTGACATCACGGCTGAGGATGTCTCCACAGACGTGTCCACATGTACCTGTATGCTGACGTGCCTCCACCACAGTGTCGGTCACATGTCTGAGATAATACAGCAGCTTACTGCAGGGTGATGTAACAGGATCGTCTTCCTGTCCAGCAGATTACTCACCGACACAACTCACTCACAACAACACAGAAACAATCACTGCTCCTCTTCGTCTCCATCGTGTTTCTCATCATGTTGTCACTTCCTGTCTGGGGTGAGTCAAACTGAAGCAGCTCTGGTGGAATGAGACAGACATGTTTCAACAGGCCGCTCAGCACTGACGGATTACTGACGGCTTTTAGTCAAACAAACACTCAGAGCCTGATTCAAACAATCTGTACTCCACTGTCTACACGGCGAGGTGCACGTGCAGCAAAGGGCGTGTCCAGCTCCACTTTTACGAGGGAACGGTACATAATCTGGGTGCAAAGTGAGGCGCAAGGTGCAAAAGAGTTGTAGCTGTAACATGAATTCATCCAATCAGACAGTCATCTCCTATTTACTTCAAAAACCAGGTGCACCTCACACACTTTTATTTACATGGCGAAACCGACAAACAACAACAACAAAACCGGTTGTGATTTACAGAGCCGTCATTGTGTTTCCAGCGACTTTTTAGGGACCAAATGTGGGTGTTTTTTAGCAAACTGCAGCTCTTTTTCCTGCAGCTATTAAGCCCCCAATCATCTGTGATTTTGAGCACCCAGTGGCTCTTTTTCCTGCAGATTTTTAGGTACCAAATGAATGAATGTTTTTTTAGCAGTCTGTGGCTATATTTCTAGCTGCTTTTCAGGCACCAAAAGTGGGTGGTTTTGGTGACCAATAGCTGTTTTTCCTGTTGCTTTTCAGCCCCTAAATGTAGCTGCTTTTACTGACCTGTGGCTGTTTTTCCAGCATTGTTTTAGGTACCACACGAGATTTTTCATCCTCAAACTTGGGTGTTTTTTTAGCGAACCGTGGTTATTTTCTGGTGGCGCTTTAGCCTCCAAACATGAGTGTTTTTTGGCAACCCACAGAGTTTTCTCTTGCTGCATTTTAGCCCCCAAATGAGTGATGTGGCTGTTTTTCTAATGGTTTTTTTAGCCCCAAAATGTGGGTGTTTTTTAGCGTTTCCTGGCTGTTTTTCTAGCAGCTTTTTAGCCCCTGAACATGAGCGTTTTTAGCAACCTGTGGACCTTTCATCCCCCAAACATGGGTGTTTTTTAGAGACCTGTGGCTGTTTTTCTAGCGTTTTGTTTAGCCCTAAAATGTGGGTGTTTTTAGCAACCTGTAGCCCTTTTTTCAGGTGCTTTTTAGCCTCCCAGCTTGGGTTGGTTTTAGTGACTCCTGGCTGTTTTTCTGGCAGCTTTTTAGCCCCTTAACATGAGCATTTTTAGCAACCTGTGGCTGTTTTTCTAGCATTTTGTTTAGCACCCAAACATGGGTGATATTTGGCAATCTGTGTCTTTTTCCTGCTGCTTTTTGCCTCCAAATGTTGGTGTTTTTAACAACTTGTCACCACTTTTCGACTGCAGATAGTTGTTTTGGTTTCTTTACCGAGACAAGGTTGTCATTGTGCCTTCTTTTCTGGTGATTGGGTTGATCAATAACATTTTTTAGTCTTTAAAATCTAAAAGCTCCTCTCCTGAAGATAAATCTCTTCATGCTGAACTACAATGTGTCACCACGGGGCAGACAGCAGTAACCTGCCATAAAGAACTGATTTAATATTTGCTAAAGGTGCAATAAATGTCAGATAGACTGCTGCTCAGCTGACGGTTCAGTGTTGGAGTGAAGCTCGAGTCTTCAGGGTTACTTTGAGTCACGACATGTTCAAACTGATACCTTCATAATACACCTGCATGTAGAACAAATGTTGGCAGCGGCCTGAAGCCTGCAGGTAAAACTACAGGAAGTCAAAGAGACACCTGAGGGACAGGTGAGTCCACTCCTCTTCTTCTTGTATTCAATAAGCTGCGCTGCGTTTCACAGCCTCCCGCTTCATGTACTGAGTCTGTAACTTTAATCCCAACTTTAATCCTGTAACTGGATTAGGAGGAGCAGCAGGGAGTCAAACTGAGAGGAGATCCACAGCAAGAGTGAAAGTGCTGCGACGCTCCAGACTCAACTCAACCCACAAGTTAATTAATGTATTATTTGATCAACAGAAAATGAAGTGAGGATGTTTGCTTTGTCTTAGCGTTAAAATAAACTGAATCTCTGTTGGTCCGGCAGCTTTTGATCCACCAAACACAATTATCCACCAAACACGGGTGTTTTTTAGCACCTGTCGCTGTTCATCCACCAGGAATAGTGCAGGTAATTTTTTACTGAGACGTCACTGAGTTTCCTGTCGGGATATATCAGTGAAAGCAGTTGTTTTTAACCAAGATATTGCAGTGAGGGCAGGAAGGTTTGGGCAGGATTGGCACTGGATTTATTAATCTAATTATTAAGTTACTCAGGAGAACTATTGTTCAGTCACTCTAAGGCTGCAGCTTCTCAACACAAATAGTTTGTTTCATATCTCAGTGAATCTCAGAGTGTTATTTGAAGACGTCACTTCAGACTCTTTGGACGTATTGATGGACATTTTTTTCACGAACCAAACACTGAGTCAACTAATCAGGAAAGCAAGCAGCAGATTTATGGGTAATAAAAACAATCAGTGGTAACAGCATAAACAAATACTGAAGGTTACGTGTATTTCGAGCCTGGTCTCACTCCGAAGTCGCCAAAATCCAGAGCTTGGCCAGTGACTTGTGGCGACAGACAGCAACGGAAAAAGGCGTCTTTAACTTCCCTAACGTCAGCATGACACGCAGCCTGTTGCTGTTATAGTTTAACGGCGCTCAGTGGCGTCAGGGGAAAATGGACGAAAGTTAAGGCACTGCCTTTCACCCAGGAGAGCGGTGTCACGTCCCATAAGATTCTAAAGCTAAACACGTGTGCGTTTATTTTGAAAGAGACTCTATGTAAATGTTAATTTCCTGTGAAAACGGAAGCGCAACAACCAACACACCCAGGGTACCCTGGACATCATATGTGTACATGGAAAGTCCATGACCAAACGTGACACAGCGCGTCCGGAAAACTAAAGCTAATCAACACGTGTAACACAAAGTGACTCTGCGAACATCTCTCACTGACAAAAACCCTGAGTGTCTTTGTCTCTCCACTATAAATCAGCAGATGACACCTTGGGCCACTGATTTTGGTTTTGCTCTAAGCTATGCAACTTCTGGTGCTTTTCACACGTATACTACTGTGGTTATTACACCAGACGAACACACTGCCACCCTGGGTGGAACCTGACATCTATCAGCTCTATCTCACCTGCAATATAAGACAAAACAATACGGCATAGTTGTGGCAAAAGGGAATATTTTAACTCTGGAAACTGAGGATGTTCCTTCTTTAAAGACCAACTTGTTGCACATGGACAGTGTTAGATTCAGCGTTTCCTTCAGCTCTGTAATCTCTGATAAAACATGGCGACCGTTCATGTCCTATTTATGGAGAATGGCCTGAAGTGTTTGCATGTGTGTACCGATACTTGTTCATAACGGGTTGGACAAACAACATATGTGTACTTGTACTACATGCATACGATGAAATGGATCAATCAAGAGTCTCGACTCATCGGGAGAAGTCGTCATCATAACGTCTGCTGAGTGTGAAGATGAAGGAAGGTATTTAAATCTCTCAGAGTGACGAAGAACATGTTCACAGCCGACCTGCTGCTCCACACTGGAGAACCAACAACAGTCTGAACAATCGAACTGACTCCAGGTCGCGTCTCTAAAATCCTAAAACTGTGTTTAGTCTGCTCGGCTCTGCAGCCAGAGTCTCATGTCCATAAAAGGACAAACACAGAGCTCTGCGTGCAAAGGTGTGTGTGTGTGTGTGTGTGTGTGTGTGTGTGTGTGTGTGTGTGTGTACTATTAAAGAAATAACACAAAGGATTACTGAGAGATGTGAGCGTACCTGCATGTCGTGTCTTGTGACCTCTGACATTAACTCTTTCTAACTTTATCATATTTGTATTTTCAGATTCTTCTTCTGTGTGATAACTGAACCTGATTAAATGTGTATTTGTGTTCAAACTCTTTCGTCACCGTGGGACGATATGATTTTGCCACACAAAAATATCACGATATTGTGCTGGATCGATTTTTCCCGCTCCTACAAACACTACAGTGGAGTGAAACTCAAGTAAAGGTCAAAATTTTACTGAAGTACAAAAGTATCAGCATCAAATGTACTTAAAGGACAACAAGTAAAGTACTCATTGTGCAGAATATGTAACTACATATTCTATATTATAGTTATTGATGCATAAATGAGTTCTGGAAAAGATGGAGCTCGTTTTAATGACTTTATAAACTGCTGGGTAGATTCATCGATAAAAATATTAGGGCCGCCCCCCGACAGTCGACCAAACGTTAGTCAACCAGGAGGTCATTAGTCTGCAAGATTTCATTGGTCGCTTAGTCGCAGAGAAACAAACAAACATGAAACTCTATCAGGAGCTGCTCCTTGTCAGAATAAATCCAAACCTATATGACTGGAGCATGTGTGACTTTACTTTGAAAGGACAGCCACAGGAAGTGTCCTCGTCAGGTTAACCTCCAGGGCTGGTACCTGCGGTTATTCCACAGGCTAGTTAATAACATGTCGGGCAGGAAATCCAAAGTGTGGGATCATTTTGAGAAGGTGAAGGATGAACCCAAGGTGATATGTAAACTCATCTTCATTGGTCGACTACAAACATGATGTATCATCTGAAACATGGAAGTAGCTACATGCCCATTAGCCCACAGCGTCATTAACAGGCGGCTCGCTCAGTGTGTGACGTGCCCTAAAAAATACATCATTTATTAGTTGATTATATTTTGTGTTAATAATCTGAATCTGTACAGTAACTACAGATGAATGCAGTGTACAGTATAACCAAAAACCTCTCAAGTGCTTCTAAACATTTTCACTGGTGCGCCGACATTTAACAGGTTTTTATTACTTTTGACTTGACTCAGAGTAAATCAATGGCAGGAGCCGCTGTACACTGAGAACCTCCATGCTTGACTTTCTAATCATCAACAAACCTGCATCCACCTTCTTCCTCCGATGCTCTGAACACTGAGCACGTTTCCTGTCTCTGCAGTTAAACTTCATCCTGGAAGTCGACGCTCCTAAACTCTGAGTGTCCGACTTCCATGAACACAGCGAGGAAACTCCTCCACAGCTGCAGCCTGAGAACAAAACCTGATACGAATCTGTTTGCTTTCTTCAGCCCCCTCCTGAGAGGAACAACAAAGTGCTTCCTGATCCTGCCGGAGCAGAGAGAGCTCCTCTGTTATCAGGCGGCAGATCTGAGTCCAGTTATAAAATGATTCATTACACATCGCGGCTGTTATCACACTCAGACTATTTTATCACGTCGAGGGTCAGACGCCAACACAGTGACACGCTTCGCACCATTTTCTGCCTGGCACCAGAAACACCCCACGTGTTGATGGTTTGAAAATAAGACATAAGATTGTTAGTTTAAGGCGAATAGAAATCAGCCTCGAACGTCCCTCATATGTTGCTTTTATCTCCAAAGGTGCATAAAAACTCCATCAGATCCCCGCAGAGCTCCGAGGCTGCTGCAGACCGACTCTGATGATGTGTTATAGATTAGCTATCAGTGTAATCACATCAGCTCGCCACAATAAAAGCTCTTAAAAAACCTGAGTGCCTCGACAACAACTCTGCAGACAGGAAGTAACCCGCAGAGAGAGGACGGACGGAGACACTGTGTGGAACAAAAATACATCAACAGCAAAATAAAATTAATCAGAGGAATCCTGCAGAGAGCTCCGGAGCACTTTGCTGAACTTTCACGACCTTCATCGTGTCATCATCTTCTTCTCTTCCTCTCTGAGAGTTCAGACTGACACCACTCTGCAGCTGGTTAGCATAGCTTAGCATAAAGACTGCAAACAGAGGGAAACTGCTAGCCTGGATCTGTCCAGCAGTGTTTTTATGTGTCCTTAAAAAAAAGGCTAAATGAGTGTACAAAATGTCCTCACGCCATCACGGCTTTACGGCCTCGTCGTCGTGGAGACGTGAAGTCATGTGACTGTGGGATTTATAACTTAATGTTAATTTTTTACTCTGGCAATTTCATCTCGACTTTAAAACTCATCAAACTGTGTTAGTGAAGATTATCTTGCAACAGCTCATGTAACCTGAAGTTGTCTGAGCTGATCACTGTCGGGGAACATCAGTCGGTTTTTTAAGGACTGTGAAAACAGCAGAAAACAGTTTGCTCTTGAAAAACTTCATGTTTACCACAGAGTTTATTTTCTGATCCAAAATGACAAGAAAAAATCATTTTGGATTTTTGACGAGGGAACCAGGGCGACGCCAACTTCCAGGTCAGCTGACAGATAAACGTCATCCCTGCAGCGCTCTGATGCATCACGTGACATCACACTGTTACAGAGCACTTACACGTCCTCACTACTGTCTGAGACAAACAGTGAAAGCAGGTCAAGCTGCCATGACGACACACAACCAGCACCGAGGATTATCTCTGTTTACTCCTGTATCATCATCCTCCTCCTCCTCCTCCTCCTCCTCTTCCTCCTCCCTGTCTGATCTCATATCAGCAGCAGCAGCGGTCTTTGTTCGACCTGCACACACACACTGACACTGACCGGGCTTCCCGGCAGAAGGACTCATCCTCTGCATCTTTTATGAACGCTTGTTTTGAGTCATTGTGATTGGATCTGATCGATAAGAGCTGAGGACGCTCGTTTCAACAGTCAAAACACAAACGTGGCTCAGAGTCACAACAGTCAGCTCATTTTAAGGAATTAAGATGCTTCTATACTCACATCTGGTAGACATGACTAACACTCTGACGGTCATGTGCTAAGCTGTGTATGAACAGAGTTTACTCCCTGTGTCTCACAAGGAAACTGGAAAATTCGATTTAGAATTCATAATGAAACTGCAACTTTTAAACGCAGACACTGAAAAGAAGTTTTGAACAAAATACAAATGTTGATTTTGAGTATGCTGACATATTTTGTCATCAGGAGGTGGAGGGGATGGTGGATGGTATGACATCTCGGCCAGACGCCTGCCAAACTGCAGACCACTGGTCAACACCAAGAAACAACAAAAGCAGTTGGTTTTTAGCGACACATCATCACTGAGTTTCCAGCAGGGATTGTGCCATAAAAAGCAGCTGATTTTTACCGACTTGTTGCTGTGTTTCCAGCTGCTTTTCAGCCTCGAAACATGAGTGTGTTTTGGCCACCTGTCACTGTTTTTCCAGCCAGGACTGTGCCAAGAAAATCACAGTTTCCTGCCCGGATAGTGTCATAAAAAATTACATTTTTAGCCGAGACATTGCTGTATTTCCTGCTGGGATAGTGTCAAGAAAAGCTGTTGTATTTTACCGTGACATCGCTTGATTTCCAGCAGAGACTTTGATACAAGAAGTGGTTGTTTTTTTATCAACCTGTTGCTGTGTTTCCGGCGGCTTTTTAGCCACCAAACATGAATGTTTTTAGCAATCTGTCACTGTGTTTCCTGCTGGGATAGTGCCACAAAAAAGCGGTTGCTCTTTACAAAGATATCGCTGCATTTCCTGCCAGGATTTTGCTACAAGAAGTTTTTGTTTTTTTACTGACTTGTTGCTGTGTTTGCAGCAGCTTTTTAGCAACCTGTCACTGGTTTTCCTGCCTAGATAGTGCCATGAAAAGAAGTCATTGTTATGTTTCCAGCAGAAACATCACATAACCACATTCAAACCACAATGTTTCTGAAATGTATAGAAATGTAAAGTTACAACGTGTCCGCTACATAATGACGCACAGCTGTGACGTTTTGTTTCTGTGGTTTGCAGAAATGTACGATCAAACATTTGTTCTGGTCGGCTCATTTGCTCAGAGCAGAGCTGGACGAAGCTCCTCAGACGTCATAAATTACCTTCAGCACTAAACTGACGTTTGGCTACAAAACAGAGGTGTCACATTTTATATTTAACGAGTAAATCAAAGCGATGATACTGCAATGATTTCCTGTCGAGGGCTTTTGTCAAATTACAGTCATCACTGACACACACACACACACACACAGGTTCAGACCAGTGTGAGCTTCAATACCAGTTAATCAACTTTAAACTCTCCTCAACCAGTTTCAGGTTTCTTTATATTGTACACAGCGCATTCATCCGTCATGTGACCTGCAGATCACCATAGATACAAATACACAAAACAACATCATCACCATCCTTCTTTAAAATCCACCTTCTCTGAGAGGAAACAAACATTCTGACAATTTAGAGGCAAAATAATGAATCCAGAGAATAAAAATAGAAAATAATAATTAAAATCTTTCCTGTCAGATAGTTTGCACCCACAGAGCGTTGATGATTTGTTTTGTTTTGTGTTCTTGGTAAATTTATATTCAGTGAAGACCCAGCCTGATGGAGAGCAGAGACACAAAGCAGGAGATGGAGAAGAAGAAGAGTTAAAGGTGTTTTACCTGGAAAGGCGTGTGGGTTGGACGACCCTCTCTTCAGGCACTTGGAACAGAGAATATGTACAGAGTAGTGCAGGCCGGGCCACTCCTGCAGCAGCACGTTCAGCTCCTCCACCAGCGGAGTGATGGCCTGCCACGCCGTCCAGATGTTGGGCAGCGAGGCGTGGCTGGCGATGGACAGAGTCTCCACCTGCAGCTTCCCTTTGGAGGGCCGGTGGCTGATCACCACGGGGACTTTACCTCTGTAGGCGAAGATCTGATGCCTGCCGTCTGACCTCTGCACCACGTGGCTGTTTATCTGCACACTGAAGCGTGCAAACAGTCCGGGAGGAAACAGGAAGGGGAAGCTGTACTGGATGTGCAGCTGCTCCACGGAGAAGAAGTGACACAGCGGCAGAGAGCTCCCGCCGGCCGAGGCCTCCGCCCGGGGCTCCTCACTGCTGACGTAGCTGGGGAACTTGTACCAGGCCGTGGCTCCGTTCAGGGGCTTGCTGCGGGGTTTGTTGATGCAGTAGCAGATCCCCATCTTCTCCAGCAGCTCCATGATGAGGTGGAGGTCCTGCTGGGTCTGGATGAGCGGCCTGAGGAGCAGGCGGATGACGTTGGAGGGCAGAAGGCCGTGTTGGAGGAAGCCCTCCACGTGGTGCTGCAGATGGGTCACCCTGAGGTTCTCTCCCTTCTCGTCCTCTATGACCAGACTCACCCTCCCTTTGTCCCCCCTCTCCCCCTCCGACAGGAGCCTGTCCAGCAGCGAGGACTCGTCCCTCTGGAAGAAGACGTTGAGAATTGCAATGAATCGTGGAAGATTGTGGAAAACATATTCCTTCAGAGTGATGCTGTCCTCAAAGTACAGCAGCTTCCCGCTCTCGTGCAGGTAGGATAAGGCGCTCTGCAGCCGGTCCTCCGTGAGCCCCGCCTGCAGGCCCAGACGGGCTGAGTCCCACCACGACAGCCACAGGTCTTTGGGCTTAAAGTGCAGCTCCTCCAGCATCTGCCAGGACTTTGGCAGCACACGGTGGAGGTTGGGGAAGATGTCCCTGTGGTCTGCGACGGACATGAGCTTCTCCCTCAGCCTCTGGATGTTCCTCTGGGTCTCCGTGCAGCTGACGCTCAGCACAGGAGACAGGATCTGCAGCCGGTGGTTCAGCATGTACTGCAGCTGGGACTTCCTCCGCCTCAGGTTCCTGTCTGAGACGCCGTAGAAGAGGACGTGAGGGCTAAAGGAGCGGACGTTGTAGCCCTGCTCCAGCGCCTGGTCCACCTGCAGAGCCAGGCTCCTCAGGACCTGGATGTCCCTCTTCTCCTGCAGGCCGATCTGCCTGTGGATGTCCAGACTCTTCTCCTCCAGCTCCACCTCCCCACACAGGTCCGCATGCGTGCCCACCAAGCACACAACGGCGTGGGGTACTTTGGCACTGAGGAGGTGGAGGAAATACCCGACATGGGCGTAAAAGTTCTTGGGTGAGTATGCTTTGAGATTGATGACGAGGACGTAGAGAGCACCAGGGGAGAGAAAAAAGGGTTTGATGAGGTCGTAGTTTTGCTTCCCTGACAGATCATACACGAGAAACGTGAGACAGCGATCAGCGTCCGCCACCCAGTTAGTCACTTCGATTCCTTTGTTCCCCTGGACGCCTTTAGCGTCCTGCTGTTTGCTCACCACGCTCTGCCTCAGCCGGGTCTTCCCAGCATTTTTTGTCCCCATCAGGACCAGTTTCAGCCGCGGCTTCACAGCGAGCTGCGAATGAGCCAGCTCCTTCTGATAGGCTGCGATGTACGGGATCCCCTTCATGCACACCTCGTACGGAGGCTGGATGAGAGGGTTGTCCTTCACCTTCCAAATGCTGACTTTGGACAGCTTCCCAAAGTTATCTGGAAGTATGGCTATTTGGTTACCCTGTAAAACGAGCTCCTCCAGCTTCTCCAGCTCCACGATGGAGTCAGGCAGGTAGTTGATGCTGTTGTTGTCCAGCCAGAGGTTGGCCAGCTTCACCAGCTGCCCCACTTCCTCTGGGATATGAGTCAGTTTGTTCCTGCTCAGGTAAATTTCCTCCAACCCTGTGATGCTCAAAATAACCTGGGGGAAGTTCTCAAACTCATTAGAGGACAAATTAATCATCTTGAGTCTCTGCAGGAGGCTGAAAGCAGCAGGCAGCGCCGTGAGCTCGTTCCCGTCCAGCATCAGGCTCTCCAGGTGCTGCAGCTGACAGAACGTGTCCGGTAACGTGGACATGTGAAGACTGCTGAGCCACAGGATCTTGATGGACTGCAGCTTCATGACGTCGGCTGGTAACACCTCAAACTTGTTCCCGGAGCAGTCCAGCTCCTCCAGCTCGCTGAGGGCCAGGATCTCAGGGGGGAACTGGTTCAGCTTGTTGTGATCCGCATCCAGAGTCCGCAGCTTGGTGAGGCTGGAGAAAGACCTGGGGAAGTCGTGCAGGTCGTTGAAGCTGATGTCGAGCTCCTCCAGGACCTGAAGCGCCCCGATCTGAGCCGGCAGGCTCTGGATTTTATTGTGACTGATGCATAGCTTCTTGAGCCCCTTCAGCTGACCCACACCCTCAGACAGGCTCCTCAGGCAGTTGTGGCTCATGTCCAGCTCCACCAGCTGCCCCAGCTCAAACACCACCCGCGGGACAGAGGTGAACTTGTTCCTGCGGAGGACGAGGATGCGCAGGTTGTTGAGGGAGGATCCCAGCCCGTCCGGCAGCTCCTGGAGGGAGTTGTTGCCCAGGTTGAGCACCTCTATCTCGGCTATATCCTCCGGCAGTATGATCTGGTTGTCTTTGGAGCAGAGGGTGAGCTGGCGCAGGTTGCTCCGCAGCTTCCTGGAGCGGAGGGCGGCATCCCTCCACAACCTGGCCGTCCTCAGATTGTTCTCCTTGTCCTCCATGGCGCTGCAGCCGGAACCCTCCTCCTCCTCCTCCTCCCTGTTATCATGGAGAGTTTTCATGGAGAGGCAGCGGGCAGCATGGTGGACGGTGTGCTTCACAAATCAGCGCGCTCCTCAGCAGCAGAGCCTCCGTCACGGAGGAGACAAAGGACAGTTTGTGTCGGACAATAATGAATCTAGTCGACGGGAGCAGGAGGAGTGTCTGCGGCCGCGGAGGCATCCTTTTCTCCTGCGCCACTCTGCACACAATGACAACAAACCTCCGCGGTTACAGCTCCGGCTCCGTGCCCCGATCCGAGCTCCGGTGCCGCGGCTGCGCTCCGTGCCTCACCGGGGTCCTCATGGCCTCCACAGCCCGACCTCTGGAGCTCTGTGCCCGGGTTTATCCGAGTGTTTGTGGGAGCTTCCCGAGCCGCTGGGTCTCTTCCTGGGAGCGGGGAGTGGAAGTGAAGCAGCCGCTCACACTGCGTCAGATCTCTGAGCCCTCCTCCTCCCTTTCTCCTCCCTGCTGCTGCTGAGAGAGGAGGAGGAGGAGGAGGAAGCACAGAGGGGAAAGTGATTGTTCTGACCAGGTCAAACTTGGGTTTTAAATCAGCAAAGAGATGCAGCAGTACATTTAAAAAAAAAACACACACACATTCATGGCTTTAAAGACTCTCTCATAGTGCCAGGTATTGATTTTATTAAAATATAAATATAACTTTAGACTTTAAAGAGGTTCAACATGTATAAACAAATGCTCCAGGTAAATTAAAGGGTTATTATAACCTGAGTTACACAGTAAAGAAAGAAAAATAAAAAACTAATGTGACTTATTTTTCTGTTTCTGCTCAGACACCAGAGAGAGGACTCTGTCTCCATCTGCAGGACGTGACGTGCAAATGAGCAGGAAGTCGAATAAATATATAAAAGATTTAAGTTTATTGGGCAGATTTAAATAAACACGTTCAAGTAGTAAAAAGTACTAATAAAAATAATATCAAATAAAAAAAGGAAAAATACTAATAAATATGAAAAAGAAAAAAGTACTATTAAAAATAATAACAAACAAGAAAAAATCCTAACAATAATAATAAATGAGTAAAAAGAAAAAATCCTAATAAAAATGAGAATAAATTTTTAAAAAAGAAAAATAAATACTAAAAAATACGAAAAACCAAAAAATACTATTAAAATAATAATTGAGAAAAAAGAAAGAAACTTCTAAAAAACAATGATGAATAAGAAAAAAGAAAAACAAATACTAAAAAATATGAAAAAGGAAAAGTACTATTAAAACTAATAAACAAGACAAATACTACTAAAAATAATAATAAATAAGAAACAATACTAATAAAATAATAATAAATAAGAAAAACCAAAAAATACTATTAAAACTAATAATGAACGAAAAATACTACTAAAAATAATAATAAATAAGAAAAAATACTATTAAAATAATAATAAATAAGAAAAACCAAAAAATACTATTAAAATAATAATTGAGAAAAAAAGACAGAAACTGCTAAAAATAATAATAAATAAGAAAAATACTAATAAAATAATAATAAAAACAATAATAAAGGGAAGAAAGTCTATTAAACCTAATACTACCTTTACCCTGTTACCACTGATACCAAAAGTTAAATAATAATTAATAATAATAAATAATAAAGTCAGGGGGTCCATATCTCCAGAGAATTACTGACAATATAATGATAATAATAATGCATTTTATTTATAGGCGCCTTTCAGGACACTCAAGGTCACCTTACAAGACACAGTAAACAAAACAAGTAGCAATGTATTCATAGATCATAAAATCAAAGAATTCAGTAATATACAAGAAAAGTGAATAAAATGACTCGACAAAATCATAGTTATAAACACCAGGTATAGAATAATCATGATAGTACGCCAGCTTGAAAAGGTGTGTTTTCAGATGGGATTTGAAAGTGGAAAGGGAGTCAATACTGGGAATGTCGTGGGGAGAGAGCTCCAGAGGAGAGGAGCAGAGCGGCTGAAGGCTCTAGTACCCATGGTAGTCAGGCGGGCAGATGGTGATGTGGGTTGGAGCACAGAAGAGGAGTTCAGACGGGTATGAAGGGGCTTGGAGATGAGAAGCAGAATCTTGAAATCAATCCAATATTCAACAGGAAGCCAGTGAAGTTGCTGGAGAACAGGATGTGGGCCTCAAAGGACAATGTACTGTCCAGGATGACACCCGGACTCTTAACCTGATGGGATGGACGGACTTTGGAGGTGTCAGTGGTTAGAGTGAAACTGTGCAGTTTAGCCAGAGTAGAGTTGGTACCCACAAGGAGAACCTCAGTTTTATCACTGTTAAGTTTGAGAAAGTTGCATGAAAGCCATGATTTAATATCCAGTAAGCAGTCAGAAAGGGATCTGGGGGGAGAGTGGAGGTAGGCCTGGTGGACAGGTAGAGCTGGGTGTCATCGGCATAACAGTGATATAATATATTGATTGTTGAAACACAAACGTTTCCCCAAACCTTTTACCGTCTGCCATGTGCCATGAGTTCTGTTATAACCTCCTCGGCTGCTGTAAGAAGTGTCTCTTTTTCCTGCTCGTCACAGCCTCTGGCCCCAACGATGGCCAGCAGCTGGTCCCTGGGCTGAAATCCAAATATTTTGTTGAGTAAATCATATACAGTGTCTTCCAAAAGGATTCATACCCCTTGAACTTTTCCACATTTTGTCACATCACAAGCACAAACTTACATGTATTTTACTGGGATTTTATGTGATAGACGAACACAAAGTAGCACATGATTGTGAAGTGGAAAGAAAATGATACGTGGTGGTATAAAAATCTGAATAGTGTGGAGTGCATATGTGCTCAGCCCCCCTGAGTCAATACTTTGTCGAACCACCTTTCGCTGTAATTACAGCTGCAAGTCTTTTGGGGTATGTCTCTACCAGCTTTGCACATCTAGAGACTGCAACCTTTGCCCATTCGTCTTTGCAAAACAGCTCCAGTTCAGTCAGATTGGATGGAGAGCATCTGTGGACAGCAATTCTCAAGTCTTGCTACAGATTCTCAAGAGGATTTAGGTCTGGACTTTGACTGGGCCATTGTCTGATTCATGCTCTCCTTGCCCGGCCTGTCAGTTTAGGTGGATGCCATGTCTTGGTAGGTTTGCAGTTGTGCCATACGCTTTCCATTTTCGGATGATTGACTGAGCAGTGCTCCGAGAGATGTTCAAAGCCTGGGATATGTTTTTATAACCTAACCCTGCTTTAAACTTCTCCACAACTGTATCTCTGACCTGTCTGGTGTGTTCCGTAGTCTGCATGATGCTGTTTGTTCACTAATGTTCTCTAACAAACCTCTGAGGCCTTCACACAACAGCTGTGTTTGTACTGAGAGTGAAGGACACACGGGTGGACTCTAAATCTTGAACACCACGTATCATTTTCCTTCCACTTCACAACTGGTCTATCACATAAAATCCCAATAAGTTAAGTTTGTGCTTGTAACGTGACAAAATGTGGAAAAGTTCAAGGGGTATGAATTCGTTTGGGAGGCACTGTATGTCCCTCCAGAAATGATCTACAAGACGACACTTCCAAAATGCGTGTCCATGGTTTGCAGACTCCTCTCCACATTTCCTCATGCACTTGTTTGACTGATAACTATTTTAGAAAGGATGTGAGAGTTTCTTAAAATAAATCTGTTTGCGAGGTACAACTTCTGGATGGTTCTGGTGATCCATGGTTTTTGGCTGTGGGATAATTGAACTGACCACAGATCCCGACCTCAACGCGACGGCTGTATAGTCGTTCCTTCTGAACGGTGAAATGTTACAGCTGTTATCCACAGCAGGAACAGGACAGCACCTCACATTCCCGCTGACACACACCAGTCCTCATTCACCGTGCAGCACACTCCTCCTCTTCTGTCACCAAAGTGAAGGACAAGACCTGCACCTGTATCCTCACCTGCGCCAATCCAGGTGTACCTGTATGCCTGCACCTGCACCTGTAGCTATAGCTGTACCTACACCTGGTTCCCTTTACCTGCACCTGTACAGCTGTCCTGTTTCCCCGTACTTGTACCTGCAATGTTTCCTTTACGCACACCTGTACGCCTCTACCTGCACCTGCACCTGTTTTCTTTCACCTGCACCTGAACAGCTGTAGTTGCACCCATACCTGTATCCCTTTACCTGCACCTGCACCTGTACACCCCCACAATGTACCTGCACCTCGACAGCTGCACCTGCACCTGTTCTCTTCTAAGTTTTTGCATCACCATTTTACCCGTACGTCACTGCTGTCTGCCTGGTTTATCTGAATTCTGGTTCTTTTCCTTGTTGTTGTCTTCTGTAATCGTGCTGAAACATCGACACCACTTTACACTTTAGATTTTACTGCTGTATACGACTGTTGTATTCATGAATCTCAGCACAAGTTCGATCAGGAGGACTCTCTGTCAGCTCTCATTCATTCACAAATATCCCTCTGGCTCCTACTGTCTTAGCTGAGTACTGAAAAAAAAGAACTTGAACTTGCAGCCTCGTTCTCACCTGCTTAGTAAATCAAAAAATATCAGATACTGTTTTTCATAAAGTATCTTAAAATACGTCTTAAATTTGATCACGTTTCCCCCCCCGCAGATCCAGGATCAGATAGAGGAATATAGGAACTTCCTGTCAGCTCTGCTCACACAGCTCAGTCTGATTACATAAGTGAACCTGTTTAACCTGCAGTGCAAACACAGCAGCTTCAGAGCCACGTTCACAGGAGACTGTCCTACTTTCTCAGGGTCATACGAGCGGAGGCATGCAGGGTAGACATGCAGGTTAAGTACACAGACGACATGATGACAGTGGGCTCGCTTATTGTGGAACAACAAGGAGAAACCTGACGGGAAAACAGCTAAACACATTACATCAGCAGCCCGGTCGCTACAACAAAATGTTAACATCGTACATTTGTGTAAACCACAGATTCGTCACATTTGCATGTTTATACGTGTCACATCAACGTTTCTAAAGTGACGTCACATATGAGCTGATGGACGTTGAAACATGAGGTGAGGCGTCCGTAGAGCTGCAGAATGACCAACAAACCAGGTGTGATTTAGCGAGTCATTGATGTTTAAAGCAGCTTTTTAGACACCAAATATGTTTCTTCTTTTGGCAACCTGTCACTGTTTATCCTGCTGGGACAGTGCCACGAAAAGTGGTCGCTCTTTAGAGGGACGTCGCTGCGTTTCCTGCCGAAATAGTGTCATGAAAAGAGACTTGTTCACCAAGACATCACTGCGTTTTTTGCAGGTATAGTGTCACGAAAAGTGGTTGATTTTTTTACAGAGGCATCATTGCCAAGATACTGGCAAGAAACAGTTTTCTTTACAAAGGCATCACCACGTTCCCTGCCGATATCAGGGCAAGAAAAGTGTTTTCTTTACCGTGAAATCACCGCGTGAGATAGTGCCACAAAAAGTGGTTGATTTTTATCGAGGGGCAGCTACGGCTCAGAGGTAAAGCAGATCATCTACCAATCAGAAGCTCAGTAGTTCGATCGGCATGTCAAAGCACCCTTGGGCAAGACACTGAACTCCAAATTATGCCCAATGGTGTGAATAGTTACTGAGTAGCAGGTGGCACCATGTATGGTAGCCTCGGCCACCAGTGTGTGTGAATGTGACGTGTTGCAAAAGTACTTGGAGTGGTCCGATGACTAGAAAGGCGCTGTATAAGTGCTGCCCATTAACCGAGACATCGCTGTGTTTCCTGGGGAAATGGCGATTGTTCTTTACCAAGACATTGTTGTGCTTTCTGCAGGAATAGTGTCACAAAAAGTGTTTTTTTACAGAGACATCGCTGCATTGCCCGCCAAGGTAGTGGCAATTACAGCAGTTGTTCTTTACCAAGACATTTCTACATTCCCACTCAAGATTGCGCCATCAAAACCGGTATTTCAAGCCAAAATATGAACTTTTCCTCGTCATAACAAAGCGATTTTTGAACATAAATGTAACCACACATTTAACACAGTGTTGTTTAGACAGGAAGCAAATATAACAACATTTGTTTAGCATAAAAGTACAATGCCAACATTTATTCTGGTGATTGGGGTTGAAATAAAAGGACTATGAAACCCAAACCTTTTTCCTTTGGGGCCAAAATAAAGAGTTTGAAACTAAATGAAATGGTTTGTTTTCAGCTGTGAGATCCTTCATAAACACAAACTTTTTTTAAGTGTCACAGAATATTTATTTGTAAATACAATATGAATTTGTTTTAAATTATTTAATCAAAAGTAATCAATAAGCCCCTTTAAGATGTTTCTCCTTCCTCCTGTATATTTTCATTGTTGGTATCAATTTTGTTAATTTGTGCAAATGAACATAATAATGATCTTAGATTATAAAAATATGTAATTTTATTGTTTTTTTCGGACAGCAGATTGTACAGTTGAACAACACACAAACATTTAAAAACGTATAATGAGAACTTTAAATGTAAGAACTTTAAATGTATGGCTTTACTGACCAGTAGATTACACCTACTTAAAAAATCCCATTCAGACACATTCGATCCCTCAACACTGATGTTAAAATACACACAAAAAGAAGTTTAAAACAAAAAAATAATAATAATCAATGCTCTGGCTAAACTAATGTTTTACATGAGCAAACCTTGTTTCTCTTTAGTGTTCTCTTGTGCAAACAAAACCAGCACATCAGCTTGTTCAAATAAAAGCTGCTGAAGGTTCAACTTTAGAGTCGCTGCAGTGAAACATCCCTCAAAGTTCAGATCTCATTCAAATCAATAACATGATGCAGATTTAACCTGAGAACTCCACAGTGATTTCATGACAGTAAACATTTGTTTAAACGTCTTTAAAAAATAATCATACATTGACAGAAATTGCACATTTGATTCCAACTGGACTGAAACTCATTTGATACATTTTATGGTGGAACAACTTCAGCTGTTGTGTTGAGAAACCATCTGAGACGACGAAGCAGCATCCTCCAGGGCTAAGAAATAAACTGCAGTTCCTCTAATGTCCACTAGAGGCTGGCTCCAAGAGTGAGTCAGTCCCCAGACTCTCATGTTAAAATGTCTTTACAGCAGAAATAAACATGTTTACAGCAGTTTAGATAATTTCAACATTCATTACAACTTTACAGAGAGTGAATTTTGATATAACTCTGTCGTTTAGATTTTATTACAGCTTAATGTCACGCATAATTAAGGACGTGGCCACTTTGATTTACAGGTGGGTGCCATCCATTGCCAAGTCCCAACCACGGTTTGGGTGTAGCTGAAGCTAAATTTTTACTGTGACGTTTTGGTCACCTAAAAACATCTTGTTCAGCATTTGGTTGAACTGAAAAATTCCCTGAGGAGTCGGCTGTTCTGTGTTTACGTAAAGTGCATTTTGTTTCAATGGTTTTAAGCCTGTTTTTCTGTAGCAAAAATTAGCATCATTACTGTTAACCATAGCTTCAAAGGCACCGCGCTAACCAAGCTAGCAGCTATCATTAGGATTGGCTACGGTTACTTCTAGCTCCAAAAATCAAAGATGGTGACGGCCAAAATGCCAAACTTGAGGCTTAAAAATCGGAGTCCACAAACCAAAGGGTGATGTTACAGTGGCTACATCTACCTGGATGTTCAGGTTTTAACGGGTTTAAACTTGATTTACGCTAGCAATAATTAGCATTAGCATTATGACACTTAGCCGTAGCTGTAAATGCAATGTTCTAGCTAGCAGTTAGTGTTATGGTTAGCTCCACCCTTTCATCCAAATATGGCCACTTCTAGCTCCAAAACTCAAAGACCCTCAGCTAGCATTAGAGTAAGCACCATGTGTACGGTCACTTGTGGCTCCAAAATCCAAGATGGCAACGACCAATTTGGCAAACTCGAGGCAGGAGATGTCAACGTGGCTACTTCAGAAGTTTCTGGGTGTTTTCCAGGCAAAAATTAGCGTTAGCACTGTTAACCATAGCTGTAATTGCACCACTCTAACCAAGCTAGCAGCTAGCATTTTGAATAGCTTATGGTCACTTCTGACTCCAAAAATCCAAGCTGGCGTCAGCTAAAATGCAAGACGGGAGTCCATGATGTCACTGTGGCTACGTCCATTAGTTCAAACCGTCTATAGAGGCAGCAACTGGTGGGAAATATAACCGTTACTTTGAGGTAAGGCTGTGTGGAGATAAAATTATTGGTCGGTTAAATGATTAGGCAACTGACTGAAAATTAATTTGCAACTATTTAATCATTTATTTATGGTTTCTTTTTCTTTCTTTTTGTAAAGTCAAAAATGCCAAACATATTCAGTTTTTCTCTGTTTTATATCACAATAAATTGAATATGTGAGTTTTGGACCTCTGCTTGCACAAAACAGGATCTCTGAAGACTTGGAATAAATGAAGAAATTAATAAAATGATGAACTGAAAATGAAAAGAACCATTAGCAGGTCAAGCAGCAATGACATAACAGAAACAGGAAGGTTACATAATATTTTCGCGTTGAGGTAACCCCAGGTAACCCCTGACACAAAGACAAAAATAATTCAGAAGTTCGTCCACATTTTGGCGAGTCAGCAGGTGTGTGATGTGCAACATCAACAGAAGCTCAACGTGGGATGTAAACACCACAAACTTCCTGTTCAGTAGTACGGGCCGCTATTCTCATATCCTGCGTAACTCGACCAATCAGGGAAGATCCCGTGTGAGCAGGTGGGGCTGCCGTATCGGTCAAAATGAATCCCAAAGTCAGAGTGGCGGCTGCAGGCGCTCTGCTGGCTCCTCTTCATGGAGGACCAGATGATCCTGTAGTTGCTCCCATCATTGCTGTCCCAGTACTCACGTCCATCAACCTTGTAACAGACGGCGAACTCGACCCGCTCATGAGGCATCAGCTGATCCGGCAGAGACACGGTGAAGGAGAAGGTGTCGCTGTACGAGCTGGGATACGTGTCCTTCATGTACTCACAGTCTACGTCCGTGTGGCTCCTCCAGCTGTCGAACGTCACCCGCAGCTTCACAGACTTCTCAAAGGACACGTTTTTGACTTTAACGGTTCCCGCCAAGGACTTCTCCTTCAACATGCAGTACTCCAGACAGACAAAGTTCTTCTCCAGGCTCTGACGGAAGTGCAGGTAGTCTGAGGAGGGCTGAGTGAAGTCCAGCACCAGTTTGTCCTCCTCAGCCGTCAGAGACAGAGCAGAGCTGAGCATCTCCTGGATGTTCACGGGAATATCGATGGGATCGGTGAACTGGGAGAAGAGCTTCACTCTGGTTAGAGACAGCCCCTTGTGGTCGGCAAACGTCACCTGCTTCTTGGCTTTTCTCGAGTCTTTTCTGGAGGACCTTCCATCCGTGGGCTCCATCTGCTCCACGCAGGGCGAGGGCTGGAACCTCAGGCAGGAGTTCAGGGCAGGTTTGCATGTTTTAGGAGATGTCCTGTAGACAAACTCCTCTTTGGACAGGTACAGAGGTAATGCCATGTCGATAGGCATGATGGGCTCGGGAGGAAACAGGAACAGTGCACTGAAACACAGAGAGGACAGATGATTGTTAGGGTGTTTTAAAGCTCTGAGTTGGTTTGATGAAATGTCCCCGGGGTCCTATCTCTCGAGATATAAACTAATATTGTGACAGACTGGTGAGAGATAGCTTCACAGTTCAAACTGCAAAAGAGTGAAGGGAGATTGATTTTTCAAATGCAGTTTAAATAGTAACAATCTGTTCTGCCACTGTGGAGAAACCAAGTCTAAAGTCAAGTCAAATTTGAGGGCGTAGTTTCACAGTATAACATCAGTAGGATATCAGCTGCCGGTGATTTTAGCATGTCAACCTGCAGCGAGACAAAAAACAAAACATCTGGCAGAGGGAAACATCTCTGAGAACATTTAACCCTTTGAAGGGTCTCTTTAATGTGTCATATCAAGAGCATATCGACCTGAGGACCCACAGATACGCTCCTGATCAAAGTCCAGTGAAAGTCAGGAACCGGATACGGAAGCCCCTAGAGGCGAGTGAGAAACAACTTCTGGTGATCCATTTTCTAAGTTTGATCTAAACTGTTTCCTAATCTGTTAATTAACAACGTTAATTAACAGCAACTTTTAAGGTGGAACGTTAACTTGTAATGTTACTCAATGCATGAGTTGATGACGTGAATCCATCAGCACACCTTAAATTTCACTGTGACAACTTTGACCATCACTTTAGTTTTTATATGACACACACTTTTAGTAATGACTTTAAAAATATAGATTCATTTGGAGCGGATTATGTGAAGGTCATATATTCTAATCCTCACTTCCTGTGGGCTACAGCAACACTAAACCCCTGAGCTTGCCTGAGAAGGACTAAATGCACAAAGCTGCTATTTTGAAATATCCCATGGAGAGAGACTCTCACTGCAGCCTGTTCTATTTTGTTGTGAAAATGTGGGCGTGCAGCCTCGTTCTGTGGACGATAAACCAGGTGCAGACTTCCATCTGTGTCACCGCTGATGAGGAAATACAGCGAGTGCTGGACGGAGCAGTGAGTGACAACAACCCCGCCCACATTTAAGAGGACTGTCTGAACACACCGAGGGTCTAGGTACCATGTCTGAAGGCTTACTGCTGGTTCCAGAGGTGCTGGACTGAAATTATTAAAACTATTAAATGAGTTTAACGCTATTGGCCTGAACGACGAACAGTGGGTCCAAATTCACACCTGTTCTTCTCTATTAATTTTCTCTGCGACCGTTCGTCATAGTGAGAATCCACGCATATCACATGAAACAGTGGAACCGTAGCTTCCTGACAAGACATTGGACTACCGACAAAACTGACTTGAAAAGACGTAATCTACTCTAGCTGAAGGCTAGTGGTGGTGCTAGTTCTCGAGTCTAGCGCACGTTGCCATGTAAACACAGCAGCCTGCAGGCTGACTGACTACAGTGAGAAATGATGCTATAGAAGTGGAGTAAATTACGTCTTTTCAAGTCAGTCTTGCACGCCACAGCTTCAGGGCACTTGGATTACAACGGACGAGCCGTTCTGATGTTTCTGAAATGCATTAGCAGAGTTTTCTTACATTTTCAAAATGTGGGTTCCGTGCACTTCAAGTGTAGCTGTTATTCCGGCTAGCTGTTATCCTCCGATACCCCGAACGAGTTTTGTGGATTAAAAACTACACTGGACTGGTACTGGTGGGTACTGTCTGTATTTTCATTCTAAAGTGGACATTTCCTTTAAGCAGAATGTATCATAAGGTCCAGTAAACCCAAAATGTGACGTCCTCATGAGGACACAGGGTCTGAGGGATTATCCAGCCAAGACATTTTTGTTCCACTTGTTCTTTAACATGAAAACAAGAGAGAAAACGATTTAAAATCACACTCGCACAGTGTAATTTATTTCCCCACTCACGGCCTCTGTAACCGGATCAAAACTGGTACAGGTGTGTCAATAACTGGTATTTATAGCCATCACATGACATTCACATCACATTCTTCCTTCCTAAGTCACATAAACGGGAATCAAACGTTTAAAAACACATTCGTCTCGGGGTTGAGCAGCGTGCCAGGACAGGCTCAGGGAACACCGCTCCTCAGAGGAAGTGATTTCTGTTGTGATGTTTCAGTGTAAAGTCAAAGTACAACAGGATAAATCAGACTCTGATCACGCTGCAGGAGATGTGTGAGAGTTTGTTTTGATAAAGTTTTGACCTTGATAACTTTAATTCACAAGAGTCACTGAGCTGCTCATTTTGTGGGTGAAGTTTTCCTTTAACATAACTAATACATAACTTTGATGACCTGATTCTCCCAAAGAAATGAGCTGCGTTCAGGTGCATCACGTAAACTACAACACGGACACACATTTAGAGCAAAGTAAGAGAAAGCAGCACCTCTGATCAAAGCCCCAGCAGGACGGAGAGACAGAAATGACTTCACTCAAAAGTTAAACTCCTGCAGCCTACCTGCTGCTGAGTGACGTCAGAAACTCTGGAGCCTTTAATATCTGTGACTTTGTTTTTAAGTGTTTTTCATATGTCGTACGAGTCTTCTAATCCTCACACAGGTAGTGCGGAAGTTTCTCCACAACCTGTCCGCTGTAAAAAATGTTGGTGCTGCAGACAGCACACACCCCTCTGCACGCTGCGCAGGTTTTACTAATGTCACGGTGTCATTGCTGCACCTCTGTCCCTGCTGGTCAGCCTCACACACCTGTGAGACGCGACGACACGCACATGATATTGATTTTTAATTGGCTGCTCAGATATTACAGAAATAAAACTAAGTCACTGTTAAAGCAAACTGGCTGAAAGTCATGAGCTCATTAAAATAGAGTGCAGCAGGTACCTGGACCTGGAGACACCTGGAGTCACCTGGACGGTTATTCTCCGTTGACGTCACGCGGCAGCTCTCCGGTGTGTGGGAACCATCGCTCCGGTGTTGATGGTGTCGGTGTGGCCGCTCTGGTCTCGAGCTCCTGTCTCCTCACATTTTAAACTCGTTGCACACTTTTGTCTCCCTGCAGCGAAACCCACGCCAGGTTCACGTGAACAGCTGCACACAGCCAATCAGAGAGCGCGCTGACGGAGTGATCGACGAGTCAGCGGAGGCCTGAGCGCCACCCTGCGCGGCGTGGATCCGCCCTTTGTTTCAGGAGGCATGTTTCATGTGTCAGGTATGGAGGCTCACTCGGGTCAAACTAACCTTCTGTAAGTATTTAACCACAGGAATCAGGTTTATTTGACCAAAGAGCTCATCAGTTTGGGTTTTAAAGGTTTGACTTAATTACAGTTTTAGCTTAGGCTCTTCTCTCTTCGCCCAGTAGCTCATCAGTTTGAGTCCTAAAAATTTGACTTAATTAAAATTAATGAACTCAATATGTATGGAATCTTAATTGTGTCAAAATGTCAAATAACCTACGATGATTACTTTGACGTACAAGCATCTTATATTGACTTTATGGCTAAGGCTCATTTTTATTATTTTGAGTCTCTTCACTTGACTTACCTAAAATTAATTATCTCAAGAAGTTATGGAAGCTCATTAGTGTCAAAAAGGTCACTTAGCCTACCATGATTATTTTGATTTGCAAGTATCTCATTTTCACGTTCATTATGAGTTTCAAAAATTTGACTTAATTAAAATGAACTGTCTTAAAAAATTATGAGAATTATATCGCAACACCAGTCAGCACAGTCATATTTTAATTTATTGTACTAAGTTTACTTTTACTTTGATTTTTTACTTTCTTAAAGTGTAGTATCTCATGACTTGACCTGATAAGTCCAAATTTTTATTCAAAAAAGACGTCTGTTTCATAATTTGGTGTTGCATAAATTTCACTTTTTTACCCGCACATCTGTTATTTCATAACTGTGACTACATTTTGATGGGACTGTATTGTACTGGTAGTTAATCTTTTAGAAATTAATAAATTAGTATTCAAAGCCAGAGTAAACTGCCGCTGCTTTCAGAGACAGTTCCATACGGACAAACCCAAAATCACATCCATCAGGAAGTGTGATGTTAGTGAGTAATTATAGCTGCAGGAATCTGCCGGTACGACTTCACTCTCACATTTCAAATTCCATTCACTCACGTTTACTACAAACACAGCAGCACACCGAGAAGAAATGAAGAAGAAATGTCGTTACTCATGAATCCAGGTGCAGTAAAGACCATGAAGCAAACGAGATGTTCAACATGGACACGACAACATTAAAGTGTAATAAAGTGCATTGAGAATACTCGTACAAATAACAATAGGGGAGTGGAGAGGAATGAATATCAGACCTTTTTAAGGCCGACGTCACAGTGACATCATGTGATCAGCTGGAGGTGCAGCTGCCTCTCCCCCACAGGGCTGTAGGCTCCATAGGAGTGTTAAAATGTGTTTGTCTTGTTGTGTTATTGGGAGCCAGAATAGAAGGAGTCATGGCTCAAAACCAGCCGCCACTGCCCGTCAACAAAAACAAAGACAACTATGGTTAAATGTGATAAGACCAAAGGACTGGACGGAGGCCATCATCAAAAATGCTCACATGTGCAGCGCACACTTCATATCAGGTTAGGGAAAAAGTATTTCCTGTTGTAGGGATGAATAAGGTTATGTGTATTAAGGGTTATCATGTCCACCTCATCAGAAACTGGGGAGGGATTAAGAGGAAGATTGGATTTCTCTGCAACGCTAACTTTTTAGCACATTAGCTAACGTTAGCTTCCATAGCAAAACAAACAAGTGTGGTCCTCCTTTGTAAGATTGGCTTCCTGTGACATCATCCATCCACTGAGTGAGAGCATACGGGTCGGCCAGTCTGGTCCCGTTGGTCAGTGTTTACTTATTCAAGTAACACTGGCGGTCCCGGAGAGTGAGTGACCTGACATGGTGCGTTGGTAAATTCAGTCTGACGCTCTACACTAAAATGAGAGCCCTGTTGGTGGAAGAAACGCAGCGTTATAGAATAGAATAATCTTTATTGTCATTGCACAAACAATGAAATTCTGTTGGTGCAGTCCTCCAGCTGCCCATGCTTATAAACATAAAGATAAAATAAGTAAAATCAAAGACACAAATACACAACAGGGCACAATTATCAAGAATATACAATATAAAATATATATACTTGTGCAAGAAAGTCCAAGTCCTTAAAGTGTCATTAGTGCTCTGTGTGTGTGTGTGTGTGTGTGTGTGTGTGTGTGTGTATTGATGTAAAGAGAGGGAGGGGGGCATCAGTGTGGGAGGGGGGTAGAGTTCAGGAGTGTCACAGCTCTACGATAGAAGCTGTTTTTAAGTCTTGTTGTGCGGGCGCTCAGTGCTCTGTAGCGCCTTCCTGAGGGCAGGGGGGTGAAGAAGCAGTGTCCAGGGTGTGTGCTGTCTCTGATGATGCCCTTAACCCTCCGGATGCAGTGGGTCTGGTAGATGACCTCTAGTCTGGGGAGCTGAGTGCCGATGATCCTCTCTGCAGACTTAATGATGTGCTGGAGAGCTTTCCTATTCTCAGTGGTGCAACCAGAGTACCATACTGTGATGCAGTATGTGAGCACTGACTCAATGGCTGACCTGTAGAAGCTCACCAGCAGCTGTTTTGGGAGGCGTGCTCTCTTCAAGCACCTCAAGAAGTGAAGCCTCCGAAGTCCTTTGTTGGCCGTCACCGTGGTGTTGACGGACCAGGTCAGGTCGTGGATGATGTTGACACTGAAGTACTTGATGCTCTGCACAATCTCCACTATCGCACCAGTGATGGTGATGGGGTGATGGACGAAGGGCTTCTGTCTCCTCCTGAAGCCCAGGATCATCTCCTTCGTCTTTGCTGCGTTGAGGATCAGGCTGTTTTCTCGGCTCCAGCTCACCAGGTTCTCTACCTCTGTCCTGTAGGCGGCCTCGTCATTTGCCGTGATCCTGCCTACCACGATGGTGTCATCTGCAAACTTTAATATGGTGTTGGCCTCATGGGTAGGTTTGCAGTCCAGAGTGTAGAGGGAAAAGAAGAGGGGGCTCAACACACAGCCCTGTGGTGCACCGATGTTCAGGGTGATGCTAGAGGAGACCTGTCTGCCCATGCGCACAGTCTGTGGTTGGCCCATGAGGAAGTCCAGGACCCAGCTGCTCAGGTGTGTGTTGAGGCCCAGGTGGTCCAGCTTGATGGGCAGTTTATGGGGGGGGGTGGTTTTGAAGGCGGAGCTATAATCTATAAATAGCATCCGCACATAACTGTCCCGCTGGTCCAGGTGTGTCTTCAAAAGTTGTGATCTATAAAGACAACACATTCTCACCCCGACCTCGTCACATGTCCACGGACTTTGTCCATGGACTTTCCACGTCCACATATGACGTCCAAGGTACCCTGGGTGTGTTGGTTGTTGACGTTCTGGGACGCCGTGTCAACTTCACCCTGTTACATGCATTGTCTGTTTTCTGTTTTCACAGGAAATGTATAGTTTGCATACAGTCTCTTTCAAAATAAAAGCACTACGTTGGCACAACACCGCCAATTGGCATTATTTATCCTCCAACAACCAACACACGTGGTTGGGTTTATAATC
The DNA here is from genome assembly GCF_011397635.1 of Epinephelus fuscoguttatus. Classification (NCBI taxonomy): domain Eukaryota; kingdom Metazoa; phylum Chordata; class Actinopteri; order Perciformes; family Serranidae; genus Epinephelus; species Epinephelus fuscoguttatus. The sequence goes on along the minus strand of NC_064769.1, from coordinate 38,855,648 downwards.
TTATGGGATGTGAACAACACTCTCCCAGGTGAAAGTCAGATTTGTTGAACCCATCCACCACCATTCCCTCCCGGCCTACTCGGACTTTCGCCACCTTAACTTTTGTTATTGTCTCGCTGCGTTTCCCCCTGATGCCGCTAAGCATTGTTAAACTATAACGGTGACTGACCACACATCATGCCGACATTAAAGGATGGCTTTTTTCGACGGTGTGTCACGCCACACGTCACTACCCAAGCACCAGATTTCGACGACTTCGGAGTGAGACCAGGTTGTTCTTTTTCCTCCAACAACTAACACACATGGTTGGGTTTAGGCAACAAAAACACGTGGTTTGGCTTTAGAATCTTATGGCATGCGAACACCGCTCTCCTTGTCCCACCACGTTTCCCCCGATGCCACTAAGCACTGTTAAACTATAACCATGACAGGCTGCATATCATACCATCATAAAAGGACGTTTTTTTACGTCAGTGCCTGACGCCGCAAGTTGGAGTGAGACCAGGATGATAAAAAAAGACTTGATGAGAGAAACTTTGACTCATGCCTACGAACATTTTGGAGACGGGAAATTGGTGATGCAGATGGTGAGGTGGAAGCCTGAATTTTTTTTTGGCTGTTGTCTGTACGTACATTTTTAGTATGGATCCTACACATTGTTTTATAAACAAGACCCCAGCTCACGTCCAGGAGCTCCTGATCACATGCCGTCCTCCTGAAGTCCACCACTATCTCTTTTGTTTTTGTCCTCATTGACAGAAAGGTCATTTCCTCTGCACCAGCTCACCAGTAAATTTAATGACGTGATTAGTTTGTTGATTGTTGAGTTTGATTGGAGTTTGTTTTGGCAGTGCAGTCATGAGTTAGCAGCATAAACAGCTGTGGGCCGAGCACACAGTCTTGGGGGGTTCCTGCACTCAGCGTCACGGTGCCTGATGTCCTGTTGCTAATACGCACTGACTGTGCTCCCTCCATCAGAGAGTCCAAACTCCAGTCACAGAGGGATGTGTTGATGCCAAGTGTGGAGAGTTTACCTGCCAGCTCTCCTGAGGGATGACTGTGCTACGTGCTGAGCTAAAGTCAATAAATAGTGTTGTGGCGTAGCTGTTTGTGTTGTCCAGGTGAGACAGCAAGGGTGCAGGGTTGAAGCAGGGCCAGTGAGGTGGGGAGGGAAGATCTGATATGTCCTATTACTGTCCGTTGACTTCATCATGATGGGAGTGAGTGCGATAGTGTCACAGTCTGCTTTTTTGGGGATGATGGTGGCCTCGTGGAAGCCTGGCTCGGGGAGATGTTGAAGATGTCTGAGAGGACATCAGCTGGCTGGTTAGCACAGTGTCTGAGCACACGCCCGGGGATGTTGTCTGGTCCTGCAGCCGTGTGTGGGTTGACTCTGGATAGGGTCGTCCTCATGTCGCCTCGGTCCAGATGAAGTGGGCAGGGTGCCAGATGCCAGTGTGTCATTCTGGGCTTCAAATCATGCTATTTAATGCATCCATGTCACTGTTGTTAACCTGTCCAGATGTTCTGTGGTCCATTAGGGCCTGAATGTCCTGCCACATACGCCTGATTCCCCTGATCTGAAGGCAGCGTCCGATGCCCTCAGCAGTTTACAGACCTCAGCTGTAAGCCATGGTTTCTGCTTGGCTCATGGAGTGACAGGCTTTAAACAGGTGACATCCTCAATTCACTTCTCTGTGTATCCAGTCACAGAATCTGTGTCCTCCTCCACACATGTGTGTGCTGCCTCCCTGAACATACTCCTCGTCTGTGGTCTCAAAGTGGTCCTGCGGGTTGGAGTAGCTCCTTCCAACCAGTTTCTGGTGGTGCTGTGTGCTGGCTTGGAGCACCTTAACAGTGGTCTGTATGCTGGGAGCAGCATGAATGACAAGTGGTCCGACTGGCTGAGGTGGGGTGGGGGGGGGGGGGTGGAGACGGCTTCATACGCTTCACAGATGAGAGTGTATACCAGGTCCAGTGTGTTTTCTACCCCTTTGGCTTTTTGTATATTAGCTCCAGGACAAAGGGAAGGGTCAGGACACTAAAGAAGACGATCACCAAATCACCGTCACCAAACCCACCAGACTCTATTTAAATAAACAGTCATGTTAGTGTGTATAGAGGCAGCATGTTGTCACATCTAACTGGTGAATTAAGGGTTAATTTCAACCAAACCAGAGCTGGTGATTGTTGGAACAGTGGAAAGACGAACCAAGATGGTTTCTGTGAGTTTCATTTTGTTCCTGTTGACTTTGAGTGAAGTGTGTTTAATGATGATTAAATCACAGTTTATTTAAATGGAGTCTGGTGGGTTTGGTGATGGTGATTTTGGGGATCTTACTCTTTAACACAAAGCTCTATCTGTGCAGGAATCCTTTGCAAATTCTTTTAAACACCTAGAATAACAGTCCGAGCCTGTCAGTGACTGAAACAAACATGTTTAGTGGACGTACACTGATGGTGCTCAGCTGCTCACAGAGGTTTCCTTGCCTGTTTGTCTCTTAATATCAGACCATTTTCAAAAATAGTTGTTTCCATTACATAACCAAAAACATGAGAAAATAGAGTCCAGGTTGAGAAGACCAAAGTTACCCTTTAAGAGATATTGATAATCACTTCGTGTTGTCAGAGCCGCTGCTGATACTGCTGATACTGCTGATACTGATATCTCTACATGCTGGAGTTGGCAAATGTTGTCCAAAAAATTTCTGGCATGTGAATGATTGTCATGCTGCCAATCTGATTTGGGATCAGTCAATAAATGCAGTCGGTGGTCAGCTGATAAATTCCAGAGGCCATAGCTGTGTCCCAATGCCGGAGCTGCAGAGTCCAACGGACGGAGCAGTACGTCGCGTAACCGACCCTCCTGCTCCTCGTCCTCCACCACAGAGACGATGTGTCCTCACAAAGAGCCCCGGAGGCTGACGACATGTAAACACCTGCTGTGATCTGGGACTGGACGAGCTTCACAGGATGTACGACAAGCTCACAGTCAAACAAAATCCTGGCCTGAAACATGTATTAAGATTAATGGATTCATTTTGACTGATTATTCATTGGAGTCATTTTTCTAGATTTATATATTTATATATTCTTATATTTTGGACTGAAGACATCTGAACCGTCATCTTGCACTCTGGGAAACTCTCAGTAATGTTTGATATTTAATGCACTTAATGATTAATCAAGCAATTGAGAAAATGATTTGGAGACTACATGATAAAACTGTTTTCACTAATAAAGTAATCATGATTATTTACATGCTTTTTTCATTCTTGTAATTAATTAGTGCATTTAGTTTATCATATCAGATCTCCCTGCCGCACAACATCCACACTGTCGTCTGCTTCCAGGCTTGTAGGTTTTGTTTCAACACTGAGAGGGACACGTAGGATTTTGGGGGTTTGGGGCATGGATGGATTACTGAGCGGGCTAACTGGACACAGGTCCAGGGGGCCTAAAGTTTCCAGGGGCCCCGGGCCTTCATCTGCAAAATGTCAAATTAAGACATGCCAACTACAAAGAGACACAAAAAAAGATGCAAAGAAAGGGGTAAAACAATCACAAGGAGACACAAATTTACCTCAAAGAGACATAAATGTATCTCAAACAGACCCAAACAACTACGACAAGACACAAAACAACCACAAAGAGACACAAAACAATTACAAAAAGATACAAAATGACTACAGAGACACGCAATGACCGCAAAGAAACACAAAATGACTACAAAGAGACACAAAATGACCGCAAAGAGACACAAAATGACTACAAAGAGACACAAAATGACCGCAAAGAAACACAAAATGACTACAAAGACACACAAAATGACTGCAAAGAGACACAAAATGACTACAGAGACACGCAAAATGACTGCAAAGAGACACAAAATGACTACAAAGACACACAAAATGACTGCAAAGAGACACAAAATGACTACAGAGACACGCAATGACCGCAAAGAGACACAAAATGACTACAAAGAGACACAAAATGACTACAGAGACATGCATTGACCGCAAAGAGACACAAAATGACTACAAAGAGACACAATATGACTACAGAGACACGCAATGACTACAAAGAGACACAAAATGACTACAGAGACATGCATTGACCGCAAAGAGACACAAAATGACTACAAAGAGACACAATATGACTACAGAGACATGCATTGACCGCAAAGAGACACAAAATGACTACAGAGACACAAAATGACTACAAAGAGACACAAAATGACTACAGAGACACAAAATGACTACAAAGAGACACAAAATGACTTCAGAGACACAAAATGACTACAGAGACACAATATGACTACAGAGACACGCAATGACTACAAAGAGACACAATATGACTACAGAGACACGCAATGACTACAAAGAGACACAAAATGACTACAGAGACATGCATTGACCGCAAAGAGACACAAAATGACTACAGAGACACAAAATGACTACAAAGAGACACAAAATGACTTCAGAGACACAAAATGACTACAGAGACACGCAATGACCGCAAAGAGACACAAAATGACTACAAAGAGACACAAAATGACTACAGAGACACACAATGACTACAAAGAGACACAAATGAGCCCAAAAGAGAGACAAAAAATAGAAATCTTTCTACAGGAAATGAAACCATAAAGAGCAGAGAAATAAAGACATGGCAGGAGGGTGAGAGTGTTCATGATGAGTGTTACAGGAGCAGGACGTCACAGTTTTGAATCGTAGCCTGTGTAAAGTTGGTGTCTGATCTCTGGAGGTTTGCAGCTGTCTGTGCTGCTCTGTGACTGAACGCTCCGTGTTCAGCGAGCGGCCCGGTGACCTGATGACCTGAGAGGCCTGCAGGGTTCAGATGGTCAAACACAGTCAGCCACTGAGACATTTATAGACAGACAACATTCTCAAACTGTTCAGGTTTCTTTGTGAATGAGCTGAGATGTCTGAGAGGAGCTAAACACTCAAACCTGAGTTGATGTAACTAAAAAGAAATGGTGAAACTGATTACATCAAATATTTTACCTTTCAGTAACTTCATTTTGTAAGTTAAACAAATATTCTTAATTTAAAAGCTTTACTTTGTTATTTTAAGGGAATCTAACTTGATTTTGAAAGATCAACAAACATTCTCACTCCGACCTCGGCCCTCCGCCCCAGTCGGATTAATTGCTGTTAAGTTAAACTATAGTGGCAACAGACTGTGTATCATGCCGACGTTACAGGACGCCTTTTTTCATTGGTGTCTGACGCCGCAGGTCACTGCTCAAGCACCAGATACTGTTGACTTCAGAGTGCGACTGGGCTCCAAATATATCAAGTACTTTTTACCAGGTACTTTGTTTTCACAGTACAAATAAAATCAAGTATAGTTAGCTTCCATAATTCAATTAGCTGTGACATAAATCTCTGTAAGGAAATGTTGACTTTGTGTTAACTTAACTTTCTGAAGTTCAATAAAGCTGTACAAACATTCCTGTTATTAAAACTTTGCTTAATTTGAATTTAAAACTGCATGTTAGAGTACATACACTACAAACTGATACATAAAATGTTTAAAATAGCTTTAACTCAAACTCTCTCTCTCTCTCCTGAATCAAGATGCAAATATGAATGCTGTTGAATTATCAACAAGCTGCTACAAAATGTAAAACTACCAGTTTAATTTAAATGTAATCCACTACACTGGTCATGGCACTGCATGGACAGAACGACACATGGACAGGTTTAGGCATGACATCAAGTTATGCAAGTGCATGGGTACCAGGAAGGCTTATTTTGGCCTCTGTGGGACAAAGCAGCCGCCCGCTAAGTCTGATCCTGTAAATATTTGTTCAGGGATATTGAACGATGTCGACGAGAGGAGGAAGAGTGGGTTTATTCAGAGCTAATACGTGCTGTCTCTGCTCAGGACTCTGTCCCTGACTGCACCACCATGTGTGGAGCTGTGACCTGAAAATAGGCTCTGAGCGACTGAAACAAGCCACTGTGTGATAATGTGAAAGGCGGGTCAGTCCCAGCTGCACAGTGTGTTTTGTACAGGCTCAGGTCCCGTCTGTACGCGCTGATACGGCCGATATTGACTGAAGGTGTGTGGATTCACTTTGACCTGACGAGGCCAAAAACAGAAACACAGGAGGACTGAATTACATGGTGTTTGAGGATTACTACATGGAAACCAATTATTTGTTAATTTAAAAAAAATGAAGAGGACGATTAACAACATACAGATTACTCACATGAAATAGCATGGTACATTATTGCAAACCATGGACATGTTACGTTTGTATGTCATAATGAAGCGGATATGTTTCTTTATGTTTCAACAACGCAGTGGTTAGCGTGCGGTTATGGTTAGGAAAGATCATGTTTTGGCTTGAAATACCTGGTTTAGGGGCGCTAACTCTGCAATGACTCACTGATTCATAATCAGTTTTGTTTGTTGGTCTTGAACCTTGAACAGTGGTCTGCAGCTCTGCAGGCGTCTCGGGTGACACGCCATCCCTTCAACCTACCTGTCCTCATATATGTACACTCACCAGCCACTTTATTAGGTACACCTTGCTGGTACCAGGTTGGACCCCCTTTTTAATTCTTGGTGTCACAGACTCAACAAGGAGCTGGAAACATTCCTCAGAGATGTTGGTCCATATTGACATGATGACATCACACAGTTGATCCATGATGAGAATCTCCCGTTCCAGCACATCCCAAAGGTGCTCTATTGGACTGAGATCTGGTGACTGTGGAGGCCATTGGAGTACAGTGAACTCATTGTCATGTTTGAGATGATGTGAGCTTTGTGACATGGTGCGTTATCCTGCTGGAAGTAGCCATCAGAAGATGGGTACACTGTGGTCATAAAGGGATGGACACGCTCAGCAACAATACTCAGGTAGGCTGTGGTGTTTAAACCATGCTCAGTTGGTACTAAGAAAATCTCCCCCACACCATTACACCACCAGCAGCAACAGCAGCAGCCTGAAGCGTTGATACAAGGCAGGATGGATCCATGCTTCCATGTTGTTTACACCAAATTCAAACCAGAGCCAAGAGGAGAGACAGCACATCAGGCCAGTCTGAGCTGCTCTGCACCGACTTCCTGTTACATTTGTTGATTTTAAGCTCCTCCTCCTGTGTTGCCATGTCGAACTACAAACATTATTAATCATAAATAAACAAGTTTCAACAATTAAACGTGATCAGGTTTTTTCCACTTTTCTGTTGGGATCAGCTGCAGACTGATTCGGCAGAGATGGCTGCCATCTTGTTTTTACATGGATTAGTGTATTGTGCTCTTACTGCCACAAGATGGCACAAAAAGCGTCCACAGACGAGGACGACAGGTCTGAGTTCAGTAAAATGAAGTATAAGGTGCAGTAAACCCAGAATGTGAGGTCCTCATATGAGGACACAGGGTCTCAGGAGGGTATATGTAGGTGCGTAAATATAGTGCAGGCTGTGTTGTTGCGCTGCGGCTCGTCTTAACTTTTCAATAGGTGCATGTTTATCACCTACTTTATTAAAAGTTGCAGCAGCATACAATTCAAATGTGTAGCAGAGGTTATTGTGTTGAAGATCAAGTGAAGAAGAATCAGGATAACATTTCTGGAATTTCTTTGCAAAGCTATACAGGACTTAGATGTGGGCAGGGCCGTGTCTGTGGTCACTGTGGTGCGTATAACTGGGCAATGCTCACTGATAGAGCTCCACCAGCAGAGTGTTTGTTTTGAGATGTTTTCATTGGACTCTCGTAACTATTAACAGCATGACCTGTGATGGTAGTGACTCACTCCTCCTCCTGCAGGGGGCAGTAGACACTCTGTAACTGTTAAAAACCTTAGAAGAAGGCTGAAGACATAGGTGAAGACAACTGAAACTACTGCGCATGCGCTGGGGTTCGGCTCGCCTGGCTCTGACGTCATCGTCCTCTCCTCTGAGTTCCTCCCGGTGTAGAGAACCCGGATGTGACTGGTGTTTCCAGCCATCGACCCAGCAGCAGGAAACGGATGGTGTTACTGGTAAAACACGGCGGAATATAACCACACAGGCACCGGGAGAGTTCACCGACCGTCTTACCGTCAGCTCAGAGGGGCCGGAAACACTCACGGTAATCACGGTAAGACACAGCGCGTCACTGTTTTGCTAGCTAACATGAGCTAGCTGTGTTTTTAAGCTAGCTGACGTTGGTGTGGTGATCTGGGCGGAGAGCAGGCAGAGCTGTGATGTTTCCTCTGATACACACACATCCTCTGTGTTCATGATGAATCACCGCTAATAATGTGGTGACGTGTGTGTGTGTGTGTGTGTGTGTGTGTGTGTGTGTGTGTGTGTGACAGGCAGCTGCGGGTTTATCCGACTGTCTGGGTGATTACTGAGGTCAGCATCATCAGCACTAAGCAGCAGGTCACATCATGAGGAGTAATCACATTACTATCATTACATTATCACAGGGTGTGGAGGAAGAAGCACTCACATCCTCTATTGCAGCAAAAGTACTAATACTACACTGTGGAAATACTCCATTCAGTACAAAGGTATATCAGCAAATTAAAAGTACTAATTGTGCAGTAAAAGTGCTGATACTACTGTGAGAGAATACTCCATTACATGTAAACAAATCCTGCATCCAAAACCATCCTAAACTACAAGTATATGTAAACAAAATGTACTTACAGCAAAAGTACCAATACCACACTGTGAAAATACTCCATTACAAGTCAAAATCCTGCACTCAGAGCCTTAAGTACAAATGTGTATTAGCAAAATGTACTTGAAGTAAAAGTATTGACCGAGCAGTAAAAGAACAAATACCACTGTGTGAAAATACTCCATTACAAGTACAAGTCATGCATCCAAAACCTTACTGAAGTACAAGTATGTATCAGCAAAATGTACTTAAAGTAAAAGTACTCATTGTTCCTATGCTGGTGTTTTTGGATTCATATTCCTGCTGCATCACTGTGTCATTTTCCTGCTCTAGATGTTTCAGGTTGAGCTCATTCTAACTCTGTTATATCCTGTTTTGTAGTTTAATCTACAGCAATGCATCATGGTCTATAAGATCATCATGTGTTTGTAGCTTGGCTGTCCCATGAGAAGCATGTAGCTGTAAAAAGTCACACAAACAGCCTGTTTTCAGCTTTGTGACGACGACTTTTCCAGCTGATTCCAGAGGGTTTTAAAGAGTTCATTCATCTCAACATGTTTATCACAGTCAACATCAGCACATCTGGAGATACATGGTTATCAATGGACAGGAAGTAACTGAAGATGTGAGACAAATGTAGTGCCGTAAAATGTGCAGTATTTACTTCTGAGATGTCGTGGAGGAGGAGGAAGAGGGAGCATAAAATGGAAATACTCAAAGTACAAGTGACTTAAATTTGTACCTGAGTAAATGTACTTTAATACATTTATTGGTAAGTTTACTTCAGTTCTGTACTTTAGTGCGTTACCGCGTCATGAAGTGTGCAGTTTAATGCACAGTCAGGTTCCATATCAGTGTGAATCAGATCTCCATATGTAGCCTCTGCTCTGTGGGTTGAGTTGATGAATGAAGGTTGTATCTGTAGGTGGCGTTAATATTATCTGACACACGTCTGAGCAAATTTGTGCATCAGTTGTAGAGTAATATTCTGATTCACATCTCTGCAGAGACTTGTAAGATAGAACTTTATATATCTCGAGTGCAATACAAAGTAGAAAAGAGTGCCAATGAAAATAAAAACAAGGTGCAAGCAGCAGTTCCTGGTTTTAAGTCAACATGAACCGTTTGAAGAGCTTTGACGGTTCACAACAAATAACAGGTTTTATGGCGATCATACCGCTCTGTCCAAATCTGCACCGCTCTTATTTAGCAACACTGTTCCTACCTATTGATCAGTTGCAGAAACATTTTGGAGACATGCCTCAGTAATGTAACTCAAAAAATCCTAATGAGTTTGGTGATGTTTGGATGAACTGTCAGTAGCCCTTTTTAGATAGGAATTGTGCAAATTTGCAGGAAAGCCCAATCAGTCTTCTTTCAGCATTGGCAGTATAAAAACAAAATCAGGGAGTGCAGCAAAATGCCGCCTACCTACTTTTGTTTATACAGAATGTGCCTTTTTCGGGGCAATGGGGGGCGTGAGCAAGTAACAAAACGTGTAGCTCAGCGTGTGACGTAAACAGTGACGTGGGAGGGAAGCCGCGGCTGGTCAGTCCTTCGGCGATTCTCTCGTAAGTCGGCCCGTCCTTCACCGTCCCCGTCATCTGACGGTTAATGGCCTCTTCGTTTGCGAGGACAAGGAGGGCGCGCAATTCCTTGTCTCCCCAGTTGCTCATCTTTACAGTGTCTGTCAGGTTTGTGTTTCCCTCTTGCTACTAGCTGCTCGCTAATTCTTGCTATCAGCTGTTTCCTGTTTATCCACCGCCAGTGGCTCAACGTGCAGCGTCATCAACAGCTCCTCCCACAAGTCATCAACAGCTCCTCCCACAGGTCATCAACAGCCCTCCTGTTGCGGAAAGCCGCCTCGTTCTGTTTAAACCAAAAGGGTTCCACCAATATGTCTACCCTACGAGGCGGGAAATTCGGCACCTCGGATCAACTCGCCAATCCGGCTCTGTGTCTAAACGCTCGCAGCTTGCCGGCAAAGCGGCCCAACATTCGTGGAAAATCTGGCAGTGTAAAAGAGGCTATTGATTTATGGCTAAATTTTGCGCAAGGTCAGAGCACATGTGTGGAACTGGTGGCACCCCCTATTGACCGTTTAACTAAAACAAAATAATTAAACATGTGCTTCAAATTTATGAATGAACATCCTGTGAGTTTTGTAATGATTAGACAAACACGGTCTGATTTATAGTCTGATTTGTGTTATGCCACACCCATTTTTTGCCTTGGTGGCACCCCTTAGTGGTCGATTTGAATTAAACTTTCAGGATATGTTTGAGGTACTTATGTGGACATTTCCTGCAAGTTTGGTGATAATTGGCTCAACAGTTATGAAGTAAGGTCTGTTTATGTGCTGAGCCACGCCCCCTTAGCATTCATCAGTTAATATGATTAAAACACAGTGAGATATCAACAAGCTTCTGATGTCTTTTGATAAGCTTGGTTTAGTGATGATCCACAGAAACGTTGGTACAAATGAGACTTAAGGTTCACGAGGTAATGTTAATTGTTTTTTTCCAAAACAGTCAAAATGGTGGAATAGTGGTTTTTAGGCGTTTTTGTAGAGCACATTGAACTGGACTTGTGTGTTAAATTTAATTTAATTATAGTGTCCCCTTCTGGTCGATTGGGGTCATGTTTCTTGAGCAGCATTTACACAACAACTTCCACCAGATACTGGAGAAATGTTCATGTTTATTAATAGGGTTAGCAGTATGGGTTATAAATATACGTTCATGATGTTGCTGGTCTGTAAGTGTGCGGCGTTCCTTTCTCAGTAACGAGTGGTCACAGTAGAATATGAGCAGCTTCTCTGGGTCACTGATTTCAGACCAGTGTGAGTCTCAACAGCACATATTTAAAGACATTTGTTTCCCCTGTGAATGACACAAAAGAGCCTTTCAGCTCCTGTTGGAGAGTCCCGTGTCTTTAATAACAGCACTAATTATTATTATCATGTAGAGCAGCAGTAATTGGATGAAGAATAGCTGTTTGTCTCATCATCATCATCATCATCATCATCACTGCAGTGAGCCAGTTTCAGAAACAGTATTTTTTATTGTGGTGTGGTGATATGATTTAAACCAGTGGATCCCAGAGTTGGTATTTAATTTGTCATGTGCTCATGGTTCATGTCTTTCTGTAGATATGTTTATGAATACTCAACATTATTACTGATGTTTTTTCTTCAGTGCACCTCACATTTGATTTATAAGAAATATATTTTTAATATATAATTCAGTCCAGCTCACCTGCAGCTACATCACTCTCATATTTTACCTGTAACACTCACGTTTTAATGACTTGTTCATCGTCTGTGATGTGAAAACTTGGCACAGTCGGTAAAATAAAATGTGTGTGTGTCCTGCTCCTGGTTCATAAAGTGTATAAAATCCTGTCTCCTGATTGGCTGCTGTCAGCGGGAGAGTCAGTAACAAAGTAGCTGGTGAGCTCCTGAAAGACGAGCATCCAAAGTCGTCAAAATCCGGCGCTTGGGCAGTGACTTACGGCGTCAAGTCCAACGAAAAAAGGCGTCCATTAATGTCGACATGATACGCGGCCGGTAGCCATTATAGTTTAACAGTGCCTGATGGATGTGGAAAGTCGATGACCAAACGTGGACATGTGTTGAGGTCGGAGCTTGAGAATAAGTTGAAAAGACATAATTTTAGTTTTGGTAGAAGCAGTTTCAGATCCAAAAGGCTGTGTTGTAGAGTGTTAACGTCGGTTTCTACTTAAGTATTTGAACCTATCACAGATATTTTAAACTTAAGAATTTATATAATATTTAATATAAACTTAAAAAAGCAACGGTCCCAAAACTGATCCTTGTGGGACACCCTTCTTCACAATGACTTTGTCGGACATGACAATGACATTTTCAACAGTCTGTGAACGATCAGTCAGATTACTGTGGAACCACTTTGTCGCTTTGCATCCAGCACCAGCACTCAGTGAGCTGTTCAGTAGTTGGTAGTCCACAGCACAAAAAAGTTTTTTGTTTATTACAACATTTTATATTTATGACTTCTGAATCACCAGTGAAGATACTCGAATCTGATGGCAGAGTCGAGTCTAATTTTCCTCTCTGGGTACTTACCTGTCAGTCTGTGTGTTTCCTCTTCCTGGTTCATCAGTGTGAACATGATCTGGACCAGATGAACTGGTGTGACGGAGCCCTGAAGTGTGTTGAACTGGAGTTTCATGTCTTTCAGGTTTCTGCGGGGCTGCTGAGCGGAGTGCAGCGGGATGAGCGGAGCTGCTCTGGGCATCGAGATTGTGGTGGTGTTTTTCCTGGCGCTGTTCCTGCTGCACCGATATGGAGACTTCAAGAAGCAGCAGCGCATGGTGCTGTTCGGCACGCTGCTGGCCTGGTACCTGTGCTTCCTCATCGTCTTCATATTACCTCTGGACGTCAGCACGGTCAGTATGAACGGAGACGTCACACTTCTGTCCCTCAGATTCATGAGACTGTACTAAAACCTTTGTTGTGTCTTTACAGACCATCTACAAGCAGTGTAAGATAGACCATGAGGAACACGCCGCTGTCCCCACCGCCAGCCTGTTACCATCCAATCACACCACAGCTAACACATCTGTTACACCCACCAAGAGGTCAGTGTTAACCATGTGTCTCATTAAATTATTTCTGCATCTTCATGTCCCAACGGACACAATGTACAGATTTTTGTTTCAGTTTGAAATCATCCCAAACTGTGGACACTTTCTGTTGTTTCCTGCGGTCTGTCTCCTCTCTTTGAATGTGAATGTGTGGTAAACCCTGATCACCGCTCATACCCTGTCCTCCTTCTTCTCTCTGACAGCGTCCCGAAGCCGTGCTACAAGCCATGGAGCTACATCCCTGACGGCATCATGCCTGTGTTCTGGAGGGTGGTGTACTGGACGTCTCAGTGTCTCACATGGTCCGTATGATCAACACATGATGTGGTTTGTTGTACTGAAGTCACTACCGTGCTGATGTGTGTCTGTGTTTCCAGGCTGCTGCTGCCCTTCATGCAGTCCTACGCCCGCTCTGGAGGCTTCTCCATCACCGGGAAAATAAAAACCGCCCTGATAGAGAACGCCATTTATTACGGGACCTATCTGCTCATCTTCGGCTCTCTGCTCATATACGTGGCTGTGCACCCTCAGTGGCATCTGTCCTGGTGAGTGGACGCAGAGGAAGGAGCTGCTGTTACTGTTTCATGGCATCAGTCCTGTTTCTGGTCTTTTTGGTGTCCCAGTCTCGCAGAAATCCACTGGTGTCCTGAGGGGACCAAAATTATGAGACCACATAATTTGATATTTTACTTTATAAGACATTAGCGGTGGGAATAGCTAGGCACATAACGATTCGATTTAGGTGCACAAACTGACCATAGAATGATAATTTTTTTATTTCTATACATGAGTTATTTTTTTCTCACTTTGTGACTTAGGGGTCACAGGGGGCTGGAGCCTATCCCAGCTGACACTGGGTGAGAGGCAGGGTTCACCCTGGACAGGTCACCAGGCTGACACATAGAGACAAACAACCATTCACGCGTATGGACAATTTAGAGTCACCAATTAATCTCTATGCTCTGTGGAAACTAACTGATAGCTGCTGACTTCACATCTTTTGCTCAGTATTATTAAAATAAATCTCTTCATGCCGTTTCCGTTAACTTTTTTCTTGTCCCAAGGTTCCAGAAAAAAGTCAGCCTCTAATGTCAACAACAGGTTGATACCTGCCACAGATGGTTTAGGAGACAGGAAACTGTCTGTGTGTCCTCATGTGGTTCTGTCCTCCGTGTGCTTCAGGTACGAGCTGCAGACCATCGGCATCACAGCGGCTAACACCTGGGGCCTGTTCCTGCTGGTGCTGCTGCTCGGTTATGGTCTAGTGGAGATCCCTCGCTCCTACTGGAACGCTTCACGACACGGACACTTGCTCATCAAGACCTACTTCAAGGCCTCCAAGCTGATGACAGAGAAGGCGGACGCAGAGGAGAACCTGGAGGACATCATGGAGGTGGGCGTCAGGTGGTGGACGTCACTGTCATGCGTGATGTTTGGCTCATTTCAGTGTTTTTACTGTGATGTCTGGTTTTCTGCAGGAGGTGAGAAAAGTCAGTGAATCCATCAAGTATAACCATCCGCTGAGGAAGTACATCGACACAATCCTCAGAAAGGTACGTGGAATACAACGTTAACAGCACCCAGTGTTGTGATTGATAGATCAGATATATTGATCTGACGTGATGTGTTCCCTCAGTGTCCGGTGGATTACCAAGAGAAGATGGGCAGGAACATGGACGACTATGAGGACTTTGACGACAAACAAAACACCTATCCCAGTGAGAAGAGTCTGGTGAAGCTTCATAAACAGGTATGAGAGGAAGAAAGGTACAGAGAGGCTTACAACAGCTGGAAACGTGGGCATGTAGCTACTTCCATGTTTCAGATGATACGTCATGTTTGTAGTCGACCAATGAAGATGAGTTTACATATCACCTTGGGTTCGTCCTTCACCTTCTCAAAATGATCCCACACTTTGGATTTCCTGCCCGACATGTTATTAACTAGCCTGTGGAATAACTGCAGGTACCAGCCCTGGAAATTAACCTGACTCCTGTCTGACTGCTGAGCGTGGACACTTCCTGTGTCTGTCCTTTCAAAGTAAAGTCACACATGGTCCAGTCATATAGGTTTGGATTTATTTTTAAGAGGAGCAGCTCCTGATAGAGTTTCACATTTCTTTTTTTTTTCTGTGACTAAGCGACCAATGAAATCTTGCCGACTAATGACCTTTCTGGTCGACTAACATTTGGTGGACCACTGCGAGCAGCCCTACTTGATACCATGTAGCTAATCTTTTTAAAGAAGAGTTTGAAGATATAAATGACAGTTGTCAGAGCATAAAACCAGTGACCTGTTGATTTTAATGAATCAGCACTTGATTATCTAAAATTCGTATAGCCGTCAGTGCTGAAAAAAAAGCTTAAATCAAAACTTTAATTCAGTTGTGACCTTAAAAATCCAATCACATCTTGGACTTGGAGAACTGTAATGTCCCTTATAAGTGTGAAAATTTCCTTAAATGGGTGAATGATGAATGAAAATAGTAGAGGACCTAAAACGGAGCCTTGTGGCACACCACAGGTGAGGTGGGCAGTAGAAGGATAAAGAACGTTCTGTGGTTGAAAAAGGACTTTAATGGCAGTATCGAACATGCCTTCCGTCTTGAGATTAATGACTATGCTGTGGTCAACTGTATCAAAGGCAGAACTAAGTTGCAGTAAAACCATGTCACCAGAATCAGCGTTTTATTTGCCATGATTCAATCTAAATCCAGATTAAAATAGTCCTAAAATGTCATTTTAAGAATGTTGTAAAAGTTCATCACAGTTGAGTTTTCCAGGTGTACCATCTATGTGATTCTGTATCCAGGTGATCTATGCGGTCCAGAGACACAACAGGACTCGTGTCCAGTGGCAGATCCTCCTGAAGCAGGCCATCCACCTGGAGGACATAGCCAAGAACGAGACCAGTTCAACCCACCAGTTCGTCCACAGCTTCCCGTCCTCTGAGCCAGCCGGCTGGTTCAGCAGATACGTGTACACGCCGACTGTAGGTGGGTTTGAGTCCCTGTTAGGTGGTCTGTCGTTTCAACAGAACATTTTGTACTTTCCATTTGATAAGTTACAGCCCACAACTATGAACCAGAAACTCAAAGAAGATGTGGCAAAGGTTTCATTTTTGACCACTTGTCAAGCTATGGGGAAATGTTTTTGAGAGTGTGTCCCAGTTTCCTTTCATTCTCACTATTTTTTTACAAAGTGTTCCCTTCTGAAATGTGGTGGTACGTGTCGTGGTACGTACCTCGAATTTGTAGCTAAGTGCAGTGTATGAGTAAATGTACTTAGTTACATTTCACAGATGTAAGTACACACATTACTGCCCACATGAAACAGTGATAACATAGTGTAGTGAAGCTCTGCCTCAGTGCCTCTGAGCCCTGCAGTCATGTCCTGTGTGTTTGTACAGAGTGGTACTGGGAGTGTCTCCTGAAGCGCTGGTTCTATCGGCTGCTGTCAGTGGTCCTGACCCTGTTCAGTGTGGCCGTGGTCTGGTCTGAGTGCACCTTCTTCAGCACCCGGCCCGTCCTGTCTCTGTTCGCTGTGTTCATCCAGCTGGCTGAGAGAGACTACAACTACCTGTACATCGAGGTGAGACACACACACACACACACACACACACACACACACACACACAGGTCAGCTCATAGTGCAGCTAAGGTCACTGTATGGGACACAACGCAGGGGAGTTGTTGAACAGATTGGATGTCAACACACTGATGAAGAAAACTGAATCACAATCAAATTATAGTTCAAATATAAAACTTAATTTGAAAGTTTGTGAAGTTCTGAATTCGTGTATGTATCACTGACAGCTCTGCTCACTCAGTGTCTGTAATACTGACACATGTGATCACACATTCAGAGCAGAAGTCCAGCTGAGACATGGCCTCATTATCTGACTGACTTGTGACAATGCCTCTTGTCTCCACCAGATGGCGTGCTTCATCACAATCTTCTTCCTGTGCACCTGCGTTTACTCCACCGTGTTCCGCATCCGGGTTTTCAACTACTACTACCTGGCCTCCCATCACCAGACTGACGCCTATAGCCTCCAGTTCAGCGGCATGTAAGTGACAGGATACGTGCATCACAAAACAATGAAAAATAGTAATTAAGTAAAAATGAAACACCTTTCAATAGCAGAGAATCAAAAAATGAAACTTTTTAAACAACTAAATCGAGAGGTACAGAACATTTATAGGCGGACTAAAGTGATACCTTTTCTACACCTGTAGAAACATCACCTGTTCCATGCAAATCAACCTTTAATGTCAGTATTAAACGACAATTTTGATCCAGTGTGTCAGCATCTTAATGAACTCCAGTGACCATTACTCATTCATTTTGGATTTTCCAGAGTATGATTCAGGTTTTTGAAAACTTTTTTTTTTAACATGTGTGACAAGACCCGTGGTTACACTTGTCTTCTCAATGCAACTTTTGTCATCCGATCCTGCCAGGGCGCATTAGCTGTCAAGTCTGTACGCCCTGACTTCGGATCTTGCTCACATTTTGATGCAATCAGCCAGACCACCTGCCATCTGCTATCTCCTACATTTGTACTTTATATTCAGAAACACACATTTTATATGTGCTGTTCACGGACAAGGACCAGGTAATACATGCAGTCACTATCTGATGTGGCGGGTGGCATTGAAGTGTCAGGTGTGGACACAGCTGAGTCTTGATCTGACACATCCGATCTTTAAAGACACTGAAAAGACAAGTCCAACCATGACCACATTCATAATCCCAGAAGCAGGTTTTTATTGTGTGATGTGAGTCCCTCTGGAGCTCAGTCTGACGCTGTAGCCTCTGAAGTTGGAAAAGCTTCAAAACGCTTCTCAGGGCTCGGTCATATTAATCCTGGACGACTCTAAAATGTCTCTTCTTAAAGAAATCTCACTGAATGTGACCTGCATCTCATAAACGACGGCCTCGTAGAATCGATTTAAATTATATTTTTCTTTTTCTTTGTGGCGGTGTGCTTTTGTGGGATGGGATACGAGAACTTGAAGCTTTGAAATGATATGTGAACGTTTGAAAACACAATAAAAACATATGAATATAAGTTCAGGACAGATCTACTCAGCATCATGGACATCCTGCTGCTTCAGAGAGGAGCGCAAAAAGAGCGGGAATGACAGATGATGTGTGATTAATAAACAGACTTCCATGAAGGGTTACGGTTGAGAAATGATATTTGATGCAAACTCTTTACTGTGCAGGTTGTTCTGTCGTCTGACGCCTCCTCTGTGTCTCAACTTCCTGGGTCTGATCCACATGGACTCGGCCATCTCCCACCAGCAGAAGGAACAGACTGCGTACACCTCCGTAAGTCACCAGTAAAATTCTATGATTCTTGATATCCAATTGGGAGCCAGAATAGAAGGAGTCATGGTACCTACATCACTGGAGAAAAGTGGGTCACGTTTTCAGAATGTTAGCATCGACTTGGTACCGTCTGTGACACACACTGCACAGGATCAACTGTCTGACTGCAGTTTGTGTTTCAGATCATGGGATCGATGCGTGTCCTCTCTTTCATCGCTAACGGCTTCTACATCTACTACCCCATGCTGATAGTGATCCTCTGTATCGCCACCTACTTCAGGTCAGTTTGAACACTCTCAATACTTGTAGGTTTTTCCCTCATTAGCAGATTCACGGCTCTGTGTTCATGCAGTAACCAGCACTCTGACTGTTTGATTTTTATTCTGAAATATGTCTGTGAGGTATTTTGTGCTCAGATGTGAGGAGAGAACAGCTGCAACGATCAGTCAACTTTCAAACTCTTTATATATCATGATGCAACAGTTAGCGTGGAGCAGTTGTTGTTCTCAGGGCTCCAATTATTCTGCTATAATATGTATGAAAGGAAAACATGCAGGTAAAGCTGATGTGTTTATCGATGGTTTATTGGATAAAGACAGATACAGCAGACATAATCAAACTGAAACAGCTCCTGATACAAAGAGGAAAAATATGTTTCTGATTTTGGGGTGAACTGTCCCTTTAAGACCTGCTGTGATGAGTTATCATGAGTGAATAACCTGTTTCCTCAGTTTGGGGACTCGCTGCCTGAACCTTCTGGGCTTCCAGCAGTTTGTTGGTGACAGCGAAATGACGTCGGACCTGATCGACGAGGGCAAGGAGCTGATTCGCCGCGGTAATGACACTCACTGTCACACGGCACAGCAGCATGTGGCGTGGTCAGTGGTGACGGCTAAACTCTGAATATGTTTGTTCTTACAGAGAAAAGGAAGCGGCAAAGGATTGAAGACGGCGAGAACAGACGGAGGGTGAGTAAGGATCCAGCACAGACCTCCTCTGAAGCTCCAGCAGACTTTTATTTAAATAAATCAACGTGTTTGGAAAGTTTTTATCTTTGTGCAGATCTTCCAAAGGTTGTTTAAAACCTAAACAAAAACTTCAGCCATGTAAATCATCTAAAACTGACACACAAACTGCAAACAGAATGTCACAAAATACGTCCCATAATAATTATTTAGCTCATTCAGAAGTTATTTTTTATTTTATTGATTCACAGCATGTGCCAAGTCTTTATTTATGATATGCACATTAACAGTGGAGCAGTCGTTGGCAATGAAGTTTGTACATCTCAAAAAACCTTCAACAATTATTTTTTTCATCATCACAACCAAGTAATATTTACAGTACAGTAATATTTAATAAATTAATTCAAAATCCAATAATAATAAACTATAAACAAAAACGACAGTTGGTGACAGAATATCTAAGTGAAGGTATAAAGAACAGAGACCAGTAAGAGTCGTAAAAATGAGAGCATTAAAAAATAAAAATAAAATAATAAGAAGAATGATTTAAATTAAAATTAAAGTAAAATGTGTGTAGGTTGCTATTTTGTCCTGTAGGGGTCACCATACTGTCATGGGTGTCTGTTAATATAGGAACCATTCATAGACAAACAAGTGTTGTTAGAGGTGCAGTCAGACACACCTGAATCATCACTGCTGCAGACAAATTCTTTTAGAAGTCACATGATGAGTTAAAGGGACGATCACCTGTGTGCAGCTGGTGTGTTTCAGGTCAGCGTCAACATGTGTGTGTGTGTGTGTGTGTGTGTGTGTGTGTGTTGTAGGAGTGGAAGGAGCGTTATGGAAACCAGAGAGAAGACTACACAGCGAGGAACAGGAGCAGTCATGAGATGAAGGAGACCAGTTACTCCGACACCGTGACGCCCAGCAACAACAGGCGTAAGTCTGACGTCATCAGGAAGCTCAACAAGAGCTGTTTAAAGTTCTAAAGTCTTAATCGAGTCTTGTTTTGTTGCGTAGAGAAATGACACAATGCTAATGACGTGTTGTCTGTTGAACAGAGGCGAAATATTCTCGCTCTGGGAATCGCTCAGAGAGAGACTGTATCGAGCTGCTGCAGGACGCCGAACCTTTAGACTTCAACGCCGAGTCTCTGACGGACGATCCTCTGGACGCAGAGTCTGGCAGGTAAACACCACCTCCAAAAATATTCACTGTTGTCACATTGACCTTTTATTGTGACCATCACAAGACACAGGGTTGTTGTCACTCGCTGTATTTCCTCATCAGCGGTGACACAGATGGAAGTCTGCACCTGGTTTATCATCCACAGAACGAGGCTGCACGCCCACATTTTCACAACAAAATAGAACAGGCTGCAGTGAGAGTCTCTCTCCATGGGATATTTCAAAATAGCAGCTTTGTGCATTTAGTCCTTCTCAGGCAAGCTCAGGGGTAAAAGTACCCTGAAATATCCTGATATTATTTTAGGGCCATGTCGCCAACCTCTACTGTGGCTCAAGGACTTTCTAACAAACAAACCCCAGCGGTCCGTGGGCCACCACACCTCCTCCACCATTATCCTCAACTCTGGTGTCCCCCAAGGCTGCGTCCTCAGCCCACTTCATTACCCTCTTTTCACCAGTGACTGCAGTCCCACCCACAACTGAGCACCTTCAGTTTGTAGACGACACGACCAGAGTGGGTTTGATATCAAATGACAACGGAAAACCTTATTTAGTCGATGTCCCCAGAGAGTTGGAGTCCGGTCCTTCTGACTCCCTCAGCTTCCATTTAAAAAGGTGTGTCTGCAGGCGTGATGTTGGCAACAGTGTTCTCTGTGTGACTTGTATGTTTTCAGTTGTGCATTTTGTATTTTTCAGACACGCGGGAGGACGATATCTGTCCATGTCGTCGTCTCGGAGCCGAATATTCGACGACGTCTGAAGGGGAGCTGTTAACCGAACGTCGCCGTCAACAGGAAGTGAATGTACAACATGACCTCCATCTCACAGCTCAGTGGCTGTCTCATCTTCCAGGATGCATGGTAAATAAACACAGGTCACGTGTTGTCAGTGACGTCATCTGGAAATGTCTTTGTGTCAGGTTTCACGTCCGGCTTGTCTGCAGGTAAATGAAGGCACTTTTGAAGGAATATTAATGATGTAACAGTTCCATAAACCCTCTGATATGAATGCACACTGACTGATAACACTCTCCTGAGTTTACTGTGTGAGCTGCATGTCACGACCAGGAGTCTGAGCATGAGCGTGCAGCAGCTGCATGTCGACACGTCACTTTAATGAAAGGTTCAGTGAAGGTCCACCAAGTCACCGACTTTATTTATGTTTGTTATTCTTTAAATGTTTATGTTGTAGATTTATTTATCTGTACATCATGATAGAAACAGTCATTGATTAACCTGAGTTATACCTGAGTTATATCGATAGCTGCGTCTGATGAGCTGCTGGTTTATTTATAATAATAATAATCTTCATGTCATCTGAAGGTCTCAACTCATTTAATTCTAATCATGTGTGAAGCAGCTCCAACATGATGGCTAATAAAGTCTATGCTCTAATAATCTAAATCTCAAAATCAACTGAATTTAATCACAATTTATACTTTAAAAAAATCTTGTATTTTACTTTGAAAACCATCTGTCAAAATTTATGTGGTTTGAGTTTTCATATGTGTATGTACGTGTGTATATATATATATATATATATATATATACATAAACAAGATCTCCAGTTAAATTACTCTTAAGATTTTAATCAGAATTTGACACGTTGAATACAAACAACGTAATTATTTTTATTTGTGAACTCTATTAAATATTAACCACAGAGTGTAAATTCAGACAGATGGCTTTCAAAGTAAAATACATTAAGTTATATTTAAGTTTCAATATAAAGTATGTAGAAAGATTATAGTTTAACAACTATCAGCTGCCTCTTAGATTAAAATAGTTTGGTCATTGTTTGCCTCTAATTTAATTTGATTTCCTTTGTGTTTGAAAGTGATGTGATTATTATTTGTCTCATGTGCAGCTGTTGAGTCCTCAACGGTTTTTATTTCTCTGTTTTCTGTTCGAATGGTTCCAGATGTGCCATTTTTAAACCCTGTCACCTTGAAAATGTTTCTGTCACCCCTCCATGAACTGTAAATATAAAACAAGACCAAGAGAAGTGACCTTTAAAGGACCATACCTGTGTTTTAGTTCAACTTTACATCACTGCTGAACTTTGTTTTAAAGCCGTAGAGTTTAAAAATGTCTTTGACCTTAAAGGAACGGTTCAACATTTAAATATATCTTCTTCTCATAGAGTCCGATGTTCAACTTGTCTCTACAGTAAATATGAAGCTACAGCAGCTGTTAGCCTAGCTTAGCATAAAGACTGGAAACAGATGGAAACAGTTAGCCTGGCTCTGTCCAAACGTACAGCCAGGAGCTGGTGGGTGGCCATGTGAGCACTGAGGTGTGCCTTTGAAAACCAGTCAGCACGTTTGAATCGTAGTAAATATGTTGAACTACATCAAAACACAGGTCTGGCCCTTTAAATGTGTTTAGCATGTAGCGAGGTTAGCTCTGGTGCAGATGAAGAGATCCTGCTGGCAGGTTCAGCTGAGCTTCAGCTCCTTTAAATAAACTTCATGACCTGAGAACAGTGAGTGTATGTGTACATATGTATGATATCTTTTTGTATTATATGGGCTAATTAATGATCCACAGACGGCGTTAAAGTGACTTTGTATTTATTGTGTTCCTGCAGCCTGGTAACTCTTCCTCACACTGTATGTTTCCTGATCTCAGTCATGTCTGATGGGACTGCTGATTCTGCTGATCAACTATTTTATGTTCTCAGTATATTTATTGATCTCAGCACAGAGTAGATATAACTTGTTGATCTTTGTTGTAGTGAATTATTAGGACAAAACAAGGTGGTGTGTTGCCAGTGTTGTGTCAATAAAAATGATGATAGTGTTACAGACTGTGTGGTCCTCTTTATTATCAGAAGTACTGTAAATGTGAGTCTCTCACAGGCACTGCCTGGCCATCAGCAAGTTTGGTGATTTTCCTGGTGAGCCGGTCTTGTGGTTATGCATCAACAGCAGCCTGAGACACGACTGGTGCAATCTGCCATCACAACTGAAACTGAAAGGATGTGACATGACTCAGGCTGACTGATATCACTCTCCTGAGTTTACTGTGTGAGCTGTGGCAGTTAGTATCCAGCACCCATTAACATGGACAGAGGGAGAAAACCAGCAGCAACAAAACGACAAGGCTGTGCTGGCTGACGCCGTCAGTGTCCAAATACATTTCTTTAAAGGTCCAGTGTGGAGGATTCAGGGGGATACACTGTTGTGGTTACCTCAGAATGAGATGTTGCTACTTGGGTAGGAACTAATGGGGATCCAAATAAATAAAAATAAATAAATATATCTACACAGGGAGCAGGTCCTCCTCTACAGAGATCACCATGTTGCACTGCCATGTTTCTACGATAGAGACACTGTTTTCACGTTGGCCAAAGTAGTTAGCAGCCCCTCTACAATGAGCCAAACAGCATTGGAAAAACAATATTTTGTAACATTAAAGGTCCTTATTGAGTGTTTCTACTGGTGTAAATCAGCTGGTCTGTTTGTTCTGGAGAGGAAGAGACCTCTGTGGATAATCCAGCGCTTGGTAGAGACCACTCGCAGTATTGCAGCTAAAAAATCCCCTGCAGCCCAAAAAGCACTTTCCACATAGACCACCATGGTAAAACACCTCGCACTGCAAACAAGATCAATTGTGACTCTTTCTATTTTGAATTTTTTTCATCCATGGAGGTTTTATATTTGCAAAACCTTCCTCAAGCTGAGAAAAGTGATTTAAATATCAGTGACATCAAAACAATGTAATGTCTACAAGCCCAGTGGGAAATCATGGGGAACCAGTAATGCGTATAATCAGTGAGCTGCATACTGCGGAAGTAAACTGGAGAGCTACAAAACTTATTTGGTGTATGTGCTAGGTGAGCAACTCCATTTGAATAAACTGGTGCCACCTTGTCGTGTCGTTATTATTAAATTCTATACACCCACCCATCCACTACTACTACACCACTGCCAACCCATTTATTTAAATGTAAGAAATGTAAATAAAAAGAGATTTAAAATAAATGTGGCATCATGACATCATTGAAATAAATTAAAGGAGTCATTTAAAAAAACACTAAAAAAAAAATTAGATTTACATTTATTTATATATTTATTGTCTCATTTATTTATTTGTTTATTTCATAGCCTTATTTCTTTATTCAATAGGCATATTTGTATATTTACATTAACTAAAATGGCCGTCCATAGTAAAAACCTGAGTTGACAAAAACTGACAGATTAAACGTTTATAACCAGTCAGAACCAGTTTAAACTGGCTTTGGTAGCAGTGCAGCAGTTTGACTAATCAACACATTTTGCTTTAACACTGCAGCGTTACAGGATGCAGTTTATTGTTGGGAGGATCAGTTGTGTCTTTAGTCATCCAGGAATTATACTTTACTTAAGACACGTAAATACTCTTTACTGTTTTTTAAGTTTTAGCCAGGTTGTAGCTAACACCACTGGGTGAGCTACATGCTAACTGACGCAGACGCAGCTAACGTTAGCTTAGTCGTGTGAAAACGGTTGAAGTTAGCAGAGATTAAATGTCCGTATTTCGGTTACCAGAGAGTAATACCACCTGGTTGAAGACTTACTGTGATCAGCAGAAGGTAAATATGTCGTGTTTTATTTTTTAATATGGTACAAATTCGATTAGCGCGTTAGCATGCTGATATGAGACGTTAGCTTTCAGTGTGGTAGCGGTCCACATTAGAGGTGCTGTGTTTGGTGTAGCGAACACCTGAAGCTAAAACTCCCTCTGTGTGATAAAGTATATGAGCTGTTGGTGGATTAAAGAGACTGAGGAGACATTTGTCCTCATGAGACAGAGAAGACCATGAAACTGTCCATGGACCCTGTGAGGAGTAGATGTCTCCTGCCTGTTACAGCTTCCTCATCAACTGTTGTCTCCATCCAGACCTCGGTGTTGGACTGTTGCAGCGTCCAGCTTCTCCTCAACATTCCTCGTCTGTCCTCCATCTTCCCCTCCAGGCTGCAGGTAACATCCCACAGAGCATGAGAACACACTAACATCACGTGTGTGTTTTATTTTGCTAGCTTGCATTAGCCGGTGCAGCATAAATTTGTTTTAGGCCTTTAGCTGTCAAGCCAGGACGTGTCCAAACTTAATTCATGGTGTCATCTTAGGGATCTCAGTGATTTTACTTTTTGGAGAAGTGGTCACATAGCAAGGGTGTGTTAATAGAGCCCGTTCAGGTGAGTGTAAAGGCCAAAACACACCAGTGGCAAACGCTGCAGATCTCTCGTCTCTCTTTCTCCCAGCAGTTCTTCTTTATCTGAGGAATTTTTCATCACCTGAAAACTGCTGTAGGTAGGACTGACTTTATACATATGTATACACACACACACACACACACACAGACATCCCTGCAACTTGTGGGTCAGGATGTTTTGAAAATGTTCATTACTGATTCCAAAAGAATATTTAATACATGTACTGATATCAGTTATTTTAACACCTCATGATTATTAATCACATGCACAAGTTAAAGCAACAGAAAACACAACGATTTACAGAAAGATCAACAAAACTAAAAACTGCTTTTCACTGTAAATAAAATGTTAAAGTGAGTTCACAAAACAAGGCATAATAATAGAAAACACAGAGGCATTTGATCAAATCCAGTCTATATTAAGAAATAAAATCTTCAGAAAACACATTAAACAGAAAATAAAATGACACTTCACATGAAACTAAATAATCCCAAAACAAAACACAAACAAGACATTAAACAAACATTATTACACTAACAATCACAAACCCAAACTTTTACATGGAAAACACACAACATTCAATAAAAACAAATTCCTTTCACATTAAACACTATTGATATATTATTTATGACATATCACTTACTGCAAAAGGTAAGTACATATTGTTCTTCATTTTGTCATTTTGAAATGTTGAAACACATGCTGCCTTCACTTGAAGCTTGTTTGGTCGTATTTTCAACTGTGTATTTCATGCTCACTATGTGCATTTGAGACGTTGAAGTAATGAGAAAACTGAACAAACTGGACAAAAAAAGGACCAATGTAAAGGTAAGTTCACGCAGTGATTGTGCTCCTGAAGCAGTATAGCTAGATGTTTGTATCCAGGTGTTGTTAGCTAGGAGAAATTGAACATTGAAATGAGGTAGTCAGGTGTTTAATATGTAGGAAGTAGTAGGATAATAAGCCAGGAGGAATTATCTGGGTGTTTAGACAAGGTCTTTAAAAGTCAGGTGGGACTTGTTAGTTTGATATGGTGTCGATAGAATTCAGACTAGCATTAAGATTCATTACTGTGATAAATATAGGCTGTCAGACAATAGACTTTATTTATTATTTTATCCACTTTGCTTCAACCGATCACCACCAAAATGGTATCATCTGTTCCTTGTCCCATTATCCACCTTTCTTGAACATTTCATCAAAATCCGTTCCTAACTTTTTGAGTTATTTTGCAGACAAACAGAGTTCAGACTAGCATTAAGATTCATTACTGTGATAAATATAGGCTAGTTAGCTAGGTTTAGCATGTATATCAAGCCAGAAGGAGTTGTTAACTGAACAACTTAACGTGCTAAGTGTTAGACAGGGTACTTAGATAAGAAAATGTAGTGGTAGTTTTATATATATATTTTCTTTAATTACTGTGTCTTGTTAATTAGCCCTAGTTAGTTAGAGGCACTTAGCTAGGTGTAATGATTTGGGTGTAGTTAGCTGAGTTTCATGGCTCAGTTCACTGAGGATAACATCTAATTTTTGGGGGGAATTTGGATAGTGGTAGTACTGACTACTGACACACACAAACACACACTCCTTATTGCACTTCTCTCATTAGATGACGACACAGACTAACTTTGGAGTGAAACTGTTTCGTACTGATTCAAAAAGAATACCTGAACTTACCCTCTGATACTTAATATTTTAATACTTTTGGTGGTAAACACATTAATATGTGAACATAACAGGAAACATAACATCTTAGAAAAAAATCAACCAATCAGAAAACTGTCTCTCACTAATGTCAACAAAATGTAAGGTTGATTTTACAAAACAAAATACAACACACATAAACACATTTGTTAGATTTGTTAAATCCGATCAATATAAAGAAACTTAACATAAAAAACATAGTAAAACAGGATATAAAAAAGCACATAAAACCAGATAACCCCAACAATCAGGACAAAACAGGAACAAGAAATTAAACGTTATTACAAAAGCAACCCCAACATTTTAGGAATGAAATCAACAAAACATAAGAAGGCACCGAAGAGGCACCGAACCCCCCAACCGCTCAGAGTGCCTGTCATGGGCAGCCCACTCTGACATCTCTCCACTTAGTGCATATATAGGTGCTGTTTGTGCGTGTGTGTTTGGACCTGTGTGTAATTGACAACAGAGTGAAATTGAATTTCCCCTTGGGGATTAATAAAGTATATAAAATAAATAAATAAAAGTATTGATATACTATTGATGGCAAAAGGTGAGTACACATTGTTCTCTATTTGTGTGATTTTGAAACATTGAAACACATGCTGCCTTCACTTGAAGTTTGTTTGGTCGTACTTTCAACGTTGACTGTCAAGCACACTGGATTTACATTTGAGGGGTTGAAATTATGAGAACACTGATGCTGCACAGCTGGCAAGAAAGGAAAGAATCAAAGGTAAGTTGAGCATCAGCGTAAGTCACAGTTTGTGATCTGTTTTCTTTAACACAGTAACACTCCCACTTGGACCAGTACACCAGTTTGTTTGTATGTCTTTTGAATATTTAGCACGGCAGTTATTGTGCTCCGGAAGTAGTTAGCTAGATTAGCCCTAGTTAGCTAGAGGTACTTAGCTCGATGAAATTATTTGGATGTAGTTAGCACATGGGTCAGTTCACTGAGGAGAAGTAGCCTGGAAATCCAGACCCAAATCTAGAAAAATTTAGGGGCTGGCCATGAGTAATGCAAATGGCCCAACTCGAGGGGCGGCACCAAGCATGCATTTGTAAATATCACTGCACACAATTGGATAACACTACAACCAATCAGAACAATACATAGGGTGACGTATCCAGAGCTTAGCTACCAGTGGAGCTAACTGGTAGATTAGACTCTTAGCGTATCCGGTCAGCAAAACAGCAAAACGTCCTTCTTGCAAAAGAAAGATTTGAGCGCCGTCTTCTGTTCCTCTTTTAGAGAAAAAACCAAGTCTAACTCGTTCATTGTAGCAGCCAAAGCCGTTTCAAACAACTGGTGTTCATCCGTAGCCATCTTGCAATGTTTACTGACTGATTCGGACTTCTCGTCGTGCAGCGCTGTCATCATCTGTTTAGCTCGCCTCTGGCCGCCTATATCACATACACCGATGATTGGTGCAGCTCGGTTTCATGGGCATAGGTAATGAGCATCATTACTGATTGGCAGAGTGACTTGCTGAGCAAATTCAAATTGTGCTCAAGAACTCTGGAATTCCAGGGTAGAGGAGAAGCACAAGTTTGTGTGAATTTGTAATGTTAAACACACTGCCTTTACTTGACTTGTTTGGCCATATTTTCAACAATGAATATTGTGCACATCATTTGCATAATGATAGTTTATAAAGGATTCAAATTCCACATAAGTCATCAACCATCTATATGTGTTTACAATAGCTGCTGAAATTAGCAAGGATTCTTTTTTAATATTTTAGCCTTTAATTGCAAGACAGTTAAGCGTGAAAAGGGGAGAGAGACAGACATGCAGCGAAGGGCCACAGACCGGAGTCGAACCCGGACCGCTGCGGCAACAAGCTTGTACATGGGTTGCCTGCTCTAACCACTAATCCACCAACACCCCATTAACAAGAGTTCTGTTGGCTAAAGTTGACATGCGGTCTTGTCAAACTGTTTGGTAACAGCTGATGTTCCCTGAGATGAGCTCTCATTGTTTTCCTTTTGTGCAACAGGTAATTTCATCCAGTAGGCTACAAAATCATATGATGAGATGACTTACTGTACACATGTGATAAGGCACCCCCGTCTTGTGTGTGCACCCTCTACTTGCTGCAGTCAGATCACTTGTATCCGACCCAGATACAGCAATGCTATTTTCTGATTGGCTGATAGGTAACTGTATGTTATTTATTGATTGGCTGATGGGTAGCTGTGTCTTATTTTTATTGGCTGGAGCGTGGTAAGTGCTTGTTGAGCTCTACAGTACCCACAGCGTCTTGAAACACATTCCACAGGGGTGTAACTTTGTGGGCGTTGTCATAACTTTTTTTTTTTTAAAGATTATTTTTTGGGCTTTTTGCCTTTAACTGACAGGACAGTGTGAAATGGGGAGAGAGAGAGAGAGAGTGGGGGGATGACATGCAGTAAAGGGTTGCAAGCTGGAATCTAACCTGCGACCGCTGAAACAAGGAATCGCCTCTGTACATGGGGCACCGGCACTATCCACTACGCTACCGACGCCCTGTCATAACAATTTTTTTATGCGTGAGAAATACCAGGTGTGGCGGGTGAGAGTGTGAAAAGGTTAATATGCGTGTGTCACACTCTCAAAGTGTGAGACTTGAGAGCCCTACAGTAAACACAGTCCCACTTGTACCAACACACTAGTTTGCCTGTATGTTTTGTAAGATTGCAGTGTTTGTGCTCATGAAATAGTTAGATGTATTTATCCAGATGTTAGCTAGGGGAAATTAAACATTGAATTGAGGTAGTAAGGTGTTTAATTAGTTAGGAAGTAGTAGGACAATAAGCTAGAAGAAACTACA
This sequence comes from Epinephelus fuscoguttatus, assembly GCF_011397635.1. Taxonomy (NCBI): domain Eukaryota; kingdom Metazoa; phylum Chordata; class Actinopteri; order Perciformes; family Serranidae; genus Epinephelus; species Epinephelus fuscoguttatus. The sequence continues at coordinate 38,825,159 of NC_064769.1, read as the reverse complement.
TGGGTGTTTGGATAAGGTCTTGGAAAGTTAGCCATAGCATGTTTCTTTTCCTGTCATTTACTACAAAAGGCAAGTATAAATTGTTCTCCACTTGTGTCATTTTGAAATGTTAAACACATGCTGCCTTTACTCGAAGCTTGTTGGGTCTTGGTTTGAATCTGAGTTCCTCAAGGCTTCATTCTCAGGCCTCTTCTGTTCAACATCTGTGTGCTCCCACATATTGCCAACAGCAATATATCTACACACAGATTTGTATAATGATCTCTATATATGGGACTATAATCCCATACAAGCTCTGAATAAATGCCTCAACAAAGTGTCATCCAGTAAAATGAAGATAAAACAAAACAACTGTCTTTGGACCCAAAGAAAAATCAAAGAATAACTGTGCAACGAAGGTCTGTGAAGGAGCGGGAGATGTGTGGACAGCTTGGCAGGTAGGTAGGTGTGGTAAAGAGGTGGGGTGAGTGGAAATTTACTGCGTGAGCTGAGAGAATGACATGTCTGGCAGGTCAAAAATGCACACTGTGATAAAAGCAAACTCAATGTGGCATTGTTTTCTTTGTTGTTGGGCCTCAAGAGCCCTTCTGGTGCTGACAGACACATAGAAACTTCGTGGCAGGGCACACTTTCTGAGTGAAAACTTTTCCCCCCACGTGTAAAGTTTGAATGGAAAAAACATTTATGAAAGAGGTGCCCTTCTGTTCACTTGAGCACCTGTCCCACAAAATGTCTGTGCACAGCACTGTATGTCAGTCTTGGTCCTCGTGGCGCGTCGGTGTTACTCAGTCTGCAGAGAACTTGGCTGCGAGAGGTCTGTTATTATGAAATAGAATACTGTTGAGAGAGCTTAACACGTCCAATTCTTGTATTACCTTTAAGACCGAATTATAAATTAACAAGCTTCTCTCTGCGTGTTCGTTTGATGAAGAATTACAGGAGAGTAGATGACTTCAACTTAACTCTTCTTTATTTCTCAGATCACGATGTACAGAGCTCTGGGTCTATTTCTTCTTGCCCTAACCAACAACATCAGCGAGTCAGGGCACGAAGTCTGACAACCTATCTCTTCCTGACCCAGTCTTTTTCAGCGTATACAGTTATTTGTGACGCAAGCATTGCCATTGGTGTTGCTGGGGAGACCTCGTTCCTTTCTGCTGACTCCGTTCTTATCTGCTGCTCCAGCTCCCCTTTTCTCTGAAACACATATCAGAACAGGAAACACAGCTGCCCACAAGGCCGCTGTGAGTGAGTCGCTTCTACTACACACATTTCACGAGACGCTCTTTGTTTCCTTTCACCTGCACATTGTCACAAGGTCATGTCTGGTGCATCTGCTATCGAAAGGTCATCTCTGGTGCATCTACTGATATTTTCCACTCAAGCAGCCACGTTCCTCTGCACTTGTCCTCTTATTATGCAAACTAGTAATTTAGGCAACTGTTAGTAGGAACGGGTGTGCGTTCAATAAATGTACTATTTACATTTTCCTTCACCCTATCAAATATTCAATATCCAACAATACACATGCCGATGTTTTGGTCTCTGTGGACTCAAAACAGGAATAAACCTGGGTTTGACAAGACGTGCCAGTGTCCAACGTTTGATTGTGCAGCAGAACACAATGCAGTGTAGCTGGGATCAGCAGACCATTCTGGCTACACTGGTTATTTAAATTATTGTGGTGTATTTATAATGAACACTGTCGATCTGAAGCTCGGGTCATTTTGTTTTGGTTTTCACTGGTTCATCACTACTAGAGATTCAGCTGTAGCCAGTATCTCACTGTCACTATCCTCATTCAGATTTTAAGAAGCTACAATTTATATTCAGCCTCAAAATAAGTCTGAAAAGCTGAAAGTCAGAATTTAAGTACAGATAGTTGTTGCTATAGAAACAATACACCATCTTGTCTTGTATTGGTGTAAACTGGCAGTTTTTCAAAACATTGCAGATCAGTGTGTTGCAAGATTCAACTTGTCTCAGTGGAAATGTTTCATTTGAACTGGACTTCACTAAGACAAGAAGAGACCACATCAGCCCAGGTCCCAGGTCTTTGCTCTGGCTTCCTGTTTGTGACAGAATTGATTTTATACTATTGTTGGTTTACAAAGCACTGCATTTTTCCTGATCTGCTGTCGTGTTGTGAAGCATTCAGACATCTCAGATAGTCTGGATCAGGTCTGCTTTATGACCTCAGTGTCCGAACTGAAACTGAAGAAGCAGCATTCAGTTTTTATGCTCCACAAATCTGGTAAAAAGAAAAAACTCCCAGAAAAGCTGATAAATTTATTGCGTATGTGTACACAATATTGTATTGTGTATTTTAATTGTCTTTTTTTTAACTTGTCTGGTGTTTTATACCTTTACTTAATGCATTTCTGTCTTATGGAAGGCACATTGAATTACCTTGTTGTTGAAAAGTGTTTTCAGAGAAATGGTCTGACTTCAAACTGTCAGAAACACAGGAAGTGAAGGGAGGGAGGAGAGATCTCAGAGTTTGATACTCATAATACGATATAAAATACACGTTAACTGAACCCCAAAAGGGAATTCATGTATAGCTGCAGCAACTCAGTGAAGAAGATAAATGATTACAACATGTGATGTAGTATGCACTACATGCTGACACTGCTGACAATGAACCCTTCTGACAGAATACAAGAACATCTTTACTAATGCAAATGTGTTTGTTTCTGTCTTCGGAACTTCAGATGGATTTACAGCTTCTAATATAATCAAATCTTAAACAATAAGTACAATTCACTGACACATCAGCACAGAGGAACAGTTTCTATTGTACTCAAGAGTTTACTGCAGTCAGTACAGTTCTGAGACTGTTTCTGTGAAACCACAGGGTCTCCACCCCTCTGCTGATATAAAAGCTGAGCATCTGTTCTCTCTGCCTCCTCAGTATCCGGGACCATTAACACAGGTAAGAAGACTTTAAGACAGTAATTATGACATACTTGCAAATGTTAAGATCAGGAGTTAATACCAGATAAAAGATGCATAATTATACATTATCTTGATGCATTTTTATGCACATAACTGATAACTGAACATACTATCTGACGTTCATAAGTCATTCATATCTTATGTTAGAATGACATTTAAATGATAAGAGCTTTGAATGAACTAAGATTTGTTTTCAGTTAAAGTTTAATTCATAATCAAATCATTCTGAGAGCATGAGAGAGACTGAAGCTTAATTTAACACACTGACCATAAATTCTTGATTTTGAGATGGATGTTTTTTCTACAAGACAGAAAGACGATATTTCAGCAGTAACTGCAGCAGATCTTTGGAACAATTTTCACTCTGAACTCCCACATGTCCTGAAAGTGTCTGACGTGTTACGAGCCACGTCAAACTGCTTTGATGCCTTTACTTCCACTTTGTTTCAATTTTGCTTTGAGTGCATTTGGTGATTAAAACATTTTGTTGATGTCTGTGTCTGTGTAGGGTAAAAACAAAATTATTATTAAAAAATAAAGAACTTAAACTTAATGTGACCAGTGAGCTGGTAAATATTTAGGTTATGAAACTGACTGTGGTTGATTTTAAACTGTGTGTAGGAGGTGGACACAGGCTGAAGAACTGTGTTTCCACTCTTTAATCATGTCAGTTATGATACAGTATCTTATGACAACAGTACAGCTGACAGGACGTGTACGTTACTGACTTATTTTTCTTTCATCCAGAGAACTCATATGAAGGTGCTCCATCCTTATCCTCCTGTGAAACTGTTACCATGGCAACGTGAGTAATACTACTGTCTCTAATGCTGCATTCACTCTTGGAGCGACACAGCAACAGGCTACAAGTCATTTTCAATAGAAGCTTGTGACATAAAGATACAAACTGACGTCTGACACTGCTGACGGTTGTGATGCACAACAAATTGAAGTTGGGTTGACCTCAACTTTTTCAGCTCTCCAATGATGCAGTGACGTGTCAACCAATCATATGGTTTGTTTCTAAATATGGTGCTATGTTATTTAGCTGACACAATGCCAGCTGTATGTGCATTGCGCTGCACACAGGGATGCAATGTGGCTGCAAAATGTGATGTTAAAATGGAGCTCAGACACTGATCAAAAGCACAGATATGTTGCTGACCAAATACAACCTTTAGATGATGTTCAGTGGAGGTGCTTTGTGGCATGTAGCAGACACACACAACATTATTTGGTGATGAGGCTGTAAGTTTTAAATGCTGAACTTATCAACCTAATATCAGATACTGTGTAACTGCTCGGCCTGTAGATGATTAGTTTGTTTATACTGTATAGACTCATAGGCTAAAAGGCTTTTACTAAAAGATCCCAACAAGAACAGTTATTTTATTTATTTAATTCCATGTTCAGTGTTTTTTTTTATTTTGTATACCACATATCTTTCCTTTTCTACAGGAAAGTCTCATCCAAATATGACCACATCACCTGCAAAGTTCTGATCCGACCAGGATCTCCTAATGTTTACCAGGTGAAACCAAAGAAAGAGAATATTGGAACTCTGACAAGAATGACTCTCGGTGAAAAGGATCCAAGCAAGTTAAACAAAACCATCTTGCTTGTGGGGGAAACAGGAGCAGGAAAATCTACTCTGATCAACGCTCTGGTCAACTACGCCATGGGAGTGAAGTGGAAGGACGATGTCTGGTTTCAGATCGTAGAGGACGAGAAGAAAAGTCAGTGTGAAAGTCAGACATCAGATGTGATCGTGTACGAGATCTTTGGTTTTGAAGGTCAAACTCTGCCCTACTCTCTGACCATCATTGATACTCCTGAATATGGAGACACCAGAGGAACTGAACATGATGACATCATCAGTGAAAGGTTATTAGACTTGTTCCGCTCAGACGATGGAGTTTATGAGATCAGTGCAGTGGGTTTGGTGATGAAAGCAAGTGAGAATCGACTGGATGACCGACTGAGGTACATCTTTGATTCAGTTGTGTCTCTGTTTGGAAAAAACATGGAGAAGAACATTGTTGCCCTCATCACACACTCAGATGGAAGAACTCCTAAAAATGTTCTGAAAGCCATCGAGACTGCAGAGATTAGATGTGCCAAAGATGAGAACAATCAGCCTGTTCACTTCCTGTTTGATAACTGCCAGCATGAAGACAGGACAGAGGAGACAGAAGCTCTTCAACATGCAGATAAAACAACAATGAAAGGACTGAGTCAGTTCACAAACTTCCTCAAAAAAACTGAATCTCAAAAGCTGAAGGAAACTGTGAAGCTTCTGAAGGAGCGGATCAGACTAGCAGCCTGCATCCACAACCTGCAAGAGAGAATTGAGTTTATTGAACTGAAACAGAGTGCAATCAAGCAGAATCAGGAAGCTCTGAAGAAATATGAACAAGAGATGAAGAACAATGAAGAGTTCACTGTAGAAGTTGATGAGGTCTATAAAGTTAAAGGACCTGTCAGTGAGAGGAGATGGTGGGCACTTGGGTTAAATTATGGAGGAACTGTCTGCTGCACTGTCTGCAAGGAGAACTGTCACTATCCATGCACACTGGCCTGGTATCCAAAACACTGTGAGGTCATGAAAGAAAAATGCACTTTATGTAAGGATAAATGTTTTGTACCAGATCATGAGAAAGGCAAACCATGCACTGAATGTGTGGGAAAGTGTTGTGTATCATTTCATGTTAAAGGAAAACAGTGTCCTGTATGTGAGGATAAATATCATAAATCAGATCATGAAAAACAATTATACTGCACTGTCTGTACCGGGAGGTGTCCTGCATCAGTTCATGTGAAAGATAAACAGTGCACTGTATGTGTGGACGACTGTTGTGTATCAGGTCATGAGGAAGGCAAACAATGTCCTGTATGTAAGGGTGAAAAAAAGGAATCAGATCATGATAAAAAAAATGTGGAAGTATGTGAGCAAGACAAGGAAAGTTCAGATGACCATACAGGACATGAAAGAGAAGTATGAAAAGAGTAAAGCAGGCTGTGAGGAGTCAACAAGCCTTCTGGAAACTCTTCAGAAGAACATCGAGGAACTTGAGAAAGAAAAAGATCAGTGGCTGGAAGAAGCGTTCCAGCATGTTGTGACTCTGGAGCAGCTCGCCCTGAATGTGAAGTCACTGTCCACTTTTGTCCATCTGGACTTCCTGATTGAGAAGATGAAGGAGAAAGGAGACACAGAGAAGGTCACGAGACTGGAAGAGATGAAACATGAAATGAATAAAAATGAAGGAATCAAAGCAGCGCTGAGGTACAGGTTTGGTAGAGTAACAGCAGCTTGTAGAGCAGCTGGTAGAGCAGCAGTGAAGTAAGTTGTAGATGAACAGAAAGATAATGGGGGGTCAGCTGTGTAGAAAACACAGTATACAATGTTGGTGAAATGTGTTTCATTCTGTATATATTAAGTGTGATGTTGATGTAATAACTACATAAGAACATTCAAATGTAATCACCTTTTAAATATCAGATGTGTAATTCCTCAAACAGCGCCCTCTGTGGTATTTAATGGCTGTTTGTTTTTGTTCTTCCAGTTTAACTTCACTGTACAGATTAGAAAACTGTTTGGATCAACAGCTCTGGTTTTAAATGGAGTGAGGACGCCCCCTGCTGTTTGATGTTGAGTACAGCAGCTCCCCTCCTCTATCTTTAAACAAGACATTTATTTTTCTTTAGTTTCTTTGTGTAGGTTCATTGTTTTTAAGGTTTTCTAATGTGTTTTTCAGTCAGTACAAGGCTGTGATTCATTCTGATGTTGACAGAAGTCTCATTAAACTGGTGGTGGGACAGTAACACAACACTGAGACATATATGATATAAACTGTACTGAACATATAAAGTAGTTAACCATGATGTTTCCTTCTCATGTTAATCAGTTTGTACAGAGGATGTCACAGAATTTAGACACAATGTCTGATGTATTTACATTTGATTTATATTCTGATCAATGTTATTATATACTATATATCCTGGTGTGTTGATGTGTATTCATGCACATTTATATATCCTGGTGTGTTGATGTGTATTCATGCTTGAGATGACTAGTTAAAATATTTCAGATGACACAGCTCATTTATGTTATACTGTGTCTTTAACAAGCCATATTATCAGTGATTGATATATATTCTGATGTTCTACATGAAATCGTCCTGACTGGAGCCGTTTTCTGTGAATCATTAAGAAAACCTCTGCTTGATGAAGTCAGTTTGCTCTGAGTGTCTTTACTGGATCATCAGCAGGTTTTTGAGTCTGAACTTTCCTCAATAAATGTCTGTTTCTCTTTGTTACTGAAACAGTTGCAGTTTAATTTGAGCAGCAAATCCAACAGAGAGTCAACAGAGAAACACACACCACCATCATAACTGACGGATCATCAAAGTGCACGTAGAATATGAGACTAACTCTGTTGTTGGTGATTTCTGCACTGACTGCTAGAGAGAGTCAACTCAGCTGCATCACTGAGGGGATTATGCGGACTGATGAGACTCTACTGAACTGAAACACACAAACCTGGCAACACTGCAGACGCTCTACAGGTTAACTTCATGTGGAGTTCACATGACCAGAGTTTACATTTCAATAAATATTGGTAGGGACAGACCTACAGTTGTTGGTCTCTAAATAATTTGTTCTCAGGTCTCTTTTGCAAAATTCATCTTGAGTCCAATGAGATTTCCTGAAATGAACTAACTTAAAGACAAAATGTAGTTTATTCTGTTTGATTATACGACTTAATTATATAGACCTGCTCCTTGCCTCAGTGACATAGATACACTCGTGGTAAAACCAGAGACACTAGAAACACCCATAGTTTAAATCAAACACTTGTATTTTTGCTCCCATTTTTCACAGGTTAAAGTTAAAGATTTTTTTAATTGCCTCAATAGATATTTGTCTCTTAAACTGTGGTCACAAATGTATTAAAGTCTGTGTTCGTGAGCACGTCTCCTTTTCCAAGATAATCCATCCACCTGACAGGTGTAGCTTCTCAAGATGCTGATTAAACAGCATCATTACTACACAGGTGTGTCTTGGGATGCTCACAATAAAAGGACACTTTAAAATGTGACGTTTGATCTTTACAAAAAGACATATATTAGTATTTCACAGGACTAGTGCTACAGAAATACATTTTTGGGTCCTAAAGAATCAGTCAGTGTCTGCTGTGACATCATTCTGCCTCACGCAGTGCGACACTTCTCCTTCACATAGAGCTGATCAGGGTGTTGATTGATTGTTGGTCCACTCCTCTTCAGTGGCTGTGTGAAGTTTCTGGATATTGGCAGGAAGTGGAACACGCTGTCGTACACGCTGATCCAGAGCATCCCAAACCTGCTCAATGGGTGGCGTCTGGTGAGTCTGCAGGACGTGTAGCAGGGTTAATGATGCCACTTGCCATTACTTGCTCCTGGTTGTCATCACCAGTAATTATATGGTTTTAATTATTTGATTTCTATCAGTCCTGGTTATTTCCATCTAATATCAGTTTTCCACTGGGACTAGTGTGAAGTTTTAAATGAGTGCCGTCTGCTGGGCCTCTGCACACTGGCAGGGTGAGCCCCACAGATTAGCCCCTGCAAACTGGAGCAGGACACCCCGCTTATTGTTGCCAGTCTGCAGTCTGACCCCATGGTGAGTCACATTTCTGATAAGCTCTCTGAAAATGCTTAGAACACTATGTTTTCAGGTTGAGCTGTCACAGTGTTTCAGAAGGCAGTGGTGTAAGGTAGTTAGGACAGGTCCCAGTGCACGCTAGCTACTAGTTACAAGGTGTACACACACACACACACACACCACTGGCAACTGTTTATACAAGATCCAGATGAATCTAATTTTGTCACAGTCCCTGTCTCTCATTCCCCTCCTGTCACTCTGCTGCAGTGATTTTCCACTCTCCCTCCCTCTGCTTCACTCTACCTGCCAGCCACGCCCACCTTATCAGCCGAACTCTGCTCACCTGCCTGCACAGCTGCAGCTCATCATAATCAGCCCTGCATATAAGCCTCTCCAGCACTCTCACTCGTTGCGAGATTGTTCTTCAGCGTCATGCGAGACTTTCCGGCATTCATCTCCTGTCTGATCTCCCGGTGCCGACTCTGCCTGTTCCCGACCTGCTCTCCTCACCTGCCTTCTGTCCCTGACCTCGTGCTCTGCCTCAACATTTCTGGTATCTGACTGCTCGGCTGGTAACGACTCCTCCGCCTGGCCTCGTCTGTCCTCCTGCCTGCTCCCCATCGGTGCCTCTACCTTCGCGGACTACTCATCTGGCTACGAGCCGGGGGCTAAGGAGCTTCCCCTCGGTTCCACGGCTGACTCCGGCCGCGTCTCTCCCCCTCGTCTGAGCCCCAGAGACTGTGTGAGGGCTTTCAGCCCGAAGAACGAACTTTATTCTATCTGCTCCGTACCTTGATTGCTGTGGTGAAAATAAAGGTCATTACCAACTGTTCCTGAGCGCCTGTGTACTGCATTTGGGTCCATACCACACCCGTTTCAAATTCAGGCTTTGCGTCTTTTTCCTCCTGTTGGTTTCTCTCTCGTCTTTCTTACTGCAGCTTCTATGTTTAAAAGACACGACTGCTCACTGGACCTGTAGATGCGCTCAGCTTTTCAATCTTGACAGATTTTGCGCCTAAACTAACTACCAGATATCGTCTCATCTCGTCACATGATCAAAGAGACGTGACATTAGGCAACATCAACATACGAATGTTACCCAGCAATCATCACTGCATACCTGATATGATCTCATGATCTTATCATCAAAGATCACAAGAAATTATTCATTTAACTGAATAGTTTTTCATCTTCATCTTCTAACCGCTTCATCCTCTTGAGGGTCGCGGGGGGCTGGAGCCTATCCCAGCTGACACTGGGTGAGAGGCAGGGTTCACCCTGGACAGGTCACCAGACTATCACAGGGCTGACACATAGAGACAGACAACCATTCATACTCACATTCACACCTACGGACAATTTAGAGTTATCAATTAACCTGTATGTCTTTGGACTGTGGGAGGAAGCCAGAGTGCCCGGAGAGAACCCACGCTGACACAGGGAGAACATGCAAACTCCACACAGAAGGGCTCCCACGCCCGGGATCGAACCGGCAACCCTCTTGCTGTGAGACGAGAGTGCTAACCACCATAGTTCATGTAGAATTAGCATTAAATTGTGATAAATGTGTTTGTGTATTCACTGTGAACCTGTTTTGCTGTTACTTGTTTATTTTATGTTACTTTCGTGTTTTAAGAGGATCTGAGTTTTTTAATTTGGCGACTCCTTGTGATGGCGTAAAAAAAATACAATTTTGCTTTCAAAATTCATTCAATTTTATTTGTAAAGCCCAATATCACAAATCACAATTTGCCTCACAGGGCTTTACAGCATACGACATCCCTCTGTCCTTATGACCCTCACAGCTGATCAGGAAAAACTCCCCAAAAAACCCTTTAACAGGGAAAAAAAATGGTAGAAACCTCAGGAAGAGCAACTGAGGAGGGATCCCTCTTCCAGGACGGACAGACTCTCAATGATCTGATTGATAATATCATGTTAAATAAAATGTGCTCTTTTTCCCTATCCTCTGTAACAACTGAGGAGGTTATGAAATTGCTAGAGTCACTTCCTGATGGGAAAGCTGCAGGTTATGATTTAATGGACAACAGGTTATTGAGGTATGCTGCACGTCAGATTGCTGCCCCTTTGAGGTATTTGTATAATTGGTCAATTGACACTGGTCACTTCCCTAGAGTATGGAAGGAAGCTAAGCTATGTCCAATTCCAAAGAATAGTAAAGAACCTCTCTCACCTGAGAACAGTCGGCCCATTAGTCTTTTACCTGCACTGAGTAAAATACTGGAAAGTATAATCAGTGCTCAGATTTGGTCATATATGGAAACTAATGATTTATTCTCTGCTAATCAACACGCATACCGTAAGGACCATTCCACAGCAACTGCTCTCATTGAGATGACTGATCAATGGCTAGAACAAATTGATTTGGGAAAATATGTTGGTGTACTATTTTTGGATTTTAGTGCAGCTTTTGATTTGGTAGATCATAGTATATTATTGAAAAAGCTCCTTCATTATGGGTTCCAACAAACCGCTCTTGACTGGATTCATGCTTATTTATTTGAGAGAACACAATCGTTTTTTATAAATGGATCTTATTCTTTTCCTCTAAACATACAGTGTGGCGTGCCTCAAGGCAGTTGTCTTGGGCCTCTCCTTTATCTGCTGTATATAAATGATATTTCATATGCTTTAGTCCGATCAAAAATGACAATTTTTGCGGATGATACTACTGTGTATGTACCGGGGTATTCATGTGCAGACATACAGACATCACTGCAGCAAGATCTAGAGACCATTAAGGATTGGGTTGATATGAACAAACTCGTACTGAATATAAAGAAAACAAAAGTAATGCTTATAGGTTCTGTGAGGAAGAAGCAAACACTGCCCTGTTTACAGCTCATGACAAATGGTACAATGATTGAACAAATAGATGAGACTAGACTGTTAGGTGTTCAACTTGATAGTCATCTGTCTTGGACACCACATATATCTAATCTATGTAAGAAGCTGGTTCAGACTGCTGTTATGGTTGGTAGAATAGCCAAATATTTATCCACAAAAATATTAAAACAAGTGACCCACGCTTTAATTGCGAGTCAGGTGAATTATTGTGCTGCGGTTTGGGGTAATGCTGGAGTGGGAGAAATGAGTAGACTCCAAACTGCACAAAATAAGGCTGCAAGAATTATTCTTAGATGTCCAAATGATACTCCTATTGAAGAGCGATACAAAATACTAGAGTGGTCGGATATCAGGGACATAATAGCTAGAAATGTTCTTCAATTATTTTATAACTTACATGTTAAAAAGAAGCCAAGACTGTTGATAAGCAGGTTCCAGCAGGTAAAAGACAGACATTTAGTCAGCACAAGAGCAGCTAGCACAAGTGATTATGTTTTACCCAGAACTAGGCTTGTAATTGGTAAAAGGATGTTCTGTTTTTGTGCTGTGAAGTTATGGAATGGTTCACCTGATCTCATTAGGAATTTACCAGAAAAATATTTTAAACAAAATATTAGGGGTGTTTTTTAAGGAGTATTTGAAGTTTTATTGTAATTGTATGACTGTGATTGAGGGTATAGCTTCTATGTAATATTATCTGTATAGGCTTTGTTGTGTGTGTGTATAATACCATCCATGTGTTGTATGTATGTTTTTTGGTTTGTGTTTGTTCTATATTGTATTGTGTTTCAGTTATACTGTATTGTGTTTATTTTGTAATGTTTTTATGCTATGGACTTGGAAGAATAGCCCAAGTGGGCTAAAAGAGATCCAAATAAACAAACAAACAGACGTGCAATAGATGTCATTAAAAAAGCTCATAAAATCATTACTGCTAAGGGCTAAAGGAATACAAGGCTCAATAGAGCTCTGACTCTCAGTCAGCCTGGCTACAGTGCTGAAAAGAAACCTGGGGTTGTTCTTATTGTCTTCTATTAGAGCTGAGTAATAGTTTGCTCTGGCATTGCGGAGGCCCCTCTTATAAGTTTTGAGACTGTCTGTCCAGATTAAACGAGATTCTTCCAGTTTGATTAATCGCCAATTCCTTTCAAATTTTCACGATAATTGTTTTAACTTACGGGTTTGAGAGTTACACCAAGGAGCGAACTTTCTTTGCTTTGTTAACTTCTTTTTAAGAGGTGCTCTAGAGTCGAGTGTTGACTTGGCAGCAATTGCTGACCAAATAGCCTTCGTTGAGTAAAATGCAGCAATAAATTGTATAAAAATGAAAAATTATTTCATAACTAAAATGGTGGTGAAAATATTTAACTTTGCTAGACGGTATTTCTCTGAGCCATTTGTTAAAAGGAAATAATGTATTTGCTGTGGAGAGAAGGCAACATAATGTGGAATTATAGGTTAAACAATCTTTGCTTCCTTTGATTTAGTTTGGATAACAGTAGTAGCCTAACAGTAGCTGCAACAGCAACAGCGTTAGTTGCCAACAGCTGTCTTGTTTTTATTTTTTTATTACCTCTGCCAAGGAGGTTATGTTTTCACCGGCGTTGGTCTGTTTGTTTGTTTGTTTGTTTGTTTGTTTGTTTGTTTGTCTGCAAAATAACTCAAAAAGTTCGGAACAGATTTTGATGAAATTTTCAGGAAAGGTTGATAATGGGGCAAGGAACAGATGACAACATTTTGGTGGTGATCGGTTGAAGCGAAGTGGATAAAATAATAAAATGGCGGGAAATCCGACCTGCTTGGTGGAGGTCTGCGCTCTCCGAGTGCTTTTCTAGTTACAGATATGCATATAGACATTTGTTTGTTTTTGCATCTTCAGCACCAAGGACAGCGCTTAAAGTGATTTTGTTATAACCGCTGCCTGTAACAGGCTCGGGGACATCTTCAGCACCAAGGACAGCGCTCAAATTACGGTAGTTCTTGTCTGCTTTTGTCATGTGGTGAATTCTACTGTTGGCCTCCTTATGGAAAAAATTTAATGAAATTTGCATTTTTTAGAACTTCTTAATGTTTTATTTGTGTGTAGCTTATGGCAGCCAGTCAGCAGCCTAGTGAGTGGCGATGTGCGATGCGCTATACAGCAGGAAAAAAAATACAATGATGTCACTCATTCATTCATTCAGTTGGCAGCCCCCCCCACTTAAAACATCTTCCCGTGTGTGGGGAATACCACTATGTGTTATCCAAATAAGGGCATGTACGTCACATACAGCAGATGATGTGATTTTCCATCAATGAGATAAACACAACTGTCCTCACAGTCCGCGCATTGAGACATTGTGGCTGTTTAGTGGTACCGCTGCTCTGTGTTTACTGAAAGGGGGAAGTTGCCTGGTCCCCCCTGAAATGTAACTTTACTGCGGCCGGATTTTTGAGAGGTCGGACTAATGGGATTCAAATACCAGGTCGGACCTTTGGGAATTTTTTCTTGTAAATATAATTCTTTTTGTATTACATCAAACAATGATATGAGTTTTTGTTAAACACACTGTATAGCCTGGTAATCAGAATCAGAAAGACTATTGATTCCTGGTGGGAAATTCTTGTTACATAAAGCAAAGATATGAGTATTTCTGTGCTTGCTTCTGTTTGTATCTGCCAGTACCTGCTTTCTCCCAGTAATTGTTTTGATTACAATAAATGTAGCCTACACCTTTAAATTAAGCTGTATAAGGATAACTAGCCTGTTTTAAAAACAATGAATCGCCTAACACATACACATAACACAATAAAACAAGATTATTGTGGAACTCAAAATGTTAACTGTACTGTTATCAGTCTGTGCACATTAGATCATTAGTAACATTAAATGTAACACAATAAACCAAAGTACATCAGTAGGCGTTTCCTTAAGTCTTTCTGATAGTTTTTTACTAGCCTATATACTACAACAGTATAATAAAATCCTGAAATTATGGCTTTTAGTTTTGGTGTGCCACCCCAAGATTTTAAGTGGCCCCATCTGGCCACCTCTATGATACATTTCTGGAGGTGCCCCTCTCTCTCACAGGCGTGGCCTGGCCATCAGCAAGTTTGGGGTTTTTCCTGGTGAGCCGGTCTTGTGGTTATGCATCAACAGCAGCCTGAGACACGACTGGTGCAATCTGCCATCACAACTGAAACTGAAAGGATGTGATATGACTCAGGCATATCACATCTAGCACCCATTAGTAAGCTTCCATTCCATTAGTAGGCACTTAGTATCCAGCACCCATTAACATGGACAGAGGGAGAAAACCAGCAGCAACAAAAGGGAAAGGCTCTGCTGGCTGACGCCGTCAGTGTCCAAATACATTTCTTTAAAGGTCCAGTGTGGAGGATTCAGGGGGATACACTGTTGTGGTTACCTCAGAATGAGACGTTTGTATCTACACAGGCAGCAGGTCCTCCTCTACAGAGATCACCATGTTGCACTGCCATGTTTCTACGATAGAGATACTGATGTTTTCACATTGGCCAAAGTAGTTAGCAGCCCCTCTACAATGAGCCAAACAGCATTGGAAAAACACTGTTTTGTAACATTGAAGGTCCTTATTGAGTGTTTCTACTGGTGTAAATCAGCTGGTCTGTTTGCTTTGGAGAGGAAGAGACCTCTGTGGATAATTCAATCAATTCAATCAATTTTATTTATAAAGCCCAATATCACAAATCACAATTTGCCTCACAGGGCTTTACAGCATACGACATCCCTCTGTCCTTATGACCCTCACAGCTGATCAGGAAAAACTCCCAAAAAAACCCTTTAACAGGGAAAAAAAACGGTAGAAACCTCAGGAAGAGCAACTGAGGAGGGATCCCTCTTCCAGGACGGACAGACGTGCAATAGATGAACAGATCAGCATAACAGATTAACAGTAATCCGTATGACACAATGAGAGAGAGAGAGAGAGAGAGAGAGAGAGAGAGAGAGAGATGCAGGTAATGACAGTAGCTTACAACAACATTAATGAATGTAATAATATTATAGTTATAGTTCTGGCTACTGTGGTACAATATGTTGAAAGTATGTATTAATATCTGGCAGTATACATGTGTGACAATAGTCGTGTATAATAACAGTAGAAGTATGACTAATGACTAATGATGGCAGCAGCAGCAGCAGGAGGCATCTGGCAGGACCACGGCAGCAGCACAACCACACACGTCACGCTGTCCAGGCACCGCTGTGATATGAGTTAATCTGAGAGACAGTGGAGCACAAAGGCTCCGGAGAAGAAGCCGAGTTAGTGACATCCAGAATGGCCGAGTTAGCAAGATGCAGTAATAGAATATGAGAGAGAGAGAGAGAGAGAGAGAGAGAGAGAGGAGAGAAGGGGCCCGGTGTATTATAGGGGGGTCCTCCGGCAGACTAGGCCTAAGTCAGCCTAACTAAGGGCTGGTACAGGACAAGCCTGAGCCAGCCCTAACTATAAGCTTTATCAAAGAGGAAAGTCTTAAGTCTAGTCTTAAATGTGGAGACGGTGTCTGCCTCCCGGACCGTAACAGGAAGATGATTCCACAGGAGAGGAGCCTGATAGCTGAAGGCTCTGGCTCCTGATCTACTTTTGGAGACTTTAGGGACCATGAGTAACCCTGCGTTCTCAGAGCGCAGTGTTCTGGTGGGATAATATGGCACTATAAGCTCTCTAAGATATGACGGAACTTGACCATTTAGAGCTTTATAAGTTAACAATAGGATTTTAAATTCAATTCTGGATTTTACAGGGAGCCAGTGCAGAGAAGCTAAAACAGGAGAAATATGATCGCGTTTCTTAGTTCCTGTTAGTACACGTGCTGCTGCATTCTGAATTAGCTGGAGAGTTTTTAAGTACTTACTAGAGCTACCTGATAACAGAGAGTTACAGTAATCCAGCCTTGAGGTAACAAAAGCGTGGACCAATTTTTCTGCATCTTTTCGGGTCAGGATAGGCCTAATTTTCGCAATATTACGCAGATGAAAAAATGCAGTCCGTGAGGTTTGTTTTAAATGAGAATTAAAAGACAAATCTTGATCAAATATTACTCCGAGGTTTCTTACGGTAGTGCTAGAGGCCAGAGCAATGCCATCTAGAGAAACTATGTCATCAGATAAAGAGTCTCTGAGTTGTTTGGGGCCAAGAACAATAACTTCAGTTTTGTCTGAATTTAACATCAGGAAATTGGTGCTCATCCAAGTTTTTATGTCTTTAAGGCAGTTATGGAGTTTAGTTAATTGATTACTTTCTTCTGGCTTCATCGATAAATACAACCGTGTATCATCCGCATAACAATGGAAATTTATAGAGTGATTTCTAATGATGTTACCTTAAGGAAGCATCTATAGAGTAAATAGGATTGGTCCGAGCACAGAACCTTGCGGAACTCCAAAACAAACTTTGGTACGTAAGGATGATTCATTATGAACGTCAACAAACTGAAAACGATCAGATAAATAAGATTTAAACCAGCTCAGTGCAGAACCTTTTAGGCCAATTAAGTGATCCAGTCTCAGCAGTAGAATTTGATGGTCAATTGTGTCAAACGCCGCACTAAGATCTAATAAAACAAGTACAGAGACAAGTCCTTTGTCTGAAGCAATCAGAAGGTCATTTGTAATTTTGACTAGTGCTGTCTCAGTGCTATGATGCACTCTAAATCCTGACTGAAATTCCTCAAATAAATTATTATCATGGAGAAAATCACACAGCTGGTCTGCGACTACTTTCTCAAGGATCTTTGACATAAAGGGAAGATTAGATATTGGTCTATAGTTGGCTAACACCTCTGGATCCAGGGTGGGCTTTTTTAGTAGAGGTTTAATTACAGCTACCTTAAAAGACTGTGGTACATAGTGTTGTGCCGTACAAGGATTTATAACAAAGGCCTACACTTTATCCATAAACTTTTGGGCCTACATGTAACAATCAAAGCCTGAGACCACATGTTGGCGCCCAAAAGAACAAAGGAATCAGTCAACCCCCTTTCTCTGTGTGAATCAGCTGATTCAACCCCAACACAGCACCCCAGCTGACCAGCAGAGGTCCCCTGAAATACACAGCTCCCATTGGGTGAAATCCGCCACGGCCAACCCCGCACCGGTGACGTCACGCCGGGGTATATCATCACAGAGCGTACCTGAGGGAAACGCTTCTGGCTGTGATCCTCATAGCTAATAGAAGTACCCACAACTGTTCCTAAAGCTTAGCAACTCGTCCCACGTGGCGAACGCTTTAGAAAGAGTTACTGTGCACAGTTAGACGCGTTTAGGCCTACGGATTTCCCTCGCTGGTCGAGCTGATCTCCTCTCCTCTCCCTCACTCTGTGCGCCGAGGAACACAGAGCAGCCCGGTACGAGACCACGGATTGACCCTCTCACCCGGATGCCCGCGGATGCGAAGTTTGGTAGATAACAAGGACTGCCTGCTTCAAGAAGAAGGACAAGGGCCCCCTTCTTTCCCCGAGTGATTCCCCGCTATGAGCCGGAATTAACTCGCCTCGAGACTTGCCCCCTCGCCGAGGACCCGTTAGCCGCTGTGAGCCGCTAACCACTTCACCTCTGCCGTAACAAAGGACGCACGAGGAACGACCGACACATCACTCCACCTTCTGCAACAGTAAGAGGCTTTAGCTCTGGGCAGATAGTAGTTAGTGTGTGTTTTCTTTTTAAGTTTGTAAGGGCTTGTTGATACGGACCGCCGCGTCCGATTTTGGCTGCTTTGATATTGTAAAAAAATATTGCCTGTGTTGCTGCTGTCTGTTATTCTCCTACCCGTTTGTGTCTGCTTGTAATACGTAGTGATCCGACCTCGTCGGACCGCTATTGTGTCTCCCCGCACGCGGAATTGATCAGTACTTCGGCTGTGTTGGTTCAATGTCCAGATTCACGCCGCTCACCAGCTGAGCCGAGCGCGTCTCTGCGTAACACAGACGGGTTACTGCATCTCAATACCGCCTGCGTGACCACACCTCTGAGTGCTTCCTTTCTCTCTTCCTCTCTTCCACTAACCTACACTTGAGCCGAGCAATTCGAACTTCCTCTCTACCGGCTCCCCTCCTTTTTCTGAGTCGCGTGCTTTCTTGGCGAGCCGCCATAGCGTGACGTAGCTTGCTGCGTCACAGCCGCCATCTTGCTACGCTCACACGCCTCTCTCTCCCTCACACACACACACACACACACACACACACACACACACACACACACACACACACACACACACACACACACACACACACACACACACACACACACACACACACACCCTTCTTGATGCTTGCTGGTTGATTCAGTAATGTTTTATAGTTGATAGGGTTTATAGAGCAATGTTGATGTTGGTTGTAAATTAATGTCATCAGTGTGAATAAACCCTGTTATACTGCAAAGAGAAGTTGCTTTGGTTTTTCATTGTATACTGTGATGAAGCTGGTTGACAAAGTCAGTGCCTGAGCTCCACTCCTTCCTGTTCATCTTATAGTTGCTGATATCTCCCTAGAATTAGCTTCCTAAGTGAACACTCTTGAGACTGAATTTACGTCTGATCATTGGTCCGGTTTTCCCGGTGGTGCCCCGCTGTAAGCTAATTTGATTATTATGCTTATGTAATAATTAATTAATTATTAATTAATTAATCAAATATTTTAATAATCCATAATTAATATTAATAATTATGAATTGATTAGCCAATGATCATATTTGGCTCCTCCTCTTCCCAACAATAGCCTGTTAATAAGGATATATTGATCATATCTAATATATGAGTGTTAACTAAAGGAAAGACCTCTTTAAGTAGCCTAGTTGGGATGGGGTCTAAGAGACACGTTGATGATTTAGATGAAGAAATCACTGCTGTCAATTCTTGAAGAGAAATTGGGGAGAAGCAATCTAAATATATATTAGGTTTTACAGCTCTGTTTGAGGTTAGATAGGTACTATCTGAGGACAGGAGGTCATGAATCTTGCCTCTAATAGTTAGAATTTTGTCGTTAAAAAAGCTCATAAAATCATTACTGCTAAGGGCTAAAGGAATACAAGGCTCAATAGAGCTTTGACTCTCAGTCAGCCTGGCTACAGTGCTGAAAAGAAACCTGGGGTTGTTCTTATTGTCTTCTATTAATGCTGAGTAATAGTTTGCTCTGGCATTGCGGAGGCCCCTCTTATAAGTTTTGAGACTGTCTGTCCAGATTAAACGAGATTCTTCCAGTTTGGTTAATCGCCAATTCCTTTCAGATTTTCGCGATATTTGTTTTAACTTACGGGTTTGACAGTTATACCAAGGAGCGAACTTTCTTTGCTTTTTTAACTTCTTTTTAAGAGGAGCTACAGAGTCAAGTGTTGTTCGCAGCGAGCCTACGGCACTATCGACAAAGTGATCAAAGTCGGCACAGGAAACCTCTGTTACTGAGGGACTTGGTATTGAATTTAACGACGGAGTAATCATTTCCTTAAATTTTGCGACAGCACTATCTGATAAACATCTAGTATAGTAACTGTTGCTGAGTGGCGTGTAATCGAGTATTTTGAAATCAAAAGTAATCAGATAATGATCCGATAGCGAGGATTCTGTGGAAAGACTTTTAGGTTATCAATTTCAATTCCATACATCAGAACTAGATCGCAGGTAGGGTTAAAACAGTGTGTGGGTTCATGTACACCCTGACTGAAGCCAATGGAGTCTAATAATGAGATAAACGCGGTAGCCAGGGAGTCATTATCAACGTCGACATGAATGTTAAAATCGCCTACAATAATAACTTTATCTGATTTAAGAACTAAACAGGATAAAAACTCTGAGAATTCAGATACAAATTCAGAATACGGGCCACGAGCATGGTACACTATAACAAATAAAAGTGGCTGCGAGGTTTTCCAGGTCGGATGTAAAAGACGAAGAACGAGGCTTTCAAATGAATTATAATCTAGTTTAGGTTTAGGGCTGATTAACAGACTAGAGTTAAAAATGGCTGCAACTCCCCCTCCTCGGCCGCTGCCTCGAGGAATGTGGGTATTACTATGACTGGGAGGAGTGGACTCATTTAGACTAACATATTCATCTTGACACAGCCAGGTTTCAGTGAGACTGAGTAAATCAATATGATTATCTGATACTAATTTGTTTACTAAGACTGCTTTAGACGATAGAGACCTGATATTTAACAGTCCGCATTTAATTCTCCTGTTTTGTCTTTCTGTCACAGAAGAGGTTTTAATTTTTATGAGGTTGTTATGCACAACTCCTCTTTGTTTAATTTTAGATTTAAATAATTTAGGCGGTCGGGGGACAGACACCGTTTGTATAAAACTATGAAAACTACGGCTGGGTAACTGAACTAGAAGCTCAGAGAGGCGTATAGGACTGCATCTCCGAGTCCTGGTCTCAGCTCTGGGTTGTCAGGGATTTAAATTACTAATAAAGTTTGCCAGGTTTCTAGAAATGAGAGCAGCTCCATCCAAAGTGGGATGAATGCCGTCTCTCCTAATAAGACCAGGTTTTCCCCAGAAAGTTTGCCAATTATTAACGAAACCCACATCGTTTGCTGGACACCACCTGGACAGCCAGCGATTAAATGATGACATGCGGCTAAACATGTCATCACTGGTCAGATTTGGGAGGGGTCCAGAGAAAACTACGGAGTCCGACATCGTTTTTGCATATTCACACACCGAGGCAATATTAATTTTAGTGACCTCCGATTGGCGTAACTGGGTGTCATTGCCGCCGACGTGAATAACAATCTTACTGAATCTACGTTTAGCTTTAGCCAGCAGTTTTAAATTAGATTCGATGTCGCCCGCTCTGGCCCCAGGGATACATTTGACTATGGCCGCTGGTGTTGCTAATTCAGCTCCTCATAGTGGCCATTAATGGTATTGCAGCTCAAAAAATCCCCTGCAGCCCAAAAAGCACTTTCCCCATAGACCACCATGATAAAGAGATGTCTGTAAAATGGTTCACAGGACACCTCGCACTGCAAACAAGATCAATAATGACCCTCTCTATCGTGGGTTTTTTTTATCCATGGAAGTTTTATATTTGTGAAACTTTCCTCAAGCCGAGAAAAGCGAGTCAAATATCTGTGACGTCAAAACAATGTAAAGTCCACAAGCCCAGTGGGAAATCATGGGGAAACAGTAACTTGTATAATCAGTCATACTGTGGAAGTAAACTGGGAAGCTAGAAATGTGATAACTATCACATAAAACTTGATACTCCCAAAACAAAACACAAACAAGACTTGTCTTGTCTCAGTGTGGCTGGGATCAGCAGACCATTCTGGTTACACTGGTAATTTGAATTATTGTGGTGTATTTATAATGAACACTGTCGATCTGAAGCTCGGGTCATTTTGTTTTGGTTTTCACTGGTTCATCACTACTAGAGATTCAGCTGTAGCCAGTATCTCACTGTCACTATCCTCATTCAGATTTTAAGAAGCTACAATTTATATTCAGCCTCAAAATAAGTCTGAAAAGCTGAAAGTCAGAATTTAAGTACAGAGAGTTGTTGCTATAGAAACGATACACCATCTTGTCTTGTATTGGTGTA
This sequence comes from Epinephelus fuscoguttatus, assembly GCF_011397635.1. Taxonomy (NCBI): domain Eukaryota; kingdom Metazoa; phylum Chordata; class Actinopteri; order Perciformes; family Serranidae; genus Epinephelus; species Epinephelus fuscoguttatus. Next base: position 38,803,131 of record NC_064769.1, on the reverse strand, counting down.
AACTGGCAGTTTTTCAGGATGTTGCAGATCAGTGTGTTGCAAGATTCAACTTGTCTGGTTGCAAATTTTTCATCTGAACTGCATTAAGACAAGAAGAGACCACATCAGTCCAGGTCCCAGGTCTTTGCTCTGGCTTCCTGTTTGTGACAGAATTGATTTTATACTATTGTTGGTTTACAAAGCACTGCATTTTTCCTGATCTGCTGTCGTGTTGTGAAGCATTCAGACATCTCAGATAGTCTGGATCAGGTCTGCTTTATGACCTCAGTGTCCGAACTGAAACGGAAGAAGCAGCATTCAGTTTTTATGCTCCACAAATCTGGTAAAAAGAAAAAACTCCCAGAAAAGCTGATATCTCTTTCAATACTTAGTTCTTTGAAATCTGAGCTGACAACCTTTTTCTTCTATTAGGATCAATGTTTGGACTTTTCATTTCTTTCTGCAGTGTAACAGTATTGTACCGTTACATGTTATAATACAGCGGGCACCTTCTCTCCTTCTCTCTCTCTCTCTCTCTCTCTCTCTCTCTCTCTCTCTCCCGTATTCTATTACTGCATCTTGCTAACTCGGCCATTCTGGATGTCACTAACTCGGCTTCTTCTCCGGAGCCTTTGTGCTCCACTGTCTCTCAGATTAACTCATATCACAGCGGTGCCTGGACAGCGTGACGTGTGTGGTTGTGCTGCTGCCGTGGTCCTGCCAGATGCCTCCTGCTGCTGCTGCCATCATTAGTCATTAGTCATACTTCTTCTGTTATTATACACATATGACTATTGTCACACATGTATACTGCCAGATATTAATACATACTTTCAACATATTGTACCACAGTAGCCAGAACTATAACTATAATATTATTACTTTCAATAATGTTGTTGTAAGCTACTGTCATTACCTGCATCTCTCTCTCTCTCTCTCTCTCTCTCTCTCTCTCTCTCTCTCTCTCTCCCTCTCTCTCTCTCTCTGTCTTAATTTATTATGCTGATCTGTTCTGTACGACATCTATTGCACGTCTGTCCGTCCTGGAAGAGGGATCCCTCCTCAGTTGCTCTTCCTGAGGTTTCTACCGTTTTTTTTCCCCGTTAAAGGGTTTTTTGGGGAGTTTTTCCTTATCCGCTGTGAGGGTCATAAGGACAGAGGGATGTCGTATGCTGTAAAGCCCTGTGAGGCAAATTGTGATTTGTGATATTGGGCTTTATAAATAAAATTGATTGATTGATTGACCGTTTGTGTTATTCAATTTTATTTTTTTTTTTTATATTCTCTTTTATCTTACTTAACTCTTGTTTTAAATTCTATTTGTGTATTTTAATATTGTCTTTTTTTAACTTGTCTGGTGTTTTATAACTTTACTTAATGCATTTCTGTCTTATGGAAGGCACATTGAATTACCTTGTTGTTGAAAAGTGTTTTCGGAGATCTTGTTGTCACGTGATTTCAGAGAAATGGTCTGACTTCAAACTGTCAGAAAAACAGAACGTGACGGGAGGGAGGAGAGATCTCAGAGTTTGATACTCATAATACGATATAAAATACACGTTAACTGAACCCCAAAAGGAAATTCATGTATAGCTGCAGCAACTCAGTGAAGAAGATAAATGATTACAACATGTGATGTAGTATGCACTACATGCTGACACTGCTGACAATGAACCCTTCTGACAGAATACAAGAACATCTTTACTGATGCAAATGTGTTTGTTTCTGTCCTCGTAACTTCAGATCACTTGGTCAGTAGAGTGACTCAGCTGTTTGTTTCTGAGACTGTTTCTGTGAAACCACAGGGTCTCCACCCCTCTGCTGATATAAAAGCTGAGCATCTGTCCTCTCTGCCTCCTCAGTATCCGGGACCATTAACACAGGTAAGAAGACTTTAAGACAGTAATTATGAAATACTTACAAATGTTAAGATCAGGAGTTAATACCAGATAAAAGATGCATAATTATACATTATCTTGATGCATTTTTATGCACATAACTGATAATTGAACATACTATCTGACATTCATAAGTCATTCATATCTTATGTTAGAATGACATTTAAATGATAAGAGCTTTGAATTAACTAAGATTTGTTTTCAGTTAAGGTTTAATTCATAATCAAATCATTCTGAGAGCATGAGAGAGACTGAAGCTTAATTTAACACACTGACCATAAATTCTTGATTTTGAGATGGATGTTTTTTCTACAAGACAGAAAGACAATATTTCAGCAGTAACTGCAGCAGATCTTTGGAACAATTTTCACTCTGAACTCCCACATGTCCTGAAAGCGTCTGACGTGTTACGAGCCACGTCAAACTGCTTTGATGCCTTTACTTCCACTTTGTTTCAATTTTGCTTTGAGTGCATTTGGTGATTAAAACATTTCGTTTATGTCTGTGTCTGTGTAGGGTAAAAACAAAATTATTATGAAAAAATAAAAAACTTCAACTTAATGTGACCAGTGAGCTGGTAAATATTTGGGTTATGAAACTGACTGTGGTTGATTTTAAACTGTGTGTAGCAGGTGGACACAGGCTGAAGAACTGTGTTTCCACTCTTTAATCATGTCAGTTATGATACAGTATCTTATGACAACAGTACAGCTGACAGGACGTGTACGTTACTGACTTATTTTTCTTTCATCCAGAGAACTCATACGAAGGTGCTCCATCCTTATCCTCCTGTGAAACTGTTACCATGGCAACGTGAGTAATACTACTGTCTCTAATGCTGCATTCACTCTTGGAGCGACACAGCGACAGGCTACAAGTCATTTTCAATAGAAGCTGGTGACATAAAGATACAAACTGACGTCTGACACTGCTGACGGTTGTGATGCGCAACAAATTGAAGTTGGGTTGACCTCAACTTTTTCAGCTCTCCAATGATGCAGTGAAGTGCTGTCTGTTCGTCCTGGAAGAGGGATCCCTCCTCAGTTGCTCTTCCTGAGGTTTCTACCGTCCCCCCCCCCCCCCCCCGTTAAAGGGTTTTTTGGGGAGTTTTTCCTGATCAGCTGTGAGGGTCCAAAGGACAGAGGGATGTCGTATGCTGTAAAGCCCTGTGAGGCAAATTGTGATTTGTGATATTGGGCTTTATAAATAAAATTGAAAAAGAACGGAGGTATAAGACCTCACATGAATACAGCAGCAATCAAATTATTACTAAAGCCAGACAAAGACCCCACACTTCCTTCTAGCTACCGTCCTCTATCACTAATCAACAGTGATATCAAAATTATCTCAAAGGCATTTGCTTCTAGGCTGGAGAAAATAATCGCATCAATAATTCATAATGATCAAACGGGATTCATTAATGGCAGGCACTCAAGTAATAACGTCAGAAGAGTTCTTAATCTGATAAGTAAAGCACAACGCGTTAACACAAAAGCAATTATTGTTTCACTTGATGCAGAAAAAGCCTTTGACAAGGTCAACTGGTCCTTCCTATTTGCCACCCTGAGTGGATTTGGCTTTGGAGAGTCATTTATCCAGTGGGTATCAGCCTTATATAATTTCCCTAAGGCCACAGTCACCACCAACGTGACATCCGTCGGCACAGCAAGATCATAGGTATCCACTCCGCCAATTCAGAGCACGAAATTAATTTATATGCCGACGACATTTTACTTTATCTACAACAACCGAAATCGTCTTTACATGAAGTATTTAATCTCATAACAAATTTTTCTAAACTTTCGGACTACTCCATCAACTGGTCCAAATCGACAATACTGCCAATAACGGAGAACTCTTGGAATCCTGCAGACCAAAAATTTTCTCTCTCTGTGGGCAACATAAGATATCTTGGCATAAATATTTCTTCCAAACTATCAGACTTGGTCCACCTGAACTTTAGCCCGCTGCTAGATAAGATCTGTGGTGACCTGAAGCACTGGAATAATCTTCCCATCTCCCTCCTGGGACGAATAGCCACAGTTAAAATGAAAATTCTACCCCAAATTAACTATTTTTTTCCATGATTCCATTCACACCCACATCAAAATGGTTCCTGTCATTTGATTCTGCAATTATAAAATTCTACTCAAAGAACAAAACAGCAAAAATTAGCCTAAGCACCCTTCAGAAAAACAAATTGGAAGGGGGATTGGACGCTCCTAACTTTAAATATTACTATTTAGTTAACCAGCTACAATACCTATCCAAATAGTTACATCCTAACGAAGACTACAACTCCTGGCTCGAACTAGAACAGGCGGACTGCAACAATATAAAACCCAATGATTGCTTCCACCTTATCAGCCTGGTGGAAAACACTAGAAATCACAAACTCTCCGATAGAACCTTGCTTGCTCTCTCCAATTTGGCACAACCCGGATTTTGAAATTAACAAAAGACCTCTCCATTTTAGCACATGGGAGATGAAGGGAGTAACTCATCTCCACCACCTTTTCCAAGACAATATACTTATGACATACACAAACTTATTTCAAACTTTTGAAATAAGAAATGGAAATTTTCTACAGTATTTACAATTGATAAAAACAATCAAGAGGAGAATTCCAGCGCCTCAGGACACTTTGCAGCTACCAGAATTTGCCAAACACATTACAAAGCTTTCTCCGAGCAATAAGAAGAACCTTTCTAAGATTTATAAATTACTGTCAGAGACCAGTTCTATACATTTACCAATTTTAAAATGGGAAAAGGAGCTGGGTGTATCACCGGACCCTGACTTCTGGACTCAGATATGCAAAAATACATTTAAGATGACAAGAAACACTAATATACAACTTACCCAATTTAAAGTACTCCACAGAACACACATCACCCAACAAAAGATGAATAGAATGGGCTTTAGTCAATCTGACACATGCACTCAGTGTACTCAGAACACTGCAGACACCTACTTTCATGCACTCTGGTTATGTTCACCTGTCCAGCACTTCTGGTCAACAGTCACTCAAAAACTCTCCTCCATTTTAGACTGCAGGATCCCATTATCTCCCAACCTGTGCTTAATTGGTGACCTGATGACAATTGACCTCCCAAACAGCCACTGCAACTCTCTTCTTGTAGCTCTCGCCATCGCCAAGAAAACAATCCTAGTCAATTGGAAAGATAAACAGACCCTCAACATCAAACATTGGCTGAATCTCCTTGTAGAACATATTTCGTTGGAGAAAATATCTGCTGGCCACAGAAACCAATTAACATACTTTACAGAAAAATGGTCACCATTTATCCACTCACTAAACGTGTCTGTATAGTGCCACTCAGCCTGTGAGCATATGCCACCTGTACATATAAATATTACAACTCAAGAAAGACTGTTGTGTAACCCCTAATCCCTCTATCTCTCTCACCACAATACACCACAGTGGTTCATCAGAACTCAAGGTCTTAAGCATGTGTTAGGTGCACCGCGGGGGTGGGCTGCTCCTCTTTTTGTTGTTTGTTTGTTTGTTTGTTTGTTTTTTCCTCCTTCTTCTCCGCATGCACTGTCGCTATATAACTCAGGACTTAAGCACCTGCCCCTCAATCCCCCCTGCTTGTTCCTTACTTTCTCCTTGACACACTTTGGTGTATCACGGCCCTCTCTGGCTCATATTAGGAAGTTTTTCCAATAAAGGCTGATAGGCTAGTCTCCAGGGAGGGTGGGTGACGGTCACAACCATGCACAAGTATGGGTATAAAATACTTGACTGCAAGATTAACAGCGCATCAGTCTTCATAAGAAGCTTACACCCTTTCGTGGCACTAAGCTATGAAGACCAATGCAGACAGGTAAAAAAAAAAAAAAAAATATATATATATATATATATATATATATATATATATACAGTACAGGCCAAAAGTTTGGACACACCTTCTCATTCAATGCGTTTTCTTTATTTTCATGACTATTTACATTGTAGATTCTCACTGAAGGCATCAAAACTATGAATGAACACATGTGGAGTTATGTACTTAACAAAAAAAGGTGAAATAACTGAAAACATGTTTTATATTCTAGTTCTTCAAAATAGCCACCCTTTGCTCTGATTACTGCTTTGCACACTCTTGGCATTCTCTCCATGAGCTTCAAGAGGTAGTCACCTGAAATGGTTTCCACTTCACAGGTGTGCCTTATCAGGGTTAATTAGTGGAATTTCTTGCTTTATCAATGGGGTTGGGACCATCAGTTGTGTTGTGCAGAAGTCAGGTTAATACACAGCCGACAGCCCTATTGGACAACTGTTAAAATTCATATTATGGCAAGAACCAATCAGCTAACTAAAGAAAAACGAGTGGCCATCATTACTTTAAGAAATGAAGGTCAGTCAGTCCGAAAATTGCAAAACTTTAACTGTGTCCCCAAGTGGAGTCGCAAAAACCATCAAGCGCTACAACTAAACTGGCACACATGAGGACCGACCCAGGAAAGGAAGACCAAGAGTCACCTCTGCTTCTGAGGATAAGTTCATCCGAGTCACCAGCCTCAGAAATCGCAAGTTAACAGCAGCTCAGATCAGAGACCAGATGAATGCCACACAGAGTTCTAGCAGCAGACCCATCTCTAGAACAACTGTTAAGAGGAGACTGCGCCAATCAGGCCTTCATGGTCAAATAGCTGCTAGGAAACCACTGCTAAGGAGAGGCAACAAGCAGAAGAGATTTGTTTGGGCCAAGAAACACAAGGAATGGACATTAGACCAGTGGAAATCTGTGCTTTGGTCTGATGAGTCCAAATTTGAGATCTTTGGTTCCAACCGCCGTGTCTTTGTGAGACGCAGAAAAGGTGAACGGATGGATTCCACATGCCTGGTTCCCACTGTGAAGCATGGAGGAGGAGGTGTGATGGTGTGGGGTGTTTTGCTGGTGACACTGTTGGGGATTTATTCAAAATTGAAGGCACACTGAACCAGCATGGCTACCACAGCATCCTGCAGCGACATGCCATCCCATCCGGTTTGCGTTTAGTTGGACGATCATTTATTTTTCAACAGGACAATGACCCCAAACACACCTCCAGGCTGGGTAAGGGCTATTTGACCAAGAAGGAGAGTGATGGAGTGCTGCGGCAGATGACCTGGCCTCCACAGTCACCGGACCTGAACCCAATCCAGATGGTTTGGGGTGAGCTGGACCGCAGAGTGAAGGCAAAGGGGCCAACAAGTGCTGAACACCTCTGGGAACTCCTTCAAGACTGTTGGAAAACCATTTCAGGTGACTACCTCTTGAAGCTTATGGAGAGAATGCCAAGAGTGTGCAAAGCAGTAATCAGAGCAAAGGGTGGCTATTTTGAAGAAACTAGAATATAAAACATGTTTTCAGTTATTTCACCTTTTTTTGTTAAGTACATAACTCCACATGTGTTCATTCATAGTTTTGATGCCTTCAGTGAGAATCTACAATGTAAATAGTCATGAAAATAAAGAAAACGCATTGAATGAGAAGGTGTGTCCAAACTTTTGGCCTGTACTGTATACATTTTTATATATATATATATATATATATATATATAAATATATATAAATAAAATTGATTGATTGAAGTGTCAGCCAATCGTATGGTTTGTTTCTAAATGTGGTGCTATGTTATTTAGCTGACACAATGCCAGCTGTATGTGCATGTGCAACGTGAGTAATACTACTGTCTCTAATGCTGCATTCACTCTTGGAGCGACACAGCAACAGGCTACAAGTCATTTTCAATAGAAGCTGGTGAGATAAAGATACAGACTGACGTCTGACACTGCTGACGGTTGTGATGCGCAACAAATTGAAGTTGGGTTGACCTCAACTTTTTCCGCTCTCCAATGATGCAGTGACGTGTCAACCAATCATATGGTTTGTTTCTAAATATGGTGCTATGTTATTTAGCTGACACAATGCCAGCTGTATGTGCATTGTGCTGCACACAGGGATGCAATGTGGCTGCAAAATGTGATGTTAAAATGGAGCTCAGACACTGATCAAAAGCACAGATATGTTGCTGACCAAATACAACCTTTAGATGATGTTCAGTGGAGGTGCTTTGTGGCAGGTAGCAGACACACACAACATTATTTGGTGATGAGGCTGTAAGTTTTAAATGCTGGACTTATCAACCTAATATCAGATACTGTGTAACTGCTCGGCCTGTAGATGATTAGTTTGTTTATACTGTATAGACTCATAGGCTAAAAGGCTTTTACTAAAAGATCCCAGCAAGTACAGTTATTTTATTTATTTAATTCTATGTTTAGCAGTTGTTGTTTTTTTTACTGTGTCTTTACTTCTCTACAGGAAAGTCTCATCCAAATATGACCACATCACCTGCAAAGTTCTGATCCAACCAGGATCTCCTAATGTTTACAGGCTGAAACCAAAGAAAGAGAATATTGGAACTCTCACAAGAATGACTCTGGGTGAAAAGGATCCAAGCAAGTTAAAGAAAACCATCTTGCTTGTGGGTGCAACAGGAGCAGGAAAATCTACACTGATCAACGCTCTGGTCAACTACACCATGGGAGTGAAGTGGAAGGATGATGTCTGGTTTCAGATCGTAGAGGACGAGGAGAAAAGTCAATCAGAAAGTCAGACAACAGATGTGATCGTGTACGAGATCTTTGGTTTTGAAGGTCAAACTCTGCCCTACTCTCTGACCATCATCGACACTCCTGGATATGGAGACACCAGAGGAACTGATCATGATGACATCATCAGTGAAAGGTTATTAGACTTGTTCCGCTCAAACGATGGAGTTCATGAGATTGATGCAGTGGGTCTGGTGATGAAAGCAAGTGTGAATCGACTGGATGACCGACTGAGGTACATCTTTGATTCAGTTGTGTCTCTGTTTGGAAAAAACATGGAGAAGAACATTGTTGCCCTCATCACACACTCAAATGGAAGAACTCCTAAAAATGTTCTGAAAGCCATCGAGACTGCAGAGATTAGATGTGCCAAAGATGAGAAGAATCATCAGCCTGTTCACTTCCTGTTTGATAACTGCCAGCATGAAGACAGGACAGAGGAGACTGAAGCTCTTCAACAAGCAGATAAAACAACAATGAAAGGACTGAGTCAGTTCACAAACTTCCTGGAAAAAACTGAATCTCAAAAGCTGAAGGAAACTGTGAATGTTCTGAATGAGCGAAAGAGACTAGCAGCCTGCATGAACAACCTGCAAGAGAGAATTGAGTTTATTGAAAAGAAACAGAGTGCAATCCAGCAGAATCAGGAAGCTCTGAAGAAATATGAACAAGAGGTGAAGAACAATAAAGAGTTCACTGCAGAAGTTGAGGAGGTCTACAAAGTTAAAGAACCTGTCAGTGAGTGGAGATGGTGGGCATTTGGGTTAAATTATGGAGGAGCTGTCTGCTGCACTGTCTGCAAGGAGAACTGTCACTATCCATGCACACTGGCCTGGTATCCAGAACACTGTGAGGTCATGAAAGGAAAGTACTGCACTGTCTGTACCGGGAAGTGTCCTGTATCAGCTCATGTGAAAGAAACGTGGAAGTATGAGAGCAAGACAAGGACAGTTCAAATGACCAAACAAGACATGAAAGAGAAGTATGAAAAGGGTAAAGCAGGCTGTGAGAAGTCAACAAGCCTTCTGGAAACTCTTCAGCAGAACATCGAGGAACTTGAGAAGGAAAAAGATCAGTGGCTGGAAGAAGCGTTCCAGCATGTTGAGAGTCTGGAGCATCTCGCCCTGAAAGTTAATTCACTGTCCACTTTGGTCCATTTGGACTTCCTGATTGAGAAGATGAAGGAGAAAGGAGACACAGAGAAGGTCACGAGACTGGAAAAGATGAAAGGTCAAATGGATGAAAATGAAGGAATCAAAGGAGCAGTGTCGTACAGGTTTGGTAGATTAACAGCAGCTGTTAAAGCAGCAGTGAAGTAAGTTGTAGATGAACAGAAAGATAGTGGGGGGTCAGCTGTGTAGAAAACACAGTCCACAATGTTGGTGAAATGTGTTTCATTCTGTATATATTAAGTGTGATGTTGATGTAATAACTACATAAGAACATTCAGATGTAATCACCTTTTAAATATCAGATGTGTAATTCCTCAAACAGCGCCCTCTGTGGTATTTAATGGCTGTTTGTTTTTGTTCTTCCAGTTTAACTTCACTGTACAGATTAGAAAACTGTTTGGAGCAACAGCTCTGGTTTTAAATGGAGTGAGGACGCCCCCTGCTGTTTGATGTTGAGTACAGCAGCTCCCCTCCTCTATCTTTAAACAAGACATTTATTTTTCTTTAGTTTCTTTGTGTAGGTTCATTGTTTTTAAGGTTTTCTAATGTGTTTTTCAGTCAGTACAAGGCTGTGATTCATTCTGATGTTGACAGAAGTCTCATTAAACTGGTGGTGGGACAGTAACACAACACTGAGACATATATGATATAAACTGTACTGAACATATAAAGTAGTTAACCATGATGTTTCCTTCTCATGTTAATCAGTTTGTACAGAGGATGTCACAGAATTTAGACACAATGTCTGATGTATTTACATTTGATTTATATTCTGATCAATGTTATTATATACTATATATCCTGGTGTGTTGGTGTGTATTCATGCACATCTATATATCCTGCTGTGTTGATGTGTATTCATGCACATCTATATATCCTGGTGTGTTGATGTGTATTCATGCTTGAGATGACTAGTTAAAATATTTCAGATGACACAGCTCATTTATGTTATACTGTGTCTTTAACAAGCCATATTATCAGTGATTGATATATATTCTGATGTTCTACATGAAATCGTTCTGACTGGAGCCGTTTTCTGTGAATCATTAATAAAACCTCTGCTTGATGAAGTCAGTTTGCTCTGAGTTTATTCTGTTTGATTGTACGACTTAATTATATAGACCTGCTCCTTGCCTCAGTGACATAGATACAATCATGTGGTAAAACCAGAGACACTAGAAACACCCATAGTTTAAATCAAACACTTGTATTTTTGCTCCCATTTTTCACAGGTTAAAGTTAAAGATCTTTTTAATTCCCTCAATAGATATTTGTCTCTTAAACTGTGGTCACAAATGTATTAAAGTCTGTGTTTGTGAGCATGTGTCCTTTTCCAAGATAATCCATCCACCTTACAGGTGTAGCTTCTCAACATGCTGATTAAACAGCATCATTACTACACAGGTGTGTCTTGGGATGGTCACAATAAAAGGACACTTTAAAATGTGATGTTTGATCTTTACAAAAAGACATGTATTAGTATTTCACAGGACTAGTGCTACAGAAATACATTTTTGGGTCCTAAAGAATCAGTCAGTGTCTGCTGTGACATCATTCTGCCTCACGCAGTGCGACACTTCTCCTTCACATAGAGCTGATCAGGTTGTTGATTGATTGTTGGTCCACTCCTCTTCAGTGGCTGTGTGAAGTTTCTGGATATTGGCAGGAAGTGGAACACGCTGTCGACACGCTGATCCAGAGCATCCCAAACCTGCTCAATGGGTGGCGCCTGGTGAGTCTGCAGGACGTGTAGCAGGGTTAATGATGCCACTTGCCATTACTTGCTCCTGGTTGTCATCACCAGTAATTATATGGTTTTAATTATTTGATTTCTATCAGTCCTGGTTATTTCCATCTAATATCAGTTTTCCACTGGGACTAGTGTGAAGTTTTAAATGAGTGCCGTCTGCTGGGCCTCTGCACACTGGCAGGGTGAGCCCCACAGATTAGCCCCTGCAAACTGGAGCAGGACACCCCGCTTATTGTTGCCAGTCTGCAGTCTGACCCCATGGTGAGTCACATTTCTGATAAGCTCTCTGAAAATGCTTAGAACACTATGTTTTCAGGTTGAGCTGTCACAGTGTTTCAGAAGGCAGTGGTGTAAGATAGTTAGGACAGGTCCCAGTGCACGCTAGCTACTAGTTACAAGGTACACACACACACACACACACCACTGGCAACTGTTCATACAAGATCCAGATGAATCTAATTAGGCTTTGCTTCTTTTTCCTCCTGTTGGTTTCTCTCTCGTCTTTCTTACTGCAGCTTCTGTGTTTAAAAGACACGACTGCTCACTGGACCTGTAGATGCGCTCAGCTTTTCAATCTTGACAGATTTTGCGCCTAAACTAACTACCAGATATCGTCTCATCTCGTCACATGATCAAAGAGACTTGACATTAGGCAACATCAACATACGAATGTTACCCAGCAATCATCACTGCATACCTGATATGATCTCATGATCTTAACGTCAAAGATCACAAGAAATTATTCATTTAACTGAATAGTTTTTAATATATATACTTTATTTAGAGTTTTTATAGTTCATATAGAATTAGCATTAAATTGTGACATACTTCTACTATTGAATTCAAAGAAAGGAAAGAAAACTCATGATAGAGTTGGGCTTACATGAACATTGATCATCTTGTTACAATACAATGTTCTCCTGGGTAACTTTTGGTCCAGAAATTGATGAAGATGCCTCTTGATGTGCTCCACCCACCTAAACACCTCTGCAGATGGAGTATCTCTCCTCATGGCAGCAGCACTCCCTGATGACACTTGCCTTTATCTGGACACATTTTCCCCACAAATACAACATGCTAATGTTATTAGCACAAGCCTATGGCATTTTACATTGTATAAATTAGCCTAGCAGCTAGCAGAGATTTCCTCTGCACATATTTCAGCCAGGATGAATCACACACAGTGTGTGGAGGCTTTATTGTCTTCACAATTTATTGTTTCTTATCTGTGAAATTAAAGTAAATCAAAGCTTTGTTTCCACTGAGGGAAATGGTTTCAGCTTACAGAGACAGACAGGAGGTCTGCGTTACTGTGACGTGGCGTTTCATTTCTGGGGAGGTGCATGTCAGCCTACGGCGTAGGTACGGCGTCAATTTGACACAGAGGTATAAATACTGCTTAACTGATGCTGTTCAAATCGATCGCTGACTGATCGTCCTCTGCAGTCTCCAGTTTTGGTGTCTGAATTTCACAGATTCAATCTCGGCAAACAAGCAAAATTTGACTCTACTAAAAGAGAGACTCAACATCAGCGTAATCAAAACCACCAGGTATGTCACAGTGTGCTGACACACACTGGAGTACACTTAACATCACTGCAGCAAGGTGAGAAGTCAAACCACCGGAAGGCAGCAAAAACAAGATCTTCAGTTAAATTACTCTGTAAAGATTTTTTAAAGATTATTTTTTCGGGCTTTTTTGCCTTTAATGAATAGGACAGAGTGAAATGGGGTGAGAGAGAGCGGGGGGTGACATGCAGTAAATGGTCGCTAGCCAGAGTCGAGCCTGCGACCGCTGCATCGAGGCATCGCCTCTGTACATGGGGCGCCAGCACTACCCACTATGCTACCGACGCACCACTCTTTAAAGATTTTAATCAGAATTTGACACGTTGAATACAAACAACTTAATTATTTTTATTTGTGAACTCTATTAAATATCAACCACAGAGTGTAAATTCAGACAGATGGCTTTCAAAGTAAAATACATTAAGTTATATTTAAGTTTCAATATAAAGTATTTAGAAAGATTACAGTTTAACAACTATCAGTTGCCTCTTAGATTAAAATAGTTTGGTCATTGTTTGCCTCTAATTTAATTTGATTTCCTTTGTGTTTGAAAGTGATGTGATTATTATTTGTCTCATGTGCAGCTGTTGAGTCCTCAATGGTTTTTATTTCTGTTTTCTGTTCGAATGGTTCCAGATGTGCCATTTTTAAAACCTGTCACCTTGAAAATGTTTCTGTCACCCCTCCATGAACTGTAAATATAAAACAAGACCAAGAGAAGTGACCTTTAAAGGACCATACCTGTGTTTTAGTTCAACTTTACATCACTGCTGAACTTTGTTTTAAAGCCGTAGAGTTTAAAAATGTCTTTGACCTTAAAGGAACGGTTCAACATTTAAATATATCTTCTTCTCATAGAGTCCGATGTTCAGATTGTCTCTACAGTAAATATGAAGCTACAGCAGCTGTTAGCCTAGCTTAGCATAAAGACTGGAAACAGATGGAAACAGTTAGCCTGGCTCTGTCCAAACGTACAGCCAGGAGCTGGTGGGTGGCCATGTGAGCACTGAGGTGTGCCTTTGAAAACCAGTCAGCACGTTTGAATCGTAGTAAATATGTTGAACTACATCAAAACACAGGTCTGGCCCTTTAAATGTGTTTAGCATGTAGCGAGGTTAGCTCTGGTGCAGTGAGTGAGTGTATGTGTACATATGTATGATATCTTTTTGTATTATATGGGCTAATTAATGATCCACAGACGGTGTTAAAGTGACTTTGTATTTATTGTGTTCCTGCAGCCTGGTAACTCTTCCTCACACTGTATGTTTCCTGATCTCAGTCATGTCTGATGGGACTGCTGATTCTGCTGATCAACTATTTTATGTTCTCAGTATATTTATTGATCTCAGCACAGAGTAGATATAACTTGTTGATCTTTGTTGTAGTGAATTATTAGGACAAAACAAGGTAGTGTGTTTGTTACTCTACTGCCTGTGTTGTGTCAATAAAAAGTGTAACAGACTGTGTGGTTCTGTGTGTTTTTGTTTTCCTTATCTTCAGTTACTCTCACTCACCTGGAAACTATCAGGTGAGATCTGAGGAGGAGCACGTTCAGCATTCACTGAAGGCTCACCTTGTTAGGAGGCAGAGGTGGACTTTGGAGTCATGATTTCACAGTAATAGGGTCACAACTCAGAAGCTGGGTTTAGCAGACAGTTCAGTCGTCCAGAGAAGGTAAACATCTCTCTGAGCGTCTGGAGTGGAGGTAATGTCGCTGACTTGCTATCATAGATTTACTTTGGAAATTCTGGTTTTGGAGGATTTAACAACTGTGGGACGCACAGAGGTGTAATTTTAGTGATCCTGCTTTGTTCAAAACCCACTTTGGAGTTCTGTGTGACTGAATTTTATCGCAGCATATGAGTCAATCTTGCACATGGACCTGAGCCTGATCAGACAGCTCGTGGATAGCTGTGGAGCTGCAGAGAGTTTGAACATTGAAGACTGAGTGTGCTCCAGCTCCTCCAGATAAACAGGTAAACATAAAACTAACAAAACAGGAAAATACTTTTCATCCAACAGAGAAGTCAAGTTAAAAAAACACTTAAATCTGAGGCCAAAAACAATCCGCTGAAAACGGAATTGTTTCTCATTTTCGTTTTTAAAAAAAGTTCCGTTTTTAGACAGTAACGTTTTGATACATGCCAGGCCAGTAGTTGGCAGTGTGACTTTGTAATGAAACACGTGCTTCCTTCTACAGAGCGGCTAAAGTTTACCGTTTTGGGTTGAAATCGTTGTTGTATATGTAAAACAGACTGAGCCATGTTGACCGGCTGATCTGAGAGCAGGTCACTGAATTATTTTTAATGTCTTTGTTTATCTCCACAGGACTTGATGGACCGCAGAATGTAAAACTTGTTCAACAGACCTTTAAAATGGCATCGAGAGTAAAAAGAAGAAGGTGGAGCATCGACCATCCTCCGGCTTTTTCAAATCTTACGAAAAGTTTAAGTATGTATTGATTGATTCATTCATCAAAGTATTTGACAGAAAGAAACCAAGGATGAGAGGGATCGTATGTGGCCTTAAGAAGATCGCTGCTGAAGTTAAACGGATGAAGCAGAAACCGAAGAGTCTCAGAGTCACAGGCCTGGCCTCTGCAGCAGTTGGAGTTGTAGTAGTATCGGCTGCAGCTCTGTTCACTGGAACTTTCAGCTTCCCAATACTTGGAGCAGTAACAGTGTTTGTCGCTGCATGTGCTACTGCTGAAGTTTTCACCGAGAAACAGTTTACGCAACAGAAAAGAAGCAGAAAAATAGTGAAGGAGTTCCTGAAGATTGTTGAGTTACTGCGAAGTGAGCTGGAGGAAATAAAGAAGGCGTGTGAAGATCTGCAGAGGGAATCTGTCGGAGCTACAAAAGAAAAGATTGTGAGACTGAGAGACAACATTAACCAACTGTTGGATGATACTGCAAAACTCAGAACCTCTACAACCTCAGACTGTATTACAAGCATATCTGATCAGTTTAAGAAAGCAGTTGGAGAGTTTGAAAAGATGAGGAGACAGCTAAAAGACATCAGAGAAAGTATAGACACTGAGAAATAAGTGGACTTGAATGATAAGAAATTTCTGTAATAGTCTGCTATAAATCCTCTGATACTTTGCAGCAACAAGATCCCATTTATCTTTTGAATGAGACATCCTAATGAAGAACCAACATTGTTTTCCTCATGCCATTTTTTTTCATTTAGACATGTGAGGTGAAGTTACTGATAATGGAGGATCAGAGTCTTCACTGTTAATGACTCCAGTTTGTAAAGAAAAACACTGAAACTCTGTATTCTACAAACTTGTGTCTGACTTACAGCTGAAATCTGTGGATGTGATGTTTTTCAGACTTGTGTTACAGAGACATTAAGGGTTATGTATGTTTTTTATACAACAGTTAGTTCCAACCAAGCATTTTGATTGGACAGGAGGCACTCCATAGCCCCATCTCCACCAAACCCTTTCAGTCCAGTCCCTTTAGAACCAGCAGTAAGCCTTCAGACATGGTACCTAGACCCTCGGTGTGTTCAGACAGTCCTCTTAAATGTGGGCGGGGTTGTTGTCACTCACTGCTCCGTCCAGCACTCGCTGTATTTCCTCATCAGCGGTGACACAGATGGAAGTCTGCACCTGGTTTATCTTCCACAGAGAAACATATTTCCACAAATAACATTTGAGTTTCATAATAGATGGTCAACAGAGGAGGACAAAGAAAAGTAGAGAAGCCTGAATACTTCATTGTAAATCTCCAGGCGTGTTCATATGACATCAGAAGATGTCGCAACTTACTGATTAAGCTGTTAACTCATCATAATCATGCGTATGCCACCAAAGTGAGTGCGAACACACTCTTATTTCACTGGTTGCAAAACCAATTGAAACATACAGATAATGTACCTGATGCAAAGTAGGTGACCTGGGGTAACGTGTAGACCTACACAAGGTAGTGAGCTAATGTACAGGATGTTAGGATGTTATTCCTATGGTCAAAGACAGACTTCCTTCTCTGGTTTCTGGCTTTGAGAGAGCAGCTCCTGTTCACAAATATTGATTGAACTTTTCTAGGCCATGGAAATAACACACTGGAATTCTTGATTTAGGTGGTGTTCCCCTTTAATGTGTTGTTGTAATCTGTGGTCACTTCTTACTGTTTAATAATAGATGGCACTTGTAGAACTGCGGTTGTCCTGAATATCAGCACTGTGATTATCTTCCTACAATCAAATCACAGCCATGCTGACATTAAGAACAACCACCCTCCCTCTTGTGTGAGAGGCCTTTGCTTAAATTACATTATATATTTTATGAAGGCTTTCTACATTAACATGTCCCTTTAACTTGAAGGGGGAGTAAATGTCATTGTGAGTTTATTTAAAGGAACATGTATTTGGTGGAGTTATCTGCTTCATGTTTAACATCTGACAAATAACCTATAAAGTCAGTGACGTCTGATAAACAGTATGTTGGACTGCTGGAGTCTGGTTTAATATTTGATCTAAGATGTTGGAGTGTGACACTCAAGTTATTTTATGGAGGCTAAAATTTCATGTTAACTCAAAAAATACAAGATGCAGCTTGTTTATTCTGAGTTTGTGACTCTCCTCTGCCTTCTGTCATGACACTCGTCGGTGAGCTGAAACTCAAATGTCAGTTTTAAGTGAAACCAGCAGTGATGTCTCCTGCTGGCCAGCAGGTGGCGTGAGCTGCATATTGTATTGTAATTATACTATTTCATTCAGTCTGAGGTGCAAAGATGCATAAGTGACATCAACACAGGAAGTGATGGACGCAGGGCTGAGCTTCTGTTGTTGTGCATGTTCCAGGTTTGGCTGTCGAGTCCAGTTAGTCCAGTGTTATGTATTATGAGTTGTGTTAATAAAGTTAACAAAAGTCAGCCCACGCCTCCTGATGATAAGTTTAAATAACACCACAGGAACAAGGGCGATACTAACTTCCACCTCGGCCTAAAAATCCCCATCATCCTTGGAGCATTCTTGACCCACTTCCACCTCAATAACCCATCAATGAAGAAGCAAACCACAACGAAACCTAAACTTTCTAAAAAAGTCGACAGACATAACAGAAACAGATGTTAAGTAGTACACCCACTAGGGCCCCAGAGAATGCCTTTCAGCCTTGCAGTAAAATTTTCCCAGTTGCTACTCGCAGTACTGCAGTGAAAAATTCCCAAAAAGCACTTTCCCCACAGACATTATTAAAAACACAAGCAAAAACCATTTGTAAAATGGTTCACTGGACACCTCGCACTGCAAACAGGATCAATTGTGACTCTTTGTGACACTTTCCTCAAGCCGAGAAAAGTGATTTAAATATCAGTGATGTCAAAACAATATAAAGTCTACAAGCCAAGCCGGAACACTTGGTGAAATAGTTACACGTATAATCAGTGGCCTGCATTCTGCAGAAGTAAACCAGGTAGCTAGAAATTTTTTGGGTAACCCTATTTGAATAAACAGGCGCCATCTTGGCGTCCAGTATCTCGTTATCATTAAACTCTACACCCACTTCATTCACAACCATTACACCACTGCCACCCCATTTATTTAAAATGTAAGAAATGGAAATGAAAAGAGCTGTAAAATAAATGTGGCATCATGACATAAAGGTTCACTGAAATAAATAAAAGTAGTAATAAAAAAAAAAAATAAAAAACAACTTACAACAACAAACTTATTTCTTTATTCAATAGGCATATTTGTGTATTTACATTAACTAAAATGGCCGTCCATAGTAAAAACCTGAGTTGACAAAAACTGACAGATTAAACGTTTATAACCAGACAGAACCAGTTTAAACTGGTTTTGATAGCAGTGCAGCAGTTTGACTTATCAACACATTTTGCTTTAACACTGCAGCGTTACAGGACGCAGTTTATTGTTGGGAGAATCAGTTGTGTCTTTAGTCATCCAGGAATTATACTTTACTTAAAACACGTAAATAATCTTCACTACTTTTTAAATTTTACCCAGGTTATAGCTAACACCACTGGGTGAGCTACATGCTAACTGACGCAGACGCAGCTAACGTTAGCTTAGTCGTGTGAAAACGGTTGAAGTTAGCAGAGAATTAATGTCCATAATTTCGGTTACCAGAGAGTAATACCACCTGGTTGAAGACTTATTGTCATCAGCAGAAGGTAAGTATGTCGTGTTTTATTTTTAATACGGTACAAATTCGATTAGCGCGTTAGCATGCTGATATGAGACGTTAGCTTTCAGTGTGGTAGCGGTCCACATTAGAGGTGCTGTGTTTGCTGTAGCTAACACCTGAAGCTAAAACTCCCTCTGTGTGATAAAGTATATGAGCTGTTGGTGGATTAAAGAGACTGAGGAGACATTTGTCCTCATGAGACAGAGAAGACCATGAAACTGTCCATGGACCCTGTGAGGAGTAGATGTCTCCTGCCTGTTACAGCTTCCTCATCAACTGTTGTCTCCATCCAGACCTCGGTGTTGGACTGTTGCAGCGTCCAGCTTCTCTTCAACATTCCT
Source organism: Epinephelus fuscoguttatus (assembly GCF_011397635.1). Taxonomy (NCBI): domain Eukaryota; kingdom Metazoa; phylum Chordata; class Actinopteri; order Perciformes; family Serranidae; genus Epinephelus; species Epinephelus fuscoguttatus. The sequence goes on along the minus strand of NC_064769.1, from coordinate 38,783,637 downwards.
CGTCTGTCCTCCATCTTCCCCTCCAGGCTGCAGGTAACATCCCACAGACGTATGAGAACACACTAACATCACGTGTGTGTTTTATTTTGCTAGCTTGCATTAGCCGGTGCAGCATAAATTTGTTTTAGGCCTTTAACTGTCAAGCCAGGACGTGTCCAAACTTAATTCATGGTGTCATCTTAGGGATCTCAGTGATTTTACTTTTTGGAGGAGAAGTGGTCACATAGCAAGGGTGTGTTAATAGAGCCCGTTCAGGTGAGCGTAAAGGCCAAAACACACCAGTGGCAAACGCTGCAGATCTCTCGTCTCTCTTTCTCCCAGCAGTTCTTCTTTATCTGAGGAATTTTTCATCACCTGAAAACTGCTGTAGGTAGGACTGACTTTATACATATGTATACACACACACACACACACACACACACACGTCCCTGCAACTTGTGGGTCAGGATGTTTTGAAAATGTTCATTACTGATTCCAAAAGAATATTTAATACATGTACTGATATCAGTTATTTTAACACCTCATGATTATTAATCACATGCACAAGTTAAAGCAACAGAAAACACAACGATTTACAGAAAGATCAACAAAACTAAAAACTGCTTTTCACTGTAAATAAAATATTAAAGTGAGTTCACAAAACAAGGCATAATAATAGAAAACACAGAGGCATTTGATCAAATCCAGTCTGTATTAAGAAACAAAATCATCAGAAAACACATTAAACAGAAAATAAAATAACACTTGACATGAAACTGGATAATCCCAAAACAAAACACAAACAAGACATTAAACAAACATTATTACACTAACAATCACAAACCCAAACTTTTACATGGAAAACACACAACATTCAATAAAAACAAATTCCTTTCACATTAAACACTATTGATATATTATTTATGACATATCACTTACTGCAAAAGGTAAGTACATATTGTTCTTCATTTTGTCATTTTGAAATGTTGAAACACATGCTGCCTTCACTTGAAGCTTGTTTGGTCGTATTTTCAACTGTGTATTTCATGCTCACTATGTGCATTTGAGACGTTGAAGTAATGAGAAAACTGATGGACAAAAAAAGGACCAATGTAAAGGTAAGTTCACGCAGTGATTGTGCTCCTGAAGCAGTATAGCTAGATGTTTGTATCCAGGTGTTGTTAGCTAGAGAAATTGAACATTGAAATGAGGTAGTCAGGTGTTTAATATGTAGGAAGTAGTAGGATAATAAGCCAGGAGGAATTATCTGGGTGTTTAGACAAGGTCTTTAAAAGTCAGGTGGGACTTGTTAGTTTGATATGGTGTCGACAGAATTCAGACTAGCATTAAGATTCATTACTGTGATAAATATAGGCTGTCAGACAATAGACTTTATTTATTATTTTATCCACTTTGCTTCAACCGATCACCACCAAAATGGTATCATCTGTTCCTTGTCCCATTATCCACCTTTCTTGAACATTTCATCAAAATCCGTTCCTAACTTTTTGAGTTATTTTGCAGACAAACAGAGTTCAGACTAGCATTAAGATTCATTACTGTGATAAATATAGGCTAGTTAGCTAGGTTTAGCATGTATATCAAGCCAGAAGGAGTTGTTAACTGAACAACTTAACGTGCTAAGTGTTAGACAGGGTACTTAGATAAGAAAATGTAGTGGTAGTTTAATATATATATATTTTCTTTAATTACTGTGTCTTGTTAATTAGCCCTAGTTAGTTAGAGGCACTTAGCTAGGTGTAATGATTTGGGTGTAGTTAGCTGAGTTTCATGGCTCAGTTCACTGAGGATAACATCTAATTTTTGGGGGGAATTTGGATAGTGGTAGTACTGACTACTGACACACACAAACACACACTCCTTATTGCACTTCTCTCATTAGATGACTACACAGACTAACTTTGGAGTGAAACTGTTTCCGTACTGATTCAAAAAGAATACCTGAACTTACCCTCTGATACTTAATATTTTAATACTTTTTGGTGGTAAACACATTATTATGTGAACATAACAGGAAACATAACATCTTAGAAAAAAATCAACCAATCAGAAAACTGTCTCTCACTAATGTCAACAAAATGTAAGGTTGATTTTACAAAACAAAATACAACACACATAAACACATTTGTTAGATTTGTTAAATCCGATCAGTATAAAGAAACTTAACATAAAAAACATAGTAAAACAGGATATAAAAAAGCACATAAAACCAGATAACCCCAACAATCAGGACAAAACAGGAACAAGAAATTAAACGTTATTACAAAAGCAACCCCAATATTTTAAGAATGAAATCAACAAAACATAAGAAGGCACCGAAGAGGCACCGAACCCCCCAACCGCTCAGAGTGCCTGTCATGGGCAGCCCACTCTGACATCTCTCCACTTAGTGCATGTATAGGTGCTGTTTGTGCGTGTGTGTGTTTGGACCTGTGTGTAATTGACAACAGAGTGAAATTGAATTTCCCCTTGGGGATTAATAAAGTATATAAAATAAATAAAGAAAAGTATTGATATACTATTTATGGCAAAAGGTGAGTACACATTGTTCTCTATTTGTGTGATTTTGAAACATTGAAACACATGCTGCCTTCACTTGAAGTTTGTTTGGTCGTACTTTCAACGTTGACTGTCAAGCACACTGGATTTACATTTGAGGGGTTGAAATTATGAGAACACTGATGCTGCACAGCTGGCAAGAAAGGAAAGAATCAAAGGTAAGTTGAGCATCAGCGTAAGTCACAGTTTGTGATCTGTTTTCTTTAACACAGTAACACTCCCACTTGGACCAGTACACCAGTTTGTTTGTATGTCTTTCGAATATTTAGCACAGCAGTTATTGTGCTCCGGAAGTAGTTAGCTAGATTAGCCCTAGTTAGCTAGAGGTACTTAGCCAGATGAAATTATTTGGATGTAGTTAGCACATGGGTCAGTTCACTGAGGAGAAGTAGCCTGGAAATCCAGACCCAAATCTAGAAAAATTTAGGGGCTGGCCATAAGTAATGCAAATGGCCCAACTCGAGGGGCGGCACCAAGCATGCATTTGTAAATATCACTGCACACAATTGGATAACACTACAACCAATCAGAACAATACATAGGGTGACGTATCCAGAGCTTAGCTACCAGTGGAGCTAACTGGTAGATTAGACTCTTAGCGTATCCGGTCAGCAAAACAGCCAAAACGTCCTTCTTGCAAAGGAAAGATTTGAGCGCCGTCTTCTGTTCCTCTTTTAGAGAAAAAGCCAAGTCTAACTCGTTCATTGTAGCGGCCAAAGCCGTTTCAAACAACTGGTGTTCATCCGTAGCCATCTTGCAATGTTTACTGACTGATTCCGGACTTCGTCGTTGCAGCGCTGTCATCATCTGTTTAGCTCGCCTCTGGCCCGCCTATATCACATACACCGATGATTGGTGCAGCTCGGTTTCATGGGCATAGGTAATGAGCATCATTACTGATTGGCAGAGTGACTTGCTGAGCAAATTCAAATTGTGCTCTCGCAAGAACTCTGGAATTCCAGGGTAGAGGAGAAGCACAAGTTTGTGTGAATTTGTAATGTTAAACACGCTGCCTTTACTTGACTTGTTTGGCCATATTTTCAACAATGAATATTGTGCACATCATTTGCATAATGATAGTTTATAAAGGATTCAAATTCCACATAAGTCATCAACCATCTATATGTGTTTACAATAGCTGCTGAAATTAGCAAGGATTCTTTTTTAATATTTTAGCCTTTAATTGCAAGACGGTTAAGCGTGAAAAGGGGAGAGAGACAGACATGCAGCGAAGGGCCACAGACCGGAGTCGAACCCGGACCGCTGCAGCAACAAGCTTGTACATGGGGTGCCTGCTCTAACCACTAATCCACCAACACCCCATTAACAAGAGTTCTGTTGGCTAAAGTTGACATGCGGTCTTGTCAAACTGTTTGGTAACAGCTGATGTTCCCTGAGATGAGCTCTCATTGTTTTCCTTTTGTGCAACAGGTAATTTCATCCAGTAGGCTACAAAATCATATGATGAGATGACTTACTGTACACATGTGATAAGGCACCCTGTCTTGTGTGTGCACCCTCTACTTGCTGCAGTCAGATCACTTGTATCCGACCCAGATACAGCAATGCTATTTTCTGATTGGCTGATAGGTAACTGTATGTTATTTATTGATTGGCTGATGGGTAGCTGTGTCTTATTTTTATTGGCTGGAGCGTGGTAAGTGCTTGTTGAGCTCTACAGTACCCACAGCGTCTTGAAACACATTCCACAGGGGTGTAACTTCGTGGGCGTTGTCATAACTTTTTTTTTTTTTTAAAGATTATTTTTTGGGCTTTTTGCCTTTAACTGACAGGACAGTGTGAAATGGGGAGAGAGAGAGAGAGTGGGGGGATGACATGTAGCAAAGGGTTGCAAGCTGGAATCTAACCTGCGACCGCTGCAACGAGGAATCGCCTCTGTACATGGGCACCGGCACTATCCACTACGCTACCGACGCCCTGTCATAACAATTTTTTTATGCGTGAGAAATACCAGGTGTGGCGGGTGAGAGTGTGAAAAGGTTAATATGCGTGTGTCACACTCTCAAAGTGTGAGACTTGAGAGCCCTACAGTAAACACAGTCCCACTTGTACCAACACACTAGTTTGCCTGTATGTTTTGTAAGATTGCAGTGTTTGTGCTCATGAAATAGTTAGATGTATTTATCCAGATGTTAGCTAGGGGAAATTAAACATTGAATTGAGGTAGGAAGGTGTTTAATTAGTTAGGAAGTAGTAGGACAATAAGCTAGAAGAAACTACATTTATAAGGTCTTGTAAAGTTAGCCATAGCATGTTTCTTTTCCTGTCATTTACTACAAAAGGCAAGTATAAATTGTTCTCCACTTGTGTCATTTTGAAATGTTAAACACATGCTGCCTTTACTCGAAGCTTGTTGGGTCTTGGTTTGAATCTGAGTTCCTCAAGGCTTCATTCTCAGGCCTCTTCTGTTCAACATCTGTGTGCTCCCACATATTGCCAACAGCAATATATCTACACACAGATTTGTATAATGATCTCTATATATGGGACTATAATCCCATACAAGCTCTGAATAAATGCCTCAACAAATCAGTGAGTGGATGCTCCAAAGTGTCATCCAGTAAAATGAAGATAAAACAAAACAACTGTCTTTGGACTCAAAGACATATCAAAGAATAATCTGACAACGAAGGTCTGTGAAGGAGCGGGAGATGTGTGGACAGCTTGGCAGGTAGGTAGGTGTGGTGAAGAGGTGGGGTGAGTGGAAATTTACTGCGTGAGCTGAGAGAATGACTGAGAGAGAATGTCTGGCAGGTCAAAAATGCACACTGTGATAAAAGCAAAGTCAGTGTGGCATTGTTTTCTTTGTTGTTGCCTGTTATAAATGAATGAGACACATGTCAGCGAGATAGAAATTACCCTTACTGTGCACAAAAGTAGTGTATGTACTTGGGCCTCAAGAGCCCTTCTGGTGCTGACAGACACATACAAACTTCGTGGAGTGCAAACTTTTCCCCCCACATGTGTAAAGTTTGAATGGAAAAAACATTTATGAAAGAGGTGCCCTTCTGTTCACTTGAGCACCTGTCCCACAAAATGTCTGTGCACAGCACTGTATGTCAGTCTCGGTCCTTGTAGCGCGTCAGTGTTACTCAGTCTGCAGAGAACTTGGCTGCGAGAGGTCTGTTATTATGAAAATAGAATACACATGCCGATGTTTTGGTCTCTGTGGACTCAAAACAGGAATAAACCTGGGTTTGACAAGACGTGCCAGTGTCCAGCGTTTGATTGTGCAGCAGAACACAGTGCAGTGTAGGTGGGATCAGCAGACCATTCTGGCTACACTGGTTATTTAAATTATTGTGGCGTATTTATAATGAACACTACAATTTATATTCAGCCTCAAAATATGTCTGAAAAGCTGAAAGTCAGAATTTAAGTACAGATACTTGTTGCTATAGAAACAATACACCATCTTGTCTTGTATTGGTGTAAACTGGCAGTTTTTCAAAACATTGCAGATCAGTGTGTTGCAAGATTCAATTTGTCTGGTTGCAAATTTTTGGTCTGAACTGGACTTCAGACAAGAAGAGACCACATCAGTCCAGGTCCCAGGTCTTTGCTCTGGCTTCCTGTTTGTGACAGAATTGATTTTATACTATTGTTGGTTTACAAAGCACTGTATTTTTTTCCTGATCTGCTGTCGTGTTGTGAAGCATTCAGACATCTCAGATAGTCTGGATCAGGTCTGCTTTACGACCTCAGTGTCCGAACTGAAACTGGAGAAGCAGCATTCAGTTTTTATGCTCCACAAATCTGGTAAAAAGAAAAAACTTCCAGAAAAGCTGATATATTTATTGTGTATGTGTACACAATATTGTATTGTGTATTTTAAGTGTCTTTTTTTTAACTTGTCTGGTGTTTTATAACTTTACTTAATGCATTTCTGTCTTATGGAAGGCACATTGAATTACCTTGTTGTTGAAAAGTGTTTTCGGAGATCTTGTTGTCACGTGATTTCAGAGAAATGGTCTGACTTCAAACTGTCAGAAAAACAGGAAGTGAAGGGAGGGCGGAGAGATCTCAGAGTTTGATACTCATAATACGATATAAAATACACGTTAACTGAACCCCAAAAGGAAATTCATGTATAGCTGCAGCAACTCAGTGAAGAAGATAAATGATTACAACATGTGATGTAGTATGCACTGCATGCTGACACTGCTGACAATGAACCCTTCTGACAGAATACAAGAACATCTTTACTGATGCAAATGTGTTTATTTCTGTCCTCGTAACTTCAGATGGACTTACAGCCTCTAATATAATCAAATCTTAAACAATAAGTACAATTCATTGACACATCAGCACAGAGGAACAGTTTCTATTGTACTCAAGAGTTTACTGCAGTCAGTAGATTATGAGACTGTTTCCGGGAAACCACAGGGTCTCCACTCCTCTGCTGATATAAAAGCTGAGCACCTGTTCTCTCTGCCTCCTCAGTATCCGGGACCATCAACACAGGTAAGAAGACTTTAAGACAGTAATTATGACATACTTTAAAATGTTAAGATCAGGAGTTAATACCAGATAAAAGATGCATAATTATACACTATCCATGTGCAGCTGTTGAGTCCTCAAAGGTCACTGATCATCACATAACTGATAACTGAACATACTATCTGACATTCATAAGTCATTCATATCTTATATAAGAATGACATTTAAATGATAAGAGCTTTGAATTAACTAAGATTTGTTTTCAGTTAAGGTTTAATTCATAATCAAATCATTCTGAGAGCATGAGAGAGACTGAAGCTTAATTTAACACACTGACCATAAATTCTTGATTTTGAGATGGATGTTTTTTCTACAAGACAGAAAGACAATATTTCAGCAGTAACTGCAGCAGATCTTTGGAACAATTTTCACTCTGAACTCCCACATGTCCTGAAAGCGTCTGACGTGTTACGAGCCACGTCAAACTGCTTTGATGCCTTTACTTCCACTTTGTTTCAATTTTGCTTTGAGTGCATTTGGTGATTAAAACATTTTGTTGATGTGTGTGTCTGTGTAGGGTAAAAACAAAATAAAAAAAAATAAAAAACTTAATGTGACCAGTGAGCTGGTAAATATTTGGGTTATGAAACTGACTGTGGCTGATTTTAAACTGTGTGTAGGAGGTGGACACAGGCTGAAGAACTGTGTTTCCACTCTTTAATCATGTCAGTTATGATACAGTATCTTATGACAACAGTACAGCTGACAGGACGTGTACGTTACTGACTTATTTTTCTTTCATCCAGAGAACTCATATGAAGGTGCTCCATCCTTATCCTCCTGTGAAACTGTTACCATGGCAACGTGAGTAATACTACTGTCTCTAATGCTGCATTCACTCTTGGAGCGACACAGCAACAGGCTACAAGTCATTTTCAATAGAAGCTGGTGACATAAAGATACAAACTGACGTCTGACACTGCTGACGGTTGTGACGCGCAATAAATTGAAGTTGGGTTGACCTCAACTTTTTCAGCTCTCCAATGATGCAGTGAAGTATCAACCAATCATATGGTTTGTTTCTAAATGTGGTGCTATGTTATTTAGCTGACACAATGCCAGCTGTATGTGCATTGCACTGCACACAGGGATGCAATGTGGCTGCAAAATGTGATGTTAAAATGGAGCTCAGACACTGATCAAAAGCACAGATATGTTGCTGACCAAATACAACCTTTAGATGATGTTCAGTGGAGGTGCTTTGTGGCAGGTAGCAGACACACACAACATTATTTGGTGATGAGGCTGTAAGTTTTAAATGCTGAACTTATCAACCTAATATCAGATACTGTGTAACTGCTCGGCCTGTAGATGATTAGTTTGTATATACTGTATAGACTCATAGGCTCAAAGGCTTTTACTAAAAGATCCCAGCAAGTACAGTTATTTTATTTATTTAATTCTATGTTTAGTGTTTTTTTTACTGTGTCTTTACTTTTCTACAGGAAAGTCTCATCCAAATATGACCACATCACCTGCAAAGTTCTGATCCGACCAGGATCTCCAAATGTTTACAGGCTGAAACCAAAGAAAGAGAATATTGGAACTCTGAAAAGAATGACTCTCGGTGAAAAGGATCCAAGCAAGTTAAACAAAACCATCTTGCTTGTTGGTGCAACAGGAGCAGGAAAATCTACTCTGATCAATGCTCTGGTCAACTACACCATGGGAGTGAAGTGGAAGGACGATGTCTGGTTTCAGATCGTAGAGGACGAGGAGAAAAGTCAATCAGAAAGTCCAACATCAGATGTGACTAACTCTGAGGGTGAGAAGAAAAGTCAGTGTGAAAGTCAGACAACAGATGTGACTGACTTTGAGGGTGAGAAGAAAAGTCAGTGTGAAAGTCAGACAACAGATGTGACTGACTCTGAGGGTGAGAAGAAAAGTCAGTGTGAAAGTCAGACATCAGATGTGACTGACTTTGAGGGTGAGAAGAAAAGTCAGTGTGAAAGTCAGACAACAGATGTGACTGACTCTGAGGGTGAGAAGAAAAGTCAGCGTGATAGTCAGACATCAGATGTGACTGACTCTGAGGGTGAGAAGAAAAGTCAGTGTGATAGTCAGACATCAGATGTGACTGACTTTGAGGGTGAGAAGAAAAGTCAGTGTGAAAGTCAGACATCGGATGTGACTGACTTTGAGGGTGAGAAGAAAAGTCAGTGTGAAAGTAAGACATCAGATGTGACTGACTCTGAGGGTGAGAAGAAAAGTCAGTGTGATAGTCAGACATCAGATGTGACTGACTTTGAGGGTGAGAAGAAAAGTCAGTGTGAAAGTCAGACATCGGATGTGACTGACTTTGAGGGTGAGAAGAAAAGTCAGTGTGAAAGTCAGACATCGGATGTGACTGACTTTGAGGGTGAGAAGAAAAGTCAGTGTGATAGTCAGACATCAGATGTGACTGACTCTGAGGGTGAGAAGAAAAGTCAGTGTGATAGTCAGACATCAGATGTGACTGACTTTGAGGGTGAGAAGAAAAGTCAGTGTGAAAGTCAGACATCGGATGTGACTGACTTTGAGGGTGAGAAGAAAAGTCAGTGTGATAGTCAGACATCAGATGTGACTGACTCTGAGGGTAAGAAGAAAAGTCAGTGTGAAAGTCAGACATCAGATGTGACTGACTCTGAGGGTGAGAAGAAAAGTCAGTGTGATAGTCAGACATCAGATGTGACTGACTTTGAGGGTGAGAAGAACAGTCAGTGTGAAAGTCAGACATCAGATGTGACTGACTTTGAGGGTGAGAAGAAAAGTCAGTGTGATAGTCAGACATCAGATGTGACTGACTCTGAGGGTAAGAAGAAAAGTCAGTGTGAAAGTCAGACATCAGATGTGACTGACTTTGAGGGTGAGAAGAAAAGTCAGTGTGATAGTCAGACATCAGATGTGACTGACTCTGAGGGTAAGAAGAAAAGTCAGTGTGATAGTCAGACATCAGATGTGACTGACTCTGAGGGTGAGAAGAAAAGTCAGTGTCAAAGTCAAACATCAGATGTGACTGACTTTGAGGGTGAGAAGAAAAGTCAGTGTGAAAGTCAGACAACAGATGTGATCGTGTACGAGATCTTTGGTTTTGAAGGTCAAATTCTGCCCTGCTCTCTGACCATCATCGATACTCCTGGATATGGAGACACCAGAGGAACTGAACATGATGTCATCGTCAGTGAAAGGTTATTAGACTTGTTCCGCTCAGACGATGGAGTTCATGAGATTGATGCAGTGGGTCTGGTGATGAAAGCAAGTGAGAATCGACTGAGTGACCGACTGAGGTACATCTTTGATTCAGTTGTGTCTCTGTTTGGAAAAAACATGGAGAAGAACATTGTTGCCCTCATCACACACTCAAATGGTGTGACACCTGAAAATGTCTTCAAAGCTCTTGAGGCTGTAAACATTAAATGTGCCAGAGATGACGAGAATGAGCCAGTTCATTTTATGTTTGATAACTGCCAGAGCACACAGAAAACAAAGAAAAATAAGGTTCCTCTAAAAAATGCATGGAGCTTAACAGAGGACCAAATGTGTCAATTCACTGATTTCCTGCAAAACACTTCACGTCAGAACCTGAGAACAACTGTTGAGGTGTTGAATAGACGCATCAGACTGACGGCCTGCATCCACAACCTGCAAGAGAGAATTGAGTTTATTGAACTGAAACAGAGTGAAATCCAGCAGACTCAGGAAGCTCTGAAGAAATATGAACAAGAAGAGATGAAGAACAATGAAGAGTTCACTGTAGAAGTTGATGAGGTCTACAAAGATAAAGAACCTGTCAGTGAGTGGAGATGGTGGGCACTTGGGTTAAATTATGGAGGAGCTGTCTGCTGCACTGTCTGCAAGGAGACCTGTCACTATCCATGCACACTGGCCTGGTATCCAGAACACTGTATGGTCATGAAAGAAAAATGCACTGTATGTAAGGGCAAGTGTTCTGTATCAGCTCATGAGAAAAAATTATACTGCACTGTCTGTACCGGGAAGTGTCCTGCATCAGTTCATGTGAAAGATAAACAGTGCACTGTATGTGAGGATGACTGTTGTGTATCAGGTCATGAGGAAGGCAAACAATGTCCTGTATGTAAGGGTGAAAAAAAGAAATCAGATCATGATAAAAAAATGTGGAAGTATGTGAGCAAGACAAGGAAAGTTCAGATGACCATACAAGACATGAAAGAGAAGTATGAAAAGGGTAAAGCAGGCTGTGAGGAGTCAACAAGCCTTCTGGAAACTCTTCAGAAGAACATCGAGGAACTTGAGAAAGAAAAAGATCAGTGGCTGGAAGAAGCGTTCCAGCATGTTGAGAGTCTGGAGCAGCTCGCCCTGAATGTTAAGTCACTGTCCACTTTGGTCCATTTGGACTTCCTGATTGAGAAGATGAAGGAGAAAGGAGACACAGAGAAGGTCACGAGACTGGAAAAGATGAAAGGTCAAATGGATAAAAATGAAAGAATCAAAGCAGCACTGTCGTACAGGTTTGGTAGAGTAAAAGCAGCTCGTAGAGCAATTAAAGCAGCAGAGAAGTAAGTTGTAGATGAACAGAAAGATAATGGGGGGTCAGCTGTGTAGAAAACACAGTCTACAATGTTGGTGAAATGTGTTTCATTCTGTATATATTAAGTGTGATGTTGATGTAATAACTACATAAGAACATTCAAATGTAATCACCTTTTAAATATCAGATGTGTAATTCCTCAAACAGCGCCCTCTGTGGTATTTAATGGCTGTTTTTTTTGTTCTTCCAGTTTAACTTTACTGTACAGATTAGAAAACTGTTTGGAGCAACAGCTCTGGATTTAAATGGAGTGAGGACGCCCCCTGCTGTTTGATGTTGAGTACAGCAGCTCCCCTCCTCTATCTTTAAACAAGACATTTATTTTTCTTTAGTTTCCTTATGTAGGTTCATTGTTTTTAAGGTTTTCTAATGTGTTTTTCAGTCAGTACAAGGCTGTGATTCATTCTGATGTTGACAGAAGTCTCATTAAACTGGTGGTGGGACAGTAACACAACACTGAGACATATATGATATAAACTGTACTGAACATATAAAGTAGTTAACCATGATGCTTCCTTCTCATGTTAATCAGTTTGTACAGAGGATGTCACAGAATTTAGACACAATGTCTGATGTATTTACATTTGATTTATATTCTGATCAATGTTATTATATACTATATATCCTGGTGTGTTGATGTGTATTCATGCACATCTATATATCCCGGTGTGTTGGTGTGTATTCATGCACATCTATATATCCTGGTGTGTTGATGTGTATTCATGCACATTTATATATCCTGCTGTGTTGATGTGTATTCATGCACATCTATATATCCTGCTGTGTTGATGTGTATTCATGCACATCTATATATCCTGCTGTGTTGGTGTGTATTCATGCACATCTATATATCCTGCTTTGTTGATGTGTATTCATGCACATCTATATATCCTGGTGTGTTGATGTGTATTCATGCTTGAGATGACTAGTTAAAATATTTCAGATGACACAGGTCATTTATGTTATACTGTGTCTTTAACAAGCCATATTATCAGTGATTGATATATATTCTGATGTTCTACATGAAATCGTCCTGACTGGAGCCGTTTTCTGTGAATCATTAATAAACCTCTGCTTGATGAAGTCAGTTTGCTCTGAGTGTCTTTACTGGATCATCAGCAGGTTTTTGAGTCTGAACTTTCCTCAATAAATGTCTGTTTCTCTTTGTTACTGAAACAGTTGCAGTTTAATTTGAGCAGCAAATCCAACAGAGAGTCAACAGAGAAACACACACCACCATCATAACTGACGGATCATCAAAGTGCACGTAGAATATGAGACTAACTCTGTTGTTGGTGATTTCTGCACTGACTGCTAGAGAGAGTCAACTCAGCTGCATCACTGAGGGGATTATGTGGACTGATGAGACTCTACTGAACTGAAACACACAAACCTGGCAACACTGCAGACGCTCTACAGGTTAACTTCATGTGGAGTTCACATGACCAGAGTTTACATTTCAATAAATATTGGTAGGGACAGACCTACAGTTGTTGGTCTCTAAATAATTTGCTCTCAGGTCTCTTTTGCAAAAGGCATTTTGAGTCCAATGAGATTTCCTGAAATGAACTAACTTAAAGACAAAATGTAGTTTATTCTGTTTGATTATACGACTTAATTATATAGACCTGCTCCTTGCCTCAGTGACATAGACTGAAGAAAAATATAAACGCAACACTTTTGTTTTTGCTCCCATTTTTCATGAGCTGAACTCAAAGATCTAAAACATTTTCTATACACACAAAAGACCATTTCCCTCAAATATTGTTCACAAATCTGTCTAAATCTGTGTTAGTGAGCACTTCTCCTTTGCCAAGATAATCCATCCCACCTCACAGGTGTGGCATATCAAGATGCTGATTAAACAGCATGAATATTGCACAGGTGTGCCTTAGGCTGGTCACAATAAAAGGCCACTCTGAAATGTTCAGTTTTATCACACAGCACAATGCCACAGATGTCGCAAGTTTTGAGGGAGCGTGCAATTAGCATGCTGACTGCAGGAATGTCCACCAGAGCTGTTGCCCGTGAATTGAATGTTCATTTCTCTACCATAAGCCGTCTCCAAAGGCGTTTCAAACGATTTGGCAGGACATCCAACCGGCCTCACAACCACACACCACGTGTAACCACACCAGCCCAGGACCTCCACATCCAGCATGTTCACCTCCAAGATCGTCTGAGACCAGCCACCTGGATAGCTGCTGCAACAATCGGTTTGCATAACCAAAGAATTTCTGCACAAACTGTCAGAAACCGTCTCAGGGAAGCTCATCTGCATGTTCGTCGTCCTCATCGGAGTCTCAACCTGACTGCAGTTCGTCGTCGTAACCAACTTGAGTGGGCAAATGCTCACATTCGATGGCGTCTGGCACGTTGGAGAGGTGTTCTCTTCATGGATGAATCCCAGTTTTCTCTGTTCAGGGCAGATGGCAGACAGCATGTGTGGCATTGTGTGGGTGAGCGGTGGATCGAGTGGCCCATGGTGGCGGTAGGGTTATGGTATGGGCAGACGTATGTTATGGATAACGAACACAGGTGCATTTTATTGATGGCATTTTGAATGCACAGAGATGCCGTGACGAGATCCTGAGGCCCATTGTTGTGCCATTCATCCACGACCATCACCTCATGTTGCAGCATGATAATGCCCGGCCCCATGTTGCAAGGATCTGTACACAATTCCTGGAACCAACATTCCACAGGCCACAATCAACAACCTGATCAACTCTATGCGAAGGAGATGTGTTGCACTGCATGAGGCAAATGGTGGTCACACCAGATACTGACTGGTTTTCTGACCCCCCCAATAAAGCAAAACTGAACATTTCAGAGTGGCCTTTTATTGTGGCCAGCCTAAGGCACACCTGTGCAATAATCATGCTGTCTAATCAGCATCTTGATATGCTACACCTGTGAGGTGGGATGGATTATCTCGGCAAAGGAGAAGTGCTCACTAACACAGATTTAGACAGATTTGTGAACAATATTTCTGAGAAATGGTCTTTTGTGTGTATGGAAAATGTTTTAGATCTTTGAGTTCAGCTCATGAAAAATGGGAGCAAAAACAAAAGTGTTGCGTTTATATTTTTGTTCAGTGTAGATATACTCGTGGTAAAACCAGAGACACTAGAAACACCCATAGTTTAAATGAAACACTTGTATTTTTGCTCCCATTTTTCACAGTTTAAAGTTAAAGATCTTTTAATTCCCTCAATAGATATTTGTCTCTTAAACTGTGGTCACAAATTTATTAAAGTCTGTTTTCGTGAGCATGTCTCCTTTTCCAAGATAATCCATCCACCTGACAGGTGTAGCTTCTCAACATGCTGATTAAACAGCATCATTACTACACAGGTGTGTCTTGGGATGGTCACAATAAAAGGACACTTTAAAATGTGACGTTTGATCTTTACAAAAAGACATATATTAGTATTTCACAGGACTAGTGCTACAGAAATACATTTTTGGGTCCTAAAGAATCAGTCAGTGTATGCTGTGACATCATTCTGCCTCACGCAGTGCGACACTTCTCCTTCACATAGAGCTAATCAGGTTGTTGATTGATTGTTGGTCCACTCCTCTTCAGTGGCTGTGTGAAGTTTCTGGATATTGGCAGGAAGTGGAACACGCTGTCGTACACGCTGATCCAGAGCATCCCAAACCTGCTCAATGGGTGGCGTCTGGTGAGTCTGCAGGACATGTGTAGCAGGGTTAATGATGCCACTTGCCATTACTTGCTCCTGGTTGTCATCACCAGTAATTATATGGTTTTAATTATTTGATTTCTATCAGTCCTGGTTATTTCCATCTAATATCAGTTTTCCACTGGGACTAGTGTTAAGTTTTAAATGAGTGCCGTCTGCTGGGCCTCTGCACACTGGCAGGGTGAGCCCCACAGATTAGCCCCTGCAAACTGGAGCAGGACACCCCGCTTATTGTTGCCAGTCTGCAGTCTGACCCCATGGTGAGTCACATTTCTGATAAGCTCTCTGAAAATGCTTAGAACACTATGTTTTCAGGTTGAGCTGTCACAGTGTTGCAGAAGGCAGTGGTGTAAGGTATCAGAATCAGAATCAGAATCAGAAATACTTTATTGATCCCCGAGGGGAAATTGTTTATGTTACAGGTGCTCCTTGCAAGAGAGGAAAGATATGTGAAAATATAAGAAATTTAAACAATAGTATTAATAAATATAGAGTTAAATAAACAGGAATTATTAACAAACATAAACTTAAATAAATATATATATATACATATATATATATTGTAAACTGAACAAGATTATTTACACAAACAAAATATATACAGTCAGGGTGAATGGGGTTATTGCACAAGTTAGATTAAGTTATTGCAGTGGGTGAAATAGTCACAGGGCCACTCAGAGGGAGGAGTTGTACAGTTTGATGGCCACAGGCAGGAATGATTTCCTGTGGCGCTCAGTGGTACATCTTGGTGGTATGAGTCTCCCACTGAAAGTACTCCTTGTCCAAGATAGTTTGCAGCTTAGACAGCATCCTCCTCTCTGACACCACCATCAGAGAGTCACACTCCATTTCCACAACGTCACTGGCCTTGCGGATCAGTTTGTTGAGTCTGTTGGCGTCCGCCAGCCTCAGCCTGCTGCCCCAGCACACAACAGCATAGAGGATAGCGCTGGCCACCACAGACTCATAGAAAATCCTGAGCATAGTCCGGCAGATGTTGAAGGACCTCAGTCGCCTCAGAAAATAGAGATGGCTCTGGCCCTTCCTGTAGAGAGCGTTAGTGTTCTTAACCCAGTCCAGTTTATTGTCAATGTGTACCCCCAGGTACTTATAGTCCTCTACAATGTCCACACTGACCCCCTGGATGGAAACAGGGGTCACCGGTGTCTTGGTCCTCCTCAGATCCACCACCAGTTCCTTTGTCTTTGCCACGTTGAGCTGCAGATGGTTCTGCTCACACCATGCGACAAAGTTATCCACAACAGCCCTGTACTCATCCTTATCACCCTTGGTGATACATCCAACTATAGCAGAGTCATCAGAAAACTTCTGAAGATGGCAGGTCTCAGTGCGATAGCTGAAGTCCGTGGTGTAGAGGGTGAAGAGGAAGGGAGAGAGGACAGTCCTGCGGGCCCCAGTATTGCTGACCACTCTGTCTGACACACAGCGTGCAAGCGCACATACTGTGGTCTGCCAGTCAAGTAGTCTACAATCCAGGACACCAGGGGGGCATCCACCTGCATTGCTGTCAGCTTGTCACCCAGTAGAGCTGGACGTATGGTGTTGAACGCACTAGAGAAGTCAAAAAACATGACCCTCACAGTGCTCGCAGGCTTATCCAGATGGGTATAGACACGGTTGAGCAGGTAGATGATGGCGTCCTCAACTCCAAGTCGGGGCTGATAGGCGAACTGGAGGGGGTCCAAAAGTGGCTTGACCATGGGCCTGAGCTGCTCCAAGACGAGTCTCTCCAGGGTCTTCATGATGTGGGAGGTCAATGCCACGGGTAGTCCTTGGAGCCACTGGGATGCGACGTCTTGGGCACAGGAACGAGGCAGGATGTCTTCCACAGCAAGGGGACCCTCTGGAGACTCAGGCTCATGTTGAAGACATGCTGAAGTACTCCACATAGCTGGGGGGCACAGGCTTTGAGCACCCTGGGGCTGACACCATCAGGGCCTGCAGCCTTATTTGAGTGGAGTCTCATCAGCTGTCTTCTCACATGTCCAGCAGTGTCAAATCTGTTAAAAAACAGATTCAGTTCGTTGGCCCTGTCCACGCTGTCTTCAACTCCTCTGTGGTTGTTGGTCCTGAAGCCAGTGATGGTCCTCATTCCACTCCAGACCTCTCTCATGTTGTTCTGCTGGAGTTTCCTCTCCAGCTTCCTCCTGTACCTCTCCTTAGCTTCCCTTATCTTCATCTTCAGCTCCCCCTGTATTGTTCTCACCTCCTCCCTGTCACCAGCTCTGAAGGCCCTCTTCTTTGCATTTAGGATGGCTTTGATGTCCTTTGTTACCCATGGTTTGTTATTTGGGTAACAATGGACAGTCCTGGCTGGGACAGTGGAGTCCACACAGAAGCTGATGTAATCCGTGATGCATTCTGTGAGCCCGTTGATGTCCTCCCCATGTGGCTCACAGAGTGCATGCCAGTCTGTCACACCAAAACAGCCCTGCAGTGTCTCATAAGCCTCTTCCGACCATCTCCTCACTGTCCTCATGGTCGCAGGCTGGCTCTTGACTAGTGGTACATAGCAGGGGTTGAGGTGCACCAGGTTGTGGTCTGACCTACCCAGAGGGGGGAGGGGAGAGCAGCTGTATGCATCCTTGGCGTTTGCATACAGCAAGTCCAGTGTCCTCTCCTCTCTGGTAGGGCAGCTCACATACTGTGTAAAAGTTAGGACAGGTCCCAGTGCATGCTAGCTACTAGTTACAAGGTGCACACACACACACCACTGGCAACTGTTTATATAAGGTCAAGGTCACATTTATTTCTATAGCACATTTAAAAAGACGGAAGTCACCAAAGTGCTTTACAAGAACAATGTGAAAATTACAATACCGCACAAATATAATGATAAATACCAAAAATATAAAAACAGATACAAAATACCAAAAACAACAACATCAATTACACATAGAAAAACCTGAGACAGAGCGTATGTATATCACACAAAGTCAAGTCTGGCTCACAGCGGGTTCAAAAGCCAACGAGAAAAGGTGAGTTTTTAGAGATGATTTAAACCTTTCCAGGGATTCTGCATGTCTAACATGCAACGGCAAGCTATTCCAGAGCTTGGGAGCAGCCACTGAAAATGCTCGGTTGCCTTTGGTTTTAAGCCTTGATCTGGGCACTTCAAGCAGCAGATCACCTGAAGACCTAAGGGCTCTGACTGGATTGTGAGTTTATAACAGTTCCGCCAGATATTGAGGGGCCATTCCATGTAAGATTTTAAAAACAAACAACAGAATTTTAAAATGTATTCTAAAATGAACAGGAAGCCAGTGTAAGGACATCAGAACAGGTGTAATATGGTCCCGTTTCTTGGTGCCAGTCAGGAGGCGAGCTGCTGCATTTTGGACTAGCTGCAGGCGACGAAGGGAGCACTGATCTAAACCAACATAAAGAGAATTACAGTAATCAAGTCTTGATGATATGAAGGCATGAATGACCCTCTCCAAATCCTTGGAAGATAAATAGGGCTTGACTTTAGCTAGCAATTGAAGCTGATGAAAAGAACCTTTCGCAACCGAGCCAATTTGTTTTTTAAGATTTAGATCAGTGTCCATTGTCACACCAAGGCTTTTGATTGACCCACTGATATTTGTGGTGAGGGTGTTCAAATTATCAAAAAATAAGTAGAACATTCTGCATGTCCAAACACAATAACCTCAGTTTTCTTATCGTTCAAATTAAGGTGGCTTTTGCTCATCCAAAGCTTGATGTCAGTCAGACAGGCTAATAAGGGATTCAGCGAGTGCTCACAGTTCATTTTTAGAGGGAGATAGATCTGTACATCGTCCGCATAACAATGAAATGATATATTATGCTTACGAAAAATGGACCCAAGAGGAAGCATATACAAAGTAAACAACAGCGGTCCCAAAATAGACCCCTGAGGCACCCCACAAGTTAGAGGAGCTATGCTAGAGGAGAATTTGCCCAACATTACAGAGAAACTCCTGTCAGCCAAATAGGACTGAAGCAGCATGAGGGCCAACCCCCTGATCCCCACATACTGATCTAGATGTGACAACAGGGTCCTGTGATCAACAGTATCAAATGCTGCAGTCAGATCTAAGGTCACCAAGACAGCAGCACATCCTGAATCTACAGTTAAAATGATATCATTAAAAACCCTCAAAAGGGGCTGATTCAGTGCTATGGCGGGGCCTGAAGCCAGACTGAAACTTCTCAAAAATATCATTTTTCTCAAGATAAGCTAACAGCTGATTAGCCATTACCTTCTCCAGCACTTTTGATAGAAATGGCAATTTAGAAATGGGCCGAAAATTGGAGAGGACAGAGGGGTCAAGATTGGGTTTTTTGAGAAGCGGCTGCACTATAGCTTGCTTCAGAGGAGCTGGAAAACACCCCGAAACAAAACAAGCATGGACGAACATTAAAATAAAAGAATCAGTGGAGTTAAAAACCTTCTTGAAAAGGCTGGAGGGGATGCTGTCTGCTGGACAATTAGTGGGTCGGAGCTCGTTCACAACATCAGATAACTCAGACAGTGATATCAGCTCAAATTCGTTAAAAACAGCAGAACACATGGGGGTGGGGGGGGTGTCAGGGGAGAGGTCAAGGGCAGCAACCGGTGAAGTTAACCGCAAAGCAGAATTTTTTTCTACAAAAAAGTTTAAGAAATCATTGCAATGAGTAGGTGTGGGTATAATTGGGTCAGTATTGCCAGGGTTAACAAGAGAATCTAGAACATTGAACAAAACCTTGGGCCTATTGATGTTATTGGAGACAAGCTTTGAAAAGTAGTTGGTTTTAGCAGCTTTCACCGCATTCTGATACTCTAGTAAGCAGTCACACAAAATATCAAATGACACCTGTAGCTTGTCTTTCTTCCATTTTCTCTCAGCACGCCTACAGGAGCGCCTGAGAGCACGGATAGAGTCATTGATCCATGGTTCAGAGGGAGCCTTGGAGCATCTGCTCCGAAAGGGAGCAATAGTGTCCAAAATGCTAGTGCACTTAGAGTCAAAGAGAGCTACAAGATCCTCTGGACTAAAAACATAGTATAATTCACAGATGCATCAAAGATTGTGCAAAATTGAAGTGAGGTATCTGAATTAATAACACGGAACTGAGGTGTAGGAGGACGAGCACTAACAACAGAGCAGGGGTCCGTTTCACAAAGCAGGTTTAGTGAAAACTCAGAGTCTGTTAACCCTGAAATGAGGGAAACTCTGAGTTTTCCGTTTCAAAAAGGGAGGTAACTCAAACCAGAGAAAGAGGGGTAACTCTAGCCTGTTTCAGAGAGAGGGGTAACTTAAGCTCTCGGTCAGTTACCGTAGTAACAGACTCTATGAACCTAACCTGGTCGGGACCAGGTTTTTCTCAATGAACCTCGAGTTTCTCTCTGTCTCCGCCCTCTTTCAGAGCCACACACTCCATCTGATTTCCTCATTCATTCAGTCAGCAGGCGAGTTTTGGCGTAGCCGTTCTGCCGTTTGTCATTTAAAAAAAATCAGAGTCAGTATATTAGAAGTCCATTAGGCACAGTAGGTGGCGACTTTTTTCACTAACATGGCATGTCCTTTTGATAACGATCCCGTGGATGAAGGTGCAGAATTACTGCGCAGATAGTTAAATATTCGTCCGGAGATGGTTATCAGACCGCGCATAGATGTTTTAGCATTTCCACACAATTATCTTTTTGAGCTGTACCGTTTCACGTCACAGTCCATCATCTACATACACAACCTAATCCGTCCTTACATTTGCAACATTACCAATCGTAGTCATGCTCTCACATCCCAGCAGATATTGTGTGTTGCGCTGTGTTTCTTTGCAAATGGAAGTTTTTTGTACAATGTCGGAGATGCTGAGCACTTGAGTAAGGCAACTGTGTGCAGGGCGGTCAGAAAAGTGTGTTCGTTTTACGGGCATCTGCCTTCTTTCTGTTGGCTCAGTAGAAGACTGTGTTAGTTTAAATAGGCTTAATTATTTAACAGAACATGATATAGATGAGAAGACATTTATGTGTGTGAAAACAGCATTATGTTGGGGATAAAACAACTGCACAGTCAAACAGCCACTTAATATTTACTTTACAATGTAAAACATGATCAAAATGAGGCACCCCCATGATATTATGCCGAGGTCTTACCTGTTTGAACAATGTTTTTATATTTCATCCTAAACTGCTGCCAAGTGCGCTTCTCCCCCGCGGGATTGCACCCAAATGAAATAAATTAATAGGCTACCATTCAAGCAGTTTTCCCCTGTAATATTATTGTGATTGCAAAGGACTACATTTAAACTTATGCATTCTCCCACGCCGTCTCCCTCTCTTTTGCAGCTGCAGCAGTGTTGCACTTCTTTTTGAAAACGTGTGCAAACTCGTCGTATGAGTGCATTAAGATTTCTAATTCTGGTGGGGTGAAAAACGCAGCCCTCCCCGTCCCCGTTGCCATGGTGACTCGTCGAATCGGGGCTCCATTGATGCTGGCTTTTTATAGTCGTGGTGCAGGCGCTTAACTCCAGGTGAAACTACTCTGAGTTGATTAAACTGATTCAAATCAGCTGTTCTGGAACCGGAAACTCAGAGTTTCCTATCTCAGAGTAGATCAACTCAGAGTTCAGGATTAGACTCAGGGTGCGTCCCAAGTCTCTTATTTTATACTGCTAACTCCTAACTCCTTACTTGAACTGGAAGTCGTTCGAGCTCCGCCATCTTTAAGGCTGTCTCATGTCTCTTATTCCTGCCAGTAAGGAGTTAGCGTTAGGAGTTAGGAGGGATCTGTTAGGTGCGATGAATAAGGTAACACGAGAGCTTCCTAACAGGAAGTCTTTTTCAGCTTGAGGCTCTGACGTATAAATACCCGCCCCCTACATCTGGCTCATTTGAACGAGATGGCGGAGAAACAGCTCAAGTGTACCCGTTACATGCATTCTTTGCAATGACACGCTGTAATTCACATGCCTACGTGACTACAAAGAGTAACGGTGATGATATTTCCTGCAAGACTGTCATGTTGTAATTAAGATTATTTCATTCACAACCCGTTGTGTTGTTCAGCGGACTGTCTGTGATGTGTGGCTGTTAAATGTGCAGCTGCTCGAGTGATATAACACCACGCACATACACACACACAAACACATACACAAACACATTTGCCCATCATTAATTGTCCTGCATGTCATGTGAGTGGAATAATGTTTAATAGGCTGTAGGTAATTATTAATTATTAATATTAATATTAATTATTATTATTACTTTCATTAATGTTGTTGTAAGCTACTGTCATTACCGTCTGTCCTGCATCTCTCTCTCTCTCTCTCTGTGTCTCTCTGTCTCTCTCTCTCTCTTTCTCTGTCTCATTGTGTCATACGGATTACTGTTAATTTATCATGCTGATCTGTTCTGTACGACATCTATTGCACGTCTGTCCGTCCTGGAAGAGGGATCCCTCCTCAGTTGCTCTTCCTGAGGTTTCTACCGTTTTTTTCCCTGTTAAAGGGTTTTTTGGGGAGTTTTTCCTGATCAGCTGTGAGGGTCCTAAGGACAGAGGGATGTCGTATGCTGTAAAGCCCTGTGAGGCAAATTGTGATTTGTGATATTGGGCTTTACGGCTTTGATCAGCGAATATAATGTGACTTGGGATGTACGCCAAACGCTGGCTCCGTTATGCAGCAGATCCAGCTGTGCCGCCCATAGGTGCCGCCGTCACCAGAATAGGACGTCGCTTTACATGACGCTGCAGAGTAAGGCCGTCTCATGTCTCTTATCAGCAATCCTCGCTCCTCACTCCTAACTCCTGACTCCTTAAATGTTTTCCTAAGTGGGAGGGACTAAACAGTTAGGTAAGGTGGCTAGGTTAGGTGGTTAGCAGTAATTTTAAGGGACTTGGGACGTACCCCCAGAGTTTGTTGAACCTGCTTTGTGAAACGGACCCCAGGGGACATTAGCAGAGAAAAGAACAGGCAGATAATCAGAAATACAGGCACTGTTACAAATCTCATTTATACTGACAGGCAGGCCATGTTCTTTTCTCTGCTAATGTCCCCAGGGGTCCGTTTCACAAAGCAGGTTCAACAAACTTTGAGTCTAATCCTGAACTCTGAGTTGATCTACTCTGAGATAGGAAATTCTGAGTTTCCGGTTCCAGAACAGCTGATTTGAATCAGTTTAATCAACTCAGAGTAGTTTCACCTGGAGTTAAGCACGTGCACCACGACTATAAAAAGCCAGCATCAATAGAGCCCCGATTCGACGAGTCACCATGGCAACGGGGAAGAGGAAGGCTGCGTTTTTCACCCCACTAAAATTAGAAATCTTAATGCGCTCATACGGCGAGTTTGCACACGCTTTCAAAAAGAAGTGCAACACCGCTGCAGCTGCAAAAGAGAGGGAGACGGCGTGGGAGAACATTGCTGCTCGGGTCAGTGATTAAGTTTAAATGTAGTCCTTTGCAATCACAATAATATTACAGGGGAAAACTGCTTGAATGGTAGCCTATTAATTTATTTCATTTGGGTGCAATCCCGCGGGGGAGAAGCGCACTTGGCAGCAGTTTAGGATGAAATGTAAACACATTGTTCAAACAGGTAAGACCTCGGCATAATCTCATGGGGGTGCCTCATTTTGATCATGTTTTACATTGTAAAGTAAATATTAAGTGGTGTTTGACTGTGCAGTTGTTTTATCCCCAACATAATGCTGTTTTCACACACATAAATGTCTTCTCATCTATATCATGTTCTGTTAAATAATTAAGCCTATTTAAACTTACACAGACTTCTACTGAGCCAACAGAAAGAAGGCAGATGCCCGTAAAACGAACACACTTTTCTGACCACGCTGCACACAGCTGCCTTACTCAAGTGCTCAGCATCTCCGACATTGTACAAAAAACTTCATTTGCAAAGAAACGCAGCGCAACACACAATATCTGCTGGGATGTGAGAGCATGACTACGATTGGTAATGTTGCAAATGTAAGGACGGATTAGGTTGTGTATGTAGATGATGGACTGTGACATGAAACGGTACCGCTCAAAAAGATAATTGTGTGGAAATGCTAAAACATCTATGCGCGGTCTGATAACCATCTCCGGACGAATATTTAACTATCTGCGCAGTAATTCTGCACCTTCATCCACGGGATCGTTATCAAAAGGACGTGCCATGTTAGTGAAAAAAGTCGCCACCTACTGTGCCTAATGGACTTCTAATATACTGACTCTGATTTTTTTTTAAATGACAGACGGCAGAGCGGCCACGCCAAAACTCACCTGGTGACTGAATGAATGAGGAAATCAGATGGAGTGTGTGGCCTTGAAAGAGGGCGGAGATAGAGAGAAACTCGAGGTTCATTGAGAAAAACCTGGTCTCGACCAGGTTAAGTTCATAGAGTCTGTTACTACGGTAACTGACCGAGAGCTTAAGTTACCCCTCTCTCTGAAACAGGCTAGAGTTACCCCTCTTTCTCTGGTTTGAGTTACCTCCCTTTTTGAAACGGAAAACTCAGAGTTTCCCTCATTTCAGGGTTAACAGACTCTGAGTTTTCACTAAACCTGCTTTGTGAAACAGACCCCAGGTCGAGTGTGTGCCCCTTTTCATGTGTTGAATCAGAGACCCACTGGGTAAGATCAAATGATTCAATAAGAGAAAGAAATTCCTTAACCAGTGGTTTATCCTTACAACATACATGAATGTTAAAATCTCCTTGGATTAAATATTTGTCATAGGTCACCAAAATACTAGAGAGGAATTTTTCAAAGTCCTGCAGAAAGTGCATACTATATTTAGGTGGATAATAAACCACTGCAAGTAACATGGGAGGAGAAGAGTTCAATTCAATAAGCTGCAACTCAAAACTGGAGTAGGTGGCAGATGGAATTTGTCTACAGTAGAAGCTGGACTTGTACACACATGCTGTCCCCCCCCTTGCCTGTAATCCGAGGGGAACTCAAAACATTACAGTCAGGAGGGAGAAGCTCGGAGAGGGACACGGACACCCCAGCTTGAACCCAAGTTTCTGTAATAAACATCATATCTAGCTCACGGGAGGAGAAAAATTCCTTTAACACAAAGGTCTTGTTTGCCAGTGACCTAGCATTGATTAAGGCCATATTCAAAGTGATATGATGTGAATTCACAGGAGGCTGAGTACTGATCTTTACAAGGTTATTCAAAACAGAACCATTTGGTCTAAAATTACTTCGAAACAGGGGAGCCCTTGGTTTGTTTATGACTGTAATATTTGCATTTGTATATTTACCAACTGTAGTGACAAAGTCCTATACTGAGAAGCCACTACTGGCTGCTAATGGGCCTTTTGTTTGGACGTGTGCTGAAAAAACCAAGTCCAGTCTTTTCCAATAATATTTACAATGCGTTTATTTTCTCACCGCATTTCTGCTGAATTGTCCATCACTTCCAATAAGTTGACTTTGACAAAATGCAGAACATAAACCACAAAATAAAAAACCGTAAACGTAAATTCGTGCACAGTCAAAAACTGTTTGCTTCCCCAGCAGCATCATTGTCACAACAATCAATGAACTTAAAACATCTGTGGTGAATCTCAGCCACCACCACAAACAACTCATGGCTGCCCTCTAGTGGCGTGGAGGCGCATTACATTCAAATATAAATTATGGCTCTTACACACCAGCCCCTAATTGCTCCTGGCAGAAGACAGAGCAATTCTAAACAATATTTAAAGGAGCCATAAGAATGCAAAATATATAGAAAAACAAAATAAATCCACCACATTTTCACACGGTCATTAATAATTCATGCAATGTTTCTTATTGCATAATTGACATCAGCACTTGAGTTTGACATCATTTCTTAATCTGTGGCTTCACATAACAGACAGATTTTAGTCACAGGTCTTTCAATGATACTCGTCTTTGTTTGAAGACGAACACAACGGACAAGACCGTTTCTATCAGGAAAGGTTTCCAGTATTCTTCCAAGCAGCCATGAGCCACGTGGCACTGTAGAATCCACAATCACAACAACATCCCCAGGCAAGAAACTTCTTTTTTCCTTTGTCCATCTTTGTCATTCTTGCAATAATGGGAGATATTCACGAATCCATCTTTTCCAGAAGAGATCGGCAATATATTGGACTTGTTCCCATCTCCTTTTAGCATACAGATCTGTCCTTTCAAATAAACCTGGTGGTAGGATTGGTTTCCCTTTCATGAGAAGCAAATGGTTTGGAGTCAAAGCCTCGAGGTCGTTTGGATCCTCAGACAATCTTGTGATGGGGCGATCATTCAGCATTGCCTCAGCTTCACAGAGTACGGTTTGAAAACCTTCGTCGTCCAAACTTTGTTGACGGAGGACAGAACTCAAAACCTTTCTGATCATGCGAATAATGCGTTCCCACACTCCACCGTGATGTGAGCCAGCAGGTGGGTTAAAACTCCACTTGATTCCCCTTTGTGCCAAAGATCTTTCAATGTGGCTCCGATTTAAAGCAGCTAAGGCTTCTCTTAGCTCTCTTTCTGCTCCTACAAAGTTAGTCCCGTTGTCCGGTCTCATGTGAGAAACCTGTCCTCTCCGACAAATGAATCTTCCATCATCCATGCAAGTGAAGATTACTCCATAGCGTTTCACGATGCTACGTCCTCTTTTTACGTCGATCGGACCAAAATAATCCACACCAACATTAGTAAATGGAGGGAGATCAGGGACAACTCTCTCTGTGGGCAAGTCTGCCATTTTTTGTTCACCAGTCTTTCCTCGGTGACGCCTGCAGAATCTGCACTTTGCTATGATTTTTCTCGCAGCAGAATTGGCATTTGTGATCCAGAATTTCTTCCTTACAGTGGAAAGTATATGATTTCTTCCCCCGTGGCCCAACTGTTCATGAAAGTAGTGGAGAATCAGGTTGGAGACGTGCTGGTCCTTAGACAAGATGAGAGGATGTTTTATATTCTCAGGTATTGCTGCCTTGTTCAGTCGACCCCCAACTCTCAGAGGCTCTCCTTCCAGAACTGGATCCAATTTGTAGATGGTGGAGCCTTTTTTTATGTCTGTTTTGCTGGTTAATGCAGCAATTTCATCTGGGAATCTCTCTCGCTGACAGAAGGAAATTATTGATGTCTCAGCGTCTGAGAGATCGTCCAGTGATATCTTCTGACTTCCCAGTGAAGCTCTGAAAGCATGCATCTCTGTGCTTACGTCCTTGGATGGTGAATCACTAGCACCAGCAAGCTCTAATTGTTTCCTTTTCTTGCTCAGTTTTAACAGAGTGCCTTTCAGTTTGATGATCCACGCCACTGCGACCTTTAACCTTTGCCAATCGGAAAAGTAGGCTATCAGTTGTTGAGTGGCGTTCACAGTGTCAACAGCAGTTGCATTTACTATGAGATTTCGTTTAACCTCCGGGTCATTGGCCTTGACACTGAAATACATAGGACATGCTGGCCATTTTTCTTCAGATTCCCAAAGAAACTTTGGGCCTTCAATCCATTTCCGATTGACCAGATGTTCTGCCTTCAAACCTCGTGAAGCATCATCAGCAGGGTTTTGTGATGTGGGAATGTATCTCCACTGTGAAACATCCGAGTTCTCTCTTATAGTTGTTACCCTGTTTGCAACAAAGGTTTGGAACCGTTTATTTTCATTTTTAATGTACTTTAGAACTGATGTGCTGTCAGTCCAAAAGCTTGATTTCTTCACTGGAAGCTGCAGCTCTGCTTGAAGCATTTTGTCGACTCTAACAGCAACCACCGCAGCTGTGAGTTCCAGGCGAGGTATGGTAATGGGCTTTAGTGGAGCCACTCTGGCTTTACCAAACAAGAAAGCAACATGAACTCTTTTCTCCGTGTTCTGCATTCTGATGTAGGTAGCCGTACCATATCCAGTCTCGCTAGCATCGGTAAAATGATGCAATTGGGCACTTGAAATCTTCCCAAACCTTTTGGGCTTGAAACACACCCGTTTATTTAACTATATATTTGTTAATACTATTGTTTAAATTTCTTATATTTTCATGTATCTTTCCTCTCTTTCAAGGAGCACCTGTAACATAAATAATTTCCCCTCGGGGATCAATAAAGTATTTCTGATTCTGATTCTGATTCTGACGTCGAAGTCTGCCACCTTTTCAAGGTCTGCTAGCCACTTGTTCCACTTCTGCTGGAAAGTCTGTGGTATCTGGTCATCCCAATCACACTTCTTTCTGCATAACCCTTGCAGCAACAGTTTGGCAGGCAGTAGGAGAGGTGCTAGGAATCCCAACGGAATCGTACACAGAACTGATAATGGACAACATGCCGCGTTTGGTGTGGGGCTGCTCCTTGACTTTCAGCTTGAATTTGAAAGTGTTGGACTCATTGCACCATTGTAAACCCAAAGCCCTCTCCACTGGCAGGTTATCTCTGTCCAAATCAAGCTCATGTAGGTTTTTTGCTTTGTGCTCCTCAGGAATGCTTTGAAGCACTTTCCGGCTATTGCTAACCCATTTTGTGAGGTTGAATCCTCCTCTGTTGCAAATGGCTCTGAGGTTCTTAACCATGCTGACAGCTTCCTCTTCAGAGGGCAGGCTCTTCAGAAGGTCGTCCATATAGAAGTTTCTGTTGACTGTGTTGATCACTTCTGTTGGAAAGCTGGTTTGGTTGTCCTCGGCCATTTTCCTAAAAGCAAAGCATGTGCAGCTGGGTGAAGATACTGCCCCAAATAAATGCACAGTCATGCGATGCTCTACCAGATCTTGCTCCAGTTTACCTTCAGGCCACCACAGAAATCTTAAGAAGTCTACATGTTCTTCTGACACATTAACTTGGTGGAACATAGCTTGTATGTCGGCCATTAGCGCCACTGGTTCCTGCCTGAAACGCATAAGGACTCCCACCAATGAGCTTGTCAGATTCGGGCCCTGCCAAAGTTGACTGTTGAGAGAGACTCCTTTAAACTCTGCTCCACAGTCAAACACAACCCGCAACGTTCCCTTCCGTGGATGATACACACCATGGTGAGGTATATACCACACCTTTCCCTCACGTGGCTCCAACTGATGCTGGGGCACTTCTTCAGCGTAGCCCTGGCTAATAACATCAGCAAGAAAGTCTGTGTATTCCTCATGAAGACTTGCATTCTTCTGAAGCTTCTTTTTCAGACCATGAATACGTTGCTTGGCCACGCAGAGATTGTTTGGCATGGTGACATTTTCCCATTTGAAAGGCAGCTTCATTTTATAGTGCCCTTCCTGAAGCTGAACAGAGCTTTCCATAATGTCCATGAACTTCTTTTCCTCTCTTGACATCTCTTCCTGGTCTTTAGAGGTCCCCTCATTGAAGTCATGGTTGTATTGGTTGGTTAACAGTTCCTCTATCCTGTCAACACTGGTTTGGTTAACAATGACTGCAGGGTAACCACTCCCACTTTGCTTGTCATTACTACCTTGTAATGGGCCATTAATTACCCACCCCAGTAATGTTCTGACAGCATACGGTCCATCTCCGTGACTGTTAACCACCTCCCAAGGTTCCATCAACTTGGAGGCATTGGTGCCAATTAACAAGTCAATGTCAGCTCTTATTCGAGGAATCTGAATACCTTTAAGATAAGGCCACTTAGCCAGCTCCTTTTCACTGATGATGTTGTCTGTGGACACAGGCATCTCTTTCTGGGTAAACACCTCAGGAAGCTCAAAGAAGTGTTTGCCAGACAATTCTGAGATTTCCAAACCATTGATAATGCAGCTTGGTACTGCTTTATTATGACCCATGGTGCGTAGATGAATTTTAGTTCTTTGACCTCCAGTGTTTAACCTGTTCACAAGCTTTTCAGAACAAAAAGTACCTGTGCTTCCTGGATCCAGAAAAGCGTACATCTCAATCACCTTATTTCCCTTTGTGCACTTCACTTGCACCGGCAGGATGGGTAGAATGCATTACTGTAGCCAGCCCCTGTATGACCACATGTTGAGGTAGATGTGCAGCTCTCTGATCTTTTCTTTGGCAGATCTGGATCTCCATTGGCAACCTTTTCCTTCTGTTCAATATGCAAAATGCTGGGATGAGCTTGGTTGCATCATCTGCAGGTAATGTGCCTGTCGCAATTCCTGCTTAAGTGCCCTGTGCACAAGCAACCGAAGCAAAGACCTTTCTCTCTCAGAAAGTTTAACTTTTCCCTGTGCACCTTCCTTCCTAGTTGTGGACATTGCTCCAATGCATGACCACATGCACAATACAGACAGGAAATGTAGTTAGCCTTTGTACAGGAGATAGCCGCATTTTGATTTTTTTTATTTTTGTGAACATCTTCTTTGTATTCATCAGTAAGAGACACATGAGTTGCAAAACTGTTTCTTTTGAGTTGTGATTTCACTGGAGGCTTGCCTTTGATCCCTCCTTTACTGAGTGGAGTGTCTTGTATGTCACCAAAAACTGGATCTGAAGCAATTCGGACCTGTTGTTCAATGAACATGACGATGTCAGTGAAACAGGCTCTTTGATTGTTTCTGTCCAAAATTTCACAAGACTTTGCTCTCCATTTTTCTCTGAGCTTATATGGGAGTTTCTGTACCAGAACCTTCATGTTTGCAGGCATGTTAAGCTCTTCCAAGTACTTAAGTTCCTCCATAGCATTCAAACATACGCGTAAGTACAGTGCATATGCTTGGAGTCCTTTAACATCCTCAGACTTGACACTTGGCCATCCAGTGATCTTTTCCACATAAGCAGCTGTTACCTTCAATCCGTTTTCAAAGTGCTCCTGTAGCAGCTGCTTGGCAACAGTGTAGCCTCTTTCTGGAGTCAAGTGAAGGCAGCTTCGCACAACATCCCTTGGTGGTCCCTTGGTGAACTGCTCAAGATAGTACAAACAGTCTCCTTTATTGTTAGTCTTGGCTTCCACACAATGCTCAAATGCTTTTATGAATGCTTTAAACTGCAGAGGATCTCCATCATAAAATGGGATTTCCCTGTGTGGTAGAAAGTAAGAGGCTTGCGATTGGACAAGGAGTGATGTTATGTTGTTTTGTCGCTGCAGCAAGCTGTAGAGATCTCCTGCTGTTTGATTGTCTTGAGAAGGTAGAGAGGTAGAGACGACTTGTTGCGTTGTTTGCCCATACAGAGGATCTGGAGTTGCCATATGCGATGTTTGCATATCTCTTTGAGATGTGGCATCATCCTGCTTGCTATAGTGAGCAGCATCCTTGCGGCTGTGGTGATCAGATGAAAGTGTCCTCTTCATTGCGGAATGAGTGTTGCTTTGCATTGAAGGGAGAGATACATGTCGCTGTGAGTGTTGCACATGCTGAGGCTCATATTCTTTGCCATTTGGGTTGAAAGAGGTAAGTGTGGCTTTAGCCTTTTTTATGAAATAAGACTCCATTCCATCAGATTTTCCAGCTGAAACACTACTGCTGCCACAGGCCTGGAGTACTGCCAGCCTAGCAGTTGAGGCTGCTATTTGAGTGTCCAGCTCCAGCTGTTCCTTTTTCCTCCTTAAAGCATCCTCCTGCTCCTCCAGAGCATGCTTCTCTTTTAATGCAGCAGCACGAGCCATAAGTGCAGCTTTTTCTGCTGCTTCTTTAATGCATGCAGAAGAAGTTGAAGATTTGCCACTCTTTGCGCTTTTGCGGCTTGACAGTTTACTGGATGTATTTGATTTAACATTTGAAATGCTGTCCTGTGGTTCAACACAAACCTCCTCTTTGTCATTGTTACCCTCATCATCATCATCAGCAGAGCAACATTCAGTGTTGGACAACCACATGTTCACCTCAACAATAAAATCAGTGACATTCAACATTTTTGCTTTGTACCACACTTCATGTTTTGTTGCTTCATTTTCAGGTAATAACACCAATAAGCTCACATGCCTTTGTTTTGCTTCATCACACAAACCCATAAACTTGTCAAATGTACATTTCACCTCATCAACAAAGCCTTCATCACACATCAAGTCAACAATAGTTGCCTTTAGCTTAGACAATTTATTTAGTTTAGCTTTTCTGTCTCTTTGTAAATTGTCTATTTTGTCCATCAGAGCTTTGTGTGTTAATTTAGAAACGCGTTTTTGTTTTACAGCGTCAGCTTCAGGCTCTTTAACACCCCCATTAAGTTCACTCTCAGTCTCAACCGAAAGTTTATTGTCATTATCGTTAAGTGGAGCGCACGATTGCTCCACTTCCTCTTCCATATTCACACCGATACACGTTAGTTTATATCCGCGAAACAATACGTCTTAACGCTCACAGTATGTTTAAGACAGTTGCAACCAATGCATTGGATTTACGCGTATTTTAACGTGTGCAAACAAATTAACAATGGCCATTTATGACTGTATCAGCGCTGAACATACCCCAAACGTTGGCCGGCAAAGATGATCAGACGTCCCGGTCTGTGATGCTTGGTGTCCCGGTAACTCCTGTAGCTCCGGTGCGACTCCAGGTATGCGCAGATGGTCTGGCTGGTTGTCAGTCGTCAGGTCCACAGCTATCCATAAAGAGCCCCGTTGATTCCCAGGTGAAGCAACGCATCGTCTCCAGCGTCCAAATGAACAAGTTTTTGACTTAAATGTAGTGACAAAGTCCTATACTGAGAAGCCACTACTGGCTGCTAATGGGCCTTTTGTTTGGACGTGTGCCGAAAAAACCAAGTCCAGTCTTTTCCAATAATATTTACAATGCGTTTATTTTCTCACCGCATTTCTGCTGAATTGTCCATCACTTCCAATAAGTTGACTTTGACAAAACGCAGAACATAAACCACAAAATAAAAAAACGTAAACGTAAATTCGTGCACAGTCAAAAACTGTTTGCTTCCCCAGCAGCATCATTGTCACAACAATCAACTTAAAACACCTGTGGTGAATCTCAGCCACCACCACAACTCATGGCTGCCCTCTAGTGGCGTGGAGGCGCATTACATTCAAACATAAATTATGGCTCTTACACCAACTGAAGTGACATGTATGCTGTGAATTGCTCAAAACATTAAAATTGCTAGAACAACTAATCGACTGAGTTTGTTGGTCATTAATATTTTCCTCTGTAGAGACAGCCTTCTTGCATGATGCAGAATGGTTAAACTTATTAAGTGTAACAGAGGTCAAGGTGTTGCAGATCTGAGAGGAATTAACCACATCAAAGTCTAAAATAGCAGAGGTGATGACTGGGGTGATGGAGTAGCTGCCAATAGGACAGTAGGGGGGGCTAGCGATAGAAACAGTTTGCTCTGATGAGATCAGAGAGGAAGAGGAGGAGGGGGAAGATTAGGCTCGTTGGAGATGAACTGCACTTCGCCTGAAAAGTAGATGAGAGCAGGCGGCCACAGCGGGGGGCGGTCACAAAAAGCCGCAGTGAAGTCGGACAGTTTCCCGACAGTTTCCAGCAGCCTTCAGTCCGTACAGGAAGTCAAAGACACACTTACATCCTGTCTGGAATGATGTCAATTCATTAAAAAAGTGATCAGACCCATATATCAGTTTGTTCTCAGTCTCCAGTTGTTTTAATTATGATAGATTAATTTATTAAAATGCTTTACAGGTGATCTGTAGTTTATGTTCATGGTTTATCCTCCATTTGAAATGAACTCTCCTGTAAATCAGCATCATATCAGTTTGACCTGTCCCCTCAACTACACAGGCTGAATAAACTGTGCTTGACTATAAGGTTCATATTTTATACAAAACAACAGCTTTCGTTAAAGATCAGTCAGATCCAGTCAGGGCTTCACATCTGATGTTATTTTAAGAATCCTCACAGCACTGACCACCAGTCTCTGTGTTGCTAAATACTTCAATAATTAAAACAGTCCAATGTTCAATCAATCAATCAATCAATTTTATTTATAAAGCCCAATATCACAAATCACAATTTGCCTCACAGGGCTTTACAGCATACGACATCCCTCTGATCCTCACAGCTGATCAGGAAAAACTCCTAAAAAAACCCTTTAACAGGGAAAACGGTAGAAACTTCAGTAAGAGCAACTGAGGAGGGATCCCTCTTCCAGGACGGACAGACGTGCAATAGATGTCGTACAGAACAGATCAGCATAACAGATTAACAGTAATCCACATGACACAATGAGACAGAGAGAGAGAGAGAGAGAGAGAGAGAGAGAGAGAGATGCAGGACAGACGGTAATGACAGTAGCTTACAACAACATTATTGAAAGTAATAATATTATAGTTATAGTTCTGGCTACTGTGGTACAATATGTTGAAAGTATGTATTAATATCTGGCAGTATACATGTGTGACAATAGTCATATGTGTATAATAACAGTAGAAGTATGACTAATGACTAATGATGGCAGCAGCAGCAGGAGGCATCTGGCAGGACCACGGCAGCAGCACAACCACACACGTCACGCTGTCCAGGCACCGCTGTGATATGAGTTAATCTGAGAGACAGTGGAGCACAAAGGCTCCGGAGAAGAAGCCGAGTTAGTGACATCCAGAATGGCCGAGTTAGCAAGATGCAGTAATAGAATACGAGAGAGAGAGAGAGAGAGAGAGAGAGAGAGAGAGAGGAGAGAAGGGGCCCGGTGTATTATAGGGGGGTCCTCCGGCAGACTAGGAAAAAGTCAGACAAACTAGGCTCTGTTACAGCGCAAGCCAGAGCCAGCCCAAAAAACAAGCTTTATCAAAGAGGAAAGTCTTAAGTCTAGTCTTAAATGTGGAGACGGTGTCTGCCTCCCGGACCGTAACAGGAAGATGATTCCACAGGAGAGGAGCCTGATAGCTGAAGGCTCTGGCTCCTGATCTACTTTTGGAGACTTTAGGGACCACGAGTAACCCTGCGTTCTCAGAGCGCAGTGTTCTGGTGGGATAATATGGCACTATGAGCTCTCTAAGATATGACGGAGCTTGGCCATTTAGAGCTTTATAAGTTAACAGTAGGATTTTAAATTCAATTCTGGATTTTACAGGGAGCCAGTGCAGAGAAGCTAAAACAGGAGAAATATGATCTCGCTTAGTTCCTGTTAGTACACGTGCTGCTGCATTCTGAATTAGCTGAGAGTTTTTAAGGACTTACTAGAGCTACCTGATAATAGAGAGTTACAGTAATCCAGCCTTGAGGTAAAAAAGCGTGGACCAATTTTTCTGCATCTTTCGGGTCAGATAGGCCTAATTTTCGCAATATTACGTAGATGAAAAAATGCAGTCCGTGAGGTTTGTTTTAAAATGAGAATTAAAAGATAAATCTTGA